>NC_090927.1:314195882-315545032 GCF_040938575.1 Ambystoma mexicanum | reverse complement strand
AGTACAAGACTATATATAACAGGGTGCTGGGAGACATGAGTGGGTGCCTGGTGGAGGGTGCCCCACAGTGCTGGGGGCTGGGGGTGCAGGGAGACATGAGTTGGGGCCTGGTGGAGGGTGTCCCTGGATGCTGGGGGTGGGGGTGCAGGGAGGCATGAGTGGGGGCCTGGTGGAGGGTGCCCCTGGATGCAGGGGGTGGGGGTGCTGGGAGACATGAGTGGGGGCCTGGTGGAGGGTGCCCCTGGATGCTGGGGGGTGGGGGTGCAAGGAGACATGAGTTGGAAATGAGTGGGGGCCTGGTGGAGGGTGCCCCAGACTGGTGGGGGGTGGGGGTACAGGGAGACATGAGTGGGGGCCTGGTGGAGGGTGCCCCTGGATGCTGGGGGGTGGGGGTGCAGGGAGACATGAGTGGGGGCCTGGTGGAGGGTGCCCCTGACTGGTGGGGGGTGGGGGTGCAGGGAGACATGAGTGGGGGCCTGGTGGAGGGTGCCCCACAGTGCTGGGGGGTGGGGGTGCAGGGAGACATGAGTGGGGGGCCTGGTGAAGGGTGCCCTTGGATGCTGGAGGGTGGGTGTGCTGGGAGGCATGAGTGGGGGCCTGGTGGAGGGTGCCCCTGGATGCAGGGGGGTGGGGGTGCTGGGAGACATGGTTTGGGGCCTGGTGGAGGGTGCCCCGCAGTGCTGGGGGGTGGGGGTGCAGGGAGACATGAGTTGGACATGAGTGGGGGCCTGGTGGAGGGTGCCCCTGGATGCAGGGGGTGGGGGTGCAGGGAGTCATGAGTGGGGGCCTGCTGGAGGGTGCCCCACAGTGCTGGGGGGTGGGGGTGCAGGGAGACATGAGTGGGGGTCTGATGGAGGGTGCCCCTGGATGTGGGGTGGTGGGGGTGCAAGGAGACATGAGTTGGACATGAGTGGGGGCCTGGTGGAGGGTACCCCTGACTGGTGGGGGGTGGGGGTGCAGGGGGACATGAGTGGGGGCCTGGTGGAGGGTGTCCCTGGATGCTGGGGGGTGGGGGTGCAGGGAGACATGAGTGGGGGCCTGGTGGAGGGTGCCCCTGACTGGTGGGGGGTGGGGGTGCTGGGAGACATGAGTGGGGGCCTAGCGGAGGGTGCCCCTGGATGCTGGGGGCTGGGGGTGAAGGGAGACATGAGTTGGACATGAGTGGGGGCCTGGCGGAGGGTGCCCCTGGATGTAGGGGGGTGGGGGTGCAGGGAGACATGAGTGGGGGCCTGGTGGAGGGTGCCCCTGGATGCTGGGGGGTGGGGGTACAGGGAGGCATGAGTGGGGGCCTGGTGGAGGGTGCCCCTGACTGGTGGAGGGTGGGGGTGCAGGGAGACATGAGTGGGGGTCTGGTGGAGGGAGCCCCTGGATGCAGGGGGGTGGGGGTGCTGGGTGACATGAGTGGGGGCCTGGTGGAGGGTGCCCCACAGTGCTGGGGGTTGGGGGTGCCGGGAGACATGAGTGGGGGCCTGGTGGAGGGTACCCCTGACTGGTGGGGGGTGTGGGTGCTGGGAGACATGAGTGGGGGCCTGGTTGAGGGTGCCCCTGGATGCTGGTGGGTGGGGGTGCTGGGAGGCGTGAGTGGGGGGCTGGTGGAGGGTGCCCCTGGATGCAGGGGGGTGGGGGTGCTGGGAGACATGAGTGGGTGCCTGGTGGAGGATGCCCCACAGTGCTGGGGGGTGGGGGTGCAGGGAGACATGAGTGGGGGCCTGGTGGAGGGTGCCCCTGGATGCTGGGGGGTGGGGGTGCAGGGAGGCATGACTGGGGGCCTGGTGGAGGGTGCCCCTGGATGCAGGGGGTGGGGGTGCTGGGAGACATGAGTGGGGGCCTGGTGGAGGGTGCCCCTGGATGCTGGGGGGTGGGGGTGCAAGGAGACATGAGTTGGAAATGAGTGGGGGCCTGGTGGAGGGTGCCCCTGACTGGTGGGGGGTGGGGGTGCAGGGAGACATGAGTGGGGGCCTGGTGGAGGGTGCCCCTGGATGCTGGGGGGTTGGGGTGCAAGGAGACATGAGTTGGACATGAGTGGGGGACTGGTGGAGGGTGCCCCTGACTGGTGGGGGGTGGGGGTGCAGGGAGACATGAGTGGGGGCCTGGCGGAGGGTGCCCCACAGTGCTGGGGGCTGGGGGTGCAGGGAGACATGAGTGGGGGGCCTGGTGAAGGGTGCCCCTGGATGCTGGAGGGTGGGGGTGCTGGGAGGCATGAGTGGGGTCCTGGTAGAGGGTGCCCCTGGATGCAGGGGGGTGGGGGTGCTGGGAGACATGAGTGGGGGCCTGGTGGAGGGTGCCCCACAGTGCTGGGGGGTGGGGGTGCAGGGAGACATGAGTTGGACATGAGTGGGGGCCTGGTGGAGGGTGCCGCACAGTGCTGGGGGGTGGGGGTGCTGGGAGACATGAGTTTGAGTCTGGTGGAGGGTGCCCCTGGATGTAGGGGGGTGGGGTGCAAGGAGACATGAGTTGGACATGAGTGGGGGCCTGGTGGAGGGTGCCCCTGACTGGTGGGGGTGCAGGGAGACATGAGTGGGGGTCTGGTGGAGGGTGTCCCTGGATGCTGGGGGGTGGGGGTGCAGGGAGACATGGGTGGGGGCCTGGTGGAGGGTGCCCCTGACTGGTGGGGGGTGGGGGTGCTGGGAGACATGAGTGGGGGCCTAGTGGAGGGTGCCCCTGGATGCTGGGGGTGCCGGGAGACATGAGTTGGACATGAGTGGGGGCCTGGTGGAGGGTGCCCCTGGATGCAGGGGCGTGGGGGTGCAGGGAGACATGAGTGGGGGCCTGGTGGAGGGTGCCCCTGGATGCTGGGGGGTGGGGGTGCAGGGAGGCATGAGTGGGGGCCTGGTGGAGGGTGCCCCTGGATGCAGGGGGTGGGGGGCTGGGAGACATGAGTGGGGGCCTGATGGAGGGTGCCCCTGGATTCTGGGGTGGTGGGGGTGCAAGGAGACATGAGTTGGACATGAGTGGGGGCCTGGTGGAGGGTGCCCCTGACTGGTGGGGGGTGGAGGTGCAGGGAGACTTGAGTGGGGGCCTGGTGGAGGGTGCCCCTGGATGCTGGGGGGTGGGGGTGCAAGGAGACATGAGTTGGACATGAGTGGGGGCCTGGTGGAGGGTGCCCCTGACTGGTGGGGGGTGGGGGTGCAGGGAGACATGAGTGGGGGCCTGGTGGAGGGTGCCCCTGGATGCAGGGGGGTGGGGGTGCAAGGAGACATGAGTGGGGGCCTGGTGGAGGGTGCCCCACAGTGCTGGGGGGTGGGGGTGCAGGGAGACATGAGTGGCGGCCTGGTGGAGGGTGCCCCTGACTGGTGGGGGGTAGGGGTGCTGGGAGACATGAGTGGGGGCCTGGTGGAGGGTGCCCCTGGATGCTGGAGGGTGGGGGTGCTGGGGGGCATGATTGGGGGCCTGGTGGAGGGTGCCCCTGGATGCAGGGGGGTGGGGGTGCTGGAGACATGAGTGCGTGCCTGGTGGAGGGTGCCCCACAGTGCGGGGGGTGGGGGTGCAGGGAGACATGAGTGGGGGCCTGGTGGAGGGGGCCCGTGGATGCTGGGTGGTGGGGGTGCAGGGATGCAGGTTGGGGGCCTGGTGGAGGGTGCCCCTGGATGCAGGGGGGTGGGGGAGCTGGGAGAGATGAGTGAGGGCCTGGTGGAGGGTGCCCCTGGATGCTGGGGGTTGGGAGTGCGAGGAGACATGAGTTGGACATGAGTGGGGGCCTGGTGGAGGGTGCCCCTGACTGGTGGGAGATGGGGGTGAAGGGAGACATGAGTGGGGGCCTGGTGGAGGGTGCCCCTGGATGCTGGGGGGTGGGGGTGCAAGGAGACATGAGTTGGACATGAGTGGGGGCCTGGTGGAGGGTGCCCCTGACTGGTGGAGGGTGGAGGTAAAGGGAGACATGAGTGGGGGCCTGGTGGAGGGTGCCCCTGGATGCAGGGGGGTGGGGTGCTGGGAGACATGAGTGGGGGCCCGGTGGAGGGTGCTCCACAGTGCTGGGGGGTGGGGGTGCAGGGAGACATGAGTGGGGGTCTGGTGGAGGGAGCCCCTGGATGCAGGGGGGTGGGGGTGCTGGGTGACATGAGTGGGGGCCTGGTGGAGGGTGCCCCACAGTGCTGGGGGTTGGGGGTGCAGGGAGACATGAGTGGGGGCCTGGTGGAGGGTGCCCCTGACTGGTGGGGGGTGGGGGTGCTGGGAGACATGAGTGGGGGCCTGGTTGAGGGTGCCCCTGGATGCTGGTGGGTGGGGGTGCTGGGAGGCATGAGTGGGGGCCTGTTGGAGGGTGCCCCTGGATGCAGGGGGGTGGGGGTGCTGGGAGACATGAGTGGGTGCCTGGTGGAGGGTGCCCCACAGTGCTGGGGGGTGGGGGTGCAGGGAGACATGAGTGGGGGCCTGGTGGAGGGTGCCACTGGATGCTGGGGGGTGGGGGTGCAGGGAGGCATGAGTGGGGGCCTAGTGGAGGGTGCCCCTGGATGCTGGGGGGTGGGGGTGCAAGGAGACATGAGTTGGAAATGAGTGGGGGCATGGTGGAGGGTGCCCCTGACTGGTGGGGGGTGGGGGTGCAGGGAGACATGAGTGGGGGCCTGGTGGAGGGTGCCCCTGGATGCTGGGGGGTGGGGGTGCAAGGAGACATGAGTTTGACATGAGTGGGGGCCTGGTGGAGGGTGCCCCTGACTGGTGGGGGGTGGGGGTGCAGGGAGACATGAGTGGGGGCCTGGTGGAGGGTGCCCCACAGTGATGGGGGGTGGGGGTGCAGGGAGACATGAGTGGGGGGCCTGGTGAAGGGTGCCCCTGGATGCTGGAGGGTGGGGGTGCTGGGAGGCATGAGTGGGGGCCTGGTGGAGGGTGCCCCTGGATGCAGGGGGGTGGGGGTGCTGGGAGACATGAGTGGGGGCCTGGTGGAGGGTGCCCCACAGTGCTGGGGGTGGGGTGCAGGGAGACATGAGTTGGACATGAGTGGGGGCCTGGTGTAGGGTGCGCCTGGATGCAGGGGGGTGGGGGTGCAGGGAGACATGAGTGGGGGCCTGGTGGAGGGTGCCCGAGAGTGCTGGGGGGTGGGGGTGCTGGGAGACATGAGTGGGGGTCTGGTGGAGGGTGCCCCTGGATGTGGGGGGGTGGGGGTGCAAGGAGACATGAGTTGGACATGAGTGGGGGCCTGGTAGAGGGTTCCCCTGACTGATGGGTGGAGTGGGTGCAGGGAGACATGAGCGGGGGCCTGGTGGAGGGTGTCCCTGGATGCTGGGGGGTGGGGGTGCAGGGAGACATGAGTGGGGGCCTGGTGGAGGGTTCCCCTGACTGATGGGTGGAGTGGGTGCAGGGAGACATGAGCGGGGGCCTGGTGGAGGGTGTCCCTGGTTGCAGGGGGGTGGGGGTGCAGGGAGACATGAGTGGGGGCCTGGTGGAGGGTGCCCGAGAGTGCTGGGGGGTGGGGGTGCTGGGAGACATGAGTGGGGGTCTGGTGGAGGGTGCCCCTGGATGTGGGGGGGTGGGGGTGCAAGGAGACATGAGTTGGACATGAGTGGGGGCCTGGTGGAGGGTTCCCCTGACTGATGGGTGGAGTGGGTGGAGGGAGACATGAGCGGGGGCCTGGTGGAGGGTGTCCCTGGATGCTGGGGGGTGGGGGTGCTGGGAGACATGAGTGGGGGCCTAGTGGAGGGTGCCCCTGGATGCTGGGGGCTGGGGGTGCAGGGAGACATGAGTTGGACATGAGTGGGGGCCTGGTGGAGGGTGCCCCTGGATGCAGGGGGGTGGGCGTGCAGGGAGACATGAGTGGGGGCCTGGTGGAGGGTGCCCCTGACTGGTGGGGGGTTGGAGTGCTGGGAGACATGAGTGGGGGCCTGGTGGAGGGTGCCCCTGTATGCTCGAGGGTGGGGGTGCTGGGAGGAATGAGTGGGGCCTGGTGGAGGGTGCCCCTGGATGCAGGGGGGTGGGCGTGCTGGGACACATGAGTGCGTGCCTGGTGGAGGGTGCCCCACAGTGCGGGGGGGTGGGGGTGCAGGGAGACATGAGTGGGGGCATGGTGGAGGGTGCCCTGGATGCTGGGGGGTGGGGGTGCAGGGAGGCATGGTGGGGGCCTGGTGGAGGGTGCCCCGAGATGCAGGGGGGTGGGGGTGCTGGGAGACATGAGTGGGGGCATGGTGGAGGGTGCCCCTGGATGCTGGGGGGTGGGGGTGCAGGGAGGCATGGTGAGGGCCTGGTGGAGGGTGCCCCTGGATGCTGGGGGGTGGGGGTGTAAGGAGACATGAGTTGGACATGAGTGGGGCCTGGTGGAGGGTGCCCCTGATTGGTGGGGGGTGGGGTGCAGGGAGACATGAGTGGGGGCCTGGTGGAGGGTGCCCCTGGATGCTGGGGGGTGGGGGTGCAAGGAGACATGAGTTGGACATGAGAGGGGGCCTGGTGGAGGGTGCCCCTGACTATTGGGGGGTGGAGGAGCAGGGAGACATGAGTGGGGGCCTGGTGGAGCGTGCCCCTGGATGCAAGGGGGTGGGGGTGCTGGGAGACATGAGTGGGGGCCTGGTGGAGGGTGCCCCACAGTGCTGGGGGATGGGGGTGCAGGGAGACATGAGTGGGGGCCTGGTGGAGGGTGCCCCTGACTGGTGGGGGGTGGGGGTGCCGGGAGGCATGAGTGGGGGCCTGGTGGAGGGTGCCCCTGGATGCTGGAGGGTGGGGGTGCTGGGAGGCATGAGTGGGGGCCTGGTGGAGGGTGCCCCTGGATGCAGGGGCGTGGGGGTGCTGGGAGACATGAGTGGGGGCCTGGTGGAGGGTGCCCCACAGTGCTGGGGGTGGGGGTGCAGGGAGACATGAGTGTGGGCCTGGTAGAGGGTACCCCTGGATGCAGGGGGGTGGGGGTGCAGGGAGACATGAGTGGGGGCCTGGTGGAGGGTGCCCCTGACTGGTGGGGGGTGGGGGTGCTGTGAGACATGAGCGGGGGCCTGGTGGAGGGTGCCCCTGGATGCAGGGGGGTGGCGGTGCAGGGAGACATGAGTGGGGGCCTGATGGAGGGTGCCCCTGGATGCTGGGGCGTGGGGGTGTAGGGAGACATGAGTGGGGGCCTGGTGGACGGTGCCCCTGACTGGTGGGGGGTGGGGGTGCAGGGAGACATGAGTGGGGGCCCGGTGGAGGGTGCCCCACAGTGCTGGGGGTGGGGGTGCAGGGGGACATGAGTGGGGGCCTGGTGGAGGGTGCCCCTGGATGCAGGGGGGTGGGGGTGCTGGGAGACATGAGTGGGGGCCTTGTGGAAGGTGCCCTGGATGCAGGGGGGTGGGGTTGCATGGAGACATGAGTGGGGGCCTGGTGGAGGGTGCCCCACAGTGCTGGGGTGTGGGGGTACAGGGGGACATGAGTTGGACATGAGTGGGGGCCTGGTGGAGGGTGCCCCTGGATGCAGGGGGTGGGGGTGCTGGGAGACATGAGTGGGGGCCTGGTGGAGGGTGCCCCACAGTGCTGGGGGGTGGGGGTGCAGGGGGACATGAGTGGGGGCCTGGTGGAGGGTGCCCATGGATGCTGGGGGGTGGGGTGCTGGGAGACATGAGTGGGGGCCTGGTGGAGGGTGCCCCTGACTGGTGGGGGGTGGGGGTGCATGGAGACATGAGTGGGGGCCTGGTGGAGGGTGCCCCTGGATGCAGAGGGGTGGGGGTGCTGGGAGACATGAGTGGGGTCCTGGTGGAGGGTGCCCACAGTGCTGGGGGGTGGGGGTGCAGGGAGACATGAGTGGGGGCATGGTGGAGGGTGCCCCTGATTGGTGGGGGGTGGGGGTGCTGGGAGACATGAGTGGGGGCCTGGTGGAGGGTGCCCCTGGATGCTGCAGGGTGGGGGTGCTGGGAGACATGAGTGGGGGCCTGGTGGAGGGTGCCCCTGGATGCAGAGGGGTGGGAGTGCTGGGAGACATGAGTGGGGGCCTGGTAGAGGGTGCCCCTGACTGGTGGGAGGTGGGGGTGCAGAGAGACATGAGTGTGGGCCTGGTGGAGGGTGCCCCTGGATGCTGGGGGGTGGGGGTGCAAGGAGACATAAGTTGGACATGAGTTGGGGCCTGGTGGAGGGTGCCCCTGACTGGTGGGGCGTGGGGGTGCAGGGAGACATGAGTGGGGGCCTGGTGGAGGGTGCCCCACAGTGCTGGGGGGTGGGGGTGCAGGGGGACATGAGTGGGGGCCTGGTGGAGGGTGCCCCTGGATACAGGGGGGTGGGGGTGCTGGGAGACATGAGTGGGGGCCTGGTGGAGGGTGCCCCACAGTGCTGGGGGTGGGGGTGCAGGGGGGCATGAGTGGGGCCTGGTGGAGGGTGCCCCTGGATGCAGGGGGGTGGGGGTGCTGGGAGACATGAGTGGGGGCCTGGTGGAGGGTGCCCCACAGTGCTGGGGGGTGGGTGTGCTGGGAGACATGAGTACGGGCCTGGTGGAGGGTGCCCCTGGATGCTGGGGGGTGGGGGGTGCAAGGAGACATGAGTTGGACATGAGTTGGGGCCTGGTGGAGGGTGCCCCTGACTGGTGGGGGGTGGAGGTGCAGGGAGACATGAGTGGGGGCCTGGTGGAGGGTGCCCCTGGATGCAGGGGGGTGGGGTGCTGGGAGACATGAGTGGAGGCCTGGTGGAGGGTGCACCTGGAGGCTGGGGGTGGGGGTGAGTTGGACATGAGTGGGGGCGTGGTGGAGGGTGCCCCTGACTGGTGGGGGGTGGGGGTGCAGGGAGACATGAGTGGGGGCCTGGTGGAGGGTGCCCCTGGATGCTGGGGGATGGGGGTGCAGGAGACATGAGTTGGACATGAGTGGGGGCCTGGTGGAGGCTGCCCCTGGATGCAGGGGGGTGGGGGTGCAGGGAGACATGAGTGGGGGCCTGGTGGAGGGTGCCCCACAATGCTGGGGGGTGGGGGTGCTGGGAGACATGAGTGGGGGTCTGGTGGAGGGTGCCCCTGGATGCTGGGGGGTTGGGGTGCAAGGAGACATGAGTTGGACATGAGAGGGGGCCTGGTGGAGGGTGCCCCTGACTGGTGGGGGGTGGGGGTGCAGGGAGACATGAGTGGGTGCCTGGTGGAGGGTGCCCCTGGATGCTGGGGGGTGGGGTGCAGGGAGACATGAGTTGGACATGAGTAGGGGCCTGGTGGAGGGTGCCCCTGGATGCTGGGGGGTGGGGGTGCAGGGAGACATGAGTGGGGCCCTGGTGGAGGGTGCCCCTGACTGGTGGGGTGGGGGTGCTGGGAGACATGAGTGGGGGCCTGGTGGAGGGTGCCCCTGGATGCTGGGGGGTGGGGGTGCAGGGAGACATGAGTTGGACATGAGTGGGGGCCTGGTGGAGGGTGCTCCTGGATGAAGGGGGGTGGGGGTGCAGGGAGACATGAGTGGGGGCCTGGTGGAGGGTGCCCCTGGATGCTGGGGGCTGGGGGTGCAGGGAGGCATGAGTGGGGGCCTGGTGGAGGGTGCCCCTGGATGCAGGGGGGTGGGGGGCTGGGAGATATTAGTGGGGGCCTGGTGGAGGGTGCCCCTGGATTCTGGGGGGTTGGGGGTGCAAGGAGACATGAGTTGGACATGAGTGGGGGACTGGTGGAGGGTGCCCCTGACTGGTGGGGGTTGGGGGTTCAGGGAGACATGAGTGGGGGCCTGGTGGAGGGTGCCCCTGACTGGTGGGGGGTGGGGTTGCAGGGAGACATGGATGGGGGCCTGGTGGAGGGTGCCCCTGGATGCTGGGGGGTGGGGGTGCAAGGAGACATGAGTTGGACATGAGTGGGGGCCTGGTGGAGGGTGCCCCTGACTGGTGGGGGGTGGGGGTTCAGGGAGACATGAGTGGGGGCCTGGTGGAGGGAGCCCCTGGATGCAGGGGGGTGGGGGTGCTGGGAGACATGAGTGGGGTCCTGGTGGAGGATGCCCCACAGTGCTGGGGGGTGGGGGTGCAGGGAGACATGAGTGGGGGCTTGGTGGAGGGTGCTCCTGACTGGTGGGGAGTGGGGGTGCTGGGAGACATGAGTGGGGGCCTGGTGGAGGGTGCCCCTGGATGCTGGAGGGTGGGGGTGCTGGGAGGTATGAGTGGGGGCCTGGTGGAGGGTGCCCCTGGATGCAGGGTGGTGGGGGTGCTGGGAGACATGAGTGGGTGCCTGGTGGAGGGTGCCCCACAGTGCTGGGGGGTGGGAGTGCAGGGAGACATGAGTGGGGGCCAGGTGGAGGGTGCCCCTGGATGCTGGGGGGTGGGGGTGCAGGGAGACATGAGTGGGGCCCTGGTGGAGGGTGCCCCTGACTGGTGGGGTGGGGGTGCTGGGAGACATGAGTGGGGGCCTGGTGGAGGGTGCCCCTGGATGCTGGGGGGTGGGGGTGCAGGGAGACATGAGTTGGACATGAGTGGGGGCCTGGTGGAGGGTGCCCCTGGATGAAGGGGGTGGGGGTGCAGGGAGACATGAGTGGGGGCCTGGTGGAGGGTGCCCCTGGATGCTGGGGGGTGGGGGTGCAGGGAGGCATGAGTGGGGGCCTGGTGGAGGGTGCCCCTGGATGCAGGGGTGTGGGGGGCTGGGAGACATTTGTGGGGGCCTGGTGGAGGGTGCCCCTGGATTCTGGGGGGTTGGGGGTGCAAGGAGACATGAGTTGGACATGAGTGGGGGCCTGGTGGAGGGTGCCCCTGACTGGTGGGGGGTGGGGGTGGGGGTGCAGGGAGACATGAGTGGGGGCCTGGTGGAGGGTGCCCCTGGATGCTGGGGCGTGGGGGTGCAAGGAGACATGAGTTGGACATGAGTAGGGGCCTGGTGGAGGGTGCCCCTGACTGGTGGGGGGTGGGGTGCTGGGAGACATGAGTGGAGGCCTGGTGGAGGGTGCACCTGGAGGCTGGGGGTGGGGGTGCAAGGAGACATGAGTTGGACATGAGTGGGGGCGTGGTGGAGGGTGCCCCTGACTGGTGGGGGGTGGGGGTGCAGGGAGACATGAGTGGGGGCCTGGTGGAGGGTGCCCCTGGATGCTGGGGGGTGGGGGTGCAGGGGGACATGAGTGGGGCCCTGGTGGAGGGTGCCCCTGACTGGTAGGGTGGGGGTGCTGGGAGACATGAGTGGGGGGAGGGTGCCCCTGGATGCTGGGGGGTGGGGGTGCAGGGAGACATGAGTTTGACATGAGTGGGGGCCTGGTGGAGGGTGCCCCTGGATGAAGGGGGGTGGGGGTGCAGGGAGACATGAGTGGGGCCCTGGTGGAGGGTGCCCCTGACTGGTGGGGTGGAGGTGCTGGGAGACATGAGTGGGGGCCTGGTGGAGGGTGCCCCTGGATGCCGGGGGGTGGGGGTGCAGGGAGACATGAGTTGGACATGAGTGGGGGCCTGGTGGAGGGTGCCCCTGGATGAAGGGGGGTGGGGGTGCAGGGAGACATGAGTGGGGGCCTGGTGGAGGGTGCCCCTGGATGGTGGGGGGTGGGGGTGCAGGGAGGCATGAGTGGGGGCCTGGTGGAGGGTGCCCCTGGATGCAGGGGGGTGGGGGGCTGGGAGACATTAGTGGGGGCCTGGTGGAGGGTGCCTCTGGATTCTGGGGGGTTTGGGGTGCAAGGAGACATGAGTTGGACATGAGTGGGGGCCTGGTGGAGGGTGCCCCTGACTGGTGGGGGGTGGGGGTGCAGGGAGACATGAGTGGGGGCCTGGTGGAGGGTGCCCCTGGATGCTGGGGGTGGGGGTGCAAGGAGACATGAGTTGGACATGAGTGGGGGCCTGGTGGAGGGTGCCCCTGACGGGTGGGGGGTGGGGGTTCAGGGAGACATGAGTGGGGGCCTGGTGGAGGGAGCCCCTGGATGCTGGGGGGTGGGGGTGCAGGAGCCATGAGTTGGACATGAGTGGGGGCCTGGTGGAGGCTGCCCCTGGATGCAGGGGGGTGGGGGTGCTGGGAGACATGAGTGGGGTCCTGGTGGAGGATGCCCCACAGTGCTGGGGGGTGGGGGTGCTGGGAGACATGAGTGGGGGCCTGGTGGAGGGTGCCCCTGGATGCTGGGGGGTGGGGGTGCAGGAGACATGAGTTGGACATGAGTGGGGGCCTGGTGGAGGCTGCCCCTGGATGCAGGGGGGTGGGGGTGCAGGGAGACATGAGTGGGGGCCTGGTGGAGGGTGCCCCACAATGCTGGGGGGTGGGGGTGCTGGGAGACATGAGTGGGGGTCTGGTGGAGGGTGCCCCTGGATGATGGGGGGTTGGGGTGCAAGGAGACATGATTTGGACATGAGTGGGGGCCTGGTGGAGGGTGCCCCTGACTGGTGGGGGGTGGGGGTGCAGGGAGACATGAGTGGGGGCCTGGTGGAGGGTGCCCCTGGATGCTGGGAGGTGGGGTGCAGGGAGACATGAGTTGGACATGAGTAGGGGCCTGGTGGAGGGTGCCCCTGGATGCTGGGGGGTGGGGGTGCAGGGAGACATGAGTGGGGGCCTGGTGGAGGGTGCCCCTGGATGGTGGGGGGTGGGGGTGCAGGGAGGCATGAGTGGGGGCCTGGTGGAGGGTGCCCCTGGATGCAGGAGGGTGGGGGGCTGGGAGACATTAGTGGGGGCCTGGTGGAGGGTGCCCCTGGATTCTGGGGGGTTTGGGGTGCAAGGAGACATGAGTTGGACATGAGTGGGGGCCTGGTGGAGGGTGCCCCTGACTGGTGGGGGGTGGGGGTGCAGGGAGACATGAGTGGGGGCCTGGTGGAGGGTGCCCCTGGATGCTGGGGGGTGGGGGTGCAAGGAGACATGAGTTGGACATGAGTGGGGGCCTGGTGGAGGGTGCCCCTGACTGGTGGGGGGTGGGGGTTCAGGGAGACATGAGTGGGGGCCTGGTGGAGGGAGCCCCTGGATGCTGGGGGGTGGGGGTGCAGGAGACATGAGTTGGACATGAGTGGGGGCCTGGTGGAGGCTGCCCCTGGATGCAGGGGGGTGGGGGTGCTGGGAGACATGAGTGGGGTCCTGGTGGAGGATGCCCCACAGTGCTGGGGGGTGGGGGTGCAGGGAGACATGAGTGGGGGCCTGGCGGAGGGTGCCCCTGGATGCTGGGGGGTGGGGGTGCAGGAGACATGAGTTGGACATGAGTGGGGGCCTGGTGGAGGCTGCCCCTGGATGCAGGGGGGTGGGGGTGCAGGGAGACATGAGTGGGGGCCTGGTGGAGGGTGCCCCACAATGCTGGGGGGTGGGGGTGCTGGGAGACATGAGTGGGGGTCTGGTGGAGGGTGCCCCTGGATGCTGGGGGTTTGGGGTGCAAGGAGACATGAGTTGGACATAAGTGGGGGCCTGGTGGAGGGTGCCCCTGACTGGTGGGGGGTGGGGGTGCAGGGAGACATGAGTGGGGGCCTGGTGGAGGGTGCCCCTGGATGCTGGGGGGTGGGGTGCAGGGAGACATGAGTTGGACATGAGTAGGGGCCTGGTGGAGGGTGCCCCTGGATGCTGGGGGGTGGGGGTGCAGGGAGACATGAGTGGGGCCCTGGTGGAGGGTGCCCCTGACTGGTGGGGTGGGGGTGCTGGGAGACATGAGTGGGGGCCTGGTGGAGGGTGCCCCTGGATGCTGGGGGGTGGGGGTGCAGGGAGACATGAGTTGGACATGAGTGGGGGCCTGGTGGAGGGTGCCCCTGGATGAAGGGGGGTGGGGTGCAGGGAGACATGAGTGGGGGCCTGGTGGAGGGTGCCCCTGGATGCTGGGGGGTGGGGGTGCAGGGAGGCATGAGTGGGGGCCTTGTGGAGGGTGCCCCTGGATGCAGGGGGGTGGGGGGCTGGAAGACATTAGTGGGGGCCTGGTGGAGGGTGCCCCTGGATTCTGGGGGGTTGGGGGTGCAAGGAGACATGAGTTGGACATGAGTGGGGGCCTGGTGGAGGGTGCCCCTGACTGGTGGGGGGTGGGGGTGCAGGGAGACATGAGTGGGGGCCTGGTGGAGGGTGCCCCTGGATGCTGGGGGGTGGGGGTGCAAGGAGACATGAGTTGGACATGAGTGGGGGCCTGGTGGAGGGCGCCCCTGACTGGTGGGGGGTGGGGGTTCAGGGAGACATGAGTGGGGGCCTGGTGGAGGGAGCCCCTGGATGCAGGGGGTGGGGGTGCTGGGAGACATGAGTGGGGTCCTGGTGGAGGATGCCCCACAGTGCTGGTGGGTGGGGGTGCAGGGAGACATGAGTGGGGGCCTGGTGGAGGGTGCCCCTGACTGGTGGGGAGTGGGGGTGCTGCGAGACATGAGTGGGGGCCTGGTGGAGGGTGCCCCTGGATGCTGGAGGGTGGGGGTGCTGGGAGGTATGAGTGGGGGCCTGGTGGAGGGTGCCCCTGGATGCAGGGTGGTGGGGGTGCTGGGAGACATGAGTGGGTGCCTGGTGGAGGGTGCCCCACAGTGCTGGGGGGTGGGGGTGCAGGGAGACATGAGTGGGGGCCAGGTGGAGGGTGCCCCTGGATGCTGGGGGGTGGGGGTGCAGGGAGACATGAGTGGGGCCCTGGTGGAGGGTGCCCCTGACTGGTGGGGTGGGGGTGCTGGGAGACATGAGTGGGGGCCTGGTGGAGGGTGCCCCTGGATGCTGGGGGGTGGGGGTGCAGGGAGACATGAGTTGGACATGAGTGGGGGCCTGGTGGAGGGTGCCCCTGGATGAAGGGGGGTGGGGGTGCAGGGAGACATGAGTGGGGGCCTGGTGGAGGGTGCCCCTGGATGCTGGGGGGTGGGGGTGCAGGGAGGCATGAGTGGGGGCCTGGTGGAGGGTGCCCCTGGATGCAGGGGGGTGGGGGGCTGGGAGACATTAGTGGGGGCCTGGAGGAGGGTGACCCTGGATTCTGGGGGTTGGGGGTGCAAGGAGACATGAGTTGGACATGGGGGCCTGGTGGAGGGTGCCCCTGAATGGTGGGGGGTGGGGGTGCAGGGAGACATGAGTGGGGGCCTGGTGGAGGTTGCCCCTGGATGCTGGGGGGTGGGGGTGCAAGGAGACATGAGTTGGACATGAGTAGGGGCCTGGTGGAGGGTGCCCCTGACTGGTGGGGGGTGGGGTGCTGGGAGACATGAGTGGAGGCCTGGTGGAGGGTGCACCTGGAGGCTGGGGATGGGGGTGCAAGGAGACATGAGTTGGACATGAGTGGGGGCGTGGTGAAGGGTGCCCCTGCCTGGTGGGGGGTGGGGGTGCAGGGAGACATGAGTGGGGGCCTGGTGGAGGGTGCCCCTGGATGCTGGGGGGTGGGGGTGCAGGAGACATGAGTTGGACATGAGTGGGGGCCTGGTGGAGTCTGCCCCTGGATGCAGGGGGTGGGGGTGCAGGGAGACATGAGTGGGGGGCTGGTGGAGGGTGCCCCACAATGCTGGGGGGTGGGGGTGCTGGGAGACATGAGTGGGGGTCTGGTGGAGGGTGCCCCTGGATGCTGGGGGGTTGGGGTGCAAGGAGACATGAGTTGGACATGAGTGGGGGCCTGGTGGAGGGTGCCCCTGACTGGTGGGGGGTGGGGGTGCAGGGAGACATGAGTTGGACATGAGTAGGGGCCTGGTGGAGGGTGCCCCTGGATGCTGGGGGGTGGGGGTGCAGGGGGACATGAGTGGGGCCCTGGTGGAGGGTGCCCCTGACTGGTGGGGTGGGGGTGCTGGGAGACATGAGTGGGGGCCTGGTGGAGGGTGCCCCTGGATGCTGGGGGGTGGGGGTGCAGGGAGACATGAGTTGGACATGAGTGGGGGCCTGGTGGAGGGTGCCCCTGGATGAAGGGGGGTGGGGGTGCAGGGGGACATGAGTGGGGCCCTGGTGGAGGGTGCCCCTGACTGGTGGGGTGGGGGTGCTGGGAGACATGAGTGGGGGCCTGGTGGAGGGTGCCCCTGGATGCTGGGGGGTGGGGGTGCAGGGAGACATGAGTTGGACATGAGTGGGGGCCTGGTGGAGGGTGCCCCTGGATGAAGGGGGGTGAGGGTGCAGGGAGACATGAGTGGGGGCCTGGTGGAGGGTGCCCCTGGATGGTGGGGGGTGGGGGTGCAGGGAGGCATGAGTGGGGGCCTGGTGGAGGGTGCCCCTGGATGCAGGGGGTGGGGGGCTGGGAGACATTAGTGGGGGCCTGGTGGAGGGTGCCCCTGGATGCTGGGGGGTTGGGGGTGCAAGGAGACATGAGTTGGACATGAGTGGGGGCCTGGTGGAGGGTGCCTCTGACTGGTGGGGGGTGGGGGTGCAGGGAGACATGAGTGGGGGCCTGGTGGAGGGTGACCCTGGATGCTGGGGGGTGGGGGTGCAAGGAGACATGAGTTGGACATGAGTGGGGGCCTGGTGGAGGGTGCCCCTGACTGGTGGGGGGTGGGGGTTCAGGGAGACATGAGTGGGGGCCTGGTGGAGGGAGCCCCTGGATGCAGGGGGGTGGGGGTGCTGGGAGACATGAGTGGGGTCCTGGTGGAGGATGCCCCACAGTGCTGGGGGGTGGGGGTGCAGGGAGACATGAGTGGGGGCCTGGTGGAGGGTGCCCCTGACTGGTGGGGGGTGGGGGTTCTGGGAGACATGAGTGGGGGCCTGGTGGAGGGTGCCCCTGGATGCTGGAGGGTGGGGGTGCTGGGAGGTATGAGTGGGGGCCTGGTGGAGGGTGCCCCTGGATGCAGGGTGGTGGGGGTGCTGGGAGACATGAGTGGGTGCCTGGTGGAGGGTGCCCCACAGTGCTGGGGGGTGGGGGTGCAGGGAGACATGAGTGGGGGGCAGGTGGAGGGTGCCCCTGGATGCTGGGGGGTGGGGGTGCAGGGAGGCATGAGTGGGGGCCTGGTGGAGGGTTCCCCTGGATGCAGGGGGGTGGGGGTGCTGGGAGACATGAGTGGGGGCCTGGTGGAGGGTGCCCCTGGATGCTGGGGGGTGGGGGTGCAAGGAGACATGAATTGGAAATGAGTGGGGGCCTGGTGGAGGGTGCCCTTGACTGGTGGGGGGTGGGGGTGCAGGGAGACATGAGTGGGGCCTGGTGGAGGGTGCCCCTGGATGCTGGGGGGTGGGGGTGCAAGAAGACATGAGTTGGACATGAGTGGGGGCCTGGTGGAGGGTGCCCCTGACTGGTGGGGGGTGGGGGTGCAGGGAGACATGAGTGGGGGCCTGGTGGAGGGTGCCCCACAGTGCTGGGTGGTGGGGATGCAGGGAGACATGAGTGGGGAACTGGTGGAGGGTGCCCATGACTGGTGGGGGGTGGGGGTGCTGGGAGACATGAGTGGGGGCCTGGTGGAGGGTGCCCCTGGATGCTGGAGGGTGGGCGTGCTGGGAGGCATGAGTGGGGGCCTGGTGGAGCGTACCCCTGGATGCAGGGGGGTGGGGGTGCTGGGAGACATGAGTGGCGGCCTGGTGGAGGGTGCCCCACAGTGCTGGGGGGTGGGGGTGCAGGGAGACATGAGTTGGAGATGAGTGGGGGCCTGGTGGAGGGTGCCTCTGGATGCAGGGGGGTGGGGGTGCAGGGAGACATGAGTGGGGGCCTGGTGGAGGGTGCCCCACAGTGCTGGGGGGTGGGGTTGCTGGGAAACATGAGTGGGGGTCTGGTGGAGGGTGCCCCTGGATGCTGGGGGGGGGTGCAAGGAGACATGAGTTGGACATGAGTGGGGGCCTGGTGGAGGGTGCCCCTGACTGGTGGGGGGTGGGGGTGCAGGGAGTCATGAGTGGGGGCCTGGTGGAGGGTGCCCCTGGATGCGGGGGGGTGGGGATGCAGGGAGACATGAGCTGGACATGAGTGGGGGCCTGGTGGAGGGTGCCCCTGGATGCAGGGGGGTGGGGGTGCAGGGAGACATGAGTGGGGGCCTGGTGGAGGGTGCCCCTGACTGGTGGGTGGTGGGGGTGCTGGGAGACATGAGTGGGGGCCTGGTGGAGGGTGCCCCTGGATGCTGGGGGATGGGGGTGCAGGGAGACATGAGTTGGACATGAGTGGGGGCCTGGTGGAGGGTGCCCCTGGATGCAGGGGGGTGGGGGTGCAGGGAGACATGAGTGGGGGCCTGGTGGAGGGTGCACGTGGATGCTGGGGGGTGGGGGTGCAGGGAGGCATGAGTGGGGGCTTGGTGGAGGGTACCCCTGGATGCAAGGGGGTGGGGGGCTGGGAGACATGAGTGGGGGCCTGGTGGAGGGTGCCCCTGGATTCTGGAGGGGTGGGGGTGCAAGGAGACATGAGTTGGACATGAGTGGGGGCCTGGTGGAGGGTGCCCCTGACTGGTGGGGGGTGGGGGTGCAAGGAGACATGAGTGGGGGCCTGGTGGAGGGTTCCCCTGGATGCTGGGGAGTGGGGGTGCAAGGGGACATGAGTTGGACATCAGTGGGGGCCTGGTGGAGGGTTCCCTTGACTGGTGGGGCGTGGGGGTGCAGGGAGACATGAGTGGGGGCCTGATGGAGGGTGCCCCTGGATGCAGGGGGCGTGGGGGTGATGGGAGACATGAGTGGGGGCCTGGTGGAGGGTGCCCCACAGTGCTGGGGGGTGGGGGTGCAGGGAGACATGAGTGGGGGCCTGGTGGAGGGTGCCCCTGACTGGTGGGGGGTGGGGGTGCTGGGAGACATGAGTGGGGGCTGGTGGAGGATGCCCCTGGATGCTGGAGGGTGGGGGTGCTGGGAGGCATGAGCGGGGGCCTGGTGGAGGGTCCCCCTGGATGCAGGGGGGTGGGGGTGCTGGGAGACATGAGTGGGTGCCTGGTGGAGGGTGCCCCACAGTGCTGGGGGGTGGGGGTGCAGGGAGACATGAGTGGGGGCCTGGTGGAGGGTGCCCCTGGATGCTGGGGGGTGGGGGTGCAGGGAGGCATGAGTGGGGGCCTGGTGGAGGGTGCCCCTGACTGGTGGGGGGTGGGGGTGCTGAGAGACATGAGTGGGGGCCTGGTGGAGGGTGCCCTTGGATGCAGGGGGGTGGCAGTGCAGGGAGACATGAGTGGGGGCCTGGTGGAGGGTGCCCCACAGTGCTGGGGGGTGGGGGTGCAGGGGGACATGAGTGGGGGCCTGGTGGAGGTTGCTCCTGGATGCAGGGTGGTGGGGGTGCTGGGAGACATGAGTGGGGGCCTGGTGGAGGGTGCCCTGGATGCAGGGGGCTGGGGGTGCATGGAGAAATGAGTGGGGGCCTGGTGGAGGGTGCCCCACAGTGCTGGGGTGTGGGGGTAAAGGGGGACATGAGTTGGACATGAGTGGGGGCCTGGTGGAGGGTGCCCCTGGATGCACGGGGTGGGGGTGCTGGGAGACATGAGTGGGGGCCTGGTAGAGGGTGCCCCACAGTGCTGGGGGGTTGGGGTGCAGGGGGACACGAGTGGGGGCCTGGTGGAGGGTGCCCCTGGATGCAGGGGGGTGGGGGTGCTGGGAGACATGAGTGGGGGCCTGGTGGAGGGTGCCCCTAGATGCAGGGGGGTGGGGTTGCAGGGAGACATGAGTGGGGGCCTGGTGGAGGGTGCCCCTGACTGGTGGGGCGTGGGGGTGCTGGGAGACATGAGTGGGGGCCTGGTGGAGGGTGCACCTGGATGCTGGGGGTGGGGGTGCTGAGAGACATGCGTTGGTGGGCAGTAGTGCAAGGTGACATGTGGGTTGGCTGGGGGGCATGGCCATGGTGGATGGGCCGCCTACTGGACATGTGCAGGGGTGCAGGGTAGTCCCCTGTGGTGTGCACCGCCTGCAGGGGCCGTGGAGGGTGTAGAGGGATCAGCTGGGAGGACCCACACGGCCAATTCACGTGTGGGACTCCCCGGCACCCCAGAAATACACGTAGGCTGCTGGATTCGGGTGTGGAATTTGCCGCGCATCCGGAGTACACGCACCCTGCTGAAATTGCGTGTGGAACTTCACGCGCACACCGAAATGCACGTACCCTGCTAATTCGCATGTGAATCTTTCCCCGCACACCGAAATACACGTACCCTGCTAATTCGCATGTGAAACTTCCCGCACACCCCGAAATACACGGACCCAGGGCAATCGCGTGTGGAACTTCCCGCGAACCCCGTAATACACGTACCCTGCGAATTCGCGTGTGAAACTTCACGCGCACCCCGGAATACACGTGCCCAGGCCAATCGCATGTGGAACTTCCCGCGAACCCCGTAATACACGCACACGCTAATTTTCACACAGCGGGTGTCCGTGTTTGTCGGTTACCCTTTGCACCTCATTTGTCCTAGAGGGCCACTGTATGGACCATTCATCATGGCTGTATATGGGTGCTTTTTGTTAGCGCATATTTTGGCGCACATTTATTTCAGGTTCAGGGACGCTACCGCCTGCTTTCTTGTGGCTTACTCGTTTGGCCCTGTGCACGTCTTTCACCGTGCGCTGGTTTGCGCTATTCGATTGCATGAATACGGGTTGTAGGTGAGCGTGTGGGTGTTCTGCGCACTTGCCTCCTGTACTTCCCCCGTGACGCCCATATTTTCATGCGTTGTTCCCCATTCCGAGTGTTACGCCCCGTGTTCCGCCTACTTCTGTGATGTGCGCCGCGCTATGTGCGATTTCGCAGTGGCCATGGCGCACGCCGTTGGATGACCTGTGCGCCGGCGTGCGCTGCGCACTTTTTCAGCGCACATCAATGTTTTTCTGCGCACGGACTTTCATGAATCGATGTGAGCTGGTTTCCCTGCGATTTTCGCAGTTGCACTGCAATTTTCGCACTTTTATTGCCAATCGCACGTTTTGGCACCTCTGCGTGGGAATTTTCGGCGCACATTATTTCCATGAATCGACCAGTAAGTATTTATTGCGACAACCCAGCATCGATATCCACAGTTGCTATCCAATTGTTAAGACAGCCTATGTAAGATTCAGTAGAAATAGAATCACCACAATGTGCTTTGGACTGGCCAGTGGGTCTGAATACCTATAATATAAAACTATGCTGGGGTACGAGGAATATCTCGACGTTGTAGCACCATCATACACCCGAGCTTTACATATCAGATCATCATACGCCTGAGCATTATATGTCAGTTGAAATTTGAGTAATTGTGTAATGATTTATGTTTTACGTTTTATAATGATCACAGGGAGACATTATAATGGGCCTCATTATTAGTTTGGCGGTAGCATTGCCGGTAAAACCAGCAGGCTGCCGCCAAACCTGCGAAATTGGCAATTACCGGGCTCAATGGAAATGGGGAGGTCGGATGGACCAGCACCATGCAGATTAGTGCTGGTGCATCCAACATGCTCTGCTTGTGGGTGCCGGTACGCCAGCCAGGTCAGACCTGGCGGGCAGTAAGGTACCCGTAAGCAGAACTCGTAGTCTGCTGGTCCGGTAATAATGGCACCGGCAAGCTTACCGGTACTGTTGTTACCAGACCGGCAAATTTATAATGAGGCCCATTGTTGTGTTTTATAGACTTTAACTTGCCATTTTTATAGGTTTTATGTGTATAATTGGAATGTTTGCATTTTGTACTTGATGGCTCACGCAGAACAAAGGTTTACAAAACAAATATATAATTCCCTGAAAGTAAGTTTTAAACCTCTACAATTTCATCTTATTGAAGTGTATGTTCATGAGTATTTCGACTGTCACTCCTATAATCCAGTTGTTCCCATTTGTATTTCTATTTGTTTTTTTTGTATATCGTGCCTGGCCCAAAGGCATCTGGGAGCATTTGTTAAGGTTACAGTTACATCAAGTTATATATACATACAATTACATCTGATACATCTGATACATATACATAACAAGTATTTACATATCCATTTACATACAGTAGATATTTACAATGGTATTCCGCAGGATGGCGTATCACCCAGCAAAGCAGGGGTCAAATTGTCAAATGTTGGCTCTAGTGGTCCTGCGCTGCAAGCCAGATTTTGGCTTTATTTTTTAATGAGTGGAATAAGGGTTCTGATCTATGTGGGCTAAGTAGGGTGTTCCAAAGCCTGACGGCGAGCACCGGGAAGCTACAGCCCCCTGCTTTCTAAAGTTTGAACCTAGGTAATAGTGGGCAGTGCCTTTGGGCTGCTCTATGAGGTTGATAAGAAGTGTTGCATATGAATCTGTTGGACAAGTATTTTGGTGCCTGATTGGCCAGAAATGTGTGCGTAAGTGACAATGATTTGAGGGAGATTCTTTTGGGTGACCAATAGCCAGTGTAGGCTGCGTCTCGTATTAGGGATTTGGTAAGTTCTAGGGATATTGAGGGCTGCCCTAATGGCGTTGTTTTGTGTCACTTGTAATTTATTCAAGTTACATTGCTAGTCCCTGATAGTCCCTAGATAAAGTGCATTGCAATAGTCAAGTTTTTACATGATAAGGGTTCTAGCCAAGGTAGTGCAGTTTGTGGTAGTCAAGAATGGTTGACAGGCAATGATAGGTTTACACATGTATGCCGTAGAAGAGATTATTGCATTAGTTTGTCTTGTTAAAGATAGAGTGGAATCTAGATATATGCAAAGGGTTTTTTTGTGTTGCTAGATACCTTTATGGTGTTGCCATCAATTGTGAAAGAGTTAAATGCTGGTTCTAATTTATTTAATCTGTGTTGAGATCCCAGGAGGAGTAGCTTTGTCTTATCGTCATTAAGACAGAGTCCGTTTGGTGCCATCCAAGCCTGGATGACCAGATAGACGTTGTTTAGAGCTTTGGAGTCAGCTTTATGATCACCAGTAGTGGGGAGGAGTATTTTGGTGTCATCTGCATAATTAGTGTAGGTGACACCCAAATAGTCAAGAATATCGAAGAGGGGCTTCGTGAACTCATTATAGAGTGAAGGTGAAACACAAGATCCTTGTGGCGCCCCACATAACACTGGTGATGGTTGAGCAGAGGCCAGGGGGGAGAGGACCCATTAATTGCATGCATCATCAATGTGGCCATTCATGCTCATGACAGGTTCATTAGATTTTCAGTGGCAACACAATTCAAGATTAGATTGAACCTGTGACTGGGTTGTCTGGAGTTTTAATTGAACCCACATCTAAAGGGTTTAAATGAAAAAAAGTCCACAATAGTAGAATGTGGTGACTAAAACAGATTAATTGGCGAACAAAATGTTGGAATTGAGGGAACCCTGCACTTGGAGTTTGGAACCCTTACACTTGGAATAATTTCCAAGGTACTTGGAATTGTATGGAAGGAGATGGTTGGACTGAAGACCCAGTGAAGAATCCTTCTAACAAGACTAAAAATACCCTGGAAAGAAACAGGGATTTATAGACTCTAATTGTCTGGGAAATAGTTGTACTTAAAACATACAAATCCATTACGTTTTAATGAACTCCTTAGAATAGAAAAGACTTTTATAACTTTTAACTTGTCTTCAACAAAGAAATCATGTATGAAATCTCCCTCAAATAACTAATTAAAAACACAAATTCAAGCAGTCGCCACCTAAACCACAAGCGTTAAGAATGGTTAGTGTACCAAATACATAATCACAAAAACTGTTAAACCAATATCAGAAACACAAACTTGTTTGGAATCAAGACAAACATTCAAAAACAATACACAAATAAACATTGTTTTATGCTTCTTATACAATTTCACAAAACGAAATGTACAAAATAGTTCATAATTTGTAGAATTGATTAAAAAGACACCATGCATGTTTTGATCCCGGCGTTGGTGTGGGATCTTAATCCTGGGCATGGGAGTATTGATGACAAATAATGTATTAAAAGACAAATAATGTATTAAATGACAAGTATGCAGTTTGTTTAATTGATTTAATAGAGTATCTGGCCTGTTCTCGAGCACTCTACCTCTTAAAATGTGTTAATTTATTAAAAAAAAGGTAATCGAAGGAAGTGCCACCTGAAATCTTCGTTATTGAGGGGTCGCTTTGGGGGGGGTACAATTTTATATGACCTCAGTTACCCATATTTCAACTAGTATCGCCTATTTAGAGAGTAGGTCAATAAATGTATATTATAAAAATGATGTTCTTCTGGTTAGATAAAAGTTCACCAAATTTGGGAAAATGTGTTAGTCTCCCTAGAAGATGATGATCATATTGCTCTCAGTGGATCTCTGAACATGGCTTGATTGCCTTTAATGGCAAGACATGCTTCATGAGGCCAGGGTCCTTTTTTGCAATAAAATGACAGGCGCATTATATGAAGCAAGAGGCCTACAAAAAGAGCGGAGAATCATTCCAAAACACTGTCTGTAGTTCAAATATAAACCCATAATGAAGAACCTGGCATAATGTGGGGCCTAGAAGTTTGGTACACTTGAACAGTTCTAGATAGGGACTTAGGGCCTGGTTGACAAAAATATTTTTACATGGGAAAGTCCCATTTAAAACATTTTTGTAAATCAGGCACGTGGAGTTTTCAGTGAAGATGGTTGTCTTTCTTTGTACATAACACTTCTTGAAGCGATATGACATGATGCTGTATCCCTCCCGTCAAATTCCTTTCCTGAGCGCTTGCTCTAGATTGATGAAACATGACCCCTGATAGTTAACAAAGTACAGTATAAGGCCTGTTTGTATTTCTTGGACTCAGGATCCAATCTGTACACTAGAGCCTGCAGAACATTCCTGACGAATTCCACAGTACTTCTTACTTCAGCCGAGAAATAGTGTCACACATTCACTTACATATTGATCCCTGTACTTGAGTCAGGCAGCTCATTCAGAAACCCTGTATCAGGCAAGAATGGCAAGAGAAAGAGACACTGCACAAATGAAGTATCTCAAATTGGATCCTTGGTGGGGCTTTGTGAATTGCAGACCAGCATTTCACATTTGTTCCCCTACATTAAGTTCACCAACACATTAAGTTAAGATTTGATACTGATGAGCTGTGCCTTGTAATGTGGCAAAAGCAAACCTTGCTGTATGGGATCATTACCATAACTGAAATACAGAACATGCCTTCGTTTTGTTCAGACTTCTACTTGCCTGAGAAGAATCCGGTTCTATTGTTTAAATGACAAAGACCATTTCAAACAAGTTCTCATTTTTATTAAATGTGTACTCTTTGTATTTCTCTCTATGTTTCCTCTAAAATGCTGGTTCTTTTCATACATCCCGTATCATGTAAATGATTTCTGATGAATAAACACAGTCATGCTGCGTTTTTAATTAAACTGTGTTTTTATATGTCTGACTGTTCACACCACTCCTGTTTTTACACTCCCATACTTCAAATCACAGCTGTGTAGAATTAGGTCAAACTGCCCAGAAAGGCAATTTGCCAGAAGAATGTTTACAAAAAACGGTCCAATCTGTTATATTTCAATCTTTTTACCATTGTACCACCTGTTAGGCAGAATCCAGTGCAGTTCCCTTAGGGAGCACTACACCAGATTAGGACTACAGGTGAGGGCAATAAATCCCCTTTGGTATCAGTCCGTACCACAAAGATTTAGTTGGTAGCTGTGGCTGAGCAGTCAGACTTATCTCAAGAGGGAGATGGGCAGTATTCAGGGTTTACACAATAGCTATCACAGTACTATGGTACAAGGAAACACTGACCAAAGCTTTGTATCAAAAAGAGAATATATATTTTCTATACACCTCTAGTTCAACACATAAATCACAGTTTATAAAGTACTTTAAGTTTAGTCAAGGAAAAGTATATACAACTCCCAATTCAATTGTAGACAAGTTTGCGGTAGAGTGAAAACTGAGCAAAACGGCACAGTGAAAACCAACTAAAAATGGCACTCTAACGATTTAACGAAAGGGACGGAAGGCACAAGTTAAACCGAAATATCTTCAGACACAACCCTAGCAACACTTCCCTGAAGTTTTGTAAACAAGTAATGCACAGTGACACTTTAGCAGAAAGATAAGTGAATGAAAACTGAGCAAAATGGCACTCCACAAGTTAAAACAGTGGGAAGGAAGAGGGGTTTAGAAGATTCAGGCGCATCAACACATTTCTTATTGAAAGTCAACCTAGTGAGAGCAGATCTAACAAATCAGTCAGAGTCAATAGGCCTGAGCCAGAGTCAGTGGTACAGGACCAAGAGCTTAGGAGCAAAAATGTTCTTTTAGCTTCAGTCAAGTCGTTGGTAAACAAATATTGAAAAGGTAGATGCGAGGTGAAAGACAAGGTTAAGAGAGAGGGCGGCCAACCCAACAAGTAGATAAAGGATTTAAAACACCTTTAGGGCTACCAGGGGTAAAGGGAGGCCTGGTGGAACAATTCACCTTAAACGTCCACCAAAAGAGCAAACAAAGGATCCCCGACCTGAGTTAGGGGTTTAGAGTAAGACACGAGAAAGAAGTTATATTAAAGTTCTGGCAAATAAAACCTACCGGAGTAAAGTTAATAATAAAATAAACCTCCGGTATGTTAGAGGCTGTCAGTAAAAGTGTTAGCCTCGAACAATGGGAAAATCCCATAGGAAAATATTTGCGGTTTAATATTTATGGTAGTAATCACTGCCACCAGCCAGAAACTTTAGAGAGCGGGACTTTAAGGTACCCCCTCGAAAATGAACCCAAGGGAAAAACTATTAACCCTTTCTAGTACCTCCATAGTAAGATGGGTTGGACTGCTTAAGTTATAAAGATTTGAATAGTAAAGTCAATGGGGACTTTACATGCCCTGGGAGACAGTAGTTGGTCCCAGGGTATGGAGTCTTTGTTTCGGGGTCGCTACGACACCCCTGTGTCACGGCACTGAGGGTGCTGTGTAACACATGTGAAGAAGTGGTTCCTGTGGGTGAGAGAAAATCCCATAGGCATTAAACACAAAAATAGCCTAGAACACACATAGCAAAAAATGCCTAAGAGTGGGAAAAAGAGTCTCACTCTTAGCAGGTAAAAAGAAATAAACCCTTCAAATCCAGCAAAGCTGCTGGGGGACTCTATAGGTAAGGGAAATTAGCCGTAGAATGAGAATTCTCCCTAACACCGTCTGACAAATGATACATATTTGATGCATCAGATCTCTGGCAATGATCCTTAAGAAAGGTAGGTAAATAATGTGTTGGAAATAACTATGCACATTTTGAATGTCACCCTCAATTGTTTGCTAAAATGTAGGATGTCAACGGATTGATGCAAAAATCTGGGGGCCTAGCCAAGAAAGTCTTCAGCTTGGCTATATCTATTATTGCATTGTGATGAAACAGGGAACTCCAGTAATGATCAAACAAATGATATGTGATATCTAGGGAAAAGCTAACGACTCCCCCTGTTGGGGAAAACAAATCTTTCTTAGAAGTGAACTGCGGGGCCTTGTGAAAAACCTTGTGTGATTCGGGCTGGTTCGCTGGTTCCCACAGATTTTTCTTCCAGCCAGAATCTGCATTAATAACTTTTTAAGAGGTTCATACATCTTCAGGAAAATGTGAGAGACCTTTGGGTGGGATCAGACTTGTATTTTGGGGAAAAAGCAAACACAAATTAACTTAAAAGGCTTCAGGAAGGGAGTAAAAAGGTGGGGATGGTGGGACTGGGCCAGGGGTGTTAGCGAGAGGAGATGGAGTTCTGTCTATTTGTGAATTTCATCCAAGTAGCACAACACAGTAAACTGTTTAATATTATAGATCAGCAGATTGATACACCGACTTCAAAGATCTATGTCTATCTTGCTGGACACAGGTTTGAATGTTGGTAAGAAGAACTCATCCTTTCATCCTTCTGAAGTTGTTCAAATGAGTAAAGTTGAAGTGGGAAACATTGCATGTCAGACCAGCAGAGCTAGTCACATGTCAGGCAGTCCTAGATATGGTTTTCTTCATGCAGTGTTCGAAACATTGAGTATTACAGAAGTTTATAATATTACAATAAAATTCATAACAGACATGGATCTCCGAAAAGTCTGCATGTCTGGGGAAGAGTCAGTCATTCATGATGGGTGCATGAGGATTTATCTTGCTGAGTTTGCTTCTATCTGGATTACTGAGGTTATTTATTTAATAATAGAAAGTGTGCAAGGCTGTAGGTGAATAAGGCAATGTGTCAAGTATTCCTAATGTAGACTCTAACCTTCCTTAATGGAATATCCTTTAGTCAGGTTGAATTGCAATGTTTTGAGCGCTCTACCTGGCAAAAACAAATAACGTATACCTACAGTAAAAGGTCTAGTCTCAAAACATTTGTTGGGCTAAGTGTTGATATGTGATGAGTGCATCTCATCAGTTGCGCCCAAAGAGATATGCCCTGTTCACAAGGTTTGTGAATAAGGTGACCTACTGTTATGCCACGTGTTTCAAGGGCATTGCGACTTCACTCAACGACAGTCCTGGCAACTTCCATGATGCCTCTTGGACCAGCATCAGGTAGAGGGATTATGACATCCAGCATTCTGAGCAAGAAGCATGCACACAAATGGACCTACGTACACCACGTGCCTGATTCGTCAGACATGGAAATAAAGTCCTACGTATGCAAAGGTAGGTACTTCTCAATTGGTGTTAACACATTTTTTGTGATCTGTTTGTTCTTTAACCTGTCTTCCTGGCTCTTTGACCAGAGGCCCAGCTATTCCAGAACTGCTCTACTTGATACGTAATGGCCACTGTTTGCTCCTGTTTTATCTTCCTGTGGATTTTCTTTGTGCCTCAAACATTTTGCTACATCTTTTGTGAATGCTGTTGGAGCTCTCTTGCTGGCTGTGCATTTTCAAACTGGTTTTAGTAACCTGAACTGTATACTGACAGGGATATGCTCGGCCTAGTATCTCTGTTACATTTTTCCTTGACTCCTGTTTTTGGACTTTGCTTTAGTTTCCTACATGTGGAGTTCTGGGCAGGGCCGTTCAGACATTATTTTTCTTTTTACTTTGGCTGGGAATGTGTGATCTGGTCTATGGAGTGCCTCACTTTGAATATGTGCCCAACCATGTCTGGTCAGAACATTCTCCATGTAAGGTATTGCCAATTACAGAAGGGAGCAGGAGGAGGGCTGGGTGCATGTTTGTCTCTCACTTCTGACATTGATCAGATTGTTAAATTCCCATTCAGCTTAGGAGAGAGCTGAAAGACATTCTTCCTCCTTTCCTCTCTATCCCGTACACAAGCAAGTGTCATTTGCCTGTGTGGGGGATGTGGTGAGCCTAAGGAAAGTTGATAGCCCCTGAGGCCTGTTTTTGGCTGTGTCCCTAAATAGAATCGTAATACCTGCACATTTCTCACAGTAATTCAAATTTAAACAATGCAACCTATCTGCATTTTTGTATTTGCATTACATTTTACGAATTTGCCACTATGGTTTTTTTCAAGATTACAATTAGTTGTAAGCTCAAATGAGCAGTTTGTTTTCATGTATTTATTAAAGAAATAGCCAGTTGCAAACCATTCATCTTTTAGACACTTTGATTAATTTGAGCATCCCTGGCAGGAAAGATCTGACCTATTCCATTACCTTTTTCATTTTGTTTGATGTGCAAGTGCTCTAAAAGGCCTGACCTCGCCAACCCAATGTTTCCAGCAACATGTCATTTGCATTAAATTGTAATGAGCTGATCCCAAATCAGTCACCAGAACCTATTAAAAGTTTGGGTTATTCAGGGTTCAGACAAATATTTCATCACATGCTTAGTAGCTATCCCTCAAATGTTGGACTACAGTCAGTTTAAAAGGGTAATTTGTGTATGGTGTTGTGGTATTGACTAGGTCTGGATAAATTTAGAATCACCCAAATTACAGGTGATTCAAAGAGGTCGGACTTCGAGCAAACTTGATGAAACATTTGTTTGAAGTTGGACTACATGGCTTAAAGTGGTACTCATAGCTTCAGGACCTATTCAGTCTCAGTCAGCTTTCAGAGAGGCAGGCAGTCACTGCTGGAGGCAGGTGAAGTGGATATAGGAAAGGGTTAAAAAGAACTGGAGTGAATTTAACATAGATGAGTCAGAAGAAAGGTAGGTATATGTGTGATTTGGGACACAGCCAGAGAGCTAGATTTAGGATAGGTTTTGCAAACACCATGCTGTGCGTGGAATATTTTTATCCACACCAATGCGCCACACTGCACCACTTTACCAATGGGGAAAGAAAACTGTTCGTGGCAAATCTGCAAAATTGCGCATGGTGCATAAACCACCAAAAGAGCTGCACACCCCGCCACACACACAGGCAAAGTTGGTGTATAAACAGGAATCACTGCTTTCATCTGTCATCTGTCACCTGTCACTGGAAACAAGGCCACAGAAGGGCTAAAATCCCAAAATGCTGTTATATCCAGCTTCCTAATCAATGGCATGGCAATCTTCAAAGTGCTGTTTTGGCGCTAACATTTGTCATTTTCCCCAGTGAATTATTGAAAGGAAAGTGTGCTGAAATCATGGATTCTCCAGGCAGTCAGAGGAATCCAGACCTCACTGACTGACAGCTGCTTCAGAAAATTAGCTGTAAAACCAAGTTTAAAGTGTTCCTGTTTGCCTGAAAATGGCAAAATTCACCTATTTTAAGCATGTTTGTAGGGCTAATTCTTTTAAAATGTTCAAATCCCTTATAAAAAGTGCTGGTATTTTAAATGTAAACTGAAAAGATTTTAATGTATAGGAACCCAGTCTGAAGCAAATCAACATTGTAATTCTGATCTGACAGTGCCTGGCCTGGGAAGATTCACATGTCAGCTTAACAATCAGTTGCTACAGGAAGGCTTACATGATGCTAATGGTTCCCGCATAATGAAAACAAAGAAAGCTTCAGACATTTGTCTGCTGGCTGACCCGAGGACAAAAGAAGGCTTGGACACCCATCTTCCTAAAGGAGGGGCAGGATGTGGAGGAGGTTTCTCAGTGAACTTCAAAGGACTGGCCATTTGCTCACTTTGGAAGTAAGAATAGAAAAACCTGGACTGGATTTTGAATGGAAATTACTTGTTTTTGCCTCAGAACTTTATGACATTTAACATGACAGCCAAAATAAGTAAACAAGTGTAAAATACAAACTTATAAATCTGAACTCATACTAGACAGTTGAAGATGTGGTAGGAGTTCTTACTACATAAGGAACCAAAGATACACTAAAACACTGATTGTGGCAAAACTATTAATGTTGCAAGCTTAAAATTGTAGGTACATGTCTTGGAATTGAAATGATATTATGCCTCCTATCGCAGTATTTGAATGTGTGTTGGCCTACGCCAAGTTGTCTAAAATATTATGTAAATAGACTCTGCAGTAAGGTCTTGACCTTAACGAAAAATTGTGTAAGTCGCCATCTTGGATTTAGCTGCCATTTTAGGTTCTCTTGTAATGTGGAAGTCACCCTGAACATCAAAATGGAGGCCGGATGACATTCTGAGTGAGATTCTGGCCGTTGTGACCTCCGCACACATGAATAAGTAATATGCCTGCAGGCCACTTGTCGGGGTCGCGAACTGAGACCTTGTCCTATCCCTGACCTATGTGTAAATGAACAACTGTATCAGCGGAACTGATCAAAATACATACATTATGGGATTGACCTGGCAAGAAACCCTAGGCCTGGTCCCAAGAATGGTTAACCCGCGAGGGGGTTGGCCAGGGCTGGATAAAGAATATAAAAGCCCAAGTATTCCAATGTACGGTCTCTCTACTAATGCATCTAACCTTCGTTGAAGTTTGTTACGTTACTCTGAGAGCCGAATAGCTATCCGTTTGTCAATTGACTTTTTGGTAACTGTTGTAGCTTTTGAATAAAGCACTTTGTATGTCCTTTGTAACCTGTGTTGGTGTGTTTCCTTTGGGCTTCCCAGCCTCATATCAATTTCTTTGTTTTCACACATGATCCCCTGATCAGCGCCCAAAGGTGTAGCGAATTAGAAATGATTAATTCAAACTGTTATGGTCAAAATTGATAAAAATCCGTAGAATGAGAAAGACAGCTCGCACAAGGACGGGGATTGAATGTGAATGTAGACAATCAAATATGAAAAATACGTGTCCGATTTTATTAGAGGGCATAATTTTAAAAATGTGTATTTATGTGAAAGCTAATTTGTGGTCGAAATCAAGGAGGGGGAGTTCCTAAATCCTGTCATAAGATGACAGCTCTGTTTAGACTGCCAACCAAGACAAATCACATGTCTGTAGCCACTCACAGACATGTGGGTGTGTTTTTGAAGTTCTGCCCATGACATACATTTTGTAATGGATAAATATAGGGGTTTCACTACATATAAAAACACTGCTTCCAAAGTATAGACTGCTTCCCGAAAACCCTGCTTTCAGAACCCATCCAGATTTACACACATCACCTTATTCCAGAACGCTTCAACTTGTAGCTGACTCCAGAATTCTTTGAAAGATCCAGATTTTTTTGCAGAATCCAGACTCTAGCATTGCAAAATTATTGCTAGCCTGACCCAATTGCAAACATCCCAACTTTAACGGATTTGTTTCTGATTCAGCTTGGCTTGCTACCATTAAGGCTGGCCTGCTGAAAAAGTGCATTCTGTCATCTACCGTGTCCAGTAAACAGAAGGGTCCCTTCCAAGTTCAGTCTGAGGTGCAGTCCAAAATTGACCAGAACCGTGCTGCTGATCCAAATCCCTCCATAGGTTCCCTGCTGCCGGTAGACCCGATCCCCATGACCAGAACTTTTAACGGTACAATTTAATCACAAGGGACTGTACGTATAAATCGGAAGAACAGTGACCCATAGTATATCTGCATTGTATAATCCCTATCTTAACCCATCCCATCTTTAATTCAGAACTCCAGTATTGTTAGAATCTTTCTTGCGCTGATTGTCTCACCTGTGTTCCAAAACCATAACTCACTAGTGATGTTGAATAACTAAAGTAAATACCAGGAAGAAGCAGAGTATCCACAACAGGACGGGTTACGCTGATCACGTGCCTGTAAGATCTATATGTGGCTTTCTCTTTTTCATAGCCATAATATAGTGTAATCAACCCATCTGTCATTTTCAAAAGCGCATTTCTATTTTCATTTTCACGGCTATTTTGCAATACTGCCTCTCACTAAAACCTGCGTTGCGGATCAGTGTACTTGACCCATTTTTCTTCAATATCGCATAGTAAAAGTTTGCCGCGAATTTACAAAATTCACAAGTTTACACGTGTCATTTCCCCATTTCAAAGTGCTTTTACCATCCCATCTTGATCTGAAGTGTGTATTGTTGTTTATATTATATCTTATGTATGTTAGGACCTGATTAGTGTTGATTTCTTTAGAATGTGTCTCCATTTCAGAATTTTTGCACCCTTTTGCAGTATTTCACAAAGTCATTTTCACCTGTCATTTTCAAAGTGTCAATTGCCAAAATAAGGTTTTCTCTCTTGTTTGGGAGGGAGGATTGCCTATAACTCTAGACATTGTATTTCCTTCCTGAATACCTGCTGATTGCTCACATTGGTGTAGGCCTGCTCATTTGTAGTTCAACAAAACTTTGCAGGGGGAATCTTAACCTAAACGCTATCTATGCACACCACAAAACTGTTCTTTTTCCTGTGTTTTCTATTTTGCCTCCTTATAAGTGAATTCAATTGTTTTGCTTATTTCTGAATTGTATTGTCACGCTTTGGGTGATTGCTGCTCCATATATATATATATATATATATTTATATATATATATATGTATATTACATGGACGCAGTAGCGTCCATGTAGTTATGGTTAAGTTGGTGTTTCCATAGGAAGAGCACTTTTTGGGTGGCTTATAACTTCGCTCCCTGTGGACGAATACTCACCAAACTTTGCAAAAAAAAGTATATGGCCCACTCTGAATTTTTCTGCAAAGTTTGGAGAGGTTTGGTCCAGGGGGGGCAAAGTTATAGGGGGGGTCCAAAAACTTTTGTTTTTTCCTATAGACATAATGGGAAAAAACTTTGCGCACGGCTACAGCCCGAACCGCTGGACGGATTTACACCAAATTTGCGGCAGGAGCGGCAGCTTGGTCCCGAAAGCGTGCTTTTGCAAATTTGGTGTAAATCCATCCAGTAGTTTTTTAAAAATGACCAAAATGTAAGGCAAAAAAATGTGTGATATCTGTGTTCGCTTCGCGGACGGACTTCCCTGCTCCGATTTGCCCATGGGCTTGTGTCATGTCCACGGACATGCGACGTGTTCGCTGATTGGGCGGCGTGGAGCGCGTCAGATTTTCTGTGGCGCCCGCCATCTTGTATTCGCCGTCGACGGCGTACAGCGCGGTGAAACCTGGATTATAAATTGTATTTAGTGGCGTGTGTTGGTGTGTAAGAGTGTTTGGGGAGGGTGGGGGAGTATGAGATAGGTTCAATGTTTCGTTTTTTTATGTGCTATATGCTTTTGTTGTGTTCGATTTGTCCGCGGAGAACACGGCTGTTCTGACATTTTGTAAATAAACTAAATGGTGGGGTGTTCAGAGGATGGAGTATGTGTCCTTTTTGTTCGCAAGGAAGGTAAAATTGAGCTAAAAACATTCGTGGTGTATTTAAATGTTCGTAAATACACAAACTGGGGGTGTCCTGAGGACGCTGTCCGTATTGTAATCTGTCAAGTTGAATGTGTTCCAAGAACACTCGTGGTGTCCTGAAATGGTTGCAATTACACAAAATGGGGGTGTTCTGAGAACGTTGTTTGTATTGTTAGTTGTCAGATTGAAAGTGTTCTACGAACCCTCCTTTTGTCCGCTGATAGTACAATTTACTATGGGCCTCACCCGACTTTTTGTCCACTAAAGAAACGATAAATCAGGCTGGTGTGCGCCGACATTATGTGATAATCCTATGGCTTGCGCTATTGACCTGGCTGACTTGCTTTTGCGACACTTAATAATATCTCCTGCCCCTAAGCCTGACATTATGAAAGCATTCATATTACCCGCCTCTCTCCGTGACGTTACGAGGTGCGTCATCAAACGCGCCCAGTCGTCTCCAGTCCTATGCGACTTTACACAGAACCCGGAAGACAACACACATTATGTCACAACACAGCGCGCCACAATTCGGAATATGAAACTGTGATTTAAAAGCAAACAACAAGATTGTAAATTTTGTAAAGTACATTTATTTGACATCAAATGTTTAGAGAATATTCAGCGATTTGCATTTGTCTTTGTTGTCGATCCGCAAAAGTTCATGTTGAGCCACGCGATGTTCCTTTGCGGTACAGAGGGTGTTAGATCAGTTTAGAACACAGTGCGCCGCAATTCGGAATATGAAACTGTGGTTTAAAAGTAAACAGCAGGATTGTACATTTGGTAAAGTACATTTATTTCACATGAAATGTTTAGTGAATATTCAGCGATTTGCAATTGTCTCTGCTGTCGATCAGCAAAAGTTTATTGTGAGCCACGCGCTGTTCATTTGCAGTAGATGGGCTGTTGGTTTATGATAAAAGCAGTAAATGGTCGCACTGATAATCGGAAGGTTGCTCCAACAACGAGGCATTAGACCACCATAATGGTTGGTATGTTGCTTCTAGCCGCTAGTACTGCGTAAGCGATTGTCCCATAAGTTGCTTACATGGAGCTGCACCTGGCAGTGGAAAAATCCATCCGCTGGAGTCTGCAAATCGTGACATTGGCAAAATGGGGCAACATACCTGTTTTAAAAAACATAAATTAGTCTCACCAGCCGATCTTTATTAAAAATATTCATTTTATTTATTAGGGCATGAAACTATTTGCTAGCGAAGATAGTGCAACGGAGTATGTTAATAATAAAATAATAATATTTTCGCATTTATATAGCACTAAGAACCGTCAGGTATCTCAGCGCTGCTTATTATTACCCACAGTGTGTGGTGCTCATTTATTGACCACGGAAGGATGAAAGGCTGAGTTTGGCCATGCCGGGATTCGAACCTGCGTTAGCAAGCAGTGCACGGATGTCAAAGCAAGCGCTCTACTCGCTGTGCCACTTGACCGGCTACAGTGAAGTGGCACAACGAGTAGAGTGCTTGACCGGCTACAGACCGATTAATTTATTTCTATTAACCCACCCTGTGTCGTCTGCCTTTTTCAGAGCCCTCTAAACGACAGGGGATCAATTTGGCGGTGATAGTGCGCAGTAGAAAACAATATTCCACATTGAACGAACAAGTACAACCTGACCGGGCTTTAATGCCACGCTATTGTTATTATATTCCGGTATAAAATAATCTAAAGGGTTACTTACATTATAATTGCATTTTCCATTGTCCAAGTGTAGTGCAGTCCCAAAATACGACTCTGCGTGTGCCAACGATCTTTCTCAAAGTGATATAATATACAAAAGTGGTTTCGTTTCAGAAATTTCATCTTTATCGTGTCTTACGTTTTTTTTTTTGCTACACTTCTTCAAAAGAAGTCTTTCAGCACAATCTCTGTCTGTCAAGGTAAAAAAAAAATAGAACCTTATACTGGGAATCGTGGGCCTCTCCGGGCCGCGAGAAAAAAATGGAAGCAGCTGACCTTCACTGTGAACGAGCATAAATGCTTACTTTGCAACATTCTGTGTAAAGCCATCTGTGAGAACTTGCTGTTAACACTACATCTTTGTATATTGTTTGCGTGCTAATAAAAAAAGTTTGTTTAAGGGACGTTATGGTTCCAAGTAAAGCCGAAAAACCCCTGAAATTCGCCAGTTATGGTAAGCTAAGCAACCATAACTCGTGCCACCACCGTGCACTGCTAAGACTAACACCTAGCACATCAAAGATGACATTGAAAATGTCATTGATGACATCACTGATTACATCACACGTGCATTTACTTTTCATGACATTTGTGTACTAGGGATTTTTATTATAATGTTGCGAAAAAAGTGTCAAGGATCATTGCAATAAATATCATACCGTAATTAGTGCTTTGAACGATGCATTGATATAAAGAGCATTGTATTATGGGGTTCTATCTAGTATACTGAGCTACTAATGGAGAAACATAGCATTGTGTGCAGCGTACAAGATGAAAGTATAATATTTGTAATGTTAATATGTTGAATAATGAAATGATAATTGTCCTGAAATGTTCGAAAATAAACAAAATGGGGGTGTTCTGAGGACGTTCTTCGTATTGTGTGACTGCTCAGCTGTATGCAATGAGGGAATGGCACGGAGAGTAAAGTGAAAATGGTAGAAGGGGTGTCGAAGAGTTACGCGGTCCGTGGACACCGCGGCTGTCCGTGGACAGGGCGTGCTACATCCGGGGTTTTCCAGCAAATCCAACATGGAAAGAAGACTGTACGGATTAGCCAATCAGATGTCGAGGTTGTGGATTTTTGTTGAAAGAGATTGTGTGTGGTGAAGATGGCAGAAGTAGAGAAAGTCAGGGTGTTGGTGCTTGGAGATATGTTTGTGCATGGTTTACAACAGTACGCTTGATACAGGCATGTTGAAAAGAACTTTGATGTGAAAGGAGTGGAGGTGGTGTGGAGCACTGTGCCTGATTGCAATGTACAGGGAATTGTACAAGTTTGTGAGGATATGGCCACGAATAACAGTCCGCATGTGATAGTTTTGCACTATGGTGCTTTCCATTTGGGCAACGTCAGTGCCCCTACTTTGTTGGCTGATTTGGAATGCTTGGTTCAAGCCGTAATGAAGATCCTTCCAAATGTGAAAGTAATTTTTTCTGGATTACTACCTAGGGCAATATGGGACAATAGTTCAGTTTTTTGCCCTCAGCAAAACATTGCTAGGTGTCTCATCAACCAAGGCATGTGTGCCTTCATGCTTAGAGCTGGTATGTTCTTCTGTAATAATGAGAATATTGATGCCAGTAATACTGTTAATTTTAAAGAAGATGGCATCTCTTTATCTTTTACGGGAAATGCCTTTCTATTTTGGAATGTAAGGGTTGCTTTGGAGAAGGTTATGTGAAGATTTTAGGAGTAAAGTAAGAAAAAAAAACAAGAAAAAAATACCAAATAACAGGTGTCTGTCAAGCATCTGTAAAAAAACCCAAAAAAACGGCTCTTTTCAAAGCCAACTTCAAAGGGAAAATGGGGCACATTATTTAAATTTACATTCACCACGCTTAGATTCTTGATATGTCCGCGGACATAGCGGTAGTCCGCGGACATCAAAATCACTATGTGGGGGTTCAGTATGTTCTATGTTACATGTATATGAAGTCAGGGATATTATGGTTAAGTTGTGCTACTAAAGACCTATGAAATTCAGTGAAAAGACTTTGCTAAAGGGGCGTTATGGTTAAGTTGCGCTACGAAAAACCTATGAAATTCAGTGAAAAAACTTTGTTAAAGGGACGTTATGGTTAAGTTGCGCTACTAAAAACCTATGAAATTCAGTAAAAAAACATTGTTAAAGGGACGTTATGGTTCAAAGTAAAACCGAAAAACCCCTGAAATTCGGCAGTTATGTTAAGATAAGCAACCATAACTCGCTCCATCGTGCACTGCTAACACTAACACCCAGGACATCAAAGATGACATCACAAATGTCCGTATAGTTCGCTAGCAAGTTGAAACTGTTCTAAGAACACATGCAGTGTCCTGAAATGTTCGTAAATAAACAAAATGGGGGTGTCCTGAGGACGCTGTCGGTATTGTTCGCTGGCAAGTTGAAAGTGTACTAAGAACACTCGTGGTGTCCCCTAAATGTTTGTAAATAAAGAAAATGGTGGTGTCCTGAGGGCGCTGTCCGTATTGTTTGCTGGCAAGTTGAAAGTGTTCTAAGAACACTTGCGGTGTCCTGAAATGTTCGTAAATAAATAAAATAGGGGTGTACTGAGGACGCTGTCCGTATTGTTCGCTGGCAAATTGAAAGTGTTCTAAGAACCCTCGTGGTGTCCCCTAAATGTTCGTAAATAAACAAAATGGGGTTGTCCTGAGGACGCTGTCCGTATTGTTCGCTGGCAAGTTGAAAGTGTTCTAAGAACAAATGTGGTGTCCTCAAATGTGCGTAAATAAACAAAATGGGGGTGTCCTGAAGACTCTATGTCTGTCCGTATTGTTTGCAAGCAGGTTGAAACTGTTCTAAGAACAAACGCCTGTCCGTAACTGTTCGTTTGACGTCTGACGCACTTTTAATTACTTCAGGACCCGAACAGTGTCCGTAGAACATCAATACGCATGCGCAAAGCACTGTCCATGCATTTGGTATCCTGCGGGCAGCTGCTCCCTTCACGGATATGTTCGCGAAGCTATCATGTGACCGTGCCCACGCTGATCGCGTGTTCTGAATGCGGACACTGTTCGTGTCCCCGAACAATTTAAAAGTACATTTTCAAGTAATCCGCAATATTTTTCAATAAAAAATCACCATAGAACAAGTCCCACACACTAATCCTGAGTTTCTACATACTTTTTGAAACTTTTTCAACCTTTTTTTGTGTTCGATCTGTCTGCGGACAGCGCGCATGTCCGTGAACCGCGTACAAGCACCCCTATAAAAGACCATGCCCTAGGGCTTATTCTCATTGTGTTTCTGGCTATCCAACAGAGCACAGCGAATTTTACTGCCAACTGCAGATTTCCATCGAGAACCTGATGGCATCCATTGCTGCACTGCTGCCACCTGGTGCTGCATCTGCCTCAGCACCACCCCCAACACCTCCACCACCACCACCTCCCCAAGGGCCTGAAGAGGGGAACAGGAGTGAGGATGCAGAGAAGGAAGAAGAGGATGACAAGGATGAGGTAGTTGAACTCCCTACTACCTGCACTCAGCGTGAGTATTGGGTGTGGCGGTTATTTACCATTCGTGGGAATGGTCCTAAGGCTCGTGTGAACCAAGTCACCTGCAAGGAGTGCAAAATGGTACTCAGTCGCGGGAGGCTTGGTTCGTACAGCTTTGGGACCACTACCATGAAGCGACACCTAAAGTCATTCCACACTGGGGCCATTCGCAAGGTTGTACCTTGCGAAGAGCGTAGCAGGTTGACTTCCACTACCTCCGTTTCTGATCCTGTCACCACAAGGAACACTCCTGTGGGACAGCGTATTCCTCAAGCTGCCTCACATGCCATACACAATGCTGATGACCCTTACCTTTCGAGGGTCACAGTTGTGTGTATATACTGCGACACAGTACTCTGCAGGGGGGAGCGACTTCGAAGTGCTTTTGAGACTATCGTCTCAGACCACGAGAAGATCTGCTCAGTACCCAAATAAAACCCACTCTACATCTTCCTCTCTCAGCTCGCCCTTTCTTATCCCTGTGGTTGGTGTCCCCCCCTTACCTCCCTTTCCCCTGTTTATTTTTTAGAAGTCTGCGGACAGTCCGTGGACATCTAAAATTTTGGGGTGCTGCCCTATCATAACCATGGCAATTTTCTCTGGGAGGAAGTGGTGGCTCTGAAAAGAGACGCCTTTTGCTGGTTTTTGTGTTTGAAAAATTAGAAATACTCAACACCTACTACAAAATGGATGCTGTAATTCTAAAAAAGGTTGCAATGCATTTTGTGCATTTCTCAGAAAAATCTGATTGCCAGCATAAGTAAGATGGGCTCCATCTCTGCAAAAAATGTATGTACTACGAAACATAATATTTTAATTGTGAAAAGAGGACATGCCAAAATCTCTTAGAAAGGCACAAACAGCCTTATTGACATTGCGCCTTGCTTTCTCCATTTGAGGACCAAATGAAGAAGAACGAAGCCACATTTGTCTCTGCGCAATCCGTGAAAGAATTACTTGAGAATTTGGAAACATGTCCATGACCCTCCCAAGTCCTTCTTTCATTGCAAATTGTAAAGAAATTCCAGACACTTGTCCTAAACTGTTCCCTCCACAACGAATTATAATTATGTCTGGAAGTTGCTCTGTCTCCAAAGTAGCAACAGAGAGGTAGCAAGTCCAACCACTTCATTCCACGTACTCCATGCCAGTGTACTTCCACATGTGGGAATCCAAGATCTACAGCTACTCCACAGCTTTCTGCATGCACCTTCAACCAATGTATCCACGAGTCTCCCAAAATCCAAACAATCTGTTTTCTGAAACACACAGCCATAGCTATCTGTTCTTCTCTCAGCAAAAAGAGTATCTGAGAAACTCTCTCCTGGCACAACACACCCACTAAACTTTCCTGACTAATCCCTTTCTATGCTCATTCTCATTTGCATGGCTTCCCAACCCAAAAATCCCTGGATGTAACACATGATGTCCGCGAACTACCGCCATGTCCGCGGACATATCGTAACATGGACAGCCCTTCTACCATTTCCACTTCACTCTCTATGCCATTCCCTCATTGGATGTAGCTAAGAAGTCACATGGCCATCCACCAATCACATAGAAGACCTCTACATCTAACTGCATCATCATAGATCTGCACTGCAAATGTACTGTTAATCTCTCTGAGTACAAGTGTCATTTCATTGGAAAGCACCTTCTACAAGAAATACTGTACAAGTCTCCAAGATTTCTACTTGCTGCTCCATGCATATCCATATGCATGAAAACAAACTACAGGTATGCATATTCTCTGTAAAGTACATGAACAATTCTTCTAGTTTCATATAAACAGATTAACTGACTTTTAGCTTGCATAATCTGCAAAATGAATTCACTGTCTTTTTTTCCATCTCCTAAAATCAAGTGTCACTTACAAACCTTTATACTATTTAATTTCTTTTTACACACACATATTCAAAGCATGTTTAACTAACAAAGTTTAAATAAAATATATAGTCAAACAAAATTGCATGCACACACTATGTTCAAATCTCAAACAACAATACTTGTACAATAACATAAACTTTTATTTATTTATTTATTTACTTATATTTCTATAGCGCAAGCAGCACATGACATTGAGGCACTATTACTTGAAAGAGCTTAGTTACAGGAATAGTGGTATTCAGGGGTACATTATGAATTTCACAAAGCATAGAACTGATATTTTGTTTGCTACAGTTAGTCATTGCAATACAGTTTATTCATTAAGAACATATGATATGTATTGAACTGGTGCGACGTATCTTATGTGAACAAGATAGTTTTCATGGTTTTGAGGAAAGCATTGAGGATGTCAATTAAAAAAAAAACAATGTCTAAATTAAAAACAGTGCTATATACAAAGAAAATTACTAATTTGTCTCTTTTACAATTGCTGCGAAGACCATTCCCCTGAAAAGAAGCAGCCAAATTTGAAGTTTCAAAGAACAACTAAGAAGAAACCTGCTCATTTTAGAAAATAAGTAAAATGAATACCACCATATACATTTTTATTATTACTCAAACACACTCTCAGATTAATTCATGCTATTTCTGTGCCTAAAAATCGAGATTGTGCACCATTGTGTCCAAATATCCCCATTTCTTAAACAGCAATTTACAGCCAGAATGGCCCACAAATTCCTATTATTCGACACACAAATGACCCAACTCAGCCGCTAGAATTTTGATGTTATAGAACAAACAACTGTTTTAATTGTATAGCATTAGATTTACTATTTGTACTTCTCCACACCACTAGCTTACCTTTTTATGTCATCTGAACCCCAATTTAGTAGCACATTAAATCAAGAATACTCATCCCTACTAGTTGTAGTTGCCCAATGCACAATCATACACCATTACATACATCTTTATCATGTTACTCAAACACTCATGCACACAGCACACATACATTGCAGAACACCCTAACCGATACTTTCTTTATTTTTTCAACAGACCCTGAAGAATGCCTACCAAAAATCAAGTCCGTAGAAAGCAAGGCAGAAGTAGAGCAAATGAAAATAAGGTGTCCAACATAAGCATCCATCTCTAGCAGAATTTGTAAAAAAAAGTTGAAACAAAACAGCTAATACAGTCATTTAGTGAAACAAAAGAAGTTTCCTGTACAGAAACTTTGCCTCCTCTATCAAAATGTAAAACAAACCAGAAAACAATTAACCAAAAATCAGCTATCACTACAGATAAAACTGCTTCTATAAATCTTGATATAGTGAAAAGTAAGCATACCAAAAAAAGTATTTTAGCCAAAATGTTCCGTCACAGAGTCCTTCAAAATCTTATAAAAACAGGAGAGAAACCAGGTTCAACCTTTAAAACCTATCGTAGGAAATTAATCTTAGAAGCCTTGATAGACAGTGCAATTCTTCTCAAAAGAAAGTTATTTATTTTAGTGTTAAACAAAATGAAACCACTAACAAAACTAACAAAACTAATGACTAAATTACAAAAAAGACTTCTCAATAAACAAAATGTCAACAGAAAGAACTTCTTAAATATCTGCAGAGGTGAATGGAGTCACACTACAAGCACAGAACCATACTTTAATGAAGAAGCATGCAAACAAAAGCAAACAAATACAATTGCCATACATAGCAGTGGTTGAGGTTATGAACAAGTTAATAATACCATAATGGAACAAGAAATACTGCTTACAAAAATATGCCCTGAAAAATTAGAATTACCTCTCCATTCAACTGAATCAGAACATCTAGTATACAAATGGCCATGCACGTCAATGTGTAACATTCCCAAAACATTTTTCAAGTCTTTACGCTAATTCCTCAATCAATATGTGAAAGGCAAAGACAAAATCAAAATTAAACTACTGCAAAAATATGGATACCTGTCCAGTATGCAAGTACACAGGACTACAAGGACATTCATTGGCCTGCATTACAGGACATACTTGCAAAACCACCTTCCATGATATCAAAAGGATATCAACACATCATTCAACTATAAGAAATCTAGTCTATAAACTGTACTATGCTAAAAGTCCTGCTTTACCACTAGCCAGTTTAAATAACATTCTTCTACATGGTACAGCAAAAGACCTACTTGAAGAAAATTACTATATCCAGAAAAAATATTTTGGAAGTGAAAGCAACTTACAGAATGTGAAAGCAACTTACAGAATGAAATAGCTTTAAACCAAATTAACAACAATTCTTTGCATGGCAACCTTTTAATACACACATACAAAAAAGAAATACTAAAATTTAAAAGTACATCAGCTGAAGTACCAAACCATGTGTGTGTATGTTGCCGCAGAACTTTTTGTAAAAGTAACACAAAAACTGTAGACCTATCATACAAAATAGAAGACAATGAAGATTCTAAATGGTTTGAATTAGCTCTCTACCTTATAGCAGAAAACAAATACGAAATAACTGACCCCTTAATACTTTGCAGTTACTGCACTACAAAACTCCTTCACGTGCTATCACAAATAATTTGGAATTATATCCAATACCAAAACCCCTACAACAACTTAATTTATATGAGAGCATCATAATTCAAACAGTGCACCCATTTCAAGCAATAATACGCCTTCAACCAAAAACAGCAACATTACCTCCCTCTGAATTAGTGAAAGGTATTCGTGGAAAAAGTAGTGTATTTACCATTAGATCTAAAAGAAAATGTGCACACTCTAGGAGTGCAACGTCCAATGGAGCAATCTTTAATTATCTTTGTAAATGGAGTACCTACAAAAGACAAAAAAATATGGCAACAGCTGGTAGATTTACATAAAGTTAGACAAGCCTTGCAATATCTTAAAGAGAATAATGAATACTACAAAGAAATGAATATTGAAGAAAACTTGAAGGAAACAACTGAAATAATTCAAGAGACACAAGAAGCTGGTCAATACGAGCTCCTAGATTCTGCTACAATATCAAATACTTTAGACCATTATACAATTCATCCATTGCACTCGAATGACACATAGAAGATGCACTAGAAACATACCAAATGCGTCAAACAAAAAGATCACCAATCAGCATATGGGAAAAAAAGTATAGAAGCACGTGCTTTTCCTCTACTCTTTCCAACTGGTAAAGGAGGAAGGTATGATGATAGACCTATTCAAATGTCATCATCATAATACCGCTCATTACGGATGTATTCTGAAGATCCCAGATTTAGACAAAATGTGGAATACATATTCCACCTACTCTTTGAAAGTGAACTAGCAACTTTATGTTACGGAGTTGCACACACATTAAAATCAGGATCCCACTTTCAAAATATGTCAGCTACACAATTATTACAAAAAGTGCAACAAAAAAGATGAGGTTATACAATCAAATATTACAAATCTATTAGCAAATATGAGTGGTACTAAAGAGCACTGGTTTGACATCATGGATATGTACGTTGTATAATCAGAAACGTTGGCCCATCCACTTGGTTTGTTACATTAAGTTGTGCAGAATATGCATGGGAAGATTTACATGATTTCCTATGCATATCAAACAAAAACAAAACAAACATAGATATAATAACACCTGGAGAACTTTATTCTCTGGATCATGTTAATGTTTCAAGATATTCTCACCATTGCTTCATTGCTATGCTACACTTTATTTGTAATAAAACTGTTCCTCCCCTTGGAGAAGTGCAACACTTCTTTTGGAGAAAAGAATACCAAGCCAGAGGAGCACCACATATCCACATGCTTTTATGGATTAAATATGCTCCTAAATTTGGTCAGGACAGTGATGCCACTGTTTTACAGTTTATTGAAAAATATGTCACTTGTGAAATTACATCAGAAGCCACAAATAGTGATCTTCATGCACACATTTTACAATTTCACAGTCACAAATGTGGCAAATATTGTTGTCCCAAATACAAAAACAAAGGGAAATACTACACCAAATGCTGCTTTGGTTTCCCTAGACCGGTTACAAATACCGGTCAAGTGAACAACCTCATGTCTTCAGTTAGACATAGTGTAAAGGTAAGTCACCTAAAAATACATATTACATAAAAAGAACAGAAGAAAAATATATCAATCATTACAATGCAATCATTGCCCACTTATGGAATGCACACATAGATGTGCAGTACATTGCAGACAATTCCACTGCAGTTGCACGATATGTTACAGCATACTTAACCAAAGCAGAAAAACAGAGCTCCAAGACCTCTGGAATGACCTGTCATCAGACAAAACAGTGTCTCAGAAATTATACAGCTTGGGCATAAAAATGCTCTCCCATAGAGAATGTGGATCCTGTGAAGCAGCAGATTGTTTAACTGGTACTGCATTGTATGGTAAATCTGAAAATATAGTATGGCTAGGGCTTGGTCCTGCTAAATCTAGAAAAAGAGTTCTAAAATCGTATGATTTAACTACTAGAACTACCCAGAAGATATAGAAACAATAGCCAAACATGATCCCAACAGCCAAGACATTTTAAAAAACAATTTAATGGACACATACTACCCAAACAGAAGTAATACTTTGTAAACCATGTGTCTAACCCACATAGCCCAAAACTTCACATACAAAAGTAATCTAAAACCTGATGAAAAAAAAGGTAAATACATATTGACAAACTGTGAAGGCAGCTTAGTAAAACTCACCAAACCAAATTTAATTAATCATATTAAATTTTCAATAAAGACTCCTCAACATAAAGAACTATATTACAGGTCCCTGCTACAACTCTTTAAACCATGAAGAAAAGAAGAAGAAATACTAGATAACTATGACTTATATGAAGACGCTTTCAAAGCAAATGAAAGCACTACAACTGATGTAAACTTTACACAGTACAAAACAATGTTGCACAATGAACAGCAACACGAAGAAGAACTCCAGGCCCAACCAGATAAGGAAACTCCTGACAGTAGTCAACCTTCTGTAACAGGAAGCCAAGAACCAGTAATAACAAATGAGGCATAATTAGCTATGACAGAAGTAGAAAACACCATGTGTCAGTATGAAGATAAAGACGACTTAACTATATTACAATCAAAACTAAGCAATGAACAACGTAGCATTTTTCAAGAGGTAACAAAAGAAATTGCACATGGTGTACAACATGAAAACAAAGAATGCACCTGCCAAAATTACAAACCTATACTACTGTATGTCAGTGGTGAAGCTGGTTCTGGCAAAACATTCCTAATCAAAATCATCAGTAAGTTCCTTCAACAATTGACAATCAACAAACTGTCAGCTGTTGTCAATGCCCCCACAGGTTTAGCTGCCTACAACATAGGTGGCGTCACTTTACACCGATTACTACTCCTGCCAGTAGAACACCAAAACAAATTAGACTATTACAAATGTTCTACAGAAGCTGCAATGGAACTGCACAGAGTATTAAAACAAATGAAAATGCTACTAATAGATTAAGTGAGCATGGTGTCCAACCGAATGTTGGCTTTGATTCACCTCAGATTACAAGAAATACTCAAAACAAACTACGAAGAGCTCTTTGCAGGAAAACACATTATTGTTTTCGGAGATCTTCTTCAATTGACACCAGTAAAAGGTGAGCCTATTTTTAAAACATTAGGACACAAACTCTGCCGTAAAACTGTTGGCAGCATTGGAAATGTCAATCTTTGGCAACATTCCCAATACAGAGAATTCACAGAAAACATGCAGCAATCTGCAGATCTCACTTATGCCAACATCTTAAAAAGTATTAGAGTTGGTATACTATCTAAAGAAGCACAAGCAATATTGAAAACCCGGCACATTCATGCACTTTATGGCGATAATGCATGTGCTACAGATGTTATGGAACAATTAGCCCAAAAAAATGTCAAATGTATGGCCTTAATGCCAACTCTTGCAATCTGTTTCAAATTCAATGAAATAATGTTAAATAAAGAAATGCAACCAATAATGGAAATTAGCACCACAGACAAACTAGATATACATGGTATGACACTACCCATGTGTGAGCAAGCCACAACAAGACTAAATAGTTTAGAAAGTTCAATCTCCAACACAGCTGGGTTGGAAAAGATATGAAAATTATCCTTAAATTGCAGAGTAATGCTTAAACGTAACCTTGACGTGGACCAAGGACTAGTTAATGGAGCACTGGGTACAGTTGTTGGCTTTCAAACATACCGACGTGACAACAAATTTCAGTTTGCCAATATTCTCTTTGACAAACTTTCAGAAGTAAAAGGATAGGACGCTTAACAGCTCGATTCCTTCTCTTCAAAGACATGTATGTACGCAGAGAACAATTTTCTCTAACTCTTGCATACACAGTCACCATTCATAAATCACAAGGTCTTACCCTAGACAAAGCAATGATAGACATTGGGAACACAGTCTTTAAAGAAGGCATGAGCTACGTACCACTATCACGCTTACGTACACTTGACGGTCTATTTCTAATGAACTTTGATGCAAGTAAAGTAAACGCTGATATTCCTTGCATTTTAGAATACAATAGACTTCGCTCACTATACACCCCCCATCTAAACACAGATTATGTTCCACAAAAGAAAACTAAATCAAACAGAAATGCAACAGGATGTCACTGCATATCCTCCAAAGAGAGTAAAAGAAACTAAAACTTCATCAAGTACCACAAGCATAAAAGAACCAATTAGGGAAAGTAAACCAGGTACTTCGTCAAAGAGGGAAGACAAACTAAAAAAAAATCAATCAGATACAAAACTACCTGGTCCATTTAAACTCTCAAATATAGTTGGAGTAAGTTGCTACGCAAATGTAGCAATGAATATTCTATTTCAATTACCACCAATTGTTGACAACATTTACTTACACAGTACAGACCAATTGTGTTTGCAAATGTTAGTACTTCACAGAAATGCAACAAACAATCCTGATAACACGTATAGTGTTTATGGAATAAGACAATAATTGGACTACTGTGCTGGAATGGTGAAATTCACTATAAACTCACAGGAAGATCCACAAGAATTTCTAATGTACTTACTACAAGTACTGGAAAACAAAAACATACCTATAAATGAAATATTTCAGATTTCATACATGTAGAAACATATATGCACTCTCTGCAACAATGTGACACAAGAACAAATCCCCAATGAACGCTTTGTATATATATATATATCAATACCTAATTGTGAATCCATTCCATTTCAGCAACTTGTACAAAATGCAAACCATGGTAGTTTATGTACTACCTGCAATTCGGATAATCGCTCCACCTTACTCATACAAACACATAGTAAATACAAAATACTAATGCTTCTACGTTATAATGCAGATGGTACCAAAAACAACTGCAAGCTGACTGGATTCACACATGGTCAAGTATCACTTGGTAAGAAAACCTTCACAACAATAGGTATAATCTACCACGCAGGAGCCACAACCAATTCAGGTCACTACACTGCATATATAAAAAAGAAATGTGGATGGTTTGAATGTAATGATAGTACCATTACTCTAAAGCAGAGATTACCTGCAAATCTTACAAACGCTTATTTAATGTTCTTAAAACCAAAATGTATTAACTAAACTAAAACTAAACTTGTAGTAAAAAAATATAAACTGTTACAATATTCCAACAGGTATCTAACTGCCCAACGATTCTACAACAACTAATCAGATAAATGAATACAACTAAATTAGAGCAAAATATAGATAGTTAGAATACACCAACTGGTATCTAACTGCCCCAAAATATTACAATATCCAAACAGATAAATCAATACCACTAAATTATATAAAAAAATAGACGGATAGAATACGCCAACTGGTATCTAACTGCTCCAAAATTTTACAATATCCAAACAAATAAATGATATCTAACTGCTCCAAAAATCTTCAACAAGCCAATATATAGAGCATTAGCCAGAAACACCAAGTGAACACTGAAAACAAACAAACAAATAGACTGTAGCATAACAAAAAAGTTTTTTTTTTTAATCCAACATGGATTTTCTTTTCTCCCACAGACCCAATGATTTTAGCAACAAACACGGAAACTGAGCAAATGGCATAGTATACTGGTTTGTAATCTACTAAATAGGAGGGTAAAAAAAATAAAAAGTTGATAATTCAATGTTATAAGTTGTTACAAAGTACCAATACTAACATGATCTTTTCTTTTATCACAGAAATGAACAAGAAATGCATGTACTCCAGTTACTAAACCAAACAGTAAGTATATTATAATAAGTACAACCATCACAGCATATCACACCCAAAGTGGCTTATAACTTTGTTCCTTATAAATTTGTTTTTGGATCCCAAAGTTATAAGACACTATGAGTGTGATATGCTGCGGTGGTTGTGGCCAGGGCATAGAGTCGTGGGTGCATGGCCATATGGCCATGCTCCCAAGACTCTATGCCCTGGCCCTCTATGCACTCTATGCCCTGGCCACAACCACTGCAGCACATCACACCCATAGAGTCAAACATGTTAACTATGCCTTATGGGTACTTTTTATGTCCCCGGACATGATGAGTGTTCTTAGAACACTTTCAACTTGCCAGCGAACGATACGGACAGCGTCCTCAGGGCACCCCCATTTTCTTTATTTACGAACATTTCAGGACACCGCAAGTGTTCTTAGAACAGTTTCAGCTTGCTTGCGAACAACAGGGACAGCGTCCTCAGGGCACACCCTTTTCTTTTATTTACGGACATTTCAGGACACCGCACGTGTTCTTAGAACACTTTCAGCTTGCCAGTGAACAATACGGACAGTGTCCTCAGGACACCCACATTTTGTTTATTTACGAACATTTAGGGGACACCACGAGTGTTCTTAGAACACTTTCAACTTGCCAGCAAACAATACGGATAGCGTTCTCAGTACACCCCCATTTTGTTTATTTACAAACATTTCAGGACACCACGAGTGTTCTTAGAACACTTTCCACTTTCCAGCGAACAATACGGACAGCGTCCTCAGGACACCCCATTTTGTTTATTTACGAACATTTCAGGACTTTCAACTTGCCAGCGAACAATACGGACAGCGTCCTCAGGACACCCCCATTTTGTTTATTTACGAACATTTAGGGGACACCACAAGTGTTCTTAGAACACTTTCAACTTGCCAGCAAACAATACGGACAGCGTCCTCAGTACACCCCCATTTTGTTTATTTATGAACATTTAGGGGACACCACGAGTGTTCTTAGAACACTTTCAACTTGCCAGCGAACAATACGGACAGCGACCTCAGGACACCCCCACTTTGTTTATTTATGAACATTTAGGGGACACCACGAGTGTTCTTAGAACACTTTCAACTTGCCAGCGAACAATACGGACAGCGTTCTCAGTACACCCCCATTTTGTTTATTTACGAACATTTCAGGACACCGCGAGTGTTCTTAGAAAACTTTCAACTTTCCAGCGAACAATACGGGCAGCGTCCTCAGGACACCCCCATTTTGTTTATTTACGAACATTTCTGGACACCGGAAGTGTTTGTAGAACACTTTGAATTTGCCAGCGAACAATACGGACAGCGTCCTCAGGACACCCCCATTTTGTTTATTTACAAACATTTAGGGGATACCACAAGTGTTCCTAGAACACTTTCAACTTGCCAGCAAACAATACGGACAGCGTCCTCAGTACACCCCCATTTTGTCTATTTACGAACATTTCAGAACACCGCGAGTGTTCTTAGAACACTTTCAACTTGCCAGCGAACAATACGGACAGCGTCCTCAGGACACCCCCATTTTGTTTATTTACGAACATTTAGGGGACACCACGAGTGTTCTTAGAACACTTTCAACTTGCCAGCAAACAATACGGACAGCGTTCTCAGTACATCCCCATTTTGTTTATTTACAAACATTTCAGGACACCACGAGTGTTCTTAGAACACTTTCCACTTTCCAGCGAACAATACGGACAGCGTCCTCAGGACACCCCATTTTGTTTATTTACGAACATTTCAGGACTTTCAACTTGCCAGCGAACAATACGGACAGCGTCCTCAGGACACCCCCATTTTGTTTATTTACAAACATTTAGGGGACACCACAAGTGTTCTTAGAACACTTTCAACTTGCCAGCAAACAATACGGACAGCGTCCTCAGTACACCCCCATTTTATTTATTTATGAACATTTAGGGGACACCACGAGTGTTCTTAGAACACTTTCAACTTGCCAGCGAACAATACGGACAGAGGCCTCAGGACACCCCCATTTTGTTTATTTACAAACATTTCAGGACACCGGAAGTGTTTGTAGAACACTTTGAACTTGCCAGCGAACAATACGGACAGCGTCCTCAGGACACCCCCATTTTGTTTATTTACAAACATTTAGGGGACACCACAAGTGTTCTTAGAACACTTTCAACTTGCCAGCAAACAATACGGACAGCGTCCTCAGTACACCCCCATTTTGTTTATTTACAAACATTTAGGGGACACCACGAGTGTTCTTAGAACACTTTCAACTTGCCAGCGAACAATAAGGGACAGCGTCCTCAGTACAACCCCATTTTGTTTATTTACGAACATTTCAGGACACCGCGAGTGTTCTTAGAACACTTTCAACTTGCCAGCGAACAATACGGACAGCGTCCTCAGGACACCCCCATTTTGTTTATTTACGAACATTTAGGGGACACCACGAGTGTTCTTAGAACACTTTCAACTTGCCAGCGAACAATACGGACAGCGTCCTCAGTTACCCCCCATTTTGTTTATTTATGAACATTTCAGGACACCGCGAGTGTTCATAGAACACTTTCAACTTGCCAGCGAACAATACGGACAGCGTCCTCACGGCACCCCCCTTTTTGTTTATTTACAAAAATTTAGGGGACACCAGGAGTGTTCTTAGAACACTTTCAACTTGCCAGCGAACAATACGGACAGCGTCCTCAGGACACCCCCATTTTGTTTATTTACGAACATTTCAGGACACCGCGAGTGTTCGTAGAACACTTTCAACTTGCCAGTGAACAATACGGGCAGCATCCTCAGGACACCCCCATTTTGTTTATTTACGAACATTTCAGGACACCGCGAGTGTTCATAGAACACTTTCAACTTGCCAGCGAACAATACGGACAGCGTCCTCACTGCACCCCATTTTATTCATTTACAAAAATTTCAGGACACCGTGAGTGTTCGTAGAACACGTTCAACTTGCCAGCAAACAATACGGACAGCGTCCTCAGGGCACCCCCATTTTGTTTATTTACGAACATTTCAGGACATCGCGAGTGTTCTTTGAACACTTTCAACTTGCCATTGAACAATACGGACAGCGTCCTCAGGACACCCCCATTTTGTTTATTAACGAACATCCCAAAACACATGATATATTCTTAGATCAGTTTCAACTTATCGGCGAACAAAACGGACAGGCATACTGGTCTCAGGACACCCCCATTTTATTTATTTACGAACATTTCAGGACACCGCGTTCTCAGGACACCCCCATTTTATTTATTTAACAACATTTCAGGACACCGCGAGTGTTCTTAGAACACTTTCAACTTACCAGCGAACAATACGGACAGCGTCCTCAGGACACCCCCAACTTGTTTATTTAAGGACATTTCAGGACACCGCGAGTGTTCTTAGAACAATTTCAGCTTGCTTGCGAACAACACGGACACATATTGCGTCCTCAGAACACCCCCATTTAGTTTATTTAGAACATTTCAGAACAGCCGTGTTGTCCACAGACAAATCGAACACAACAAGAGGGTCTACCACATAAATAAATACAACTTTTAACCCATCTCATCCTCTCCCACCCTCCCCAAACACTCTTACACACCAACACACGCCACTAAATACAATCTTTCAACCAAGTTTCACCGTGCTGTCCGCATCCAAGATGGCGGCGCTACTGAAAATCTGATGCGCTTCACGCTCTACGCCATCCAATCAGCGAACAAGTCGCATATCCATGGACATGACGTAAGCCGATTCGCCAATCAGGACACTGTCCGCGGAGCGAACAGGGAAGTGTGTCCGCGGACCGAACACAGATATCACTAATTTTTTGTGACCTACTTTTTGGTCATTTAAAAAAAAAGTACCGGACAGATTTTCCCCAAATTTGCAAAAGCACGCTTTCCGGACCAAGCCTCTACACCTGGTCCAAATTTGATCAAAATCCGTCCAGCGGTTTGGGCTGTAGGCGTGAGTCTATGGGAAAAAAAACAGTTTTGGGAACCCCCTTATAACTTTGCCCCCCCTGGACGAATCCTCACCAAACTTTGCAGAGTGGGCCATATACTTTTTTTGCAAAGTTTGGTGACGATTCGTCCAGGAGCAGCAAAGTTATAAGCCGCCCAAAAGGTGCTCTTCCTATGGAAACAGCAACTTAACCATAACTACATGGCCACTACTGTGGCCATGTAATATATATATATATATATATATATATATATATATATATATATATATATATATATATATCATGCCCCGTGTCTCCCCTGTTCCCCCCCACCCCCCTCTCATACCCCGTGTCTCTCTCCTGTTCCCCCCACCCCCCGGTCATGCCCCGTGTCTCCCTGCTGTTGCCCCCCACCCCCCGCTCATGCCCTGTGACTCTCTCCTGTTACCCCCACCAACCGCTCATGCCCCATGTCTCCCTGCTGTTGCCCCCCACCCCCGTTCATGCCCCGTGTCTCTCTCTGTCCTGTTACCCCCCACCCCCCTCTCATGCCCCGTGTCTCTCTCCTGTTGCCCCCCACCCCCGGTCATGCCCCGTGGCTCCCTGCTGTTGCCCCCCACCCCCCACTCATGCCCCATGTCTCCCTGCTGTTGCCCCCCACCCCCTGCTCATGCCCCGCATCTCTCTCTCCTGTTACCCCCCGCCCCCCTCTCATGCCCCGTGTCTCTCTCCTGTTACCCCCACCCCCTCTCATGCCCCGTCTCTCTCTCCTGTTGCCCCCCACCCCCCGATCATGCCCCGTGTCTCCCTGTTGTTTCCCCCCACCCCCCGCTCATGCCCTGCGTCTCTCTCCTGTTACCCCCACCCCCCTCTCATGCCCCGTGTATCTCTCCTGTTACCCCCACCCCCTCTCATGCCCCGTGTCTCCCTCGTGTTCCCCCCACCCCCCGCTCATGCCCTGTGTCTCCCTGCTGTTGCCCCCCACACCCCGCTAATGCCCCGTGTCTCTCTCCTGTTCCCCCCACCCCCTCTCATGCCCTGTGTCTCCCTGCTTTTGCCCCCCACCCCCCACTCATGCCCCGTGTCTGTCTCCTGTTATGAGCAGGGGGTGGGGGGAGAGACACACGGTGCATGAGCAGGGGGTGGGGGGAGAGTCACACGGGGCATGAGCAGGGGATGGGGGAGGGCTAGAGACACACGGGGCATGAGCAGGGGGTGGGTGGGAGGGCGAGAGACACACGGTGCATGGCGGGGGTGGGTGGGAGGGCTAGAGACAAACGGGGCATGTGCGGGGGGTTGTGGGAGTGCTAGAGACACACGGGGCATGAGCGGGGGTGGGTGGGAGGGCTAGAGACACACGGGGCATGAGCGGGGGTGGGGGGGAGGGAGAGAAACACACGGGGCATGAGCGGGGGTGGGGGGGAGGGAGAGAGACACACGGGGCATGAGCGGGTGTGGGGGAGGTAGAGAGACACACGGGGCATGAGCGGGGGGGGGTGGGGGAGGGAGAGAGACACACGAGGCATGAACAGGGGGTGGGGGAGGGAGAGAGAGACACGAGGCATGAGCGGGGGGTGGTGGGGATAAACAAAAACACGAACATGCTGCACGGTCATGAGTTTGTGCGGCAGATCCCGCTCCTCGGCCCTCCGCTGGCCACCGTGTGCGATGGCGTGAGCGGGGGGCTGGAGGAACAGGGGACACACGGAGCATGAGCGGGGGTGGGGGGACAGGAAGGACACACGGGGCATGAACGAGGGTGGGGGGACAGAAAGGACACATGGGGCATGAGCATGGGGTGGGGCAGACACGGGGCATGAGCGGGGGTGGGAGGAACAGGAGACAGATACGCTCCTGCTGACCTGACAAAGCCTCTCATGCGGGAAAGAAAGATGGCGGGCGTCTCTGAAGCCAGATGCACTGCACGCTTTCACCGCATCTAATGAGAGAGCACGTCAGATGTCCGCGGACATCACGCAAGCTGCTGGCCCAATCACCGTCCTGTCCGCGGAGCGAACAGGGAAGTCCGTCCGCGGACCGAACACAGATATCACTAATTTGTTTTGCCCTACTATTTGGTCATTTTAAAAAAAACTACTAGACGGATTTTCACTAAATTTGCAAAAGCACGCTTTCGGGACCAAGCCGCTGCTCCTGGTCCAAATTTGGTGAAAATCCGTCCAGCGGTTTCGGCTGTAGGCGCAAGCAAAACCTTTTTCCCATTCAGTCTATGGGAAAAACAGAAATTTTTGGACCCCCCCTATAACTTTTCCCCCCCTGCACAAATCCTCAGCAAACTGCAAATAAATTCAGAGTGGGCCATATACTTTTTATGCAAAGTTTCGTGAGGATTCGTCCAGGGGGAGCGAAGTTATAAGCCGCCCAAAAAGTGCTCTTCCTATGGAAACAGCAACTTAAGCATAACTACATGGCCACTACTGTGGCCATGTAATATATATAGTAAACCTATGTGTGATTTGAATATTAAAATAAATAAATAAATATTTACCTTTACAAACTAGCCTGATTCCTGGTTCAGTGTGACCTGGGGGGTATTTTGAGAAGGGTGTAATATGAGTGGTATATCATTCAGAATATTGAACTTATAGACAAAATAAATAAGGGTTTAATTGCCCACTATATTGTTAGGCGAGAACTGGGTGTGTGCCTGATTGAAATCCCTTACATGTGTGAGGAGAAGAAGTACCCAGAAATCCCTGTGGGTTTGCTTTTGGGAGGGCCAGGCTCACCTGATTTTCCTGGGAGACAAATCGATCAAAGGAGGTAGCTGAGTGACCCATCTGTGTCCATCTCTTGAAGTGAGTGGATTAGGCACTTGCCGTTTTGGAACACATAGGAGGAGCAGGAGGAGCTGGGTATCATAAGGGCAGTTTTTGGGAGACTCATGCTTGCCATGCCTGATCTTACTGGGTGGGGTCAGCTAAGATTTTGGAGAGGCAGGTGACCCACCAGTTTGAGTGCACAGCCCATTTAGAATACTCATAAGCAGTGGGAAATATACTGGTCATGGTCTTTTCACTCCTACATCTGCACTTGCTGTGTGCACTGGTGAGGCTAGAATTGTATATGGTTAATTGAATGAATTGTCCAACTCACATTCCATAATCCCATCACAAGTAGCTCTGTATCCTGCCCCAGTGCAAGTACATTTATGGGTATTGCATCGCGATTGATGAACATCCATAGAGGCCGGCAGATGAGGTTACAAATTCAGTTCCGTCCACCATATTATGGGTAGAAGAGAAATGTTTGCAGATCCTATCTACCAAAGAACATGGAATAACCATGCATAGAGTTGTTGACCAGCAGGAAATGTTTCAAAATCCCAGGTCTCTGGCTCTGCTGCACCCTTCCAATTATATTTTAGACAATGACAATGGTGACAGGATGGACGATGACCAAGACAAAGATTATGAGTCCAGACAGGAACAAGCTTTGCTGCTGGTAAAACAGGCATACTGAGGGCCCGATTCTCATCATGGCACAGTGAGGCTGCTAAATAGCACGACTCACTGCGCCATTTCTTGATGCCCAGGCACCACTGCTATTCTCATGTGGGCCTGGGCATTTTTGCAAAGCACGACAGTGCTGTCCCTGTAATCCGCCTGTTTCTAATGGAAACAGGCGGATTGCAGAATCTCGGCAGCATTTTCGTTAAATAACGAGGGAATTGTTATGTAACTAAAATGCTGGCGAGATGAAAACAAAAAAGCATGTGCTGTTTGGGTGTGCAGATCGTGACAGGTGGGTCCCGCACGGCATTTATTTATCTTTGTTTGCAGATGAGTGCATACTGCCATCCATAGTAGAACCATGGATGGCAGTATGCACTCTTCTGCAAACTAAGATGTAGTGCAGGACCCACCTGTCACCATATGCACACCCAAAACGTTGTGTGCTTCTTGTGGCACTTCTCCTGTGCATGTGCTTCTTGTAGCACTCCTCCTGTACGACACCAATTTGGTACCGTACTTTGGCGCCAATTTCAGGCACTTCCGAAATTGGAGGAATGCCACAAGAATACCCATGCAAAAGGAGAGATAACGAAAGTGCCGGTTGCTAGGTCGGTTTTCAGCCCTTCCTAGCAACCGGCACCCATACCCAGAAATCCCTGTGGGTTTGCTTTTGGGAGGGCCAGGCTCACCTGATTTTCCTGGGAGACAAATCGATCAAAGGAGGTAGCTGAGTGACCCATCTGTGTCCATCTCTTGAAGTGAGTGGATTAGGCACTTGCCGTTTTGGAACACATAGGAGGAGCAGGAGGAGCTGGGTATCATAAGGGCAGTTTTTGGGAGACTCATGCTTGCCATGCCTGATCTTGCTGGGTGGGGTCAGCTAAGATTTTGGAGAGGCAGGTGACCCACCAGTTTGAGTGCACAGCCCATTTAGAATACTCATAAGCAGTGGGAAATATACTGGTCATGGTCTTTTCACTCCTACATCTGCACTTGCTGTGTGCACTGGTGAGGCTAGAATTGTATATGGTTAATTGAATGAATTGTCCAACTCACATTCCATAATCCCATCACAAGTAGCTCTGTATCCTGCCCCAGTGCAAGTACATTTATGGGTATTGCATCGCGATTGATGAACATCCATAGAGGCCGGCAGATGAGGTTACAAATTCAGTTCCGTCCACCATATTATGGGTAGAAGAGAAATGTTTGCAGATCCTATCTACCAAAGAACATGGAATAACCATGCATAGAGTTGTTGACCAGCAGGAAATGTTTCAAAATCCCAGGTCTCTGGCTCTGCTGCACCCTTCCAATTATATTTTAGACAATGACAATGGTGACAGGATGGACGATGACCAAGACAAAGATTATGAGTCCAGACAGGAACAAGCTTTGCTGCTGGTAAAACAGGCATACTGAGGGCCCGATTCTCATCATGGCACAGTGAGGCTGCTAAATAGCACGACTCACTGCGCCATTTCTTGATGCCCAGGCACCACTGCTATTCTCATGTGGGCCTGGGCATTTTTGCAAAGCACGACAGTGCTGTCCCTGTAATCCGCCTGTTTCTAATGGAAACAGGCGGATTGCAGAATCTCGGCAGCATTTTCGTTAAATAACGAGGGAATTGTTATGTAACTAAAATGCTGGCGAGATGAAAACAAAAAAGCATGTGCTGTTTGGGTGTGCAGATCGTGACAGGTGGGTCCCGCACGGCATTTATTTATCTTTGTTTGCAGATGAGTGCATACTGCCATCCATAGTAGAACCATGGATGGCAGTATGCACTCTTCTGCAAACTAAGATGTAGTGCAGGACCCACCTGTCACCATATGCACACCCAAAACGTTGTGTGCTTCTTGTGGCACTTCTCCTGTGCATGTGCTTCTTGTAGCACTCCTCCTGTACGACACCAATTTGGTACCGTACTTTGGCGCCAATTTCAGGCACTTCCGAAATTGGAGGAATGCCACAAGAATACCCATGCAAAAGGAGAGATAACGAAAGTGCCGGTTGCTAGGTCGGTTTTCAGCCCTTCCTAGCAACCGGCACCCATATTCCGAAAGTGGCGCAATCAGTCCGACTTCGGAAGATTGCGCCATCTTGAGAATAGGTCATAATTTCCGTAAATGTTGTTAGCACTTTTTACAAAATTTTCGGTAATTAACACCAACTTGAGAATCAGGCCCTGACCAGAAGAATAATAATGACAGATTCATAGGCTGTGGTGTTATTTAAACAATAAACCCCGGGGCCCATAGTTTTAACGAATGCCCTGGGGCATTACCAGACTTAGTAATTCCCCTGTGGCGAGGGGCTTATTGCTATTATTACCCCGGACCGCAAGACTGGGGTACTAATAGCATTTTTTCTGTTCCGAAACGCTGCAGCGTTTCAGAAAAGAAAAGAAAAATGTCAAAGTAAATGGCCGCCAGGAAAGGGAAAACAGAGTCCTTTTTCCCTTTCCATGGCGGCCATCGGGAGTGGATGCACTGGGGACAGAAGTGTTCCCAGCGCGTTCGCTCCCGAAAAAGGAGAAAAACGAAGTTAAATGGGGTTGGGCGGGTGTTGAGGGGATAGTTTGCAGGGGAGGGGAGGTGAGGGTAGGGGGGTGGAGGAAAGAAAATACATACCTGAATCCCTGCAGGGGGACAATGGCAGCCTCCAGCCGTGTGGAGGCTCGAAGCGGGGATGGCCCCATTTTGAGCCTCCTCATTGGCTATGGGGCTGCCACGCCCACCACCAGGAACAAAGGAATGAAATCACGGCCGAGGGATTCCTGCCCGGGTAAAGCCCTGGTGAGGGCCAATCAGAATGTGTGTTTCATTCTGATTGACCCTCGTTGGGTACTAATTAAGTTCACACCCTCTGCTCTATGCGTCTCTTTCTATCTTTGAGAAACTGCATTACACCTGCAGATCAGAAAGCACATCACATCATTATGTGACATTTAGAATATCACCAGCACCACCATTGTTGAATGAGTCAAGTCTGTGTGTTAAGCCACAATGGCATTCAAAAGTCTGGCCAGCCTCCCAGCCCAAAGACCCAACCAAGTATTGCATCCACCCACATAGAAAAGGCAATTACATGATACAACCTCAATGGCAAGTATGTAAATTAACACATGTCCGTCACACACACACAATGGTTGCAAGTGAATGTGAAAACCCTTATCATGTCATGCATGAAACCAATGAGATAAATGTATTAAAAGCAACATGAATGGAATTAAAATCAAACAAACAATGGGAATAAAAAAAGAAAAGCTGCATTTCTGTAAAATAATGAAAAATAAGAAATCATAATCCAAAGGAAAGGTGTCCAAAGTCACAGTCCAACAAAGCAAATCCAAGGGAAAAACAAAAGTGAAACCCATTGCTCCATGGGGAAATCCAAAAAAAGAGATGAATCCAATAGTGAACTATATACAGATGAACAATCCAGGGTCCATGATCCCAACTGAATAAATGAAACCTATCAAAAATACTACCTAATGAAAAACTATGTACAGAAACGTGGTGCATTGTCCAAGCGCAACCAAAATAAAGAAAACACCAAAGGAAACCTAACACTATCTAACTATTTACAAGGGCAGCGGGCTAGTCCGACGGGTCACTTTTGGATGTCCCGGGCCAGGGCATCATCAAACTCCTGCTCAATGTCCCGGAGGTGGTCCTCTTCCATGGCCCGAGGGTTCGCAGGGACGACGACATGTTCTCCTCCAACTCCCTGCGAATTGCCTCGAGGCACTCGGCCCGCCTCAGGGCCCTCCGCATGGAGTTCTCCGCCCTGACCATCGTGAGCCGTGCCTCTTCTGCCCGCTGCCGCTCCGCATCTATGGCATGGCCTAACCGCTGCCACACAGAAGACACTTCCCGTCCTGGGTCCTCCTGACCTCTGGCTGATGCCTGTCCCACCGATGACGAAGGCCCCGAGCCATCATGGCTCCCACCTTGTTGCTGCTGCTGTTGTGCCTCTGCCCGTGCCCTGGCTCTTGCTGCCTGCACATCCTCCTCCGGCTGGGGTGCAGTTGTTGAGGTGGCCACCCCTGCTGGACGTCTGACTCCCGACTGTGGCAGGGATGTGTCCTCCACCAGCCTGGCCGCAGTGTCAGAGGCAGCTCCACAGGGCACCCAGGTGACACATGGGTGGGAAGATGGCACGGAGTACGACTGGCGCATAGGGGGTTCAGTTGAGGAGGGGGTCGGAACAAGGCCCAGCAAACGGAGGAATCCGGCCCTGGTGACCTGTCCCAGTAGGTCGACACGGTCAACGAGCCATTCGAGACGACATGCAGTCTCCCCATGAAAAGACTGCATTTCGCCTCGCATGGCCCGTGGACGCAATGCCACACCACCAAGGACAGGCTCAAACCGGTCCCGGATAGCCACGTCCGCAGGCCGAGGAAGGCCAGTTGTCGTAAGCTCATCCCCTGCCTGAAAACGGGTCTGGACGTAGGTATCCCTGCTGGTGCAAGATGATGCAGTCACAGGATCGGGGACAGGATTACACACAGGCACCTCCGCGGCGGCCTGTGCTGCCTCCTGTCACTGCCCCTGCACTGCACCACTAGCACCAGTGGAATCCCCACCTCCAGACCCCGTCTCTGTCCCTTGCACGGCCTCCTCCTCCAATAAACCCCCCACCAACCTGGATGACTCCATGCCATCTTCCTCCGTCGGGCCCTGTGGGGTCTCAGCTGCCCCTTCTGCTGCCGAGGAGTCCAACTCCGACCTCCGCCTCTTGGACCTCCCCTCGGCAGCTGCGACCTGGGACCCGGCACTGGACTCCTCACTCCCCGACGAGATGACAACCTGGGAGGGGAGCAGGGCCTTGCATCTCCGGCTGGCGGTGCGATCTCTGCCGCTGTGCTCCGCAGCACCCTCTCCGCCCTCTTCATCAGTCGACGCTGCAGACAGGGAGAGATAGGACACAGGTATCAGGGCACTGTACAATGGACTCATACACACATGACAGTTGCACACGAGTGTCATTGTCAAACTTCAGACATGGCATCACAATCCCCAAAACACATGTCATTTCAAATCACACACATGAGCTATTCCACAGCCATATCGCAACAGCCAGCACCATCCATATACATACAACAGCATGAGCAGGCAAAGGTGAGCTAGACATCACATGAGACACAGGGAGTGCACTAGACATGCACACACGCCACCACACTTACATGCATGTGTACACCTTCACCAAGTGTCGCAGTGATGAGATCGGCATTAATGTCACATCTGGCAATCAGTCTTCTACATATCAGTCTCACATGCATCCATGTTGCATGACAGTTGCACACTTGTCAGATACACATACATGCACATGTACACAGTGCAGATACATGCAGCTGGAACCAACATCCATGTGTGACACCACAACCTTGACAACTGACATACACAGTCATTCAAACATGTGTGCTCACACATCTGCATTTGGACTGCATGCTTACCCACAAATACACCATCCATGTGTCTCACACATGAAAGGACTCGCCTGTGTCAGCCTCACGGCCCTGTACATACACATCCATACATGGCCCTAAAAAACAACATGTGCAACCTGCACGCTACTGGCACACCACCACACGCACAGCTTCCAATCAGTATGCATGTACACTTACCGCTTGACTCCAGACGGGTGTGCCTCTCAAGGACCTGGACGTGGAGCGCTGGGCATACGCGTTCCAGGACCCTCATTTGGTCTTCCGACAGGTGACCCCGGCGCCCCTTAGCATCCACTGCTTTCAAGAGGCTCTGGGCCTTGTTGAGGGTCCTGGACCTGAAGTCCTCCCAGCGCTTCTTGACATGATGGAATTCACAGACTGCCACCCCCTCCGCGTTGATGGCAGTCACGATGTCTGTCCAGATCCTGGCCCGTCCTTCCTTGTCGGCGCGCAACCTTCCGAAGAGGACATCATACTGCCCCAGGACTTGCTCCACCAGGACACCAACTTCGGTGGCAGTGAAGCTGGTGGCCCTCTGCCTCTCTGGCTGGGGGTTGCCAGTGCCGCCAGATGGTGTAGTGCTGGACATGGCAACCCCAGAGGCAGGAGTGGGTGGGCAACTGGGTCCTGCGGCTGGGCTGTGGAGCGATGGAATTCCAGTCGGGAGTCTTCGGTTCCAGCAGGGGTGGTCACAGCAACAGCACCCCTGGCTGACGTGCAGGCAGCAAATTGCAGGGCACATTGGCAGCAGGCAATCAGGCAGCAGCAGATGGCAGGTGGAAGCGTGATCGGGGCTCTGGGGGGCAGTAATTCGGCCTTCTGGGCAGGAGCGTGGTCTTCCGTGTGTGAACACGTGGCCAGCTTGATACAGAGTGATTTGGCATGTGAAAATCTTGCACGTCAGCGTGTAATTCGAGGAAAAAGGCCCTTAGCGCGTAAGCGCATCAGCACATGTACGCGATTTCATTGGACCAAAGGACCTTAGTGCGTAAGCGAGTCTGTGATGTAACGCGCGCCCGTGTTTCCCTCATAGCATGTGATGACAGATCACACGTGGAAAAGCTGCACGTCCGAGTGTCAGCGCGTGTAATTGGAGGAAAGGGCGCATACACGTGTAAGTGACGTGTACGTGTGGGCCGTTTTAAAAGATAGGACGCCATTTCCTTGTACGTGCTTTTTGTGGAGAGCTAGTGGGTGGATTCTGTACTTCTTGTCGGTTCACACGCGATTACTTCACAGCGTTTCAAGTTCGTACTCCCTGTTACCTCTGACAGCTTTCATTTTTCTACTTTTTTTTGGGCCTGTTTCCTTAAACAGTGTTCACTTCTCCGTTTGTCCTGTCTCCTCAGACAGCGTACAATTCTTCTTTTGGCGGGGGTGTTGCCAACGCGCACAGGGGTATTTTTCACGTTCTTTTTCCAGGCAGACGGTGAGTTCCGCACGTACTTAGCAACTGTGCTTACCCCGTGTGTCGCGTACCCCTTCAGAGGTCATTGTAGGCTGCGTGTATCATGCGTATGCTTATTTTTGTGTTTCTGGGTGCCACAGCGTAGTGCAGGTTCATTTTTCCACGCACGTGGTCTACGAGGGGTTGCGTGCATGTTTATTTTTGTTTTTGGGCTGCCTGTGCGTTGCGTGACCCGTCATCATCCCCCAGGGGTCACAGACAGCCTTGTTAGAGCACTAGGGTACGAATTCCATCTAGTACCCTACCCCTTTGACCCCCAATTGACCAGGACAATAGTTTACTGCTCCTCCCATATGCACAACAACATCAGTGCCATGGTTGGGAGGCGACCAAGCGGTAAGAGAGGCAAAGGTGGCCGACTTTCAAAAGGTGGACGTGTTGGGCGCGGTAGGGGATGTGGCCGGGATTGGCAGGGTGCCCCTATACGACCATGTGTGGAGAACCAATCAGGGATACCCATGACCCCCCCATCGTTGAGGGAAACCCATTGTAGCACCTGACCTGGCACAGGATGACTCCCTGGCTGACTTCCAGGTCAGCAAGTCTAAGCCACGTGTGGCGGTGCAAGTTGTCACCAAGCCACATGGATCTGGGGCAGCTATGTCATCTGCTGCCCCAAGTATGCAGGGTGGTGAGGCTGTAGGGGCAGATGCAGCTCCATCCGCCCCAGCTCTGACTCTCCCAGCCAGGACAGCGTCGGTCCTAGTCCATCATACTGATGTTCCCCCTGCCAACATCACAATCAGACAATGCCTGCACCAAGTCCTATGGTCAATGTGCATTTGCACACTCCAACAACCCAGTCCACCGGTGATTCTGCCCCTACTGAGCAGAGCGGCGTTAGCCACTCTGGCTCCGCTCCACCTTCTAAAAAGAGGAAGAAGGGTGCTCTGGCACGACAGGCTGAGACCCCAGGCATGGCTACACACTCCGGAACCTCAAGGAAGCCTTGCTTCAATGATTCAGAACTTGATGCACTTGTGAGCTATGTGTTGACTGGTGACTGGCGGTGGGTCGCCACAAGAGGACAACTAACTCACTGAACATGAGTCTGTTGCTGGGACCTTCGTCACAGAGGAACAGAGCCAAGGTGTGGGAGAACTACCCGATTATGCGACATTGTCCGGTGAGTGCCCAGGCGTGTGTGTGTAATGCATGTGTATGTTGTTTGGGTGACGGGTTCTGATTGAGTGGCAGGTGAGGTTGTGTGTGACTGAATAGTATCGGGCACCCATGTGCTTCATCCAAAACATTCTGTGGCCTTGAATTTGGGTGTGACACTATCCCTTCTGCCCACAGTAGTAATTTAGCGCAACATTACGGCAGTTGCCCTTGAGGTGTCATCATGCAACAACATTGTTTGTATTTTTCAGTGTTCTTTCAGGCTGATTGTTTCAATTCTCCCACTTTTGCAACACATTCCTCAGCCCTATTGTGACATATGTGACATGCTTCTGTCATTGAAGAACCCCACATTGGCCCACATGTGTCACCTTGCAAGTTGAATGATTTGACCATTCAGGCTGAATGAGTATTGTCCTGATCACATGATGTTTTTGGGACTGTTTGAATGTGGAACATGCTAGTTGTTTCCTGTCATGTTGAAGTGCACAACCATTGATGTGTACATGGCCCTGCAATCACTGTATCTTTGTACACTGGATGTTTTGCAGTGTGTGGCACATGGTATATCTTTTCACACTATGTGGCATTTTTCATCTCTTCATGTCCATCTCACATGGATGGGTGACAGTACTCATTCACTGACATATGGATGTACTTGTGGAATGTACCATGGCTATGGTACATGCCATCTGTGTGATGGCATGTGTCATTTATGTGTATAGGACATGCCACTCACAGGCCAATCTGTGATGGCAGTGCTACCCAGCATGCAGCAAATGTGTTGCTCTGCCATCTTGGTGTCATCAGTGTCAGACTTTTGCCTCCCCTTCCAACTCTGTGGCAGTGCATGCATGGGAGGGTTATAGTCATGTGGGACATGTGTAAATCATGTATTGGTTCTGTAGCTTGTCAGGCCTATTTGTGTGCTATGGTGCTAATGTCTGTTTCCATTTTTTGTCTTTCATGTTTTTGCAGGGGATGACGCACTTGATGCTGTTGAGGTTGAGGAGATGGTGCAGACCCAGGAGGAACCTGAGACAACCGCCCACCAGTGGGGGACGTGGTGCGGTGGTGGGTGAGAACCCACTCTTGCTGCAGACGATTCTGTCCAGGGGTGTTTCTGGGTGCACCACCCCAGACCTCTATTCAGGTGTTGATTCGGATGATGAGACCTATGTGGCGTCGCAGGTATGTGTTTCTGGAAGGGGTTCTGTTCTGTCCAACTCACCTGCACCAAGGGTAGAACCCTCTATGAGGATGTCAGTGTTGGTTAGTCAGCCTTTGGCGGTTACGGGTGCAGGGTCACACTCCACAACATCTGATCCTGTTCCTGGGCCAGCAGATCAGAGGGGGAATGCAGTCCTGCAGCCTCAGGCAGTGCCGGCACAGCAAGTCGCAGATCGCCTTGCCCCAAACAGGTGTGGCGCCCGCCGACGTGGTGGCCGTACGCCACAAGGCAATACCGCATGGGAACAATCCATGTAGGGTATGGCAACCCAACAGGCAGCATCAGTTGAGATGATGGCTCAAGCAATGGAGAGGGTGGCCACTTACATTGTCCCCCCTGAAAAGCAGATGGAGCAACTACAGCAGGCAACAGACTCCATTTGCCAATCACACAGGGAGGACATGTTGGCATCCAACAGGGACAGACGGGCGTCACTGGAGACTCTACGCCAATCGATATCAATAGAGTCCCAGGGCCACAGGGAAGCCCTGAGGGTAGAACTCCATCACCTCAGGGAGACTCTTGTTGACCTTGAGACTTCTACTAACTTGAGAACAGAACAGCAGCTGGAGCGGCTCACACGTTCGCTCTCAGCTGAGATGCAGGCAACTCGCGAAGAGATCCGGGCATCATTCAGGTGCTGCATGGGGATCTCCGCACTATAATCCTCCAGAACGAGACCTTCCGCAGCCGCATGCTTGCTGCCATGGAAGACCATACCAGGGCTTGCGTGGGCTGCCTCCCATAGCACCACCACCTCCTGTGGCAGCAGCAGAGGGTAATGAGAGCGACAGCAGCAGTTCTCCCACATTGGCATAGCCGTGCAGGCCATGAGCCCATGGAGGTGTTTTTTTTTCCCAACATCCACACAGGCGGCTGTTGGTGCGCGCCCTGTCCTCGGACCTCCTGGGTGCCCCCCCCGTCCCCCACATGGCCATTTTTGATTATTGATTTTTGATTTTTGATTTTTTGATTTTTTATTATTTTTTAACATTGTGTTGCCTTGTGTGGCTCCCGTGGGCATCCACTGTATTCCGGCTGGGCACATGCAGGCTTGTCCTGAGTTTGGGTTCGTGAGACACACACCCCTCCTGCTTCCCATTTCCATGGGCTTGCAAAGAGTGTGACCAAGTGACAGTGATGTACACAGTGATGTTGGGCTCCCATGAGCTGTGTGGGCAGTCTGTAGTCAATACTGTATAGACATTCTTTGTGTATATTGTTGTTGTATTGTACACTGCATGTTGGAATTATGTATGCTTCTGCTTCCATGTCTCCCTCTGAATTTGCAGGTTCATTCCTCATGTCTTCACAAGGCCGTCTACTTTGGAGATGGAGTTCATGTTGTATGCAGTACACAGACAAGTTTTGAAGCCTGCAAGACTACAGTTGGAATGGGGCGATGTGGTGGCATATTCAGGTTGTAAGACTACGACTACTTTAACTTAGTACTGTCATGTTTTAGTTATGTTTGAGCTTGTGTAGCTGCATTGTATTGTTGGTAAGTATTTGGTCATGTGTGTTGTTAGTTCAACATTACTGGGAGCATATTGCGTGTGACCAGTTTCAATAAGGGACACTTGTGTCAGGTTTTCGGGATTGCTTTGTTTGCTCTCACATAGCATGACATGCCATGGTGTGTTGGGTGGTGGTGCTGGGGAGGGGTTGGGTGACATGGCACTGTTCTCATGTTGTATTTTGCAAGGGGAATGCATTTAGCAGCATATGTGTCTTTTGATGACACAGCATTGGTGGTGTTTCTGTAGGTAAGGATGCACATATTGTGACACTTCCAGGTGACCAATCTCAGGCTGGTATGGTTGTGACAGTTGACTGTCCCTTGTGTCATCATCGATTGTCAGCTGGTATGTGGCAGGGCTGTGTGCACTCCACAGGGGTGTGATTCTAAGTGAAGTAATTAGCCACCAGGTGCGTTCGGGCTGCCTCACCCCGTGCCCTTTCCCCTCCCATGCGCAGCGGGCGTGCATGTGGTTGGGGATGTGGGGGCACCACCATGTCCACCGGCAGGCCCCGGCGTGTTGCAACGTTGTGCAGGACACATGCTGCCACTATGATCCTGCACACTACTGGGGGAGCGTATAACAGCTGCCCGCCAGAACGGTCAAGGGAGCGAAAGCGTGACTTGAACACTCCGAATGTGCGCTCCACTATGCCCCGGGTTGCAATATGGGCTGTGCTGTATCTTACCTCGGGTGGGATGGTGGGGTTCCGAATTGGCGTCATCATGTGGGTGCTCAGAGGGTAGGCACTGTCCCCTGGGGAGGTGGTGATGGGTATCATTAGTAGGGTTGTGACATTACTCAGTATCTGGCATGCATGCATGTGCTGTGGCATTTATACTCACCAAGCAGCCATGTATTGCCATGCCACCCAGCTTCTAGGTCCCGGTTTAGGGTTGACATTCTGTAAATGAAACTGTCATGGGTGGACCCTGGATAGTTGGCACATACTGAGGTGATGATTCCCTTGGCATCACATACTACCTGGACGTTGATGGAATGCCAGTGCTTGCGGTTTCTATAGATGTGCTCTGATGCCCTGTGGGGACGTAGAGCCACATGGGTGAAATCAATGGTACCTAGGACTTTGGGGAATTGTGCCACCCCGTAGAAATCCTGGACGGCAGCCTGCCTTTCTGGGAAGGTATATGTGCCTGCGGACTGCTGGGTGTGCAGTCATGATGGCCAAGACCTGGTGTAGGCAGCGTGACTGCATGGCCTGTGACACCCCCCCCCACTATGGCACTTGTCCGCTGAAATGATCCGGTGGCCAAACAGTGCTGTACATTGAGGGGGCTGAGTGCTTGGGAGCAGAGGGTGGGTGATGTGAGGTCATCCTGCCACTCACTGACCAGGTCGAGTATTATGTGAGGTGGAAACCTGTACCTCCCATACACCTGGTCATCAGGCATGCCAAAAAGGCTGGTTCTGGGTGTGAACATTCTGGGCCTGACTATCCTCCTCCTCCTCCTGCGGTATCCCACGACCACTGCTGCTAGGAACGGTATGTTCATCCTGGCGTCTGAGCTTGCTTGTTGTTTGCACGCACTTTTATGCTGCGCGAGTCCATGTACGCCTGCTTCCTGCTGGCGTACGTGTTTCCGGATTAGCGCGTCTTTTTTGGCGCGTGCGTGTGGGCGTTCCGCGCATTTGCCTCCTGTACTTCCCCGCCCACCCCAGTAATACACGTACCCCGCTCGCCAAGGCCCAATCGCATGTAAAACTTCCTGCGAGTCCCTGAAGTACACGTACCCTGCTCGCCCAGGCACAATCGCGTGTAAAACTTCCTGCGAGCCCTTGAAGTACACGTACCCCGCGCGCCCAGGCACAATCGCGTGTTAAACTTCCCGCGCAACCCCGAAATACACACTATTTTTGACACAGCGGGTGTCCGTGTTTGTCACGTACCCCTTTGCATGTCATTTGTCCTAGAGGGCCACAGTATGGGATATTCATCAGAGCTGTATATACAGGTTTTTCGTTTGGCGGACATGTGTTAATGTACATAGTTGACTTTTGGTTTGTGTCATGAGATCGTCATTTCACTGCTGGGGGGTGGGGGTGCAAGGGGACATGAGTGGGGGCCTGCTGGCAGGTGCCCTGCACTGCTGGGGGGTGGGTGTGCAAGGGGACATGAGTGGGGGCCTGCTGGCAGGTGCCCCTCAGTGCTGGGGGGTGGGTGTGCAAGGGGACATGAGTGGGGGTCTGCTGGCAGGTGCCCCTCAGTGCTGGGGGGTGGGTGTGCAAGGGGACACGAGTGGGACATGAGTGGGGGCCTGCTGGCAGGTGCCCTGCACTGCTGGGGGGTGGGGGTGCAAGGGGACATGAGTGGGACATGAGTGGAGGCCTGCTGGCAGGTGCCCCTCAGTGCTGGGGGGTGGGTGTTCAAGGGGACATGAGTGGGGGCCTGCTGTCAGGTGCCCCTCAGTGCTGGGGGGTGGGTGTGCAAGGGGACATGAGTGGGGGCCTGCTGGCAGGTACCCTGCACTGCTGGGGGGTTGGCGTGCAAGGGGACATGAGTGGGACATGAGTGGGGGCCTGCTGGCAGGTGCCCTGCACTGCTGGGGGTGGGTGTGCAAGGGGACATGAGTGGGGGCCTGCTGGCAGGTGCCCCTCAGTGCTGGGGGGTGGGTTTGCAAGGGGACATGAGTGGGGGCCTGCTGGCAGGTGCCCCTCAGTGCTGGGGGGGGGTGTGCAAGGGGCCACAAGTGGGACATGAGTGGGGGCCTGCTGGCAGGTGCCCTGCACTGCTGGGGGGTGGGGGTGCAAGGGGACATGAGTGGGGGCGGGTGGCAGGTGCCCTGCACTGCTGGGGGTAGGGGTGCAAGGGGACATGAGTGGGACATGAGTGGGGGCCTGCTGGCAGGTGCCCCTGACTGCTGGGGGGTGGGGGTGCAAGAGGACATGAGTGGGACATGAGTGGGGGCCTGCTGGCAGGTGCCCAGCACTGCTGGGGGGTGGGGGTGCAAGTGGACATGAGTGGGACATGAGTGGGGGCCTGCTGGCAGGTGCCCCTCAGTGCTGGGGGGTAGGTGTGCAAGGGGACATGAGTGGGGGCCTGCTGGCAGGTGCCCCTTAGTGCTGGGGGGTGGGTGTGCAAGGGGACATGAGTGGGACATGAGTGGGGGCCTGCTGGCAGGTGCCCTGTACTGCTGGGGGGTGGGGGTGCAAGGGGACATGAGTGGGGGCCTGCTGGCAGGTGCCCCTCAGTGCTGGGGGGTGGGTGTGCAAGGGCACATGAGTGGGGGCCTGCTGGCAGGTGCCCTGCACTGCTGGGGGGTGGGGGTGCAAGGGGACATGAGTGGGACATGAGTGGGGGCCTGCTGGCACATGCCCCTCAGTTCTGGGGGGTGGGTGTGCAAGGGGACATGAGTGGGGGCCTGCTGGCAGGTGCCCTGCACTGCTGGGGGTGGGGGTGCAAGGGGACATGAGTGGGGGCCTGCTGGCAGGTGCCCTGCACTGCTGGGGGGTGGGGGTGCAAGGGGACATGAGTGGGACATGAGTGGGGGCCTGCTGGCAGGTGCTCTGCACTGCTGGGGGGTGGGGGTGCAGTGGGACATGAGTGGCGGCCTGCTGGCAGGTGCCCCTCAGTGCTGGGGGGTGGGTGTGCAAGGGGACATGAGTGGGGGCATGCTGGCAGGTGCCCATCAGTGCTGGGGCATGGGTGTGCAAGGGAACATGAGTGGGGGCCTGCTGGCAGGTGCCCTGCACTGCTGGGGGGTGGGGTGCAAGGGGACATGAGTGGGGGCCTGCTGGCAGGTGCCCCTCAGTGCTGGTGGGTGGGTGTGCAAGGGGACATGAGTGGGGGCCTGCTGGCAGGTGCCCCTCATTGCTGGGGGGTGGGTGTGCAAGGGGACATGAGTGGGGGCCTGCTGGCAGGTGCCCTGCACTTCAGGGGGTGGGGGTGCAAGGGGACATGAGTGGGACATGAGTGGGGGCCTGCTGGCAGGTGCCCCTCAGTGCTGGGGGGGTGGGTGTGCAAGGGGACATGAGTGGGGGCCTGCTGGCAAGTGCCCCTTAGTCCTGGGGGGGTGGGGGTGAAGGGAGACATGTGTGGGGGCCTGCTGGCAGGTGCCCCTGACTGCTGGGGGTGGGGGTGCAAGGAGACATGAGTGGGGGCCTGCTGGCAGGTGCCCCTCAGTGCTGGGGGGTGGGTGTGCAAGGGGACATGAGTGGGGGCATGCTGGCAGGTGCCCATCAGTGTTGGGGCATGGGTGTGCAAGGGAACATGAGTGTGGGCCTGCTGGCAGGTGCCCTGCACTGCTGGGGGGTGGGGGTGCAAGGGGACATGAGTGGGGGCCTGCTGGCAGGTGCCCCTCAGTGCTGGGGGGTGGGTGTGCAAGGGGACATGAGTGGGGGCATGCTGGCAGGTGCCCATCAGTGTTGGGGCATGGGTGTGCAAGGGAACATGAGTGTGGGCCTGCTGGCAGGTGCCCTGCACTTCTGGGGGTGGGGGTGCAAGGGGACATGAGTGGGACATGAGTGGGGGCCTGCTGGCAGGTGCCCCTCAGTGCTAGGGGGTGGGTGTGCAAGGGGACATGAGTGGGGGCCTGCTGGCAGGTGCCCTGCACTGCTGGGGGATGGGGGTGCAAGGGGACATGAGTGGGGGCCTGCTGGCAGGTGCCCTGCACTGCTGGGGGGTGGGCGTGCAAGGGGACATGAGTGGGACATGAGTGGGGGCCTGCTGGCAGGTGCTCTGCACTGCTGGGGGGTGGGGGTGCAAGGCGACATGAGTGGGACATGTGTGGGGGCCTGCTGGCATGTGCCCCTGACTGCTGGGGGGTGGGGGTGCAAGGGGACATGAGTGGGGGCCTGCTGGCAGGTGCCCCTGACTGCAGGGGGTAGGGTGCTGGGGGACACGTGTGGGAGCCTGCTGGCAGGTGCCCTGCACTGCTGGGGGGTGGGGGTGCAAGGGGACATGAGTGGGACATGTGTGGGGGCCTGCTGGCAGGTGCCCTGCACTGCTGGGGGGTGGGGGTGCTGGGGGACATGAGTGGGACATGAGTGGGGGCCTGCTGGCAGGTGCCCTGCACTGCTGGGAGTGGGGGTGCAGGGGGACATGTGTGGGGGCTTGCTGGCAGGTGCCCCTCATTGCTGGGGGGTGGTTGTGAAAGGGGACATGAGTGGGGGCCTGCTGGCAGGTGCCCTGCACTTCTGGGGGTGGGGGTGCAAGGGGACATGAGTGGGTCATGAGTGGGGGCCTGCTGGCAGGTGCCCCTCAGTGCTGGGGGGTGCCTGTGCAAGGGGACATGAGTGGGGGCCTGCTTGCAAGTGCCTCTTAGTGCTGGGGGGTGGGGTGAAGGGGGACATGTGTGGGGGCCTGCTGGCAGGTGCCCCTGACTGCTGGGGGTGGGGGTGCAAGGGGACATGAGTGGGGGCCTGCTGGCAGGTGCCCCTGACTGCAGGGGGGTGGGGGTGCAAGGGGACATGAGTGGGACATGAGTGGGGGCCTGCTGGCAGGTGCCCCTCAGTGCTGGGGGGTGGGTGTGCAAGGGGACATGAGTGGGGGCATGCTGGCAGGTGCCCATCAGTGTTGGGGCATGGGTGTGCAAGGGAACTTGAGTGGGGGCCTGCTGGCAGGTGCCCTGCACTGCTGGGGGGTGGGGGTGCAAGGGGACATGAGTGGGGGCCTGCTGGCAGGTGCCCCTCAGTGCTGGGGGGTGGGTGTGCAAGGGGACAAGAGTGGGGGCCTGCTGGCAGGTGCCCCTCATTGCTGGGGGGTGGGTGTGCAAGGGGTCATGAGTGGGAGCCTGCTGGCAGGTGCCCTGCACTTCTGGGGGTGGGGGTGCAAGGGGACATGAGTGGGACATGAGTGGGGGCCTGCTGGCAGGTGCCCCTCAGTGCTGGGGGGTGGGTGTGCAAGGGGACATGAGTGGGGGCCTGCTGGCAGGTGCCCTGCACTGCTGGGGGGTGGGGGTGCAAGGGGACATGAGTGGGGGCCTGCTGACAGGTGCCCTGCACTGCTGGGGGGTGGGGGTGCAAGGGGACATGTGTGGGACATGAGTGGGGGCCTGCTGGCAGGTGCTCTGCACTGCTGGGGGGTGGGGGTGCAAGGGGACATGAGTGGGGGCCTGCTGGCAGGTGCCCCTGACTGCAGGGGGTGGGGTGCTGGGGGACATGTGTGGGGGCCTTCTGGCAGGTGCCCTGCACTGCTGGGGGGTGGGGGTGCAAGGGGACATGAGTGGGACATGTGTGGGGGCCTGCTGGCAGGTGCCCTGCACTGCTGGGGGGTGGGGGTGCTGGGTGACATGAGTGGGACATGAGTGGGGGCCTGCTGGCAGGTGCCCTGCACTGCTGGGAGTGGGGGTGCAAGTGGACATGAGTGGGACATGAGTGGGGGCCTGCTGGCAGGTGCCCCTCAGTGCTGGGGGGTAGGTGTGCAAGGGGACATGAGTGGGGGCCTGCTGGCAGGTGCCCCTTAGTGCTGGGGGGTGGGTGTGCAAGGGGACATGAGTGGGACATGAGTGGGGGCCTGCTGGCAGGTGCCCTGTACTGCTGGGGGGTGGGGGTGCAAGGGGACATGAGTGGGGGCCTGCTGGCAGGTGCCCCTCAGTGCTGGGGGGTGGGTGTGCAAGGGCACATGAGTGGGGGCCTGCTGGCAGGTGCCCTGCACTGCTGGGGGGTGGGGGTGCAAGGGGACATGAGTGGGACATGAGTGGGGGCCTGCTGGCACATGCCCCTCAGTTCTGGGGGGTGGGTGTGCAAGGGGACATGAGTGGGGGCCTGCTGGCAGGTGCCCTGCACTGCTGGGGGTGGGGGTGCAAGGGGACATGAGTGGGGGCCTGCTGGCAGGTGCCCTGCACTGCTGGGGGGTGGGGGTGCAAGGGGACATGAGTGGGACATGAGTGGGGGCCTGCTGGCAGGTGCTCTGCACTGCTGGGGGGTGGGGGTGCAGTGGGACATGAGTGGCGGCCTGCTGGCAGGTGCCCCTCAGTGCTGGGGGGTGGGTGTGCAAGGGGACATGAGTGGGGGCATGCTGGCAGGTGCCCATCAGTGCTGGGGCATGGGTGTGCAAGGGAACATGAGTGGGGGCCTGCTGGCAGGTGCCCTGCACTGCTGGGGGGTGGGGTGCAAGGGGACATGAGTGGGGGCCTGCTGGCAGGTGCCCCTCAGTGCTGGTGGGTGGGTGTGCAAGGGGACATGAGTGGGGGCCTGCTGGCAGGTGCCCCTCATTGCTGGGGGGTGGGTGTGCAAGGGGACATGAGTGGGGGCCTGCTGGCAGGTGCCCTGCACTTCAGGGGGTGGGGGTGCAAGGGGACATGAGTGGGACATGAGTGGGGGCCTGCTGGCAGGTGCCCCTCAGTGCTGGGGGGGTGGGTGTGCAAGGGGACATGAGTGGGGGCCTGCTGGCAAGTGCCCCTTAGTCCTGGGGGGGTGGGGGTGAAGGGAGACATGTGTGGGGGCCTGCTGGCAGGTGCCCCTGACTGCTGGGGGTGGGGGTGCAAGGAGACATGAGTGGGGGCCTGCTGGCAGGTGCCCCTCAGTGCTGGGGGGTGGGTGTGCAAGGGGACATGAGTGGGGGCATGCTGGCAGGTGCCCATCAGTGTTGGGGCATGGGTGTGCAAGGGAACATGAGTGTGGGCCTGCTGGCAGGTGCCCTGCACTGCTGGGGGGTGGGGGTGCAAGGGGACATGAGTGGGGGCCTGCTGGCAGGTGCCCCTCAGTGCTGGGGGGTGGGTGTGCAAGGGGACATGAGTGGGGGCATGCTGGCAGGTGCCCATCAGTGTTGGGGCATGGGTGTGCAAGGGAACATGAGTGTGGGCCTGCTGGCAGGTGCCCTGCACTTCTGGGGGTGGGGGTGCAAGGGGACATGAGTGGGACATGAGTGGGGGCCTGCTGGCAGGTGCCCCTCAGTGCTAGGGGGTGGGTGTGCAAGGGGACATGAGTGGGGGCCTGCTGGCAGGTGCCCTGCACTGCTGGGGGATGGGGGTGCAAGGGGACATGAGTGGGGGCCTGCTGGCAGGTGCCCTGCACTGCTGGGGGGTGGGCGTGCAAGGGGACATGAGTGGGACATGAGTGGGGGCCTGCTGGCAGGTGCTCTGCACTGCTGGGGGGTGGGGGTGCAAGGCGACATGAGTGGGACATGTGTGGGGGCCTGCTGGCATGTGCCCCTGACTGCTGGGGGGTGGGGGTGCAAGGGGACATGAGTGGGGGCCTGCTGGCAGGTGCCCCTGACTGCAGGGGGTAGGGTGCTGGGGGACACGTGTGGGAGCCTGCTGGCAGGTGCCCTGCACTGCTGGGGGGTGGGGGTGCAAGGGGACATGAGTGGGACATGTGTGGGGGCCTGCTGGCAGGTGCCCTGCACTGCTGGGGGGTGGGGGTGCTGGGGGACATGAGTGGGACATGAGTGGGGGCCTGCTGGCAGGTGCCCTGCACTGCTGGGAGTGGGGGTGCAGGGGGACATGTGTGGGGGCTTGCTGGCAGGTGCCCCTCATTGCTGGGGGGTGGTTGTGAAAGGGGACATGAGTGGGGGCCTGCTGGCAGGTGCCCTGCACTTCTGGGGGTGGGGGTGCAAGGGGACATGAGTGGGTCATGAGTGGGGGCCTGCTGGCAGGTGCCCCTCAGTGCTGGGGGGTGCCTGTGCAAGGGGACATGAGTGGGGGCCTGCTTGCAAGTGCCTCTTAGTGCTGGGGGGTGGGGTGAAGGGGGACATGTGTGGGGGCCTGCTGGCAGGTGCCCCTGACTGCTGGGGGTGGGGGTGCAAGGGGACATGAGTGGGGGCCTGCTGGCAGGTGCCCCTGACTGCAGGGGGGTGGGGGTGCAAGGGGACATGAGTGGGACATGAGTGGGGGCCTGCTGGCAGGTGCCCCTCAGTGCTGGGGGGTGGGTGTGCAAGGGGACATGAGTGGGGGCATGCTGGCAGGTGCCCATCAGTGTTGGGGCATGGGTGTGCAAGGGAACATGAGTGGGGGCCTGCTGGCAGGTGCCCTGCACTGCTGGGGGGTGGGGGTGCAAGGGGACATGAGTGGGGGCCTGCTGGCAGGTGCCCCTCAGTGCTGGGGGGTGGGTGTGCAAGGGGACAAGAGTGGGGGCCTGCTGGCAGGTGCCCCTCATTGCTGGGGGGTGGGTGTGCAAGGGGTCATGAGTGGGAGCCTGCTGGCAGGTGCCCTGCACTTCTGGGGGTGGGGGTGCAAGGGGACATGAGTGGGACATGAGTGGGGGCCTGCTGGCAGGTGCCCCTCAGTGCTGGGGGGTGGGTGTGCAAGGGGACATGAGTGGGGGCCTGCTGGCAGGTGCCCTGCACTGCTGGGGGGTGGGGGTGCAAGGGGACATGAGTGGGGGCCTGCTGACAGGTGCCCTGCACTGCTGGGGGGTGGGGGTGCAAGGGGACATGTGTGGGACATGAGTGGGGGCCTGCTGGCAGGTGCTCTGCACTGCTGGGGGGTGGGGGTGCAAGGGGACATGAGTGGGGGCCTGCTGGCAGGTGCCCCTGACTGCAGGGGGTGGGGTGCTGGGGGACATGTGTGGGGGCCTTCTGGCAGGTGCCCTGCACTGCTGGGGGGTGGGGGTGCAAGGGGACATGAGTGGGACATGTGTGGGGGCCTGCTGGCAGGTGCCCTGCACTGCTGGGGGGTGGAGGTGCTGGGTGACATGAGTGGGACATGAGTGGGGGCCTGCTGGCAGGTGCCCTGCACTGCTGGGAGTGGGGGTGCAGGGGGACATGTGTGGGGGCCTGCTGGCAGGTGCCCCTGGCTGCTGGGGGGTGTGGGTGTTGGGGGACATCTGTGGGGGCCTGCTAGCAGGTGCCCCTGACTGCTGGGGGGTGGGGGTGCAGGGGGACATGTGTGGGGGCCTGCTGGCAGGTGCCCCTGACTGCTGGGGGTGGGGGTGCAGGGGGACATGTGTGGGGGCCTTCTGGCATGTGCCCCTGGCTGCTGGGGGGTGGGGGTGCAGGGGGACATTTGTTGGACATGAGTGGGGGCCTACCGGCAGTTGCCCCTGACTGCTGGGGGGGTGGGGGTGCAGGGGGAGATGTGTGAGACATGTGTGAGGGCCTGCTGGCAGGTGCCCCTGACTGCTGGGGGGTGGGGGTGCAGGGGGACATGTGTGGGACATGAGTGGGGGCCTGCTGGCAGGTGCCCCTGACTGCTGGGGGGTAGGGGTGCAGGGGGACATGTGTGGGGGCCTGCTGGCAGGTGCCCCTGACTGCTGTGGGGTGGGGTGCAGGGGGACATGTGTGGGGGCCTGCTGGCAGGTGCCCCGCACTGCTGGGGGTGGGGGTGCTGGGAGACATGAGTTGGTGATCATATAGCAACATGACATGTGGCTTGGCTGGGGGGCATGCCCATGGTGGATGTGCTGCCTGCAGGACATGACCAGGGGTGTGGGGTAGTCCCCTGTGGTGTGGGCTGCCTGCAGGGGCCGTGGAGGCGGTAGAGGGGACACCTGGGAGGACCCACACTGCCAATTCACGTGTAGGACTCCCCGCGCACCCCCGAAATACGCGTTCCCCGCTCTGACAGCAAAATCGCGTGTGAAACTTTATGAGCAGCTCAGTAATACGTACCCCACTCCAATCGCGTGTGAAACTTCCCACACACCCCTGAAATACACATACCCAGGCCAATCGCGTGTGAAACTTCCCACGCACCCCTGAAATACACGTACCCAGGCCAATCGCATGTGAAACTTCTCACGCACCCCTGAAATACACGTACCCAGGACATTCGCGTGTGAAACTTCCCGCGCACTCCTGAAATACACGTACCCAGCCCAATCGCGTGTTAAATTTCCCACGCACCCCTGAAATACACGTACCCAGCCCAATCGTGTGTGAAACTTCCCGCGCACCCCTGAAATACACATACCAAGCCCAATCGCATGTGAAACTTCCTGCGCACCCCCGAAATACACGTACCCAGGCCAATCGTGTGTGAAACTTCCCGCGCACCCCTGAAATACACATACCAAGCCCAATCGCATGTGAAACTTCCTGCGCACCCCTGAAATACATGTACCCAGGCCCAATCGCATGTGAAATTTCCTGCGCACCCCCTGAAATACACGTACACAGGCCAATCACGTGTGAAACTTCCCGCGCACCCCTGATATACACGTACACAGGCCAATCGCGTGTGAAACTTCCCACGCACCCCTGAAATACACGTACCAAGCCCAATCGCGTGTGAAACTTCCCGAGCACCCCTGAAATACACGTACCCAGGCCCAATCGCATGTGAAACTTCCCGCGCACCCCCGAAATACACGTACCCAGGCCAATCGCGTGTGAAACTTCCCGCGCAGCCCTGAAATACACGTACAGAGGCCAATCACGTGTGAAACTTCCCGCGCACCCCTGAAATACACGTACCCAGACCATTTGCGTGTGAAACTTCCTCCGAACCCCAGTAATACACGTACTCCACTCGCACAGGCCCTTTCGCGTGTGAAACTTCACGCGCATCCCAGTAATACATGTTCCCCGCTTGGCGTTTGCTGTTTGGCAGCCCTGTTAACTGGTCCAGGGTTAGCACAGCCCTTTGCGCTGAATTAGGAATTTTGATGGCTTTTCCTTGCGCGAGGGCGTTCTTGGGGGCGTCACTGGCGCTGCTGCAGGGTCGCTGCGCCACGGCTGGGTTTGGATGCTAAAATCCATAAATATGCTGTGCGCGGAAATCGATTTTAGTGCACGCGGCTGGCGCAGACATTCGCACATGCACACTGTGCGCCAGCCGCGTGCGCCACTTTTGTGCGAAATTCTATGAATTACCCTGCAAATGTTCTTGTTGTCTTATGAATTGCAAGATAGTGCACGTCCCCTTCTTTCCATATATCCTTCAGCCCGTGGACACAAACATTATTAGGGATTGTGAAATTGTGAATGAAATGGTCATTTTGTCCCAGAACATCAGCTTCCATTTTAGCTGCTATTACCTTGGCAAAAAACAACTGCAGTGTGCCACAAGTTGCCACTGCACAACCAGGATACTTCATTGGCCACCCATTGGAATTCTAATGTTCAAATATTTGGCAGATTAAGTGAGCAGATCAATGCCATCTCGTATCAATGCAACACATAAAGCAGAGCTCTAGATGGGGCATTGTTAACAGTGTGTAAGTGGCAGCTGCAGTTTTTAATTTTTTAAATTTTATTTAAATTTTTTGTGTTACATCAATAAAAATGAACATTGCACAATCAGGTAGTCGCATCAGCAATTCATGACAAAACAAACAGTAATATATAACCAATAAAGCTATACCGTACATGCCAATACACCAATCTTGTCCCCAGCGCGCAGTGCCACACACATCCCAACAGACTCCTTTACTTACCAGCATCACGCATCATGTGAGCACATCTTCAGTGTGTTGTTAGGCAGCCAAGGTATCTGTACACATACCCAGATTGTTTTGGGTGTGACAGCTGAAGTTTAATGTCTGCTCTATGTTACAATATTTTAAGGGACCCACCAAGTGAGTTAGTTGTCAGAATGCATTCCCAAGCGAGGATTTGTTTCTGTTGTACCTGCTCGAGCTTAACCGGTCAAAGATTGTGAGGGTCTATGACTTGGCAAGTGATGCAGATGCATCTATGCAGGTGAGGGGCCTGCATTCAACCATGCATAGTGATTCACAGGTACCTGGATTTGAAGGCAACATGCTGACTTCCTTCATGGACTCACATGTCATAGTAAACACGAGGGTCTTTAATCTGCATTTCTGGGGGAGGAGGAATCAAAGCAGGCAGCCCAACTAGGAGGACAATGTGCAAATAGCAGTTTGAAAAAGAACACAGGTAGCAGTAAGAACAACCACAAGCCCAAACTTGGGCAAGTACATCAGGAATGAAGTACATCACTGAGACCTGTTGAAAGCTGTCTGAGCTTTTTGGGTGCAGCCTACAATGAGGAGAATTTGTGGGGCACCCTCCCAAATTACTTTGTCATAATGCAGACAGATCTTCAACAGGAAAAGGCAGCATACCATCAGCCACACAGATGCTTGATACCTATCTACTGAACACTTTACCTACAGGAAGAGCTGATGACCCATTTCAATTCTGATATAGCAAGCAGTCAGAGGCGTAGCTAGGATTGTTCAACAAGTGGGGCCTGAAGCCAATATAGCTAGGCACACACCAAGGAAAGCTCCCCCACTGTTGAAATGCAGGGTTTGTCACTCCCCCACGACCCCCGAAGATTTATTAGGAAGAAGCGTGCATTTTAGCTGCACATTTTAGCTAAGATAATGGATCAAAAATTGGATGAGTTTTTTAGATCTAATGAGATAACAAATAGTATGCTTCCCCAAACAGACTTCCAAAAGACATCAAATTCATAGTTTAAAAATTATTAGATAAACATGATTTATCCAGATGCATGACCAGTGTTAAAATCCTGGGCACATAAGTGCAGGATTTTTTCGAAATATACACAAGACGAACAGCATCCGCCCTTTCAAAAAAGTGGATGAATCCCTTCCACCCAAGTGGTCCCTAGAATTGTGCCCTGATTTTAATGCTTTGGGCTCAGGCATATATTTTATTGGTGGGGCAGGGATGAAAACATGCTACTTTCTTAAAATAAAACATATTTTTTTTTGTATTTAATGCAAATTGTTTTGTATTGTTTTTACTTTTGTAAAGGCTTAAGCCAAAACAAATAAAAAAAAAAAAAACATACAATGATATACACTTGTTCACAATTGGGTTAATTGTTTGCCCCATTACTAAATATATCGCTGATGTTTCAATAGTATCTACAAAGTCACTACTAGTGAACACACATTCCCAGAACAGTTTTGCCCAGGATCACAAGGCACTCCAGTGCAATCAATCCCATCACTTTTGAATACCTATCAAAGCAGGGAAGGAATTGAGCCGGAACAAGGCAGAGCTGTGCTCCGGCAAATATTGTGTTATCAGATGCCGTTCCTGGGGGACCCGTGGCCCATGCCCTCTCAAACGTGAGGAAGCTCTCTGCTCCCGACTCCCCAAGTCTCCTGAATGCTGTGCAATTGAAGTCTCAATGTGTGCAGCGAGCGAGAATATGCAGCAGGAAAATGCCGGAAAATGTTAGTCTCCATTCCCATTTGAGTCCCATTGGACTCAATGGGAACGTGAAGGACGGATGCACCGGCACCATTCATGAATGGTGTCGGTGCATCCGTCAAGGTCTGCGAGCGGTATCTGGTCAATCCTTCGAATACGAATGCATCTAACACCATACCATCGAATTATAAGCAACAAAATGCCATTCCATCAAATGTCCATTTCGTTGAATATAATTTGATGGATCCATCGAAAATTAGTAATATAAAACTGTGGGTTAGATTAGGGTTAGGGGTTTGTGTTGGGGCTAGGGTTGGGTTTGGGTTAGGGTTTGAGGTTAGGGTTGGGCTAGGGTTAGATTAAGGGTCACATTGGGTTAGGGGCTAGGGTTAGATTAAGGTTTACATTAGGGTTAGGGTTTGGGTTAGGGTTGGGGCTAGGGCTAGATTAAGGGTTGGGTTAAGATTAGGGTTGGGTTGAGGTTAGGGTTGGGGCTAGGGTTAGATTAAGGTTTACATTAGGTTTAGGGTTAGGGTTAGGGCTACGGTTAGATTGGGGTTTGGGTTAGGGTAAGGGGGTGGGGGTTGGGGGGCTGGTGGGGGTAACCCCCACCAATATACAATAAGAACATTAAAACATTACACAGAGCTGGACAGCTCCATGTAACATTTTAATGTTACAAAGAAATGCTACCTTTTTACATGTAAAAGTGCCTTTCCATTAAAACCAGTCTATTTATATTTTTGATGGACTGGTTTCTATGGAAAGGCACTTTTACTTGTAAAAGATAGCCTGTCGACGCTTTTATAGTCAATGCATCTTTTTCGATGCATCAATTTTGATGCATTGACTATTAACCACTTTCCGCCCCCCACCTCAGACCTGATAGGCAGAAGGGCACCCGCTCGCAGACTCGTAGTTTGACAGTCCGCTAACAACGGTACCGGCACGCTTACCGGTACCGTTGTTACCGGACTGGCAAACTTGTAATGAGGCCCAGTGTATATAGTGCATAGTTAGTTTACCATGAAAGGCTAGTTTATTCTGTAATGTGGTTTGCTTCCGAGGCATTGCTATAAATAAATAATTATTTAAGCACATGAAATGCAAAGCAAAACCTAAATAAACATCTATATCAACTAAGCCTGGGAAGATTTGCTCACTTGCTTAAATTGTCCGCATACCAGTTTCACCATTTAACCAAAGTGTGTGATCCCGGGCAAATCGTTTAATCACATTGGGCCTCAATACGAGTTTGGAGGCAGCCGTGGTGCTGTTAGCACCACGGCTGCCTCCAAACCGGGCTCCATTACCGCGTTCCTTCAATCAGGAATGACCGGGTCATTCCAACATTGAAGGACCCGGTAATTCCCCCTTTAACAAACCATTCCCCATTCCCATTTGAGCCCCCATAGGGCTCAATGGGAATGGGGAGGGAGGTAATGATGGGCACATTACGAATGGCCCGTTATTACCTCCCTCTTCCCCTTGCGGGACCCGGAAACAACGTCTGGTTTTACCAGACCTCTGATCTGGGTCTCGCAAAGGGAACCTCGTAATCGGCACTCCCGTAATAAAGGGGGCTGGTCATGTACTGGCCCCCTTCATTACAGGAGGGCCAGGGTTATAATGAGGCCCACTGTGTCTTATCGACAGCTCTGTAAGTGATTCTGATTCACTTCAAAGCTTATCTTAATATATCATGCTATCATAAAAAATAAAACGAATGCCCATAGAGTTGCTCCATATATAATAAAAGCACAATTTAGGTATTTAGCATCACAACGTTATTTGCCACTTAGTCACTTGATCTCACTTCCATGGTGCGTCCAAGTATCAAAGACTGATTATCCTTCTGTAATGTCCTTTTCTATGCAGTCACATCTATTGGTGCAATTCATATGCAAATTAAGAGGTTTGCATTTATTTTGCTCCAGAGCGCCTGGAAGAGTTCCAATAGATGAGTTTCTTGCATCTGTTATGATCCTGCAGGTTAACTTTTTTGTTATGTGTTAAAATACCATCTGCCACTAATGTTAAAACAAAAGTAGATTGGGGCAGAGGTGGGCGGTTTGTGGGTGTGAATGAGACTGTCTGCAATTGCGTGCACTTTATTTGTGGGCAAAAGTCACTGTAGCAGGACTTTTTAGGTGGCTCGCCCCGCTTCACTCCCCCCACTCCTGCAACGCTGGATACTTCCCTGCACCCGGGGCTGTGATTGAAGGAGGGCAATGAGCAGGCAGAAAGGCCCTCACAGCATGATGCGCTGCGAGGCCTCTTACCCCCCCTCACAGCTGAAAAACTTGGGAACTTAATGCACACTTTGTTGGTTGACATCTATGCAGTATCTATCCTTACAGCAGTAGTAACGATAGATATTGCATAGATGCCTACTTTATTCAGTCAATCCCGGACCCATGAGCATACATTCACTCAGACACACTTGCACACACACACTATACTAACTCCTGCTAACAACATAGACACACAAGAACACCACAGTCCCTCAGTCACAAGTCACTCACTCACTGTTTACATAGACATATCAGACACTACACACGTAACAAACACATAGGCACCAGAATTCATGACACGCAGGCATATACACAACATTAACATAACATTCAAATAATGCTCGGCTCACTGCTGATGCTGCAGTGCTTACCTTCAGAAGAAGGGTCTTCTTCGGTCGGTCGGCACAGGCACAGTGGCAGCAGCTGGACACAGAGCTGCTAGGCACACAGAGAGCAGCTGCCAGAGAAAGAGGCGGCAGGGGGATGCGATTTTACAATCTGGAGACCTGTTTTCCAAAAGAAAAAAACAAGGTGCCTGTGCACTGCCCGGCGCTTCTGTGCAGGCCTGGTTGGCCTGGGGCTGACCTTTGCATGGAAAAAGTTGTTGCATACCAACCAGCGTTGAGCGCGGCTGGCGTGCGCTCCAACAACTTAAAAAAGAAAATGTTTGCACTGGCCTCCTTCCTCGCAAAGCAATGTGGAGCAGAGGGAGGAGGCGCCACTCCAGCTGAGAGCAACGCAGGCATTTAGATTTTTTGGATGGGCCTTGCCCGCTCAGGCCCTACCCTGTCTACGCCTGTGCAAGCAGTGTGCCTGGCCAGTGGCACTTGTGCACATTGTTGAATCACTAAACTGCCTCCTGCTTTTGTGCAGCCCAAGAGAGCTTTTAGTGCAGTTGGATCAACAGTGGGGGGCTGTTCTGTCGTATAACATTTTTAGGGCCTATTATTTGACTTAAGTAGGCCTGGGTTATTTTTATTATGTCAGGAAAGATACACAAACACTATAAATGTGAGAATGTACCAAAGGGAGTTTCAGACACACATAGATAGCAATTTTACAGCTTTTATAATTTATTTTTCTGCTGGATGCAATTGGTAATACTGCATCAATAATTTTTTTTTAAATAAAAGAAGAGAAGGGAAAAACATTTGTTGAAAGAACACAATCAGAAAATGCACAGAGGGTTCATTTAAAAAATATAGAGTTTATAAGGAGATTCATTATTAATCTTGACTTTTCCTTAAGCATCTGTTTATGACAAGGTAAATTTTCAAAACATGACAAAATAGTGTTTTAGAAGAAACACTGTGAAACCACCACCTTAGTGACAAGTGATTAGCATGTAATCTATACATGACAACCAAGACACAAGCACTTAATGAGAAAGCTCTTGGGTAGGTGTAGCCAGGCTGGAGGGTGACCTAACAAGTGGTCGACGTCTAGATATTGATCTAAAAAGAAGTAGGGACCAGAAGGAATTTAGAGGTGCTGGTCGATGAGACGTTTCGGCTGGATGCCTTCATCTTGGGCCTGGGGTGGTCTCCCTTGGGGGCTGCAGGACTCCCTTGGTCTGGAATAGCTGTGGCCTGATGTGATGCCAAATGATTTAGTTTTCTGTTTTCCGGCTGTGAGGCACAGGAAAAAACGTGCGGGGTTCCAGTGAGATGGCTGCTCAAGAGCACATGGAACAGCACGTAATGTAGGCTGGATGGGTATTTGCTACCATGATTGCCTAACATGAACCTTGAAAATGAAGATGTAGGCTCACTGCATGCTAGCGAGTGTAATCGCGTTTCGAGGCTGCGACTGGAGCACTTTAGTGCAGTTGGGGCTGTTGTCTCTAACTGCAGGAGAAGCCGTTCATTGCTACATATTGAACAATTGACATTTATACACATGAAGTAATGTAATTGCTGTAGACTATGGAAATAATCTACCCATATCCACCACACTAGTTCAGATTATGATGATTATTCATTGCCACTTATATGTCAGACAAGTGGACCAGAGTCACCTGTGGTACATGTGGTTGTGTCTAGTGACTGAGATGCCTGAGAAGTTTCTGTCTCACTCATGCCATTTCCTATTGTTCAACTAACGTTTTTGAATCCTTGTCTTGTTTGTTAAACAATGTGTCTCGCTGGTGCTGTGTACCTGGTATTTCCTGATGGTTGTGCTGTTGACGCCAGACTGTCCTGTGTAGTGAAGATAGTGTAATGCAAGAAACCAAGCCAGGACCCACCAGGGTGCGACTGGGGAGTCTTGAATCAGATCCCCATGGGACGGCTCTACCCAGGATTTACATGGTGCAGGAACAGAGCAAGCACTGACTGAGAAGGTCTAGCTGCGTCTTTATGTCCAATGTCTCTGGGCGGAACGTAGACTGTTGGCAGGGACCTCTGGAGAATGGTGAGGTCCAAATGGGGTCTCCACCAACAAGAAGATAAAACCAGCAGGTATCCAGGGACCAGGATAAAGAGTAGGCAAGGGACAGGTTAGACCAGAACAAGCAGGAGGAATAGGAAGATATAGGGAGAACAGTGAAGGCAATCCAGGAACTAGGAGGCAGGAAGCAGCTGGGCAGGACCACAAGGCAAGATGAGGAAAGGGGCTAGCAGCAATGACTGGGAGGAGGCTGACGGGAAGGAAACAAGGGCAAGGCAAGGATCACAAGGCTAGGAACACAAGATTCCAAGAGCACAACACAGGGGGGAAGAACCGACCTCGTTAAGACATGAGGAACCGGGCATTGCTGGAGTACTCGTAGTGCTAGCACCAGAACAAGGATTGGGCCACAAGCCGTTGTTTCCAAGCGCACTCAACACTGTGCATGCACAGAGCACTGAAAGTGGCAGCCCGTGCATGAGCGGTTCACCGAAAATGCTTGCGCACCTGGAAAGCTGTGACCCAAAAAGCAGAGCAGAGGGAAACGCCAGTGTGGGTAGAGGTGCCATAATACTGCCGAGGAGCGGGAGTGCTGCATTGCGTGAGATGGAAGATCCCTTAAGGTAAGTAAAGCTGGGTGGAAGGCACCTCGCAGAGCAAGCAGTGTAACATTGACTGAAGATTATTACACCACTTATCAACAGTTCTCAAGTTCACCTAAAGGTTGTAGCCACCTACTAAGTTTCTCAGTTTCTCCCACAGGGCATGGCATTTTTGTTGGTTTCTTATGTTTATTCCCAGGGTACTGCCATCCCGCAAAGTTCTCATTTTCTCTCACACACACTAAGATTCTCAGGTTCTTTGACAGGGCATACCGATCCCTTAAGGTTCTCAAGTTCTCTCAGAGGGTGCATCCATCCCTTCTATACTTCTCCCTCAGGGCAGATCCACACTCTAAAGTTCTCTTTTTTATCCACGGGGAGCGGCCACCCACATATGTTCTCAGGTTCTCATACAGGGTTATATCAAAGGGCACATCAACCCTCTCTCTGAGAGTGCATAGGCACCCAGTAAGGGTTTTCATATTCTCTCCCAGAGCACACACTCCCTTTAAGGTTCTCAGTTTATTTTACAGTTCACAGTCAATCCCTACAGTTGTCAAGTCCCCCCACAAGTCTCAGCCAACTCGTAAGGTTGGGATTTTTTAAATTTCTTTTATTATGATTGGTTTATTACAAACCTTTTACATTTCCATAAATCACAACAGATTTAATCAATTCCATGAGTACAAAATGACATAGTTCAGACATCAAACCTCCTGATTTCATAGCAAAATGAATAACATTCCAAAGAATGTCACTAGTAACATTTTTAGATGAGGTTTTTAAATGGTATCACCACAAAAATCATAGGGTTTTTTTGCCCACTAAAAACATACACCACCATTTCTCTGCCGTCAAAGTTTTTGCATTGTCAACAAAACCACCTAAGTAGCATTTTCTCATGGGTTCAAGACACTGCAGCATAGCAATACGTGCTTCACCATCGTCACCATCTCGATCATTCCTATCTTTAAACAAAACCTACAGGCAGAGTCCATTAAATCAAGATGTTTATGTGTGGTCAGTACCTCCTTAGTTGGATATAAGTTCAAGCACAGACGCATGATTTGGTTTCGATAATAAGAACTAGGAAACGTGGCTAGATATTTTGGAACCACATTAGCAGATCTACTTTCATTATTAAGATTTAACAACAGTTTATATCTCTTTCTTTTCTCTTGAGTATCTATCCAATCCTGGCACCAAAGTTTCTCTTTAACCAACTTTCAAGAAGGCAATTAGCCTCCTTATTATTCAAATGTCTTATTTTTTCAAACAGAGGAGGGGTATCTGTCATGGTGCATTTCTGACACAAGGATAACGTTTTTCGAAGTATCACTGAAAAACTGTTTGGAGTCCCAGTTCATATATCATATATCATAGATGAAACAGTTAGTCCATTTGAAAGACGAAGAGCCCTCTTCCAGAAAGTGCCCACCAGCACCTCCCAAATTTGCCATGAAAGATTTACATCTGCCTCTGCCCCGCAGGTTAACATCGAAACAGCTTTCAGTTTATAGAAGATTAAAACCAGTAAAATAGTAAACGTGCCATACCTTGAATGCAAATCTGCTCCTTGAGCAGCCAGGCTTTTAACTTCATATCTTAAGTCTCGTGCCCACAGATTGTTCTTTATACTTGGATTTATACGAACCCCTAAATAAACAATTGAATCTACACATTACAACTTTTCCTGTCCAACCTACCATTTCAAAGTTTACTTTTGTTTACCCCTCAGTAAATTCAAAGTAATTTTCCTGTATTTCTTTACATTTATCTTCAAATCGTTTCTTGTCATGTAACCTTGTAGTTGTTTCAACCTGCGCTGCAAACCTATGGGAGTTTGGTAAATAAGGATTGTACTTATCGAGAACCCAGGGCACTATGTTTCCATTTATGTTTGGAGGAAAGGCATTAGCATTGTCCACACTATAACACAGGTCATATAAATATAGGTTAAATAAGGCCAGAGCCAAGGGGCATCCTTGCTTCAGACCCCTGTATGAGTTGATTCTTTTGGAAAGAAGCACTGCCGAATTTGGTCTGACATGCTTCATCATGGATGAGTATAAAGCTTTAATTGTATGTAGCAGGTCCAAGGGGCAGAGTGCTAATCTCTTCCATAACCTATCTCTATTAACACTATGAAAAGCTTGCTCGAGGTCCACAAATGCTAGAAAACATTTTGTACCACTTTTCATAGCTGGTAATTTTAGCAAATTCAAGAGAAAAAGGTTTAAATTGGTTCCCACTCCCTTAACAAAACCCGACTGGTGGGGATCAAACTGTCCTGTTGCAATTTCCCATTTAGTCAAATGATGTAAGATCACTGAAGCAAAGAGTTTAGCCAGGATAACCAAAAGGGCTATAGGGCGGTCATTATTTGAGTCCGCCCTATCATCCTTTTTGAACATGGGTACTATTAGTGCAGATTTCCAAGAATTAGGTACCTCTCTCGTCCTCATCCCTCGGCTAAACAATAGAAACATGAAATCAGCCCAAAAGTCTGGGGCTTCCTTAAGCATGCTGTTAGTAAGACCATCCAACCCCGGGCTCGTGAGGAGCTTACTTTTATAATTAAACTTTCAATGTTTTTTTTCTTGAAGGTAAAATGCCTTTCCTCAACTAACCCATGTTCTTTTTCCTCCTTAATCAAATTAATTTGGGCAAACAGAAAATGGTGATCCCAGCAGTCCTCAGGTACCACATTTGACAATAAAGAGGCTTGAGGGAATACATTGCTGTTAATTAAGTTCCAAATGTAGCATGCATTTGTTTTGCAAATTGCCTTTAGCATTAACTCGGCCTCATATTGAGATATTTGATCTTTAAATGAGATCAAGCAAGTTCTATAGAGCTATTTCCTTTTCCTAATTTGCTCTTCTCTTGTCCCCTCGAGGCATCGATTTAAATTTCTGATGTCTGCATGAAGCAATTTTCTTTCTTCAAGTAAATACTTATTATAAATGTGCTTAGGCCGAAAATCAGGTTTCCACTGCCTTTTATTAACTTCTTCAGAGTCGAGAAGTACAGAGGCATAGTTTAAGCATCATTTATAGTTGGCCAAGTTCTCCTTATATTTGGACAGAATAAGTGTTACATCATGCAGTTTGATGATAAATCTGTTTCTACCTTGCAAAATCAGAATATTATCAATAGATCTGTCTTCACCTGTTCTTTTCCCCCCCTTCCATGTCATCTTTAAGAGGCTATGGTCACTGTTCCTCATAGGAACAACCAAAAGTGTTTCTACCAATGAGAGCAGATTACCCAAAACAAAGAAATAGTCAAGGGTGGCACTATGGTGTTCCCGGGACTAAATTGATCTTCCCGGGATGTCTCCCTTTATCTGACCATTCAGCATGTGAAATTCCCTCTTTTTTAGTTCTCAAATCCATAACACATTCCTTTCTTGAAGCAGTGTGGCAATGGTTTCATGGATCATTAAATGTCTCCCCTTCCCAACAAGACATTTTATATTAAAGTCTCCACATATAATAATATACAGGTATTTCAATTGGATGTAGCATTCCCCTGTTTGATCTGATACAGAATTAACAAAGTTATCTGACTCTATCATTGCAGAGTTCCAATACAGGTTAAACATTTTCCTTTGATCAATGTTCAAGATCAATGTTTGGACAAAGGGGTTTGGGTTCTTTGTCTCTAACACACTAAACCACTGGCCATGTTTGACCAATGTTAAAAAACATGAGTAGAATCTTCTGTCTGTATTTAAATAGAGAGAAAGCCCATCATATATTGGGATAGACCATAGCCAGGTTTCTTGTAAGCACAATATATCATAAGACTCCAGACCCAACTCCTCATTGTTAATCATATGTAAAAGCCCTGAGTATTCCAACAACCAACTATCACATCTGTTTGGTGTTCCACAACCTCATACTATTTGTTATTAGGAGCAGCTAATGCCCCAGCTATCCATGCCCAGACCTGTCTATCCATCGACAAAGGATGTATATCAGGCTCTTCAATAACCTTCCCGTCTTGCCCCTTTGCACTAGTAGATGTCACTCTTAAAGGACAAATCCTTGCTCCTTCTGATCTTAACAATGTATCTTCCAGATTCGAGTCCTGTAACTTGAACTTCAGACGTGGCCTTTTTTTTCCTATCTCTCGTAAACTCATGAAGGGCCTTTCTCAATGTACACTCTTTAACATCACTTCCTTTATCGGCTGTTATTGATGCCTGCATCACTATTGTGTGGTACCTTCATTCAAAACCCAAGGGTAGCAATGATGCAGTGGCCTCCAAGAGTGTAGTTTTCACCAGACTTGAGTTTATGTGAAATATAATCCAGTCCATTTGTGATTCCCCATGAATTCCACCACCTCTATATCATCAGAATCAATGTAACGTAGTTTCAGAATATGATGGAGTAATCTTAAAATGTTCCTACGATTCAAAACTAAGTCATCATCAGCTAATAATATTTCTAAGGCTAGTGTTCTTCCTCATGTTTGATCACTTCTTTTTTGCACAATGTCTCCTTTATGCTTGTTTTTCTGAATTAGTACAGGTAGCAACATTGATTTATGAATCTCTTAAAACCCAGACCACGATACAAGGGTGTGAAGGCTGCCAGAAGTCTTGGAAGGACCTAAATGCTGAAGAGAAAGTTGTAGGGAGACCTGAAGAAGATAAAACTGAACACTAGGTTGTGGGGAGACCTAAATATCTGAATCCTTAGAAACCAGGTCCTGGAGAGACCAAAAGTGAGTGTTCAGAAGCAGATTGTGGAGGGGCTTAGTAAGCAAATGCTGAGCCAAGTTCTAGAGATCAATCTGATAAAGTGACGTTTGAAAGAAATCTAAGGCCTAAGTAGAGAGATAATTCACTTGAATTCAGAAGAGCCCGGAGGTCTGTGAGAGACCGGCCCTGAATGCAAAGTTCAGAGAGAGACCTATCTGGTAAAGGTGACTACTGGAGTTACATCCTATTGTGCAGTGATGAGCATAAACAAAGAGACAGGCAACATAGGTGGTACATGGCAGGTATAGAATTCACCTTAACCTCTCGCCATTGCTCTGAGCAACCCTCCAGATCATTGTTCTTTAGCCTGCTAAACCATTACAGAGAGTGGGAAGACCATGTGCAAATCAGGCTTGGTCCCACCCCAACAGGAATCATCAGTGAGTTGTAGCTTGGGTCTCTAGGCATAGGAGGCACATCTGCACAACAATGGTCTGGAAGTTTGCCCAGTTAGTATTGGGTGCTGAGACACCTGATACTTTATTGGCCATTTTGTGGAAGAATTGCAAACATTTTAAGCAACTTGATCTCAAAAAGGAGTTGGTTTATTAGGAAATAAGTCCTTCAACAGACATCAGGGTTTGATACAGAATGTAGACAGAAGATAACCAACATCTTCGCTTATCATGGAAGTAAAGGAGTCCATAACCAGAACCAGATAGCCAATGCCTGTCTTGAGATTGTAAGTGATTTCAATCTGGCACTTCACCTAAGTCAACATCTAGCGTGTAATGCACAACTGAAATCCTTATTTATGTCTCTAAATGATGTTCTTTTATTCTGAACGATGTACCACTCATATTACGCCCCTCTCCTGGAACCCTCCCAGTCACACTGAAGCAGGAATCAGGCTGGTTTGCAAAGTTAAAATATTTATTTATGTAGTTATAAATTAATCACACTATGTTTAATGGGTATAGAATAATCACCAATGGGGTGATGTAACACTAAGCAACCTCTTTAATGAACAAGGAGCAATAGTGAGCAAAACAATTCAGCACAGAAATAATACTTTTGTGTGTGTATTCAGAACAGATAGAAGTGTGGTCACTATTTCCCCCTGCACACCCCTCAACCCCCCCCAATAGGCAATGTAAAGAGATAGGAGGAGAGAGCAGTTATGCAGAATTCTAACAAAATATCAATCCCAATTTCCCCCCAGCAAACACAAGAGAAAAACAGAAGTGATTGGCAAGCTGTCAAAATGGTTTTAAAGTTATCTTGAGAATGGATTGGGTACAAACACTAAATATGGTTTAAATTGCGGAAATTGTTTCAATTCTTATGGTAGCCACTTTGGATAGTTGCAGACAAACACTAGCAATGATTTAATACTAAGAAGCAATGTGAAATCTTAAAATTATGGTCAGGAGCAATCAAAAGCTGTTTTACACATGTCAGAATTTCCCTAAAATGAAATTTGCAGCAAACTTTTCAGTGCGCGGTAATCACAATTATGGGAGAACCGTATGTTTTTGGGATGCGATTTTTGATGCAAATTAAAGCTGTGGATGTTAATTTTGTTTCTAGCACAAAAATTGAGGAAGTTATGGACATTTTAGTGGAGGTCGTATTTTGAGATAGGTGCAAGAATGGGAAAACTGGAATGCGCTATTAAAATGACAAAAAGGATTTCTTACACTAGAGGATGACTATGAACAAATGAATACCACACAGGAACACAGCCACTGGATCAGGGTGACTGCCTACAGTGGAGCTCGCCTACTTTAGATGAAAAATATCAGCGCAAAGATAATTTTAACAATACTAGCACAGGAGGAAAATAGGAGGGATATGATAGAGAGTTCAGGCAATTCAAAAGTACTCCTAACATTGCAGGTTCTGAAGACAAGATAGGATGGATTTAAGATAGGGATTGGCTATGGACAGTACATATGCTAGTGACACAGATCTATCTATCTCACTATATGTGTTTCAAATGGAACCGTCAGGGATTCTGGTCAGGTATTCTGGTCAGGAATTCTGGTCAGGGATTCTGGTCAGGGATTCTGGTCAGGCAGACTGCTGGGCACACCGGACTGGACTGGGTCTGTTCACAGCACGTAACGGAACTGGATCAGGTCTGCAATGGCTCTGGTCACAGTGCGGCACAGGACTGGATTGGATCTCTTGGTTCTGATGATAATTATTTTCAGCAGGCAAGCAGTACAGCACAGCCCGGCTGTCTATTTCCCCTTAGGTTTCTGGGGTTCTGGTTCTGGAATGTTAAGGTCTAGCTGAAAATGGTTCAGCTATGAAATGGACCTTTCTGCTTTTCCAAGTTTATGGAGTCTGGAGCAAGGAAGATGGATGGTTCTGCTGCAGAGTGCAGAGCCAGCAATTGGTTAGTGGGTGAATCTGTCTGTCCTTTTTTGAGTGCTTTGCCATGGATTGGTCAGGGTCTCCTCTCTGCCTTCATAGGAGAAGAAAAACAGTATGTCATCTTTATGATGTGGATTTACGAGGCCTAGAGTCGACCCCTAGCATTATGAAGACAAAATCTACTTTTGGTACAATACATATTTGCAACCTCTATAACAATCATATATACAGATTACATATTTTGTGTAGCAGATACTCCTCCAAACCCTGTCGCTGTAAGATCTTGTGTCTGCTTTTTACAGAATTTTGCCCTTTTTGTCCAATTTAGGAGCAAATTTCTACAAATGTGCGCATTGAATATGGGCATTAGTGTATGAAGTTTCATGCTTCTATCAAAAATACATTTTGTGTAATATCACATTTTCCGCCGTTTCTTCCTACAACATGTCATAGAGTTCCGGCGCCTTTTAAAATGTGCAGCCAATATTTACATTAAAAATGCTGTTATTTTTGTGTTTTTAACAATTTTACACAGTAAGTTATCAGTCTTTTTAAAATGTGTCTTTGGTCCTTATTAAGCAACAAATGGTTGTTTGTCTCCGCCTCCTTCTATCTCCCTGCAGTTCAGAAGCAGTCTCCTCCAAGTTCCTCCTGTGCCCAGGCCATTTTACGACCCTTCCCACTTGGCAGTTCCTGTAGCTGGAGGATGTCCATTGTCTCCTTCCCACTGCAGCCCAAATTCTTCCCCCACCCTATACTCGTCACTTAGGTGTGATTTCCTGATGGAGGGAAGCAGAAGGGAGAGGCCCTGCCTCTGTGGGGGAAGCTGTTATACTGGTGTGGTTGCTTTTAGTCAGGCTTAAATTCAAATTTTAATTCTGTTGCATTTTTTTCTTTGCTTAAAACAACTTGTAATTTAAAAAAAACAGCTAGAACACTTATTCCAGATTCTAAACCATAGGATTTAAACAATTACAACATTGTTACTCTCAGTAACAGGCCACTTTTTTTTCAACCATTTGATTTCAGTTTGTACAAGTCTACATTTTATCATGCAGGCTTCTGACAGCTGTCATTCAGTCGGCTAAGGGTACTGTGCCCAGATTTTGACAGATTCCACAGGCAGGCAACTTTAGCTGTGGATGTTTCTTTGACAAATTCAGCTTTTCAGGAAATTGGGCCTCATTACGACGCAGGCGCTAATGGGTTAAAAGGCTGCAGCGCCGTTAACCTATTAGCTCCTAATTACGAGGTCCCTTTGTGGGACCCGACCTTAACGGCTGGTGTAGACCAGCCATTAAAGTAGGGACCCGCAAAGGGACCTTGGTGCTAATTACGGTGCCGCAATTTGCGGCACCGTACTTAGCGCCTTCCCCATTCCCATTGAGCCCTATGGGGCAAAAATGGGAATTGGGAAGAGTCATGGAGGAAGGGGGGATTACTGCCCCGCTAACCTTGTAATGGGTGGTAATTCCCCCTTTCTCCATGGCGGAGTCAGTAACTTACCGACATGGACCATGGTGCTAATAGCACCATGGTCTTCCGCCAGGGTCGTAATGAGGCCCATTGTAAGTTCACAATAATTTCTTGAACAAAGTGGATTGTAGCACCCAGCAAGAATATTGGATGTTTGAGGGGTTTTTGTACCGGCATTCTGCAGTTTCAGCTACCAAGAAAAAGGTTTTAAAAGCAAGATTTTGGATTTCTTTCAGCAAAGCACTGCTTTTCTCTCTGTGCTCCATTTTCACTTGTTGTGAAGCCCAGTGACATGTTTCCGGAGTGAGATCTCTGTTCCAGCACAGACAACATGCATGGTAAATTTGGCAGCCATCTTTTTGTGTTGCAAAGCGCGATTTCCATAGGTTTTGGCGGGCACAAGGGTTTTGCGGCCATTTTTATATTTCTGGCACCATCAGAACACAGGGATGCCGCATGGCAGAGCAAAAGTGGATCAAGACATCCCACAAGATAAATAAGTGATTAGAAGCAAAACCATGTTTGCATGCTGAAAATAAATGTGAATTATTAAAGTCAGTGTGTATGGCGAAATATATTAAGGAATTGTGGCATGTAGTTTCCCTCAACACTAATGCCAGTAGAAACTCTTTTGAGTTTTCCATTGCAGGCAAAGAAATATACATGTATTTCATTGTCTTATATAGAGACGCTAGAAAGGCATTTACTAGCATTCCACATTTGTTATCTAAACTAAGATTAGATTTACCAATTCTATCATTTCAAACAATCTATTTAGAAGACATTATGCTGGCCATAGGCCTGCACAAGGTAAGGCAGCTCATGGCATTGATAAAATCCCTGTATACCTATTTATACATGAGCCAGCTTGTGGGCCTTGCATTTTGGAGAATAACACAATACTATCAGCACATCACAAGTGGTGCCATCCTCGTGGCATTGGGCAGAGATCAACCCAATATGTGAAAAGGGGAAGACAATCCATGTAATTATTGACCATTGTCCTTACTAGATGAAATACATGGTTATGTTGTGTTGTGTGGTCTAATAGAATAGATGGCAGACACCCCAATCGTAAGTCATTGAAAGGCAGAATTCTGCAAAGTACTGAGCATGGTGGATCAAGCCTTCAGGATTGTGCTACTACTTCTCAAAAGTGGATGTTATGTATTTATACACGTAACATACAATTCACATCAGTATTTGTTGTGCTGCTCAGAAGCCAACTATTGAGAACCCTCTCTGCTTATCATATGTTTTTTACAGCTTCTGAGATTAATAATCAAACTATTATGTTGCAGCTCAACTATGATAGGATGTGTTCCGGGAGAAGAGTAAACACTGCCATTTGCACTGGAAAAAGGCATCCAACCAGGATGAATACTTGCATCCGCCTTTGTACGGCCCTACATAAATTAAATTGCACTACAAATCTCTACATTTCAGGCAAATACACCTATGCTAAATGGAGAGAAGATATTTTTTTACATGCAGATGATTTAACCCTCTTATAAAAACTCCATTGGTTTGCTTAAGCATTTTATCAAATTCAAAGAAGTTTGTGGCACCGAAGGGAAAGAAATTAATTCTAAAGACCAACATATGGTATATGACCCAGTGAAGATTAGTCTAAGGAAATTCAAACTGGTTTTAGCAGGTAAGGTAGTCAAAGAAGTTTCACATTTGGATTATCTTGTTCTATGCGTGAAAAACGAGGGCAAATCAGAGAACCAAATAATCAAAATCAATCTAACATTGTCACTCTTGGGGGAACTGGTACTTCAGATATACACTTGAGTCTTATAAACTGTAGACGCTCTCCACTTTTTATTATGGTGCAAAGATTTGGGGATATACTTGCACATCCAAACTAGCTATCATTGAAAATACATTCTTAAAATGTTTTTAGATCTCCCAAGAATTGCAACTAATAATGCTGTACACCGTGAATTAGATCTCATGTCAACAGAGAACAGAATTGATTTTAAACCCTTACAATGCTGGATCCGGTCATCCTTGCTTTAAGGCCATTATGAGGGGCCCTTCTGGACAATTTGAAAATTCCAGGCATCATATGATTAACACAGGATTCGAATATTGCACCTCTATGTAATTATTTTGGAACTAATGTCTAGATTGAACTGTGTGCAGCTGGATCCTGGACCATAAGAGGACACAAATCACTGCTATGGATCATGCATGTGAGAAACCCAGCTGATAAAAAAGATTTTCAAATTAGCGCATTGAACCATCCTCTATTCAAGAAATTAAGCATTGGGAAAATATAATTTCTCAAATGGGTGGTAGAGGATTCTCTGCATAACAATTATTTTCTCAAACCTTACTAAAAATCTATCTCATTGGTATTGCCCAATCAATGATACGAGTCCTTTGTTTATGACTTATATTTAACAATGAGGCACAACGTGAATGTTAAAATGCATATTGTTATATTACCTCAAGCATCTATCAAAAAGATCTTGGAATTCCCTTCTTGTTCCTTTGCCTAGACTAAAGGACAATTTATCATAACAGTGTAAAGTGAAGTCTAATGCAACATGACGTAAGTCTGAAGCAGAAATGTTCTGCAAATCTACACAACTGTTGAGTTTTCAGTGCCCAGCTTCCTGTACAGGGCATGGCTACAGAGGTACAGGTTTTTGAAAATATTTTGCAATATTCTGACAATCTTCAGTTTCAAATGCTGTATTATTTATGTATTGTTCATGGATTGAGACAGTTTGTACTGCTTTCCTGACATTATCTCTCTCTCTATATATGAAGGGGATATTTGTGGATATGTGTGTGTTTGACATTTTTAAGTTACTTCCCAACATGTTACAAACCTGAAATTTGGCATGTGGGTAGGTTCCATGGTGTAGAACATTTAAAAAAGTATAAAATATATATGTTTCTTATTTGTGCGGTCTGCAATGCTTGGATATGTGAGTGTGTGTCTGTTTGAAATGTTCAGCATACTTCCCAACATGCTACAAACTGAAATTTGTATGTGGGTAGGTTCCATGGTGTAGACAATGTAACAAGTATAAAATATATATTTTTCGTATTTTATTTTAAGCAGTCTGCAATGCTTATCCCTGCCATTTGGCTCTTCACACCGTCGCGCTGCCATAGTTCTACACACATTGTTCCTAAAGTTCAGCAGTTCATTGTTCCTAAACTTAGCACACTATTGGCATTCTAGCTGACATTAGCAACACTCACTTTTGAAGTCATGCGGGTGACACAATACAGTGCTTTTTGTAGTAATGAGGGTGACAGGAAATGCTGCATGTCTCTTCAATAGTATCCACAATTACATTGTCCGTCATATCGTGGCAAATCTCTCATGATAATTACAGAAACTTCATTTCCCACGGAAGTTGGTGAATGTATGCCATCTCAACAGTATGAAGCTCACATGCTTCAGCAATACACATACGGCTACGGCACTTCACGCTCACACGCTTCAAACCTGCACGTACGGCACATATGTTGAGGTCGCTGCTGCCTCGGCTGTATATTGGGACACCAATAATGTTGCTGCACAATCTCAATGCTCCAACTTAAAGTAGCAAGAACTGATTTACGGGATTCATGATTTTTTTCATGGTCAGCTTTATGTGGCTTGCTCCAGAGTTGGAAACAAAGACAATTTGTTTACAGTAACTCCTACAGTAAATACGGGCAATATTGTAAGCATTGGTTTAGTTCATTAAATAAACTGCAAACTAGGACTGAAGTAGGAATTACTGTACAAAGTACAGGTACACCTGCTAGTTACAAAATAAAGCATGATGATGATGACGATGATGAATACCATAGTAACAACTGTGACCTGTTGGGTATTTTGTGTAGATTTGGGGCCTGGCGGTATTTTCTTACCGCCAAAAATAATAATTTAGTAACGATCACTCCCTACATTCAGATTGGGCCATGTACAACAATAACACAGTGGATATGCATTATTTCAGCACACAGACCTATTTAGATAGTATGCGCGGTTGGTATGCGTGGTTGGTTTGCGTGGTTGGTTGGTATGGTGGTGAGCATAATTCATTTGGTTTATTTGTGGCCCCAATATCCAGAACCCCTTGTTTTTGTTTAGTTTGTTCTTGTGATCACTAGAGAGACCTCAGGCCTACATTTCAGAAATACCACATTTTCATTTTTAGTGTGCCACCATGGGCAATTCTCACTGAATTATCTACAACAATGAGCTATATGTGGTATTTTTCACTAACTTATATACGATAGTGAACTATGTCCCGGGCCTCCCTTTCTGCCGACTCATAGACCTCCGGCAGACTACAACACACACAGTTATTTATAATTGCTCATACTGAATGACATGCACACAGCTGCAGCCAAATCTTATTTTTAGCTACCTTAAAAATGACAATTGCACTGTTTAAACATCTCCCCATATCATCAGCACTGTATTGGTAAATATAAAACACACCACCCGTCTGCTTTCAGATATTTTTGTGTATTATAAAAGTTGCATTTAAACACGATCTCACTCTTTACAGAAATAAATGCAATAGCACAGTAACAGCATTATTTGTGATACACTGAAAAGAGAGTGGCAGGGAACAAGAATTCAATTTGCAACATTAAACACGTGAGTAAAGCACAGAAATCTCCTTTCCTACACTGACTGAATATTTCCGTACACACTCAGCCCCCACACCTCTGCGAGATAATTACCAGGCTTATTCAGCATGTAACTTGTTTGGCTGTTCGCCTTCTGGAGGGGTTCACCCAGCAAGGACAAGCATTTACTGTCACTCAAACTGGGACTTGTTGACTGGAAATCCCAGTCTCTGCAACCAAGTTGAATCTGCTTTAGGAACCAGGCATCCCCAGCTATCAACCTAGTCCTTCTTCGAGCTGTGTCAAGATGTCTCTCCCTAGCTCCTTCCTCGAGATTAAACAAGAAAACTCTGGTTACCTCCTACCAAAGGATCCTAACCAATAAAATTCTATCATGCCCTAACCACCCTCTGCACACAATGGCTTGGCTTATACAGTTGCAACTGTAACCAAACTGATTTCCTGCTTATTCGAGGTCTTTGCTTCCTGCAGTTACTGTGGACAGAACAGCAGAGCAAAAAGAAAAAACTGAATGTGCATTTAAATAATGACTTTCAGAGCCTGTCATTTTCCATTCATGTTGCACTGAAGAACACATTATTATTAGTGGGTTATGATCAGGTTAGTTGTTAATGAGGTTAGTTTATTAATTTTCACATGTGTCTCTTGCAACATAGGTATTTCAGGTGAAAAATAGTGCGCATTTTGAATGTACAAATGTGTGCTTTTAACTGTGAAAAAAAGTGATTTGCTTTTTATATGTAAAAATCGTTTTTGACTGAATAACCTGCCCTCACTTATATGTCCATGTTACACTGGCAACACATAGCTTGAAACAATTGCATCATAGCAATGCACCAAACCCATGCAGTGGTACTGCATAAAAAAAAGAAAAAACATGCTACACATTGATCCTGTGCAGTAGTGCTGTACTCTGTGTTGTAACATGCTAAATAACCTTACAGACCAAAGCAATTACATCTTGTTTAAATAAGTTTGGGACTGGGGCATTTACTAATCAGTGCAATTCAAGTGTAAATTGTATCTCTGCAAGAAACTACAAAGAAACTGGTGTCAGATACATCTATAATGGGTTCTGGTGGGGTATTGAGCACAAGGAAAATGAATCTCCAACTATTTAACTTCCTGAAGTGATTTTACAAATCTACTGTAATACCAGGATTAGGAATCTGAATATCTTTATTTCCTCTGTAATGTGTAAAAACCTCACAGGTATTTAGCATTACCCATACGAAAGGTGTTTTCCCCCACCATCCAGGACTTTCTCCACATATTCTAGGACAGGAGCTTGTTTAAATGATTTTGCAAGTTCATAGAATATTTTGCAAAGGCTGTATTTTGAGATTGTTTTTCTTTAACATTAGACAATTTTAGGTAGGTTGGATGAGACTTCACAGAGCTCTGATTACGATATGCCCAATATCATTTTTTCTTTTAGACAATTATTTATATTCTCAAGTTTGTTCCTTTTTTGTGTCTTGATGTCCCACTGCTTTATGTGCCCTTAAAAGCATGGTCTTCGTTTTTCTGTTACCTTTTTCATTAAACCAGGCTGCGCTGGGGATCTTTCGTAGTTTCGGGGAATTCAATAGCCTAGAGATAAATGTGGTAAACATTCTAATAAGTTCTCCAGAGACATCTTCAATATTGCCAACATGGCATGACGGTAGAACATGCTCTTAAATTAGAAAGTGATAATAGTGTAACAACAGGAATGATCTCTTCAACATATGCCTTCACCAAGCCTGGGGCAATTTGTTCATGTCATTGTATTGGTCAATCTTTTCAGTAAGTATCTATTGTTGTAAAGCTTAATAGTTACTTTAGCTATTATTGGGACTGTGTGCACAACGACTTAATTCCTGAATCTCCTGACTGCCATCACAAGGAACAACTGCTGCAATTCTGAACTTTGGGTTTGTCCTGGTTTCTCTCCATTACTGAACACCGCGTAAAGGTAACTCTCAGTCAGGGAGGTTACATATTAACTTCCCTACCTGTATGTAGTTTCCCTGGGCAACCAGCCCCTCCCAATGTCTCACCTGCTTGCCACCTAGTTTTGCCAGGCTTCCACTGCAGTCCTCTCACAGAGGGATAATGGATGACAAGCTGCCTCCAGACATGACCTGCTTACTACAGCTTAGAGAATTACCTTTAATGGAGCCAGCCATCCTCTGACCTTCAATATAGTGTTACACATTATTCTTCAAGGGTCAGGGAAGATGTTTAGGAGATGCAATTGATTTATTATATGGCTTTGGGTTGTACTTGCAGAGTGAAGGCTAGCTACATGTCAAAAGCAAACGCATGACCCATGAGCTATCCACCTTCCAGTAGATATAAACCTCTGAGATATAATGAAGAGCATGTATGGGGACTGCAACTAACATAGATTTCTCCATTATGGCCATTTAAAATAATTGGGTGAGACCGGCCCATGCTGTTTAATGTATATCTTTTGCCATTAATCAAGAAATGCTCAAATGAATTGACCCCTTTTATCCCAAAATTCATCAATGCCTCATTCTCTTCTGGTCACGTCCCAACCAGCATCAAAGAAGCATTGGTACTCCCGCTGATAAATCACCACTGTCCCGTTGCTCTTGCATATCTTGGACAGAGCCGCCTATATACAGATCCAACAATGCCTGGAAGTCCTTCACATCCTAGGTGTATGACTTCAGCCAGGCCATGGTATGGAATCTGCCTTGCTCGATCTCAAAAACCAGCAAGATATGATCAGAGATCAGGGGAAATCTGCCCTCCTCCTTCTACTGGATTTGTCAGCTTCATTTGATCTTGTCGACCATCAGATCCTCTGCCAAAACCTCACTGTCACAGCTCACTTCTCACCAGAGGCTACTGCTTGGGTGACCTCCTTCCTTAAAGAAGATCCATGAGGGTGTTTTCAGAGAGCCAAAATGCCCCACGTGCCCCCAAGAATTCTGACTTTGTGAAGCTACCACGCTCCTCCAAGCCTGAAATACTATTATGCTTTATCTGTTTTTTGTACTATTATTGTTTGTTCCATACTGTTGCCAGCACCCAGTTGCCTCTGTGTTTGGAGCGCTTTAAAAATGCCAAAATAAATTAATAAAATACATTGTGGTGTTCCACAAGGCTCCTGTGTGTCACCAACACTTTACAACCTTTTAACAAGACCTCTCTTCGACTTACTTGATTCCACTAGCATAACCCATGCAAATTATGCATAGGTTATGCTTAACCTATGCAAATTATGCTGATGACACACACATCCTTTTAACCCTGTCCGGTGACTACCTTGAAGATGCCTGCTCATTAAACATTGTCTGTGCCACAATACAGGCCTGGATGGCCACTAACCACCTGTGTCTTAATGATGATAAGACAGAAGTACTCCTAGTCGGGTTGCCGTCTGTATTCAAGAATCTGAATAACTAATACACCTCATTCTGCATCGATGGCATACAAATTCCCGTTTCATATTCAGTGAAAACTTTGGCCATGTACCTGGGTGCCACACTCTCGCTCACACACCAGGTGAATGCTATTGCGTCATCATCTGCACACACTGTGAAACTGATAAATGCTGCCAGATCCTTTCTCTCCATGGATAGTTGCCTCACGATCGCTCGGGCTATCACAGGATCGAAAATTGAATTACTGTAATGCCTTAGTTGCTGGCACTTCCTGTCAGAACAATGCTAAGGTACAGGTTATCCAGAACAATACCCTGCGAGTGGCGCTCTACATACTAGGACGCAAATACATTTCCACAGCCAGGCACATTTTTACCTGGCTACCCATCAGAGAGCGTATCATCTTTAAGTCACTGTCCCCGCTTACCTGTCCCAGACTTTTGCCAGAGATCAATCCAACAGACCCAGCAGAGCAGCCCAGAATATGACGGCAACCAAATACAAACAAGCTAAAACTGGTAGCTCCAGCTTTCCCATGTTTGCAGCAAAGCAGTGGAACTTGCTCCCCCCCTTCCCTGAGAACTACTCGTACTGGGCCTTCAGGAATGCTCTAAAGACTTGGTTGTTTGCATAACCACACTGGATGACTGCATAACTGCTCCTCGCTCTTCTGTTCCTGCTGATCGTCTTTTTTCTTTCTTTCTCCCTTTTTCTCTCTAATGTGTGTAACTGGTTTGTAACAGTGCTTTGTTCTCAGCTTTAGCATGCTTTATAAGTGAAAAAGCGTTCAATGAGAAAGTTCCAAACTTCACGACAGATGAAACTCAGCTGATCCAACGTTGCTGATTGCCTTAAAATAATTAATCATTTGAGGAATCCCACAAAAACATCAATCCTCATGGTGGGTACCCCACCCCCAGACTCATGGCCTAGAGATAGAGCTGAAACATCATCAGTAATGTTATGCAATGTAATGTATGTGGTCTTGTATAGTTCCCTTCTGCCACCTTTGGTGGGCTCGCTTTGTGTGGAGGAGTAAGGGTCAGTGGAAAAGACAGATGTGAAACCTATTGTGTCAATTGGTGCTGGTCAGAAGTACCTGGCTCCTGTGTGCCAGTCTGCTTTCCATTGGTTTAGAAGAGACGATGGAGAATGTTGTCCATATTGAAGAGTCCAAGATCTGACAGACAGATGTGGTAGAGTGTTCAAGGGCTCAGTCATGGCTTGATTAACATTGATGTGCTAAGGGATAAGTGTGTGGCAGCCATCTGTGGGTGGTGCGGAGGGCAGAGCAGGGGTTGTGTGTGCAGCTCAAGGTGGTGCAAGATCTTAGAGGAGAGTTGGTTTATTAGGGTCCCATACAACCATCCCCTTCTTTGCCACTCTCCTCATCCCCCAAATCACCATGGTTGAGTTATGCTACTTTGTAATCCCTATGTAGTAATACATATTCTTTAAAATCACTATTTCTACCCATTTTGGCTTGTGGGAGAACCCCAACAAACCATTGCATGGTGTAAAATGGGTCAAATTTTAAAAACATTTCCATGGCCTCTATCGATTGTGTGCACAGCCCCTTGACCTAAAGGGGATGCGACACCTGTAGGATGGTGAAAAGAAGCATGCTGGCACTGAAAGAAGGGGTGTTTGGGTGGGGGGATAGAATGGACAGTCCAATCTAGAGTTTGAAATGTATCTGGCCTCTTGGTAGATAAGGATCTCTGTCTGAGTATCGTACACATCTGTGTGGAACAACAGAAATGGCAAAATGTTCATAGGCACAAGGTGTGAGCTTTTCCACCTGGTGTCTCCTGGAGCTACTAGAGAGCCATCTCACCAATTATTTTGCACTACAAACGGGAAGGGGCTGCCTTTCTGGAGAATAGTGGGGTTGATGGATTTGTGCACAGGTTTTATAACTTTAGAACAATTTGGTAAGATTGCTGGAAGTTTGGAAGGCAATTCCAAGGCTACAAAAATCATGTGTTTTGGCAAAGTTAGCTCTCTTTGGTAGAATTGTCATTTTCTACTCTCTTGTGGCAAGTTGGCTCTTTATTTAGGGGGATAAATCTGCCTTCTAAAGCTTGAAAATGTAAAGTGAAGTCCATATACTGTAGAGATATCTGTTGATAAGTTGTTCTTTTCACTAAGTGGCAATCCCTGATCCAACACTCCTTTGTATACAGTCCCACCTCACACTTCTGGGACAAAAAACAAGCTATTTGATTAATAGTTGAATGTATTTAAAAAAAAAAAATTAAAGCTAGTCCCTTTACTTTATGCAGGGGAAGTCACCACAAGATATCAGATAGACATTGCATGGGCTTATTTACCCAATAGCCTGTTCCAATCTCGCTAAATATAATACACCCGTTACGTCACACAAATGAACTGTCAATAATATTTCTAACAATTCTAATGCTAAATAATACAAGGTTACCTGCAAGAAGCACTAACTTGAGTGATCATAATGCCACTTATTGACCAGTGCATAAAAAGGTCCTGTAAAATAAGATTTCCACAAAATCAACTTCAGCCAATAAGTAGCAAATCCAGCACATTTTATTTTCTCCAGTATCAAAAACAAGTATTGGTACCAAAGAAATGTTGCATTGAAAATTTACATTTATATAAACATGATTCCCCTCCCTTTGCCTCCTGTGTGAATGTATGGTTGTGAATGTTTAACCTATGTACAATGCAGGATAAAATTAATTGAATTTTGCAGGATTGGCTCTGATTAGCAGTGCTTTCAAATTGGAACACGCATGATATACACACACCCAAGATAGGTAAATGGTGTAACGGGGGCCCCCATATCCCCTGCAGTGTGGGGGGGGGCCCACCAGCACATGTCCTTGGTTGGGGGCCCCACTTGGAGGAAATAAAATGAAAAATATTTTTTTCACAAAAAAATATTCTTTTTGCTTTCACTTTGCATTCATAAAGACATTATTTCTGTAACAGAAATAATGTCTTTATGAAGGCAGAGTGACTACAAAAATAAATGTTCTTTTTGAAGTCCGAGGCATCCCTCACCCCATGCAATGGAAGATCCTAGGCCGGAGGCCTCCATGTCATGGGGCGGGGAAAGCCCTGTGACTTCAAAAAGAAACAGTGGGCCTCATTATGAGTTTCCCGGTCCGGAAACAACAGTACCGGTAAGCTTGCCGGTACTGTTGTTTCCGGACCGGCAAACTACAAGTTCTGCGAGTGGGTGCCTTTCAGCCCGCCAGGTGTGACCTGGTGGGCGGAACGGCACCGGCGCGCAGAACTCGACGGATGCAGCCGCACAATTCATGAATGGTGCCGTGCATCCGGCCTCCCCATTCCCATTGAATCCAATCGGACTCAATGGGAATGGGGAGTAATATTTTCCGGCTCCGGGAATGGTCAATTAGCAGGTCCGCCGGGGATGTAATGCACTAGTAATTGTCTATTCCCGGTTACCAGAAAATTCATGACTACGGTGGCAGCCGTGCCAGCATTTACCGACACGGCTACCACCAGGGTCATGAGGACCCTCCGTATCTTTTTGAAGTCACTCTGAATTCATAAAGAAATGTTTTCCGTTATGGTTCAGTCCTTAAAGGAAATCATTTCTTTATGAAGTCAACGTGATTTCAAAAAGAAACAATTTCTTTTTGAAGTAATAGGGCTCCCCTTAACTCCATGACGGGTGCGTGTGGGAGTGTATGGTGAAAGGGTGCACACTTAAATGTATAGGTGGCTGCCTGTGTGAGTGTATGGTGAAAGGGAGCAGACTTAAATGTATGGGTGGGTGCCTGGGTGTGTGTGCCTGTATGGTGAAAGGGTGCACACATAAATGTATGGGTGGCTGCCTGGATGTCCCTACATGGTAAAAGGGTGCACATTTAAATGTATAGTTGGCTGCCTGTGTGAGTGTATGGTGAAAGGGTGCACACTTAAATGTATGGGTGGGTGCCTGGGTGTGTGTGCCTTTATGGTGAAAGGGTGCACACTTAAATGTACAGGTGGCTGCCTGGGTGTGTCTGTATGGTGAAAGAGTGCAAACATGTATGGATAGCTGTGCATGTGTGTATATGGTGAATGGTGTGTGTACTTGTGTTCAGGGGTGCAAGAAAACCTACATTTTGGGCAGCTAATCCTTCAAATGTTGGGAGAGGCGCTAACTTCATGGGTGGTGGGGGAGGGGCAACCTTATTTGTGTGGGGGCATCCAATTCCTTTACACATTTTAACGAGACTATTCTAGTGCAGCTTTCATGTTATAAGCAGTAAACTCTCTCCTTTAAGGTTTAAAGCTCCCATTGCCATTGTGGGCCCGTTATTAGCTCCAAGGTCCCTTAACGGGACCCACAGAGAACGGCTGGTCAGACCAGCCGTTCCTGCTGGGACCCGCTAAGGGACCTCGGAATAGGGCGGTAAGGGTTTACCGGCACCGGCATCCTTACCGGTGCCCGTAAACCCTTACCGCCCAACTCGGAATGACCACCAATGTCTCCATTGTTTGAGTTTCAATTAGGCAACCACCTGGTTAGTTTTATTGAGAAGCAGGGTCGATAGGTGACATGCTAAGTGCAATTACATTTCTCTGAAGCCTAAGAGCGGGGAGAAAGGGGCTCTGACCACTGGGACAGTTCAGCTGTGGGAGGGACCTATTTCAAATGGCCCTTTGCTTCTTGTAAGTCCAATGGGTTTTCTAATGTGATATATAAGCCTTCCCCCGAGGGGGCAGGGATGGCAGATGATAGTCAGGCTGTAATGCACACCCAGCGTAATGAAAAGTCCAATCTTGCTAGTCTGTTCATTTGAATATCCACAGTAATTTGACATTGCAATAGCCATGTTGAAACCTCCATTGAGCCATGTAGATTTAAAACAATATTGGATTCCTGTGTGAAATCTACACATGGCAATTATACAAAATCGGACTGCTGTTGGAAAAAATGCCTGCTTCACTTGCTTTACAGATGGTTCATCTGGATTTTGTCAATGTATAGCAGGGAAACCGTGAAGGCAGAGCATTAAAAAAATATGGCAAAAACATGTAACATAACACAAGAGTTAGCTTTCCATGTCTTAATTTAAAATCAATATGTTCATGTTCTATTGCTTCCTTTATCACATTTCTGACAAATTGGGGCCTTTACATTTTTTACATATATATATATATATATATATATATGTTTATTGAACATATAATCAAATAATGACTTTGTACAATCACCATCACAACATATTCCCAATATAAATGGCATGCCATATATTTCATAAAAATAAAATAGAAAAAGAAACATCGAATGCATACAAATATTTCCCTAAGATGATAACAAACCTGTAGAATACAAAAACACACCCAATTCCTGCATTTTTGATATGTCGTTTCCTGATGTGTAGGGTCTGAGCTTTCAGAATTTCCTGGCATCATTTCAAAATTGTCCAAGATCCAGTTCGGGTGGGGGGTTAACATTAAAGGCAAAGGAAGACTGCCTACAACTAAAGTGAGAGGCACAGAAAAGTTGCACAGTTTATTTCTAATGTGATGCATTTGATTAAACTGTATGAAAAAAAAGTTACACCAGAAAAGAATGAGGGACGTGGAAATACCCCACAAACTTGTTGAGGTTTTCATACACCAACCATGAACATGTATTCAAGCAAGACCAAAAGGAATGGGTTTGCAATCAACTTGAGTTGCAACAACAGAAGATTAGGAAATCCCTTTTTTCCAAAAGCACCAAGCCCAACTTTGCAACTTGACTAATCAAGGAAACAAATGACCCCTGTGCAGAAATATCAATATCAGACAATATACAGAGGAACAAGCAAGATAGTCTGTAAGAATAATAGAATGTTGTCATGTTTTCGAAAGGGCATGAGTTCGAACACAGGGAGGTAAATGTCAAGGTTGTCACTATTTATTTGCACATTTTATTTAGCTACTGTTAATGAGACTATTGTACAAACCCATATGTTAAAACTAATCAGATGATTAAGAACGTCTTGCTTGAAATGTCTTTTATTGAAAGTTGTCAGAGCGTAATAAAAATGGTTGTGACTAATGCGAATAAAGGTATTAATAAGAAGAATGTAACTACAATTATATCATTATGGCAATGGGGTAACTATTTTAATCATATAAAAGCATTGGAGAGTTTGGAAGAATATACACATATTTTTTCTAATTCTCCTGTATCTCAACATTATATCTTAAAACTCCCAGATAGATAGTAACCGGGCAAAACCTGTTTTTAAAGGTTAGATTGCATTTTTCTTAACTGAACTTTTAGAAAAAAGTAGAAGAATCAGCAAAATTAAACATTTCGCAATGAAGATAACATGTTATCCTAGAAGCACTCGTTGATTGAATTGTGCACTAGGACCCCAACCAGCCCATAAAACTGGGGGTTACCCAATAGCACTTTAAGATGAAGTAGCAGCACCTGTGAGATGGATGGGGATGCAGATTTATACTCTAGCATCAAATCAATAATGACAACTCAATAGTTTCGCAAAGGGAGTCAGTTTAATGACAAGTATGAAAAACAGGATGTTTCATTAATATCAGCGGTTGCTTGATATTCCTTCTAGCATCACAACTCCAACGAACTTCATAAAAAACACATCATTTATACAGAAAATGTGTCATCACTGACACGTAATGCCTAAAATGTTGCATGCAATTCTATTGATTCTAGGAAGGTAACTTTAATATAGGTACTATATCTATACATGGTAACAGAGTGAGGGGATTGTGTAAACACTGTCAGATGGGGCATCTAAGCCCTAGCTTAAAATGGCTACTGTAGATGTCACTAAAAGTTAGTTCTCATTGAATTTGCTGACTTCACCTTCTGAATTACCTTATATTTGATTGAGCAGACTCCTCCTAGATCCCTGATTGTGACAAGGTTTTATAATTACTTTAAGTAGGGATGAACACTTTATGCATTAAGCTGACTCAGCTCTCTAACTTTGTTCAAATTGTCAAAGGGGTGTGTTTATTACAAAGGAAATACATTTATGGTTGCCTATCAATTGATTTGAAGTGACGCTTTCGGTTTTATGGAAGTACAATTACAAGAACATGCTAAGATGTACCCTTTTCTATTTTTTCTAGAAATGTAAGGAATTGTGATATTGCCCCTGAAGAAGAGTGCAAACTCGAAACACGCTGGGCTTAACATTGTACAATAAAAAAACTACAATTGTTTTGATTTAAAAATTGTGAGATGATATTTCTTTACACTATCTTACATATTGAATTTTTGATTGCTAAGAAATTGTACCAAATAATTTATATGAATCATATATTACCTTATCAAATGACTGATGTATTTCACAGATAATAGATAGTTTGCAGGGGATGGGAGTTCCTAAAACCCTTTAGGAATAACCAGGTTTTCTTAGGTGTCAGTACCTCAATGGGTGCGGTTCTTCTAATAGGTACTGGACAGAGCCCCACTGTGGCTCTCTGTTGGTTTATTTGCTCCTCATACGTCACATACTTCGGCGTGAACGTTCCTGGCACTTCAAAATGCATGGTTGGAGTGCGGCCCGTACTTGGGCGTTTTTATGTTCTTATCCCCCTTTTTTTATGCATAGAGGAAATGTCCAAAATTAAGCCACAACCTTGCACAAAAGTTCGTTGCCTTTGCTTTGCTGGTCATGCGTCCTTCTTCCTCGTCATGGATCTCATCTGCATGTGCTGCGGTTCTTCCCCATCATAGGTAGTCTCTACACATTGGGGTGCGGGCAGGGGGCCTTCTCCAATATATGGTTCTCCTTCCTTGTAGCTTGACTCCAGAGGGGGTGACTGGGAAGGGTCTGTTAAACCTTGGCTCGTCCCACTTTTTCCTCGTGTGGTTCTTCAGCAGGACCGTGTCTCCAGGGAAGATTGATGGTACACATAAACTCTGAACTGGTTTTGCAGTAGTATCTCCTTCTGTGTTCTTTGCTGCCCTGCACCCTTTTCGTGGTCGCTGCAGCTGGCCTGAAATTACAGTAAGACAAGATGTCATGCAATTCAAGTAATTTTGCATTTCAGACCCTAGGATTTCTCCTGTTGACTGGGCATCACATCTAGCTCTGTCTCAGGGTGCCAGGGGAGTGTGCATCCTTCTACCTGTTGCTATTTTGTGAGGCATACGGGGATGGTCCGAACCAGGGAGGTTTCTGAGTGTATACAGTGCCAAAGGAAGACAGTGTAACCATCCCTTCCTTAGAGTAAGCTTCTACTTGGCTATCCTTTTCTTTAACAAGCCGTTGAGCTTCTCACATATCCCATTACCTTGTGGGTGATACGCCAATGAGAACTTGTGCTTCATACCAAGCAGCAAGCTAATCTGTTCAAAGACTTCCTTAACAAAGTGAGCCCCATTATCTGATCTCAGAACCTCACATACTCCCCACCTGAGAAATACCTCTCTCACCAGAAATGTGGCCGCACAGGTAGAGTCTGGGTGTGTGCATGGACCTGATTCTATCCATCTAGAGAATGGAAACACCAAAACAATTAGGTACCTGTACGCGTTACATACTTGAATCATATCGACGTAATCAACATGCAAGTGCTGAAAAGGTCCATTGAGCCTTGGGATAACTCCTCTAATTACTTGTAGTGTATGCCCAGCCGTGAACTGCTGGCAGATTATACAGTTCACCATAAAAAATTCAACATGCTCTGCTAAGCGTTGCTGCGAGGTTCTCTTTTGTCATGTGCGCTGGATAATGCAACTGTTCCAATGCTAATTTTAACAGAGCTATAGGCATTACTGGTTTACCAGTGCTGTCTCGTCGCCACAAGCTTTCGGAGGGGTTTAAAGAACCCCCACACCGCTTTCAGAGGTTCTTCTCCTCCTTTGGTGCCTCCCTTTGGAGTTTCATTAACTGGGTTTGCCCCATGTTATTATAGCTCTCAGGTTCACTTCATGCAACAATCATTTTTTCATTTACATCAGTTATTTCCACATTCATTATGGTTTCGTCTTTGGATGCCATACGCTTGGTCTCTGCGTCTGCTGCTTGATTTCCTCGTGAGATAAAATCTGTCCCCTTCGTGTGGTTGGTGCATTTCACAACCGCTATGCCCACTGGGAGCTGTAGTGCCTTAATAAGCTTATCCAATAGGGTTGTGTGCTGTACTGGCGTGCCGTCCCCTCGGAGGTAGCCCCTTCTTTTCCAGCGTGCTAGGCCTGCATGCGCTGTTGATGTCACATAGATGGAGTGACTATACACTGTTACTTTCTGGTCTGCGTGGTTCTCAATCATGAGTATCAACGCCAATAATTCTGCAGCTTGTGCTGAATAATGAGATGGTAATCATGCACTAATGAGTACTGTTTGTGCTTCATCACAGCAGTGCCTGTATATCTTTGCCCATCATTTTGATCGATTCTCGAGCAACTGTCAACAAAGACAATTTCTCCTTCTGCCAATGCATTTTCTTTCACTCTGGGATTCTCATCGTAAAATTCTTCATAATTTGCGCAGTCGTGTATTGGCGCTCCTTCAGTGTCTGGTTCTGCTATGAACATAGCTGGGTTTACTATCTTACTCAAATTATTTTAATCAATGGATTTGATATGATCACTTCATAAGCAGAAGCTCTCTGAGATGTCAATGTGCCCTTTGGTTTCTCTAGAATAGCAAATAGCCTGTGCTCGACGTACAACATCATGGAGCATCCCATCACAATGGTTGTAGCTTCCTCTATGGCGAACGCTGCGGCAGCTAAACTTTGTTTGCAAGGGAAGTAGCCTCTTATCACGGGGTCCAAATTCCCACTGTAGTATGCCAGGGGCTTGTACCCCAGTGTGGTTGTCTGTGTGAGCACTGCCATCATAACGCTGCCATTCATGTGTGAAAACAAGCAGAATTCCTCTGCATAATTGAGAATCCCTAAACTGGCGCAGTGCAAATGGCTCTCTTGAGTTCAGTAAACCCATTTTCCATGGTCTCAGACATTTAATATTCCCTTTTGTCACCTGTGCCTTCTTTGGGGCTCATAACAAGGGCTTGGTATATGAGCTGTAGTCAAAGACCCAAGCCCTGACATAATTGCAAAGACCGTAAAAACTCTGCATCTGTTTTATCGTGTGTGGCTTAGCTGTGTTCAGTATGGCTTCAGCCCTTTCAGGGGTAACCCTTTTCCCCTCATGCGAGATCAGTTGGCCTATGTACAGTACTTCTCGCTGACAATATTGTAACTTTTCTTTGTCAACTTTATTTCCTTTCTCAGCCAATATAGTCAAAAGCTCAGTAGAATCGTGTATGCATTTTACCTCTGTCGTACTGCAAATTAGGATATCATCCACATATTGCAAGACACCACTCTCTAATGCAATATTGCTTAAGTCCATCTGCAGGACTATGTTGAAAATTGAAGGAGACTCACAGTACACCTGAGGCAACCTTGTGCTTTTCAGACGCATCTGTCTGAAAGTAAATGACATCAAATCTTGTGAGTCTTGGTACAATGGGATTGAGAAAAATGCATTTTTCAAGTCAATCATCTTGAAATATTTTGCCTCAACAGGTATATTACATAAGATTGTGGCCGGGTTAGGGACTAAAGGAACTTGGCCTCTACAATATCATTTATCGAGCGTAAATCTTGAATTAGTCTCCAAGACCCTCCCTTTGATTTTTTGATAGGGTACACTCCGGTATTGCGTGACGACTCTGACGTCACTAAGATGCTCTGTTTCATCATAGCCGAAATTGTCTTGAAAATTCCTTCATCTGCTTCCCTAGACATGGGATACTGTCGTAATTGGGTAAAATTGCTCCTGGCTTCAATTTAATCCTTACTTCCCTAACTCCTTTCATTAAGCCTACGTCATAGGGGCCTGTGGTCCATACTGAGACAGGCACCTGGGCCATGTCGTCCTCAAAATATTCAGGACGATTCTGTGCCAACATCATTCTCTGAGGCACTTCTCTTTTGATCATTTTCACCCATAAAGTGAGATTTACCTCAACTGTTGTTTTTCTCCATCTGCTTGCTCGTCAAACAGATCGTCATCAATGACATCAGTCAATCTGTGCACCATTGTCGGCCTTCATCATCTCAACCATCGATCAAGGCCATTTTCCTTCACACTATAGCTGTGTGTATCGTCAAGGTAAATACTTGTCCCTTCTCCTTGCGCATAGGTATTCTTGACCTAAATAGAAATTCATCTCGGGTCCTTGTGGTTTTGTCTGCAAGGCCTGGTAGCCCTGCCATTAACACACGTACTCCATATACAAATATTTCTGGCTGTAATGGGATAGCTCTCATAGCTCTGTGTCCCGTGTATGCTCTAATCATCTCACATACATTCAAATAGTGCATTCCTGGAGTTGAACATGCTATGCACTTCTCCGTGAATGAGATTGTCATGTTTAACTTTGTCATTAGGTCTCATCCCAAGATATTTACTGGGGTCTGTCTCGAATATAACAGTGGTACATTCATATCACATTCTCCTATAGAGGCTGGAAGTGTATCTGTAAAAGGAACATGACTTGTTGCTCCTGTGTAGCCCTGAGTATTTATAGCATCGCCGGACAAGGAAAACTTGCCTTCACGTATACAAGAGCGTGTTGCACCTGTGTCAACTAAGAAGGAATTACCTTTATCCCCTATAACGACATCCACCCTTGGTTCCAGGTGAGGGTCTGGTGTCACTGATAGGATAGAACACATCAGGTTTCCCAGTGAGCTGTCCTAGTCCATATACAACTTTGTCCAGTTTTGTGTGAATGGACTTCCTCCATCACCAGTGTTAGCTCTTATTACAGAGTTCACAGCCTGTCCTGCACTTACTGTCTGTGCCAGTTGCATCGGCGACTGTTGAGAATGTCCTTGTGGAAAACGTATCAAGTTCTGTGGTTGCAAGCTTTGCTGTGATCCTGGTGTTTGCTGTTGCACCGTGTGATTCTGTACAACTCCATTTCCTCCCTGCTGCATAAACACAGGTGGATTCACCATACCTGCTCTTGTTCCTTGGTCGTTTTGCACCATGCCTTGACTTCTGCATGTGCGTGCTAGATACCCTTTCACCCCACACGTCCAACATATTGGCGGTGATCTGATTATTTGCCCATTCAACATATCCTGATTGCCATTTTGCATGTTTTGTGTTGAAAACCTCCCTGATTACTCAGCCATCCTCTTCCACTAAAATTATTTCCCTGATTAACCTGCTGTGGATTATTGACATGCTGTATGTTGAATTCGTCTGTGTTAGTTATCATTGCCCCTTCAATGGTATATTTTGACAATTTTTGTCTGCACTAATTTTGCCTCTTCAGCTTTTTGTGCAGCCTCTTTTTTGCGATTCTTTTCCTGCAGCAGTCAGCAATAGTGCGCTATGTTCAACTGTATTTCATACCATGGTTTGGTCTTTATTCCTACCAATTTCTTGAGCTGCTTCTGTACCTGATATGGCAGCCCTTGGCATAATATATGGTAAAACACAGGTATAGATTTCCACCAAGATTCCAGCATTTCCAGTACCCACGCGTCTTGGAAATTCTGGATGTAAAGCAAAGAGTCCTCTGATTCTTTCATCTTACATGTCATTATACCTCCCATATCAGAAGTATCTGGATATAGCAATCATAATGCTTTCCATACCGCGGCTCTGCAATTGTTAAATGGCGCTCCGTCATGCGCAGTATTAACTGTATTTACGCCAGGATAACCTGCATGTGTACACACATCGTCAGCTCTGTCACCAAGTATGGTGATTAGAAGACCCTTGATATCCCCTATAGCTAACGTGTTCCCTCACGTCATTTTCTCTAGCTCTTGTATCCATTTTCCGGCTCCCAATGTCAACACTGGAAGCTTATTTTTCAGGTTTTCATGATCCATGTGTGGCCATGGAATATACTGTGGCCTCGTTCCTCCTTTCTCGAGCAATGGAAATTGTGAGGCTTAGCCCTCCTTCTCTTCTCTCATCATTTTCCTGTCTATTGCAGGAGTAATATTCCTGCATCGCCGCCTACCTGGTAATGTCCTTAGTCGGCTCACATAGGGTGTTGGAGACACCCCCATCTGACTGTAAGATACTTCTTCGTGTCAGTCTGACTGTGTTGCTGACTCTGATGCCTTAGGTGCAGACTCGCTAGAATCTGACCATCTTATCCCTTTTCCTCCAGAGAAACGTTTTTCACGTCTCCTCTCTTCCTCAGGTTACTCTCTTTCGGAGTCTGATATCGTCTGTGCCCAACTCGTGCAACTTCTCTCATCCTCCTCGTTCATATTGACTGTCAATCTGTCTAGGGACAGTTCTCTATTTCTACTACTTTGGGAGGCATCCTCAGCATCGTACAGCTGAGTGCTCTCCATGCATTTGTCCTCTCCTTTCCCTTGGGGTACTTGTTCTAGCCCCATTTCATCATATATCCTATTGATCATTTCTCCGATGCTTCTGGTGTCGAAATCATCCTCGATATGTGCCCTAGATGTGCCTGGTACTGAATCATACTCAGGAAAGAATTCTTCGATGTCTTCCCAATCTACTACTGGATCAGGTTTTTTAACCTCTCTTTCCAGATATTCAAGATCGCGTGCTCTCTGTCTTCGTTTACATTGTATGTCGTCATCAAATTCTCTACGCTTCCTCTCAGACCCTATCTTCTTCTGTTTTCTTTGCATCTCTACGTTCATTTGCACTTTGTATTGCCTCATCCCTTTGTCTCTTTATTCTTTTTTCCTGTATCTTTTGCTCTTCTTCTTCTATTCGCTTTTGTTCCTGTGGCTCTTGATCATTAGATGTTCTCTGTTTATGATTGCGTTGTCTTTCTTGCTCTTCACGATACAACTGCTCTCGTCTCTGCCTATCTATTTTCCTGATCCTTTCGTCTCTCAATCCTTTTTCCTTTTCCTTCTCTTTTCTCTGTAACCTGTCTAGTTTCCCCTTTTGTCTCACTTCGTTGATGCCTTTACCATCGATTTTCAATAAAATCTGATCTCCCATCCATTCATTCTGTGTGAATGGTATCTCATCAGATCTCGCCTCATTTCCTTTCCGTCTTTTGCCCTCTATCTCTGTATCGAGAGATGTACTTGCTTGTGCCTGGTCTTCTTTCTTGTTCTCGCGCCTCTCTTTGTCCCTCGGGACCTTGGAGATGATATCTCTATCTCTGTCTTTGGGTTTTCATCACTACTTTGCGTGGGTTACTCATATGCCGGGTTGCTATATCCCATGGCTGCTTTAAATTCCCTTGGCGGGTATAATCCTTCATCTTTACTGACTTCACTTTTCATTTCAGATGGGGCAGATGGCGCGGAAGGCGTCTCACCCCGCTCTGTGCATATTTTAAGTAGCCAATCTACTGTTGGCTCCTCCTCCTTATCCTCTTGGTACATCTTCCAAAGCTCTAAACTAGCTAGGCGTTTGTCTAACTTTTTGCCAGTGTATGTGGCGTGCAAATATGTTGTCATGTGTTGCAGGACCGTTTTAGATAGCGATCCTCCTTGGCGCCATGGCATAAACATTTTTTTCGCAGTTCCTTTAACCCATTCTGCATTGTACTTTTTCAGCTTAGGTGCATGTTTTGGCAACTGCTTGCACACGTGTATTAATGGTGTCATGCTTCCATGCTTAAATCTGTTCACCTTCTCATTATATAACACTTGTTGTGCTTTTCCATTTCTTTATACAACTCCAACAATATGAGCGAGCATCAATCGTCGCAAGCTCCAATCCTGTCTTTTCACAAAAATTATACTTTCTTTTTCAAACAACAAGCATCAATTTGTATCCTACAATATCTTGGCTAAACAATTGCATCATTTTTATGCTAATTCCTCAAAGGAAACAATCTCATACTATGACGTCACAACAAATAACACATAAAACAGATGTTGACAGACTAGACAGACTCCTGCCGGCTACACAAATCTCTGCACCTAAATTTTAACCGGACATGGGGTGAAAGCCCATCCCTTTCAGAAAGTGCCTTTAACCGCTTTAGTCTCCTACTTATTCCTACTTATTCAGGACTTTGGATGCAGGCTTCTTCTAACCGCTATATTAAGTGTAGGAATTTGGGCATATCCTCTCTTCTCAGGTGTCCTCCCCGGTATCTCTCTTTTCTCATGTGTCCTCCCTGGTATTTCTCTTTTCTCGGGTGTCCTCCCCAGTATCTTTATCCACTACTCGGTCACCCTTTGAGTCACAATTTTCTTCCCCTTATATATTATATATATATATATATATATATATATATATATATATATATATATATATATATATATATATATATATACATTCTACTGTACTTCCAACTGTATTTTTGTTTCCCGCCTCCCGCCGTTACCTTCCCTTACTCGTTCTAAGGCATGCACTTTTTGCCAAAGCGTTCAGTCTTTTTCACTCACCGTTCACATGTTCTCCTCTCTGGATGCTCGGGATCACTGCCTTCAGCACCGCCTCTCCTGCTGTTTACCCGATTGGCTGCTCTTAGAAGTGGGAAGGGTTTTATGGGGGAAAGCACAGGTTCCGTCAGACCTTAACCTGCAGGTTTTGTAATTTATTCTAATCACTGTCTATGGGAGCTTCTCTCTCTACTTAGCTAGATGGCAAAGGACTTGTGATATTGCAGATGACCTAAAGTTACTTTATGTTGACGGTCAATGGGTGTCTTATCTAATTGATAATCGATAAACCATCCTATCTCTGCTACCAAGTGTGCACTAGGACCCCAACCGGCCCATAAAGCTGGGGGTTGCACAATACCACTTTAAGATGAAGTAGCAGCACCCGTGAGTCCATTTAATGACAAGTACAAAAAACGGTGAGTTTCATGAATATCAGCGGTTGCTTGATCTTCCTTCTCGCTTCACAACTCCAACAAACTTCATTAAAAAAAATCATTTATACTAAAAATTTGTCATCACTGATGCGTAATGCTTAAAATGTTGCATGCAATTCTGTTGGTTCTAGGAAGTTAACTTTAATATAGGTACTGTATCTGTATATGGTAACAGAGAGAGGGGATTGGGTAAACATTGTCAGGTGGGGCATCTAAGCCCTACCTTAAAATGGCTACTGTAGACATCACTAAAAGTACTACGTCAAATTGGTTCTACCAACTATAGGACCCTAGATTACTTGGTCCGCTATGATTGGGTTGGCACCAACCCCACTTATGCTTTTCCACTTTGCCTAGCAGCATGCAGAATATTCAGCCAGGTACAGGGTGCTCATCAGCTCCCCCAGCCTTTCTCCAATTATTGCTACAATCAATCATCACTTCAGTGGTCATGTGTCAATTATTTCACTGTGGATGGCGTTGAGACTGCTTCTCTGTCTGGACAAGTTCTGTTATCTTTGCAGGGCACACCGCCATGCGTAGGTGTGAAAGTCTCCCTTCTTCTCGCTCGGCTGGTCACATGATTCAGACACCGTAAAATCGCCTCTTTCTCAATGTAATTTGTGTATTTGATTTTCGTTTTGTCCACCACCTGCCTTCTACTTCTTATCTTGACCTTTCTGAGCAGGATATTCTGTTCCTTGCTTCATTCATTGTAACTGCTGTTGGTCTATTTTAGCTGATACAACCTGGGCTTTTTGGCATGATTTTTCTCTGTCTAAGTTTCGCTTATGTCTTTTATTCTTGATTTGTTAACTATGAAGCTCTCCTCATGCGACCTCTAGTAACTTTTGGTTGATTCTGCGCTTGTGCGTAGTGGAAATATACTTATATAACATGCTTCTATTGAGGTAGGTGTCTATAGGTGGCGCTTGCCGCAATCTATCTTACTACTAAGCATAGCAGCCGCATGATTTTCTTAGCTTTCTTGCGGTTCCAAGCATATGTACACGTGTAAACTAACTGACTATCTTTGTCGTGTTCATGGCATAAGCTTCTTACATTTGACGTCCTCCTTTCACTTTAGGTTCACAATGTCCCTTATTCATGGCGTTTCGTCTCCTTTTGTCATTCGCAAGTTGTCATACCTTCTATATGTGAGTCAGTCCAGGTTCTTTTGACATCACCATTCGTCTTCCTTTAAGACCTTTTGGGCTACTTCAGGGACTGTACTCTGACAATCTTCATTCCGTTTCATTTGTTGATATGGTTTTCTCAATGGATACTTTACTGTCAAGGTTTTATTAGGTGTTGGTACCTCAATGGGTGCGGTTCTTCTGATAGGTACTGGACAGAGCCCCACAGCGGCTCTCTGTTGGTTTATTTGCTCCTCGTACGTCACATACTTTGGCGTGAACATTCATGGTACTTCAAAATTGACAGTTGGAGTGTGGGCTGTACTTTGAACCTCCTCTACAGAATGCATTGTTTTGAGTGAAGTTCGAAAGAAATATTTTGCTAAATGTGTAGTACAGAGCCATGTTTAGCAACAGAATGATTTTGGAAATGTGTCATGAATGGTAAAACAATTTCATGCATAACTGCAGAATATCTTTTTGTAAATACATAGGAATTGTTAGTTGAATGGAAAAAGGATTAAATGTACAGTATAAGCTTTTCTGTAAACTATATTTCTGTGTTATAGTAAACAAAAAATTAAAATCTAGCACAGGTGGCCCTAACATAAAATGTGCTTTTTAAATTTCTAACACAAGACCCACTCAGACATATATATTTCTGTTACCAATCATGTCCTATCAATGACATGGGGAATGTTGTCAGTCTTTGAGGGGATACCATCCTCTCCCAAACAAATGCCTCCCTGGGCCTACATTAACCTAATGGCCCTTTTTTTAATCAAATCACTGCAACGTTTTGGTGATTCAAAAGACTCTGAATAATCCAATGTGTGGATAATTGTGTGTTTTTGAAAACCAGTTTTAAAATGGAATAAAGTTGAATCAGTATCTGTTAAAAATCTGACCCATCTAGCTATGTGGCAATAGCATCAATTAAGATCTTGAAGGCCAGGTGTGTCATTGTCCTTAAGATGAGTGTTTGAAATATTCAAAAGTAATAATCCTTGCATTATGATAATTTTACCTCCATAATTTGGCTTGCTTGATCATACTTCAGCTACTTGCTGTGCACTCTGTGGGATGTATTGACCCACTTTGCTGTGCTATGCGGCATCACTCTGCTTCTTATGGCGCAAGTAACTGCAACAATGGCGGCAAAACGCTTGTGCGCACCAAAAACCTACAAAAACTGTGTCCTGCAACACACAAAAGAATGGATGCACAACCTGCCACCCATGGTGCATATGTGGTGGGATGGAGCACACACTGCAGGAAATGCGCCAGTGGGCTCCAGGACCAGCAGAGTGCGTATCCACTGCCACCAGTCATTTAGGTTTGTTTGGTACTTTAACAAAAAAGTTGCAGGAGCAGTTGGAAAGGCCACATAAGGTGGGCTGTGCTGATCCCGCACAAGAAGAGGTAAGTAAGATACAAAGCATCCTACTATCCTTGAGAACGGTATTTCACATGGGAAAATAATATAAAATAAAAAAGGGAGGCCCAAGGGACTACCCAGCAACACTACACATAGGGTGTGGTATGCTGCAAAAATCACTTATAGTAGTTTAAAGCATGACTCTATTAAAGTAAAAATGTATTACAGTAGCAGTAAATCAGGGTTCCCAAGTCAGAGCAAAAAGAATGAGTGAGTGGAAAAAGGTCCCACTCACTCAGGGCAATAGATCAAACAATTCCAGAAGTCCTGTAAACGTGCTGGGGGTCTCTCAGGTTGAGGGGAATTGGCACAGAAATTGTACATTCTCCCTAATTTGTATTAAAACATCTGACCACAAGTTGTTTTTTTATAAGAGAGAAACTCATTACTGAAGCACAGTAAAGTCAGATGCCATTATGGCCAGATAGAACTATAAGTAAATATTCAGGTATACTTAGCTTCTCCAAGCAACGAGTTGGTGGCAGATCACTCTCTTCGGCAGGGGCCTCTCTCTAGAACAGCCTTTCTGCCTCCCTGAAACTCGAGGAGAACCATCTCCGGTTCCGGAAGCACCTCAAAACCTTCCTCTTTGCTTCTGCTTTCTCTCCTCCTCTGCTGTATTCCTGACTAAAATTGCACTGGTTAACTGGCCAGCCTTTCTGATCTCTGGCCCAGGCCCCGTCAAATGCCCACCTGCACTGTCTCCCTGGCAACCCCTGAACCTGGGGACCGTTTTCTGTATCCCTACAGTCCCCCTACCAGCACTTATGTCTGCACTTCATTGCACTTGCCACTAGCTGACTGTTTTATTTGTTTTATTTATCTTATTTATTCGACTTTCCCATGTACTGCACTTTCCACTCTCCCTTCCCCCTGTGCAATTTTCCTCTCCCCCCTTGGACATGTGTGATATGAATGACACCTGGCCTAGCAGGATCGTTGCCTGTCCTCCCTTTGTTTCTCCCCCCTTGCCTCATCGCACCTTGAAACACTTGTGTATAGGCGCGTTATAAATGCCATATCATATCATAATACAATAACACTGTTTTGCAAGGGCCATTTAGCAAAATAAGGTAAAATTCAATGATGCCCAATTAGCACTGTAGGACCAGTGTAGACAGCACACCATTCAAATGCTGGTTCACTTTTCCCTGGGTCACTTGCAAGAGTATATTGAATCACCGCAGAATATGACTCCTATTGACCCAACTATAGTCCTGTGGTCACCCACAAGGCACAGCACAGAGCAAGTGCCATCATCTCTGTGGTGCCTCGGAGAGCACAATTTAGGACGGTCTTGAGTGAATCGTGGGAGAGGGCTAGAGCATCTTTGCTCTTGCTCGGCTTCGCGGCCTTCCTGCGCTCTGCCTTCTACAGCAAGGACGGTGAAGCTGGTGAGGAATGGGTGCCCTGTGCAGTCTGGAGAGACATGTAGTGGGAGAGCAGGGGCACTGATTCCATCTCCTATTTTTTTCTGCAGGACCTGGATATGACACCCATGCCCTCCCCCGGGTACATTCTTGGTGATTGAATTTCCCACCTCCCTGGCTATTGACAGCCAGACACAGGAGTCCAATGGACCACTGCGGAGTCACAGGAAGTTAGGCAGGGGAGCATGAAGTGGGGCGTGGCATCCTCCCACTACCCCATGGTTTGCTTTGAACACAGAGGTATTTATTATAATGCTGCCTCTTGTCACTATTTTCCACGAGTCAAAGTGCTGCACCCTGGGCCCTGCCCGATAAATCAGAAATTCCGTAATGCCTTACTGTCTTCCTGATAAACCCAAGTATGTGTTCTGTCAGCGAGTACTAAAGTCATCATAAAGGTAGATGGTGAAGTTAATTTTATCAACAGCTCATCAAGCAATTAATTACATAATGCTCTCTCAGCATACTAGATTGCCACCGCCCTGAGATGCCAATAACCGTGCTTTCAATTCCTATAACAAGCTCATTGCAAATGGTGAAGAAAGTGACTATTGTAAAGTAATCTTGAAGACATTTTGTTTGCCTTATACCGTATCGCATGCAACCTCATCTGTGGCAGAAATAAACTGACATGAAAGGCGTGGGATCCGTGATTGCCAAATGGAAATTTCCTGCAGCGGTAGCGCTACTGGCTGTATGAATTCTTCCAATTGATTTGCTGACAGAGGCGGCCTGTCACACCTGGAAACATTTATAATTGCTTTCTTCGTTTTATGGTTCCAGCCTGCCTCGTGTTTGGTGTCGCAGACCTCTTGCCGATGCGTATTCCGCCATGACTCATAACAACTTTATGGGAGACGTCTATAGATTTTATTCAATAATAGCCTTGGATTGATCGCCGCACAGACCCCGAGACCTAAATTACTTTCCTGTGCCTCATTGACTGCACACAAGAGCAACACTCTTCGATTACAAAATCGTCCGGACGTGTGTCCGGTTCTGAAAATGGCGCTCCTGCACTGCAGTGCGCGCGGACGCGTGACGAGACGAGGCTCAGAGTGCAATGCATGACGTGCTGATGTTCTTTCCAATAATGTGTGCTCATTGGTGACTAAATGAGTCCGTTTTCCCTAGAGAAGTAATAATATTTCAGTCTAAGTTCAGAGGTCAAAATAAGAGTGCAAACACCATTCTCGGTGGCCTATTGTAACATGCTAACTAAGATCCATGTGTTATTGTGAACAAGGACTGCAAATAACATTTGGCCAGATCTATGTGTTGGGACTGGCAATTAAGTATATGTGTTTATTGCTTTGCCCTTCTTTGCATCATGAACTAGTAACTAAGGAAAGTACAGAAACCTATGGACGGACAACAGTATTTGATGAGACCTTGTAAGTGTATCTTGAATATCATGTTATAGAAAAACAAGAATACAACAAGAACATTGCAACAATGGTCATCCACAAAATGTTAAACAGTAATCATTAAGTTTATATTTTTGCAAGCAATTACTCCGTTTCTTGGCGAGTATTCTGATCTTTAAATTGATGTATCCTTGTCGCTTGATTAGAGATTCACTGGAGTCTTTGGTAGTGAATGTTCGGATTTGATCTCTAGATTTCATGAGCCTAAGAATAAGGGATACATGTAAGTTTTGATTTCTTTATTTTCTTTTTGCAAAAAAACCTTAGTGCATTGTGTTCATCCAAAAACCTCTACACGTGTGGATCTTCAGGAGGTGAAAAAGTGCTCAATTGTTGATTAATCTTTTACGCATATGGCTGTATTTCCTATGGGCCCAGCAGCAGCATTTCATTGTTGAATCTGCTTTATGATTTGTACATATTTTCAAATGCTTTTTTCAGGAGAAGGAGATACTTCTTTTTCCACTTAGGCCATGAGCAACATGAGCAGTTATGTGCTCGGAAGACCCAATCACGGGCCCAAGTCGAAAGCTTGTGTTGCCCATGACGAAAGTACTATCAGATTATTAGTAACCGGTTGTCATGCCGGGTGGAAAATGTGGGGAATAAAGGGGTCAAAGGGAAAAGAATAACCATAATTGGGCACTGAGCAATGGACACTCTGCCAACTTGCAGGATGATGACACCTGTTGTTAGGCAGAATTACATGCAGTACCCTTTGGGAACACTACACACAATTAAGACTACAGGTGTAAGCACAATCTCACCTTTGGTACAAGCCTGTACTACACAGTTATGTGTTAGCTGTGGCTGAGCAGCCAGACTTATATAAAGAGTAATGTAAGCAGTACAAGATGTTACACAAAGGACTTGAAATCACAGTAGTTCAAACAAACACTATTCAAGGTTTCTTGGTAAAATATTATACATTCATTTACACAGTGAGTTAGAAAACATTCCACTGGTAAAAATCAGCTTAATATCAGAACCTAATACACTACAGTACACAACCAATAAGTTTCTGAACAAGTTAGGCTCCCCTGAAGGGGGAGCAAAATGGCACTTCAGTCACTTTCAAAAGGGGTAGAAAGACAAAGGTTAAAATAATTAAAACACAATTACTTTCATAGGCAGGGCAAATAGTTTCAGTTCACTACAACTGGCAATACAATTCAATAGGCCAAAGTCAATGGTTCAGAGTCTTGGCTAGGATAGCACAGTTCTGTTGGTAAAGGGTTAAGTCTTTGCCAATGTTCAAGGAAATAGCTTGCCAGAAAAATAGTTATATGTCGGTTTAGGAGCAACCAAGACTCCAAAGTTGGGAAAGTTTCACAAACTTTCACCGTAGCAGAAAGGATTTCCACACTGTGTTTGCACAGTACCTTATTGATGAAGAAAATCTGTAGCTGAGGCAGTTGTTCCTTGCAGTTCCTGCAGATCTTGCTGTTCCTGAGCTTCAGTCGTGGGGATAAGAAGGAGTGCATTGGGAAGTTCCTGCACTGCCCAGGGAAGAGGCCACAAGCCTGGCTAAGCATCGGTTTTAAGGTGTGAGTGCCTAAAAGTCCACAAACTGGTATCCTTGTTACTGGCTATCTGGTTTTCAACACCACTCTGATGAAAATTCGACCAGTATGGAGACGGTGTCCAGGTGGCTTACGAGTTGGTTGTTCCCACCAGCTCATGGGAAGAAGTCGTCCTTGAAGGGGCTTCTGTGTCAATGGAGTTTCAGGCAATTCGGACGTGCAGCAGGGCTTCACCAGGCAAACCAACGGTCCAGGTGTTGCAGCAGTCGTCTTCCTTCAGCTCGTCTTCGGTTCTTTCGTTCCAGTGGTCGACTCTGCTGTCCAAGTCCCAGAGAACTGCTTTTAAACAGTTTTCTCCCATTCATTACAGCCTAGCTGTCACTCACCCAGCAGGGTGGCTTTCCTTGCCGGGCGGTCAGCCAGCCAATCACACCAAAGTGCATTCAGGTCTCCTAGGAGACTAAGCACAGGGAGTTTCGGGGCACCTCCCTCACATCCTGTCCACCCCAGACACTCAGGCGCCAGAGGAGGGCTTCAACACTGAAGCCCACCAAAGGACCTTGAACAAAGGGACCAAACCTAGTTTGGCGCACAGAGTTAAACACAAGAAGGACCTTTCCTAAAAGAAACAGCGAAAAAAGATGACCGGAGTATGTTTTTATAGAGGGGTCATGGGCACCATATTGAAAAACATGGCTGACCCGATTTTTAGCTACCGGTGTCCACGGTCGGGAAAAATCATGGTAGTTTGTTTTAAAACCACTGCCACCAGTCATTTCAAGAAGAAAGGGTAACATTTGACTGTTACATACGTGTTTAGACACAGGGGATGCTAGGCAATGACTCCAGCACTCTATAGGAAGATAGTGTGCGCTGGCTCTATGAATTTAAAAGGACTAGTAAAGTCAATTTAACTTCACATGCTCTGGGAGATGGTAGTCAGTCCCAGAGAAGGTGTTTAAACCTTGGGGAGTTTGAAAGACATCCCTGTGCCACTGCACTAAAGGTGCTGTGTGACACACAAGAAAAAGATGATGCCTATGGAGTTCTCCATATCCAAACAATACAAAAGTAAAACACACATCAGGATACACGAAAGAGTGGGAAAAAAGGCTCACCCTCTTTCCAGGTAAAAATTAAAATCCTAGAAATCCATCAAAGTTGCTGGGGGTCTCAAAAGGTAAGGGAAATTAGAACATTCTTGAGAATTCTTCCTAGCACTCGTCCCCCCCAGACTAAGGGACAGGAGGATTTAATCCACTCCTGGATGAATCTCCTTACTCCAGTCGGTCACACATCCTGGAGAGAAATCAGCATTTTGGTGGTGACACCCAGACCTGTGTTCAATGGTAATTTCAAACCCTTGCAGGCTGATTGACCATCTCAGTAGTTTAGGGTTTTCCCCTTTCATTTGCATCAACCATCTCAAGGGCTGGTGGTCAGTCTGAATCACACAAGTAGATCCATACAAGTATGGGCTAAACTTCTTCAGTGACCACACAATAGCAAAACATTCTCTTTCAATGGTTGCCCACCTTGTTTCAGGTTCCTTCAGAATCCTGCTGATGAAGCAAATGGGGTGCTCCCTACCTTTCACATCCAGCTGACCCATAACTGCACCTATACCTGTATTGGAAGCATCTGTTTGCACAATGAAGGTTTGGTTGTAGTCAGGAGCTTTTAAGACTGGAGCTTGACAAAGGGCTTTCTTATGTCCTTCAAATGCTTTGGTGCACTCCTCATTCCACCTGACCTTTTTTAGAAAATGTGGGTGAGGAGATCAAGTTCAAGGGAGAAGCTATGGTCCCATAGTTCTCTATGAAGTTCCTATAGTAACCAGTGAGCCCTAAGAAGGCTCTCACTTGGGTTTGATTAGCAGGGCTGGCCCAGTTTTGTACAGCTTGTACCTTGCTAGGCAATGGCCTGATTTCACGTCCTCCTACTTCATGTCCAAGGTAGACCACTTTAATCTGACCAATTTGACACTTACTCAGCTTTATGATCAGATGGTCCTGCTCAAGAGCCTGCAAAACATATCCTAAGTGGTCAACATGTCCTTTCCAAGTAGGTCTGAACACTGCAATGTCATCCAAGTATGCCATGCAGAAGTCCTCCATCCCATTCAGAACCTGGTTAACCATTCTTTGGAATGTTGCTGTTGCATTCTTTAGTCCAAAAGGCATTACCTTAAACTGGTAGAGGCCTTGCAGGGTTGAGAATGCAGTTTTTTTCCTTGGCATGGTATGTCAGAGCTATTTGCCAATATCCTGAGGTCAGATCAAATGTACTGAGATACTTGGCTGAAACAAGTTTGTCCACCAGTTCATCTGTCCTTGGTAAAGGATGGGCATTGGTATGTGTGACTGCATTAAGAGCTCTATAGTCCACATAGAATCTGAACTCCTTGGATCCTGCCTTTGGTATTAGCACAACTGGACTAGACCATGGACTTGTAGATGGCTCTATTAAACCGAGATCAAGCATGTTGTTGACCTCCTTCTTTATGTGGTTTCTTACATGATCTGACATCCTGTAACATCTGATTTTAACAGGTAAACAGTCAACAGTGAGAATATCAATCATGCTGGCCCTAAGGGCTCAAGCCTGGGGGTATTAAAAACAGGAAGGTAAACTTATTTAACAGAAACCTGCACTCCTTCTGTTGTTCCAGTGTCAGATCAGAAGAGAGATTAACTCCTTCTATCTTCTCATCTAAAGGCTGTCCTCTGGGTAGGCCAGGTAGAGGTTCACTTGTGGAAACATAAAAATAATATGAGGCCGGGAAGCCCAAAAGAAACACACCAACACAGGTTACAAAGAACATACAAGTGCTTTATTTGAAAGCTACAACAGTTACCAAAGTCAATTTACAAACGGATAGCTATTCGGCTCTCAGAGTAACGTAACGAACTTCAACGAAGGTTCGATGCATTAGTTAGAGAGACTGTACATTGGAATATTTAGGTCTTTTATACGCTTTATCCGGCCCTTGGCCAACCCTCTCGCGGGTTAACCATTCTAGGAGTCGGCCTATGGGTTCCTTGCCAGGTCAATCCTATAATATATGCATTTTGATTAGTTTCGCTGATATAGTTGTACATTTACACATAGGTCAACAGTAGGACAAGGTCTCAGTTCTTCATGTGTACGGAGGTCACAACGGCCAGAATCTTACTCAGAATGTCATTCGGCCTACATTTTGATGTTCAGGGTGACTTCCATATAACAAGAGAACCTAAAATGGCGGCTTAATCCAAGATGGCGACTTGCATTACTTTCTCTAAGGTCAAGACCTTGCCGTGGAGTTTGTTCGCATATGATGTTTAGACAACTTGGCGTAGGCCAATAGACACACAATTGTTGCGATAGGAAGCATAACATTGTTTCAATTCCGACACACTCTCCTCCTCTTCTTGAGCTGAAGCTAGAAGCAAAGCTCCTACTTCTGGTCTTGAGACATAAGCTTTTAGAAATTTGGTGTGAAAGACTCTGGGAGCCATTTTAGGATTGCCTAAGTCCACCAGATAGTTGACCTCTCCAAGTTTGCCCACACCTTGAAGGGTCCTATCCACTTGTTCTGTAAGGCCCTCTGCCTTGTAGGAACCATAACTAGAATTTGCTGGTCTTGAGTAAACTCAACCATGTTGGCCTTCTGGTCATACCAATGCTTCACCAGAGCCTGACATGTTTTCAAGTTATCTGATGCTTCTGCCATCATGTGTGATATTCTTCTCTGGAGAACTATCACAAAGTCAGTGACTTTCACTGGCTTGGGGAAAGGAGCACTCTCCAACCCCTCCTTAATTAGGGCCAAGGGACCTCTAACTGGATTGCCATAGAGAAGGTCGAAGGGACCAAATCCAAATCCAACTCCCTCCTGAGCGACTTCTCTATAAGCAAATAGAAGTCATGACAGTAGAAGATCCCATTTTCTTCTAAGTGGTTCTTCTAAAGCACCGATCTTTGCTCTTCATTGTACAATTAACCTCTCTATCAATCCATTTGTCTGTGGATGGTAGGCAGTTGAGAACTTGTAAGTCACTCCACAGTTCTCCCACATTGCCTGCATGTAGTGGGACATATAATTGGATCCCCTGTCAGAGATGACTTCCATAGGAAAACCTACCCTGGTTAAAATACCAAGTAGGGCCTTAGCCACAGCCTGAGCTGTAACAGTTCTTATAGGTATTGCTTCAGGATACCTATTAATATGGTCTACTACAACCAGGATAAACCTGTTGCTTGAAGAAGTTGGAGGGTCTAAGGGACCAACAATGTCGATTCCTGCCCTCTCAAAAGGGACTTCCACCACTGGGAGAGGCAGCAAGGGTGCCACATTCGTGGCTCCACTCTTGCCAGATGTCTGACAAGTGTGACAGCTCCTACAGAATGTATCTACAGCAGACCCCAATTTAGGGCAATAGAAATACAGAGAAAGCCTCTCCTTAGTCTTCTTGAAACTCAAGTGACCAGCCAAAGGGATCTCATTGGCTAACTGTAGGAACTGTTGTCTGCTTTCCACAGGCACTACACGTCTTCTGTTGTCCCCAGAAATAGACTCAGTAGGTTCACTGTAGAAGATGCCATCCTCCCAGTATAAACTAAGCTTCCCTGGCTCTTGCCCTTCCAGCTAGGAAGCTGTCTGTTGGTGAAGACCATCAAGAGTAGGACACTCTCTTTGACCTCTGCTGAAGTCTGCCCTGCAGGGTCCACCTTCTGCCAGTCTAGAATGCAGCTCAGGATGGTCTGCAGGATCCAGATCTCCAACAGGAGCAAGGTCCTCTTCCAGCTCTGTTACCTCAGCAGCTGATTCAACCACACTAGGTTGTTCCTCACCCTCAGACTCTGCTGGTGGAGGAGTCTCAGGTGTGACTTTGGACAGTCCTCTCGGGGATGTCCTTGTTGGTAGCACAGGAGTGCATGTTGGCTTCTTCCTTGAGGCTTTAGGTTTCCCTTTTTCCTCTTTCATTTTAGAAATTGCAGTCAGTAAATCCTGTGGACTGGGGGTCATAGTTTCCTCTATAAGTTCCCCTGGAGAGCCCGTTAAAGTACTCTCTCTGGCCTAACCTTGTCTGCTCCTCCTGTTTCCTTTTGCTGGGAGGCCTGGGGGTGCTTGAAACAACTCCAAGAGTTTTTAAGTAATTCCCCAACAGGACTCTCCCAGGTACTTCACTCTGCACACTAGCAGGTATCTTGACAGTCATTTCATTGGACTGGATGAGAGCTGGTAACCGTGGAAGCATTTGGACAGGGCCTCCAGAAAGCTTATTGAGGCATTTGGCTGCCTTAGCAACATCCTCTACCTTGAAAAAAAGATTCATAAACTAAAATAATGCTGGCCCCATTGTCTCTGATGGTAGGGGTCTCTTGGCCATTCACAATAACACTGTCTTTGTAATACTCTTTAGTATTATCTGGAATGGAATTGTAGACATCTAAGTTTTGTTGTTACACAGACCGAGGGACACTAAAAAAACACTGGTTGAGACTTTCATGGATTCCTCAGCCAGTAGGTGAAAGTTTCCACTTGCCATTTTCACTTCTTCCTCTGGGGAGAAGGCTAAGGAGACAGTGTGGACCCCTGAAGGTTTACCCTTACATCTTGGATCCCCTTTCATATGGTCAGTTGCCCCACAAGCATAACATTTTCCACATGGCTTTATGAATGGGGGTTTGGCCGGAACCACCGCTGGTTTAGCACCAGGGGTTACTCTAGCCTGATTCGGTTTCACTTGTGGCTTACCCTTGTTATGTTTGTGGCCCTCTTTTGGATTGGAGGTATTAGAATTCTCTTTGTTATCTTTCTTGTGCTGCTTTCCCTCATCCTTCTTCTGAGTTGCCCCAGAATCCTTGTGAGTAGCGCTGTTGGCAACCCACAAGTCAGCAGCCTTTGCCAACGTCTTTGGATCAATTTCCTTAGAGTCAGCCAAGTGCTGTCTCAGATCAGGAGAGCAGGCATCATAAATAGATACCAACATAAACAGATTTCTCATGTCTTCATAAGTTTTAACTCTGTAACCCTTAACCCAACCATCTACGTTTTTCAAACATTCACACACCCGGGTAGCCCAAGGGGTACCATCATGCTTTTTGAGCATTCTAAACCTCTTACCATACTGGGACAGAGTTTTCCCAAACCTAGCTATCAAAGCTAGTATCACACTTTCATACTCCGTTCTGTCTACTTCTCCCATCTCCATTACAACATCAGATGCAACTGGGGGTAGCCTAGAAAAAAGCCAAGGAATCAGTTAAGACTACAGGTGTAAGCACAGTCTCACCTTTGGTACAAGCATGTACTACACAGTTATGTGGTAGCAGTGGCTGAGCAGCCAGAATTATCTCAAGAGTAATGTGAGCAGTACAAGATGTTACACAAAGGACTTGCAATCACAGTAGTTCAAACAAACACTATTCAAGGTTTCTTGGTAAAACAATATACATTTATTTACACAGTCAGTTGGAAAACATTCCACTAGTAAGAAGCATCTTGATATCACAATCTTAATACACTAAAGTACACAACCAATAAGTTCACTACTTATTGCACGCTGAAACAGCTGTGTTACAGTGACAGTCACTGTCCATCTTGCAAGGATCCACTGCTTCCCCCGATTCTCTACAGGTCTGAGAAAGTGAGGGGGTCTCTACAGGGTAGTGCCTATGCAGGCAGCCAGGCACTTCTAACCACAGACCTATGAAAATTAAGGGGAGACTGAGGTATGCATGCAAGCTAACGCTGGCGTAGTCAACGTATCCCTGCTTTACTCAGGTTTGTGGAGACTTTGGGAAATGCATGGACTGAGAAGAATTCAAGATTTTGACAGGAGACAGGGGTGATATGAGTTAATGTGTGCATGACATCCTAGGGGTGTACACTTGTTTTGGCTGTTTAATTATATGGCTTTGCATCAGTTAGCAACAGTGTGTCAGTGTATTTGTGTTTAATGGCTACCAGTGGAAACCAAACACATTAGTAATACCGATATACAGGGAAGACCTCTGAACCTCAAAATGTTCTTCCTGTGCTTCAATGATAGCCAATAACAGAATCATGCTGTGTGATATGTGGATGTTTGCCAGATGTGACATACGCTATTGAAATCCAATGACAACTGGTATTTCACCCAACACAACATATTGCAGGTATTTATTTTCTCTCTCGATACATTTTAACAATATTTCAATACTTGTCAGTGATCATCTTATGGACTACTTTTTCTCAGGGGCACTGCTTACGGATGCCTGGTTGCTGGAGCACTTTGGGCCTACAAAAGAAAGTCTGCATGGGCGGGTTTGCTTTCTTTGCGACCTTGCTTTTCCCTCAAAGAGACTTATAGAGTTTGTATGTCTGTGCACATTGGGGGTGTTTGATGTACACCCCAACAATACAATAGACACTAAAGCCCAAAAGGCAACATTTAACACCTAACATTTAAGCACCTAATACCCCACTATCAAGTTCAAGGTGCCTATAAAAAAAGAAACATAGCATTAAACATTGCTTAGACAGGAAGAAAATCTTGCTTGCTTTACTAGCCCAAGAATCTGTGCAGTATTGTTCTAATTTAAGAACATATGTAAGGAAACCAAAGACAGTGCTCAAAATCCCAAAAATCATTTGCACAGCTAGTGTGGACATGTATAAAAAAAACTCCAGAAACTCACATGTAGCACCTGAAACAGACCAGAGACCTTTGCTGTTGTGTCTGCAGATGAGACAGCATCAAAGGCAGAGAGCAGGCACCCATCACTTGTTGGTCTTGGCTAGGCTTAAATATTGGGTGGATCACAATGTCCTTTCCCTCCCCTCATAAAATGATCTCCTTTTTGAACCTGCAGCATAGAAGACACATACTCAATAATTATTTACATTTTTTTTATTATTGTTTTGGTTTATACAAACCTTTACAAAAATTTCAATAACAAAATTACATATAAATCACAATACAAAGTTACAATTTTACAATTCATTTCCAATTATTACATACTATAGCATATATTTTTTTAAATCATGTAATACTACAAACTCATGGTCCTATGCCCATTTTGTCTAGATCCCGTGTGTCACTGGTTACTATTTTTTGTTGTAACGTGATCCTACCACAAGTCCATACTTCAACAACACTGCTTCATATGACTAAGATTTAATCATCATGTAAAATAGTAGACCTATCACTCAGATTCAATTGTAAATATATTCCAAGAATATACCGAGACACACCTTTCAACAATTTTCATTCAAGAGAGCAGATATTTTTTAGAAATCCATTCACTTTCATTTTCAATGCCGTGGAAGAGCCATGAAGCATTGCATGCCAGAGTTTGTCTCTATCAACGCTCGCTCTATTATTTACAAATTTTTAAAAACTTTATAGTCTGTTGTCTAGTAATGTGGGACAAACCAATAATAAGTGTTTCAAAGATTCAATAACCCCTTGTTGGTTGCAAAACCTACACTCATTGTTTCCATTAATGCTCAACCCTCGTATTAACAGTATCTCCTCCGTATTCAGTACATTAAATCTGAAACACATAGTTGAATTTCCAAATTCCCTTGATGGATATTGCATCAAGTAGTCTTCTGGTTTGGGGAAACATTTCCAATAAGAAACGCTTTCGCAGTAAAGTTTGGAATTTAGCAAAACTACATTGTTTTCCAACCAATCATGGGCATTAACTATATCCTTAACCTTTACTGGATTCCTGATCAAAGACTTTACCGACAGCCCGATATCAAATAATCTTTTCTCACAATCTGTTTTCAATTTGTGCATAACATTTTCATTAGATCATCTCTCATATGATAATATAATGAGCTACTCTCAGCAACCAAGCATTTTCTCATAAGTGCCAATTTATTATTATACTTGATACTGGTGAGTGAGTATATGCCCAGTTCATATCAGATCAGTTCAAGTGGAACCCATTTCGGGTCGTAGTATAGTATTTTCTGCCAAATCATAGCCTCCAATTGTCATAAAAGAGGTTGTATTGATTCGGGGAAAGATTCACACCCATAAGTTAGTTTTGGGATAGCCTTTAGCCTATAAAATAGAATACATGGTGCCAATGTAAATTTCCCATATTTCCTTTCTATTGCCCTTATTTGATTTAATGCCTCCTTAGCTTTTTGTATGAGATTATTTTTCAGCAAGATACAAGAATTACTAGCAAAGACATAACCCAAATAGTGTAATACCGCTTAGGTTTTTATTTTAACACCATTACAACTCCAGCAAGAAAAGAAAGGGGTCACACTTTTGCAACCAGCTTGAAAGATTATAGTTTTAGTTCGGTAAAAATCTTTAATTAGTCTCTGGAGACCTATTTTAGTACAATACAGTAACAAAAAATCATCATAAGTAACCCATCTAATGGTTAACCCTCCAATCTTGGGTCCAATAAGACCACTTGTGTTTGCTTCCGAAACATAGAGATTAAAGAGTGTAGCCGCCAGTCTACACCCTTGTTTCAACCCATTGCCGGTTGTTATGATATTAGACAAGAGCCCTTTGTTGTTCAGCCTAACTCTCATAACTGTTTCTGTGTATAGATAAATAATAACATCTAGCAGCACTCTTTCAATACCCAGTGAAGACAAGATTCATACTCCAGAATAGTAGCATGTCAAATGCCACTTCGGGTGGTTGAAGGGCGCTGGCAAGCTATGGGCAGTAGAAAATATGTAAAAGATCAGTTCTATTTCGTGTGGTGTCCTTTTGGGCATCCAGTCAGGATCTGGAACAATGCCTTCTTGCTGAAATGATTTAAGTTGGAGTGGCCCCAAATATTTCATGTATACACGTTTAGGAGGAGAAACAACCCAACAACGTGCCCTCACTCCAACCTTCTTCAATGAATGTAGTAGTGAAAATGTGCAGAAGATTTAACATTTCTGAGTTTTCTGAATTCCTGCTGTCTGCAAACCAGTATCTTCAGTATTAAATGCAGAATCCATATTGTCAGAACTTTAATAGCAATACCAATAGAGGCACATTAATGAGCATTTAAAGCATAGGGATCTGCTCAAACCGACTTATAACACCAGCTAAAGGTCCAGATCCTGAAGTTATCCAATTTATGATAACACCAAGTACTAATGTCAATCCTGAAAGTGCAGAACCTTTGGTTAATGCGCTCCTACAGCATCTGACAACAAAAGCACTGACAGTCTTCTAGAGGCGGGAAAGCCTCAAGATGTATTTTAGTACGTCTACATCATTGTGAGGAATTCGACCATCCGCACAGGGAGAGTGTGCTTGCCTGGGCATTTTGATTTTTTATTTATTTAAAAGAATAAATGATGGGAGATCAACCGCTGGAAAATATGTGGGGCCATTCCCACACATATTTTCCAGGCACAATGCACAGCAGAAAAATAGTTATGTACTCTGGGAGGACACAGCTTACCAGTGCTACCCTCCCCTGTCATGTGTAGCTGACACCTGACAGCTGTGGGTACATCAAAAGCCCCGGCTGTGGGCAGCCTGATTAGCATTTTAAAGCCCCATGGATTTGCATCTCCATTGTTACACCTTGTTGTTGCCAGCGAATACCGAAGAATGTTAGTTAGCAGGACCCAGGGAGGTCCAGGGTACAAAAAGTGACAATGGAGACCAGAGACTGACACCTCTTTGTAATGCAATGTGTCACCTTGGCAGTAACAACCCTCCTTGGTATGAAAAGCCAGTGAATGTCCTGTCTGGAAGCACTCCTTTCAGAGCAGGGAACTATGTGAATTGTAGGAGAAGAAAGTCTGCCTGCAACCCCCTACTTCATAGGAACCCAAGCGCTGCATAGGGCTCCATTAATTAGGGAGACACTGGGGTATTGCTCCTCTCACTACTTGCAGCATATGCCCTGCAGTCATTTCTGGAACACTGTGAAATTTACCATAGAAGCAGCAACATGTTCATCAACATTAGTTGAAAATCAAACCTCTGAAATCAAGGCTGCAAGACTTGCTTGTGTGGTATGTGCAGGATGGTGGAGGTGACCTAATGCTACCATGAGGAATGCAAGGGGCATGGCCGGTTTGCCCATGCTGTCCTGCCGCCATATTGTGTTAGTATGGGATAATGAACACCCCCCTCCTTTTCCGCAGCTCCTGCTCTCCTTGTGATGCATGTCTCTGCAGCTCAATTATTTGGGATATGGGTAGAGAATTAACTGCCTCGTTCATCATTATACTACGCACCCACATGTGTTTATTAGCTGATGTGTTATATTCAGATACTTTGGGAAAATAGGCTGATAATTTGGCTTCTGTGTCAGCCGCCTCATTGCTGTGGGAAATGAAATCTCTGCTGTTTTTGTGGGCAGTACACTTTACTACTGCGATTGACAACAGGCTTTGTAGTGTGGCTATGAGGCTGTTCAATACTGGTGTATGCTGCACTGGTGATCCATCTGTGCGAAGAAAGTCCCACCTTTGCCAATGTGAAAGTCCTGCATGTACTGTTGATGTCACATAGGTGGTGTCTGAATACACAGTGATTTGCCTGTCTACATGCATTTCAAGGGCCACAATAAGTGCTAATAGCTTGGCTGCTTGCTCTGAAAAATGTAGAGGCAATCTCTTGCTCGCCACTACCTCACAGTTGCCATTCAGTTTTAATTTTACCACTGCAGTCTAGTGTGCCTTTTCCCTGAATCCTGGTCAACAATTGATGAACCATCAATAAAGAGTATTTCCCACCATATGAGGGTGCTTTCTCTAACATGGGGTATGCCATCATAATGTTCAGTGTTTCCTTCCTCGATTGGCTCTGCGACGAACGTTGCTGGATTCACTACCTTGAACCTCACTATCTTGATTGCTGGGTTTGAAATAATCACCCCATACCCAGATGCTCTCTGCATAGTCATTGTGCTTTTAAGTGTCTCAAGAATGGTGAACAGGGCATGCTCCACATAGAACATAATTTTTCAGCCCATCGTGATAGTGACTGATTTCTCAATAGCAAAAGCTCACAGGGATAATGGGATCTCATCATTGGGTCTCTGATCCCGTTGTAATAAGCTAATGGTTTATGACCCAAGAAAGCTTTCTGACTGAGAACTGCTGTTATTACCAATCCATTCCAGTGCAAAAATACAAATAATTCTGAACTGTAGTCAGGCATCCCTAAAACGGTTGATGTGCATATTGCTTCCTTTAATTCATCAAATGCTTCTGTCATTCCACTGAACCAAACCACACTGCTGTCAGCTTTCTGAGCTTCCTTAAGTCCCTTCAAAACGGTTCTGGCATATGTGCTGTAGTCAAAGACCTTTGACCTACAATAGTTACAAAGGCCTAGGAATTGCTGCATCTCTCTTACTGTCTTTGGCTGAGGTGTTTTCATGATTACTTCTGCTCTCTCAGGGATAGTTCTTCTGCCGTCTTGAGATATTAACTGCCCAATGTACAATACTTCCATCTGATAATACTGTAATTGCCCATTGTCTACCTTATACCCTTTGTCTGCCAGGATTGTCATCAGCTGTTTTGAATCTTTTCTGCACTGTTCCTCTGAGTAAATATACACCAAAATGTCATCCACATACACAATTATTATGCTGTCAATATGCACGTTTTCTAAGTCCATCTGGAGTACCTTTTTATAGATGGATGGGTACTCACAGTACCCTTGTGGTAACCAGGTATGTTTCCACTTTTAGTTTCTATATGAAAATTAAGTCAAGTCTTGTGATTCTTCAAGAAGGGAGATTGAAATTAATGTATTTTTCAAGTCAATAACCCCAAAACATTTGGCTCTGATTGGAATATTGAATATGATTATGGCTGGATTTGGGACCAATGGAAATTCTGCTTCAACAATATTATTTTGTGGGTGTAAATCCTGAATAAATCTCCACGACCGACATGTCAATTTCTTCACTGGGTACACGGCTGTGTTACATGGGGATTCAGACGGGAACAGTATTCCTTGTTGTAGGAGCACCGAGATTGTCTCATAAATGCCCTTGTCTGCTTCCATCGACATGGGATATCGCTTTACTCTCAGAAAAATTGCTCCAGGCTTTAACTTAATCTTAATTGCACCTAATCCTTTAAGCAGGCCAATGTCATAGGGACTGCTGGTCCATAATGTGTCTGGTACTAGTGCCAAATCATCCTTGAAAAATGATGGTTTATTTTTTATCACTGCAATCCTCTGTGGCACTTCCCTGTTCTCAATCTTCACCTAATACATGAGTCTTATGAAGAATATGAATTCATCATTCAAATGTACATCTTTGAACAATTCCTTGTATGTCAGACCAGCCAGTCTGTGTCCTTTGTCCATAGCTATTACTGCTCACCACGCCTTCCCTTCATTATCAGTCCTGTGGATAACCACCTTTTCTTCTCTTAATATGACTGCTTCTAACGCCAATGCAAACATATGTCATCCATAGGAAACGTTGGTATGCATAGGACTTCTAAGAGTAGTCGTAATAGTTTGCCCCTGATCCCAGGACGTCATGCTAACAGGAGATTCACTCCATATTGACATACTTTGAAATCCATAGGCAAACCCTTCTGTGTTTTCTGTCCTGAAAAAGCCAATACAAATTCTCAGGTGTTCATATAATGAATCCCAGGAGTGGAATATACTATTCCCTGATTGGTAAATGAGATGGTCATGTTGAGTTTACTTATCATGTCCCTTCCCATGATATTAATTGGTGTATGGCCTGAATATAAGAGAGGCATGGACACATCTTCCGACCCTATGGTAATATGTAAGTTGTCATTGAATGGAAGCAAATGTAGCCCCAGAAAAACCTTGTGCATTCATGGCAGTGCTTGACATTGAAATGTCTCCTAATTGACACACGACCGGGTCGCCCCCGTTTCTACAAGAAAGGAAATGTCTTGTCACCTATGGTTATTCCGATCTGTGGTTCCTCTTGTGGGTCAGGTGCAACAGATAGGATTTAACACATCAAGTCAGTCTGTGAGCTGTCCATTTAGGATATAGGTATGTTCCCCTCCCAGTAATAGGGTTTCCTCCTATAATCTAGGTGTTTGTGTTCCTGCATTTTGGTTCCATGTCGCCATAGTCCTGCATCTGTGGCTGTTGTGCAGATGGTATTTGCGGCAAGGTGTCTGATACAGTGTGTGATCTTGAACATAGGCTGTGTACTATAAAGTGTAGGATATGCTGTCCCCCCTCTTGGATTTTGCCAATTTGGTTGCATCCCTCCCTCACTTCTACATTTGCATCCTATGTGGCCCATCATTCCACTTGTCCAGCACTGCTGTGGTGGTCCCATGGGGTGCAGCTGTACCCCGTTACACCCTCCTCCTTGCAGAACCTGATGTCCTCCCCTCCTCCTCTGAGGTTGAACCCTCTTCCTTGCATCCAATAATTATACTTTCCCCTTCCTACAAAGTTCCCATCAGCCATTGGCCGTCCTTGAAGCACTTCTGATGTGATCGCTCCACCTCTGCTTGTCAACATTGCTCCTTCCATTGAAAATGTGGACAATTGTTTCTGCACAAACTTCCCTTCTTATATCTTTCCTCAAGTTTCTTTCTGTTCTTCTCTTGTAATAATTGACAATGATGAACTATGGTCAATTGGATTTCGGGCCATGGATTTGCTTCCATCCCTACTCATTTTTTCAATTGTCTGTGCACTGTTTTGGGTAGCCCTTCACATAATATGTGATACAAAATGTACACGGTTTTGTCCCACAGTTCACAAATCCCAAGGCACCATTCCTCTTGAATCTCTTCAATATACGCAGCAGGGTCTTCATCTTCACACATCTTATGTGTAATGATGGCCAATGTGTCTGGCTATTGTACTCAGAGTGCCTCCATACATCTGCTCTGAAATTACTAAATGGTGCCCTGTCATGGGCTGTATTTTGTGCTGTTACTCCAGGGTACCCCGCTCTTTTCCATTTGTCATGAGTCCGCTCTCCTATGGAAGTGGCAAGCAAGCCCTGTATGTCACCGATTGTTAGTGTCATTTCTGTCGTCATTGTATCGAGTTCATATACCCAATTTCAAGGCTCGGAAGTCAATTTTCGTAGCTTACACCTCAAATTGTCCTATCCATTTGTGGCCATTGTATATATTGCGGCCGCCCTGCCCCTTCGCTAACAATGGGAATTGTGCAATTCCTACATTGCGTCCAGGACTTGTGGCCTTTGTTTTTTGTGAAGGCTCTTGTCATGCTCACTTTCCTTCATACTGGTAATGATCTCAACCTGGTTGCATAGGATGTTATCTCTTCTATATTCCGCGTCATTTCCTTCGATCGCTTGTGGGCTGGTATGGGATTGAGGCTTTCCTCTTCTAATACTTCCATATCGGACCACTGTCCTTTCCTCTCTGGGTTAACGCTCATGGAGGGGTCTTGCCCGGTCCCCTCCTCTCCCTCATCTTCACTTCTGTTCTTTTCCTCATCTGAGCACATTGTTCCACAATTGTCATCATTCCCTTTGTCCTCCCTGTCTTCAAAGTCTAACCGTATCAGACGGTTTGACTCATATATTCCATGTATTGCTATGTCTAATAGGCTTGGGTTCTCTAAGGGGCGATCCCACTATGCTCCGTGTCATCCTCATGGTAACACATCTGTCTCTCCGGCTTGTGTAAAAACTGCTGATCCACCTTCGTATCGCTGCTCTCTTATTTTTGTCTGGAAGCATATGATTTTTCATTATCGGCTCCATTTCCTTAAATCATCTTTCTAAACTCTTTACTCTCTCTCGCTCCTGTTTTTCACTTCTCTGTTTTCTTCAGTGTTCATACTCCGAAGCAATTTTCTCAACTTCTTTTTGACATATCTCTCTACTCTGCTTTTTCTGTCGTTCTCTTTCCTCTATTTAACTCTTCCACTTCCCTTTGTCTCTCTTTCTTCCTTTTGCCTTCTCACATTTTCCCTTTCTTTCCTCTCTTTCTCCTGTTCTCTTTGATTCAGTTCCCTTCTCATCTGTTCCTGCAGCCTCTTCTCCTTTTCTTTATTTGCTTGATGTTTTCTCTCCCTTTTGTCTGCTTCCTCCAATATGCTGTCCCATTTTCCTTCTTCTTCTAACTTTCTCATGTATGTTGCTTCTCCTTGCTCTTTTTCCTTTCTCTTTTTAGCTTCCCCATTATTTGTCCTCCCACCCAGTCATTTGATGTGATTGCTGTCCCTTCATTGTCATTTGGTTTATTCTTCTGCCTGTCAATTCCCTCTTCAAACTCTGTCAATCTCACCTGTAATTTGTGGCTCTCACTATATCCTTTGCGCACGTAGACTGGTTTTTGATGATCTAAAGTTCCATTTAGAGTGTCCTCATTACTGTAAGTGGGTGGTGCATATGTGTTTTTTTTTTTACCCCACTGGGGGTGGATATTCCACCTCGTCTCTGAACATTTTCCACAATTGTAAAATAGTTACTCTTTTCTGCAACATTTTCCCTTTATATGCAGCGTGTAAATCTGTGGTCATATGTTGCAGCACTGATTTCAAAAGGGTTCCCTCTTGAGGCTAAGGTAAAACATTTTATCTGCTGTCTCTCGGACCAACTGAGTGTGATTCTTTTGTATCTCATCTTCGTATCTCGGCAGGGATTTCCATAGGTGAATAAGGGGAGTATCTCCTCCCATAATAGCACATCAAACTGTTGACTCCCGATACTTACCAGACTTAAAAAAAAAACTCTTCAAGTCTAATACCTCTTCACTCTGGATTCAATTTTCTATCACCAATTTTTACTTCACTTCTGTCATTTTTCTATATTTCCTTCCAAGCCTCTTGGCTACACCAACAACCACGTGGATCCACACCATAACCACTGTCCATGCTTCAAAACTCTGCCTTTTATGTCTGAACCAAAATTCCTGGTGTCCTACGATACAAACCAATTTGAACAAAACATTGTTTTCCACACCCTAAAATAATGTGTGGCTTGGTCCTGAAAGCGTGCTTTTGCAAATTTGGTGTAAATCCGTTGAATAGTTTTTAAAATAATTGCCAAAAAGGAGGTCCATAAAAATGTGTGATATCCCGATCCGGTCCATGGACTCATTTACTGATTTGGAGCCCGTGGATGCCTCTGGGCAAATCAAAGAGCAGCGTGATGTTCCAGGACATCATACATGCTCACTGATTGGTCAATTAAGTGATGTGCATCAAAACCTTTAAAACGGACGCGATGTTGGATTTGCGAACAGCGCCTGTAGTGCCAGACATCACAGTAAAACATACTAAAAAACACAACATTGCACATGTCTAAGAAATGAAACTATCTCTGAGTTGGTGATGAGGATGGTAAGGGATATGGCCATAAATAGCCAGAAATTGGGTAGTATTGCATCTATAATGTCCGCGAACATCTCAGATATTTGAGGACATTCCTGTGATGTTCACAAACATCTCAGATGTTTGGGGACATCCATGCATGTTTCTGCATTACAGGGTTGATGAAAAGCAGTTTTTGGATGACTTATAACTTTGGGGCCACACAATGATAATGGATGAAATTATGCAATATCATTTTAGAGCTGACCCTGAATGGTTCTGCAAAGTTTGGCGCATTTTTTTAAAAGAGGGGGCAAAATTAGAGGGGGGGCCCAAAATATTTGAAACGCTTATAAATGTGGTGATGTTTGAAAAATCTGCAGAAAAGTTTGCAATAAGATTGTAGACCTAGATTTGAATGTTCTTGCAAAGGTTGGTGGGATTTTGTTGAAAGGGGGTTCTAAACCTTTTCACATAGCTTATAACTTTGTTGCTGTTTGACGAATATGCACAAAGGTTTTCAGAAAGATTATAGACCCAACCATGAATGTGTGTGCAAAGTCTGAATGGATTATGCCAAGTGGGGGCTAGTTATATAACTGTTATGACTGTTTTTTGTATGTACATTTTGACACTTTTCAAAAAATAAAACATTAACTGATTTGCAGCAAACTCGTATAAGGAGTCTTGGCAAGGACCCAAAAGCATGGTTTTGCAAATGTGTCTGTTTTTGTTGTTGTTGAAAAATGTCAAAACTTAAGTAAAAAAATAGTGATACACCTTTGGTGACTGAGGTATAGCTTGTGGCCACGGGCAGTGGCCAAATTATGGCCCGGACAATATGGCTACGGCCATGACCAGGATGGACTGGCAATGGGGTTAAAGTGGCCATGGCCACCAGGGACTGGCTATCTGGTAAAGTTTTTCAAAATAGGGATCGGTTTGCATGGCAAAAAGAAATGTTGGGCTACAGCCCGAAGTGCTGGACAGAATTGCAGCAAACATTTGCAAGGAGCATCAGCAGGGACCTCAAAGCATGGTTTTGCAAATCTATCCTGTGTTTAAGTTTTCTATAGCTTCATGTCAAGAAGCGCTGGGAGGACTTCAGGTCCAGGACCCTGAACAAGGCCCGGCGCCTCTTGAAGGCAGCGGATGCTAAGGGGCGCCGGGGTCACTTGTCGGAAGATCAGATGAGGGTCCTGGAACGTATATCCCCAGCGCTCCACGTCCAGGTCCTTGAGAGGCAGACCCGTCTGGAGTCGAGCGGTAAGTGTACATGCATCCTGATTGTGAGCTGTGCGTGTGGTGATGTGCCAGTAGTGTGCAGGTTGCACATCTGTTTGTATGGGGTCGAGTATGGGTGGGGGTGTACAGGGCCGTGAGGCTAACACATGCGAGGGCTGTAATATGTGAGGCATGGATGGTGCTTGTGTGTGTAGGCTTGCATGCCAAATGCAGTTGTGTGGGCACACATGTTTGGATGAATGTGTATGTAAGTAGACATGTTTGTGATGTCACGCACGCATGTATGTTGTTTTCAGCTGCATGTATCAGCACTGTGTACATGTGCATTTGTGTGTATTTGACAAGGGTGCAACAGTGATGCAACATGGATGCATGTGACAGCGGATTGTGGAAGCCTGATTGGCAGATGTGACATGGATGCCCATCTGAACACTGCGACACTTGGCAGAGGTGTACACATGCATGCAAGTGTGGTGGTGTGTGTACATGTGTAGTGCACTTCCTGTGTTGCATGTGATGTCTGGCTTAGCTTTGCCTGCTCATGCTGTTGTATGTGTATGGATGGTGCTGTCAGTTGCAACATGGCTGTGGTATGGCTCATGTGTGCGAGTTGAAACGATGGTCAGGGCGGAGAACTCCATGCGGAGGGCCCTGAGGCGGACCGAGTGCCTCGAGGCAATCCGCAGGGGGTTGGAGGTGGACACGTCGACGGCCCTGCGGACCCTCGGGGCCATGGAGGAGGACCGCCTCCGGGACATTGAGCAGGAGTTCGTTGATGCCCTGGCCCGGGACATCCAAAAGTGAGCCGTCGGACTAGCCCGCTGCCCTTGTACATAGTTCTGTAGTTAGTGTTAGGTTTCCTTTATTTTTGCATTTTTTGTGGACCTTTTGGACAATGGGCCACATTTTTGTATATAGTTTTTGTTTTATTAGTTAGTGTTGTTAGATAGGTTTCATTTCTTTTGTTGGGATAATGGACCCTGGCTTGTTCATCTGTATATAGTTCACTGTTGGATTTTCTTTTTATTTTACAATTTACCCATGGAGCAATGGCTTTCAATTATAATTTTCCATTGGATTTTCTTTTGTGGACTGTGACTTTGGACACCATTCCTCTGGATTATGATTTTTGGTTTTGCATTTTTTCACGGACATGCTTCTTTTCATTTTTTTTACATTCCCATTTCTGTTTGTTTATTTTTGATTCAATTTATGTTTCCTTTAATACATATTTTTTGATCAAACTTCAATGTGTAGTATCATCTCATTGGTTTCATGCATATCATGATATGGGTTTTGAGATTCACTGACACCCATTGGGTGTATGTGAGGGACATGTGTTCGTTTCCAAACTTGCAATTGGTGTTCTATCATGTTATTGCCATTCCTAAGTGGGTGGATGCAATACTCGGTTGGGTTTTTTGCATTTGGAGGCTGACCATAGGGACCAGGGATCTAGATTGTGATGACATGTTGGCTGGGGAACATGAGTTGGGGCCTGGTGAAGGGTGCACCACAGTGCTGGGGGGTGGGGGTGCAGGGGAACATGAGTTGGACATGAGTTGGGGCCTGCTGGCAGGTGCCCCACAGTGCTGGGGGGTGGGGGTGCAGGGGAACATGAGTTGGGGCCTGGTGGAGAGTGCACCACAGTGCTGGGGGGTGGAGGTGCAGGGGAACATGAGTTGGACATGAGTTGGGGCCTGCTGGCAGGTGCCCCACAGTGCTGGGGGGTGGGGGTGCAGGGGAACATGAGTGGGGGCCTGGTGGAGGCTACCCCTGGTGGCTGGGGGGTGGGGGTGATGGGAGACATGGGTGGGGGCCTGGTGGAGGCTGCCCCTGGTGGCTGGGGGTGCAGGGGGACATGCGTTGGTGGGCAGTAGTGCAAAGTGACATGTGGGTTGGCTGGGGGGCATGGCCATGGTGGATGGGGTGCCTGCAGGACATGTGCAGGGTAGGCCCCTGTGGTGTGGGCCACCTGCAGGGCTATGGAGGGTGTAGAGGGAACACCTGGGAGGACCCACACGTGCAATTCACGTGTGGTGCTCCCCGCGCACCCCTGTAATACACATACCCTGATGGAATCGCGTGTGATACTTCCCGCGCACCCCTGAGATACACGTACCCTGCTGATTTTGCGTGTGATACTTCCCGTGCACGTACCCTGCTGTTTTTGCGTGTGATACTTCCTGCGCACCCCTGGAATACACGTACCCTGATGGAATCGCGTGTGATACTTCCCGCGCACCCCTGGAATACACGTACCCTGCTGATGTCACGTGTGAAACTTCCTGCGCACCCCGAAATACACGTAGCCAGGACATTCGCGTGTGGAACTTCCCGCACACCCCTGATATACACGTACCCTGCTGTTATCGCGTGTGAAACTTCCCGCGCACCCCAAGATACACATAGCCAGGACATTCACGTGTGGAACTTCCAGCGCACCCCTGGAATACACATACCCTGCTGATATCACGAGTGAAACTTCCCGCGCACCCCGAAATACACGTAGCCAGGACATTTGCGTGTGGAACTTCCCGCGCACCCCTGATATACACGTACCCTGCTGATATCGCGTGTGAAACTTCCCGCGCACCCCAAGATACACGTAGCGAGGACATTTGCGTGTGGAACTTCCAGCGCATCCCCGGACTACACGTACCCTGCTGATATCGCGTGTGAAACTTCCTGCGCACCCGAAATACACGTAGCCAGGACATTCGCGTGTGGAACTTCCCGCGCACCCCTGATATACACGTACCCTGCTGATATCGCGTGTGAAACTTCCCGCGCACCCCGAAATACACGTAGCCAGGACATTCGCGTGTGGAACTTCCTGCGTACCCCTGATATACACGTACCCTGCTGAATTCACGTGTGAAACTTCCCGCGCACCCCTGATGTACACGTACCCTGATGGAATCGCGTGTGGAACTTCCAGCGCACTCCTGAAATACGCGTACCCAGCTGAAATGACATGAGGTACTTCCCGCACACCCCAGTGATACACGTAGCCCGCTTGCCGTGCTGGTACAGGGTTAGCGCAGCTCTTTGCGCTGGATTGGGGATTTTGATGGCTTTTCCCTGCGCGAGAGGCGTTCTTGGGGGCGTAACTGGCGCTGCTGCAGGGTCGCTGCGCCACTGTGCGCCACGGCTGGTTTTGGTAGCTGGAATCCATGAATACGCTGTGCGCGGAAATGGATTTTAGCGCACGCGGCTGGCGCAGGGATTCTCACGCGCACACTGTGCGGCAGCCGCGTGCGCCACTTGTGCGCTAAATTCTATGAATTACACCCTAAGTGTTTAAGGGACTCCAACTCCTTATTACAAAATCGACAGATAGAATTTAGTCCCACATTACACGCCCAGTGGCCGGTTCGCTCTTTCGTTTTCATTGCATTCAGCCGAAATGGCATGTATAGTCTTCTGGCTTTCGAATTCGGGAATCGAGTCAGATATTTTTGAAGGATGTTGTAACCCCTTGATTCAGCAGGAGAATTTTTCATCGCATTGGCGGCTAAACGCTCGTTACAAGTATTTATCCAGTCAGCGCGCCATAGGGTCACTTTAGCAGACGTAGGATTTCTGTGAAGAGTTTTCAAGCTAATGTTGTTAAATGCTAAAAGATCTTCACATCTTTTTATCCATTGAGAGAGAATATCTGAGCCTCCCGATGGAGCATTGTGGAATATCTGGAATTGGAATATTCCTTCCTCTGCTCTAGTTTTTCGAAACAGTGCTAGTTGGTTCCAGCATATCCTAGCGTGCAGTGAAATTAAAGCTAATTCGTATCGTATGTAGGCTGATGCAATTCCAGGTGGTAAGTTTAAGGTTTTGGTCCAGAACATATGTTCTAATGAGTTCCAGTGTGTCGCCGGGCAACCAAAGGCATTTTCCGCGCCGTAAGCCAGAATCGGCACAACTTTTTGTTCATAGAAATTACGCAGCGGATGCAATGAAAATCGCCCATATTTTCTATGTATCACTGAGCCCTCAGCTGACCACATTTTCGCTTTGAATCGACCACCCAAGGGTCGTCACATATGCTGGAATTTAGATTCATGGCGAGGTATTTTACGCTTTTTGAGAGCTGCAACTTCATTTGATTTAGAGACCATACATATTTTAAGTCTCTTGAGTTACGACTTGTTTTTAAATTTTCAAACACCAGTATTTCTGTCTTGGTTATATTGATCTTCAATTTATTCTGGCAAACATATTTTTGAACAGCTTCGAGTTTGCGTTGAAGACCAATCGGTGTTAAATCTAGAATTACTAAGTCGTCAGCATACAACAGCCAGCTTACCTTCGATGAATTGAGTTTTGGTGGAAAAGATTGCACCGATTGAATTGCGTCCCCAATATCAGAGATAAACAGGCCGAAGATTGCAGCTTCTAACGGGCAACCTGGCTTGACTCCTTTGCATGTTTTGATTTGAGCTGACAACGTCCCCGATGTGTCCAGCCGAACGGCAATTGAAGTATTAGAGTGAAGCTCTGGAATTGCTGCAAGTAAGCCAACCGGACAGCCCCACAGTTCCAAATTTTGCCACAATAGTTCACGATCAATCATGTCAAAGGCCATGGAGAAGTCAACGAAAGCAAGATACACTCTCGTGTTAGTTCTCAAAGCTTCCATTTTCAGCAGATTTAGAACCAGCAGGTTTAGTGAACACCCCACAAATTTCACGAAACCCGCCTGTCTTTCCTCTACTCTTTTTGCTGATTTAGCCCAAGTGATCAGTTTTACTTGCAACAGGGATGAGAAAATCTTGCCCAGAACGTCGAGCAGGGCCACCGGACGATAATTTTCTGGTGATGCTCTGTTTCCTTTCTTAAATATTGGTACGATTATCCCAGTCTTCCATGAGGCTGGCACTTGCTTTTGCAAGTTGATTTTCGTAAATAGATCAAAACACAAGTCTGTCCATAGATCAGGAAACTGTTTGATCATATAGTTAGACAACCCATCGGGGCCGGGGGCTCGCAAGTTTTTTGCTCTCATGATTATATCTCGGATATCGTCCTTTGTGAAATGTAAATTCCATGATGTTAGATTGGTAGTTGACATATTTGGAGCAAGATCTTTGAAGTATAGGGCTGTGAAGTGGTTTACCCACTCTATTTCAGGAATAGGGCAAGCTTGTAGGGCCACTTGCGAGGTTTCCATGCAGTTGATAGTTCGCCAAAACTCGCCACTGTTTTTATTCGTAAGGATCTTCATCATTGCTTCCGCATCGTTTTGATGTAATATAAATTGATGGCTTTTGATCCAATTTTTATAGGCTTGTTTGACTACTTTGTTTTTTACTGCTATTTCACTCTTTGGGCCTTTATTATTTTTTTGAATTTCAGCTCGCATTGTTCTTTTTCGTTGTTTTACCATAAGATCAAAACTATGTTTGTTCACGAAAGACCAGTTTTTCAGACCAATATTGTTGGTTTTAAATTGCGATAAAATTGGCATATATTCAATCTCGTCTGGCTTCAACTTGAGTTGTTTACATATCTTAGCCACGTCGTGTTCTTCCAATTTTAGACGAAGACGATTTGTTTCCACTGTGAATTTAGTTTTCCACTTTTTGATTTGCGGACTTTGTGAGTCTTGAAATCGTAATTCTAGCATTTCATGATCGCTATTCTTCATGGAATGAACTTTCATGGTCTTAATTTTTCCATGCAGTGTGTCAGAAACAAAAATATAATCAATGATGGAACTTTGACCTTCCCGCTGCCACGTGGGCTTAGCCGGTATGTCACCTTGCATTCGACCATTTAGCATTGAGAGTCCTCTTACTTCCATTTCTTCTAACCATAATTTTGACAAATGACCTTTGGCGGGACACTGGGGATTAAAAAAATCAATGTTTAAGTCGCCACAAACTATCAAAGGACTTCCACTGTTTGATTCCAACAAATTATCGAGAATTGCGGTAACCTGATCAATAAATGTAAGTGACCCAGTCCGTTGGTGATTCCAATATAAGTTGATAATATAGATCATGTCGGAAAGTTTGAAGGGAGCGGCAGTTTTGCGTAACTCACAGACTTGGATGTAGGGCGTTTAGTTTGTCGAGTTCTGCAACCAGTATCCCGATGACCTTTTAATCAATGTCAGGAGACCTGCTACTGGGCTGCCCTTTTCTGCCTTTATGGCTGGATTGATTGCACATTCATAGTCTGTGATTGTTGGTAATTCACAGATCCAGGTTTCTTGTAAACAGATTAGTTGTAACTCGTGTGCCCAGTTATTATTTAAGAGATGTGAAAAACCATGCGTATTCCATGAGGCAAAAGAGCATTCTTGATCCACATTAAGCTTCGGGCATTAGCTGTTCAAATTTGCATTTAGTGACAAGGACATCCAGTTCCAGTCTTCTACGGGGACATGTTCTCTTTGAGTGCTTGTTTTTATCAAGGAGGATTTTTCAGTTTGTCTCTCATTATCTATAGTAATCTTAATTCTTTCCATTGAACTTCTTCTGAAGCTCATGACCTCTTCAACCGCCACAAAACTTTGGGGAGGCGAAGCGGCTGAATGCGCACTGCTAGTTAGACCATTCAGGTCGGACGAGGATCGCCAGGTTTTCACACTTTGATCCAACTTTCTCGCCACTTCAAAAGGTTTAGAGGTACACTTATTAGAGGGCCAAGCTTCTCGTGGCTGATTTAACATCTCTTCTTTTTCGCGTCGTTCCGGGTCCCTCACTTTATAAGTATCGAAGCCCATTGATAGCAGCTCTTCATTTGCATCCAAAATTACATTTGCGATTAGATTAGAGTTTAGATGTAAAATCACCTTATTGGTGCACCTTTCCTCTGGGAATTCAATAATTTTCAGATCTTTCGACTCCAAAGAGCAAAGACGGGGTACATGATGAAGTAGTCATAGCACATTAGTTCTGTTCAGAATAAGTTTATCCGAGCCCTCCAGTCGCTTTAACATTAATTTAATCAGCAACAATGGCTCTGCCGTTTGTCCGGCAGTCATCCTGTTCTTGTTTTTCATATTTTGCACTAACATTTTGGGCTTAAATAAGTCTGATTTCTGAAACATTTCTACTTTGGCATCAAGAGGTGTTTTCGCGTCTGATCCCAATTCTTTCTCAAGGTACCCCTCATATAAGTTGCACTGACTTGAGTCGACAGTATTTTGTGCTTTCAACTGGCCTTCTATCCTTTGTCTTTCTCTTTTAGCTTGTAGTGTCATGAATTCCGGACTCCTTGGCACTCTACCCTCTTCCTTGTCCTCTACAACTGGCAGAAGGATCTCGCACAGTCTATCTCTCACTACACGTCTTGGACAGGTTAATGGAGCTTCGCCCTTCTGTGACTCATTCGGGGTGCAATTTTGTTTCTTGAATGATGTAATCTTATTATCGCTGCTCGATTTTGTTTCCAATGCAGATACTACAGCTTCTTGAATGACACGTACTTCTGCAACAGTTTTAACTGGTTCAACATCGAGTTCAATCTTGTCTTCATAAACTGATAGATCCATTAATTCCGCTTGTATTGCCAAGTCCTCTTCGTTGGGCAAACTCTCCATCGCATTAGATTTTGGATCGTCTATTTCCAGATGCACAATCTGAGTCTCCTTTATTGTGTCAGCTAATTTCAAACTGGTCGAAATAGCTTTGTCAACTATTTGAAACATATTTAAATTCCGTAAGAATTTTCGGGCTCCTTTTTGTTGCGATTTTTTTCGAGCAGGCATGTTCTTTTGCTTTTTCATTAGAGGATGGTTTTTCTTTGAACCCACAGTTGAAGTCGGTTGCACTTCTAGATCTAAACTTTGAAAAATAGGAAACAGACCTGCAGACTTCGCTTTTGTCACCGACACATTCTGCGGGTCAGAAACCCCTTCTATAATTTTCTGAAGTGGAGATGAACCGGAGGCCATTTGAGGGTCCACTAAGGCTGGATTAGATGCATTTTTTGCTTGCATAAAAGCTGTATTAAACGAAATATCAAGAGCTTTTCCTAAGCAATCGTTTTTGGAATGTGATTCATCAACAAGCTTTTGCTTGCGCACCTCAATTTCCAACAGAGCAGCGCTTTCTTTAGGCCCCTCATTCGCGATGTCAATCACTTCTATTATTGAACTTCCTGGTGACTTACTATGCAGGAGAAATTGCGTGTCTGGTTGGACGGGCTGTAAATGTGGATCAGGCATCTTGGCCAGTTTTGAAGAGTTTACGCAAACATTCGAATTGGCAGCTAAAGCTTTACTTCCCAAGTCTTTCAGGTTACCGTCGTCCCGTAGTTCATCTTTTTTTTTTACTATGGCTGTGTGTGATTTATGAAATAAGGACAAGGCTTCTTTTGCAACCTCTGCAAACAGCTTTTTGTCAATCATATCATTCTTTTTAGCCTCATTTGTTGCTAGGATGCCTGCCATAATGTGATGAGTCATCTCTTCTTGTTTGTGTCTATCTCTACCCTGCATTGATTCTAGGTGAACCAATTTTGAATTCATCAGAGCTAGTAGAGTTGTGACATCCTTCACGTTATCATTTAAGGTTTCATATAACTTCATGAAGAGTGTGAGAGAAATTGACATTGCCGATGTAAGAGCTATTAAAAGATCATTAGAGGGCACATGAACACAAGGAGCTGGCCGATCACATTCCACTCTCCCCTCTAACTTATGTGGAATGCGTCTAGAGCATGTCCCTTCCCTCCTAATCTTAGGAAACGGATGGTCACCAATCGAAGAGTCCGACGTATCAGAATCGTCAGATGTCTCTTCACAAATTGAGCTTTCACTTGCAATGATGTAACGTCTCTTGTTGCTGGACTGACCAGTCTTGGGTGGAATAGGCAATCTTTTCAGCGAATCGGCCACATTTCCCTCTTGTGACAGTTAAAAACTATCAGAAGACTCTGTCACGCATGGTTTACTTCTTTTATAATTACCAATTCCCCATATATCTGGATTTGAGTTAGTGACACTAATACAAGTCCTTTTCTGTGGAGCTTTGGATAATAACTCATGAGGTAGATTAGATACATCCGACTGGTTACAAGATCTGGATTTGTTTAGACTTATTAGGTTCTGTAGGACTGCAGAGACTACCTCTAACAAGTTTCTTTTGTCATTGATTAGTAAACCATTTCCTGTAGCATTTTGAATAATCTGTGTATTTTCACTATGCGATGTTGTCTTCAGGCTAGAATCCTTAAAGGGGGTCTCTGTGGGCTGTGAAGCATAAATGGGGCTCCTAGCGTTTTGAGGGGCGGCAAAAGAATCACACAGCGAGGCATTTACAGGATTGCTCAGCGACATGAGAGAATCGGTAGTTGTACTTACAGTGTTTCCGTGTCCATCGCCCGTGCCACCTGTCCCGCTGGGCGAAGCGGTTAGCCTCATATTACACTCAGGGGGAGGAAGCGAAGCAGTGCCCACTGCAGCATCTGCCAAATCCACCAGGCGCTGCACGTTCCCTGCCTCACTCATGATCCCCACAGCGGCGCCGGGCTCGCCCGCGACCACCGGCCACGCCCCCTGGACCAGCCCGCCAACGTCATCAATGGCCGCCACGGCAGGGGATTTTGTGGCATCGTCCATTCTCCACTCCTCGGTATCGTCCTCGCATACCGGCACAACACCCGTCGAGGCGGCGGTCTCCGTGCCACTCGGCGACAGCGGCACATCGGCCCGGCCAATCCGCGAATCAAGGTCGATATTACTGTTCTCTTCTATCTCGATACCACTTGACTTTATGTTCTTCATATTATTCATATTGGTTTTTTTGTTGGTCCTCTTCACTTGGTTTGAGAACGCTGAGACCAAGCCCCCGTCCCCCTCTACTTGTTTTACTTGCAACGGAAGGGGAGGGGGCAGTGGGGACGGAGGGCGTGAAAAAGCCTGCGCATGTAAGCTTAGGGGCATGAACGTGCCACAAATAGGTGATAGGCCAACATCCAGTGTTTTCAGGGGTTCAAACACATCTTCCAGCGGCGTTACAGATGTGTCTTCAGCTAAGTCAATATTGTTAGTTGCTGACCCACAGGAAAAGTATTGACTTACTTTTTTGGTTTCGATTTTTTCGCCTGCAGAACTTCTAAGTTTGCTGTTTGTCTTACTTGAGCTCTAGTTCTTAGCAGCACATTAGATGTACTGAGATTAGATGGATCCATTTCTTACAGGCTAATATCGTCCGATTATTTGCCTTGCGCTTTGCGCCACTCGCCAAACAGCAAACAGCGATATCCTCAGCCCTTTGGTCCTCAGGGCTTAGCCTAGTTAGATGTAGAGGTCATCTATTAGTAGCATTTTCATTTGTTTTACTCTGCGTAGTTCCATTGCAGCTTCTGTAGAAAGTTTGTAATAGTCTAATTTGTTTTGGTGTTCTAATGGCAGGAGTAGTAATCGGTCTAAAGTGACACTGCTTATGTTGTAGGCAGCTACACCTGTGGGGGCAGTGACAACAGCTGACAGTTTGTTGTTTGTCAATTGTTGAAGGAACTTACTGATGATTTTGATTAGGAATGTTTTGCCAGAACCAGCTTCACCACTGACGTACACTAGTATAGGTTTGTAATTTTGGCAGGTGCATTCTTTGTTTTCTTGTTGTACACCATGTGCAATTTCTTTTGTTACTACTTGAAAAATGCTACGTTGCTCATTGTTTAGTTTTGATTGTAGTACAGTTAAGTCTTCTTTATCTTCATACTGACACATGGTGTTTTCTACTTCTGTCATAGCTAATTCTGCCTCATTTGTTATTAGTGGTTCTCCCAGTGGTTCTTGGCTTCCTGTTACAGAAGGTTGACTACTGTCAGGAGTGTCCTTATCTAGTTGGGCCTGGAGTTCTTCTTCGTGTTGCTGTTCATTGTGCAACGTTGTTTTGTACTGTGTAAAGTTTACATCAGTTATAGTGCTTTCATTTGCTTTGAAAGCATCTTCTTATGAGTCATAGTTATCTAGTATTTCTTCATCTTTTCTCCATGGTTTAAAGAGTTGTAGCAGGGACATGTAATATACTTCTTTATGTTGAGGAGTCTTTAATGACAATTTGATATGATTCATTACATTTGGTTTGGTGAGTTTTACTAAGCTGCCTTCACAGTTTGTCACTCTGTATTTACCTTTTTTTTCATCGGGTTTTATATTATTTTTGTATGTGAAGTGTTGGGCTATGTGGTATAGACACATGGTTTCCAAAGTGTTACTTCTGTTTGTGTAGTGTGTGTCCAATAAATTGTTTTTTTAAATGTCTTGGCTGTTGGGATCATGTTTGGCTATTGTTTCTATATCTTCGTATGATTTTAGAACTCTTTTTCTAGATTTAGCTGGACCAAGACTTAGCCATACTATATTTTCAGATTTACCATACAATGCAGTACCAGTTAAACGATCAGCTGCTTCATAGGATCCACATTCTCTATGGGACAGCATTTTTATGCCCAAGCTGTATAATTTCTTAGACACTGTTTAATCTGATGACAGGTCATTCCAGAGGTCTTGGAGCTCTGTCTTTTCTGCTTTGGTTAAGTATTTTGTGACATATCGTGCAACTGCAGTAGAATTGTCTGCAATGTACTGCACATCTATGTTTGCATTCCATAAATGGGCAATGATTGCATTGTAATCATTGATATATTTGTCTTCTTCTGTTCTTTTTATGTAATATGTATTTTTAGGTGACTTACCTTTAACACTATTTCTATCTGAAGACATGGGGTTGTTCACTTGACCTGTATTTGTAACTGGTCTAGGGAAACCAAATTGGCATTTGGTGTAGTATTTCCCTTTGTTTTTGTATTTGCAACGACAATATTTGACACATTTGTGTCTTTGAAATTGTAAAATTTGTGCATGAAGATCACTTTTTGTGGCTTCTCTTGGAATTTCACAATTAACATATTTTTCAATAAACTGTAATCCATAAAACCATGTGGATATGTGGTGCTCCTCTGGCTTGGTATTCTTTTCTCCAAAAGAAGTGTTGCACTTCTCCAAGGGGAGGAACAGTTTTATTACAAATAAAATGTAGCATAGCAATGAAGCGATGGTGAAAATATCTTGAAACATTAACAGGATCCAGAGAACAAAGTTCGCCAGGTGTTATTATATCTATGTTTGTTTTGTTTTTGTTTGATATGCGTAGGAAATCATGTAAATCTTCCAATGCATATTCTGCACAACTTAATGTAACAAACCAAGTGGGTGGGCCAAGGTTTCTGATCATACAATGTACATCTCTGTGACGTCGAAACCAGTACTCTTTAGTACCACGCATGTTTGCTAATAGATTTGTAATATTTGATTGTAAAACCTCATCTTTTTGTTGCACTTTTTGTAATAATTGTGTAGCTGTCATATTTTGAAAGTGGGATCCTGATTTTAATGTGTGTGCAACTCCGTAACATAATGTTGCTAGTTCACTTTCAAAGAGTAGGTGGAATATGTATTCCACATTTTGTCTAAATCTGGGATCTTCAGAATACATCCGTAATGAGCGGTATTCTGATGCTGATATTTGAATAGGTCTATCATCATACCTTCCTCCTTTGCCAGTAGGAAAGAGTAGAGGAAAAGCATGTGCTTCTATACTTTTTTCCCATATGCTGATTGGTGATCCTTTTATTTGACACATTTGGTACGTTTCCAGTGCAACTTCTATGGTGTCATTAGAGTGCAATGGATGAATTGTATAATGGTCTAAAGTATTTGATATTGTAGAAGGATCTAGGAGCTCAAATTGACCAGCTTCTTGTGTCTCTTGAATTATTTTAGTTGTATCCTTTAAGTTTTCTTCAATATTAATTTCTTTGTAATATTCATTATTCTCTTTAAGATATTGCAAGTCTTGTCTAACTTTATGCATATCTACCAGCTGTTGCCAACTTTTTGTGTCTTTTGTAGGTACTCCATTTACTAAGATAATTAAAGATTGCTGCATTGGACGTTGCACTCCTAGAGTGGGCACATTTTCTTTTAGATATAATGGTAAATACACTACTTTTCCACGAATACCTTTCACTAATTCAGAAGGAGGTAATTTTGCTGTTTTTGGTTGAAGGCGTATTATTGCTTGAAATGGGTGCACTGTTTGAATTATGATGCTCTCATATAAATTAAGTTGTTGTAGGGGTTTTGGTAGTGGATTTAATTCCAAATTATTTGTGATAGCACATGAAGGAGTTTGGTTGTTGTCAGGTTTTGTAGTGCAGTAACTAAAAAGTATTAAGGGGTCAGTTATTTCGTATTTGTTTTCTGCTATAAGGTAGAGAGCTAATTCAAACCATTTAGAATCTTCAACGTCTTCTATTTTGTATGATAGGTCTACAGTTTTTGTGTTACTTTTATAAAAGTTCTGCAGCAACATACACACACATGGTTTGGTACTTCAGCTGATGTACTTTTAAATTTTAGTATTTCTTTTTTGTATGTTTGTAGTAAAAGGTTGCCATGTGTAGAATTGTTGCTAATTTGGTTTACAGCTATTTGATTCTGTAAGTGTTTTTCACTTCCAAAATATTTTTTTCTGGATATAGTCGATTTCTTCAAGTAGGTCTTTTGCTGTACCATGTAAAATAATGTTATTTAAATTGACCAGTGCTAAAGCAGGACTTTTAGCATAGTACAGTTTATAAACTAGATTTCTTATAGTTGAATGATGTGTTGATATCCTTTTGATATCATGGAAGGTGATTTTGCAAGTAGGTCCTGTAATGCAGGCCAATGAATTTCCTTGTAGTCCTGTGTACTTGCGCACTGCACAGGTATCCATATTTTGCATAACCTCGACCACTGCTGCTGTGTATGGCAATTTTATTTGTTTGCTTTTTTTGCATGCTTTTTCATTAAAGTATGGTTCTGTGCTTGTAGTGTGACTCCATTCACCTCCGCAGATACTTAAGAAGTTCTTTCTGTTGACATTTTGTTTATTGAGAAGTCTTTTTTGTAATTTAGTCATTAGTTTTGTTAGTAGTTTCATTTGTTTAACACTAAAATAAATAACTTTCTTTTGAGAAGAATTGCACTGTCTATCAACACTTGTAAGATGAATTTTCTACGATAGGTTTTAAGGGTTGAACTTGGTTTCTCTCCTGTTTTTATATGATTTTGAAGGACTCTGTGACGGAACATTTTGGCTAAAATACTTTTCTTGGTATGCTTACTTTGCACTGTATGAAGATTTATAGAAGCAGTTTTATCTGAAGTGATAGCTGATTTTCTGTTAATTGTTTTCTGCTTTGTTTTACATTTTGATAGAGGAGGCAACGTTTTTGTACTTGAAACTTCTTTTGTTTCACTAAATGACTGTATTAGCTGTTTTGTTTCAACTTTCTTTTTACAAATTCTGCTAGAGATGGATGCTTATGTTGGACACTTTTATTTTCATTTGCTCTACTTCGTGTGTTGCTTTCTATGGACTTGATTTTTGGTAGGCATTATTTAGGGTCTGTTGAAAAAAATAAAGAAGGTATGGGTTGGGGTGCTCTGCAATGTATGTGTGCTGTGTCCATGAGTGTTTGAGTAAGATGATAAAGATGTATGTAATGGTGTGTAATTGAGCATTGGGCAACTACAACTAGTAGGGATGGGTATTCTTGAATTAATGTGCTACTAAACTGGGGTTCAGATGACAGAAAAAAGTAAGCTAGTGGTGTGGAGAAGTACAAATAGTAAATCTAATGCTATACAATTAATACAGTTGTTTGTTCTATAACATCAAAATTCTAGCAGTTGAGTTGGGTAATTTGTGTGTTGAAAAATAGGAATTTGTGGACCATTCTGGCTGTAAATCACTGTTTAAGAAATGGGTATTTTTGGAGATGATGGTGCACAATCTCTATTTTTAGGCACAGAAATAGCATGAATTAACTTTACAGTTTGTTTGAGTAATAATACAAATATTATGGTGGTATTCAACTTACTTTTTTTCTAAAATGAGCAGGTTACTTCTTAGTTGTTCTTTGTACTTCAAATTCGGCTGCTTCTTTTCAGGAGAATGGTCTTCACTGCAATTGTAAAAGAAACAAATTAGTCATTTTGTTTGTATATAGCACTGTTTTTAATTTAGACATTGATTTTTTTAATTGACATCCTCAGCACCTTCCTCAAAACCATTAAAACATCTTATTCACATAAGATATGTCGCACCAGTTGCATACATACCACATGTTGTTAATGAATAAACTATATTGCAATGACTAACTGTAGCAAACAAAATATCTTTAGTATGCCTTGTGAAGTTCATAATGTACTACTGAATATCTCTATTCCTGTAACTAAGCTCTTGCAAGTAATAGTGCCTCAATGTCATAGGCTGCTTGCCCTATATAAATGTAAGTAAATAAATACAATTAAAAAAATGCTTATGTTACTACTGTACAAGTATTGTTGTTTGAGATTTGAACATAGTTGTTTGACTATATGTAGTCTATATATTTTAATTACTTTTTTTAGTTCTACATGATTTGAATGTGTGTGTGTGTGTAAAAAGAAATTAAATAGTATAAAGGTTTATAAGTAACAGTTGATTTGAGGAGATGGAAAAAAGACAGTAAATTCATTTTACAGATTATACAAGATAAAAGTCAGTTAATCTGTTTATATGAAACTACAAAATGTGTACATGTACTTTACAGAAAATATGCATACCTGTAGTTTGTGTTCATGCATATGGGTATGCATGGAGCTGCAAGTAGAAATCTTGGAGACAGTATTTTGTGTAGAAGGTGCTTTCCAATGAAATGACACTTGTGATTGGTGGATGGTCATGTGACTTCTTAGCTACATCCAATGATGGAATGGCATAGAGAGTGAAGTGGAAATGGTAGAAGGGCTGTCCATGTTACGATATGTCCGCGGACAAGGCGGTAGTTCACAGACATCGGGTGTTACATCCGGGTATTTTTGGGTTGGGAAGCCTTGCAAATGAGAATGAGCATAGAAAGGGATTGGTCAGGAAAGTTTAGTGGGTGTGTTGTGCCAGGGGAGAGTTTCTCAGATACTCTTTTTGCTGAGAGAAGAACAGATAGCTATGGCTGTGTGTTTCAGAAAACAGATTGTTTGGATTTTGGGAGTCTCGTGGATACATTGGTTTAAGGTGCATGCAGAAAGTTGTTGAGTAGCTCTAGATCTTGGATTCCCACATGTGGAAGTACACTGGCATGGAGTATGGGGAATGAAGTGGTAGGACTTGCTACCTCTCTGTGCTACTTTGGAGGCAGAGCAACATCTAGAAATAATTATAATTCATTGTGGAGGGAACAGTTTAGGACATGTGTCTGGGATTTCTTTGCAATTTGCCATGAAAGAAGGACTTGGGAAGGTCATGGACATGTTCCCAAATTCTCAAGTAATTTTTTCACGGATTGCACAGAGACAAATGTGGCTTTGTTCTTCTTCATTTGGTCCACAAATGGAGAAAGCAAGGCGCAATGTCAATAAGGCTGTTTGTGGCTTTCTAAAAGATTTTGGCATGTACTCTTTTCACAATGAAAATATTATGTTTCGTAGTACATACATTTTTGGCAGAGATGAAGTACATCTTACTTATGCTGGCAATCAGATTTTTCTGAGAAATATACAAAATGCACTCCCAGAGAAAATTGCAATTGTTATGATAGGGCAGCACCTCAAAATTTTAGATGTCTGCGGACTGTCCGCGGACTTCTAAAAAATACACAGGGCCCTGCTTCATTTATTTTCACTTCTATTTTTAACTGTGAAAGGCAGCTCTGAAAAGAGCCTTATTTTTTTTTTTATTTTTGTTGTTTTATATTTTTTTTGGTTTTTTATACAAGACACACTAGGAGAGAAGGGGAAAGGAGGGGAAAGGGGAGACACCAACCACAGGGATAAGAAAGGGTGAGCTGAGAGAGAAAGATGTAGAGTGGGTTTTATTTGGGTAGTGGGCAGATCTTGTTGTGCTCTGAGACGATAGTCTCAAAAGCACTTCGAAGTCGCTCCCCCCTGCAGAGTACTGCATCGCAGTACATACACACAACTGTGACCCTCGAAAGGTAAGCGTCATCAGCATTGTGTATGGCCTGTGAGGCAGCTTGAGGAATACGCTGTCCCACAGGAGTGTTCCTTGTGGTGACAGGATCAGAAACGGAGGATGAAGTAGAGGAAGTCAACGTGCTACGCTCCTCGCAAGGTACAACCTTGCGAATGGCCCCAGAGTGAAATGACCTTAGGTGTTGCTTCATGGTAGTGGTCCCAAAGCTATACAAAGCATGCCTCCCGCGACTGAGTACCATTTTGCACTCATTGCAGGTGACTTGGTTCGCACGAGCCTTAGGACCATTCCCATGAATGGTAAATAACCGCCACACCCAAGACTCACGCCGAGTGCGGGTAGTAGGGACTTCCACTACCTCATTCTCATCATCCTCTTCTTCCTCCTCTGCATCCTCACTCCTGTTCCCCTCTTCAGGCCCTTGGGGAGGTGGTGGTGGTGGAGGGGCTGGGGGTGGTACTGAGGCAGATGCAGCACCAGGTGGCATCAGTGCAGCCATGGATGCCATCAGGTTGAAGATGGAAATTTGCAGGTGGCAGCAAAAATCGGTGTGCTCTGTAGAATAGCCAGAAACACAATGAGAATAAGCTAAGTCTTTTATAGGGGAGCTTGTACGTGGTTCGTGGACATGTGCACTGTCCGCGGACAGATCGAACACATAAAAAGGTTCAAAAAGTTCCAAAAAGTATGTAAAAACTCAGGATTAGTATGTGGGACTTGTGCTATGGTGAGTTTTTATTGAAAAATATTGTGGATTACTTGAAAATGTACTTTTAAATTGTTCGGGGACACGAACAGTGTCTGCATTCAGAACACACGATCAGCGTGGGCGCGGTCACATGATCGCTTCGCGAACATGTCCGCGAAGAAAGCGGCTGTCCGCAGGACACCAAATGCACGGATATTGGTTTGCGCATGTGCGTTGATGTTCTACGGACACTGTTCGGGTCCTGAAGTAATTAAAAGTGTGTCACACGTCAAATGAACAGTTACGGACAGGCGTTTATTCTTAGAACAGTTTCAACTTGCTTGCGAACAATACGGACAGACATAGCGTCCGAAGGACACCTCCATTTTGTTTATTTACGCACATTTGAGGACACCACATGTGTTCTTAGAACAGTGTCAACTTGCATGCAAACTTTACGGAGAGGTATAGTGTTCTAAGGACACCTCTATGTCGTTTATTTACGAACATTATAGGGCACATGATGTGTTCTTAGAACAGTTTCAACTTGCTTACGAACAAAACGGACAGGCATACCGTTCTCAGGATACCCCTATTTTGTTTATTTACAAACATTTCAGGACACCGCGTGTGTTCTTAGAACAGTTTCAACTTGCTAGCGAACAGTAAGGACAGATATAGTGTTCTTCAGGACACCTCCATTTTCGTTTCTTTACGGACATTCCGGGCACCCGCGGTGTCCGCGGACACCTACATTGCTTTTTTAAAAAAAAATGAAATGAATTAGAACACAATATAAAAATGTAAGTTTATTTAACTTATAAGAATAATTTATGACAGAGAAGGTGAGGCAGAAACTGAAACAAAAACAGGAGAATTAGGGGTTTCAACAGGATTTGTATGAGGTGAAGAAGGGATGGAAGTCTCATCAAAACGTTTTGGTTCATAGAGAGGGTTTGGGGATAATTGACTGGGATTTGGTGAGGGGGACAGGTACATGTGGGACAATGGTACAAAGTTTTTTGTTTAAAATGATCTTCCACAAAGGTTTTCAAATTATTAAAATTATCCAACAATACATCCATTTTTTCTTGTATGCTGTGAAGAGTCGTATCCATGACAGCTTTTTCTGAAGTACTTTCTATTTTGGTATGCTCTCTATATATATGTTAAATGTATATAAAATAATAATAATTAAATGATTTATATTGTAAAGTGTCTACCATTAGTTTCACTATCTTCTGACCTTTCCTCATGTGGGAAATGCTCTTCTAGCCACTCCAGAGTACTAGACATTTCTGTGAGAGAAAAAACATATTTTTTTTTAATCTAATACAGAAAGTTTATAAATATATGAATAAAGTGCAGTACACTTACTATTTCAGGTAAGGTATGTTCTGAGTAGTCTTTAGGTCTGATACTCTTCTTGGTTGTGGAGTGTCTGTGAGGTAATTATGTTGGAAGCCTATTTATCTTCTTTTGGTATATTCCATTTTAGAACATATTGGCCCTCATTACGACCCTGGCGCTGGACCATGGTGCTAACAGCACCATGGTCCATGCCGGTAACTTACCGACCACGCTATGGCGGAATGGGGAATTACCACCCCATTCCAAGGTTGGCGGGGCGGTAATTCCCCATGCTGCCATGGCCCTTCCCCATTCCCATTTTTGCCCCATAGGGCTCAATGGGAATGGGGAAGGCGCTAAGTACGGTGCCGCAAATTGCTGCACCGTACTTAGCACCAAGGTCCCTTTGCGGGTTGGTTTTTAACGTCTGCAAAAAGCAGGCGTTAAAATCTCCAACCCGCAAAGGGACCTCGTAATCAGGCGTTAAGGGCTTAACGGTGCCGCCACCTTTTACGGCGCCATTAACCCCTTAACGCCAGGGTTGTAATGAGGGCCATTGTATTTAATGGTTAGTGCATTACATATATGGGTTACACTTCTTATGTATTACTACATATAATGTGTATGTGTACTGGTTTGTGAATTTGTAAAATGTTCATATGTTATGATATAACAATTAAACATACCCGCCCCAGAGTTTTTAGGTAGTGGTGCTGTTGTCCGAACATGTCCGCGGACATTAAAAGAGTTCGCGGACATTAAACTCAGTAGAGGAGGTTCAGTATGTTCAATTTTACATGTACATAAAATCAGAGTTATTATAATTAAGTTGTGCTACTAAAAACCTATGAAATTCAGTGAACAAAACTTTTTTAAAGGGACGTTATGGTTAAGTTGCACTACTAAAAACCTATGAAATTCGGTGAAAAAACTTTGTTAAAGGGACGTTATGGTTAAGTTGCACTACTAAAAACATAGGAAATTCAGTGAAAAAACTTTGTTAAAGGGACGTTATGGTTCCAAGTAAAACCGAAAGACCCTTGAAATTCGCCAGTTATGGTAAGCTAAGCAACCATAACTCGCGCCACCACCGTGCACTGCTAAGACTAACACCTACGACATCAAATACATATAAACACATGTGTATGGAGTGTTACAACACTACAAAAAAAACACAGAACATGCCGCAAAAAATAACAGCACTCAAGACCAAACACCTTCTTACAAAAATAATTTGTTTTTATTCATCATAAAAACAAACAAGCAACAGTACAAATTCGCATTATAGGGTAGGTATAAGTCAAAAACCTCCGCATGGCATACAGGTTAAACAACACTCACTGCCCAGGGTGGAAAATCGCCACGCATACCGCCTGGATATATCAAGCTTCCTCAGGCTGATCAAACCATATATATATGTACCCCTTCAACAGCCTACAGTCAAAATTCTCACAGCTGTCTTCTTGTCATAACATAGGAATCTTCTCTTATTTTACATCCTAACGGGATATTTGCAACGCATTCTTCCTAACCCCTCAGCTAAGTATTTATTTTTATCAATCACTACTTCAATAACTCATTCCAAGGTTTAATGTGTCACCTTCCACAACCTTCCACAACCCTTGTTGTAGGTAATCTTCTCAGAAATAAAACATTTTATCACAATTTCTGAATTTATACAAACAATTCCCTCCCACCTTCATTTGCCACTACAATCATGCTCTCATGCTTACATTATCCGTGGATCGACCAAGGGCTCCGGTATCGCTCTTCCCTCAATGGGTCACTCGCCTTTGCCATGCGGGACACCTCCGTGGGGATCGAGGTAGGATTTTCACCAAGAGGGCTTCTGACAATCATCTGAAGGTTTGTGTGTGTTTCTCCGGTCTCCATGGGTTACTCTGCAGTCATCAGGCTCGCGAAGGGAAAGAGTCGACCATCCAGGGGGTCCTGGTCAACCATCTGGCTCTGCTACCATAGGTAATGGAGGGGTGGAAAATCCCAGCCCTGAGCAGCCCATGTCGGGCTGGAAATCACAGGCCCAAAAATGTAAACAGTCAGTGTAAATAACAAAGGCAGTTTTATTTAAATATTGTAAAACAGGGACAGCAGTAAGTGCACAAGTGTCAAAGCTCTCTAATTTCATAATGCAAAGCAGCGGTTTAAAAGGCAATAATATGCCACTTCTGACATTGCAACATTATCTGGAATAGTAACACCTACAGGATTGTGGGAATGGGTTAGTCGTAGCACATAAGTATATAATCTATAGGTGTGGACATTCTGATTGGTTTTACTCTATCTGATGCCTCCACCTGGGACCACCTTTTAATTGATAGTGGTAACAGTGTGTAATCTTTACGCCTTTGGATTGGTTCATGCAACTGTTGCAAAACAACACCATTTGAGAGCAATTATTGGGGGATCGACATCCAGGCAGCACCTTTCCCAATTATAACCCTCAATCTCTAATTTCCAAGGCCATGAGCCATGGCTCCAGCCTTGGACGGTCTGAAGCTAACAAATAGCCCTTGTGCTCTGACTCTAAGTCACGTGTGAGTAGACCACTTTTGGAATTATTATGCTCAACTTTTACCAAGGTTTAAACCTATTTTACTATGGGTTCCTTCATCCTCTCTGTCCTCTGGACACTTGTTTGAGTTATTTCTCTTTCAGGGTTAGCCTTAATTATTGAGCACCTGGTCCTTGAAAGCTGTCTGTTTCCTTATTTAACGTAAGAGAATTATGTCTTATGCTTTGGAACTGTTTATCACATGCGTGCCTTGGTACCAGTCCAAACCTCCCTTTTCTATAATAAAATTGGTGAGCTGTGAAGGTACTGTCCAGTTTGTTAATTTACGTGTCTTTTATCTAATTCAGCAAATGTGTATTCATGCAGCTCTGATTCACCTTCATTCTCTCCCATTCATTTAAGCATGCAACACCAACAATTTTACCTAAAATGTCTGCGTATTACTGTTACGTTTCTGCATTAGCGAAGCATTTTGTGTTCTTGTGCATCTTGCTTTACAGCGGATATATTCGAGTATATGTTTTCTAGTGTCTATTGAGCACAATGTATATTGTTCATGTATGAATGCAGGTTGACCTAATGTCTGTGTAGCTTCATGGTGAATATATATCTGCTTCGTGTCTCGTGCATCCACATGTGTCAGAAGTCTGATGATGTCACTTGCTTTCATCATTTATTTGCTACAGCATGTTCATGTATGACAAATCTTGTAGGCTCATCTTACTAAATAAGCAAGTTGAGAAGCAGGTGAAGGAACTGGACATTTTCAAAGACAATACTATTATTATTATTTATGTGTTTAGTTTCATAGGAAAGTTTGCAAAATATACATTTAACACATCTTATTACATTTATATATCTGTTAAAACTTCCAATCTAAAAACTTCCACTGCCTTCACCTGCTTCTCAACTTGCTTATTTAGTATTGCTTCATTGTGTCCTCATGCAGGTGTCAGTCAAATGAAGATGAATGTGGAGCGTTGAGGAGTGGAGAGATTCCCAGCTGGTAATTTCCCTTACATTCTCTGGACTACTTCGCACAAAGTGAGGGTAGCGTGGCCTTTCGGGGTGCAGCTTGAAAGGTCTATCCATAGTGCATGGTGTGCTAAGACAATAGGGCTTTTCTCAGGTGTGTAATACTTGTGTATAATAGTGTTGCCTTTAGGTGCCTCTTTAGTTTCTTGGTGTGCGAATGGGGCTCTTTTGAAGCCAGAATAAGCAGGTCATTCAGTCTTGGCCTGTGAAGAAACCAGCTGAGAATTGCTAGATGCTTTGCTTCTCTGCTGAACAGGTAAAAGAGAAACCCTGTGATCTGAATAATGAGTGTAGTGGGGGTGAGGTTAATTTTCCGAGGGTGACACAGAAATGAGTAATGAGCTAGTCACCTCTTTCAGAATCTACTACACATAGTGGGGTGGTTTGAGCGCCCTGTGGGATGGATGCGTAGTTGTGCGTTCCCACTCCGGCAGGACAATTTTAACTTTTAAACTCAATGCATACATCAAAAACCTAGCTCCTCATGGTATTCGGCAGTAACTCTGCATGTTTCCTGGAGCTTCTGATGTACGTCATGTAGTCTGCTTGGAAGGCCTAATGCAGCGAGGTCCCATGATTTGTATGCAGATGTTACTGTCAGCTGTTCCGGCTCCAGTGCACCGCAGAGTGTGGTTGTGCTGAGGGTGGCACATTTTCTTCACTGCACTGGTCTCCCAACAAATAAGCACCTGAAATAATCTAAGGAAAGTAAAAAGGGTACTTTTGTTTTTAAAAGCTGATTTTTATTTTCCAGGTTTCTGGAATAGCGTGTATGCATTATAAGACTCAATTATAGCAAATTGTCATTCAGCGCTATAAAAAGGCAGAAAATTTCATACATTCTGGCACGCGCTACACTCATCAAAAATTACCGTTATACGCAAGTTATCATTTCAACTTATATCAGCACATTTTGTGATTAATATACAGTTTCTCTGTAGCGTCTAATATATGTCATCTAAAACCAATATCGTTTGTTCAACACAAAAGCTCTTATTAACTACATCACTGCTTTGCTGGAAATTAAACTGTGCTGCACCACAGCACACCACAGTCGCTTATGTTCATATCCTAACAACTCTGCACACTCCATTTTGCCCTCAAGATTTAACGGCACCTTAAATATAGTGATTGTCACCTCTTGGTTGTTCCCCACTCAGTATATAAATCACAGGGCAATAGAAGATTTTCTGTTTTTGGCCCGAAGTTGTGAAACCCTTTGCCACGAGAAATAAGGGCCCTTAGTTCACTTCTTCAGTTTCGTCGAGCATTGAAGACCATTTTGTTCGGCGAGAGTATCCCTATATTTATGGGTTTGTGTTTGGATTTAGCTGTGTTCTATACAATTGCTGTTTTCATCTGCGCCGTTATATGGTTTAGTCCGTTCTGTGCGCATTATAAATACTAAAAAACAAATACAAATACAAATCAACAAGCTCTAAAGTTGTCAAAAGCTGTGTAAGAGAGTGACATTATGGCAACCTCAAAAAAGGGTCAAGCCAAAGAGGCAGCTTCAACGCTGTCTAGTACATGTAAGCGGCAACAAATTAGCTCACCAACACCAAAGGAAATGATTTGGACCAATCCATGCTAGCCATTTTGATGGAAATTAGGGCCTTGAAGACCTTCATGGAAGCTAATAATTCCAAACTAAAAGAGTTAGACAAAAAATAGTCTATTTCTGAGACTAGAATGGTCGAAGTGGAACGATAAGTGATGCAGAAGATGTCACCAGAAGAGTAGCCATATTAGAATCTACAGTTAAATTCTTACAAAGGCAATCCGAAAACCTTGAAAATAGAAATAGAAGAATCAAGCTGTGTATCGTAAGTCTTCCAGAATGGACTGAAAAAGAAAGCCCTATCTTATGTCTCACTAATATGCTCCATCAGCTCTTGGATCTTCCCACTTCATTGCAATTGAATATTCAAAGGGCACATTGTGTGGGATCTATCAACTCTGTGTGTAAAACAAATAATTCTTCAAGAACTGTTATCTTCACCCTTCTGGATCATACATCTATACTTCTCATAATGAACAAAGTGAAACACATCAAACAACTCATAGGGGATGGCAGAAAGATATATGTAACTCAGGATGTTTCCAATTAAATAGCCACAAGGCGAAAGGAACTATTTACCTTCAGACCAGCTTTAAGGCAGTTAAATGTTAGATAATGTATTATTCACCTAGGAACCTCAAGCTTACCCTCAATTGGTCACACTGCTACTTTTGAGAATCTGATAGACCTTAAACATGCTATTCAAGCTCATGGAATTGAAGAAATGGATACATGGATACCCACGCCCCAAAAACATGCATAGGAACTAATGGCACATAACCTTTGATAGCACAGCGAGTAGAGCGGTCGGTGCAAAGCCTGCTGACGCAGGTTCGAATCCCGACAGGGCCAAACTCAGCCTTTCATCCTTACGAGGTCGATAAATGAGCACCACACACCGTGGGTAATAATAAGCAGCGCTCAGATACCTGAGGGTTCGTAGCGCTATATAAATGTGAAATTATTATTATTATTATACATTTTGATGTCTGCGGAGGGTAGCCGAGGTGTGTTTCTGGCCTCCATTTCTGCTTGGCTCTCCACCCATGCTATACCTTTTGCAAGCACATTGTTACTCACCGTTGAAAATTGTTTTTCCTTATGGATGAATTTCATGTTGACATTGTTTGTCTCACTCCTTACATGTATATCCTTTTGTGTTATCTGTTATGTCAGTGTACTTCCTACAATGTATGTATGCATATTGTCATAGTAGCATTTAATATGATTGTGTATACTTTCAATACTAAAGATTATAGTTTTAATTTACACCTAAGTCTGTGATTTTCCACTTAATATAACTTCTTGGAATGTAAAGGGTGTACACAATCCCATCAAATGACATAAGGTTTTGTCCTATTTAAACAGAACCAAACCATCTATTTTGTGTATTCAGGAAACACATTTTACAGGCACAGGCAGCCAAACTAAACGTTTCTGGGTAGGACACATGTTTTCAAGTGCGGCACTTGGCAAGAAGAATGGGGTAATTACACTTATCAATAAGGCGCTCAAATGTAAAGTTATTAAGACTGATTCTGATGATTCGAGAAGGTAGGTATTAGTAAAAATCTTGCTTGAATCAATTGAATATACTGTCTTCAATGTACACGATGCTACTTCTCCAGATCCTTCCTTATGTAATTGTTTGTGATGACTGTACTGAAGCCATCAAATCCTTTCCTGATAGAAAATCACGTGTGTTCTTCAAACATACTAGATCCCACAAGCAATTTCTGAATTTCATATAAGAATTAGCCCTCATTAATGCATGGCACATCACCTGATTTAGAGTACATTTTTTTTCTCTAACCACACAATTCCTTTTCTATATTCAAATATAGCTCCTTTCTATTTCCATGTTAAATATTCATCTAGGTGGCAGTATAGATTGTATATAATTATCGGATCATGGCCCAGTTCATATCCAGCTAGCAATTACACAAAATAACCAGAAATCTACAGATTTAATGCTGCTCTATTGAGGGATGAGTCATTTTCACCTTTTATAACTGAAACACACCCTGGACCTGATGGACTCACCATTCACTTGTATGCTTAGTTTAACAATCTATTAGTACCTAAACGTGATGAATTTCTTTCTCATTTAATTACAGTGATAAATGCTCCTGGGGACTTTATCAGAAGCCGTGTTAATTGTGTTTTCTAAAGATCCCGAATTTCTCCAAAGCTATTGACCAAATCTCGCTTATAAACACAGATTGTAAAATCTTTCCTTGGATTCTGGCAAATAGATGACTCCCTTTCTTACCTATTCTTATTAAAACTTACCAGGTAGGGTATGCTAAAGGTAGATTATACTCTTCTAATTTAAGATTATTCCTTGATATTTTAGATGTTATCCACATGTCTAAAGATACTTGCACAGCTTTGGCTCTAGATGCAGAAAAAGCATTTGATTGAGTAGAATTTGATTTTATGTTTAATGCACTAAAGTGACATGGGATGGGCGCCCCCTTTCTTTCCATGATTAATGTGCTATATTCAAATCATAAAACTGCTGTTTTTGAAAATGGACAAATGTCCTCATGTTTCTTCTACTTTGAGGCACATGCCAAGGTTTGTCCTTTGTCTCCCCTTCTTTTTATTTTCGTAATGGAACCTTTCCTGTCACAACTTTAGGAAGCTTAAACCCACAGAGAAAGAAGGATCAAGAGCTGAGTGTCACAGCAAGAAAGCAGCTGGAATAGAGGAAGGACCGAGAAAGGTTGTCTGGCCTGATGTTAAGGACTGGAGCTACCAAGAACTGGTTATCCTTGAAGAACAGTGAACATGGGAGGTGCAAAGAAAGAACACTATGAGTGTCAAGTTTTATTCATTTAATACAATTAATGCTAGAAAAGGAGCCAAATTGCGGTCTCTTGTCACGTGGGCTATGGATAGAAATAGAAGGTGGGCATGCAGCTCTAAACTTGAGATAGCGTATGCTCACACTCCCATATATTCTCAGGAGCAAGGATACTTTGCAAGGCCAAGTTCAAAGGCAATCTCCATGACAGAAGGCATGGACGATGAGAGAAGTTGGGCTAATTGTGTGGGGAGGCATGGTTAAAGTCCACCCACTTACACCTGCTTACATGCTGCTAGTGAGCCAAATGTTCCAGAAGGGCACACGCCTGCCAACCAATTATGCAAGGCCATATAATGAAGATCCTTATAGTTTGATAGCCAATGATGAGATGTGTATCAAATAACTGTTGAAGATGACTTGCATTAGGGGTGGGCATAAATTGTCCACCTGACTGTAGACACCCAATCACAACCCAATCTATTATAGAAAGGATACTTAGATGATATTTTAAGCCAACCACAACTCTGCATAGGTTTTCCTTATTTGCCACATAGTATGATGTCACATATGATGAGTTTTTACTATATAAATGTAATTTTTGTATGAAACGCTTTGAGAACGATTACTGTGTGTGATGTCTGTTGATGCCGTTGTAACTCTGCGATTTAGACAATTGATATTAATACAGTTAAAAGACTTTGCCTTCTTCCTGTGTTATTTTGTGTGGTGTGAGAGTTGCTCTGTGTCCCATCTACTGCACGATATGCTACCTATTTAGGGGCCATAAGCCAAGATTGTGGCTTATCCTTTTTATCTAATTCTGCTCCTAATTCATAATGTGTGCTACCTCATTACAGTATCATGTCCCTTTCTGCCCCCATTCGCTTATGTGTATGTCTATTTTCTTTTTCGTTTTAGGTTATTGTATGTCTTTTTTGTCTATAACGTGTGTTGCTTTTCATCAAATCTTATATGGCTACTTGTCTTTCATGAATTCCTATTACCAGTATGTGGATCAATCTGTATGAACTGTTATGTCATCAATCATCAATTGTTAGATCCCTGATGTATTGCTTTGTATTACATCCTTCAAATGTAGAAAACGATCCAGACAAGAATCGTTAACAAGTAACCTGGTGGAGCCAGGGGAAAACCACATTGTAAAACCCCAGGCACTTCATTGGGACCCCTGGGCCTTGTACTAACCAAATCACAGGTTACTAAGCTAAGGCATTACAGCCCACAGGTGTACAATCTAAAACATCTGCTAATATTATGTCTAGTACTACCCATTTTATATCTGCATTGGAATGATCACATCACAAATGGCGTGTCATAAATGCAAAAATATGTTTGTTCTGATTGCTGATCTCTTTTCTCCAATGTTTTCTTTGTACACCCTGTGTATGATTTACCACATAAACAGCTAACACAACAAAAAGGTATGAGGGAAATTATGTTTTCTCCTGTTCAATAAGCATCAGCCCTCAAAAATAGGTAGTTAACCTTTAGCACAATACACAAAGCCTCATGAACATCACTCTGATTCAGGGAAGAGCACCAAACCTTCAGAAGCTCAAAAGAGCACCAAACCTTCAGAAGCTCAAAAGAGCACAAGCTTAAAAAAACAGATCACTAATAGTCACAAGGAAAATTCAACCTATTGACAGTCTGAACAGTTGTCAAAAATACTATTATTAATTTACTTATAAAAACAAAATGAAATACAGTTCTAAGGGACAAATGTATTCAATAATTTGTCAAACAGTACATACTCATATAGCAGACAAAAGACAGGTACATATAAAAAAAAAAATAAACAAGGAAGTAAACAGTTCCTTCCTCAAAACACAAGGCTCAACAAAGATGACTAATGTAGCCTTGCTGTTGAAAAACAGATGTCAATCAACAGTACACCAATACAACTCACAATGAATCCACTCACAGTCAAAATGATACATACCTACTCATCCCAACATGTTTAATTCCTCACACACTACACATACCATCAAATTAAGGGATATTCATCAGGGGAAGCTTTTGTCTGGGGACCATGTACAATATACAACAAAAACACGTGCCACGACAAGTAGTGGCTTTGTTTACAGCTTGAATGACGGGATCTGCAGCTTGTTAATACACTGCAGAACAGTCCAAACTTTACTGCAGCCCCAAAGTTTACTGCCTTGAAAGATAAGGTAATGGTTGTTCTTGCCTGAAAGAGAAATGGAACATTGGTATAACTACACCCTATGTCCATGAAATGAATTCGTATTCACAATTGGTCAATCAATGGTGAACATATGTGGTATTAATATTTTCGACCACTTAACACGTTTTTAATACTCAAACACTAACTGGCTATGGACATAAAACGGCCTCAGCTGTCAAACTTGCTATATTTTTAGGTTGACATCTAAGCAAGGAGAATAAGGTGGACTCTATCAGGGTAATTCATAGAAATTCGCACAAAAGTGGCGCAGGCGGCTGGCACATAGTGACCCCGTGCGATACACTGCGCCAGCCGCGTGCAAAAAAATCCTTATCATCGCACAGCATATTCATTGAATTTAGCCTCCGAAACCAGCCATGGCGCAGAGTGGCGCAGCGACCCTGCAGCAGCGCCAGTTACGCCCCCAAGAACCGCCGCCGAGGACTACAGAGAAGCACTCAGGGCCCAACAGGAGCCTGGACTGACGTAAGGACATTCCAGATTCTAACAGAGCCCCACAGAGGGCACACACCAGAATTAAATGCCTTGAGAAAGACCGTACGGGTCGAAACACGTGTCGGCTGACCTAACTTGCTTATCTAGGTTGAAACAGTGTTTCTCAAAAACAACTATGAGTATGTAATAACTCAATGCAAGTACAATCACCACTAATAAAAACGAACCAATTCGTATGGAACAAAGTGTCACAGTAATTACTTCACTAACTTCCAAAGCGAGATAACCAGGAGACCACCATTTTTCTTATCCAACCAAACAGGGGCTTGGGCTAAACCCCTACAATCACTCCTGTGATCTTGCTCATGATCAATATAACTGGAGCTCAGCACTGGCAGGTTCCAACCCTAGAGCCTAAAACTACCTTCCCTTTCTTACCTATTCTTATTAAAACTTACCAGGTAGGGTATGCTAAAGGTAGATTATACTCTTCTAATTTAAGATTATTCCTTGATATTTTAGATGTTATCCACATGTCTAAAGATACTTGCACAGCTTTGGCTCTAGATGCAGAAAAAGCATTTGATTGAGTAGAATTTGATTTTATGTTTAATGCACTAAAGTGACATGGGATGGGCGCCCCCTTTCTTTCCATGATTAATGTGCTATATTCAAATCATAAAACTGCTGTTTTTGAAAATGGACAAATGTCCTCATGTTTCTTCTACTTTGAGGCACATGCCAAGGTTTGTCCTTTGTCTCCCCTTCTTTTTATTTTCGTAATGGAACCTTTCCTGTCACAACTTTAGGAAGCTTAAACCCACAGAGAAAGAAGGATCAAGAGCTGAGTGTCACAGCAAGAAAGCAGCTGGAATAGAGGAAGGACCGAGAAAGGTTGTCTGGCCTGATGTTAAGGACTGGAGCTACCAAGAACTGGTTATCCTTGAAGAACAGTGAACATGAGAGGTGCAAAGAAAGAACACTATGAGTGTCAAGTTTTATTCATTTAATACAATTAATGCTAGAAAAGGAGCCAAATTGCGGTCTCTTGTCACGTGGGCTATGGATAGAAATAGAAGGTGGGCATGCAGCTCTAAACTTGAGATAGCGTATGCTCACACTCCCATATATTCTCAAGAGCAAGGATACTTTGCAAGGCCAAGTTCAAAGGCAATCGCCATGACAGAAGGCATGGACGATGAGAGAAGTTGGGCTAATTGTGTGGGGAGGCATGGTTAAAGTCCACCCACTTACACCTGCTTACATGCTGCTAGTGAGCCAAATGTTCCAGAAGGGCAAACGCCTGCCAACCAATTATGCAAGGTCATATAATGAAGATCCTTATAGTTTGATAGCCAATGATGAGATGTGTATCAAATAACTGTTGAAGATGACTTGCATTAGGGGTGGGCATAAATTGTCCACCTGACTGTAGACACCCAATCACAACCCAATCTATTATAGAAAGGATACTTAGATGATATTTTAAGCCAACCACAACTCTGCATAGGTTTTCCTTATTTGCCACATAGTATGATGTCACGTATGATGAGTTTTTACTATATAAATGTAATTTTTGTATGAAACGCTTTGAGAACGATTACTGTGTGTGATGTCTGTTGATGCCGTTGTAACTCTGCGATTTAGACAATTGATATTAATACAATTAAAAGACTTTGCCTTCTTCCTGTGTTATTTTGTGTGGTGTGAGAGTTGCTCTGTGTCCCATCTACTGCACGATATGCTACCTATTTAAGGGCCATAAGCCAAGATTGTGGCTTATCCTTTTTATCTAATTCTGCTCCTAATTCATAATGTGTGCTACCTCATTACAGTATCATGTCCCTTTCTGCCCCCATTCGCTTATGTGTATGTCTATTTTCTTTTTCGTTTTAGGTTATTGTATGTCTTTTTTGTCTATAACGTGTGTTGCTTTTCATCAAATCTTATATGGCTACTTGTCTTTCATGAATTCCTATTACCAGTATGTGGATCAATCTGTATGAACTGTTATGTCATCAATCATCAATTGTTAGATCCCTGATGTATTGCTTTGTATTACATCCTTCAAATGTAGAAAACCATCCAGACAAGAATCGTTAACAAGTAACCTGGTGGAGCCAGGGGAAAACCACATTGTAAAACCCCAGGCACTTCATTGGGACCCCTGGGCCTTGTACTAACCAAATCACAGGTTACTAAGCTAAGGCATTACAGCCCACAGGTGTACAATCTAAAACATCTGCTAATATTATGTCTAGTACTACCCATTTTATATCTGCATTGGAATGATCACATCACAAATGGCGTGTCATAAATGCAAAAATATGTTTGTTCTGATTGCTGATCTTTTTTCTCCAATGTTTTCTTTGTACACCCTGTGTATGATTTACCACACAAACAGCTAACACAACAAAAAGGTATGAGGGAAATTATGTTTTCTCCTGTTCAATAAGCATCAGCCCTCAAAAATAGGTAGTAAACCTTTAGCACAATACACAAAGCCTCATGAACATCACTCTGATTCAGGGAAGAGCACCAAACCTTCAGAAGCTCAAAAGAGCACAGGCTTAAAAAAACAGATCACTAATAGTCACAAGGAAAATTCAACCTATTGACAGTCTGAACAGTTGTCAAAAATACTATTATTAATTTACTTATAAAAACAAAATGAAATACAGTTCTAAGGGACAAATGTATTCAATAATTTGTCAAACAGTACATACTCATATAGCAGACAAAAGACAGGTACATATAAAAAAAAATAAACAAGGAAGTAAACAGTTCCTTCCTCACAACACAAGGCTCAACAAAGATGACTAATGTAGCCTTGCTGTTGAAAAACAGATGTCAATCAACAGTACACCAATACAACTCAGAATGAATCCACTCACAGTCAAAATGATACATACCTACTCATCCCAACATGTTTAATTCCTCACACACTACACATACCATCAAATTAAGGGATATTCATCAGGGGAAGCTTTTGTCTGGGGACCATGTACAATATACAACAAAAACACGTGCCACGACAAGTAGTGGCTTTGTTTACAGCTTGAATGACGGGATCTGCAGCTTGTTAATACACTGCAGAACAGTCCAAACTTTACTGCAGCCCCAAAGTTTACTGCCTTGAAAGATAAGGTAATGGTTGTTCTTGCCTGAAAGAGAAATGGAACATTGGTATAACTACACCCTATGTCCATGAAATGAATTCGTATTCACAATTGGTCAATCAATGGTGAACATATGTGGTATTAATATTTTCGACCACTTAACACGTTTTTAATACTCAAACACTAACTGGCTATGGACATAAAACGGCCTCAGCTGTCAAACTTGCTATATTTTTAGGTTGACATCTAAGCAAGGAGAATAAGGTGGACTCTATCAGGGTAATTCATAGAAATTCGCACAAAAGTGGCACAGGCGGCTGGCGCACAGTGACCCCGTGCGATACACTGCGCCAGCCGCGTGCAAAAAAATCCTTATCATCGCACAGCATATTCATTGAATTTAGCCTCCGAAACCAGCCATGGCGCAGAGTGGCGCAGCGACCCTGCAGCAGCGCCAGTTACGCCCCCAAGAACGCCCTCGCGCAAGGAAAAGCCTTCAAAATCCCCAAATCATCGCAAAGGGCTGCGCTAACCCTGGACCAGTTCACAGGGCTGCCAAACAGCAAACGCCAAGCAGGGAACGTGTATTTCAGTGGTTCGCGGGAAGTTTCACACGCGATTGTCCTGGGTACGTGTATATCAGAGGTGCGTGGGAAGTAAAACACGCGATTCCATCAGGGCACGTGTATTTCAGGGGTGCCTGGGAAGTATCACACGCAAAAACAGCAGGGTACGTGTATTCCAGGGGTGCGCAGGAAGTATCACACACAAAAGCAGCAGGGTACATGTATTTCAGGGGTGCGCGGGAAGTATCACACGCAATTCCATCAGGGTACGTGTATTCCAGGGGTGCACGGGAAGTATTACACGCAAAAGCAGCAGGGTACGTGTATTTCAGGGGTGCGCAGGAAATATCACACGCAATTCCATCAGGGTACGTGTATTCCAGGGGTGCGTGGGGAGCACCACACATGAATTGCACGTGTGGGTCCTCCCAGGTGTTCCCTCTACACCCTCCATGGCCCCTGCAGGTGGCCCACACCACAGGGGCCTACCCTGCACATGTCCCGCTGGCACCCCATCCACCATGGCCATGCCGCCCAGCCAACCCACATGTCACCTTGCACTACTGCCCACCAACGCATGTCCCCCTGCACCCCCAGCCACCAGGGGCACTGTAACGCTCACCTGATTCCCGCAGAGGCGCCGGTCTTGACTGGGTGAATGCCGTATCTTCAAAGGTAATGTGTAACACACGGTTGGCTCTTTGGGCTGGACCTCTGTGCGCTGTATGTCTGACTCGAAGAGTAAGATGTCTTAGGTAAGTGAACGCCGAGCTCTCCATCTGCCTCGGGGCAGGGTGCCGTAACCAGTTTCTTCACTGGATAAGGGTGCAGGCCTCTTGACCTCAGAGGACTGCTGTCCGTCGTTAACTGCACGAACGGTAAGTTCTGGGCACTTCAAATGTCTTAAAAGTCTTTTGTAATGATATCTCTTGTTTTGCAGGGTTCCGGCGATGGCGGATGGCGGGCTGATGAGAGTTGAGGATCGAACCCGCGTGAGGAATAGAAGCGCCTGGAAGCACGTAAGAAAGCGCTTGTAGCCTGCTTCACGATGCGCACCAACTGTCCCTTTTATCTTGCAGGTACAAGTTCGGAGCTTTAGAGAAGCTGAAGGGTGCTGGAATACCCACTGGATTCGGCGTGGGAAGGAGTAATGGCACGTGAGTAATAAAGTTGCCCAATGTCTTTAAACGCACCTTCTTTTGTCTTTCAGATGCGGGATGCAGTGCCGAAGGCCTCCGGAGCGTGCAAAGAGCTGGTAAGCTTTTGTCTTTCAGATGCCGGAATGCAGTGCGAAGACCTCCGGAGCATGCGAAGAGTAGGTAAGCCTTTGTCTTTCAGATGCCGGAATGCAGCGCGAGGCGTTGGTGACAGCCGATGGACCAGGTAAGAGATGCGCTGCCACTGAAGACCGTAGTGCTAACCTGTTCTTTCTTTGTCTTTACAGGTGCTGCTGAAGACTGGATTCCAGGATGGTAAGCCTTTGTTCCCTTAGGCCCAGGATCAGAAGCAGAAGAAACGATGAGCGTTCTGCTGCAGAGAATGCAGAATAACGTAAAGCAAGATTCATCCATCGGGTGTGGTTTAAATAGCCTCCTGTAGTGCTTAGGTGTCTCCTTCCACAGCCACGCCTAGGTAAGAAAAGAGTTCCTGCTTTCCAGAAGAGCTCCAGTGTTCTGAACCTAGGGAGTGGCTCCTGCCCCACCCAACAGGAAAAGTAGTCCCAAACAGAAGAGGATCAGGGGTTCAACTGGCAGGTAAGTAAGCAGCATGGTCTGCTGCAGGTAAGTCCACCCAAGCATTATGAGCCCGGCGCTTCCAGCGCTGGGACTGGGCATCTTTATGAGCCTGGTGCCACTGGCGCCAGGACAGGGTCCAAAAGGTCCCAATTGGGACTGGCTGGCACTCGGAACCGGGGTTATGGGTCTGCTTCCAAGGGAGTCGGGCAAGTCCTGATCTTTTGGAAGCAGAGATCATGACAGGCACCCTCCACCAGGCCCCCACTCATGTCTACCACCACCCCCACCCCCCAGCAACCAGGGCACCCTCCACCAGGCCCCCACTCATGTCTCCCATCACCCCACCCCCCAGCACTGCAGGGGCAGCCTCCACCAGGCCCCCACTCATGTCTCCCACCACCCCCACCCCCCAGCATCCAGGGGCAGCCTCCACCAGGCCCCCAATCATATCTCCCACCACCCCCACCCCCCAGCAGTGCAGGGGCAGCCTCCACCAGGCCTCCACTCATGTTCCCCTGCACCCCCACCCCCCAGCATCCAGGGGCACCCTCCACCAGGCCCCCACACATGTCCCCCTGCACCCCCACCCCACAGCATCCAGGGGCAGCCCCCACCAGGCCCCCACTCATGTCTCCCACCACCCCCACCCCCCAGCATCCAGGGGCACCCTCCACCAGGCCCCACTCATGTCCAATTCATGTCTCCCTGCACCCCAACCCCCCAGCAGTGCAGGGGCAGCCTCCATCAGGCCCCCACTCATGTCTCCCACCGCCCCTACCCCCCCAGCAGTGCAGGGGCAGCCTCCACCAGGCCCCCACTCATGTCCCCCTGCACCCCCACCCCCCAGCAACCAGGGGCACCCTCCAGCAGGCCCCCACTCATGTCTCCCACGACCCCCACCCGCCAGCATCCAGGGGCAGCCTCCACCGGGACCCCACTCATGTCTTCCACCACCCCCACCCCCCAGCAGTGCAGGGGCAGCCTCCAACAGGCCCCCACTCATGTCCCCCTGAACACCCACTCCGCAGCATCCAGGGACAGCCTCCACCAGGCCCCCATTCATGTCTCCCACCACCCCCACCCCCCAGCATCCAGGGGCACCCTCCACCAGGCCCCCACTCATGTCCAACTCCTGTCTCCCTGCACCCCCACCCCCCAGCAGTGCAGGGGCAGCCTCCACCAGGCCCCCACTCATGTCTGCCACCACCCCCCAGCATCCAGGGGCACCCTCCACCAGGCCCCCACTCATGTCTCCCGTCCCCCCACCCCCCAGCAGTGCAGGGGCAGCCTCCACCATGCCCCCACTCATGTCTCCCTGCACTCCCACCCCCCAGCATCCAGGGACATCCTCCACCAGGCCCCCACTCATGTCTCCCTGCACCCCCACCCCACAGCAGTGCAGGGGCAGCCTCCACCAGGCCCCCACTCATGTCTCCCACCACCCCACCCCCCAGCAGTGCAGGGGTAGCCTCCACCAGGCCCCCACTCATGTCCCCCTGCACCCCCACCCCCCAGCATCCAGGGCACCCTCCACCAGGCCCCCACACATGTGCCCCTGCACCCCCACCCCACAGCATCCAGGGGCAGCATCCACCAGGCCCCCACTCATGTCTCCCACCACCCCACCCCCCAGCATCCAGGGGCACCCTATACCAGGCCCCCGCTCATGTCCAACTGATGTCTCCCTACACCCCCACCCCCCGCAGTGCAGGGGCAGTCTCCACCAGGCCCCCACTCATGTCTACCACCACCCCACCCCCAGCAGTGCAGGGGCAGCCTCCACCAGGCCCCCACTCATGTCTACCACCACCCCCACCCCCCAGCATCCAGGGGCAGCCTCCACCAGGCCCCCACTCATGTCTCCCACCAGCCCTACCCCCCAGCATCCAGGGGCACCCTCCACCAGGCCCCCACTCATGTCTCCCATCACCCCCACCCCCCAGCAGTGCAGGGGCAGCCTCCACCAGGCCCCCACTCATGTCCCCCTGCACCCCCACCGCCCAGCATCCAGGGGCACCCTCCACCAGGCCCCCACTCAAGTCTCCCTGCACCCCCACCCCCCAGCAGTGCAGTGGCAGCCTCCACCAGGCCCCCACTCATGTCTCCAAACACCCCCACCCCCCAGCAGTGCAGGTGCAGCCTCCACCAGGCCCCCATTCATGTCTACCACCACCCCCACCCCCCAGCATCCAGAGGCACCCTCCACCAGGCCCCCACTCATGTCTCCCATCACCCCCACCCCCCAGCAGTGCAGGGGCAGCCTCCACCAGGCCCCCACTCATGTCTACCACCACCCCCACCCCCCAGCAGTGCAGGGGCAGCCTCCACCAGGCCCCCACTCATGTCTACCACCACCCCCACCCCCCAGCATCCAGGGGCACCCTCCACCAGGCCCCCACTCATGTCTCCCATCACCCCCACCCCCAGCAGTGCAGGGGCAGCCTCCACCAGGCCCCCACTCATGTCCCCCTGCACCCCCACCCCCCAGCATCTAGGGGCACCCTCCACCAGGCCCCCACTCATGTCTCCCTGCACCCCCACTCCCCAGCAGTGCAGGGGCAGCCTCCACCAGGCCCCCACTCATGTCTCCCACCACCCCCACCCCCCAGCAGTGCAGGGGCAGCCTCCAGCAGGCCCCCACTCATGTCTACCACCACCCCCACGCCCCAGCATCCAGGGGCACCCTCCACCAGGCCCCCACTCATGTCTCCCATCACCCCCACCCCCCCAGCAGTGCAGGGGCAGCCTCCACCAGGCCCCCACTCATGTCCCCCTCCACCCCCACCCCCCAGCATCCAGGGGCACCCTCCACCAGGCCCCCACTAATTTCTCCCAGCACCCCCACCCCCCAGCAGTGCAGGGGCACCCTCCACCAGGCCCCCACCCATGTCCCCCAGCCAACATGTCACCACAATGTATATCCCTGGCCCTTATGGTCAGCCTCCAAATGCCAAACACCCACCCGAGTATTGCATCCACCCACTTAGAAATGGCAAAAACATGATAGAACCCCAATTGCAAGTTTGGAAATGAACACATGTCCCTCACATACACCCAATGGGTGTCAGTGAATGTCAAAACCCATATCATGATATGCATGAAACCAATGAGATGAGACTACACATTGAACTTTGAAGAAAAAATATGTATTAAAAGCAACATAATTTGAATCAAAAATAAACAAACAATAATGGAAATTTAAAAAAAAAAACAGCAGGTCCGTGAAATAATGCAAAACCACAAATCATAATGCAAAGGAAAGGTGTCCAAAGTCACAGTCCACAAAAGTAAATCCAATGGAAAATTAAAATCGAAAACCATTGCTCCATGTGGAAATCATAAAAAAAATTGAAAATCCAAAAGTCAACTATATATAGATAAACAATCCAGGGTTCATGATCCCAACCGAAGAAATGAATCCTATCTAATAACACTACCTAAAAAAAAAACTATATACAAAAATGTGGCCCATTGTCCAAAAGGTCCAAAAAAAATGCAAAACCAAAGTAAACCTAACACTAACTACAGAACTATTTACAAGGGCAGCGGGCTAGTCCGACGGCTCACTTCGGGATGTTCCGGGCCAGGGCATCATCGAACTCCTGCTCAATGTCCCGGAGGCGGTCCTCCTCCATGGCCCTGAGGGTCCGCAGGGCCATCCACATGTTCACCCCTAACTCACTGCGGATTGCCTCGAGGCACTCGGTCCGCCTCAGGGCCCTCCACATGGAGTTCTCCGCCCTGACCATCGTGAGCCGTGCCTCTTCCGCCCGCTGCCGCTCCGCATCTATGGCGTGGCCCAACCGCTTCCACACGGAAGACACTCCCATCCTGGGTCCTCCTGCCCTCCGGCCGATGCCTGCCCCTCCGATGTCGAAGGCCCCGAGCCATCATGGCTCCCACCACGTTGCTGCTGCTGTTGCGCCTCTGCCCGTGCACTGCCTCCTGCTGCCTGCACATCCTCCGCTGGCTGGGGTGCAGTCGTTGATGTGGCCACCCCTGCTGGACGTCCGACTCCCGACTGTGGCAGCGATGCCTCCTCCACCAGCCTGGCCGCACCGTCGGATGCAGCTCCACAGGGCACCCAGGTGACTGATGGGTGGGAAGATGGCACGGAGGACAACTGGCGCATAGGGGGTTCAGTTGAGGAGGGGGTCTGAGCAAGCCCCATCAAACGGAGGAATCCGGCCTGGGTGACCTGTCCCAATAGGCCGACGCGGTCAACGAGCCATTCGAGATGACGTGCAGCTCCTCATGAAAAGACTGCAGGTCACCTCGCATGGCCCGTTGACGCAACACCACACCAGTCAGGACAGGCTGAACCCGGACCCGGATAGGCACGTCCGCAGGCAGAGGAAAGCCAGTTGTCGTGAGCTCATCCCCTGCCTGAAAACGGGCCTGGATGTAGGCATCCCTGCTGGTGCAAGATGATGCAGTGACAGGATCAGGGACAGGATTGCACACAGGCACCTCCGCGGCGACCTGTGCTGCCTCCTGTCCCTGGTCCTGCATTGCACCACTAGCACCAGTGGAATCCCCACCTCCAGACCCCGTCTCTGTTGCTTGCACGGCCTCCTCCTCCACCAAACCCCCCACCAACCTGGATGACTCCGTGCCATCTTCCCCCGTTGGGCCCTGTGGGGTCCCAGCTGTCCCTTCTGCTGCCGGGGAGTCCAACTCCGACCTCTGCCTCTTGGACCTCCCCCCGGCAGCTGCGGCCTGGGACGCGGCACCGGACTCCTCACTCCCCGATGAGATCACAACCTGGGAGGGGAGCCGGGCCTTGCATCTCCGGCTGGCGGTGCGATCCCCGCCGCTGTGCTCCACAGCACCTTCTCCGCCATCTTCATCAGTTGACGCTGCAGACAGTGAGAAATAAAACACAGGCATCAGGGCACTGTACAATGGACACATACACACATGACAGTTGCACATGAGTGGCATTGGCAAACCTCAGACATGGCATCACAATTGGCAACACACATGTCATTTCAACTTGCACACATGAGCCATACCACAGCCACATCGCAACTGCCAGCACCATCCATACACATACAACAGCATGAGCAGGCAAAGGTGAGCCAGACATCACATGCAACACAGGGATTGCACTACACATGCACGCACACCACCACACTTGCATGCATGTGTACACCTCAGCCAACTGTCGCAGTGTTCCGATGGGCATCCATGTCACATCTGCCAATCAGGCTTCCACATCCCACTGTCACATGCATCCATGTTGCATCACTGTTGCACCCTTGTCAAATACACACACATGCACATGTACACAGTGCTGATACATGCAGCTGAAAACAACATACATGCGTGACATCACGAACATGCCTACTTACATACACATTCATCCAAACATGTGTGCCCACACAACTGCATTTGGCATGCAAGCCTACACACACAAGCACCATCCATGTCTCACACATGACAGCCCTCGCATGTGTTAGCCTCATGGCCCTGTACACCCCCACCCATACTCGGCCCCATACAAACAGATGTGCAACCGGCACACTACTGGCACATCACCACACGCACAGCTTACAATCATGATGCATGTACACTTACCGCTCGACTCCAGACGGGTCTGCTTCTCAAGGACCTGGACGTGGAGCTCTGGGGATATGCGTTCCAGGACCCTCATCTGATCTTCCGACAAGTGGCCCCGGAGTCCCTTAGCATCTGCTGCCTTCAAGAGGCACCGGGCCTTGTTCAGGGTCCTGGACCTGAAGTCCTCCCAGTGCTTCTTGACATGTTGGAAGTCACGGACTGCCACCCCCTCCGCGTTGATGGCAGTCACGATGTCCGTCCAGATCCGAGTCCGTCCTTCCTTGTCGGCGCGCACACTTCCGAAGAGGGCATCATACTGCCCCAGGACTTGCTCCACCAGGACACCAACTTCCCTGGCACTGAAGCTGGTGCCCCTCTGCCTCTCTGGCCAGGGTTTGTCAGTGGTGCCAGATGTTGCAGTGCCCGACATGACAAACCCAGAGGCAGGAGTGGGTGGGCAACTGGGTCCTGGGGCTGGGCTCTGGAGTGATGGAATCCCAGTCGGGAGTCTTCGGTTCCAGCAGGGGTGGTCACAGCAACAGCACCCCTGGCTGATGTGCAGGCAGCAAATGGCAGGGCACATGGGCAGCAGGCAGTCAGGCAGCAGCAGATGGCAGGTGGGAGCGTGCTCGAGGCTCTGGGGGGCAGTAAATCGGCTTTCTGGGCAGGAGCGTGGTCTTCTGTGTGCTTACACGTGGCCAGCTTGATACCGAGTGATTTGGCACGTGAAAATCCTGCACGTCTGCGTGTAATTCGAGGAAAGGCCCTTAGCGCGTAAGCACGTCTGCACGCATACGCAATTTCATTGGCCCAAAGGCCCCCATGCGCAGCTATGACGTCATGCGCATGGCCGTAGAGAATGGCGCGTGTAAAAACAAAGATACACGTCCGAATGTCAAAGCGTGTAATTGGTGGAAATGGCCTCATCGCGTATGCGCGTCTGTGACGTGTGTATAAAAGGTACGTGTACAACGCCATTTCCTTGTACGTGCTTTTCGTGGAGAGCGAGTGGGTGAAATCTGTACTTCCTGTCGGTTCACACGCGATTTACCTCACGGCGTTTCAAGTTCGTACTCCCTGTTACCTCTGACAGCTTTTTCTCTTTTCCTCTTTTTCCTGGGCCTGTTTCCTCAAACAGCGTTCCCTTCTACTGTTGTCCTGTCTCCTCAGACAGCGTACAATTCTTCTTTTGGCGGGGGTGTTGCCAATGCGCACAGGCGCATATTTTTCACGCTTTTGTTCCTGGCAGACGGTGAGTCGTGCACGTATTTAACATCCGTGCTTGCCCCGTGTGTCGCATACCCCTTCAGAGGTCATTCTAGGCTGCGTGTGACACGCCTACGTTCATTCTTGTGTTTCTGGGTACCACAGCGTAGTACAGGTTTATTTTTCAACACACGTGGTCTAGTGGGGGTTGTGTGCACCTTACTTCCCTTTTTTGGGAGCCTGTGCGTTGCGTGACCCATCATCTTTCCCCAGGGGTGACATACAGCCTTCCTAGAGCACTAGGGTACGATTACCATCTGGTACCCAACCCCTTTGACCCCCAATTGCCCAGGACAATAGTTCACATCGACTGACATACGCACAATAACATCAGTGCCATGGCTGGGAGGCGAACAAGCCGTAAGGGTGGCAAAGGTGGCCGAGCCCCAAGTGGTGGCCGTTCGTGGATCCGGTAGGGGACGTGGCCGTGACTTGCAGGGTGCCCCTAGCCCCTCATGTGTGGAGGAGCAGTCAGGGACACCCATGCCCCCCCCCTGGTTGAGGGTAACGTGGCTGACACCATCCATGCTCAGCCCTTGTTGGACCCGCCCACTGTGGAACCAGATCTGGCACAGGGTGACTCCATGGCTGACTTCCAGGTCAGCAGGTCTAGGCCACGTGCGCCGGTGTTTTTTTTTGGACAGTGTGTTGCCTTGTGTGGCTCCCGTGGGCATACGCTGTATTGTGGCTGGGCACATGCAGGCTTGTCATGAATTTGGTTCAGATGCTTGGGCTTGTGTGACACACACCCCTCCTGCTTCCCGTTTCCATGGGCTTGCAAAGGGTGTGCCTTTGTCACCCCTTCTTTATATTTTCGTAATGGAACCTTTCCTGTCACAACTTTAGGAAGCTTAAACCCACAGAGAAAGAAGGATCAAGAGCTGAGTGTCACAGCAAGAAAGCAGCTGGAATAAACTAAGGACCGAGAAAGGTTGTCTGGCCTGATGTTAAGGACTGGAGCTACCAAGAACTGGATATCCTTGAAGAACAGTGAACATGAGAGGTGCAAAGAAAGAACACTATGAGTGTCAAGTTTTATTCATTTAATACAATTAATGCTAGAAAAGGAGCCAAATTGCAGTCTCTTGTCACAAGGGCTATGGATAGAAATAGAAGGTGGGCATGCAGCTCTAAACTTGAGATAGCGTATGCTCACACTCCCATATATTCTCAGGAGCAAGGATACTTTGCAAGGCGAAGTTCAAAGTCAATCTCCATGACAGAAGGCATGGACGATGAGAGATGTTGGGCTAATTGTGTGGGGAGGCATGGTTAAAGTCCACCCACTTACACCTGCTTACGTGCTGCTAGTGAGCCAAATGTTCCAGAAGGGCACACGCCTGCCAATTATGCAAGGCCATATAATGAAGATCCTTGTAGTTTGATAGCCAATGATGAGATGTGTATCAAATAACTGTTGAAGATGACTTGCATTAGGGGTGGGCATAAATTGTCCACCTGACTGTAGACACCCAATCACAACCCAATCTATTATAGAAAGGATACTTAGATGATATTTAAGCCAACCACAACTCTGCATAGGTTTTCCTTATTTGCCACATAGTATGATGTCACGTAGGATGAGTTTTTACTATATAAATGTAATTTTTGTATGAAACGCTTTGAGAACGATTACTGTGTGTGATGTCCGTTTATGCCGTTGTAACTCCGCGATTTAGACAATTGATATTAATACAGTTAAAAGACTTTGCCTTCTTCCTGTGTTATTTTGTGTGGTGTGAGAGTTGCTCTGTGTCCCATCTACTGCACGATATGCTACCCATTTAAGGGCCATAAACCAACATTGTGGCTTATCCATTTTATCTAATTCTGCTCCTAATTCATAATGTGTGCTACCTCATTACAGTATCATGTCCCTTTCTGCCCCCATTCGCTTATGTGTATGTCTATTTTCTTTTTCGTTTTAGGTTATTGTATGTCTTTTTTGTCTATAACGTGTGTTGCTTTTCATCAAATCTTATATGGCTACTTGTCTTTCATGAATTCCTATTACCAGTATGTGGATCAATCTGTATGAACTGTTATGTCATCAATTGTTAGATCCCTGATGTATTGCTTTGTATTACATCCTTCAAATGTAGAAAACCATCCAGACAAGAATCGTTAACAAGTAACCTGGTGGAGCCAGGGGAAAACCACATTGTAAAACCCCAGGCACTTCATTGGGACCCCTGGGCCTTGTACTAACCAAATCACAGGTTACTAAGCTAAGGCATTACAGCCCACAGGTGTACAATCTAAAACATATGCTAATATTATGTCTAGTACTACCCATTTTATATCTGCATTGGAATGATCACATCACAAGTGGCGTGTCATAGATGCAAAAATATGTTTGTTCTGATTGCTGATCTCTTTTCTCCAATGTTTTCTTTGTACACCCTGTGTATGATTTACCACACAAACAGCTAACACAACAAAAAGGTATGAGGGAAATTACGTTTTCTCCTGTTCAATAAGCATCAGCCCTCAAAAATAGGTAGTTAACCTTTAGCACAATACACAAAGCCTCATGAACTTCACTCTGATTCAGGGAAGAGCACCAAACCTTCAGAAGCTCAAAAGAGCACAAGCTTAAAAAAACAGATCACTAATAGTCACAAGGAAAATTCAACCTATTGACAGTCTGAACAGTTGTCAAAAATACTATTATTAATTCACTTATAAAAACAAAATGAAATACAGTTCTAAGGGACAAATGTATTCAATAATTTGTCAAACAGTACATACTCATATAGCAGACAAAAGACAGGTACATATAAAAAAAAAATAAACAAGGAAGTAAACAGTTCCTTCCTCACAACACAAGGCTCAACAAAGATGACTAATGTAGCCTTGCTGTTGAAAAACAGATGTCAATCAACAGTACACCAATACAACTCACAATGAATCCACTCACAGTCAAAATGATACATACCTACTCATCCCAACATGTTTAATTCCTCACACACTACACATACCATCAAATTAAGGGATATTCATCAGGGGAAGCTTTTGTCTGGGGACCATGTACAATATACAACAAAAACAGGTGCCACGACAAGTAGTGGCTTTGTTTACAGCTTGAATGACGGGATCTGCAGCTTGTTAATACACTGCAGAACAGTCCAAACTTTACTGCAGCCCCAAAGTTTACTGCCTTGAAAGATAAGGTAATGGTTGTTCTTGCCTGAAAGAGAAATGGAACATTGGTATAACTACACCCTATGTCCATGAAATGAATTCGTATTCACAATTGGTCAATCAATGGTAAACATATGTGGTATTAATATTTTCGACCACTTAACACGTTTTTAATACTCAAACACTAACTGGCTATGGACATAAAACGGCCTCAGCTGTCAAACTTGCTATATTTTTAGGTTGACATCTAAGCAAGGAGAATAAGGTGGACTCTATCAGGGTAATTCATAGAATTTCGCACAAAAATGGCGCAGGCGGCTGGCGCACAGTGTCCCCGTGCGATACACTGCGCCAGCCGCGTGCGAAAAAATCCTTATCATCGCACAGCGTATTCATGGAATTTAGCCTCCGAAACCAGCCGTGGCGCAGAGTGGCGCAGCGACCCTGCAGAAGCGCCAGTTACGCCCCCAAGAACGCCCTTGCGCAAGGAAAAGCCTTCAAAATCCCCAAATCATCGCAAAGGGCTGCGCTAACCCTGGACCAGTTCACAGTGCTGCCAAACAGCAAACGCCAAGCAGGGAACGTGTATTTCAGTGGTTCGCAGGAAGTTTCACACGCGATTGTCCTGGGAACGTGTACATCAGAGGTGCGTGGGAAGTAACACACGCGATTCCATCAGGGCACGTGTATTCCAGGGGTGCGTGGGACGTATCACACGCAAAAACAGCAGGGTACGTGTATTCCAGGGGTGCGCGGGAAGTATCACACACAAAAGCAGCAGGGTACATGTATTTCAGGGGTGCGCGGGAAGTATCACACGTTATTCCATCAGGGTACGTGTATTTCAGGGGTGCGCAGGAAGTATCACACGCAATTCCATCAGGGTACATGTATTCCAGGGGTGCATGGGGAGCACCACACGTGAATTGCACGTGTGGGTCCTCCCAGGTGTTCCCTCTACACCCTCCATGGCCCCTGCAGGTGGCCCACACCACAGGGGCCTACCCTGCACATGTCCCGCAGGCACCCCATCCACCATGGCCATGCCCCCCAGCCAACCCACATGTCACCTTGCACTACTGCCCACCAACGCATGTCCCCCTGCACCCCCAGCCACCAGGGGCACCCTCCACCAGGCCCCCACTCATGTCTACCACCACCCCCACCCCCCAGCAACCAGGGGCACCCTCCACCAGGCCCCCACTCATGTATCCCATCACCCCACCCCCCAGCAGTGCAGGGGCAGCCTCCACCAGGCCCCCACTCATGTCTCCCACCACCCCCACCCCCCAGCATCCAGGGGCAGCCTCCACAAGGCCCCCACTCATGCCTCCCACCACCCCCACCCCCCAGCAGTGCAGGGGCAGCCTCCACCAGGCCTCCACTCATGTCCAACTCATGTCTCCCTGCACCCCCAGCCCCCAGCATCCAGGGGCACCCTCCACCAGGCCCCCACACATGTCCCCCTGCACCCCCACCCCACAGCATCCAGGGGCAGCCTCCACCAGGCCCCCATTCATGTCTCCCACCACTCCAACCCCCAGGCATCCAGGGGCACCCTCCACCAGGCCACAACACATGTACAACTCCTGTCTCCCAGCACCCCCACCCCCCAGCAGTGCAGGCGCAGCCTCCACCAGGCCCCCACTCATGTCTCCCACCGCCCCCACCCCCCAGCAGTGCAGGGGCAGCCTCCACCAGGCCCCCACTCATGTCTAGCACCACCCCCCACCCCCCAGCATCCAGGGGCACCCTGCACCAGGCCCCCACTCATGTCTCCCATCACCCCCACCCCCCAGCAGTGCAGGGGCAGCCTCCACCAGGCCCCCACTCATGTCCCCCTGCACCCCCACCCCCCAGCATCCAGGGGCACCCTCCAGCAGGCCCCCACTCATGTCTCCCACCACCCCCACCCGCCAGCATCCAGGGGCAGCCTCCACCAGGACCCCACTCATGTCTCCCACCACCCCCACCCCCCAGCAGTGCAGGGGCAGCCTCCACCAGGCCCCCACTCATGTCCCCCTGAACACCCACTCCCCAGCATCCAGGGGCACCCTCCACCAGGCCCCCAAACATGTCCCCCTGCACCCCCACCCGACAGCATCCAGGGACAGCCTCCACCAGGCCCCCACTCATGTCTCCCACCACCCCCACCCCCCAGCATCCAGGGGCACCCTCCACCAGGCCCCCACTCATGTCCAACTCATGTCTCCCTGCACCCCCACCCCCCAGCAGTGCAGGGGCAGCCTCCACCAGGCCCCCACTCATGTCTCCCACCACCCCGACCCCCCAGCATCCAGTTGCACCCTCCACCAGGCCCCCACTCATGTCTCCCATCACCCCCACCCCCAGCAGTGCAGGGGCAGCCTCCACCATGCCCCCACTCATGTCCCCCTGCACTCCCACCCCCCAGCATCCAGGGACATCCTCCACCAGGCCCCCACTCATGTCTCCCTGCACCCCCACCCCCCAGCAGTGCAGGGGCAGCCTCCACCAGGCCCCCACTCATGTCTCCCACCACCCCACCCCCCAGCAGTGCAGGTGCAGCCTCCACCAGGCCCCCACTCATGTCTACCACCACCCCACCCCCCAGCATCCAGGGGCACCCTCCACCAGGCCCCCACTCATGTCTCCCATCACCCCCACCCCCCGCAGTGCAGGGGCAGCCTCCACCAGGCCCCCACTCATGTCCCCCTGCAACCCCACCCCCCAGAATCCAGGGACACCCTCCACCAGGCCCCCACTCATGTCTCCCTGCCTCCCCACCCCCCAGCAGTGCAGGGGCAGCCTCCACCAGGCCCCCACTCATGTCTCCCACCACTCCCACCCCCCAGCAGTGCAGGTGCAGCCTCCACCAGGCCCCCACTCATGTCTACCACCACCCCCACCCCCCAGCATTCAGAGGCACCCTCCACCAGGCCCCCACTCATGTCTCCCATCACCCCACCCCCCAGCAGTGCAGGGGCAGCCTCCACCAGCCCCCCACTCATGTCCCCCTGCACTCCCACCCCCCAGCATCCAGGGACATCCTCCCCACCTCAGCCAACTGTCGCAGTGTTCCGATGGGCATCCATGTCACATCTGCCAATCAGGCTTCCACATCCCACTGTCACATGCATCCATGTTGCATCACTGTTGCACCCTTGTCAAATACACACACATGCACATGTACACAGTGCTGATACATGCAGCTGAAAACAACATACATGCGTGACATCACGAACATGCCTACTTACATACACATTCATCCAAACATGTGTGCCCACACAACTGCATTTGGCATGCAAGCCTACACACACAAGCACCATCCATGTCTCACACATGACAGCCCTCGCATGTGTTAGCCTCATGGCCCTGTACACCCCCACCCATACTCGGCCCCATACAAACAGATGTGCAACCGGCACACTACTGGCACATCACCACACGCACAGGTTACAATCATGATGCATGTACACTTACCGCTCGACTCCAGACGGGTCTGCTTCTCAAGGACCTGGACGTGGAGCTCTGGGGATATGCGTTCCAGGACCCTCATCTGATCTTCCCACAAGTGGCCCCGGAGCCCTTAGCATCTGCTGCCTTCAAGAGGCGCCGGGCCTTGTTCAGGGTCCTGGACCTGAAGTCCTCCCAGTGCTTCTTGACATGTTGGAAGTCACGGACTGACACCCCCTCCGCGTTGATGGCAGTCACGATGTCCGTCCAGATCCGAGTCCGTCCTTCCTTGTCGGCGCGCACACTTCCGAAGAGGGCATCATACTGCCCCAGGACTTGCTCCACCAGGACACCAACTTCCCTGGCACTGAAGCTGGTGCCCCTCTGCCTCTCTGGCCGGGGGTTGTCAGTGGTGCCAGATGTTGCAGTGCCCGACATGACAAACCCAGAGGCAGGAGTGGGTGGGCAACTGGGTCCTGGGGCTGGGCTCTGGAGTGATGGAATCCCAGTCGGGAGTCTTCGGTTCCAGCAGGGGTGGTCACAGCAACAGCACCACTGGCTGATGTGCAGGCAGCAAATGGCAGGGCACATGGGCAGCAGGCAATCAGGCAGCAGCAGATGGCAGGTGGGAGCGTGCTCGAGGCTCTGGGGGGCAGTAAATCGGCTTTCTGGGCAGGAGCGTGGTCTTCTGTGTGCTTACACGTGGCCAGCTTGATACCGAGTGATTTGGCACGTGAAAATCCTGCACGTCTGCGTGTAATTCGAGGAAAGGCCCTTAGCGCGTAAGCACGTCTGCACGCATACGCGATTTCATTGGCCCAAAGGCCCCCATGCGCAGCTATGACGTCACGCGCATGGCCGTAGAGAATGGCGCGTGTAAAAACAAAGATTCACGTCCGAATGTCAAAGCGTGTAATTGGTGGAAATGGCCTCATCGCGTATGCGCATCTGTGACGTGTGTATAAAAGGTACGTGTACAACTCCATTTCCTTGTACGTGCTTTTCGTGGAGAGCGAGTGGGTGAAATCTGTACTTCCTGTCGGTTCACACGCGATTTACTTCACGGCGTTTCAAGTTCGTACTCCCTGTTACCTCTGACAGCTTTTTCTCTTTTCCTCTTTTTCCTGGGCCTGTTTCCTCAAACAGCGTTCCCTTCTACTGTTGTCCTGTCTCCTCAGACAGCGTACAATTCTTCTTTTGGTGGGGGATTTACCAATGCGCACACGCGCATATTTTTCACGCTTTTGTTCCTGGCAGACGGTGAGTCGTGCACGTATTTAACATCTGTGCTTGCCCCGTGTGTCGCATACCCATTCAGAGGTCATTCTAGGCTGCGTGTGACACGCCTACGTTCATTCTTGTGTTTCTGGGTGCCACAGCGTAGTACAGGTTTATTTTTCAACACACGTGGTCTAGGGGGGGTTGTGTGCACCTTACTTCCCTTTTTTGGGGTGCCTGTGCATTGCGTGACCCGTCATCTTTCCCCAGGGGTGACATACAGCCTTCCTAGAGCACTAGGGTACGATTACCATCTGGTACCCAACCCCTTTGACCCCCAATTGCCCAGGACAATAGTTCACATCGACTGACATACGCACAATAACATCAGTGCCATGGCTGGGAGGCGAACAAGCCGTAAGGGTGGCAAAGGTGGCCGAGCCCCAAGTGGTGGCCGTGGTGGATCCGGTAGGGGACGTGGCCGTGACTTGCAGGGTGCCCCTAGCCCCCCATGTGTGGAGGAGCAGTCAGGGACTCCCATGCCCCCCCCCTGGTTGAGGGTAACGTGGCTGACACCATCCATGCTCAGCCCTTGTTGGACCAGCCCACTGTGGAACCACATCTGGCACAGCAGGTCTAGGCCACGTGCGCAGGTGTTTTTTTTTTGGACAGTGTGTTGCCTTGTGTGGCTCCCGTGGGCATACGCTGTATTGTGGCTGGGCACATGCAGGCTTGTCATGAATTTGGTTCAGATGCTTGGGTTTGTGTGACACACACCCCTCCTGCTTCCCGTTTCCATGGGCTTGCAAAGGGTGTGCCTTTGTCTCCCCTTCTTTTTATTTTCGTAATGGAACCTTTCCTGTCACAACTTTAGGAAGCTTAAACCCACAGAGAAAGAAGGATCAAGAGCTGAGTGTCACAGCAAGAAAGCAGCTGGAATGAAGGAAGGACCGAGAAAGGTTGCCTGGCCTGATGTTAAGGACTGGAGCTACCAAGAACTGGTTATCCTTGAAGAACAGTGAACATGAGAGGTGTAAAGAAAGAACACTATGAGTGTCAAGTTTTATTCATTTAATACAATTAATGCTAGAAAAGGAGCCAAATTGCAGTCTCTTGTCACGTGGGCTATGGATAGATATAGAAGGTGGGCATGCAGCTCTAAACTTGAGATAGCGTATGCTCACACTCCCATATATTCTCAGGAGCAAGGATACTTTGCAAGGCCAAGTTCAAAGTCAATCTCCATGACAGAAGGCATGGACGATGAGAGAAGTTGGGCTAATTGTGTGGGGAGGCATGGTTAAAGTCCACCCACTTACACCTGCTTACATGCTGCTAGTGGGCCAAATGTTCCAGAAGGGCACACGCCTGCCAACCAATTATGCAAGGCCATATAATGAAGATCCTTATAGTTTGATAGCCAATGATGAGATGTGTATCAAATAACTGTTGAAGATGACTTGCATTAGGGGTGGGCATAAATTGTCCACCTGACTGTAGACACCCAATCACAACCCAATCTATTATAGAAAGGATACTTAGATGATATTTTAAGCCAACCACAACTCTGCATAGGTTTTCCTTATTTGCCACATAGTATGATGTCACGTATGATGAGTTTTTACTATATAAATGTAATTTTTGTATGAAACGCTTTGAGAACGATTACTGTGTGTGATGTCCGTTGATGCCGTTGTAACTCCGCGATTTAGACAATTGATATTAATACAGTTAAAAGACTTTGCCTTCTTCCTGTGTTATTTTGTGTGGTGTGAGAGTTGCTCTGTGTCCCATCTACTGCACGATATGCTACCTATTTAAGGGCCATAAGCCAACATTGTGGCTTATCCATTTTATCTAATTCTGCTCCTAATTCATAATGTGTGCTACCTCATTACAGTATCATGTCCCTTTCTGCCCCCATTCGCTTATGTGTATGTCTATTTTCTTTTTCGTTTTAGGTTATTGTATGTCTTTTTTGTCTATAACGTGTGTTGCTTTTCATCAAATCTTATATGGCTACTTGTCTTTCATGAATTCCTATTACCAGTATGTGGATCAATCTGTATGAACTGTTATGTCATCAATTGTTAGATCCCTGATGTATTGCTTTGTATTACATCCTTCAAATGTAGAAAACCATCCAGACAAGAATCGTTAACAAGTAACCTGGTGGAGCCAGGGGAAAACCACATTGTAAAACCCCAGGCACTTCATTGGGACCCCTGGGCCTTGTACTAACCAAATCACAGGTTACTAAGCTAAGGCATTACAGCCCACAGGTGTACAATCTAAAACATATGCTAATATTATGTCTAGTACTACCCATTTTATATCTGCATTGGAATGATCACATCACAAGTGGCGTGTCATAGATGCAAAAATAATTTTGTTCTGATTGCTGATCTCTTTTCTCTAATGTTTTCTTTGTACACCCTGTGTATGATTTACCACACAAACAGCTAACACAACAAAAAGGTATGAGGGAAATTACGTTTTCTCCTGTTCAATAAGCATCAGCCCTCAAAAATAGGTAGTTAACCTTTAGCACAATACACAAAGCCTCATGAACATCACTCTCATTCAGGGAAGAGCACCAAACCTTAAGAAGCTCAAAAGAGCACAAGCTTAAAAAAACAGATCACTAATAGTCACAAGGAAAATTCAACCTATTGACAGTCTGTACAGTTGTCAAAAATACTATTATTAATTCACTTATAAAAACAAAATGAAATACAGTTCTAAGGGACAAATGTATTCAATAATTTGTCAAACAGTACATACTCATATAGCAGACAAAAGACAGGTACATGTAAAAAAAAATAAACAAGGAAGTAAACAGTTCCTTCCTCACAACACAAGGCTCAACAAAGATGACTAATGTAGCCTTGCTGTTGAAAAACAGATGTCAATCAACAGTACACCAATACAACTCACAATGAATCCACTCACAGTCAAAATGATACATACCTACTCATCCCAACATGTTTAATTCCTCACACACTACACATACCATCAAATTAAGGGATATTCATCAGGGGAAGCTTTTGTCTGGGGACCATGTACAATATACAACAAAAACAGGTGCCACGACAAGTAGTGGCTTTGTTTACAGCTTGAATGACGGGATCTGCAGCTTGTTAATACACTGCAGAACAGTCCAAACTTTACTGCAGCCCCAAAGTTTACTGCCTTGAAAGATAAGGTAATGGTTGTTCTTGCCTGAAAGAGAAATGGAACATTGGTATAACTACACCCTATGTCCATGAAATGAATTCGTATTCACAATTGGTCAATCAATGGTAAACATATGTGGTATTAATATTTTCGACCACTTAACACGTTTTTAATACTCAAACACTAACTGGCTATGGACATAAAACGGCCTCAGCTGTCAAACTTGCTATATTTTTAGGTTGACATCTAAGCAAGGAGAATAAGGTGGACTCTATCAGGGTAATTCATAGAATTTCGCACAAAAATGGCGCAGGCGGCTGGCGCACAGTGTCCCCGTGCGATACACTGCGCCAGCCGCGTGCGAAAAAATCCTTATCATCGCACAGCGTATTCATGGAATTTAGCCTCCGAAACCAGCCGTGGCGCAGAGTGGCGCAGCGACCCTGCAGAAGCGCCAGTTACGCCCCCAAGAACGCCCTTGCGCAAGGAAAAGCCTTCAAAATCCCCAAATCATCGCAAAGGGCTGCGCTAACCCTGGACCAGTTCACAGTGCTGCCAAACAGCAAACGCCAAGCAGGGAACGTGTATTTCAGTGGTTCGCGGGAAGTTTCACACGCGATTGTCCTGGGTACGTGTACATCAGAGGTGCGTGGGAAGTAACACACGCGATTCCATCAGGGCACGTGTATTCCAGGGGTGCGTGGGACGTATCACACGCAAAAACAGCAGGGTACGTGTATTCCAGGGGTGCGCGGGAAGTATCACACACAAAAGCAGCAGGGTACATGTATTTCAGGGGTGCGCGGGAAGTATCACACGTTATTCCATCAGGGTACGTGTATTTCAGGGGTGCGCAGGAAGTATCACACGCAATTCCATCAGGGTACATGTATTCCAGGGGTGCGTGGGGAGCACCACACGTGAATTGCACGTGTGGGTCCTCCCAGGTGTTCCCTCTACACCCTCCATGGCCCCTGCAGGTGGCCCACACCACAGGGGCCTACCCTGCACATGTCCCGCAGGCACCCCATCCACCATGGCCATGCCCCCCAGCCAACCCACATGTCACCTTGCACTACTGCCCACCAACGCATGTCCCCCTGCACCCCCAGCCACCAGGGGCACCCTCCACCAGGCCCCCACTCATGTCTACCACCACCCCCACCCCCCAGCAACCAGGGGCACCCTCCACCAGGCCCCCACTCATGTATCCCATCACCCCACCCCCCAGCAGTGCAGGGGCAGCCTCCACCAGGCCCCCACTCATGTCTCCCACCACCCCCACCCCCCAGCATCCAGGGGCAGCCTCCACAAGGCCCCCACTCATGCCTCCCACCACCCCCACCCCCCAGCAGTGCAGGGGCAGCCTCCACCAGGCCTCCACTCATGTCCAACTCATGTCTCCCTGCACCCCCACCCCCCAGCATCCAGGGGCACCCTCCACCAGGCCCCCACACATGTCCCCCTGCACCCCCACCCCACAGCATCCAGGGGCAGCCTCCACCAGGCCCCCATTCATGTCTCCCACCACTCCCACCCCCCAGCATCCAGGGGCACCCTCCACCAGGCCCCCACTCATGTCCAACTCATGTCTCCCTGCACCCCCACCCCCCAGCAGTGCAGGCGCAGCCTCCACCAGGCCCCCACTCATGTCTCCCACCGCCCCCACCCCCCAGCAGTGCAGGGGCAGCCTCCACCAGGCCCCCACTCATGTCTAGCACCACCCCCCACCCCCCAGCATCCAGGGGCACCCTCCACCAGGCCCCCACTCATGTCTCCCATCACCCCCACCCCCCAGCAGTGCAGGGGCAGCCTCCACCAGGCCCCCACTCATGTCCCCCTGCACCCCCACCCCCCAGCATCCAGGGGCACCCTCCAGCAGGCCCCCACTCATGTCTCCCACCACCCCCACCCGCCAGCATCCAGGGGCAGCCTCCACCAGGACCCCACTCATGTCTCCCACCACCCCCACCCCCCAGCAGTGCAGGGGCAGCCTCCACCAGGCCCCCACTCATGTCCCCCTGAACACCCACTCCCCAGCATCCAGATGTCAATCAACAGTACACCAATACAATTCACAATGAATCCACTCACAGTCAAAATGATACATACCTACTCATCCCAACATGTTTAATTCCTCACACACTACACATGATGTCATGTTGACGTATCCTGGACGACGGGGGCGGGAGGGACCCGGGCGGGAAGAGAAGGGAAGTGACGCGGGAGGGGCGGGGCTAGTTAGTTGAATGTGAAGGCACGAATAAAGAAGGAGGTTTACAGCACCGCTCTGTGTCCGCTTGTCATTGCCGCGATGCGCGCTCGCTCCCCACCCCGACCTGGGGACACCACAATGGCGACGAGGATGGGATTCTGAGAGGCAGGGTCCCCGGAGACGAGCGCCGTGCATCGGCACGTAACAGCGACGAGAACGCTTGCCGACCGACGCAACTGCAGGACGGAGAGAAGATCCGGGCCGCGACGGTGAGCACGGAGAAGCAGGCGAGCGCACGTGCGCGTAATGATACGCGGCGGGATACGGTGCGGGCCCAAGCACAAGAGGCCGAGTGCTTAGTCACGATCAAGCCCTGGCCCACGCCGAGAGAGGGAGAAGGCCCTCGCGCAGCCACAATCCAGGGCCTAGGACCAGGCCAGGCCCCCGCCAGGGCGCTTCAACAGGTGTGGTGCTCATCGATGGTGCTCGTGCCTCCTAAGGCGGCCATCACACCACGACTGCGGAATCCCGCATAAGGAAGCCACGCTGCCAGCACCATGTCTGATCAGGATGCAAACCAAGGTGCGGGAGCTGCAGGAAATGGGCCCCCAGCACCCCTAGACCAAATGCTGGATCACGTGCCCTACCAACTGCCGGACACACTGGCTGCCCAGATGCCTGGAGCCTTTGACGTGACGGACACGAGCAACATGGGCCCCAGGTGGACCAAATGGATTCGAGACTTTGACCTGTATATGGGGGCCACGGGGCCAGTGGCGGATGCAAGGCAAGTGTGCCTACTAAAGCTAGCGGTCGGCTCCGCCACCCGAGACATCATAGACGAAATGCCCCAGGACTCCACAGACTCCATACAGAAACTAAAAGACGCCCTGGCAGCATACTTCGCGCCTCACACCAATGTCGATTATGAAAGGCACCTGTTCCACACCACAAAGCAGGCAAAAGGGGAGAGCATGGACGCGTACGTAATGCGACTCCACACAAAGCTCAAGCACTGTGACTTTGCAAATTACTCGAACACTGAAGCCCTCAGGTCGCAAATAATATCAGGGTGCGAGTCCCAAACATTCCGCAGGAAATTGCTCCAGAAGTCCCGCACGCTAGAGGAAATACTGGCACTGGCCAGGGTCGAGAGAGCCATCGACTGTCAAGTAGAAAGCTTCGGGAGCACACCACTGGGCGAAAATTTGAACAAATTACACCTAGAGAAAAGGACAGAAGAACTATTCTGCTACAAGTGTGGATTCGAATATCCCCATGAAGGGACATGCCCAGCCATAGGACAACGCTGCACCTCATGCGGTGAAGAAGGCCATTTCAAAGCGGTATGCAGACTGTTCAGGGATCGAGGGAGAGAGAGGCCTCGAGACAGCACCACTCGCTCGAGGAATCGATATGGGGAAACACCGAATACACACTCGACCCCAAGTAACACCTCCAACCCTCCAAGTCAACACGGAAGTGACCAGAGAGATAAGGACTCCGGCGACGACCGCCAAAAGCGGAGAGAAAGGAGAAGATTCGTGACACGGGCCAAACCCGAAAGAAGATCAAGACGCCACGTTCGCTATCTAGTCGAACAATCCCCCACCGAATCAGACCCTAGTTCTTCCGGAAGTGATCACAAAAAGAAGGCGTACGTTTACGCTTTGGGAAATCCCACAGCCACCGCTCATAGCCCCACCCTCATCATCAAGCTGCAGGAAAGACCAACGGAATTCCTCATCGATACTGGCGCCACCGTCAACGTGGTAAGTGAACAGGTGTATGCCGAACTAACCCCGAAACCAAAGCTCCAGCCAGCCACCGTTGATATCTACGCCTATGGTGCGAAAACTCCCCTCAAGTGCGTAGGAAGGTTCAGTGGGCTATGCCGATACAAGGGCCAAGAGATGAAAGTCCCAATCCACGTCCTGGCCACCGAAACGGACAGCGGATGTGTCCTGAGTTTCAAGGCCGCCGCAGATATGGGCCTGATACACATCCTATACAACATCATGGTTCACAAGTACATCGACCCGATTGACATGATCAACAACCTGTATGCAAAAATATTCAGAGGAATTGGGAAACTAAAGAACCGACAAGTAAAATTACACATAGACGACTCCATATGCCCAGTGGCTCAGCCATACCGAGGGATCCCTGTCAACATCCAACAAAAGGTGGAGGATGAGTTAAAAAAATTGCTGGAACAGGACATTATTGAAAAGGCCTCGGGAGCAACCACCTGGGTTTCTCCCATCGTCCCCGTCCCGAAGAAGGGATCTGAAACCATCAGGTTGTGCGTCGACATGAGACGTCCCAACCAAGCAATCCGCAGGGAAAGATACCCTGCGCCACGTATAACGGACATGATACATCTGCTAAACGGAGCCAAGGTTTTCTCAAAACTAGACCTCCAGAAGGGATACCATCAGCTGGTCTTACACCCCGAGAGTCGCAACATAACCACATTTGTCACCCACGTTGGGTTATTCAGATACAAAAGGCTGAGCTTTGGGGTGTCGTCAGCCGCAGAGATCTTTCAAGCTGAGGTCCATAACATCATAAAGCACATTCCCAACTGCCTCAACTACTCGGATGACATTCTGGTGTTTGGGACTGACGTAAAGAGCCATGACGAAACCCTCATGAGGGTGTGCAAAGCTTTACACGATGCAAACCTCACACTCAACAAGGACAAGTGCGAGTTCCGGAAGAGCACGCTAAAATTCTTTGGCCACGTGTTCTCAGAGGTGGGGATGACCCCAGATCCGGACAAAGTCTCAGCCCTGAATGACACAGCTGCGCCACTCAATGTGTCAGAACTTCGCTCGTTTCTAGGCCTAGCCAGTTACTGCAGCAGGTACATCAAGGATTTTGCCTCGGTCAGTGAACCTTTGCGGAAACTAACACACCAGAACGAGAAATTCGAGTGGACCGGTGCATGTCAAGGAGCTTTCGAAACCATCAGGGAGAGGGTTGCGAAAGCAGAGAACATGGCCTACTATGACTCCAATCGGAGAACGGAACTAACAGTGGACGCCAGCCCCGTGGGATTAGGGGCCATCCTGGCTCAATTTGATCCCAAAGACCCACAACAGAGACACGTGGTAGCCTATGCCAGCCGCAGCTTGTCCGCCACTGAACAGGCCTACTCCCAGGCTGAAAAGGAAGGACTAGCGGTGGTGTGGGCATGCGAACACTTCCACTTATTCCTGTATGGAAAGCCATATCAGGTAGTCACCGATCATCAGGCGCTACTGTTTCTCTATGGCAATCCCCAAGCCAAGATGCCCCCTAGGATCGCCCGGTGGGGGTTACGTCTGCAAGACTACGCTTTCAACATCATTCACAGACCAGGGAAAGGTGAGAACCCTGCTGACTTCCTGTCGAGGAGACCGAGGGACGAGAGCAGACCTGAACCGTCGGTGGCGGACCGCTACCTCAGATACCTGGTTCATCAAACCACGCCGGAGGGGGTTAACACAGAGGAACTGGCAAGAGAAACTGAAAACGACCCTGCATGCCGCATCATATGTGAAGGTCTCACATCTGGACAATGGAGAAGGGCCAAGGAGAGAGGAAAAGCGGCAGGGGGCCAAACATGGGAAGACGTGGAACGACTTCTCCTTGTGAAAGAAGAGTTAGCCGTATCAGAAGACCATCTCCTGCTCAAGGACTGCAAGCTAGTGATCCCAGCAACCATGCGGGAGAAAGTCATCAACCTGGCACACGAGACCCACCGAGGCATTGTCTCCACACAGCGCATGCTGCGCCAAAAGGTGTGGTTTCCACGAATGGATGCCCGAGTGGAGGCCGCCCTGAGAACATGCCCCACCTGCTGCATCATCACACCAAACCGACATCCGGAGCCACTACAAATGTCCGAACTTCCGCAGAACATATGGGAAGCGGTGGCCGCCGACTTCTTTGGACCCATTGAAGGGGGAAGATATGTCCTTGCAGTAATGGATGAGTACTCCCGATATCCAGAAGTACAGATGATCTCGTCCACGGCCGCGCATCATGTCGTCCCAGCACTGGACCACATTTTCTCTGCCTACGGAGTGCCCAAAGTACTCAAGACCGATAACGGGGCCCCGTTCTGCGGACATCAATTTGCCAGGTTTGCGGAATACTTGGGGTTCCGACATCGGAAGGTGACCCCGCTGTGGCCGCAAGAAAACGGGATGATCGAACGGTTCATGGCCAATCTCAAGCGGGCCTTGCAGATTGCTCGTCTCACGGAACAACCATATGAACAGGTACTCAACCAACTACTACGGGACTACCGGGGAACGCCCCATAGCACAACAGGGAAGACCCCTGCCGAACTCATGTTTGGGCGCAACCCTCAAACCCGAATTCCCCAAGCAGAGGCGAGTACACCACGCCCGGCGATGGATGCGGAAGTCCGAGAGCGGGATGAAGCAGCAAAGAACAGAATGAAAGAATACACCGACGCCCGCAGAAAAGCCCAGACATCCCACATAACCATAGGGGATGTGGTGGCCGTTCGACAACCCTCGACCCATAAGCACACGCCTGCATTTCGGGAAGAGCCTCTTCTCGTTACCCAGAGGAAGGGGTCGATGATCACTGCACAAGGCTCCACAGGAGCGATAACCCGGAACTCGTTCCACTTCAAGGAACTCCCACCGCCCGGAACAAGACGCCTGAGCGGCAGGGTACAGGCCCCACCAGAGGAAGAATACAGCGATCAACAAGGAGAGGATCCGTGGGACACCGACGAATCGGATCAAGATCCAGAAGCCGAGACGGCCGTAAGCAGACCGTCACCAAGGGCTGAGCTGACACGACCACAGCGAGTCCGGACCAGACCTCGCCGGTGGATCGAGGAGATGGACTAGAGACTCGCCAGATCATCGCCTGTTGCGAAGAGTGTGGTAACAGTTTAAAAAGGGGGGAGATGTCATGTTGACGTATCCTGGACGACGGGGGCGGGAGGGACCCGGGCGGGAAGAGAAGGGAAGTGACGCGGGAGGGGCGGGGCTAGTTAGTTGAATGTGAAGGCACGAATAAAGAAGGAGGTTTACAGCACCGCTCTGTGTCCGCTTGTCATTGCCGCGACGCGCGCTCGCTCCCCACCCCGACCTGGGGACACCACACATACCATCAAATTAAGGGATATTCATCAGGGGAAGCTTTTGTCTGGGGACCATGTACAATATACAACAAAAACACGTGCCACGACAAGTAGTGGCTTTGTTTACAGCTTGAATGACGGGATCTGCAGCTTGTTAATACACTGCAGAACAGTCCAAACTTTACTGCAGCCCCAAAGTTTACTGCCTTGAAAGATAAGGTAATGGTTGTTCTTGCCTGAAAGAGAAATGGAACATTGGTATAACTACACCCTATGTCCATGAAATGAATTCGTATTCACAATTGGTCAATCAATGGTGAACATATGTGGTATTAATATTTTCGACCACTTAACACGTTTTTAATACTCAAACACTAACTGGCTATGGACATAAAACGGCCTCAGCTGTCAAACTTGCTATATTTTTAGGTTGACATCTAAGCAAGGAGAATAAGGTGGACTCTATCAGGGTAATTCATAGAATTTCGCACAAAAGTGGCGCAGGCGGCTGGCGCACAGTGTCCCCGTGCGATACACTGCGCCAGCCGCGTGCGAAAAAATCCTTATCATCGCACAGCGTATTCATGGAATTTAGCCTCCGAAACCAGCCGTGGCGCAGAGTGGCGCAGCGACCCTGCAGCAGCGCCAGTTACGGCCCCAAGAACGCCCTCGCGCAAGGAAAAGCCTTCAAAATCCCCAAATCATCGCAAAGGGCTGCGCTAACCCTGGACCAGTTCACAGGGCTGCCAAACAGCAAACGCCAAGCAGGGAACGTGTATTTCAGTGGTTCGCGGGAAGTTTCACAAGTGATTGTCCTGGGTACGTGTACATCAGAGGTGCGTGGGAAGTAACACACGCGATTCCATCAGGGCACGTGTATTCCAGGGGTGCGTGGGACGTATCACACGCAAAAACAGCAGGGTACGTGGATTCCAGGGGTGCGCGGGAAGTATCACACACAAAAGCAGCAGGGTACATGTATTTCAGGGGTGCGCGGAAAGTATCACACGCAATTCCATCAGGGTACGTGTATTTCAGGGGTGCGCAGGAAGTATCACACGCAATTCCATCAGGGTACGTGTATTCCAGGGGTGCATGGGGAGACCACACGTGAATTGCACGTGTGGGTCCTCCCAGGTGTTCCCTCTACACCCTCCATGGCCCCTGCAGGTGGCCCACACCACAGGGGCCTACCCTGCACATGTCCAGCAGGCACCCCATCCACCATGGCCATGCCCCCCAGCCAACCCACATGTCACCTTGCACTACTGCCCACCAATGCATGTCCCCTGCACCCCCAGCCACCAGGGGCACCCTCCACCAGGCCCCCACTCATTTCTACCACCACACCCACCCCCCAGCAACCAGGGGCACCCTCCACCAGGCCCCCACTCATGTCTCCCATCACCCCACCCCCCAGCATTGCAGGGGCAGCCTCCACCAGGCCCCCACTCATGTCTCCCACCACCCCCACCCCCCAGCATCCAGGGGCAGCCTCCACCAGGCCCCCACTCATGTCTCCCACCACCCCCACCCCCCAGCAGTGCAGGGGCAGCCTCCACCAGGCCCCCACTCATGTCCAACTCATGTCTCCCTGCACCCCCACCCCCCAGCATCCAGGGGCACCCTCCACCAGGCCCCCACACATGTCCCCCTGCACCCCCACCCCACAGCATCCAGGGGCAGCCTCCACCAGGCCCCCACTCATGTCTCCCACCACCCCCACCCCCCAGCATCCAGGGGCACCCTCCACCAGGCCCCCACTCATGTACAACTCATGTCTCCCTGCACCCCCACCCCCCAGCAGTGCAGGCGCAGCCTCCACCAGGCCCCCACTCATGTCTCCCACCGCCACCACCCCCCAGCAGTGCATGGGCAGCCTCCACCAGGCCCCCACTCATGTCTAGCACCACCCCCACCCCCCAGCATCCAGGGGCACCCTCCACCAGGCCCCCACTTATGTCTCCCATCACCCCCACCCCCCAGCAGTGCAGGGGCAGCCTCCACCAGGCCCCCACTCATGTCCCCCTGCACCCCCACCCCCCAGCATCCAGGGGCACCCTCCAGCAGGCCCCCACTCATGTCTCCCACCACCCCCACCCGCCAGCATCCAGGCGCAGCCTCCACCAGGACCCCACTCATGTCTCCCACCACCCCCACCCCCCAGCAGTGCAGGGGCAGCCTCCACCAGGCCCCCACTCATGTCCCCCTGAACGCCCACTCCCCAGCATCCAGGGGCACCCTCCACCAGGCCCCCACACATGTCCCCCTGCACCCCCACCCGACAGCATCCAGGGACAGCCTCCACCAGGCCCCCACTCATGTCTCCCACCACCCCCACCCCCCAGCATCCAGGGGCACCCTCCACCAGTCCCCCACTCATGCCCAACTCATGTCTCCCTGCACCCCCACCCCCCAGCAGTGCAGGGGCAGCCTCCACCAGGCCCCCACTCATGTCTCCCACCACCCCGACCCCCCAGCATCCAGTTGCAACCTCCACCAGGCCCCCACTCATATCTCCCACTACCCCCACCCCCCAGCATCCAGTTGCACCCTCCACCAGGCCCCCACTCATGTCTCCCACCACCCCCACCCCCCAGCAGTGCAGGGGCAGCCTCCACCAGGCCCCCACTCATGTCCCCCTGCACTCCCACCTCCCAGCATCCAGGGACATCCTCCACCAGGCCCCCACTCATGTCTCCCTGCACCCCCACCCCAGCAGTGCAGGGGCAGCCTCCACCAGGCCCCCACTCATGTCTCCCACCACCCTCACCCCCCAGCAGTGCAGGGGCAGCCTCCACCAGGCCCCCACTCATGTCCCCCTGCACCCCCACCCCCCAGCATCCAGGGGCACGCTCCACCAGGCCCCCACACATGTCCCCCTGCACCCCCACCCCACAGCATCCAGGGGCAGCATCCACCAGGCCCCCACTCATGTCTCCCACCACCCCCACCCCCCAGCATCCAGGGGCACCCTATACCAGGCCCCCACTCATGTCCAACTGAAGTCTCCCTACACCCCCACCCCCCAGCAGTGCAGGGGCAGCCTCCACCAGGCCCCCACTCATGTCTACCACCACCCCCACCCCCCAGCAGTGCAGGGGCAGCCTCCACCAGGCCCCCACTCATGTCTACCATCACCCCCACCCCCCAGAATCCAGGGGCAACCTCTACCAGGCCCCCACTCATGTCTCCCACCAGCCCCACCCCCCAGCATCCAGGGGCACCCTCCACCAGGCCCCCACTCATGTCTCCCATCACCCCCACCCCCCAGCAGTGCAGGGGCAGCCTCCACCAGGCCCCCACTCATGTCCCCCTGCACCCCCACGCCCAGCATCCAGGGGCACCCTCCACCAGGCCCCCACTCATGTCTCCCTGCACCCCCACCCCCCAGCAGTGCAGGGGCAGCCTCCACCAGGCCCCCACTCATGTCTCCCACCACCCCCACCCCCCAGCAGTGCAGGTGCAGCCTCCACCAGGCCCCCACTCATGTCTACCACCACCCCCACCCCCCAGCATCCAGGGGCACCCTCCCCCAGGCCCCCACTCATGTCTCCCATCACCCCCACCCCCAGCAGTGCAGGGGCAGCCTCCACCAGGCCCCCACTCATGTCCCCCTGCAACCCCACCCCCCAGCATCCAGCGGCACCCTCCACCAGGCCCCCACTCATGTCTCCCTGCACCCCCACCCCCCAGCGGTGCAGGGGCAGCCTCCACCAGGCCCCCACTCATGTCTCCCACCACCCCCACCCCCCAGCAGTGCAGGTGCAGCCTCCACCAGGCCACCACTCATGTCTACCACCACCCCCACCCCCCAGCATCCAGAGGCACCCTCCACCAGGCCCCCACTCATGTCTCCCATCACCCCACCCCCCAGCAGTGCAGGGGCAGCCTCCACCAGGCCCCCACTCATGTCTACCACCACCCCCACCCCCCCAGCAGTGCAGGGGCAGCCTCCACCAGGCCCCCACTCATGTCTCCCATCACCCCACCCCCCAGCAGTGCAGGGGCAGCCTCCACCAGGCCCCCACTCATGTCTACCACCACCCCCACCCCCCAGCAGTGCAGGGGCAGCCTCCACCAGGCCCCCACTCATGTCTACCTCCACCCCCACCCCCCAGCATCCAGGGGCACCCTCCACCAGGCCCCCACTCATGTCTCCCATCACCCCCACCCCCAGCAGTGCAGGGGCAGCCTCCACCAGGCCCCCACTCATGTCCCCCTGCACCCCCACCCCCCAGCATCCAGGGGCACCCTCCACCAGGCCCCCAGTCATGTCTCCCTGCACCCCCACTTCCCAGCAGTGCAGGGGCAGCCTCCACCAGGCCCCCACTCATGTCTCCCACCACCCCCACCCCCCAGCAGTGCAGGGGCAGCCTCCAGCAGGCCCCCACTCATGTCTACCACCACCCCCATGCTCCAGCATCCAGGGGCACCCTCCACCAGGCCCCCACTCATGTCTCCCATCACCCCCACCCCCCAGCAGTGCAGGGGCAGCCTCCACCAGGCCCCCACTCATGTCCCCCTGCACCCCCAACCCCCAGCATCCAGGGGCACCCTCCACCAGGCCCCCACCCATGTCCCCCAGCCAACATGTCAACACATTGTAGATCCCTGGCCCTTATGGTCAGCCTCGAAATGCCAAACACCCACCCGAGTATTGCATCCACCCACTTAGAAATGGCAAAAACATGATAGAACCCCAATTGCAAGTTTGGAAATGAACACATGTCCCTCACATACACCCAATGGGTGTCAGTGAATGTCAAAACCCATATCATGATATGCATGAAACCAATGAGATGATACTACACATTGAACTTTGAAGAAAAAATATGTATTAAAAGCAACATAAATTGAATCAAAAATAAACGAACAATAATGGAAATTTAAAAAAAAAAAAACAGCAGGTCCGTGAAATAATGCAAAACCACAAATCATAATGCAAAGGAAAGGTGTCCAAAGTCACAGTCCACAAAAGTAAATCCAATGGAAAATTAAAATCGAAAACCATTGCTCCATGGGGAAATCATAAAAAAAATTGAAAATCCAAAAGTCAACTATATATAGATAAACAATCCAGGGTCCATGATCCCAACCGAAGAAATGAAACCTATCTAATAATACTACCTAAAAAAAAAAACTATATACAAAAATGTGGCCCATTGTCCAAAAGGTCCAAAAAAAATGCAAAACCAAAGTAAACCTAACACTAACTACAGAACTATTTACAAGGGCAGCGGGCTAGTCCGACGGCTCACTTCGGGATGTTCCGGGCCAGGGCATCATCGAACTCCTGCTCAATGTCCCGGAGGCGGTCCTCCTCCATGGCCCTGAGGGTCCGCAGGGCCGTCCACATGTTCACCCCAAACTCCCTGCGGATTGCCTCGAGGCACTCGGCCCGCCTCAGGGCCCTCCACATGGAGTTCCCAGCACTGACCATCGTGAGCCGTGCCTCTTCCGCCCGCTGCCGCTCCGCATCTATGGCGTGGCCCAACCGCTGCCACACGGAAGACACTTCCCATCCTGGGTCCTCCTGCCCTCCGGCCGATGCCTGCCCCTCCGATGTTGAAGGCCCCGAGCCATCATGGCTCCCACCACGTTGCTGCTGCTGCTGCGCCTCTGCCCGTGCACTGCCTCCTGCTGCCTGCACATCCTCCGCTGGCTGGGGTGCAGTCGTTGATGTGGCCACCCCTGCTGGACGTCCGACTCCCGACTGTGGCAGGGATGCCTCCTCCACCAGCCTGGCCGCACCGTCAGAGGCAGCTCCACAGGGCACCCAGGTGACTGATGGGTGGGAAGATGGCACGGAGGATGACTGGCGCATAGGGGGTTCAGTTGAGGAGGGGGTCTGAGCAAGTCCCATCAAATGGAGGAATCCGGCCTGGGTGACCTGTCCCAGTAGGCCGACGCGGTCAACGAGCCATTCTAGATGACGTGCAGTCTCCTCCTGAAAAGACTGCAGGTCACCTCGCATGGCCCGTTGACGCAACACCACACCAGTCAGGACAGGCTGAACCCGGACCCGGTTAGCCACGTCCGCAGGCAGAGGAAAGCCAGTTGAGCTCATCCCCTGCCTGAAAACGGGCCTGGATGTAGGCATCCCTGCTGGTGCAAGATGATGCAGTGACAGGATCAGGGACAGGATTGCACACAGGCACCTCCGCGGCGACCTGTGCTGCCTCCTGTCCCTGGTCCTGCACTGCACCACTAGCACCAGTGGAATCCCCACCTCCAGACCCCGTCTCTGTTGCTTGCACGGCCTCCTCCTACACCAAACCCCCCACCAACCTGGATGACTCCGTGTCATCTTCCCCCGTTGGGCCCTGTGGGGTCCCAGCTGTCCCTTCTGCTGCCAAGGAATCCAACTCTGACCTCCGCCTCTTGGACCTCACCCCGGCAGCTGCGGCCTGGGACGCGGCACCGGACTCCTCACTCCCCGACGAGATCACAACCTGGGAGGGGAGCCTGGCCTTGCGTCTCCGGCTGGCGGTGCGATCCCCGCCGCTGTGCTCCACAGCACCTTCTCCGCCATCTTCATCAGTTGACGCTGCAGACAGGGAGAAATAAAACACAGGCATCAGGGCACTGTACAATGGACACATACACACATGACAGTTGCACATGAGTGGCATTGGCAAACCTCAGACATGGCATCACAATTGGCAACACACATGTCATTTCAACTTGCACACATGAGCCATACCACAGCCACATCGCAACTGCCAGCACCATCCATACACATACAACAGCATGAGCAGGCAAAGGTGAGCCAGACATCACATGCAACATAGGGATTGCACTACACATGCACGCACACCACCACACTTGCATGCATGTGTACACCTCAGCCAACTGTCGCAGTGTTCCGATGGGCATCCATGTCACATCTGCCAATCAGGCTTCCACATCCCACTGTCACATGCATCCATGTTGCATCACTGTTGCACCCTTGTCAAATACACACACATGCACATGTACACAGTGCTGATACATGCAGCTGAAAACAACATACATGCGTGACATCACGAACATGCCTACTTACATACACATTCATCCAAACATGTGTGCCCACACAACTGCATTTGGCATGCAAGCCTACACACACAAGCACCATCCATGTCTCACACATGACAGCCCTCGCATGTGTTAGCCTCATGGCCCTGTACACCCCCACCCATACTCAGCCCCATACAAACAGATGTGCAACCGGCACACTACTGGCACATCACCACACGCACAGTTTACAATCATGATGCATGTACACTTACCGCTCGACTCCAGACGGGTCTGCTTCTCAAGGACCTGGACATGGAGCTCTGGGGATATGCGTTCCAGGACCCTCATCTGATCTTCCCACAAGTGGCCCTGGAGCCCCTTAGCATCTGCTGCCTTCAAGAGGCGCCGGGCCTTGTTCAGGGTCCTGGACCTGAAGTCCTCCCAGTGCTTCTTGACATGTTGGAAGTCACGGACTGCCACCCCCTCCGCGTTGATGGCAGTCACGATGTCTGTCCAGATCCGAGTCCGTCCTTCCTTGTCGGCGCGCACACTTCCGAAGAGGGCATCATACTGCCCCAGGACTTGCTCCACCAGGACACCAACTTCCCTGGCACTGAAGCTGGTGCCCCTCTGCCTCTCTGGCCGGGGGTTGTCAGTGGTGCCAGATGTTGCAGTGCCCGACATGACAAACCCAGAGGCAGGAGTGGGTGGGCAACTGGGTCCTGGGGCTGGGCTCTGGAGTGATGGAATCCCAGTCGGGAGTCTTCGGTTCCAGCAGGGGTGGTCACAGCAACAGCACCCCTGGCTGATGTGCAGGCAGCAAATGGCAGGGCACATGGGCAGCAGGCAGTCAGGCAGCAGCAGATGGCAGGTGGGAGCTTGCTCGGGGCTCTAGGGGGTTTTAAATCGGCATTCTGAGCAGGAGCGTGGTCTTCTGTGTGCTTACACGTGGCCAGCTTGATACCGAGTTATTTGGCACGTGAAAATCTTGCACGTCTGCGTGTAATTCGAGGAAAGGCCCTTAGCGCGTAAGCACGTCTGCACGCATACGCGATTTCATTGGCCCAAAGGCCCCCATGCGCAGCTATGACGTCACGCGCATGGCCGTAGAGAATGGCGCGTGTAAAAACAAAGATACACGTCCGAATGTCAAAGCATGTAATTGGTGGAAATGGCCTCATCGCGTATGCGCGTCTGTGACGTGTGTATAAAAGGTACGTGTACAACGCCATTTCCTTGTACGTGCTTTTCGTGGAGAGCGAGTGGGTGAAATCTGTACTTCCTGTCGGTTCACACGCGATTTACTTCACAGCGTTTCAAGTTCGTACTCCCTGTTACCTCTGACAGCTTTTTCTCTTTTCCTCTTTTTCCTGGGCCTGTTTCCTCAAACAGCGTTCCCTTCTACTGTTGTCCTGTCTCCTCAGACAGCGTACAATTCTTCTTTTGGTGGGGGTGTTGCCAATGCGCACACGCGCATATTTTTCACGCTTTTGTTCCTGGCAGACGGTGAGTCGTGCACGTATTTAACATCTGTGCTTGCCCCGTGTGTCGCATACCCCTTCAGAGGTCATTCTAGGCTGCGTGTGACACGCCTACGTTCATTCTTGTGTTTCTGGGTGCCACAGCGTAGTACAGGTTTATTTTTCAACACACGTGGTCTAGGGGGGGTTGTGTGCACCTTATTTCCCTTTTTTGGGGTGCCTGTGCGTTGCGTGACCCGTCATCTTTCCCCAGGGGTGACATACAGCCTTCCTAGAGCACTAGGGTACGATTACCATCTGGTACCCAACCCCTTTGACCCCCAATTGCCCAGGACAATAGTTCACATCGACTGACATACGCACAATAACATCAGTGCCATGGCTGGGAGGCGAACAAGCCGTAAGGGTGGCAAAGGTGGCCGAGCCCCAAGTGGTGGCCGTGGTGGATCCGGTAGGGGACGTGGCCGTGACTTGCAGGGTTCCCCTAGCCCCCCATGTGTGGAGGAGCAGTCAGGGACACCCATGCCCCCCCCCTGGTTGAGGGTAACGTGGCTGACACCATCCATGCTCAGCCCTTGTTGGACCAGCCCACTGTGGAACCAGATCTGGCACAGGGTGACTCCATGGCTGACTTCGAGGTCAGCAGGTCTAGGCCACGTGCGCCGGTGTTTTTTTTTGGACAGTGTGTTGCCTTGTGTGGCTCCCGTGGGCATACGCTGTATTGTGGCTGGGCACATGCAGGCTTGTCATGAATTTGGTTCAGATGCTTGGGTTTGTGTGACACACACCCCTCCTGCTTCCCATTTCCATGGGCTTGCAAAGGGTGTGCCCAAGTGACATTGACGTACATGGTGACGTTGGACTCCCATTCGATGTGTGGGCAGTCTGTAGTCAATACTGTGTATACATTCATAGTGCATATTGTTGTTGTATTGTACACTGCATGGTGTATTGATATGTGCCTCTGCATCCATCTCATCCTCCTAATTTGCAGGTCCATTTCTCATGTCTTCACAAGGCGGTCCACCTTGGAACTGGAGTCCATGTTGTAAGCAGTGCACCTACACTCTTGCGTGGCGCTAACACTGTATACTTGGAAGTGTTCGAAGTGCTGGCATTATCAGGTAGTGAGGCTAGCAAATCTTTAAGTCTGTAATGTCATGTTTAAGGTAGGTTGGAGGTTGTGTAGGTGATTGGTATTCTTGGTAAGTATTTGGTAATGTGTGTTGTAGGTCCTGCATTACTATGAGCATTTCATGTGTGGCCATGTTTCCATTAGGGACACTGTAGCTGGTGACACTTGGGGCATGTTGTGGGGATTATTTTTTTTGCTCTCACATTGCATGACATGCCATGGTGTGTTGTGTGGCCGTGCCGGGGAGGGGTTGGGTGACATGGCACTGTTCTCATGTAGTATTTTGCAAGTGGGTATTCATATCTGCAGCATGGAAGTGTGTCTTCTGATGCCAATGCATTGGTGGTGTTTGTGTAGGTAGGGATGCACACATTGTGACACTTCCAAATGAACAATCTCAGGCAGCTATGGTTCTGACAGTTGACTGTCCCTTTGTTCGTCATAATTGTCAGGTCGAGTCATCATTACTTATCAGATGGTATGTGCCAGCGCTGTGTGCACTCCACAGGGGTGTGATTTCTATGTGAAGTAATTAGCCACCAGCTGCGTACGGGCTGCCTCACCCCGTGCCCTTTCCCCTCCCATGTGCAGTGGGCATGCATGTGGTTGGGGATGTGGGGGCACCACCATGTCCACAGCCAGGCCCCGGCGTGTTGCAACATTGTGCAGGACACATGCTGCCACTATGATCCTGCACACTACTGGGGGCGCATATAACAGCTGCCCGCTGTTAGGCGAAAACCTGTGCAGTTCCCTCTGGGACCACTGCAAAAGAGTTAGGACTACAGGTGGTTGGCGGTGAACCCACTTGGTAGCAGTCTGTACCACACAGATTCACTTGGTAGCTGTGGCTGAGCAGTCAGACTTCCCTCAAGAAGAGTTGAGCAGTATGTGGAGTATACAACATAGGGCAATCCTTCACAGTAAGACAAGCAAACACGCAACGAGGCTCAGTGTAAAGATATTAAGGTATTTATTTATAACGGAAGATCTATGAAAAACACTATAGCACTATCACGGCAAACAAATCAAGCACAATTACTCTACGAAGCAGAAAACGATCAATCCCCCTAGCAATATGTCGACAACTCTAGGTTCTACCGGCACCACTTATTTTCAGACAGAGGTGTATACCTCAACCTAGATGACACTCGAATATTAGTCGGGACGGGAGAGAAAAAGATAGGCAGGTTACGAAGTCAACGCAGTTCAATACTTCGCGGGTAAAATGCAAGGCAGGAAGAAAAGAATCACAATAGATCGTAAAGTTCAGAGGCCAGGCCCACTCGGAGAGAGGCAAGGCGCTATGTCCCAAAAAGTCTCTAGCGGAGATACATTCAAGTCTTGGTAGCAAATTGTTATCGGCAGATTGAACCAGTTCAGAACAATGAATGAGAAAAGCTTGGAGGCGACCCAACGGAAAGGAGAGTATTAAGACACCTCACTCAATCCGAGCGAAAGGGAAGCCAGGCGGACACGGTACCTTGTTGTGGAGGGCAGCTCCGGCGGGGGCAGTTGTTCCTGGTGGTGGATGCACGTCGGGTCTTTGCCAAGAGTAGAGATGATCTCGTCGTCGAAGAAAAGTGAAGTCCGGTGCACCACCAGGGAAGAGACCAGCCGCGGAGTGCACCGTCACAAAGCACCACCTTTTGGTCGCGGTTCAGGGGTAGTGGCTATCCGGTTGCCGGGGTGCGCTGCATGGGCAATTCGACCACTGCGTCCTGAGGCGAATAAAAAGCAAAGGGGACTGGTTGTTCCCACCTGTCAGGGGAAGAGACTCTCCGGCAGGGAGATCTCCTCTGTCGTCGGGAAGTGGTGAGCCGGTTCCGCAGGGCTCCACCAAAGGTGTCGTCGTGCAGGTCAGCTCAGCGTTACCCTCGTCGGATTCTTAGGTCCTGTGGCGACTTCTGAAGATCCAGTCCCAAAAGCCCTGCTTTTATGCAGAAAACCCCCATTCATTCAGCCTAGCTGTCAATCAACACATGCTAAGTGGTGAGCGGGAAGGCTCACCCCTTGGGCCAATCACTCCAGAGTGCGACCGGAGTTGGCAAGGCAAATCGGTCCAGGGTGCCTAAACCCCCTCCCACACCCCTGTGGTAACCCAGACAGAATGGCACCACTTTGGAGGGTCTCTGTACAGAGCCCGCCAAAAGTGGAACAAAGGGCTCAACCTTTGGTTTAGGAGTCACAGAGACAAACACAGACGCCATTTTACAAACCGAGTTCTGGCAGAAAATACCATCCGATAAACCTATTTAAGATAAGTAAATCGATGGTACATTAGAGATTAACGAGAAAAAGTATCAATCTCCAACAATGGGACGAATCCCATAGGGTTATGTCCGGGGTCGCACATAACAAGTAGTTTCCACTGCCACCAGCCAAAACTCGACGAGGGGGGGCGGGACAGTGCCCCCTCGAGTAACAGATACAGGAGTAATCGAATTACCCCTACTAGTACGTCCACAATAAGATGGTTTTCACTAGTTCTGTTAGTAAATTTAGGTCTAGTAAAGCCAATGGTGACTTTACATGCCCGGGGAGACGGTAGTCAGTCCCCGGGTATGGAGTCTATGGTGGGGATCTGCTAGGACGCCCCCGTGTTATGTCAAGTAGGGTGTGGTGTAACACACATTGAAAAACATATGAGACCCTATGGAGTAAAAGACCCCATAGCCCATAGAACACATTGACATTCAAAGGAATTACACACATACATGTCCAAGAGTGGGAGAAAAAGAGTCTCACTCTTGGCAGGATGGAAAAAAAAACAAACTCCTGAAATCCAGCAAAGCTGCTGGGGGACTCACTGGGTTAGGAAATTGAGCCTAAATAGAGAATTCTCCCTAAAACTCGCTCCCCCAGACTAAGGGACAGGAGGATTTAATCCACTCCTGGAGGAATCTCATACCTCTAGTCGATGACATACATCCTAGAGAGACCATCAGCATTTTGGTGGTGACATCCTGACCTGTGCTCAATGGTGAAATCAAACCCTTGCAGGCAGATCGACCATCTCAATAGTTTTGGGTTTTCCCCTTTCATTTGCATTAACCATCTCAAGGGTTGGTGGTCAGTCTGAATGACAAAAGTAGAACCATACAAGTACGGCCTAAACTTCTTCAGAGCCCACACGATAGCAAAGCACTCTCTTTCGATTGTTGCCCACCTTGTTTCAGGATCCTTCAGCTTGCGGCTGATGAAGCAAACGGGATGTTCCTTACCTTTCCCATCCAGTTGACTGAGTACGGCACCTATTCCTACATTTGAAGCATCTGTCTGCACAATGAAGTGTTGCCGGTAATCAGGAGCTCTGAGTACTGGGGCTTGGCAAAGAGCCTTTTTCAGGTTTTCAAAAGCCTGATTGCACTCCTCGTTCCATCTAACCTTCTTAGGAAATTTGGGTGAGGAGATGACATTCAGTAGAGAAGCTATGGTCCCATAGTTCTCTATGAAATTCCTGTAATACCCAGTGAGGCCTAGGAAGGCTCTCACCTGGGTTTGAGTAGTCGGTGTTGTCCAATTTTGCACAGCTTCAATTTTACTGAGCAAAGGCCTTATTTCTCCACCGCCTACCTCATGGCCAAGATAGACTACCTTACTCTGTCCAATTTGGCATTTGCTCGCCTTTATGGTCAGATTGGCTCGTCCAAGAGCCTGCAAAACATCTCTAGGTGGGTTACATGTTCTTCCCAGGAATTGCTGAACACAGCGATGTCATCCAAGTATGCCATGCAGAAGTCCTCCATCCCATTCAGAACTTGGTTTACCATCCGTTGAAACGTAGCAGGTGCATTCTTCAATCCGAAAGGCATTACCTTAAACTGGTATAAGCCAACGGGGGTAGAAAATGCAGTTTTCTCCTTGGCATGGTCTGTCAGGGCTATTTGCCAATAGCCTGACGTCAAGTCAAATGTGCTGAGGAACTTGGCGGTGCCAAGTTTATCCACCAACTCATCTGTTCTTGGCAAAGGGTGGGCATCAGTCTTGGTGACTGCATTCAGGGCTCTATAATCCACGCAGAATCTAAGTTCTTTAGATCCGGCCTTTGGTAATAACACAACTGGGCTAGACCATGGACTAGTAGAGGGCTCTATTACCCCGAGATCAAGCATCTTGCCGACCTCACCTTTGATGTGGGTTTGTACGTTTTCTGACATGCGGTATCCTCTGCTTTTGACTGGCAGACAGTCACCAGTGAGTATGTCGTGCTGGCCCCAAGGGGTCAAGCCTGGTGAAAGCGAGAACAGAGAGGCAAACTGATTCAACATAGATTTGCACTCTTCTTGTTGCTCGGGTGTCAGATTGGAGGAGAGATTCACTCCTTCAATTTTTTCATCTAAAGGTAAGCCTCTGAGGAGATCCGGAAGAGCTTCACTCTCTTCTTCTTCCCCGGATGACGCTAGAAGCAACGCTCCTACGTCAGGTCGCGAGACATATGCTTTAAGTCGGTTGGTGTGAAAGACTGTCAGAGCCTCCTTGGGATTGCCCAAGTCCACCAGATAGTTAACCTCTCCGAGTTTACCCACTACTCGGAAGGGTCCCATCCACTTATCTTGCAAGGCCCTCTGCCTTGTTGGGATCATAACGAGAACGAGCTGGTCTTGAGCGAACTCAACCATGTTAGCCTTTTGATCGTGCCAGTGCTTGACCAATGCTTGTCCAGCTTTCAAGTTATCGCTTGCTTCCGTCATCATGTGTGACATTCTCCTCCGGAGACCTATCACGTAGTCAGTCACTCTGACTGGCTTGGCGGTAGGAGCACTCTCCAACCCTCCTTAATCAGGGCCAATGGACCTCTGACAGGATGACCATAGAGTAGTTCGAAGGCCGAGTAACCTACGCCTTCCTGAGGGACTTCTCTATAAGCAAAGAGAAGGCATGGCAGTAGAAGGTCCCACTTACGCTTAAGGGGTTCCTCTAAAGTACCTATCATGCTCTTCATGGTTCGGTTGAACCGTTCTACCAACCCATTGGTTTGTGGGTGGTAAGCTGTTGAGAACTTGTAAGTAACTCCACAGGTTTTCCACATGGCTTTCATGTAGTGGGACATAAAGTTTGACCCCCTGTCAGAGATTACTTCCTTAGGAAACCCGACCCTAGTAAAAATACCAAGGAGGGCCTTAGCCACAGCCGGAGCTGTAACAGTCCTCATAGGAATTGCCTCAGGATACCTAGTAGCATGGTCTACTACAACAAGGATAAACCTGTTGCCTGAGGAGGTTGGAGGATCAAGGGGACCAACAATGTCAATCCCTACTCTCTCAAATGGGACTCCCACAACTGGGAGAGGCACTAAAGGTGCCACATTCTTGGAGCCAACCTTACCAGAGATCTGGCAGGTGTGGCAGCTCCTGCAGTGTTTTTCTACTTCGGCCCCCATCTTCGGCCAATAGAAGTAGAGAGAGAGCCTTTCCTTAGTCTTCTTGAAACTCAAGTGACCAGCCAAAGGAATCTCGTGGGCTAACTGCAAGAACTGTGGTCTGTTCTCTTGGGGTACTACAAGTCGTTTGTAGTCTCCAGGTGCAGACTCGGTCGGTTCACTGTAGAAGAGGCCATCTTCCCAGTGCAACCTGTATTTCCCAGGCTCTTGCCCTTCAGCCTGAGCTTCTGCCTGGTGGCGAAGACCTTCCAGAGTTGGACATTCTCTCTGTCCCTTACTGAAGTCTGCCCTGCTGGGTCCACCTTCTGCCAGTAAAGACTGCAGCTCAGGATGGTCAACAGGATCCAGATCTCCAATGAGTTCCTGGCCTTCCATTAGCTCTTCCTCAGAGTCTAATTCTACCACGCAGGGTGGTACCTCCCTCTCAGCCTCGGTTGGAGGTGGAGTTACGGGTGTAACTTTGGACAACCGCGGGGAAGTCCGTGTTGGCTGCACTGGAATGCTGGCTGCTGGTTTCTGGATAGAAGCCTTAGGTTTCCCTTTTGCTTCTGATGTCTTGGAGACAGCGGCCGACAATTCCAGTGGAGCAGGAGTGATTTCTTTCTTCATCATCTCCCCGAGAGTACCGCGCATTGTCCTCTCTCTTGCCGGTCTGGTTAGCTCCTGTAACCATTTACTAGGAGGTCTGGGAGTATGCGATACAACTCCGAGAGTTTTCAAATCGTTACCCAACAGTATGCGTCCTGGTACCTCACTCTGTATGCTGACAGGTATCTTCACAGTCATGTCGTTACACTGGATGAGAACTGGTAATTGGGGAAGCATCTGCACAGGCCCTCCAGCTAACTTGGTGAGGCGTTTGGGTGCCTTAGCAACATCCTCAGCCTGAAAAAACGATTTATCCATCACAGTTATGCTGGCCCCAGTGTCCCTAATGGCAGGAGTCTCCTAACCATTCACCTGGACACTGTCCTTATAATACTCTTTAGTATTATCGGGGATAGAATTATAGACATCTAAATTCTGTTGTTCCCACAACCCCAGAGATACTAAAGAAACGCTGGCTGAGACTCCAATGGGTTCGTCAGCTAGCAGTAGAAAGTGTCCACTTGCCATTTGGACTTCCTTCTCTGGAGCGAAGGCTAAGGAGACAAGCTGGACCCCTGAAGGTTTACCCTTACATCTGGGATCTCCTTTCACGTGATCAGTCGAGCCACAAACAAAGCATTTACTGAATGCTTTCTGGAATGGTGGCTTGTTCTGACCTCCTTCTGGTTTGGCACCAGAAGACACACTATTCTGCTGTGGTTTTCCCGGTGGCTTACCCTTCTGGTTTTGTTTGGGGCCCTCTTTGGAATGTGAGTTATTCGAATTCTCTTTTGAGTCTTTTTTAGGCTGTTTTCCCTCATCCTTTTTCTGAGTTGCCCCAGAATCCTTATGAGTAGCCCTGTTGGCAACCCAGTTGCCCCTGAATCCTTATGAGTAGCCCTGTTGGCAACCCACAAGTCAGCAGCCTCTGCTAGTTCCCTGGAATCCAATTCCTTCGAATCAGCCAAGTGCTGTCTGAACTCAGGAGAACAGGCATCATAAATAGACTCCAACATAAAAAGATTCCTCATACCCTCATAAGTGTTCACTTTGTAACCCTTAATCCATCCCTCTAAGTTTTTCAACCCTTCACTCACCCAGGTAGCCCAAGGGGTACCATCATGCTTTTTGAGGGTTCTAAACCTCTTAAGATACTGGGAAGGGGTCTTCCCGAATCTAGCTATTAAAGCTAGTTTCACACTTTCGTAATCCGTCTTATCCGCCTCCCCCAACTCCATTACCACATCAGTCGCAACCGGAGGGAGCCTAGAGAACAACCAGGGAAGCAAAGCATTCCCGGTGATGTCCTGGAGCCCATGATTGTATTCAAACAGTTTCAACCAATCCAACACATCCAATCTCGGTTCATACATACCCACTAATTCCTTCGGCATCCGGGGTCTTTTGGGACTGGAGCTCCTAGAGGAACCAGAGGAGAGAGAAGCATTTTCCATAGACAACTTTTTCATCTCTAACTCGTGATTAAGTTCTATTTCTCTGAGTCTTAACTCAGCTTGCTTCTGCTCAGCCTGGGCATTCATCCGTCTGAACTCGAGCTCTTGGTTTCGTTCGGATTGAGCCAAGAACCGTTTGTATTCTAGTTCGAGCTTCATTTTTTCAAGTTCAAAATAAGCAGTGTTACTTGTGGGACCTGGTATGGGCCCCGTAGGCACAGCTGGTAAGGCAGGTAGAGGAGCAGGGGAGACAGTTTCGTTAGCCTCACCGTCCTTGTCAGCCTCTTCATCGCTATCATCAGAGTTATGACTTAGATCAACACCATTACTGTTATCTACATTTGCTGGGGAGCTTGGTTCCTCTGAACCAGTACCCAGACTTTGGTTTGCCAGCAATCTCTCGATTAGTTCTAACTTCTTGCGTCTTACAGAAAGATTCGCTTGCCTACAGAGAGCTCGCAGACTCTCAGTATTTTCACCTGACAAGGACTCTTGACTGTAAGTTTCCATTGTAGACATATTTTTTGAAAGTTGCTTTTTGTGCAACGTTTTGTGGTTAGTTATCCTACAGTGTCGAAAAGCACTCTAAACTGTATACTCGATACAAATCCCACCGCTGTACACCAGTGTTAGGCGGAAACCTGTGCAGTTCCCTCTGGGACCACTGCAAAAGATTTAGGACTACAGGTGTTTGGCGGTGAACCCACTTGGTAGCAGTCTGTACCACACAGATTCACTTGGTAGCTGTGGCTGAGCAGTCAGACTTCCCTCAAGAAGAGTTGAGCAGTATGTGGAGTATACAACATAGGGCAATCCTTCACAGTAAGACAAGCAAACACGCATTGAGGCTCAGTGTAAAGATATTAAGGTATTTATTTATAACGGAAGATCTATGAAAAACACTATAGCACTATCACGGCAAACAAATCAAACACAATTACTCTACGAAGCAGAAAACGATCAATCCCCCTAGCAATATGTCGACAACTAGGTTCTACCGGCACCACTTATTTTCAGACAGAGGTGTATACCTCAACCTAGATGACACTCGAATATTAGTTGGGACGGGAGAGAAAAAGATAGGCAGGTTACGAAGTCAACGCAGTTCAATACTTCGCGGGTAAAATGCAAGGCAGGAAGACAAGAATCACAATAGATCATAAAGTTCAGAGGCCAGGCCCACTCGGAGAGAGGCAAGGCGCTATGTCCCAAAAAGTCTCTAGCGGAGATACATTCAAGTCTTTGTAGCAAATTGTTATCGGCAGATTGAACCAGTTCAGAACAATGAATGAGAAAAGCTTGGAGACGACCCAACAGAAAGGAGAGGATTAAGACACCTCACTCAATCCGAGCGAAAGGGAAGCCAGGCGGACATGGTACCTTGTTGTGGAGGGCTGCTCCGGCGGGGGCAGTTGTTCCTGGTGGTGGATGCACGTCGGTTCTTTGCCAAGAGTAGAGATGATCTCGTCGTCGAAGAAAAGTGAAGTCTGGTGCACCACCAGGGAAGAGACCAGCCACGGAGTGCTCCGTCACAAGGCACCACCTTTTGGTCGCGGTTCAGGGGTAGTGGCTATCCGGTTGCCGGGGTGCGCTGCACGGGCAATTCGACTACTGCGCCCTGAGGCGAATAAAAAGCAAAGGGGACTGGTTGTTCCCACCAGTCAGGGGAAGAGACTCTCCGGCAGGGAGATCTCCTCTGTCGTCGGGAAGTGGTGAGTCGGTTCCGCAGGGCTCCACCAGAGGTGTTGTCGTGCAGGTCAGCTCAGCGTTACCCTCGTCGGATTCTTAGGTCCTGTGGCGACTTCTGAAGATCCAGTCCCAAAAGCCCTGCTTTTATGCAGAAAACCCCCATTCATTCAGCCTAGCTGTCAATCAACACATGCTAAGTGGTGAGCGGGAAGGCTCACCCCTTGGGCCAATTACTCCAGAGTGCGACTGGAGTTGGCAAGGCAACTCGGTCCAGGGTGCCTAAACCCCCTCCCACACCCTTGTGGTAACCCAGACAGAATGGCACCACTTTGGAGGGTCTCTGTACAGAGCCCGCCAAAAGTGGAACAAAGGGCTCAACCTTTGGTTTAGGAGTCACAGAGACAAACACAGAAGCCATTTTACAAACCGAGTTCTGGCAGAAAATACCATCCGATAAACCTATTTAAGATAAGTAAATCGGTGGTACGTTAGAGATTAACGAGAAAAAATTTCAATCTCCAGCAATGGGACGAATCCCATAGGGTTATGTCCGGGGTCGCACATAACAAGTAGTTTCCACTGCCACCAGCCAAAACTCGACGAGGGGGGACGGGACAGTGCCCCCTCGAGTGACAGATCCAGGACTAATCGAATTACCCCTACTAGTACGTCCACAATAAGATGGTTTGTACTAGTTCGGTTAGTAAATTTAGGTCTAATAAAGCCAATGGTGACTTTACATGCCCGGGGAGACGGTAGTCAGTCCCCGGGTATGGAGTCTATGGTGGGGATCCGCTATGACGCCCCCGTGTTACGGCACGTAGGGTGCGGTGTAACACACATAGAAAAACATATGAGACCCTATGGAGTAAAAGACCCCATAGCCCATAGAACACATTGGCCCTCATTAGGACCCTGGCGGAGAGGGGTTTACGCCAGCGTAATGCATGGCGTACCTCTCCGCCAGACTACGACATTCCGTAGCACCATGGAGATTTTTACGCCTGCTTTTTGCAGGCGGAAAAATCCATGGCGCTACGGGACTTGTTGTTAATTACGCCACCGTAATTTACGGTGGCGTAATTGACGCCTTCCCCACTCCCATTATACCCTATGGGGCAAAAATGGGAATGGGGAAGGGTAAATGGGGATTGGGGATTTACCGCCCCGCCAACCTCGGAATGGGGCGGTAAGTCCGCCAACCCCCATGGCGGTATTGGCAGCTCTGCGCCATGGTCCATGGTGCAAATTGCACCATGGACCTCCGCCAGGGTCGTAATGAGGGCCATTGACATTTGCAGGAACTACACACATACATGTCCAAGAGTGGGAGAAAAAGAGTCTCACTCTTGGCAGGATGGAAAAAAAAAAAACTCCCGAAATCCAGCAAAGCTGCTGGGGGACTCACTAGGTTAGGAAATTCAGCCTAAACAGAGAATTCTCCCTAACACCCGCCAGAACGGTCAAGGGAGCGAAAGCGTGACTTGAGCACTCCGAATGTGCACTCCACTATGCCCCGGGTTGCAATATGGGCTGTGTTGTATCTTACCTCGGGAGGCGTGATGGGGTTCCGAATTGGCTTCATCATGTGGGTGCTCAGAGGGTAGGCACTGTCCCCTGGTGAGGAGGTGATGGGTATCATTACTGGGGTAGTGACATAACTCTGCATCTGACATGCATGCATGTGCAGTGGCATTCATACTCAGCAAGCAGCCATGTATCGCCATGCCGCCCAGCTTCTAGGTCCCGGCTTAGGGTAGACATTCGGTAAATGAAGCTGTCGTGGGTGGACCCTGGATAGTTGGCATATACTGAGGTGATGATTCCCTTGGCATTACATACTACCTGCACGTTGATGGAATGCCAGTGCTTGCGGTTCCTATAGATGTGCTCAGATGCCCTGGGGGGACGTAGTGCCACATGGGTGCAGTCAATGGCACCTAGCACTTTGGGGAATTGTGCCACACAGTAGAAATCGAGGGCGGCAGCCTGCCTTTCTGCAGGTGTCCTGGGCAGGTATATGTGCCTACGGACTGATGGGCGTGCAGTGATGATGTTTAAGACCTGGTGTAGGCAGCGTGACTGCGTGGCCTGTGACACCCCACCCACTATGGCACTTGTCCGCTGAAATGATCCTGTGGCCAAGAAGTGCAGTACATTGAGGACCTTCTCCAGGGGGCTGAGTGCTTGGGAGCACAGGGTGGGTGATGTGAGGTCATCCTCCCACTCACTGACCAGGTCCAGTATTATGTGTGGTGGAAACCTGTACCTCCCATAAACCTGGTCATCAGGCATCCCAAAAAGGCTGGTTCTGGGAGTGAAAATTCGGGCCCTCACTATCCTCCTCCTCCTCCTTTGGTAACCCACGGCCACTGCTGCTAGGAACGGTATATTCATCCTGGAGTCTGAGCTTGTTTGTTGTTTGCGTGCACTTTTATGCTGCGCGGGTCGACGTACGCCTGCTTCATGCTGGCGTACTTGTTTCAGGATTGGACCATTTATTTTTCGGCGCGTTGTAGGCGAACGTGTGATTCTTCCAGCCCACCCCAGAAATACACGTAACACGCTCTCCCAAGCCCAGTCGCGAGTAAATATTACCGCACACCCCTGGAATACACTTACCCCACTCTCACAGGCCCAGTCGCGTGTGGAAGTTCACGCGCACCCCGAAATACACGTACCCAGCGCAATCGCGTGTGGAACTTACCGCGAACCCCGTAATACACGCAGCATGCTGGTATCGCGTGTGGAAGTTCACGCAGACCCATAATACACGTAACCTGATGGTATCGCATGGGAGAATACCCGCGCACCCCAGGAATACACGTACCCAAGCAAATTGCACAGCTGGGGGGTGGGGGTGCAGGGGGACATGTGTGGGGGGCTGGTGGAGGGTGCCCCTGCACTGCTGGGGGGTGTGGGTGGTGGGAGACATGAGTTGGACATGAGTGGGGGCCTGGTGGAGACTGCCCCTTCACTGCTGGGGGGTGGGGGTGGTGGGAGACATGTGTGGGGGCCTGGTGGAGGGTGCCCTGCACTGCTAGGGGGTGGGGGTGCAGGGGGACATGAGTGGGGGCCTGGTGGAGGGTACCCCTGGATGCTGGGGGGTGGGGGGTTGGGAGACATGAGTGGGGGCCTTGTGGAGGCTGCCCCTGCACTGCTGGGGGGTGGGAGTGATGGGAGACATGAGTGGGGGCCTGGTGGAGGCTGCCCCTGCACTGCTGGGGGGTGGGGGTGATGGGAGACATGAGTGGGGGCCTGGTGGAGGGTGCCCCTGGATGCTGAAGGGCGGGGGTGGTGTGAGACATGAGTGGGGGCCTTGTGGAGGCTACCCCTGCACTGCTGGGGGGTGGGGGTGATGGGAAACATGAGTGGGGGCCTGGTGGAGGCTGCCCCTGCACTGCTGGGGGGTGGGGGTGCAGGGGGACATGAGTGGGGGCCTGGTGGAGGGTGCCCTGCACTGCTGGAGGGTGGGGGTGCTGGGAGACATGAGTGGGGGCCTGGTGGAGGGTGTCCCTGGATGCTGGGGGGTGGGGGTGCAGGGGGACATGAGTAGGGGCCTGGTGGAGGTTGCCCCTGCACTGCTGGGGGGTGGGGGTGATGGGAGACATGAGTGGGGGCCTGGTGGAGGGTGCCCCTGGATGCTGGGGTGTGGGGGTGGTGGGAGACATGAGTGGGGGCCTGGTGAGGCTGCCCCTGCACTGCTGGGGGGTGGGGGTGATGGGAGACATGTGTAGGGGCCTGGTGGAGGGTGCCCCTGGATGCTGGGGGGTGGGGGTGCAGGGGGACATGAGTGGGGGCCTGGTGGAGGCTGCCCCTGCACTGCTGGGGGGGTGGGGTGATGGGAGACATTAGTGGGGGCCTGGTGGAGGCTGACCCTGCACTGCTGGGGGGTGGGGGTGGTGGGAGACATGTGTGGCGGCCTGGTGGAGGGTGCCCTGCACTGCTGGGGGGTGGGGGTGGTGGGAGACATGTGTGGGGGCCTGGTGAAGGGTGCCCTGCACTGCTGGGGGGTGGGGGTGCAGGGGGACATGTGTGGGGGCCTGGATGCTGGGGGTGGGGGTGCTGGGGGACATGAGTTGGACATGAGTGGGGGCCTGGTGGAGGCTGCCCCTGCACTGCTGGGGGGTGGGGGTGGTGGGAGACATGTTTGGGGGCCTGGTGGAGGGTGCCCTGCACTGCTGTGGGGTGGGAGTGCAGGGGGACATGTGTGGGGGCCTGGTGGAGGGTGCCCCTGGATGCTGAGGGGTAGGGGTGCAGGGAGACATGAGTTGGACATGAGTGGGGGCCTGGTGGAGGGTGCCCCTGGATGCTGGGGCTGGGGGTGCTGGGGGACATGAGTTGGACATGAGTGGGGGCCTGGTGGAGGCTGCCCCTGCACTGCTGGGGGGTGGGGGTGGTGGGAGACATGTGTGGGGGCCTGGTGGAGGGTGCCCTGCACTGCTGGGGGTGCGGGTGCAGGGGGACATGTGTGGGGACCTGGTGGAGGGTACCCCTGGATGCAGGGGGTGGGGGTGCAGGGAGACATGAGTTGGACATGAGTGGGGGGCTGGTGGAGGGTGCCCCTGGATGCTGGGGGGTGGGGGTGGTGGGAGACATGAGTGGGGGCCTGGTGGGGGCTGCCCCTGCACTGCTGGGGGGTGGGGGTGATGGGAGACATGAGTGGGGGCCTGGTGGAGGCTGCCCCTGCACTGCTGGGGGTGGGAGTGATGGGAGACATGAGTGGGGGCCTGGTGGAGGCTGCCCCTGCACTCCTGCGGGGTGGGGGTGGTGGGAGACATGCGTGGGGGCCTGGTGGAGGGTGCCCCTGGATCCTGGGGGGTGGGGGTGCAGGGGGACATGTGTGGGGGCCTGGTGGAGGGTGCCCCTGCACTGCTGGGGGGTGGGGGTGGTGGGAGACATGAGTTGGACATGAGTGGGGGCCTGGTGGAGGCTGCCCCTGCACTGCTGGGGGTGGGGGTGGTGGGAGACATGTGTGGGGGCCTGGTGGAGGGTGCCCTGCACTGCTGGGGGGTGGGGGTGCAGGAGGACATGTGTGGGGGCCTGGTGGAGGGTGCCCCTGGATGCTGGGGGGTGGGGGTGCAGGGAGACATGAGATGGACATGAGTGGGGGCGTGGTGGAGGCTGCCCCTGCACTGCTGTGGGTGGGGGTGGTGGGAGACATGTGTGGGGGCCTGGTGGAGGGTGCCCTGCACTGCTGGGGGTGGCGGTACAGGGGGACATGTGTGGGGGCCTGGTGGAGGCTGACCCTGCACTGCTGGGGGGTGGGGGTGGTGGGAGACATGTTTGGGGGCCTGGTGGAGGGTGCCCTGCACTGCTGGGGGGTGGGGGTGGTGGGAGACATGTGTGGGGGCCTGGTGAAGGGTGCCCTGCACTGCTGGGGGGTGGGGGTGCAGGGGGACATGTGTGGGGGCCTGGATGCTGGGGTGGGGGTGCTGGGGGACATGAGTTGGACATGAGTGGGGGCCTGGTGGAGGCTGCCCCTGCACTGCTGGGGGGTGGGGGTGGTGGGAGACATGTGTGGGGGCCTGGTGGAGGGTGCCCTGCACTGCTGTGGGGTGGGAGTGCAGGGGACATGTGTGGGGGCCTGGTGGAGGGTGCCCCTGGATGCTGGGGGGTAGGGGTGCAGGGAGACATGAGTTGGACATGAGTGGGGGCCTGGTGGAGGGTGCCCCTGGATGCTGGGGGTGGGGGTGCTGGGGGACATGAGTTGGACATGGATGGGGGCCTGGTGGAGGCTGCCCCTGCACTGCTGGGGGGTGGGGGTGGTGGGAGACATGTGTGGGGGCCTGGTGGAGGGTGCCCTGCACTGCTGGGGGGTGGGGGTGGTGGGAGACATGTGTGGGGGCCTGGTGAAGGGTGCCCTGCACTGCTGGGGGGTGGGGTTGCAGGGGGACATGTGTGGGGGCCTGGATGCTGGGGGTGGGGGTGCTGGGGGACATGAGTTGGACATGAGTGGGGGCCTGGTGGAGGCTGCCCCTGCACTGCTGGGGGGTGGGGGTGGTGGGAGACATGTGTGGGGGCCTGGTGGAGGGTGCCCTGCACTGCTGTGGGGTGGGAGTGCAGGGGGACATGTGTGGGGGCCTGGTGGAGGGTGCCCCTGGATGCTGGGGGGTAGGGGTGCAGGGAGACATGAGTTGGACATGAGTGGGGGCCTGGTGGAGGGTGCCCCTGGATGCTGGGGCTGGGGGTGCTGGGGGACATGAGTTGGACATGAGTGGGGGCCTGGTGGAGGCTGCCCCTGCACTGCTGGGGGGTGGGGGTGGTGGGAGACATGTGTGGGGGCCTGGTGGAGGGTGCCCTGCACTGCTGGGGGTGGGGGTGCAGGGGGACATGTGTGGGGACCTGGTGGAGGGTACCCCTGGATGCAGGGGGTGGGGGTGCAGGGAGACATGAGTTGGACATGAGTGGGGGGCTGGTGGAGGGTGCCCCTGGATGCTGGGGGGTGGGGGTGGTGGGAGACATGAGTGGGGGCCTGGTGGGGGCTGCCCCTGCACTGCTGGGGGGTGGGGGTGATGGGAGACATGAGTGGGGGCCTGGTGGAGGCTGCCCCTGCACTGCTGGGGGTGGGAGTGATGGGAGACATGAGTGGGGGCCTGGTGGAGGCTGCCCCTGCACTCCTGCGGGGTGGGGGTGGTGGGAGACATGCGTGGGGGCCTGGTGGAGGGTGCCCCTGGATCCTGGGGGGTGGGGGTGCAGGGGGACATGTGTGGGGGCCTGGTGGAGGGTGCCCCTGCACTGCTGGGGGGTGGGGGTGGTGGGAGACATGAGTTGGACATGAGTGGGGGCCTGGTGGAGGCTGCCCCTGCACTGCTGGGGGTGGGGGTGGTGGGAGACATGTGTGGGGGCCTGGTGGAGGGTGCCCTGCACTGCTGGGGGGTGGGGGTGCAGGAGGACATGTGTGGGGGCCTGGTGGAGGGTGCCCCTGGATGCTGGGGGGTGGGGGTGCAGGGAGACATGAGATGGACATGAGTGGGGGCGTGGTGGAGGCTGCCCCTGCACTGCTGTGGGTGGGGGTGGTGGGAGACATGTGTGGGGGCCTGGTGGAGGGTGCCCTGCACTGCTGGGGGTGGCGGTACAGGGGGACATGTGTGGGGGCCTGGTGGAGGCTGACCCTGCACTGCTGGGGGGTGGGGGTGGTGGGAGACATGTGTGGGGGCCTGGTGGAGGGTGCCCTGCACTGCTGGGGGGTGGGGGTGGTGGGAGACATGTGTGGGGGCCTGGTGAAGGGTGCCCTGCACTGCTGGGGGGTGGGGGTGCAGGGGGACATGTGTGGGGGCCTGGATGCTGGGGGTGGGGGTGCTGGGGGACATGAGTTGGACATGAGTGGGGGCCTGGTGGAGGCTGCCCCTGCACTGCTGTGGGTGGGGGTGGTGGGAGACATGTGTGGGGGCCTGGTGGAGGGTGCCCTGCACTGCTGGGGGTGGCGGTACAGGGGGACATGTGTGGGGGCCTGGTGGAGGCTGACCCTGCACTGCTGGGGGGTGGGGGTGGTGGGAGACATGTGTGGGGGCCTGGTGGAGGGTGCCCTGCACTGCTGGGGGGTGGGGGTGGTGGGAGACATGTGTGGGGGCCTGGTGAAGGGTGCCCTGCACTGCTGGGGGGTGGGGGTGCAGGGGGACATGTGTGGGGGCCTGGATGCTGGGGGTGGGGGTGCTGGGGGACATGAGTTGGACATGAGTGGGGGCCTGGTGGAGGCTGCCCCTGCACTGCTGGGGGGTGGGGGTGGTGGGAGACATGTGTGGGGGCCTGGTGGAGGGTGCCCTGCACTGCTGTGGGGTGGGAGTGCAGGGGGACATGTGTGGGGGCCTGGTGGAGGGTGCCCCTGGATGCTGGGGGGTAGGGGTGCAGGGAGACATGAGTTGGACATGAGTGGGGGCCTGGTGGAGGGTGCCCCTGGATGCTGGGGGTGGGGGTGCTGGGGGACATGAGTTGGACATGAGTGGGGGCCTGGTGGAGGCTGCCCCTGCACTGCTGGGGGGTGGGGGTGGTGGGAGACATGTGTGGGGGCCTGGTGGAGGGTGCCCTGCACTGCTGGGGGTGGGGGTGCAGGGGGACATGTGTGGGGACCTGGTGGAGGGTACCCCTGGATGCAGGGGGTGGGGGTGCAGGGAGACATGAGTTGGACATGAGTGGGGGGCTGGTGGAGGGTGCCCCTGGATGCTGGGGGGTGGGGGTGGTGGGAGACATGAGTGGGGGCCTGGTGGGGGCTGCCCCTGCACTGCTGGGGGGTGGGGGTGATGGGAGACATGAGTGGGAGCCTGGTAGAGGCTGCCCCTGCACTGCTGGGGGTGGGAGTGATGGGAGACATGAGTGGGGGCCTGGTGGAGGCTGCCCCTGCACTCCTGCGGGGTGGGGGTGGTGGGAGACATGCATGGGGGCCTGGTGGAGGGTGCCCCTGGATCCTGGGGGGTGGGGGCGCAGGGGGACATGTGTGGGGGCCTGGTGGAGGGTGCCCCTGCACTGCTGGGGGGTGGGGGTGGTGGGAGACATGAGTTGGACATGAGTGGGGGCCTGGTGGAGGCTGCCCCTGCACTGCTGGGGGTGGGGGTGGTGGGAGACATGTGTGGGGGCCTGGTGGAGGGTGCCCTGCACTGCTGGGGGGTGGGGGTGCAGGAGGACATGTGTGGGGGCCTGGTGGAGGGTGCCCCTGGATGCTGGGGGGTGGGGGTGCAGGGAGACATGAGATGGACATGAGTGGGGGCGTGGTGGAGGCTGCCCCTGCACTGCTGTGGGTGGGGGTGGTGGGAGACATGTGTGGGGGCCTGGTGGAGGGTGCCCTGCACTGCTGGGGGGTGGGGGTGCAGGGGGACATGTGTGTGGGCCTGGTGGAGGGTGCCCCTGGATGCTGGGGGTGGGGGTGGTGGGAGACATGAGTGGGGGCCTGGTGGAGGGTGCCCTGCACTGCTGGGGGGTGGGGGTGGTGGGAGACATGAGTTGGACATGTGTGGGGGCTGGTGGAGGGTGCCCCTGCACTGCTGGGGGGTGGGGGTGGTGGGAGACATGTGTGGGGGCCTGGTGGAGGGTGCCCTGCACTGCTGGGGGGTGGGGGTGGTGGGAGACATGAGTTGTACATGAGTGGGGGCCTGGTGGAGGCTGCCCCTGGATGCTGGGGGGTGGGGGTGCAGGGAGACATGAGATGGACATGAGTGGGGGCGTGGTGGAGGCTGCCCCTGCACTGCTGTGGGTGGGGGTGGTGGGAGACATGTGTGGGGGCCTGGTGGAGGGTGCCCTGCACTGCTGGGGGTGGCGGTACAGGGGGACATGTGTGGGGGCCTGGTGGAGGGTGCCCCTGGATGCTGGGGGGTGGGGGTGGTGGGAGACATGAGTGGGGGCCTGGTGGAGGCTGCCCCTGCACTGCTGGGGGGTGGGGATGCAGGGAGACATGGGTTGGACATGAGTGGGGGCCTGGTGGAGGGTGCCCCTGGATACTGGGGGGTGGGGGTGGTGGGAGACATGAGTGGGGGCCTGGTGGAGGGTGCCCTGCACTGCTGGGGGGTGGGGGTGCAGGGGGACATGTGTGTGGGCCTGGTGGAGGGTGCCCTGCACTGCTGGGGGGTGGGGGTGCAGGGGGACATGTGTGTGGGCCTGGTGGAGGGTGCCCCTGGATGCTGGGGGGTGGGGTGGTGGGAGACATGAGTTGTACATGAGTGGGGGCCTGGTGGAGGCTGCCCCTGGATGCTGGGGGGTGGGGGTGCAGGGAGACATGAGATGGACATGAGTGGGGGCGTGGTGGAGGCTGCCCCTGCACTGCTGTGGGTGGGGGTGGTGGGAGACATGTGTGGGGGTCTGGTGGAGGGTGCCCTGCACTGCTGGGGGTGGCGGTACAGGGGACATGTGTGGGGGCCTGGTGGAGGGTGCCCCTGGATGCTGGGGGGTGGGGGTGGTGGGAGACATGAGTGGGGGCTTGGTGGAGGCTGCCCCTGCACTGCTGGGGGGGTGGGGATGCAGGGAGACATGGGTTGGACATGAGTGGGGGCCTGGTGGAGGGTGCCCCTGGATACTGGGGGGTGGGGGTGGTGGGAGACATGAGTGGGGGCCTGGTGGAGGGTGCCCTGCACTGCTGGGGGGTGGGGGTGCAGGGGGACATGTGTGTGGGCCTGGTGGAGGGTGCCCTGCACTGCTGGGGGGTGGGGGTGCAGGGGGACATGTGTGTGGGCCTGGTGGAGGGTGCCCCTGGATGCTGGGGGGTGGGGTCGTGGGAGACATGAGTTGGACATGAGTGGGGTCGTGGTGGAGGCTGCCCCTGCACTGCTGTGTGTGGGGGTGGTGGGAGACATGTGTGGGGGCCTGGTGGAGGGTGCCCTGCACTGCTGGGGGGTGGGGGTGCAGGGGGACATGTGTGTGGGCCTGGTGGAGGGTGCCCCTGGATGCTGGGGGATGGGGGTGGTGGGAGACATGAGTGGGGGCCTGGTGGAGGGTGCCCTGCACTGCTGGGGGGTGGGGGTGGTGGGAGACATGAGTTGGACATGTGTGGGGGCTGGTGGAGGGTGCCCCTGCACTGCTGGGGGGTGGGGGTGGTGGGAGACATGTGTGGGGGCCTGGTGGAGGCTGCCCCTGGATGCTGGGGGGTGCAGGGAGACATGAGATGGACATGAGTGGTGGCATGGTGGAGGCTGCCCCTGCACTGCTGTGGGTGGGGGTGGTGGGAGACATGTGTGGGGGCCTGGTTGAGGGTGCCCTGCACTGCTGGGGGTGGCGGTACAGGGGGACATGTGTGGGGGCCTGGTGGAGGGTGCCCCTGGATGCTGGGGGGTGGGGGTGGTGGGAGACATGAGTGGGGGCCTGGTGGAGGCTGCCCCTGCACTGCTGGGGGGTGGGGATGCAGGGAGACATGGGTTGGACATGAATGGGGGCCTGGTGGAGGGTGCCCCTGGATACTGGGGGGTGGGGGTGGTGGGAGACATGAGTGGGGGCCTGGTGGAGGGTGCCCTGCACTGCTGGGGGGTGGGGGTGCAGGGGGACATGTGTGTGGGCCTGGTGGAGGGTGCCCTGCACTGCTGGGGGGTGGGGGTGCAGGGGGACATGTGTGTGGGCCTGGTGGAGGGTGCCCCTGGATGCTGGGGGGTGGGGTGGTGGGAGACATGAGTTGGACATGAGTGGGGGCCTGGTGGAGGGTGCCCCTGGATGCTGGGGGGTTGCGGTGCAGGGGGACATGTGTCGGGGCCTGGTGGTGGGTGCCCCTGCACTGCTGGGGGGTGGGGTGGTGGGAGACATGTGTGGGGGCCTGGTGGAGGGTGCCCTGCACTGCTGGGGGGTGGGGGTGGTGGGAGACATGAGTTGGACATGAGTGGGGGCATGGTGGAGGCTGCCCCTGCACTGCTGGGGGGAGGGGTGGTGGGAGACATGTGTGGGGGACTGGTGGAGGGTGCCCTGCACTGCTGGGGGGTGATGGTGCAGGGGGACATGTGTGCGGGCCTGGTGGAGGGTGCCCCTGGATGCTGGGGGGTGGGGGTGGTGGGAGACATGAATGGGAGCCTGGTGGAGGCTGCCCCTGCACTGCTGGGGGGTGGGGGTGGTGGGAGACATGTGTGGGGGCCTGGTGGAGGGTGCCCTGCACTGCTGGAGGGTGGGGGTGCTGGGAGACATGAGTGGGGGCCTGGTGGAGGGTGTCCCTGGATGCTGGAGGGTGGGGGTGCAGGGGGACATGAGTAGGGGCCTGGTGGAGGTTGCCCCTGCACTGCTGGGGGGCGGGGGTGATGGGAGACATGAGTGGGGGCCTGGTGGAGGGTGCCCCTGGATGCTGGGGTGTGGGGGTGGTGGGAGACATGAGTGGGGGCCTGGTGAGGCTGCCCCTGCACTGCTGGGGGGTGGGGGTGATGGGAGACATGTGTAGGGGCCTGGTGGAGGGTGCCCCTGGATGCTGGGGGGTGGGGGTGAAGGGGGACATGAGTTGGACATGAGTGGGGGCCTGGTGGAGGGTGCCCCTGGATACTGGGGGGTGGGGGTGGTGGGAGACATGAGTGGGGGCCTGGTGGAGGGTGCCCTGCACTGCTGGGGGGTGGGGGTGCAGGGGGACATGTGTGTGGGCCTGGTGGAGGGTGCCCTGCACTGCTGGGGGGTGGGGGTGCAGGGGGACATGTGTGTGGGCCTGGTGGAGGGTGCCCCTGGATGCTGGGGGGTGGGGTCGTGGGAGACATGAGTTGGACATGAGTGGGGTCGTGGTGGAGGCTGCCCCTGCACTGCTGTGTGTGGGGGTGGTGGGAGACATGTGTGGGGGCCTGGTGGAGGGTGCCCTGCACTGCTGGGGGGTGGGGGTGCAGGGGGACATGTGTGTGGGCCTGGTGGAGGGTGCCCCTGGATGCTGGGGGATGGGGGTGGTGGGAGACATGAGTGGGGGCCTGGTGGAGGGTGCCCTGCACTGCTGGGGGGTGGGGGTGGTGGGAGACATGAGTTGGACATGTGTGGGGGCTGGTGGAGGGTGCCCCTGCACTGCTGGGGGGTGGGGGTGGTGGGAGACATGTGTGGGGGCCTGGTGGAGGCTGCCCCTGGATGCTGGGGGGTGCAGGGAGACATGAGATGGACATGAGTGGTGGCATGGTGGAGGCTGCCCCTGCACTGCTGTGGGTGGGGGTGGTGGGAGACATGTGTGGGGGCCTGGTTGAGGGTGCCCTGCACTGCTGGGGGTGGCGGTACAGGGGGACATGTGTGGGGGCCTGGTGGAGGGTGCCCCTGGATGCTGGGGGGTGGGGGTGGTGGGAGACATGAGTGGGGGCCTGGTGGAGGCTGCCCCTGCACTGCTGGGGGGTGGGGATGCAGGGAGACATGGGTTGGACATGAATGGGGGCCTGGTGGAGGGTGCCCCTGGATACTGGGGGGTGGGGGTGGTGGGAGACATGAGTGGGGGCCTGGTGGAGGGTGCCCTGCACTGCTGGGGGGTGGGGGTGCAGGGGGACATGTGTGTGGGCCTGGTGGAGGGTGCCCTGCACTGCTGGGGGGTGGGGGTGCAGGGGGACATGTGTGTGGGCCTGGTGGAGGGTGCCCCTGGATGCTGGGGGGTGGGGTGGTGGGAGACATGAGTTGGACATGAGTGGGGGCCTGGTGGAGGGTGCCCCTGGATGCTGGGGGGTTGCGGTGCAGGGGGACATGTGTCGGGGCCTGGTGGTGGGTGCCCCTGCACTGCTGGGGGGTGGGGTGGTGGGAGACATGTGTGGGGGCCTGGTGGAGGGTGCCCTGCACTGCTGGGGGGTGGGGGTGGTGGGAGACATGAGTTGGACATGAGTGGGGGCATGGTGGAGGCTGCCCCTGCACTGCTGGGGGGAGGGGTGGTGGGAGACATGTGTGGGGGACTGGTGGAGGGTGCCCTGCACTGCTGGGGGGTGATGGTGCAGGGGGACATGTGTGCGGGCCTGGTGGAGGGTGCCCCTGGATGCTGGGGGGTGGGGGTGGTGGGAGACATGAATGGGAGCCTGGTGGAGGCTGCCCCTGCACTGCTGGGGGGTGGGGGTGGTGGGAGACATGTGTGGGGGCCTGGTGGAGGGTGCCCTGCACTGCTGGAGGGTGGGGGTGCTGGGAGACATGAGTGGGGGCCTGGTGGAGGGTGTCCCTGGATGCTGGAGGGTGGGGGTGCAGGGGGACATGAGTAGGGGCCTGGTGGAGGTTGCCCCTGCACTGCTGGGGGGCGGGGGTGATGGGAGACATGAGTGGGGGCCTGGTGGAGGGTGCCCCTGGATGCTGGGGTGTGGGGGTGGTGGGAGACATGAGTGGGGGCCTGGTGAGGCTGCCCCTGCACTGCTGGGGGGTGGGGGTGATGGGAGACATGTGTAGGGGCCTGGTGGAGGGTGCCCCTGGATGCTGGGGGGTGGGGGTGCAGGGGGACATGAGTGGGGGCCTGGTGGAGGCTGCCCCTGCACTGCTGGGGGGGTGGGGTGATGGGAGACATTAGTGGGGGCCTGGTGGAGGCTGACCCTGCACTGCTGGGGGGTGGGGGTGGTGGGAGACATGTGTGGGGGCCTGGTGGAGGGTGCCCTGCACTGCTGGGGGTGGGGGTGGTGGGAGACATGTGTGGGGGCCTGGTGAAGGGTGCCCTGCACTACTGGGGGGTGGGGGTGCAGGGGGACATGTGTGGGGGCCTGGATGCTGGGGGTGGGGGTGCTGGGGGACATGAGTTGGACATGAGTGGGGGCCTGGTGGAGGCTGCCCCTGCACTGCGGGGGGGTGGGGGTGGTGGGAGACATGTGTGGGGGCCTGGTGGAGGGTGCCCTGCACTGCTGTGGGGTGGGAGTGCAGGGGGACATGTGTGGGGGCCTGGTGGAGGGTGCCCCTGGATGCTGGGGGGTAGGGGTGCAGGGAGACATGAGTTGGACATGAGTGGGGGCCTGGTGGAGGGTGCCCCTGGATGCTGGGGGTGGGGGTGCTGGGGGACATGAGTTGGACATGAGTGGGGGCCTGGTGGAGGCTGCCCCTGCACTGCTGGGGGGTGGGGGTGGTGGGAGACATGTGTGGGGGCCTAGTGGAGGGTGCCCTGCACTGCTGGGGGTGCAGGGGGACATGTGTGGGGACCTGGTGGAGGGTACCCCTGGATGCAGGGGGTGGGAGTGCAGGGAGACATGAGTTGGACATGAGTGGGGGGCTGGTGGAGGGTGCCCCTGGATGCTGGGGGGTGGGGGTGGTGGGAGACATGAGTGGGGGCCTGGTGGAGGCTGCCCCTGCACTGCTGGGGGGTGGGGGTTGTAAGAGGATTCAATTCAACACTACAGCTAAGTCAACGCCTAGTCTATAATACTGAATGAAAACCCTTATTGATATATCTTTATGTCCAGTTCATGCGTTCTGGATGACTACCCCTATATAACACCCCTCTCTTGGAATCCCCCTGACCCCACTGAGCCAAGAAGTAGTTCTGTTTTGCAAGTTTAAAAGGTTTATTTGATAATTTAAAATATATATATATCACACTTTATAATAAATTAATAATTGAATAGCACACTTAATCTGATATGATAAAAATCAACAACGGAGAATCTGGCACTAGCACACTTCTTATAATCACTAATGAGTTGACATGAAATGGATAAGGTAGCACACTGGTAAATAGGAACAAAAGTATAATGTGGTAGAGGATGCTTTATGTAAGCTCAGGTGGATGCAATATTCAATGAATGCAGTACAGAAAATACTCAATATGATTTCAACCAAACAATGTAATCACTTTTCTCTGGCAATCCCCTCCCCCCCTTGATGCAAGGCAAGGAAATGGAAGGAAAACACACAGTTCTCAGAAATGCAATCAATGTAAATCAGTTCACCCCAGCAAGCTTACACTACAGAAAACAGATAGGAGTTTTGAAAACACAGGCAAAATGCTTTGATATGTGCTAGCAATGGATGAGAAATATGCTGGAAATGCTTTTAATTCCCTTTCAGAGGTTCAGGGTGAGTGGTATCTAGTTAATATTAGTCCAGGCTCACACTAGCAATGATGCAGGGATAATTAGCAGGTTAAACGAATTTCTGGCAAATGGAAGGCAAGCAGCAGCAGTTTTTACATGTGAAGAAATTTGCAAATCGCGGTAAAATTCGCGAATGCGTGTTCCGCGATTGCGGTAAAACTATAAGGGGTAGGAATGCGGTTCTAGGTTCATAGGAAAGCCACGATCGATTCTAAGCTTTCAGATAAAAGTTACTGCAAGTCTCTAGCCCAAACGGTTACAGAGTTATGACCGATTTAATAGAGGTCGTTTTTGGTTTTGCAAATTTTAAAAGCTCAAAATGACAAGTGACAAATTTTGCAGCTAGAATGACAGGTGACAGATTTGGATCTATCAGGCAGTTCTACTTAGGTTAAATAGATTGAATTAGATGAATTTAAACTAAGAGATTGGTTCTACACAGTTCTGCTGGGTACTCACACTATATTCTTGAATTAAATGGGCCTCGTCACGGATCTGGTCAGGGTTTTAAACTGGACTCTGGTCTGGTCTGGCCTCTGCACTTCACAGTGATCTGGGTCAGCTCTCTCTGCTGGTCTGGGTCTCTCTGGGTACAGCACTGCTTTCTCTCTGGTCTGGTCTCTTAGTTCTGGATAGATTGAAGTCTCTAGTTTGGCTTTCTGGAGGTTGATGGAGGTAAGTATGGATTTTTCTGGCAGAGCTTCCAGCTGCAGATGGAATTGAAGGTCCCTATCTGTCCTGTCTGTCTGCTTTTATGTGTTTAGAATGTGGGTGTGTTCTAGCATCACTGACCCTACCTCTCTCTCAGCTTCTAATTGGTCAAACTTCCATTTCTCATTTGATTGGCGAAGGAGCTGTGAGTTAGAGTGATGTCATCCATTTATGATCTCTTGAAACAACTCCCCTATCATCTGTGCACCCAAATCTATATATGATCAAAATCCATATTTCACAGTTACACAGTTGTTTGAAATTACACATACATGGTGTGGCTGAATTTAGCCATGTCTCTGTCCAAATCTGCTCTTTCTAGGAGCTTGCATTCAAAAATGGCAACTTCTAGCACTTTTTCATGTGCTGAACAACATTGGATCTTCATTAAATTTTATACAACTGTTCCTCACATATCTACCCACATACCAATGCATTTTCGTTTGTCTAGCTGAAACAGGGAGTCTGTAATATTAATAAACAATGGGGTTTTGCCCCAGAACATCACACAAATTGGAGTTTGGGCTTGAATTAAAGGTACATTTTTTAAATTAAAGCTCTCAAAGTTATACATTTCTGTCATTTGATTACAAAGAGTTATCAGTGTTTTTGTAAAATATATATTTTACTTTCTATTCAGTCCTCAGAGTGTTGAAGTCCGCCTCCAAGACTTGGGTGGGTCAGTCACAGATCTCTGCTGGCTGGCAGATCTTTGTTGACAGCAAACATCCAGAATTAACATATTCCTTTCAGAGGAAAGGGTCCTTTGTGTGGTGTCTGGCAAGCTCACATCAGGAGGCCAGGGGGCCACTTTGCATTTAATTAACAGAACCCTGTTATTTCCTGGCTTCTTGTGTTGAGTTCTGAAGTGTCAAGAGTTCTCAGGACAGGCAACCCCTTTGAACCTTTGATGAAATAAGACCCCTTTCTTTGCACTCATGCAGTTTGCAAGACAGCTCTCCTGTCAGAGTTTAGACCGCTAGCGCCACCATCAGGATTTTGTGGTTACTGCATCCATCCTTGGGATTTTTTTATTTTTATTGATTCCTTTCAGCAAGTGATATTATATGGAGTAGATTGTCCATGTTCAGGACATGGCATTGGTGTGTTTCTGCAGTAAAGTAATTCTGTGCCCATGATTTGGCCATATTTGACATTCAAGAAAAATGAATTCCCAACAGTATGGGTTTGCTTTTGGCAATCAGCATTGCATCTCTGAACTCACAATATAGGCAAAATGGGATTTTCCTGTGCATTTTCTGGGGAGCTCTGGCCATTATGATGTTTTCAATGCCAGTACTGCACAGTTTTGAGGTAGGGCCCGGATGCATGGGTAAATACATCCCACAGGGTGATGGGAGACATGAGTGGGGGCCTGGTGGAGGCTGCCCCTGCACTGCTGGGGGTGGGAGTGATGGGAGACATGAGTGGGAGCCTGGTGGAGGCTGCCCCTGTACTGCTGCGGGGTGGGGGTGGTGGGAGACATGCGTGGGGGCCTGGTGGAGGGTGCCCCTGGATCCTGGGGCGTGGGGGTGCAGGGGGACATGTGTGGGGGCCTGGTGGAGGGTGCCCCTGCACTGCTGGGGGGTGGGGGTGGTGGGAGACATGAGTTGGACATGAGTGGGGGCCTGGTGGAGGCTGCCCCTGCACTGCTGGGGGTGGGGGTGGTGGGAGACATGTGTGGGGGCCTGGTGGAGGGTGCCCTGCACTGCTGGGGGGTGGGGGTGCAGGAGGACATGTGTGGGGGCCTGGTGGAGGGTGCCCCTGGATGCTGGGGGGTGGGGGTGCAGGGAGACATGAGATGGATATGAGTGGGGGCGTGGTGGAGGCTGCCCCTGCACTGCTGTGGGTGGGGGTGGTGGGAGACATGTGTGGGGGGCTGGTGGAGGGTGCCCTGCACTGCTGGGGGGTGGGGTGCAGGGGGACATGTGTGTGGGCCTGGTGGAGGGTGCCCCTGGATGCTGGGGGTGGGGGTGGTGGGAGACATGAGTGGGGGCCTGGTGGAGGGTGCCCTGCACTGCTGGGGGGTGGGGGTGGTGGGAGACATGAGTTGGACATGTGTGGGGGCTGGTGGAGGGTGCCCCTGGATGCTGGAGGGTGGGGGTGCAGGGAGACATGAGATGGACATGAGTGGGGGCGTGGTGGAGGCTGCCCCTGCACTGCTGTGGGTGGGGGTGGTGGGAGACATGTGTGGGGGCCTGGTGGAGGGTGCCCTGCACTGCTGGGGGGTGGGGGTGCAGGGGGACATGTGTGTGGGCCTGGTGGAGGGTGCCCCTGGATGCTGGGGGTGGGGGTGGTGGGAGACATGAGTGGGGGCCTGGTGGAGGGTGCCCTGCACTGCTGGGGGGTGGGGGTGGTGGGAGACATGAGTTGGACATGTGTGGGGGCTGGTGGAGGGTGCCCCTGCACTGCTGGGGGGTGGGGGTGGTGGGAGACGTGTGTGGGGGCCTGGTGGAGGGTGCCCTGCACTGCTGGGGGGTGGGGGTGGTGGGAGACATGAGTTGTACATGAGTGGGGGCCTGGTGGAGGCTGCCCCTGGATGCTGGGGGGTGGGGGTGCAGGGAGACATGAGATGGACATGAGTGGGGGCGTGGTGGAAGCTGCCCCTGCACTGCTGTGGGTGGGGGTGGTGGGAGACATGTGTGGGGGCCTGGTGGAGGGTGCCCTGCACTGCTGGGGGTGGCGGTACAGGGGGACATGTGTGGGGGCCTGGTGGAGGGTGCCCCTGGATGCTGGGGGGTGGGGGTGGTGGGAGACATGAGTGGGGGCCTGGTGGAGGCTGCCCCTGCACTGCTGGGGGGGTGGGGATGCAGGGAGACATGGGTTGGACATGAGTGGGGGCCTGGTGGAGGGTGCCCCTGGATACTGGGGGGTGGGGGTGGTGGGAGACATGAGTGGGGGCCTGGTGGAGGGTGCCCTGCACTGCTGGGGGGTGGGGGTGCAGGGGGACATGTGTGTGGGCCTGGTGGAGGGTGCCCTGCACTGCTGGGGGGTGGGGGTGCAGGGGGACATGTGTGTGGGCCTAGTGGAGGGTGCCCCTGGATGCTGGGGGGTGGGGTGGTGGGAGACATGAGTTGGACATGAGTGGGGTCGTGGTGGAGGCTGCCCCTACACTGCTGTGTGTGGGGGTGGTGGGAGACATGTGTGGGGGCCTGGTGGAGGGTGCCCTGCACTGCTGGGGGGTGGGGGTGCAGGGGGACATGTGTGTGGGCCTGGTGGAGGGTGCCCCTGGATGCTGGGGGATGGGGGTGGTGGGAGACATGAGTGGGGGCCTGGTGGAGGGTGCCCTGCACTGCTGGGGGGTGGGGGTGGTGGGAGACATGAGTTGGACATGTGTGGGGGCTGGTGGAGGGTGCCCCTGCACTGCTGGGGGGTGGGGGTGGTGGGAGACATGTGTGGGGGCCTGGTGGAGGCTGCCCCTGGATGCTGGGGGGTGCAGGGAGACATGAGATGGACATGAGTGGTGGCATGGTGGAGGCTGCCCCTGATATGCCGTGGGTGGGGGTGGTGGGAGACATGTGTGGGGGCCTGGTGGAGGGTGCCCTGCACTGCTGGGGGTGGCGGTACAGGGGGACATGTGTGGGGGCCTGGTGGAGGGTGCCCCTGGATGCTGGGGGGTGGGGGTGGTGGGAGACATGAGTGGGGGCCTGGTGGAGGCTGCCCCTGCACTGCTGGGGGGTGGGGATGCAGGGAGACATGGGTTGGACATGAATGGGGGCCTGGTGGAGGGTGCCCCTGGATACTGGGGGGTGGGGGTGGTGGGAGACATGAGTGGGGGCCTGGTGGAGGGTGCCCTGCACTGCTGGGGGGTGGGGGTGCAGGGGGACATGTGTGTGGGCCTGGTGGAGGGTGCCCTGCACTGCTGGGGGGTGGGGGTGCAGGGGGACATGTGTGTGGGCCTGGTGGAGGGTGCCCCTGGATGCTGGGAGGTGGGGTGGTGGGAGACATGAGTTGGACATGAGTGGGGGCCTGGTGGAGGGTGCCCCTGGATGCTGGGGGGTTGCGGTGCAGGGGGACATGTGTCGGGGCCTGATGGTGGGTGCCCCTGCACTGCTGGGGGGTGGGGTGGTGGGAGACATGTGTGGGGGCCTGGTGGAGGGTGCCCTGCACTGCTGGGGGGTGGGGGTGGTGGGAGACATGAGTTGGACATGAGTGGGGGCATGGTGGAGGCTGCCCCTGCACTGCTGGGGGAGGGGTGGTGGGAGACATGTGTGGGGGACTGGTGGAGGGTGCCCTGCACTGCTGGGGGGTGATGGTGCAGGGGGACATGTGTGCGGGCCTGGTGGAGGGTGCCCCTGGATGCTGGGGGGTGGGGGTGGTGGGAGACATGAATGGGAGCCTGGTGGAGGCTGCCCCTGCACTGCTGGGGGGTGGGGGTGGTGGGAGACATGTGTGGGGGCCTGGTGGAGGGTGCCCTGCACTGCTGGAGGGTGGGGGTGCTGGGAGACATGAGTGGGGGCCTGGTGGAGGGTGTCCCTGGATGCTGGAGGGTGGGGGTGCAGGGGGACATGAGTAGGGGCCTGGTGGAGGTTGCCCCTGCACTGCTGGGGGGCGGGGGTGATGGGAGACATGAGTGGGGGCCTGGTGGAGGGTGCCCCTGGATGCTGGGGTGTGGGGGTGGTGGGAGACATGAGTGGGGGCCTGGTGAGGCTGCCCCTGCACTGCTGGGGGGTGGGGGTGATGGGAGACATGTGTAGGGGCCTGGTGGAGGGTGCCCCTGGATGCTGGGGGGTGGGGGTGCAGGGGGACATGAGTGGGGGCCTGGTGGAGGCTGCCCCTGCACTGCTGGGGGGGGTGGGGTGATGGGAGACATTAGTGGGGGCCTGGTGGAGGCTGACCCTGCACTGCTGGGGGGTGGGGGTGGTGGGGGACATGTGTGGGGGCCTGGTGGAGGGTGCCCTGCACTGCTGGGGGGTGGGGGTGGTGGTAGACATGTGTGGGGGCCTGGTGAAGGGTGCCCTGCACTACTGGGGGGTGGGGGTGCAGGGGGACATGTGTGGGGGCCTGGATGCTGGGGGTGGGGGTGCTGGGGGACATGAGTTGGACATGAGTGGGGGCCTGGTGGAGGCTGCCCCTGCACTGCTGGGGGGTGGGGGTGGTGGGAGACATGTGTGGGGGCCTGGTGGAGGGTGCCCTGCACTGCTGTGGGGTGGGAGTGCAGGGGGACATGTGTGGGGGCCTGGTGGAGGGTGCCCCTGGATGCTGGGGGGTAGGGGTGCAGGGAGACATGAGTTGGACATGAGTGGGGGCCTGGTGGAGGGTGCCCCTGGATGCTGGGGGTGGGGGTGCTGGGGGACATGAGTTGGACATGAGTGGGGGCCTGGTGGAGGCAGCCCCTGCACTGCTGGGGGGTGGGGGTGGTGGGAGACATGTGTGGGGGCCTGGTGGAGGGTGCCCTGCACTGCTGGGGGTGCAGGGGGACATGTGTGGGGACCTGGTGGAGGGTACCCCTGGATGCAGGGGGTGGGGGTGCAGGGAGACATGAGTTGGACATGAGTGGGGGGCTGGTGGAGGGTGCCCCTGGATGCTGGGGGGTGGGGGTGGTGGGAGACATGAGTGGGGGCCTGGTGGAGGCTGCCCCTGCACTGCTGGGGGGTGGGGGTTGTAAGAGGATTCAATTCAACACTACAGCTAAGTCAACGCCTAGTCTAAAATACTGAATGAAAACCCTTATTGATATATCTTTATGTCCAGTTCATGCGTTCTGGATGACTACCCCTATATAACACCCCTCTCTTGGAATCCCCCTGACCCCACTGAGCCAAGAAGTAGTTCTGTTTTGCAAGTTTAAAAGGTTTATTTGATAATTTAAAATATATATATCACACTTTATAATAAATTAATAATTGAATAGCGCACTTAATCTGATATGATAAAGATCAACAACGGAGAATCTGGCACTAGCACACTTCTTATAATCACTAATGAGTTGACATGAAATGGATAAGGTAGCACACTGGTAAATAGGAACAAAAGTATAATGTGGTAGAGGATGCTTTATGTAAGCTCAGGTGGATGCAATATTCAATGAATGCAGTACAGAAAATACTCAATATGATTTCAACCAAACAATGTAATCACTTTTCTCTGGCAATCCCCTCCCCCCCTTGATGCAAGGCAAGGAAATGGAAGGAAAACACACAGTTCTCAGAAATGCAATCAATGTAAATCAGTTCACCCCAGCAAGCTTACACTACAGAAAACAGATAGGAGTTTTGAAAACACAGGCAAAATGCTTTGATATGTGCTAGCAATGGATGAGAAATATGCTGGAAATGCTTTTAATTCCCTTTCAGAGGTTCAGGGTGAGTGGTATCTAGTTAATATTAGTCCAGGCTCACACTAGCAATGATGCAGGGATAATTAGCAGGTTAAACGAATTTCTGGCAAATGGAAGGCAAGCAGCAGCAGTTTTTACATGTGAAGAAATTTGCAAATCGCAGTAAAATTCGCGAATGCGTGTTCCGCGATTGCGGTAAAACTATAAGGGGTAGGAATGCGGTTCTAGGTTCATAGGAAAGCCACGATTCTAAGCTGTCAGATAAAAGTTACTGCAAGTCTCTAGCCCAAACGGTTACAGAGTTATGACCGATTTAATAGAGGTCGTTTTTGGTTTTGCAAATTTTAAAAGCTCAAAATGACAAGTGACAAATTTTGCAGCTAGAATGACAGGTGACAGATTTGGATCTATCAGGCAGTTCTACTTAGGTTAAATAGATTGAATTAGATGAATTTAAACTAAGAGATTGGTTCTACACAGTTCTGCTGGGTACTCACACTATATTCTTGAATTAAATGGGCCTCGTCACGGATCTGGTCAGGGTTTTAAACTGGACTCTGGTCTGGTCTGGTCTGGCCTCTGCACTTCACAGTGATCTGGGTCAGCTCTCTCTGCTGGTCTGGGTCTCTCTGGGTACAGCACTGCTTTCTCTCTGGTCTGGTCTCTTAGTTCTGGATAGATTGAAGTCTCTAGTTTGGCTTTCTGGAGGTTGATGGAGGTAAGTATGGATTTTTCCGGCAGAGCTTCCAGCTGCAGATGGAATTGAAGGTCCCTATCTGTCCTGTCTGTCTGCTTTTATGTGTTTAGAATGTGGGTGTGTTCTAGCATCACTGACCCTACCTCTCTCTCAGCTTCTAATTGGTCAAACTTCCATTTCTCATTTGATTGGCGAAGGAGCTGTGAGTTAGAGTGATGTCATCCATTTATGATCTCTTGAAACAACTCCCCTATCATCTGTGCACCCAAATCTATATATGATCAAAATCCATATTTCACAGTTACACAGTTGTTTGAAATTACACATACATGGTGTGGCTGAATTTAGCCATGTCTCTGTCCAAATCTGCTCTTTCTAGGAGCTTGCATTCAAAAATGGCAACTTCTAGCACTTTTTCATGTGCTGAACAACATTGGATCTTCATTAAATTTTATACAACTGTTCCTCACATATCTACCCACATACCAATGCATTTTCGTTTGTCTAGCTGAAACAGGGAGTCTGTAATATTAATAAACAATGGGGTTTTGCCCCAGAACATCACACAAATTGGAGTTTGGGCTTGAATTAAAGGTACATTTTTTAAATTAAAGCTCTCAAAGTTATACATTTCTGTCATTTGATTACAAAGAGTTATCAGTGTTTTTGTAAAATATATATTTTACTTTCTATTCAGTCCTCAGAGTGTTGAAGTCCGCCTCCAAGACTTGGGTGGGTCAGTCACAGATCTCTGCTGGCTGGCAGATCTTTGTTGACAGCAAGCATCCAGAATTAACATATTCCTTTCAGAGGAAAGGGTCCTTTGTGTGGTGTCTGGCAAGCTCACATCAGGAGGCCAGGGGGCCACTTTGCATTTAATTAACAGAACCCTGTTATTTCCTGGCTTCTTGTGTTGAGTTCTGAAGTGTCAAGAGTTCTCAGGACAGGCAACCCCTTTGAACCTTTGATGAAATAAGACCCCTTTCTTTGCACTCATGCAGTTTGCAAGACAGCTCTCCTGTCAGAGTTTAGACCGCTAGCGCCACCATCAGGATTTTGTGGTTACTGCATCCATCCTTGGGATTTTTTTATTTTTATTGATTCCTTTCAGCAAGTGATATTATATGGAGTAGATTGTCCATGTTCAGTACATGGCATTGGTGTGTTTCTGCAGTAAAGTAATTCTGTGCCCATGATTTGGCCATATTTGACATTCAAGAAAAATGAATTCCCAACAGTATGGGTTTGCTTTTGGCAATCAGCATTGCATCTCTGAACTCACAATATAGGCAAAATGGGATTTTCCTGTGCATTTTCTGGGGAGCTCTGTCCATTATGATGTTTTCAATGCCAGTACTGCACAGTTTTGAGGTAGGGCCCGGATGCATGGGTAAATACATCCCACAAGCCCCCCTTCTTGCGGTGGCCATCTGATCCTTCACTAATGGGACCCGCAAGATCTGGGATGTAGTTCTCCTCTTCTTCCGATAAATGGCACAGTTCAGCATCTTTTCCTCCATCCGGTCGGATCGATCGGTTCTCCTCGCCGGTCCTGATGGGAGTATTGGGCGGTCCACTGGGCCCATTGGATCTTCGTTCCCGGTCTCCGGATCGTCCTTCTTGGTCATTCTTCATGGTTTCATCTCTCCTAGGATGATAAAGCAAAAGCGGCATTATCTACTCATAGACGATTTTTTCCACCACTGTTGAGATAGTGGGGCAGCATATGCATTTCATCATAACGAAACATTACATTCTTATTTTGAAAAAGAACAGTATAACTAAGATACAGTTTCATGCAAATCACAATATTTTAGAGACTAGATGTGGTATGTTTTATGATTGGAACTGAATTAGTCTGATATAGTACCCGCTAGGATTCCAGAGGATTCCTCCAGTTGTTGCAGAGTGTGCCTGGGATGGCAACATTTCAACTGGTTTATGTGGACCCACTTGTCTTCCCCCTCTGCCGAACCGCCTTTGGGGATGCGGATCTTGTAGGCCACAGGGGAGATCTTATCGACGATCTCAAAGGGTCCCTTCCATGTAGGCAAAAATTTGCGCTGCTTGGCCTGGTTCGTTTGGAAGTTGTATAGATAGACCCGGTCTCCCACCTGATATTCCTTCCTGGAAGTTTTCAGGTCATAATGGGTCTTCATGCTATCAGCTGATCTTTCTAGATTCCGCTGAGCATAAGCAAAAGCATGTTGGAGGTGTTTCCTTAAATTCTCTACATACTCATGAGTAGTGGAGGCATTTATCAGTGTCTGCTCTTGGGTCCTGTAGAGCAAATGCTGAGGAAGCACCATCTTGCGCCCAGTCATCAACTCAAATGGTGACATTTTGGTTGCAGATGAAGGGGTAGATCTGATGGCCATTAGGACCAGAGGTAATCGGATATCCCAACTTGGCCCAGAATCTGCCACAAACTTCTTTAATATGCTCACAATTGTCCGGTTATATCTCTCTACTGCCCCAGAAGAAGCTGGCCGATAAGCAATATGCAACTTCCTTTTGACCCCCAGTATCTCCCACATCTTTGTCATTACTTCACTGGTGAAGTGGCTACCTCTGTCTGACTCCATCCTTTGAGGTAGACCAAAACGGGAAAAGATGTGGTTAATCATCAAGGCAGCTGCAGTTTCTGCCTTGCAATTTGGGGCTGGGAGACATTCCACCCACTTGGTAAACAAGCATGTCACAGTCAACATGTACTTATTCCCCCTAGCCGAGCGAATCACAGGGCCTACAAAGTCGATTTGTAAATCTGACCATGGCAGTGTCATCCCCCTCTTTTGGAGAGGCGCACGGTGCGTGAGGGATGATGGCTGAAATTGTGCACACACAAGACACCCCTTCAAGTATTGGTCGAGGTCCTGCCCCATGTGTGGCCAGTATGCAACCTCTCTTAAGATTTCCAATGTTGTGTGAAACCCCCTATGACCGGCGGTGGCCGCATCATGGGCGTGACTTAACATCAGGCTTCGGAATGAGGTAGGAACCACCCACTGATCGTGGCCAGCTTTGGATTTCCTTACCAGCAAACCGTCTTGAATCCGGAACATTTTTGGACATTTCATCAACACTCTTAGGTCCTCTTTCCCAATGTAATCGGTATCCGTCAGGGGAAAGTTCTCAGGGTCCTCAAGGTGCTGGTAAAATTTACCAATAATTGGATCCCCCTTCTGAGCAGTAATCAAATCATCATCAGGGGTCTCCTTACTCCATTGTGCAATTGAAAGGTCGTTGTGAGCATTTGTCTGGGACCTAGTGATAGCAGTGACCTGGATTTCCCCCAACAGGGACTCAATCTCAATTAGATCCCCTTGGATGGCCCCGGTTTTGGCCAGCTGATCAGCTAAGTCATTTCCAGTTTTGTCTGGTCCCTCTACTTTGGAATGACCCTTGATCTTTTTCCAGTAGATGGTCATCCCATTCGATGTGACCAGATCATCAATGTTTTGGATCAACTTCCCATGTTTCAAGGGTTTGTTGTTAGCACATAACATGCCTCTGGTTTTCCAATTAACCAGGTGCTCCACGAACCCGTTCCGTACATAATCCGAATCTGTGATTATGACCAGTTCGTGGAGTTGATGCTGGACAGCAGTGAGGATGGCCTGATGCACAGCCATCAATTCTGCCACCTGACTACTTCAGGGACCAATTTTGTATCCAGCGGAGGGTTCTGGGGACTCATTCACCCATGCATTCCCTACGCCGGCCACCAGTTCTTTCTCCCCGTTGTTGTCAACATGGTAAGAGCATCCATCCACATACACAGTGGGCATTCCCTCACACTTGTCTTCTTCAAAGACTTTGTGTGGGGAATTAAGGTATGCCTCCATGTTGTCCTTGATTTTCAGACTTTCGTCCTCGAGACAGTTTTCTCTGGCACAATCATGCAAGTCAGCCAGACCTTGCGCGAGGGGACTCTTCTTGTTTTGGCCATATCGGACCTCCACAGGAAAGCCTTGCATTGACAGAATCCAGGAAGTAATTCGGGAATTACTCACATTTCCGGCCCGGATTCTGTCACTTTGGAGATATTGCAGAGGCTGGTGTGGAGTCTCCACTATGATGTGTTCCCCCTGGATAAACGGGCGGTAATTCTTTAATGCCCACACCGTTGCCAGGAGTGCCTTCTCACAATCGTTGAATTTTTCCTCCACAGAGGATAAAGTTTTGCTCGCATAGGAGATTACTTTATTGACCTTGTCATGCTTTTGGTATAATACGGCCGTCAAGCACGTATTAGAGAACCCTGTCTCCAGGAAGAACTCCTTGTTTCTGACAGGGTAAGCTAGGCAAGGCGCTTGTGAGAGGCTTCTCTTGAGTTGTCTTACTGCCTCGGATTGTTCTGGACCCCATTCCCACTTGACCCCCCCCTTTAGGAGATGAATCAGGGGTCTGGTGATCTCTGCGTAGCCCTCAATGAACTTTCTGCTGTAATTAGTCAGTCCAAGGAGGCTCCTTAGTTCCCGCAGAGTTGTGGGGTCTTTCAGTTTCTGAAGTGCTTCCACTTTCTTTTCCTGGGGACAGAGACCCTGAGGAGTAATCTCATGCCCCAAGAAATTAACACGGGTTCTACACCACTGTGCTTTCTGAAAGGAAAGTTTTGCTCCGGCAGCCCTCAACTGTGTCAGAACATAACGGATCTCCGCTATGTGTTCCTCCACAGATGAACTTTTGATGAGGACATCATCTACATAAGCCAGGTTACCCCTTGCACCCAAGTCAGGCATGGCCTTGTGTAGAAAAATGTTGAATTCATTGCCGGAGTTGAGGTATCCGAAGGGAGTCCGGGTCCAGGTGTACTGCTGGCCCCCAAAGGTAAAAGCCAGCTTGTATTGGTCCTCCCTACTGACAGGCACAGTCCAGTATCCATTGGTCAGGTCTATTGCAGTGAATACCTGTGACCCCTGGATCTGGGCCAGCCCTTGGTCAATGTAGGGCAGAGGCCATCGGGAAGTATGGACCCGTTTGTTGAGCTCCCTGAGGTCGGCACAGAGTCTCCACTGGCCGTTTGGCTTCAATATTCCCAGCACCGGATTATTGAAGGTGCTGTGGACTGGACGGATTATTCCCCGGGACTCAAGGTTCTTAATTATTTCAGTAAGGGACTCCATTGATGCGAGAGGCAAGCGATATTGCTTCACAAACACAGGAGTCATGCCAGGGTCCGTGGGGATTGTTGTTGTGTGGATGTCAGTGCGACCACAGTCATATGAGTCTACCGCAAAGAGATCTTGGAAATCCAAGAAAACTTGTTTCAACTTTTGCTTTTGTTCCAGAGTCACACAGGCATCAGCTAGGTTGACTCTCTCTTCCACCATCTGCCTGAAGCCTGGAAAGACTTCTGGTTTGGCTATTTCAGCGGCCTCCTCCAGCTGGGTGGAGAAGTCCCTGGTCAGAGTGCTGATTTGGACTGGAGGCTTCAGGTGGGAAAGGCAGCCCTCATGGACCTGGAAAATCACCTCATCCCTCCTGAAGTCACAAGTCACATCTTCCTTACCATAGGGGCAGGAAGTGTACACCAGAAAGTTCCCCCCATGCCGGGTAAAAATCCTGTCTGGTGTTGTGTTGTCATCACTGTCACTGTCAAAGCAGTCCTTGGGGATTGGCCCTAACAGTTCATTTCCAAGATCCATGGAGAAATGTCGGTCATCAACCGCCATTCCAATAATGGTGCCTGCGGCTAGAGTAATACTCTTTAAGTCGCTGTTATCCACCTCCATTGGAATGGTGTCATGTTCTATGTTGACTAATGGAGTTGGGTTGACCCCTAACCCTTGCAGTTGGAGAGAAGCATTTAGATGTATGTAAGCATCAGGGTTTTGCAAATATTGTCCTCTTTTAACTTTCACTTCCAGGGAGAATTGTCGGGTCCTTTCTGGGATGGTGACTTCCTCTTTAACCTGAATTTCAACTGCATAAGGTAGCAATTGAGCTGACCTAAATGCTTTTTCTGGATCATCAAAGCCCATGGGATTATCCGCTAATCGGGACCAAGCTTTGAAGTTTATTAGGTCCAAACTAATGGCAAAGCGATTGAGAATGTCACTGCCTAAGTAAAAGGCGGCAGTGACGTCTCGCACGACCCAACAATTATGGACTATGCTCTTGTTGCCAATGGAGATTTTGAGCTACACCTGCTTGGCAGGAGATGTTTTGAATTGGGTGCTTCCAGGTCCATTTCCCATTTGTCTATCAGTTTGAAGGTGGGAATGGCTGGATCTTTTGGAAGTTGGCGAAACATGGCTTCGCTGATGAAGCTCTTACCGTTGTTCACACACACTCGAGCGAGAACAGAGTCCTTCCCATCATTTAACTGAACAGGGATGAACAACTGCTCTCCAATTTGCTGAATATCAGCCAGGCTTTGAGCTGATTTCACATCTTTCTGGACTATAGGAGTGGGAGTTTCAGATTGTGGATTGGTATAGAATTTCAAAGTGTTTCCTTCCAGCGTGGAATACCACTTTAGACTGGAAGGAAGGTTGATTTTCAGAAATAGAGAGGACCCCCCATCACCAGTCTGTTGTCCTACTGCTATGACTGTCACGTCTGGAATTTGGTTGTTCTTGAAGTGAAATTCTACTTGGTCAGATTTTTGTTCAACCATGTGGCAGGTGCCGTTTAAACTAACATGGTTGACACTCTGTTTTAATTTTATCGGTCGGCTAGTCTGGGTCCAGAGGACCTTGTTTACACAATCTATTAGGGGTGACAACCTTCTCAGGAGGTCATTCCCTAGTAAACAAGGGGTGCCCTCCGGGGTCACAACTATGACCGGGTGTTTCAACTTATGTCGCCCAATTTTAATGTCCAAGTCTGCAGTCCCCTCAACGGGAATTTCCTTCCCGTCAAAGTTCTGTAGTTGTCCCGGAAGAGAGGTGAGAGGAATTTGGTAATTCTCTCCCCTTCCTGCATTCAGTTCGTCAAAGGCCCTTCTGGACAGAAGGGTAGCTTGAGATCCAGTGTCCACCAGTGCCGAGATTGTACCCTGCCCCTGTACTTGTACCGGGGCATAATATCTTCCCTCCTTCTCCTCAAGGGGGCACAGGTAATGTACATTTTTGGACAACTGGTGGGCTAATTTTCTGGTTTTGGACATTGCTAGCGAAGAGATTTGGGCAGAATTCTGTGGAGAGTCTTGGGAATCTGAAAGAAAAAGTTGGCAACTGGAGATCAGAGCCATTGTGGGTTCCCCTGGTTCCGGTTCTGGGATGCCCCCCCCTTTTTGGAGGCAGTCCCCAGGATGGGTTTGAACCAGGGGATTTTCTTGCTGTTGGTTCTGGGATGAGATGGTGGGCGGCGGTAGCTCAGTCTCCACATCTCCCCAGTCTGGATTTGCATCCCTAGGGACCCATTTTTCTTTGGGGGGAGTTCCCCCCTCTCTGAAGGAGAAGATCCTTTTCCCAGGATCCTCTGAGGATCCCTCTCCCTCAAATTGGAAGATCTGTACCTCCTCCTCAAACTGAGTCTGTTTGGGTCTTTTGTTTCTCCTACCCCCCTCTGCTCCTTAGGAGGCAGACTTTCAGGGGCAAGAGATTTCGTTTCCGGTTCCTGGGTTTCCAGGGGCTGTTTACAAGTGAGGAAGGAAGCTTCCTCCAAGGCTTTACACCCCCCTTCCCTTTGTGCCTCCTCCCTGGGAACCGGTGAGTTATCGGGGTGCTGCCCCCGTCATTGTTCTGGAGCACCAGGTCCAGAGTTGGGTGCGTTCTGCGCCGGCACGCCCATCTGAGGGTTCTGCTGAGCCCTCAGTATGTGACCCAGATCCCGCGCCATGTTTTGAACCTGGCGCTCTAACTGGGAAACCCGCTCAGGCTGATACGGGGCCCTGTTTTCTCCCCTGGGCTGATCCTGGGAAGGGTAGCTGTCCCTCCTCTGGTAATACCCCGGGTTGGGAAGATTTGGGTACCCCTCCACCCTTGGCCTCCCCTCTCCCGGATTCAGTGGTCTGGGCTCAGGGAATTGGGGAAAGAAGGATGGATGGTTTTGGGGCTGAAAGTCGGGTGGATATCTGGGGAAAAAGTTCTGCCCAGGGTTTGGTAAATTTCTGCCCTCCTGTGGGAAGTTTGGAGGGAAGTTCCCTGGGTTAGGTGCTTGGCTGGATCCCCCCCCTTGGGCTGGAGGAGTCCACACATAACCCAGGATGGGTCGATTTCCCTTGTAACGGGGACTTACATAATCAGGAGAGCGAGGGACCCCATTTGTGGGGCTGCCTCCCTGGCTCCCTGTCTGTGACTGGCCCGAGGACCTTCTGGGCCTAGCATTATTAGGTGCAGGTAGGTTTTTAGGCCCCCCCATCTCCAAATCCAAAACGGGGGTGACCTTTACCTCTGCCACCTTGGCAGCAGCAGGGGTGCTGTTGGCTTTGGGGTTTTTCTGGGCATTACTTTTGCTATCTACCGGTTTCTGCACCTCATAGATCCGGGTAGCCTCTTCAATGACCCAGTCTAAAGATCTTTTCTCGTGAAAATCCCTCACGAGCTGGGTCATGATATATTTGGGCAAGGCATGGAAAAACGTATTAATAAATTCCCTGCTATCCGTGCGCACCCTTCTTGTGGTCTGTGCAAAAGCACGCTTTAACTCCTGCACAAATTCTTGTGGGGCCTGATCCTCCCCACATTGCAAATTGTAGGCTGCCTTGCGAGCCTCTTGAGGATTTCTGTGAACAGAAAAATGTTTCAAGATGGCCGCCTTATAGGTGGACCATCTTAAATGATTTTGGTCCTCCAGCCCCGCAAAGAAACTGGAGTATTCCGGGGAGAAGGTCCACTTTACATATTGAATACAGCTTTGGCTGTCCTTCAAATGGAAAGTCTCCATCATTTGTTCAAACAACTCTAAGTGCTCCCAAACAGAATACTTAGCGTTCTTATGGTAAGGCGTGATGATGCTCCTGATCGCCTTAATCTGCTTTAAGGGGTCCTTAAGCAAGGCCCTTTTTGCCTTATTGGCCTTTTTGGTTCGGGTAACCCTTGTCCATTCATCCTCGGACTCAGAGGCACTGCTCCCAGAGGTTCCCGTCTGTTCTTCCAGGTTTTCCCGGATTCTGCGAGCCTGGGAATGGCTGGCAGAATGTGGGGACCTGGTCTCCTGTGTCCTGCGCAGTTCAGAGGAGTCTTCAGATTCCTCCTTGCTGCCAGGATTTGATGGGTACCCCCTCCACTGACCTAACTGGGCAGAGGTTTTCAGGATGCCCTTAATGGGCCTACTCTCCTGGGGTTCCCCATCGAACTGTACTGTACTTGGGTGCCCATACCCGGATGCCCACCCCTCCATTCCTGAGTGGTACTGGCCTATGAGCCCCATACTCTTAGCTGGATAGTAATCTGCCATCCCTGCAGCCCTGTGCTCATGTGCGCCAGGGGACATGGGGGTGGTAGAGTCCAGGGACTGGGGGAGATGAAGGCCCCTGGTGTTAGGGCTCCTGCGGTTATGGTCAGGAGCCTCTCTTTCCCAGCGGACCTCATCTCTATCCGCCCCTGCTCCCTGTTGCAATGCAAGAGCCTGCATTTGTGCTTTCAGTTCCTCTGTTAAGGCCTTACTCGACTCTATCAGTTTCTCCTGCATCGCTACCTGTTGCTGGAGCCTCTCATTGTGCTGGCAGAGAGCCTCATTTTCCCTCTGTGCTTCCTGGTTGGTCCTGGAGAACTGGGCCAGTCTTTGCTGCAGGAGGGTTACCTCCTGAGCTGTGTCCCTATTGGCCTGCTCCTTTCTTGCTAGAGCATCCTCCACCCTCCTGGTGTGCTCTAACAAGTTCTGGTGTTCTTTTTGGAGGTCACCCAGTCCCTGGTGGGCCAGGTGATTTTCTTCCATTTTCCTTTTTAAATGGCAGACTTCCTGGCCTAAGGCGTCTCTTTCCTGACTAAGAGCCTGCATTTGTGCCGCCAGGTCGTCCCTCTGCCTTTGAAAGGCACCAGCTTTCTGGCGTTCTTCATCAAACTCTGCCTGGGTATCCAGATCTTTCAGAATTAGTTTGTTGCTCTCTACCTTCACTCTATCTAGATGACTTTGCAGGGTGGCTACCTGCTCCGTGCATGCCCTGTTAAAGTCTAATTGTTGCTCCAGCTTTTTCTGGCTCTGCAGTAAGGAGTCCAAACTGTCTTGGTGCTCCTTCTGCAGGGCCAGAAATCTAGTATCCTGTTCTACCTTTTCCTGTTGCAGCACATCCATATCCTTCTTTATTTTAATGATGTGCTGCCTACTATCATCTTCTGACTCCTGGCTCCTCTGCAGCCTCTGCTCAGAAGAGACCAGGTCAGATTGGGCCTTCTCTAACACCATCTGTTGCCTATTTGCCAGATTTTGGCTTTCAGCACATCTATCCTGCATGTCTCCCACGTATAGGTACAGGTATGCTGCTATCCTCGCAATCTTATTGTGTTCCTCTTTGGCTTTAGGAGCCATATATAGTTCACTCAGGGCCACATGTAAGGGACCCTGATCTCTATATATATCTGACCCTGTTTCAGTGACCTGTTGTGTGATGGCCTGCAACCACGCATCCTGGCCCTGTTCGGTCCATTCACCTCTCACAAATAGCTTATGCAAGAGGTGCTCTCTGGCTATTTTCATGTCTACTAAGGTCGTCATTCTAGAGATTGGTCTCTGTCCTGACTTACAGAAGTTAGTATTTTATTTTTGCAGAACAGAACTTTTCTTGGAGTGTCCCTTTTGAGGAATGCTTCACAGCGTAATGCAGCGTGGTGATCCGACCGGATGTATGTATCCCGTCAGTTAGCACACTGTATTAAGCTGCACAAGTGGTATTCTAACCCAAACGTCCGGCTCGAGCCCCCAATTTGTAAGAGGATTCAATTCAACACTACAGCTAAGTCAACGCCTAGTCTATAATACTGAATGAAAACCCTTATTGATATATCTTTATGTCCAGTTCATGCGTTCTGGATGACTACCCCTATATAACACCCCTCTCTTGGAATCCCCCTGACCCCACTGAGCCAAGAAGTAGCTCTGTTTTGCAAGTTTAAAAGGTTTATTTGATAATTTAAAATATATATATATCACACTTTATAATAAATTAATAATTGAATAGCACACTTAATCTGATATGATAAAGATCAACAACGGAGAATCTGGCACTAGCACACTTCTTATAATCACTAATGAGTTGACATGAAATGGATAAGGTAGCACACTGGTAAATAGGAACAAAAGTATAATGTGGTAGAGGATGCTTTATGTAAGCTCAGGTGGATGCAATATTCAATGAATGCAGTACAGAAAATACTCAATATGATTTCAACCAAACAATGTAATCACTTTTCTCTGGCAATCCCCTCCCCCCCTTGATGCAAGGCAAGGAAATGGAAGGAAAACACACAGTTCTCAGAAATGCAATCAATGTAAATCAGTTCACCCCAGCAAGCTTACACTACAGAAAACAGATAGGAGTTTTGAAAACACAGGCAAAATGCTTTGATATGTGCTAGCAATGGATGAGAAATATGCTGGAAATGCTTTTAATTCCCTTTCAGAGGTTCAGGGTGAGTGGTATCTAGTTAATATTAGTCCAGGCTCACACTAGCAATGATGCAGGGATAATTAGCAGGTTAAACGAATTTCTGGCAAATGGAAGGCAAGCAGCAGCAGTTTTTACATGTGAAGAAATTTGCAAATCGCAGTAAAATTCGCGAATGCGTGTTCCGCGATTGCGGTAAAACTATAAGGGGTAGGAATGCGGTTCTAGGTTCATAGGAAAGCCACGATTCTAAGCTGTCAGATAAAAGTTACTGCAAGTCTCTAGCCCAAACGGTTACAGAGTTATGACCGATTTAATAGAGGTCGTTTTTGGTTTTGCAAATTTTAAAAGCTCAAAATGACAAGTGACAAATTTTGCAGCTAGAATGACAGGTGACAGATTTGGATCTATCAGGCAGTTCTACTTAGGTTAAATAGATTGAATTAGATGAATTTAAACTAAGAGATTGGTTCTACACAGTTCTGCTGGGTACTCACACTATATTCTTGAATTAAATGGGCCTCGTCACGGATCTGGTCAGGGTTTTAAACTGGACTCTGGTCTGGTCTGGCCTCTGCACTTCACAGTGATCTGGGTCAGCTCTCTCTGCTGGTCTGGGTCTCTCTGGGTACAGCACTGCTTTCTCTCTGGTCTGGTCTCTTAGTTCTGGATAGATTGAAGTCTCTAGTTTGGCTTTCTGGAGGTTGATGGAGGTAAGTATGGATTTTTCTGGCAGAGCTTCCAGCTGCAGATGGAATTGAAGGTCCCTATCTGTCCTGTCTGTCTGCTTTTATGTGTTTAGAATGTGGGTGTGTTCTAGCATCACTGACCCTACCTCTCTCTCAGCTTCTAATTGGTCAAACTTCCATTTCTCATTTGATTGGCGAAGGAGCTGTGAGTTAGAGTGATGTCATCCATTTATGATCTCTTGAAACAACTCCCCTATCATCTGTGCACCCAAATCTATATATGATCAAAATCCATATTTCACAGTTACACAGTTGTTTGAAATTACACATACATGGTGTGGCTGAATTTAGCCATGTCTCTGTCCAAATCTGCTCTTTCTAGGAGCGTGCATTCAAAAATGGCAACTTCTAGCACTTTTTCATGTGCTGAACAACATTGGATCTTCATTAAATTTTATACAACTGTTCCTCACATATCTACCCACATACCAATGCATTTTCGTTTGTCTAGCTGAAACAGGGAGTCTGTAATATTAATAAACAATGGGGTTTTGCCCCAGAACATCACACAAATTGGAGTTTGGGCTTGAATTAAAGGTACATTTTTTAAATTAAAGCTCTCAAAGTTATACATTTCTGTCATTTGATTACAAAGAGTTATCAGTGTTTTTGTAAAATATATATTTTACTTTCTATTCAGTCCTCAGAGTGTTGAAGTCCGCCTCCAAGACTTGGGTGGGTCAGTCACAGATCTCTGCTGGCTGGCAGATCTTTGTTGACAGCAAACATCCAGAATTAACATATTCCTTTCAGAGGAAAGGGTCCTTTGTGTGGTGTCTGGCAAGCTCACATCAGGAGGCCAGGGGGCCACTTTGCATTTAATTAACAGAACCCTGTTATTTCCTGGCTTCTTGTGTTGAGTTCTGAAGTGTCAAGAGTTCTCAGGACAGGCAACCCCTTTGAACCTTTGATGAAATAAGACCCCTTTCTTTGCACTCATGCAGTTTGCAAGACAGCTCTCCTGTCAGAGTTTAGACCGCTAGCGCCACCATCAGGATTTTGTGGTTACTGCATCCATCCTTGGGATTTTTTTATTTTTATTGATTCCTTTCAGCAAGTGATATTATATGGAGTAGATTGTCCATGTTCAGGACATGGCATTGGTGTGTTTCTGCAGTAAAGTAATTCTGTGCCCATGATTTGGCCATATTTGACATTCAAGAAAAATGAATTCCCAACAGTATGGGTTTGCTTTTGGCAATCAGCATTGCATCTCTGAACTCACAATATAGGCAAAATGGGATTTTCCTGTGCATTTTCTGGGGAGCTCTGGCCATTATGATGTTTTCAATGCCAGTACTGCACAGTTTCGAGGTAGGGCCCGGATGCATGGGTAAATACATCCCACAGGGTGATGGGAGACATGAGTGGGGGCCTGGTGGAGGCTGCCCCTGCACTGCTGGGGGTGGGAGTGATGGGAGACATGAGTGGGAGCCTGGTGGAGGCTGCCCCTGTACTGCTGCGGGGTGGGGGTGGTGGGAGACATGCGTGGGGGCCTGGTGGAGGGTGCCCCTGGATCCTGGGGGGTGGGGGTGCAGGGGGACATGTGTGGGGGCCTGGTGGAGGGTGCCCCTGCACTGCTGGGGGGTGGGGGTGGTGGGAGACATGAGTTGGACATGAGTGGGGGCCTGGTGGAGGCTGCCACTGCACTGCTGGGGGTGGGGGTGGTGGGAGACATGTGTGGGGGCCTGGTGGAGGGTGCCCTGCACTGCTGGGGGGTGGGGGTGCAGGAGGACATGTGTGGGGGCCTGGTGGAGGGTGCCCCTGGATGCTGGGGGGTGGGGGTGCAGGGAGACATGAGATGGACATGAGTGGGGGCGTGGTGGAGGCTGCCCCTGCACTGCTGTGGGTGGGGGTGGTGGGAGACATGTGTGGGGGGCTGGTGGAGGGTGCCCTGCACTGCTGGGGGGTGGGGGTGCAGGGGGACATGTGTGTGGGCCTGGTGGAGGGTGCCCCTGGATGCTGGGGGTGGGGGTGGTGGGAGACATGAGTGGGGGCCTGGTGGAGGGTGCCCTGCACTGCTGGGGGGTGGGGGTGGTGGGAGACATGAGTTGGACATGTGTGGGGGCTGGTGGAGGGTGCCCCTGGATGCTGGGGGGTGGGGGTGCAGGGAGACATGAGATGGACATGAGTGGGGGCGTGGTGGAGGCTGCCCCTGCACTGCTGTGGGTGGGGGTGGTGGGAGACATGTGTGGGGGCCTGGTGGAGGGTGCCCTGCACTGCTGGGGGGTGGGGGTGCAGGGGGACATGTGTGTGGGCCTGGTGGAGGGTGCCCCTGGATGCTGGGGGTGGGGGTGGTGGGAGACATGAGTGGGGGCCTGGTGGAGGGTGCCCTGCACTGCTGGGGGGTGGGGGTGGTGGGAGACATGAGTTGGACATGTGTGGGGGCTGGTGGAGGGTGCCCCTGCACTGCTGGGGGGTGGGGGTGGTGGGAGACGTGTGTGGGGGCCTGGTGGAGGGTGCCCTGCACTGCTGGGGGGTGAGGGTGGTGGGAGACATGAGTTGTACATGAGTGGGGGCCTGGTGGAGGCTGCCCCTGGATGCTGGGGGGTGGGGGTGCAGGGAGACATGAGATGGACATGAGTGGGGGCGTGGTGGAAGCTGCCCCTGCACTGCTGTGGGTGGGGGTGGTGGGAGACATGTGTGGGGGCCTGGTGGAGGGTGCCCTGCACTGCTGGGGGTGGCGGTACAGGGGGACATGTGTGGGGACCTGGTGGAGGGTGCCCCTGGATGCTGGGGGGTGGGGGTGGTGGGAGACATGAGTGGGGGCCTGGTGGAGGCTGCCCCTGCACTGCTGGGGGGTGGGGATGCAGGGAGACATGGGTTGGACATGAGTGGGGGCCTGGTGGAGGGTGCCCCTGGATACTGGGGGGTGGGGGTGGTGGGAGACATGAGTGGGGGCCTGGTGGAGGGTGCCCTGCACTGCTGGGGGGTGGGGGTGCAGGGGGACATGTGTGTGGGCCTGGTGGAGGGTGCCCTGCACTGCTGGGGGGTGGGGGTGCAGGGGGACATGTGTGTGGGCCTGGTGGAGGGTGCCCCTGGATGCTGGGGGGTGGGGTGGTGGGAGACATGAGTTGGACATGAGTGGGGGCGTGGTGGAGGCTGCCCCTGCACTGCTGTGTGTGGGGGTGGTGGGAGACATGTGTGGGGGCCTGGTGGAGGGTGCCCTGCACTGCTGGGGGGTGGGGGTGCAGGGGGACATGTGTGTGGGCCTGGTGGAGGGTGCCCCTGGATGCTGGGGGATGGGGGTGGTGGGAGACATGAGTGGGGGCCTGGTGGAGGGTGCCCTGCACTGCTGGGGGGTGGGGGTGGTGGGAGACATGAATTGGACATGTGTGGGGGCTGGTGGAGGGTGCCCCTGCACTGCTGGGGGGTGGGGGTGGTGGTAGACATGTGTGGGGGCCTGGTGGAGGCTGCCCCTGGATGCTGGGGGGTGGGGGTGCAGGGAGACATGAGATGGACATGAGTGGGGGCATGGTGGAGGCTGCCCCTGCACTGCTGTGGGTGGGGGTGGTGGGAGACATGTGTGGGGGCCTGGTGGAGGGTGCCCTGCACTGCTGGGGGTGGCGGTACAGGGGGACATGTGTGGGGGCCTGGTGGAGGGTGCCCCTGGATGCTGGGGGGTGGGGGTGGTGGGAGACATGAGTGGGGGCCTGGTGGAGGCTGCCCCTGCACTGCTGGGGGGTGGGGATGCAGGGAGACATGGGTTGGACATGAATGGGGGCCTGGTGGAGGGTGCCCCTGGATACTGGGGGGTGGGGGTGGTGGGAGACATGAGTGGGGGCCTGGTGGAGGGTGCCCTGCACTGCTGGGGGGTGGGGGTGCAGGGGGACATGTGTGTGGGCCTGGTGGAGGGTGCCCTGCACTGCTGGGGGTGGGGGTGCAGGGGGACATGTGTGTGGGCCTGGTGGAGGGTGCCCCTGGATGCTGGGGGGTGGGGTGGTGGGAGACATGAGTTGGATATGAGTGGGGGCCTGGTGGAGGGTGCCCCTGGATGCTGGGGGGTTGCGGTGCAGGGGGACATGTGTCGGGGCCTGGTGGTGGGTGGCCCTGCACTGCTGGGGGGTGGGGTGGTGGGAGACATGTGTGGGGGCCTGGTGGAGGGTGCCCTGCACTGCTGGGGGGTGGGGGTGGTGGGAGACATGAGTTGGACATGAGTGGGGGCATGGTGGAGGCTGCCCCTGCACTGCTGGGGGGAGGGGTGGTGGGAGACATGTGTGGGGGACTGGTGGAGGGTGCCCTGCACTGCTGGGGGGTGATGGTGCAGGGGGACATGTGTGCGGGCCTGGTGGAGGGTGCCCCTGGATGCTGGGGGGTGGGGGTGGTGGGAGACATGAATGGGAGCCTGGTGGAGGCTGCCCCTGCACTGCTGGGGGGTGGGGGTGGTGGGAGACATGTGTGGGGGCCTGGTGGAGGGTGCCCTGCACTGCTGGGGGTGGGGGTGGTGGGAGACATGAGTTGGACATGAGTGGGGGCCTGGTGGAGGGTGCCCCTGGATGCTGGGGGGTGGGGGTCAGGGATGTGTGGGGGCCTGGTGGAGGGTGCCCTGCACTGCGGGGGGGTGGGGGTGATGGGAGACATGAGTGGGGGCCTGGTGGAGGCTGCCCCTGCATTGCTGGGGGGTGGGGGTGCAGGGAGACATGAGTTGGACATGAGTGGGGGCCTGGTGGAGGGTGCCCCTGGATGCTGGGGGGTGGGGGTGCTGAGGGACATGAGTTGGACATGAGTGGGGGCCTGGTGGAGGCTGCCCCTGCACTGCTGGGGGTGGGGGTGGTGGGAGACACGTGTGGGGGCCTGGTGGAGGGTGCCCTGCACTGCAGGGGGGTGGGGGTGCAAGGGGACATGTGTGGGGGCCTGGTGGAGGGTGCCCCTGGATGTTGGGGGGTGGGGGTGCAGGGAGACATGAGTTGGACATGAGTGGGGGCCTGGTGGAGGGTGCCCCTGGATGCTGGGGGGTGGGGGTGGTGGGAGACATGAGTGGGGGCTTGGTGGAGGCTGCCCCTGCACTGCTGGGGGTGGGAGTGATGGCAGACATGAGTGGGGGCCTGGTGGAGGCTGCCCCTGCACTGCTGGGGGGTGGGGGTGGTGGGAGACATGTGTGGGGGCCTGGTGGAGGGTGCCCTGCACTGCTGGGGGGTGGGGGTGCTGGGAGACATGAGTTGGACATGAGTGGGGACCTGGTGGAGGATGCCCCTGGATCCTGGGGGGTGGGGGTGCAGGGGGACATGTGTGGGGGCCTGGTGGAGGGTGCCCCTGCACTGCTGGGGGGTGGGGGTGGTGGGAGACATGTGTGGGGGTCTGGTGGAGGGTGCCCTGCACTGCTGGCGGGTGGGGGTGCAGGGGGACATGTGTGTGGGCCTTGTGGAGGGTGCTGCTGGATGCTGGGGGGTGGGGGTGGTGGGAGACATGAGTGGGGGCCTGGTGGAGGGTGCCCTGCACTGCTGGGGGGTGGGGTTGGTGGGAGACATGTGTTGGACATGAGTGGGGGCCTGGTGGAGGCTGCCCCTGCACTGCTGTGGGTGGGGGTGGTGGGAGACATGTGTGGGGGCCTGGTGGAGGGTGCCCTGCACTGCTGGCGGGTGGGGGTGCAGGGGGACATGTGTGTGGGCCTGGTGGAGGGTGCTGCTGGATGCTGGGGGGTGGGGGTGGTGGGAGACATGAGTGGGGGCCTGGTGGAGGGTGCCCTGCACTGCTGGGGGGTGGGGTTGGTGGGAGACATGAGTTGGACATGAGTGGTGGCCTGGTGGAGGGTGCCCCTGGATGCCGGGGGTTGAGGGTGCAGGGGGACATGTGTGGGGGGCTGGTGGAGGGTGCTCCTGCACTGCTGGGGGGTGGGGGTGGTGGGAGACATGTGTGGGGGCCTGGTGGAGGGTGCCCTGCACTGCTGGGGGGTGGGGGTGGTGGGAGACATGAGTTGTACATGAATGGGGGCCTGGTGGAGGCTGCCCCTGCACTGCTGGGGGGTGGGGGTGGTGGGAGACATGTGTGGGGGCCTGGTGGAGGGTGCTCTGCACTGCTGGGGGTGGGGGTGCAGGGGGACATGTGTGGGGGCCTGTTGGAGGGTGCCCCTGGATGCTGGGGGGTGGGGGTGGTGGGAGACATGAGTGGGGGCCTGGTGGAGGCTGCCCCTGCACTGCTGGGGGGTAGGGGTGTTGGGAGACATGTGTGGGGGCCTGGTGGAGGGAGCCCTGCACTGCTGGGGTGTGGGGGTTGTGGGAGACATGAGTTGGACATGAGTGGGGGCCTGGTGGAGGGTGCCCCTGGATGCTGGGGGGTGGGCTTGCAGGGGGACATGTGTGGGGGCCTGGTGGAGGGTGACCTGCACTGCTGGGGGGTGGGGGTGATGGGAGACATGTGTGGGGGCCTGGTGGAGGCTGTCCCTGCACTGCTGGGGGGTGGGGATGCAGGGAGACATGGGTTGGACATGAGTGGGGGCCTGGTGGAGGGTGCCCCTGGATACTGGGGGGTGGGGGTGGTGGGAGACATGAGTGGGGGCCTGGTGAAGGCTGCCACTGCACTGCTGTGGGGTGGGGGTGATGGGAGACATGAGTGGGGGCCTGGTGGAGGCTGCCCCTGCACTGCTGGGGGGTGGGGGTGGTGGGAGACATGTGTGGGGGCCTGATGGTGGGTGCCCCTGGATGCTAGGGGGTGGTGGGAGACATGAGTGGGGGCCTGATGGAGGCTGCCCCTGCACTGCCTGGGGGTGGGGTGGTGGGAGACATGTGTGGGGGCCTGGTGGAGGGTGCCCTGCACTGCTGGGGGGTGGGGGTGGTGGGAGACATGAGTTGTACATGAGTGGGGGCCTGGTGGAGGCTGCCCCTGCACTGCTGGGGGGTGGGGGTGGTGGGAGACATGTGTGGGGGCCTGGTGGAGGGTGCCCTTCACTGCTGGGGGGTGGGGTGCAGGGGGACATGAGTGGGGGGCTGGTGGAGGGTGCCCTGCACTGCTGGGGGGTGGGGGTGGTGGGAGACATGAGTTGGACATGAGTGGGGGCCTGGTGGAGGGTGCCCCTGGATGCTGGGGGGTGGGGGTGCAGTGGGACATGTGTGGGGGCCTGGTGGAGGGTGCCCTGCACTGCTGGGGGGTGGGGGTGATGGGAGACATGTGTGGGGGCCTGGTGGAGGCTGCCCCTGCACTGCTGGGGGGTGGGGATGCAGGGAGACATGGGTTGGACATGTGTGGGGGCCTGGTGGAGGGTGCCCCTGGATGCTGCGGGGTGGGGGTGGTGGGAGACATGAGTGGGGGCCTGGTGGAGGCTACCCCTGCACTGCTGGGGGGTGGGGGTGATGGGAGACATGAGTGGGGGCCTGGTGGAGGCTGCCCCTGCACTGCTGGGGGGTGGGGGTGGTGGGAGACATGTGTGGGGGCCTGGTGGTGGGTGCCCCTGGATGCTGGAGGGTGGGGGTGGTGGGAGACATGAGTGGGGCCTGGTGCAGGCTGACCCTGCACTGCTGGGGGGTGGGGGTGATGGGAGACATGAGTGGGGGCCTGGTGGAGGCTGCCCCTGCACTGCTGGGGGGTGGGGGTGGTGGGTGACATGTGTGGGGGCCTGGTGGAAGGTGCCCTGCACTGCTGGGGGGTGGGGGTGGTGGGAGACATGAGTGGGGGCCTGGTGGAAGCTGCCCCTGCACTGCTGGGGGGTGGGGGTGCAGGGAGACATGAGTTGGACATGAGTGGGGGCCTGGTGGAGGGTGCCCCTGGATGCTGGGGGGTGGGGGTGGTGGGAGACATGAGTGGGGGCCTGGTGGAGGCTGCCCCTGCACTGCTGGGGGGTGGGGGTGATGGGAGACATGGATAGGGGCCTGGTGGAGGCTGCCCCTGCACTGCTGGGGGGTGGGGGTGGTGGGAGACATGTGTGGGGGCCTTGTGGAGGGTGCCCCTGCACTGCTGGGGGGTTGGGGGGGGTGGGAGACATGTGCGGGGGCCTGGTGGAGGGTGCCCTGCACTGCTGGGGGGTGGGGGTGCAGGGGGACATGAGTGGGGGCATGGTGGAGGGTGCCCTGCACTGCTGGGGGTGGGGGTGATGGGAGACATGAGTGGGGGCCTGGTGGAGGCTGTCCCTGCACTGCTGGGGGTGATGGGAGACATGAGTGGGGGCCTGGTGGAGGCTGCCCCTGCACTGCTGGCGGGTGGGGGTGGTGGGAGACATGTGTGGGGGCCTGGTGGAGGGTGCCCTGCACTGCTGGGAGGTGGGGGTAGTGGGAGACATGAGTTGGACATGAGTGGGGGCCTGGTGGACGGTGCCCCTGGATTCTGGGGAGTGGGGGGCAGTGGGACATGCGTGGGGGCCTGGTGGAGGGTGCCCCGGCACTGCTGGGGGGTGGGGATGCAGGGAGACATGGGTTGGACATGAGTGGGGGCCTGGTGGAGGGTGCCCCTGCACTGCTGGGGGGTGGGGATGCAGGGAGACATGGGTTGGACATGAGTGGGTGCCTGGTGGAGGGTGCCCCTGGATGCTGTGGGGTGGGGGTGGTGGGAGACATGAGTGGGGGCCTGGTGGAGGCTGCCCCTGCACTGCTGGGGGGTGGGGGTGATGGGAGACATGGTTGGGGGCCTGGTGGAGGCTGCCCCTGCACTGCTGGGGGTGGGGGTGATGGGAGACATGAGTGGGGGCCCGGTGGAGGCTGCCCTGCACTGCTGGGGGGTGGGGGTGCAGGGAGACATGAGTTGGACATGAGTGGGGGCCTGGTGGAGGGTGCCCCTGGATGCTGGGGGGTGGGAGACATTAGTGGGGGCCTGGTGGAGGGTGCCCTGCACTGCTCGGGGGTGGGGTTGGTGGGAGACATGAGTTGGACATGAGTGGGGGCCTGGTGGAGGGTGCCCCTGGATGCTGGGGGGTGAGGGTGCAGGGGGACATGTGTGGGGGGCTGGTGGAGGGTGCTCCTGCACTGCTGGGGGGTGGGGGTGGTGGGAGACATGTGTGGGGGCCTGGTGGAGGGTGCCCTGCACTGCTGGGGGGTGGCGGTGGTGGGAGACATGAGTTGTACATGAATGGGGGCCTGGTGGAGGCTGCCCCTGCACTGCTGGGGGGTGGGGGTGGTGGGAGACATGTGTGGGGGCCTGGTGGAGGGTGCTCTGCACTGCGGGGGGTGGGGGTGCAGGGGGAGATGTGTGGGGGCCTGTTGGAGGCTGCCCCTGGATGCTGGGGGGTGGGGGTGTTGGGAGACATGTGTGGGTGCCTGGTGGAGGGAGCCCTGCACTGCTGGGGGGTGGGGGTGGTGGGAGACATTAGTTGGACATGAGTGGGGGCCTGGTGGAGGGTGCCCCTGGATGCTGGGGGGTGGGCTTGCAGGGGGACATGTGTGGGGGCCTGGTGGAGGGTGACCTGCACTGCTGGGGGGTGGGGGTGATGGGAGACATGTGTGGGGGCCTGGTGGAGGCTGCCCCTGCACTGCTGGGGGGTGGGGATGCAGGGAGACATGGGTTGGACATGAGTGGGGGCCTGGTGGAGGGTGCCCCTGGATACTGGGGGGTGGGGGTGGTGGGAGACATGAGTGGGTTCCTGGTGAAGGCTGCCCCTGCACTGCTGGGGGGTGGGGGTGATGGGAGACATGAGTGGGGGCCTGGTGGAGGCTGCCCCTGCACTGCTGGGGGGTGGGGGTGGTGGGAGACATGTGTGGGGGCCTGGTGGTGGGTGCCCCTGGATGCTGGGGGGTGGGGGTGGTGGGAGACATGAGTGGGGGCCTGATGGAGGCTGCCCCTGCACTGCTGGGGGGTGGGGTGGTGGGAGACATGTGTGGGGGCCTGGTGGAGGGTGCCCTGCACTGCTGGGGGGTGGGGGTGGTGGGAGACATGAGTTGTACATGAGTGGGGGCCTGTTGGAGGCTGCCCCTGCACTGCTGGGGGGTGGGGGTGGTGGGAGACATGTGCGGGGGGCTGGTGGAGGGTGCCCTGCACTGCTGGGGGGTGGGGGTGGTGGGAGACATGAGTTGGACATGAGTGGGGGCCTGGTGGAGGGTGCCCCTGGATGCTGGGGGGTGGGGGTGCAGGGGGACATGTGTGGGGGCCTGCTGGAGGGTGCCCTGCACTGCTGGGGGGTGGGGGTGATGGGAGACATGTGTGGGGGCCTGGTGGAGGCTGCCCCTGCACTGCTGGGGGGTGGGGATGCAGGGAGACATGGGTTGGACATGTGTGGGGGCCTGGTGGAGGGTGCCCCTGGATGCTGTGGGGTGGGGTGGTGGGAGACATGAGTGGGGGCCTGGTGGAGGCTACCCCTGCACTGCTGGGGGGTGGGGGTGATGGGAGACATGAGTGGGGGCCTGGTGGAGGCTGCCCCTGCACTGCTGGGGGGTGCGGGTGGTGGGAGACATGTGTGGGGGCCTGGTGGTGGGTGCCCCTGGATGCTGGAGGGTGGGGGTGGTGGGAGACATGAGTGGGGGCCTGGTGGAGGCTGACCCTGCACTGCTGGGGGGTGGGGGTGATGGGAGACATGAGTGGGGGCCTGGTGGAGGCTGCCCCTGCACTGCTGGGGGGTGGGGGTGGTGGGTGACATGTGTGGGGGCCTGGTGGAAGGTGCCCTGCACTGCTGGGGGGTGGGGGTGGTGGGGGACATGAGTGGGGGCCTGGTGGAAGCTGCCCATGCACTGCTGGGGGGTGGGGGTGCAGGGAGACGTGAGTTGGACATGAGTGGGGGCCTGGTGGAGGGTGCCCCTGGATGCTGGGGGTTGGGGGTGGTGGGAGACATGAGTGGGGGCCTGGTGGAGGCTGCCCCTGCACTGCTGGGGGGTGGGGGTGATGGGAGACATGAGTGGGGGCCTGGTGGAGGCTGCCCCTGCACTGCTGGGGGGTGGGGGTGGTGGGAGACATGTGTGTGGGCCTTGTGGAGGCTGCCCCTGCACTGCTGGGGGGTGGGGGGGTGGGAGACATGTACGCGGGCCTTGTGGAGGGTGCCCTGCACTGCTGGGGGGTGGGGGTGCAGGGGGACATGAGTGGGGGCATGGTGGAGGGTGCCCTGCACTGCTGGGGGTGGGGGTGATGGGAGACATGAGTGGGGGCCTGGTGGAGGCTGCCCCTGCACTGCTGGGGGTGGGGGTGATGGGAGACATGAGTGGGGGCCTGGTGGAGGCTGCCCCTGCACTGCTGGCGGGTGGGGGTGGTGGGAGACATGTGTGGGGGCCTGGTGGAGGGTGCCCTGCACTGCTGGGAGGTGGGGGTAGTGGGAGACATGAGTTGGACATGAGTGGGGGCCTGGTGGACGGTGCCCCTGTATTCTGGGGAGTGGGGTTGCAGTGGGACATGCGTGGGGGCCTGGTGGAGGGTGCCCCGGCACTGCTGGGGGGTGGGGATGCAGGGAGACATGGGTTGGACATGAGTGGGGGCCTGGTGGAAGGTGCCCCTGCACTGCTGGGGGGTGGGGATGCAGGGAGACATGAGTGGGGGCCTGGTGGAGGCTGCCCCTGCACTGCTGGTGGGTGGGGGTGATGGGAGACATGGTTGGGGGCCTGGTGGAGGCTGCCCCTGCACTGCTGGGGGTGGGGGTGATGGGAGACATGGTTGGGGGCCTGGTGGAGGCTGCCCCTGCACTGCTGGGGGTGGGGGTGATGGGAGACATGAGTGGGGGCCTGGTGGAGGGTGCCCCTGGATGCTGGGGGGTGGGAGACATTAGTGGGGGCCTGGTGGAGGCTTCCCCTGCACTGCTGGGGGGTGGGGGTGATGGGAGACAAGAGTGGGGGCCTGGTGGAGGCTGCCCCTGCACTGCTGGGGGGTGGGGGTGGTGGGAGACATGTGTGGGGACCTTGTGGAGGGTGCCCTGCACTGCTGGGGGGTGGGGGTGGTGGGAGACATGTGTGGGGGCCTGGTGGAGGGTGCCCCTGGATGCTGGGGGGTGGGGGTGTTGGGAGACATGTGTTGGTGATCAGTAGTGCAAGGTTACATGTGGGTTGGCTGGGGGGCATGGCCATGGTGGATGGGTTGCCTGTGGCACATGAGCAGGGGTGCAGGGTAGTCCACTGTGGTGTCGGCTGCCTGCATGGGCCGTGGTGGGTGTAGAGGGAACACCTGGGAGGACCCACATGGCAAAATCACGTGTAGCATTCCCCGGCACCACCGAAATACATGTACCCTGCTGAAATCACGTTTGAATCTTCTCGCGCACCTCGGAATACACGTACCCAGGCCAATCGCGTGTGGAACTTCCCGCGCATCCCGAAGTACACGTACCCAGGCCAATCGCGTGTGGAACTTCCCGCGCACCCCGAAACACACGTACTCAGGCTAATCGCGTGTGGAACTTCCCGCGCACCCCGTAGTACACGTACCCAGGCTAATCACGTGTGGAACTTCCCGCGCACCCAGGAACACACGCACACGCTATTTTTCACACAGCGGGTGTCCGTGTTTGTCGGTACCCCTTTGCACCTCATTTGTCCACTGTATGGACCATTCATCATGGCTGTATATGGGTGCTTTTTGTTAGCGCACATTTTGGCGCACATTTTTTTCAGGCGCAGGGACGCTACCGCCTGCTTTCTTGTGGCGTACTTGTTTGGCCCTGTGCGCGTCTTTGACCGTGCACTGGTTTGCCCTATTCGATTCCATGAATACGGGTTGTAGGCGAGCGTGTGGGCGTTCCGAGCACTTGCCTCCTGTACTTCCCCCGTAACGCCCATATTTTCACACGTTGTTCCCCATTCCGAGTGTCACGCCCCGTGTTCCACCTACTTTTGTGATGTGTGCCGCGCTATGTGCGATTTCGCAGTGGCCGTGGCGCACGCTGTTGGATGACCTGTGCGCCGGCGTGCGCGGCGCACATTTTCAGCGCACATCCAATGTTTTTCTCGCGCACGGCCTTCCATGAATCGATGTGCGCTGGTTTCCCTGCGATTTTCGCACTTGCACTGCGATTTTCGCACTTTTACTGCGAATCGCACGTTTTGGCACCTCTGCGCGGAAATTTTCGGCGCACATTAATTCCATGAATCGACCCCTAAGTCTTTCTTTATCTACACACTTTACTACTCAGTGCGTGTCCTCAAATCTAAAAACTAAGACCAAGCTAATCCCCACTGGAGGATCAACTACACGTTCCACAATGCAACATGGTCAGAGCAGGTGTCATGCTGAACACCAACTCTGCTATAATACCAGTCGCCATGAGAGCATTGCCCAACAAAAGACACTCACCCAAAGGTAGAGGGGCATGGAGATAGACAATAGTGCAGTTTTCGCCTCTCTCAGAAGATGCACGCACAGTGATCAGTACTGGTGTAGTTTTTGTCGCGGATAATACTGGCAACTGTGCCGCTATGACAGAAAAACGAGAGAAGAGGGAAAAACGAATGTTAAACCCAGACCACAACGGATGACTTCTCGGGTTACACTTTAAAAGTCGATTGTGGATTCTATAATCACCTGAAGTGTCCATCAGATAGAATTGCTGAAAAGGATAGTAACTCGTGTATCCTTAACAGCAAACGTTAAAGCTGTATTAACTCTAACGGGCTGTCATACATGCAAAATCAAGAGATCAAGAGATCAAGAGATCATACAGACATAGGCCCTCATTACGACCCTGGCGGAAATCGAAAAACGATGGCGGAAATGCAATACCGCCATCGAATAGCGCTCGGTGCGACTATGACCCGTCACCGCAAAGTACGAAGCCATTAGCGACACCGTAGTGAACGCCAACGCTAACTGCACCAAGCACGCGCGCGCGCGCCATGCCAAACCGCAAACACCACCATGGTGCAACGGTACGCCAATTCCGACCCTAGCGGACATGTACCTAACGCCATCAGGCATGGTGGAATGTACCATTCCGCCATGGCGAGAAGTACGGCATCGCGAATCAACCGTAAACGGCCCCACTGAGTGCCTGTACACCGCTCCCTGCCCACAAAGTACAACTCCCTGTAGGTGCAATGAAGCCACAATGCAACCATTGAAATGTACAAGTCACCCATGCATGGCAACGAACAAAAGAAACACAACAGGGGCCAATGGGAGCTGCAGGGCACAGATGGCACGAATACAGAAGCCATCCCAATGGACATGACCACAGTCCCCCACCAAGAAACGCACGCAAACACAGGCACCTGTGACCAGCAATATTCCGAAAACCACATCATTCAACCAGTCCACCTGGCTGACCGGCATCTGTTACACAAAACCCAATCCCCCGCCCCTGAGCATGACAACATTCAAACTGGCATATTGGCAGCCCCCATCCCTGACCTCACTGGGCTTCGTAGGCAAACGCGCACAGCACAGTACCACGCAACTAAACCCCGAAGCTGGAACCCAATGCAGATCTCCTCACAATACATCGCCCCCCAAATAGGCATATGCCACATCACTTGCAAAGAAAAACGCTACACGGGCCAAATCAGAATAGATATTTATGCACATCAAAATCACCAAGCACATACAGCCATCAGGCCATGAAATCCAAAACACCAATCACCATTGTGGGCTGCTTCCGCAAGAAATGACCAGCCACTACCTGTGTGTCGCCCTGTTCCCCCATGGTACACAGAGCCACATTCACGTCCGAAAAGGCAACATGGAAGCGCACAGAACCGCAGGGCCGTCCCAATGGGGAGGCACTAGTCCAGCTGAAAGGCCGAAATGTTGCTCCGAGCCACCAGTACTGCGTAAGGGCATGTGGCCCATTGCCGATCGTCCCATAAGATCGTAATGCTGCTCCACTGATTAACACGAAGCAGCAGGTGTCGGGAGTAAAATCCATCTGCAGGAGTGGCATACAGATGGCAGTGGCAAAAGGGGAGGAGATACCTGTCAACCAAAAGAAAAGAAAAAGAACAGAATGGCCATCAGAACTACATACCAACAACTCACTTCAATGATCACACGAAATCCACAGCCATATGCATGCTAGCCCACTCCAAAGGAACATCACCACCCCAAAACCACTTGCGACTCATAACCATCTATATCGAGGTGCAAACACCATCGCAAACGAGTGTCTGAGGGCGCCTCGAGACAGGGAGGGCTCAACAAGGCCAGATGGACGATGGTCCCACTATGGCAGCCCTGCATCACATAGCGTAGGGGAGGCGGATAGATCCCAAGAAGCCCTGTACATGGCAAACTCTGTATCAAATCACCTGCCCATGCATCCATCCATCATTCCCTCATCCCGGGATCAAAATGCCTGAATAATTACTCACATGACATTAGAAACATCCATTGAGTCTGTGCGTTATGCAGCCTGCTAAATCCACAGTGCCCCAGCCCGTAATTCCAGTGTTGTGAAGTAACATGTATTTGGGAACGGACGGCCTCATCGCCCACGTAGCTATTGCGCATCCCAAACTATTCATATCAATCATTGCTCCCTCGCCATGGGCCCTGTCTCAAGGACATAGAACAATAGAACGTTACATTTGCAGTCAGACCTGTGGGCATCTCCTCGCCGCTAGCTGGAAACCGAAAGCGCCGCCCTTCGAATTCCTCATTTGCAACATCACGTCGAAAAGGCATCTGTGGCCGTTTGAAATCACTAATTATCCCATCGAGTGCGGCTGTGTGTGAAAATGGCAACTGCCTTCACCCACGAATGGGACGCCCCGCCCGTCGTTGCAACTCGGTACAGTGATGCATGAGGGCCCACCGTTACTCGAGTACTACGTCCCACTGACCCCTCACAAGTCTGTTCGCGACTGCACAGATAGTATGTGAAACAATGGGACCACAGCAGAATGAACATATCAACCAATCTTACACGGCCATCGGGTACTAATACATGATTGCAATAGCAAGATACAATTCCCCGAATTGCAGCGTTGTGCGCGGGACGTGCTCGGCCAAAGGGGAGAGCAGTTTGCACAGGTGGAATCAATCACCACAGGTGGAGGCCATACAGCCTGAAAACACATAAATTGCACAGCCAGTCTCCTCCCACAACCACACCAAAATGCTACCGGCAGGACTCGCGATGTTGGCCCTGGGGGACCTGATAGCACTGCAAGTGCTCCGACTCCAAGAAGTAGACGAACACCAACTACAACCAGCCGCACGGAGGAGACGCAGGAGGAGGAGGAGGCCAAGGCAGGGCCAGCAAGGCCCACCAGCACAGCCACTACCACCACGCAGGCAGCCCGCAATTCAACGCCTCCGAGCACATCCGTTCAACCTCACTGATGAGCAGATCCACACCCTCTACCGTCTGGACCGGGACACCATAGCCGCCATTGTGGACATGACACAGGCTGACCTTGTCAGCATGATAGATAGCCCAACCGCCATCCCACCCCTACTGAAGGTGGTGTCTGTACTCCACTTCCTGGCCACAGGCACCTACCAGCACACAGTCGGACAGTTGCATGGCATTTCTCAGCCACTGTTCTCACGGACACTATTGCAAGTGCTCGATGCCCTCCTGCAGCACGCAGACGACTACATCTCTCTACCACGCTCGGAGCAGGAAATTACCAACACAAAAGTGGGATTCCATGCACTTGCCGGCATACCGGGTTGCATTGGTGCCATCGACTGCACCCATGTTGAATTGGTCGTCCCACATGCCATGGAGGCCCAGTACCGCAACCGAAAACAATTTCATTCCCTGAATGTACAGATGGTGTGTGACTCCAACAGGATCATTACACATTGTTGTGCCCGATTCCCTGGATCAACCCATGATTCTATGGTCTTGAGGAACTCTACAATACCACGCTACATGGAACGACACGCAGGGAACAGATCCTGGCTACTCGGTGAGTCTCATTACATGCATGATGATGTGGGGTATGTGAATTGTCAATGACCTGCCAGGAAGGGGGGGGGGGGGGGGTGTGCGTACGTATCAATGGCATTCCACATCATACGTTTCTCGTCCACATACAGGTGATGCTGGATATCCACTGAAGAGATGGCTCCTCACACCAGTCCGGAACCCACGGGACCAGCATGAGGAGGACTACAACCATGCCCACTCACGTACCCGTGTAGTCATAGAACAGGCATTCGGCCTACTGAAGACCCGTTTCCGCTGCCTCAGCAGGTCTGGCGGGGCACTCCTGTACCGCCATGAGAAGGTTGCAAAGATGGTCATGGCATGTGTCATGCTCCACAACATGTGCGTACGTAGAAATGTGCCCATGCCCCCTGACGCAGAACTGCAAGCACCTGATGATGGTCATGATGAGGGTGGGGATGTGGCAGCACCTCATGGAGTCTGCGAGGCACCGGAGGGCCGTGACATTCGTCAGCATCTCATTGATGTATGCTTCTAGCACTCACGCCTGGTGGCTGATGCATGGACACGGGACTCGTGGCACTGCGTGTGTCTGGGACATGCACAATATGGACTGTACGCCTATGATGGCCTAGTACACAAAGATCAATGTCCACACTTCTCTTTGGTTGATCGTGCACTTTTTATGGCATATGTGATATCATGTTGAACACCCTATCGACCCGCCACCCAAGTGAGCCCAACACACCCCCTCCACCCTCCTACCTCCCACCCGAACACCAGTGTCCAAAGATGCTCATTGTCAGTGGGCTGTCGCTATTGCATGCCCCCTCTGCGGGTATCAGGGGCACCCCTGCCTGTGGAGCGCATGTTCCTTCCAGATCTACGTTGGGGGCTGCCCTGGACGGAACTTGAAACGGATGATGTGTCTGCCTGCTCACGTCCATGCATGTCCCTAAGGGTTTGCGAGAGCTCAGTGAGCACACGGCGCACTGCGGCAAGTTCGGCACATACGTCTTTGGACGTCGCATGCAGTTCCCCCCTCAGGCTCTCGGTGCTACTCTCCATTTGGACTCTCAGGCTCTCGGTGCTACTCTCAATTTGTGCCCTTAGCGTCTCTGTACCTCTCTCCATTTCTGCCCTAAGTGTCTCTGTTGATGTTTCTATGTCTGCCTTGGTGCCCCCACATTCATCGGCATGGCCCTTGAGGAGTGTGGCCATTTGCTGCTGTTGGACGATTAACTTGTCGAGGGACTGTTGCCTCTGCTGGGCCATGGCCATTTGCGGTGGTGTCACAGAGGGGCTGTTGTCCTCATGTTGCCTTGCCACAGGGCTTGTGGGGGATGGCCAGTCGTCGTCTTGTGGCTGCACCTGCGTGGTATCCTCATGTTGTACGGAAGGGGACAGACAGGGGGATTGGGACAGGTCATGGATGGATCTGACCTCGACATCCCCGTCTTCTGTGTCCGAGCATGCTGCCATCAATGGGGTGTCACCTATGGTGCTGCTGCCACCAGAGGCAGTGCCTTCTGTGGCATCCATTGGGGGGACCTGTGGTGGTGGTGTTGTGGCCATGCTGGCTGCTGGGGTGCCTGTTGATGTTCCCTCCTCTGTGCTGCCACCTGATTTGTGCTGCTGCCGTGTCTTGATGCGTGCAGCTGAGGTGGAGGGTCTCTGGCCGTTGGTCTTGGCCCTCTTTGCAGGTGTGCTGGTAGGGGTGTCCTGTAGCTCGTCGTTTGGATCGGACCCTGTGGTGGAGTAAAGGAGGGCGAGGGTTATTGATGGGTCAGTGGGAATTGGAATGGCATTGTATCACATGCATTGGGGTGGTACCTGAGGGTGATTTGGGTCGGGGTCTTGGAGGTGCTTTGATTTGTGTGTGGAGTGAGGGTGCAGTTGTTTGGCAGCCTGCAGTTAGGGTGTGCCTGCTGCACGTGTAGTGCGTGTATTAGGGGTTTTTAATTATTTATGTATTTATTGTGGGTTTTGACGTGCGCTTTCAGGCCGATGTGTGTGGACGTTCTCCTGGACATGTGTTTCTGTTGCACTATGTGGACGCATGGTACTTCACATGGTTGGACTTTGTGGATTTGGCATTGTTTTATCTGGCCCACCTACCTGAATCTTCGGATGTCTGCACTCCTTTCTCCATCCCTCCGACTCCCTCTATGCTCTCCATTCCGATGGTGGAGGCACAGATTTCTTCCCAGGGGGTCAACTTGATGGGTGATTCAGGACCTCCCCCGGTGGCTGTGGCAATGTTGCGGTTGGCAGAGAGTATGCTGCGGACGCGTATCCGCAGGTCGTCCCATCGCTTGCGGCATTGCTGTGGGGTGCGGGGTGCGGTCCCCACCGCACTTACCCGCTGTGCCACCAGAGCCCATATGGCCTTCTTGTTTGCAAGTGCCGTCCTGGTCATTTGCGTGGAGAAGACGACGGCTGCATTCTCCTGGAGGGTCTCTGTTAGCACGGTGAGTTCCTCACGGGAGAAGTGGACCTGCCGCTTGCGGTCGCACGCTTTCTTCGCTACTTTTCCCATTTTTCGTGGTTTCGCTAGGGTGGTTGACGGGTTGGGGTGTGTTTCAGGGTAGTGATTTTAGTGGTTGTGTGGTTTTGGTGTTTTTATAGGTGTACGCCGGGATGTTTCCCGTTCCGGGCCCATGTTTTAACTTCCGTTTCCGTATATTTCCGGGCACCGTACTTTCCGGTAGGCGCACACTGCGGTGACCGCTAAGAGGGGTGGCGGTATTGCACCTAGGGCGCCGTACGGCGGCGGTGTGGGCCGTTTTGGGGTCATTTCCGCCATCGCGGACTTTGCACTTCCGCCGTGGCGTGGTGCTCGTGCCCGATGGGTCGGAATGGGCCGCACTTTGCTCCTTCGTACAATGGCGGAAACGCTATTTACGCTGTGGCGCTCCGGTCAGTCGCTTTCCGCAAGGGTCGTAATGAGGGCCATAGTCAGTGCAGAATTCGATGGTTAAATTGGTCTAAATAAACGTACAAACATATTGCCTGAATCACCTGGAGGGTATACAATGCTGGTAACCCATCTGTTAAGATCAGACTGAAGTATTTCAAAATAGTAGCAAACTGCTGTCTAATCCGAGATATGCTGCATGTGAAGTTCGTAATGAGAGGAGCGCATGTCTGCGAAGTTCACTCACAGCAAATGCTTGTCCATGAAAATTGCACAGAGGTATTGGGCCTCCATACCGGAATTCAATACCGGTTCTGTGAGTGAGCAATTACTGGGTCATTCCGACCTTGGAGGACCTGTTAATTCCTCATGCACAGAACAACTCCACATTCCCATTTGAGCCCCCATAGGGCTCAATGGGAATGGGGTTCGAGTTAATAATGGGCCGTTAATAACGGCCCGTTATTAGCTCCTTGGTCCACTTGCGGGACCCGGAAAGGACGTCTGGTTTTACCAGACGTCTATTCCCGCTCCCACTAGGGGACCTCATAATCAGGCAGCCCGTAATGAACGGTGCCGGTCCCGTGGCTCCCACTAGGGGACCTCATAATCAGTCAGCCCGTAATGAACGGTGCCGGTCCCACGGGACCGCCAGCCTCGTAATGAGGCATATTACATTAGTATAGTCTCAAAGGATCACGAAAGCCATCAACCACACATCCATCACGAAACCAGAACCATTTGTCTGGCAGTCGCAGCTGTATGAATCAGCACTGTGTAAACGTAGAGCGACCTTCTCCTTCCCGTTGTCAATAAGGTGGCTAATGGACAAAGGCCCTCATTACGACCCTTGCGGAAATCGGAAAACGATGGCGGAAATGCAATACCGCCATCGAATAGCGCTCGGTGCGACTATGACCCGTCACCGCAAAGTACGAAGCCATTAGCGACACCGTAGTGAACGCCAACGCTAACTGCACCAAGCACGCGCGCGCGCGCCATGCGAAACCGCAAACACCACCATGGCGCAAGGGTACGCCAATTCCGACCCTAGCGGACATGTACCTAACGCCATCAGGCATGGCGTAATGTACCATTCCGCCATGGTGAGAAGTACGGCATCACGAATCAACCGTAAACGGCCCCACTGAGTGCCTGTACACCGCTCCCTGCCCACAAAGTACAACTCCCCGTAGGTGCAATGAAGTCACAATGCAACCATTGAAATGTACAAGTCACCCATGCTTGGCAACGAACAAAAGAAACACAAGAGGGGCCAATGGGAGCTGCAGGGCACAGATGGCACGAATACAGAAGCCATCCCAATGGACATGACCACAGTCCCCTACCAAGAAACGCACGCAAACACAGGCACCTGTGACCAGCAATATTCCGAGAATCACATCATTCCACCAGTCCACCTGGCTGACGGGCATCTGTTACACAAAACCCAATCCCCCGCCCCTGAGCATGACAACATTCAAACTGTCATATTGGCAGCCCCCATCCCTGACCTCACGGGCTTAGTAGGCAAACGCGCCCAGTACAGTACCACGCAACTAAACTCCGAAGCTGGAACCCAATGCAGATCTCCTCACAATACATCGCCCCCCAAATAGGCATATGCCACATCACTTGCAAAGAAAAACGCTACACGGGCCAAATCAGAATAGAAATTTTATGCACATCAAAGTCACCAAGGCCATACAGCCATCAGGCCATGAACTCCAAAACACTAATCACCATTGTGGGCTGCATCCGCAAGAAATGACCAGCCACTACTTGTGTGTCGCCCTGTTCCCCCATGGTACACAGAGCCACATTCACGTACGAAAAGGCAACATGGAAGCGCACAGAACCGCAGGGCCGTCCCAATGGGGAGGCACTAGTCCAGCTGAAAGGCCGAAATGTTGCTCCGAGCCACCAGTACTGCGTAAGGGCATGTGGGCCATTGGCGATCGTCCCATAAGATCGTAATGCTGCTCCACTGATTAACACGAAGCAGCAGGTGTCGGGAGTAAAACCCATCTGCAGGAGTGGCATACAGATGGCAGTGGCAAAAGGGGAGGAGATACCTGTCAACCAAAAGAAAAGAAAAAGAACAGAATGGCCATCAGAACTACATTCCAACAACTCACTTCAATGATCACACGAAATCCACAGCCATATGCATGCTAGCCCACTCCAAAGGATCATCACCACCCCAAAACCACTTGCGACTCATAACCATCTATATCGAGGTGCAAACACCATCACAAACGAGTGTACCTGTGCATGCGTCTGTCAAAACAGAATCCATCAGATGGGAATGTTAACGTGCATGGACACAAGTGTCTGAGGGCGCGTCGAGACAGGGAGGGCTCAACAAGGCCAGATAGACGATGGTCCCACTATGGCAGCCCTGCATCACATAGCGTAGGGGAGGCGGATAGATCCCAAGAAGCCCTGTACATGGCAAACTCTGTATCAAATCACCTGCCCATGCATCCATTCATCATTCCCTCATCCCGGGATCAAAACGCCTGAATAATTACTCACATAACATTAGAAACATCCATTGAGTCTGTGCGTTATGCAGCCTGCAAAATCCACAGTGCCCCAGCCCGTAATTCCAGTGTTGTGAAGTAACATGCATTTGGGAATGGCCGGCCTCATCGCCCACGTAGCTATTGCGCATCCCAAACTATTCATATCAATCATTGCTTCCTCGCCATGGGCCCTGTCTCAAGGACATTGAACAATAGAACGTTATATTTGCAGTCAGACCTGTGGGCATCTCCTCGCCGCTAGCTGGAAACCGAAAGCGCCGCCCTTCGAATTCCTCATTTGCAACATCACGTCGAAAAGGCATCTGTGGCCGTTTGAAATCACTAATTATTCCATCGAGTGCGGCTGTGTGTGAAAATGGCAACTGCCTTCACCCACAAATGGGACGCCCCGCCCGTCGTTGCAACTCGGTACAGTGATGCATGAGGGCCCACCGTTACTCGAGTACTACGTTCCACTGACCCTTCACAAGTCTGTTCGCGACTGCACAGATAGTATGTGAAACAATGGGACCACAGCAGAATGAACATATCAACCAATCTTACACGGCCATCGGGTACAAATACATGATTGCAATAGCAAGATGCCATTCCCCGAATTGCAGCGTTGTGTGCGGGACGTGCTCGGCCAAAGGGGAGAGCAGTTTGCACAGGTGGAATTAATCACCACAGGTGGAGGCCATACAGCCTGAAAACACATAAATTGCACAGCCATTCTCCTCCCACAACCACACCGAAATGCTACCGGCAGGACTCGCGATGTTGGCCCTGGGGGACCTGATAGCACTGCAAGTGCTCCAACTCCAAGAAGAAGACGAACACCAACTACAACCAGCCGCACGGAGGAGACGCAGGAGGAGGAGGAGGCCAAGGCAGGGCCAGCAAGGCCCACCAGCACAGCCACTACCACCACGCAGGCAGCCCGCAATCCCACGCCTCCGAGCACATCCGTTCAACCTCACTGATGAGCAGATCCACACCCTCTACCGTCTGGACCGGGACACCATAGCCGCCATTGTGGACATGACACAGGCTGACCTTGTCAGCATGATAGATAGCCCAACCGCCATCCCACCCCTACTGAAGGTGGTGTCTGTACTCCACTTCCTGGCCACAGGCACCTACCAGCACACAGTCGGACAGTTGCATGGCATTTCTCAGCCACTGTTCTCACGGACACTATTTCAAGTGCTCGATGCCCTCCTGCAGCACGCAGACGACTACATCTCTACGCTCGGAGCAGGAAATTACCAACACAAAAGTGGGATTCCATGCACTTGCCGGCATACCGGGTTGCATTGGTGCCATCGACTGCACCCATGTGGAATTGGTCGTCCCACATGCCATGGAGGCCCAGTACCGCAACCGAAAACAATTTCATTCCCTGAATGTACAAATGGTGTGTGACTCCAACAGGATCATTACACATTGTTGTGCCCGATTCCCTGGATCAACCCATGATTCTGTGGTCTTGAGGAACTCTACAATACCACGCTACATGGAGCGACACGCAGGGAACAGATCCTGGCTACTCGGTGAGTCTCATTACATGCATGATTATGTGGGGTATGTGAATTGGCAATGACCTGGCAGGAAGGGGGGGGGTGTGCGTACGTATCAATGGCATTCCACATCATACGTTTCTCGTCCACATACAGGTGATGCTGGATATCCACTGAAGAGATGGCTCCTCACACCAGTCCGGAACCCACGGGACCAGCATGAGGAGGATTACAACCATGCCCACTCACGTACCCGTGTAGTCATTGAACAGGCATTCGGCCTACTGAAGACTCGTTTCCGCTGCCTCAGCAGGTCTGGCGGGGCACTCCTGTACCGCCATGAGAAGGTTGCAAGGATGGTGATGGCATGTGTCATGCTCCACAACATGTGCGTACGTAGAAATGTGCCCATGCCCCCTGACGCAGAACTGCAAGCACCTGATGATGGTCATGATGAGGGTGGGGATGTGGCAGCACCTCATGGAGTCTGCGAGGCACCGGAGGCCCGTGACATTCGTCAGCATCTCATTGATGTATGCTTCTAGCACTCACGCCTGGTGGCTGATACATGGACACGGGACTCGTGGCACTGCGTGTGTCTGGGACATGCACAATACGGACTGTACGCCTATGATGGCCTAGTACACACAGATCAATGTCCACACATCTCATTGGTTGATCGTGCACTTTTTATGGCATATGTGATGTCATGTTGAACACCCTATCGACCCGCCACCCAAGTGAGCCCAACACACCCCCTCCACCCTCCTACCTCCCCCCCGAACACCAGTGTCCAAAGATGCTCATTGTCAGTGGGCTGTCGCTATTGCAAGCCCCCTCTGCGGGTATCAGGGACACCCCTGCCTGTGGAGCGCAGGTTCCTTCCAGATCTACGTTGGGGGCTGCCCTGGACGGAACTTGCAACGGATGATGTGTCTGCCTGCTCACGTCCATGCATGTCCCTAAGGGTTTGCGAGAGCTCAGTGAGCACACGGCGCACTGCGGCAAGTTCGGCACATACGTCTTTGGACGTCGCATGCAGTTCCCCCCTCAGGCTCTCGGTGCTACTCTCCATTTGGACTCTCAGGCTCTCGGTGCTACTCTCCATTTGGACTCTCAGGCTCTCGGTGCTACTCTCCATTTGGACTCTCAGGCTCTCGGTGCTACTCTCCATTTGTGCCCTTAGCGTCTCTGTACCTCTCTCCATTTCTGCCCTAAGTGTCTCAGTTGATGTTTCTATGTCTGCCTTAGTGCCCCCACATTCATCGGCATGGTCCTTGAGGATTGTGGCCAGTTGCTGCTGTTGTACGATTAACTGGTCGAGGGACTGTTGCCTCTGCTGGGCCATGGCCATTTGCGGGGGTGCCACAGAGGGGCTGTTGTCCTCATGTTGCCTTGCCACAGGGCTTGTGGGGGATGGCCAGTCGTCGTCTTGTGGGTGCCCCTGCGTGGTATCCTCATGTTGTACGGGATGGGACAGACAGGGGGATTGGGACAGGTCATGGATGGATCTGACTTCGACATCCCCGTTTTCTGTGTCCGAGCATGCTGCCATCAATGGGGTGTCACCTATGGTGCTGCTGCCACCAGAGGCAGTGCCTTCTGTGGCATCCATTGGGGGGACCTGTGGTGGTGGTGTTGTGGGCATGCTGGCTGCTGGGGTGCCTGTTGATGTTCCCTCCTCTGTGCTGCCACCTGATTTGTGCTGCTGCCGTGTCTTGATGCGTGCAGCTGAGGTGGAGGGTCTCTGGCCGTTGGTCTTGGCCCTCTTTGCAGGTGTGCTGGTAGGGGTGTCCTGTAGCTCGTCGTTTGGATCGGACCCTGTGGTGGAGTAAAGGAGGGCGAGGGTTATTGATGGGTCTGTGGGAATTGGAATGGCATTGTATCACATGCTTTGGGGTGGTACCTGAGGGTGATTTGGGTCGGGGCCTTGGAGGTGCTTTAATTTGTGTGTGGAGTGAGGGTGCAGTTGTTTGGCAGCCTGCAGTTAGGGTGTGCCTGCTGCACGTGTAGTGCGTGTATTAGGGGTTTTTAATTATTTATGTATTTATTGTGGGTTTTAACGTGCGCTATCAGGCCGATGTGTGTGGACGTTCTCCTGGACATGTGTTTCTGTTGCACTATGTGGACGCATGGTACTTCACATGGATGGACTGTGTGGATTTGGCATTGTTTTATCTGGCACACCTACCTGAATCTTCGGATGTCTGCACTCCTTTCTCCATCCCTCCGACTCCCTCTATGCTCTCCATTCCGATGGTGGAGGCACAGATTTCTTCCCAGGGGGTCAACTTGATGGGTGATTCAGGACCTCCCCCGGTGGCTGTGGCAATGTTGCGGTTGGCAGAGAGTATGCTGCGGACGCGTATCCGCAGGTCGTCCCATCGCTTTCGGCATTGCTGTGGGTTGCGGGGTGCGGTCCCCACCGCACTTACCCGCTGTGCCACCAGAGCCCATATGGCCTTCTTGTTTGCAAGTGCCGTTCTGGTCATTTGCGTGGCGAAGACGACGGCAGCATTCTCCTGGAGGGTCTCTGTTAGCACGGTGAGTTCCTCACGGGAGAAGTGGACCTGCCGCTTGCGGTCGCACGCTTTCTTCGCTACTTTTCCCATTTTTCTTGGTTTCGCTAGGGTGGGTGACGGGTTGGGGTGTGTTTCAGGGTAGTGATTTTGGTGGTTGTGTGGTTTTAGTGGTTTTATAGGTGTACGGCGGGATGTTTCCCGTTCCGGGCCCATGTTTTTACTTCCGTTTCCGTATATTTCCGGTCACCGTACTTTCCGGTAGGCGCACACTGCGGTGACCGCTAAGAGGGGTGGCGGTATGGCACCTAGGGCGCCGTACGGCGGTGGTGTGGGCCGTTTTGGGGTCATTTCCGCCATCGCGGACTTTGCACTTCCGCCGTGGCGTGGTGCTCGTGCCCGATGGGTCGGAATGGGCCGCACTTTGCTCCTTCGTGCAATGGCGGAAACGCTATTTACGCTGTGGCGCTCCGGTCAGTCACTTTCCGCCAGGGTCGTAATGAGGGCCAAAGTGTCGGCATTCGGCTTTTATAGCACCATGCCATAGTTGCATCGACTCGTACTTCACCCCCATCAAGGGGGGAGTAGTCTCATTAGACCCCAGCTGCGACCAATAGCAAGTAGACTACATCTGTGATTCCAACACGGTCCCACCAGACAGCACTGCGACCGAGGGTGCACCCTAACAATGCCAACACGGAACACAACATCCCAGCCACTCAGTAAGTGTCATGTTGTGCCACACTGACTTTTTATCACACCGAATGGGAATGTACTTCGTGGGTACGGGCTCGAAGGGGACGAATCGTTCACATTAAAGTGCTGTCCTTTACAATTGCGTTCCAAACATTCATAAAGGAGACAAAACCTATCTGGATGGTACACAGCCGTTGTTAATTACTAACACAAGCTGTGATGCAAACACAAGTCTTTAGTCTTTTAAATTAGAACAAAAGCATGTCGTCATGTCAGAGAAAACCTAGAATAGTTCTCTAGTTCCTCACACCCGAGAGGCATACAGAAATAGTTTTTTTCTTAAGGTCTCACTCTATGTTTTTGAACAAGACAACTTTAGTTGTGAGTTTGCATGATCAACATCTAAGAGATTGGTTAACCACGTATTAATTTCTTTGGAAATGAACTAGCTTGTCCTGTGAGATGTGTCTTGGTTTGAATGCTACCTTAGATTAATGGGAAAAAGCTGTGGCACAACCACATTCAATTCCCCTTCTTGCTTTTCTCCTTAAATAATCGAATACTCCCTGTCTTGCCACTCATGCCATGCCTTCTTCTTGACTGTTTCAATTCATGTTTGTGGATAGCCACAATTCTATATTTATTGATGTATTTTCCTATTACAGCACCATGACTGAATACTTTTGTGTCTCAAAAAATGGATCCAGTGAACTATATATTTTTAGGATATGTGGTTTATTATTTAGCTTTCATCCACTAATTATTTTCATTTCTACCAATGTATTATACAAAGAAAATACACATAAAACTGTTTAAAGAAATGTTACATTTGACCAGCAAACGCATGTTTCATGCTTGACGGCTTCATCAAGGCTGAACATTAGTTGTACCATCTCGATTCACTTGAACATGATTCGCTTTTGAGATCAGATACACTTGTGCTATCCTTTCACAATCATGGTCACAAAATAAATGAAGGGCACAATTGGTACAGAACACAGAGTGTGAGAAGAGAAATACACTTCAAAAACATGAACATAATATTTAACTGGTGTTTACTATTTTCTCCAATGATTATTCAAGTAATACCTGTCTTTGTTAACTTAAAAAACTAAACTGCAATCTTTGTTTTCACATGTAACTAGTGGTGTTATACCATCAAAAGCTCAATTGCAGCATGCACATTGAAAAATTCAGATTCAATCAAAAAAGAAAAAAATCAAACTAAAACGACATTTGCAACTAATTTCAAAATCATACACTACCATGTAATGGTTATTGACAAACATGATGTTGTATATTTGGCTTTATTTATGGAGATTTCTGGAATTTTCTGAAACATCCAAATCAAGTGAGCATTGTTATCAAGTAGAAAAATCAAAATTGAAGACAGTGGGTGACCCGTTTTACTTGGAAAATAATATTTTTGAAAACGTAATCATTCTAGGGTGTTCATAAAAAAGTACCAGCAGCATCGCCTCCTTGAGATGAAATCAAGGTGACGCATACTTCTATTTATGACTTTAGCTTTCACCATGCAGGTGAGTGCCTAATCCATGCCATGGGTCCAATGTTAGTATTTGCTTGCTCTTCATGTTTTTTTTTCTTTGTTTTCCCCCTGTGCTTGTGCCCAACACCCTGCTTCCTGTTTGGTGTCCCTCTCCCACCCACAGCCTCCCCCCACCCTCACTAGCTGCCGTACTTGCTGCTGCGAGTTACAATCTCAGCAAGCAACCCTGCACTTCACTTTAGTTTTCAGAGTGCAAGTGAGTGCCTAATCCATGCAACAGGTCCAACATTAATTTGTATTTGCTTTTTGTGGGTTTTGTTCTTTGTTTTCCCCTGGGCTCATTCCCAGCCCCTGCTTCCTGCTTGCTGTCCCTTTCCTGCCCAGTGTACACCCCCCTCCACCCATTGGTTGATGTACTCGCTACTGTGAGTTACAATCTGGGCAAGCAGCCCTGCACTCCACTTCAGTTTTCAGAGAGCAAGTGAGTGCCTAATCTGTGCCATGGGTCCAACGTTAGTATTTCTTTGCTTTTTGTGGGTTTTGTTCTTTGTTTTCCCCCGTGCTCATTCCCCAGCCCCTGTTTCCTGCTTGGTGTCCCTTTCCGACCCACAGCCTACCCCGCTCCCACCATTGGATGACATACACCCTACTGCAAGTTACAATCTCGGCAATCCCACCTACACTCCACTTTAGCTTTCAGAGTGCAGGTGAATGCCTAATCCATGCCATGGGTCCAAAGTTAGTATTTGTTTGCTTTTTGTGGTTTTTTGTTCTTTGTTTTCCCCTATGCATGTTCCCCATCCCCTGCTTCCTGCTTGGTGTCCCTTTCCCACTCACAGCCCATCCCCCTAACCCCATTGGCTCCTGGCATCCTCTTAGTAGGCCCACCCAGGCCAGTCTTCCTGCCTAGCAGCCCCTTCAGCTAAGGGCCCCAAGGCAAAGAGCAGCTCCTGAAGAAGCAGCTCCAGTCCGTGTTTGCCTGTGTTAGCCTGTGAGACCTGCAGCCATCAACCAGCAGATACTGACAAGGTAAGTGCAGTTCAGGCAAGGGGTGCAGCCAATACTGCTCCCTACTAAACCTACCAAATCAATCTAATCCTACCATATTCTCTATTAGCTGGTTTTCTGATGCATCCAGACCACAGTTTTTATAGTAATCTTATCTCGCATTTAGCCTGATTGTGTTAGTCAGCCATATCAGCCATTACAGTGCTCCATTAACTACCTCACCCCTTTCATTCCCAATATCCTACTCCCCAGTCACTCAGCCTACTTGTTGCTTATCAGCCATAGTCTACATTTGCCCAACTTGTATAAGGTAGCCTTTCTGATTCTAGCCTCAATGTGTAAGCTTACCATACGTTGCATCAAGCCAATTGGGTCAGTGAGCCCCAGTTTACATTTTGGGCAGTTATAGATGGGGTAGAATTGTGAATATTAGCTGTGTCACATCTAGACAGAACTGTGAATATTAGCCTGCGTCACATCTAGAAAGGATCATGACTATTAGCTTGCATCTCATTTAGACAATACTGTGAAGATTAGCTTGCATCACATCTAGACAGAACCATGAAGATTAGCCTGTGTCACATCTAGACATAACTGTGAGTATTAGCTCGCCTCACATCCAGACATAATTGTGAATATTAGTTTGCATCACATCCAAACAGGCTTGTGAATATTAGTTTGCATCACATCTAGACAGAATTGTGAATTTTTGCTTGTGTCACATCTAAACAGAATCGTGACTATTAGCTTCTATCTCATCTAAACAATACTGTAAAGATTAGCTTTCATCACATCTAGACAGAACTGTGAAGATTGGCTAGTGACACGTCTAGAAAGAATAGTGAATATTAGCATGCAACACATCTAGATGGAATTGTGTAGATCATTATGCGGCCCATCTAGACAGTGATGCCACTAACCACCCCTACTAATAAACAACGCACCCCTCTGCATGCACCCCTCAAACTCACAACAGCACATGAAGGCTAACAACCGAACAACGCACCTAAGCTCAGTGAACAGTGTAATCCGAACTGAAGCTGCCAACAGCACATCACAGCTTTCTTGCTTTTCTCCCGCTCATTCCTTACCCTACCCTCTTGCTTTTCAGATCCTCCAGAGGTCCAGGATCCCACGGCTGTGGTGACAGTGCATGATATCAATATCCTTTAACATAACATAACATAAACATTGGTTTCTTGTTTTATTTTTTAAGTAAGGTTTTAAACTTGGATTATAAGGCAATTTGTATAAAATGTACTTCTAGAAATAGTATTATTGTTATTTTTCAGTAGTTTTAGACGTGAGTGGTAAAATAAGTTGCTGCCCTTGAGTTATGAATATCATTTTACACATAAGATTTTACTGGTATTTTCGGGTTTATATCAAGGTGGCTTGCCCAATAGCTGAGATGTAAACAATTTGAGGGAAAAAAGGGGGGCATCAATTGCATTTGTGTATTTATTGGTTATTTGTAATGTGCACTATACAGCAGACATTGGGCCTCATTACGAGTCCGGCGGTAACCGAGGCGGTACATTACAGCCCCGGTTTCCTGGGAATCACGGAGGCGGAATGGTGTTAATCCCCATTCCCATTGAGTCCTATGGGACTCAATGGGAATGGGGATCATGGAAACACCGGCAGAATCTCCTAATGCTGCCGGTGTTTCCTCGTCCACCTGCAGGCAGGCGGTGTTAAACCCGCCAGGTCAGACCTGGCGGGAACATCACCTCCTGCCTGCAGGAGTTGTGATCACCCGGCATGGAAACAACGGTGGCGGCGGGTTTACCGCCACCGTTGTTTCCATACCGGGCGATTTGTGATGAGGCCCATTGTGTTTCAAGGTGCATCAAGACAAGGCATGGAAATAGGGTTGAGGGAAAGGTACAAAACAAAAACAAAAACATTCTTAAAAGGTCTTGAAACATTCAGAATGTGCTATAGCATGAAAGCAGGGGAGAGGGAGAGGAGAGGAAGTGCAGGAAGGGGGTAAGAGAAAAAACAAAGAAAATCGTTGTGAGTAGGTCAAGAGACGATTTGGAACCTGCAAGTGCTCAAACATAAAAAAGGGGGAGGAGGGAAGTGGAGTGGAGGATGGGAAGAAGGTGGGAGGTACAATGAATGCTAAACAATTTAAAAAGTGCAGGAACAGGTAGGTGAACTGCATTAAAGAAAACCAGACATACAATTATGGAAAGCAGATCTGAGTGATTGCGACTGAAAAAGCATTGCCTAATAGCATGAGGTGCTACATCAGGCACGCAGATAAGTGGTGTGTCCAGTTAGTTGTAAGAATGCAGACTTGAAAAACCTCACCTCAAAGCATGACGGTTGCATCAGGCTTGCAGACGGCAGGTGCAACAAGAAGGTAATGGAAGCAGTATGTTAAACACAGAGGACAGCATACAGATACATGAAGGGTCAAGGATTAGAGTTCAAGAGCAAGCACAAGGTACAGGAAAGAAAAGAACAACAGAGGAAAGCCACAGTACATGATGCAGGAGCTTCAACAAGAATACCGTAAGAGGAAGGTAAAAAGCATATTTAGGGCCACACTACAAGGTGCATGAGGTTTACTACAAAAAAAGCAGGTAATAGCGTGTATATGCAGCAAGGCAGCACAGGCTGAGTAGTAAACAAAGTCAGATAATGAAGGGTCCCCCAGGGCTGAAGAGGGAGGTGTCATGATGCCTACCTCCAAGGAGCCAGGTCCGACCCAGCGACCCCAGAGGCAGGCATCATTTCCCCCAGGGGAGTGCCATCGGGCCCAAGCTGGGGCCCTTTGGACGCAGTCCTGGCGCCTTAGGCGCCAGGCTCATGTTGGACCTCTGTCCTGGCGCCTTAGGCGCCAGGCTCATAAAGCTAGACATGTGTTCAAGTGTTTTAATGTGCACTTACCTGATGCAGACCATGCTGCCACATCCAGGCCCTCTTGAGGCCTGAATGGAACTACTTTACCTGTGGGACTACTTTCCACCCGGGTGTGGTCGGGGAAGGATACATACCTGATCGGAGGACGGATACACACTTGGGACTTCTTCCAAAGCTATTTAAACCACACCCGATCAGCAACTCACGCTTCGCGTTGTTCTGCTCCTCGCAGCTGGACGCTCACCGTGTCAGCTCCTGCATCTGGACTTCAGCCACGCCTGTCAGCATCCTGGGTCACCTGCAAAGGGAGACAAGAGACCTTACCAGCTAAATCTGCACCACGGAGACATCACCGACGATCCTGAAAGGGAAGACATTATTTTTAAAAGCATTTTGTTACGATCGCTGCAGCGCTGCATTTCACTCACCTTTCCTGGGTTCCTCCATCTTCAGCAGCGATCATCCGGATACACAGCCACTTCCCAGAGCCTAGAGAAAAAGACAAGAATAAGAGGTGAGAGAAGGAAGGGAATAAGACTTACCTGTTGGGTCATTCCCATTTCATTTCGGGTCTTGCCGCTTACAGGCAGTTTCCGGACCCCGGCCCCTATGGGGAAAAAAGACAAAGACATTGAATGAGCGTATGCAAAGACAGTTCCCGAGCGCTCATCCAGAACTAACCTGCCATTTACTGGAACTGGAACTGCACGTTTCACTTCGGGTCGGTGCCATATCTCCGGCATTCCGAACCCCAGCCCCTAAGGGGAAAAAAGACATAAGCATTAGCGCTTGCTGCAAAAAAACAATGAACATTATTATTAAACTTGGACTTTTGAACTTGCAACAGAACCTTTACAGAGCCTTACCTGAATAGTCAAGCTTACCTGAACTCCCATCAATCCTCAATCCAGTGAAGTAACTGGGTTTAAACGCGCCCCTGCATCAGAAGCAGGATGGAGAGCTCATTCTTCCTGACCCTAAGGTGAGACTTCACAAGGAAACGTGGAAGGGTATCGTGGAGGGTTGGAAGAGAGTGGGAGGCTTGAGCATAACTCAGTCAGTAGGTAATACTCCCTTTTCACGCACAGGGGAATATTCCTGCGAGCCGGAGAAGCCAGAGTAGAGGGCCCTTCCTGTCCATCTTCAGAGTCCTGCGCTTCACCATTGAAGAAGCATCAGCACTCAAAGCCAGATCTGCGCCTCCGTGGGAATCAGGTGAGCGTTACAGGAGGTTAGTGTGCTGCGTGGGCTGCTCAAAGTCTGTAGAAGGTTAATGAAGTGTTAGTAGAGTAATAAAACAAAGGCGCTTGAATGACACCAGTGGGAGTCACAGTAGTAATGAAAGGGGGAGAACAACCACAGATAAAGTCACCACAGGAAGCAAGGCCTTGTAGAGCTCTGTGAGGAGGGAGGGAGAAAAGATAGAGGCTAGTCTCAGGGAATGCGCTGGTGCTGGAGAGGGATTGAGGCAGCAGAGCAGGAGAGGAACGAGTAGGAGAAGGAGTTGGGAATGGAGAAGAGTCCAGTGGATTGATGCAGATATTGCGGGCTGCAGCAGGGCTTACTAACTGTATGCAGTAAGTCCTGTGACATCAAAGACCAGTAGGGGCAAGCAGAAAGAACTTCTGCAGGTGGACCGGAGGTAAGCAATGGACATCCTAAGGAGTTGAACAGGACGGCAGACAATCAGCTAGAAGCATTTCCAGAGTGGACAGGCAAGACACAAGTGCCTTAGCCCGTGCCTTTGCTGCGGGATGACTTCGCCTGCCGGCTGGTGGGGGCATGTCATCACGGGTAGTTCAGCTAATCACGGCAACAGATAAAGGGTCAAATCCAGCCAATGAAGCTGGTTGCGGGAGGCAATTTGCGGGCCACAATGGTGGGGGTCTACAGTCTTAGAGCAGCAGCACTCTGTAATCCAAAAATGCAGCAAGGCTGTGCCAGCTTTTGAGGGAGGTCTCCCAGGCCCGTTGGATCAGGGTCTGAGACCTCAACCTCAAGTGTAGCTATGGCACAAACAGGCAGGACACAAGTGCCTTAGCCCATGCCTTTTCCCCAGGCCAGCTTCGTCTGCTGGATGGTTGGAGCAGGTCATTACAGGCAGTACAGCCAATCAAGGCAACATATTTAGGGTCAAAGTGAGCCAATGATGCTGGTCACAGGAGGCAATTGCAGGCCACAGTGGTGGGGGCTCGCCATCTTAGAGCGGCATCGCTCTGGAATCCAAAAATGCAGCAAGCCCATGCCAGCTGCTGAAGGAGGCCTGGGACCTCAACCTCAGGTGTAGCTGTAGCGCAGACAGGCAGGACACAACAGAAACTAAACATGTTTTGGTCGTAATTGACCTAATCAATCCAACATGTATATTTGAGCATACATTGATCGATCTGAAAAATATTTGCAATGCATTTTACCTTCGGTTTTCTCACATTTGTTCATGTGAAACTCATGCGTCGGAAACCGCCATCTTGTGCTAATTTAATACATTGATCCATCACCCTGAATTCAAGTCTCCTCGTGACAGGGAATTAGATCACCCGCCCCTCAAGCTGACATCACTAGATGCTTATGACCCTTGTCACGATGCCAATGCAATCTCATGTCAACATCCTCTGTGCGCAATCTATTGACATGTCTGCATGATAATGATAATTATCAACAAACCCTTTCTGATCATAAGAAATCGGAGTTTCTTCTTCCTTAGTGTCAGTGTATTTCATTCCGAGCCTCCACAAGGTCTCTTGGGTCTGTTCAGCTATCTACCCGCAGGGGAGTTGCTAGGTCTGGAAAAGACCCTGGGCTAAGCTGATGTCGGAACTGTTGAGTCTGGGGGCTAGCTAGTCTTTTGGGTGTAGCTCCTGAGATTCTATCCGGGGCTACAACCAAAAGATCAGCAACGCCCCTGCTACCCAGAATGATGTATTGAGAACAGGTACTTAAACAAGATCTTTGCATATAAAAAAGTTTCTCTACTTTCCAAATGCCTTTGACAAACCATATTAAAATTCTGTATTTACATCACTTCTTTTTTACATGTTTCAAAGCTAAATTTCTAAGTTTTGGCCTATTCCTCTTGTCTTTGCACTATGAGTTTTTTGTAACATGCCTGTCTCTTCGCTTATTTTTCTTTTACATTGCATTTCCAAAGTAAAACCTCATTTCATTACTTTACCCAAACAACAACTTTTTAAAAAAATGTTCTCACTGTTAATGTTATACTTCTTATATACTCCGGAATTATGGCAACAATTCAGCCCTAACTATAAGAGTGTACTAAGGAGGACATTTTTGGGAGAGAAAGAAGCCAAAAAGGGTTGGGGAATCTGATGTAAGTCGTGATGATCAATCACTGAATCCTGATTCTAGTCACACGGAAGAGGATTTCACATGGTGTACCTGCCATTTATGTGAAGTGATGCCAACTTTGATGGAGAACTGCTCTTACAGAGAACACTCTAGCTGCATGGCCTACATAGCTGTCAACTGTGTGTTACCCAGCTGCATGACTTCAGGGAAGCCTGCCTTACAAGATCTGTGTTACGAATCAAAGATGACACCAATGATTTTCGCCTCACAGGAAGGTGAAGGAAGGGGGCCCAAGGAGGGCAGCAGCCAGAGGGAGAGAGGGAAAGTGGGAGCAGGGTTCCCAATGAGAAATATCTCCATCTTACCGGCATTAAGGCAGAGATCGTAGGAAGCACACCAATCCTGCATCACAGATAGACAGTCAGGAATGAGCGAGAGAGGAGACACGGCTGAGGGGAGCCTGAAAGAGAGCTTAATGTAACACTGTAAGTTAAAGGAAAAGGTAGAGATCAGGTTTGCCAAAGGGACCAGGTAGACATTGAAGAGCCAGGATGAGAGGGTAGAACCCTGAGGAACACCAAATGTGGAGAGGGAGGATGTTGAGATAAAGGACCCAAGTTGGACCTTGGAGGGTTGGTCCAGGAGGAGGGAGGTCAACCACTACAGGGCCTGATCTGTGCTTCCCAGGTTCCCATGGAGTCAATTGATCAGGATGGCTTGATTGACTGTGTCAAAAGCAGAGGAAAGGTCAGGAAGAATGAGGTCAAAAGGAAGGCTTGAGTCAAGATTAGAACAGATCTTCACAGGTGTGCAGGGGAGCTGTCTCCGTGCCTCTGGCTGCTCTAAAGTCAGACTGATCCTCATGGAGACAACCAACAGATTGAGTGTGGAGAGTAGGCTGGGAGATGGCCAGCTTTTCCAGGAGTTGGCCAAGGAAAAGAGTGATAGAGATCAGGTGATAGTTTGCCAGACAGGTACGATCGGCAGATGGCCTTTTAAGTAGTGGTGCACAAGGGAGTGCTTGAGGACAGTGGGGAAAGATGCAGTTGCGAAATGGTGATTGCAGAAATAGGCAAAGGCTGGAGTGATGGTGTCAATGTTGTCCTTGATGGTTCTGGAGAGGGGAGCACCCCTTTGGATGACACTTTCCTAGAACAGACTGGTCTTGAAACATAGTCAAGTCAAGTGTTGTCAGAGAGAAAGAGGAGAAAGGAGAGGGAGAGGCACCTAGAGGGGGCAGAGAGAGGAAGAGGTGAGTAAGGACATGATTGAAATGCCATTTAAGTCGGAGGTAGAATAGTTTGTTTTTTTCCGGTAGCAATCTCCTTTTTGCTCCATCAGGGGATTGGTATTTTTCATTTTGAAATTAGAAATGATAAAAGGATTGTGCTCGGACTGCTGGGGTATGTAACATCTTTAACTGTTGGTTTCTCGGCTGCTACGGATGAGAAGAAATCACGTGGTTAAGGGGGTAACAGTGCTTGATTTTTCGTACAAGTCTCGGTCACACAGGGCCTGTTGTTTTATGATGCGGTTAGATTTTCTAATTCGCGACATTGAGTTTCTGACAGGCTGCATGGGTCGGCTGTGTTGGTGTGCGGTGCCTCCGCCATACAGGACAGCGGATCAATATTCTGACAATTAGAAGAGTTAACGGGCGACACAGCCTCCTCGCACACCAGCTAAAAGCAGACTTTGTCCACAGCTGCAATGTGTGCGAGGAAATGCGTTCTTCACTGCTGTTCACCGACTCCAACACTGCCTGAGTGTTTTCACATATTTCGAAAGAAGTAAGTGTATCGGCTGTTGCCGAGAGCGGGGACGAGGACAAGGGCGAAATAACAACATTTGGTTTGGTTTATTCATTTGTATTGTGCACCAGACCCGAGGGTATGAGGGCGCATGAGCAGCATGGTTATTCAAAGCTTGGTTACAGGTTGCTTATACATTACAGTATTGCAGTGTGACAATGGAGGACAAGGTGAACAGTTTTACAGGAAGGCTATAACACAATACAGATATTTTACAAATTTACAAATAAACATACTTTACAGGATTGCGGCAGTGTGGTGTTAGAGGTTAGAAGTATTAGTGATCCTTGTTCTTTAACCACTGGATATAGTTGCGTGTGAAGTGTGTATAGGTTTGGGGTGTCCTGAGGGATGGTGGTAGGGCATTCCAGTGTTGGGGTGCTTTCACCTGGAAGCTGTTGCCACCCATTTTGGTGCGTTTGAACCTGGGAACTATGAGCAGGTTTGCGTTGGAGGTTCTGGTGGGTCTGTTGGGGGTGTATTTGCATATTCTGTCTACCAGGTAACATGGGGCAGCGTTGTTCAGGCATTTGTGAGTTAGCGAGGCTACTTTGAGCAGGATTTTGTCTAGTGTGTTGAGCCAGTTGTGGGATTTCCTGATGTTGGAAATGTGTTTTCTCCTGGGAATGCTAAGCGCTGCTCTGAGAGCGTTGTTTTGTATCGTCTGAAATTTGTTGGTAATTTGCTTGCTGGCTCCTACGTAGAGGGCATTACAGTAGTCCAGTTTAGATAATACCAGGGCTCTAGCTAGTGTAATGCAACTCTGGGTGGATAAGAAGGGTTTGGCTGCTCTTATAAGCTTACATGTGTAGGCCGTGGAGGAAGCCATAGAGCTAACCTGTTTGTGGAAGGTTAGGGTGGAGTCGAGGTATATTCCTAAAGTTTTCACTTCTTTGGCTACCTTGATCGGGTTCCCGTCTATGATGAAGTTGGTGTAATTGTGGTCTAGTTTGGTTAGGTTGGAGGTGGAACCAAGGATGATGAGTTCAGTCTTGTCATCATTCAGGCATAGACTGTGCGAGGCCATCCATGCCTGAATGATGAGGTACACCTTGTTCACCAAGGCCACATCTTGGTTGTAGTCTCCCGTCAGTGGGACGAGGATCTGTGTATCATCAGCGTAGTTGGTGTAGGTGATACACAGGCCATCTAGATCATCAAACAGGGGCTTTGTAAACACGTTGTACAGAGTAGGGGAAACGCAGGAGCCCTGTGGGACTCCGCATGTGATGGGGATGGGGTCGGCAGCGGCAGAGGTGGAGAAGACACGCATGGATCTGTTGCTGAGGAATGACTCGATCCAGCCGATGGCTTCTTGGGAGAAGTGGGCAGCTGAGTCTAAATTATTACAGAGGATTTTGTGGTCAACTAGATCAAACCCCGCGGAGAGGTCTAGTAAGAGTAGTGAGGCGGTTTTCCCGTTGTCTCTAAGGGTGTCTATTTGGGCTTTCAGATCAATGAGGGCCATTTCAGTCCCATGTTGGGGTCTGAAGCCTGATTGTCGAATGCCTAGGAGGTGGTTTATTTCAAGGTATTTTTGGATTTGTTGGTATGCTGTCTTGTCGAGTATCTTGAGCAGGAATGGGATGGTGGTAATGGGTCTGTAATTGGTAGGGATGGAAGGGTCAAGGGAAGGTTTTTTAAGGAGGGGGAGGACCCAAGACTCTTTGACGTTACTGGGGACTGTTCCTGAGGAGAATGAGGCGTTGATGAGTCTGGTGATGAATGGCGAAAGGTCTCTTGCCGCATCTTTAATGATTTGTGGGGGGCAGAGGTCCCCCTTGCAGTTGGATGGTTTAAGGCTGAGAATTATTTTTTCCACTTCGAGAGTAGAGACTTTGGAGAAGCTGAAGCGAGCGGTGGTGGGTGTAGGGTATGTGGGTGAGGGGGTCTGGGGGGTGTTAGTGAGGTTGATAGGTTTGGTAAGAGAGTCTTTCTTGTTTTTAATTTTGGTTTGAAGACCTGTGACTTTGTTGTTTAGTGCATTTTGGACACTAGTGCACCATTGTTTGTTCGTCACGCAGGTATCTGGAGTTATCACCGGTGTTTCCAATTCTTTGATGATTGTAAACAACTCTTTGATACTGGATTTGGATTGTGCAATTCTCTGGTTATAGGATTCTTGTTTAGCAGCTATGATTTCTTTTTTGTAATTGGACGTTATTTTATTGAGCATTAACTTGTTGTGGTCTGTGGGAGACTGACTCCAGACTTGTTCCAATTTACGTTTTTCCAATCGAAGCGCTTTAAGGTGGATGGAGAACCACTGGTTGAGGTGCTTTTTTGGTTTGCATTTTCTTAATTTTAGTGGTGCAATGGCGTCTAAGGCTGTGCGCATGGTACTGTTATAGCCTTCAACGAGGTCGTAGGGGTTGGAAGTAGGGAGTTGGTTGAGCGTAGGGAGGATAAGAGGAATCAGTTTTTCCGCTGTAATATTTTTCTTGCTTCTTGTGGGGATGGCTGCGGCTAGCGCCATGTTGGTGATGGGGCTCGAAGCTTTGAGGGAGAAGGAGAGGAGATGATGGTCAGACCAGGATTGAGGAGAGTTATTGGTGATGAATGCTGCGCAGTTGTAGTCTGCTACCCAGTCAAGGGTTCTCCCTTTGTTATGGGTGGGGCCGGATACTTTTTGTGTGAAGCCTAGTTCAGACAGAGTGTTATTGATGAGGGTGGCCTGGTGGTTTTTGGGGTCTTTGTAGCCGAGGTTGAAATCTCCTAGGAGGAGGCATTGTGAGGAGTTTTTTAGGTTGTCGGTGAGGATGGCACTGAGGTCTTCCTCGAAAGATCCCAGGGGTACAGACAGTCTGTAGAGTAGTTGAATGGATATCATTTGGGAGTTAGCAGTGGGCAGCTTAGCTGTAAGCGATTCGCATGATGGGAGGTGTGTAACGGAATCAAGTCTGATGTTAAGGTTAGTTATGGCAATGACGGCCAGGCCTCTGCCTCTAGATTCAGTTCTATCCGCTCGGATGATGGTGTAATCGTTGGGGATGGATAGCGAGAGGGCTGGGCCTGCAGCTGCATGGAGCCAGGACTCTGTTATGGCTAAAACATCTAAGTCTCCAGCTAAGATGAGGTCTGGGATGTCTGTGGCATGGGCAGTTATGGAGCGTGCGTTAATGAGGGCACCTTTTATGAGTGGGGTGGTGGTTTTGGTGAGGGTGGGAGTGGTTGCTGTGTTGTGCACTTTGTTTTTGGTTGTCGTGGTATTGAGTGGGTTGGGTTTGAGTTTTTTTAACGTGAGGTTAGCGCAAGTGCTAATGGTAGTTCAGTTGGTTAGTTTGGATTGGGTGGAGTCTCTGGCTCGGGGCTCATGTAGTTTGGGTAGTCTGGACCGTAGTCTGGTAAGCCTATCCGAGAGGCATGGAGGGGAGATTTGAAGCATGATTGTGACGCTAGGCTCTATGAGGAGGGGTGAGGTGGTGCCTAGGCTGATCGTGCTGAGGGCAGAGGTAGGCGGGCATGCAGATTTGATAAAGTGGAGAATAATTCTGTTGACTAGAATTGGAGATCATATAGTGGGTAAGATGCAGTGTGTAGGTAGATAGTAGCAGTAGTGACAGCCTGCCTAGATTCGAGATTCTATACACTGTGCAGGCAGATAGTGGCAGATGGTGCAGCCTACCTAGATTCAAAATTCTAGCAATAGGGCAAAATACAGTGTGCAGGCAGATAACAAGTAGTGGCAGCTGGTGCAGCCTACCTAGATTCATAATTCTAGCAGTAAGGCAAAATACAGTGTGCAGGCAGATAGCAAATAGTGGCAGCTAGTGCAGCCTAGCTAGAATCAAAATTCTGGCAAAAATCAAAGACATGGCTGAAATACATGTCAGTCTTTGGTAAGTCGAAAGTGAGAGCCAAAGAACATTTCAGAATGCTCGAACTGTAAGCCACATGAGAAAAGTCATGCATATTTCGACTCTTAGCAGTTTTTCCACGCCCACCCAAACTGGCCATACCGCTTGACACCCCTCCACAGTTAGTTAGCGTGATTTTGGGTAATGCACTCGCACGTACCTTGCTCCTTGTTCTTTAAGCGTATGTTGGTTCTGAGTCTTAATTCATTTGCATGACAATTGCTTCACTTTACTTGCAGAGTCGCGGGGATGTGTGAAGGTTGATGATGTTGCTTCACACCCCGCGAACACTCTCAAACACTCTGCAGACACTCCGCTACAGAGTGAAGTTTAAATGGAATCCTGGTAATGATAGAAACAGTAGACAGACTCGAATCTCAGCAAAGTAGGAAGATAGTCCACTAAACTCCTTGAGTAGCAGCTTCACACTACAGACAAAACATAAAGAGACCACAACGCATAGACATATGGGCATATACAGGGAAAGTAAAGTAAGCAAAAAAGCAGCAGTACTACCAGAAACTGATTACATTCATGCACAGAAATGATTGCTGTGTTTCAAGCTTGCTTGTTCCTCTCTGTATATGTATCATATGATGTGACTAAACCCTAAGAAAAGTACTGTAAGAACAACGCATACAAATATGAGCATATACAGGGAAAGTAAAGTAAGCAAAAAATTAGCAGTACTACCAGAAAGTGTTCATAACCCAACTGATTATCTTCATGCCCAGACATGATTACTATGTTTCTAGGCTACTTCTTCCCCTATGTATATGTATCATACGATGTGACTGGACCCTAAGGAAAGTCCTGTTAGAACATACCAGAAGGGTAAGGTCTACAAATATAGTACCTTTTGGAATTTTAGTTCCTGACTGTTAGTGAAGAAAACCACTTGCCCTAGAAATGTGAGTAAAGAAAAAAAGAAGGAGCCAGACATGTGATGTCATCAATGACATGTGGGATGTCATCTTTGATGTCATGGGTGTTAGTCCTTGCAGTGAACAGTGGTAGTGCGAGTTATGGTTCCTTAGCTTATCATAACTGGCGAATTTCTGGGGGTTTTCGGTTTGACTTGTAACCATAATATGGATAGGTTATTATTAATGCAAAGTAACTATAATGTCCGGTTAAAAAAGTTTTTGGCACTAAATTTGATAGGTTTTTCTTAGCGCAACTGAACCAAAACGTCCCTTTAACAACATTTTTTCACTGATTTTTATATGTATTTAGTAGCAACTTAACCATAACGTCCCTTAACAAAATGTTTTCACTGAATTTCATAGGTTTTTACCAGGATAGCCTTAATTTGTATAGATGTACCATACAACATACAGAACCCCCTATCCCCATGCTGATAGCCCTTGAGTACCCAGACTAAGCGTCGGTTCGCGGACGTCGGGTAGCATCCAAACTGCTCAAAAGGTCAGGGGTTCCCTTATATTGTTGTACCATGCAGCAAAGACACTGAACATATACAAACAGTACCACATACGTGAATTACAATGAAAAATACAGTAGGTCTACAAACTCTGTACTTACGAAAGGAACAGAACAAATGCATAGGGCATGCACCATAATGGAATGCACCAACAAGAGAAATAACGTATGCTTCCAACAATATTACCTCAGTGCTGCTTTACATAGAAATGAAGAAGGAACTGTTAGCGGAAAAACTGCAAAGTACTGAGAGCAGTACTGCACTACTATGTGCTAAATACACTAAATTATTTATACAATTTTTATAATTGCTATACTTGCAAAAAGGGCTGCAATGCATTTTGGATATTGGGCAGAAAAAGCTGATTGCCAGCATCAGTAAGATGGATTCCATCTCTGCGAAAAATGTTCATGCTACCAAAACGTAATATTTTCATTGTGGAAGGAGGACATGCCAACATCTCTCAAAAAGGCCGTGCTGACATTGCGCCTCGCTTTCTCCATTTGCGGGCCAAATGAAGAAGAACGCAGCCACATCTGTCTCTGGGCAATGCAAGAAATAATTACTTGCGAGTTTGGAAACATGTCCATGACTTGCCCAAGTGCCTCCTTCATCACAAACTGCAGAGAAATTCCAGTAACATGTCCTAAACTGTTCACTCCACAATGAATAATAATAATGTCTGGATGATCGAGCGTCACCAAAGTGGCACAAAAAGGAACAAAATGTGACCACTTCATTACACGCACTCCATACCAGTGCACATCCACATGATGGAATCCAAGATGTGCAGCCACTCCACGGTTTTCTGCATGCACTTCCAACCAATGTATCCAGGAGTCCCCCAAAATCCATACACTGTGCCTCCTGAACGACACAGCCATACCCATAGCCATCTGCACTTCTCTCTGCAAACAGACCTTCTGCCACAGTCTCTCCTTACGCACCTCACCCAGGAAACCTTATGACCAATCCCCTGCCCTCCAGAATACCATTTCCATGCCTGCCACCCTGAAAAACTACAGGTAAGAATATTTTGTGTGTAATTCAATACCGTGCCGGTGCTACAGGCAAGCTGTGCTTGCGGATGCCTTCCATTCCGCCAGGTCAGACCTGGCAGAATGAAAGGCACCCGCAAGCACAACTGGGAGTTTGCCGGGCCCGATAGAATGGTACCGGTAAGCTTACCAGTACCGTTGTATGCAGACCGGCAAATTCGTAATGAAGCCCAATGTCTCTTACCAAAGCACATACGTTGCATGCATATCAAAAAGGTGCCTGCCAATTACCTTGCACAGTTCGCAGAATGCACCATTTTTTAAAAACCCTAAGAAATGATATGTGCATTGAGAACAGTACCATTTATAAATGTGGATACATAAATCAAACAACTGAAATTATTCCTCCACTCATGTAGCAAGCATATATCTGCAGAAGAGTTAATGGAATTGCACACTCAAAAACTTTCTCCTTTCCAATCTGTACATCTTTCTGGACCTTTGTTTCACTAATCCATTTTCAAGCTAAATAGTCCTACTGCAACACACACACTTGCTAAAGTGTACCTCATATGGCACACTTATAAATAAACCACTTAACCCCTTACCAAAAATGCTGATGCTCCCAAGTCCTTCATGTACAAAGCTATCCAATTTCACACACATACTAACTCTTCCTGCCAAGATATCCTCCCACAATTTTAAATAATGTATTCTCCAAATGCAATCACTATGCCATTAGTTTAGTTTAGTTTATTACTTGTATTGCGCACCAAACCCACAGGTAGTCGGGCGCATCATATAAGATTGCTCACAGCTTAGTTGTACATAATATACAATACAATACAATATACATTATATACAAAATGCACTTTTACAATTTTTTACAATTTACATGGTTATAGCGCAGAGAATATTTATACATTATATACAAAATGAATTTATGCAAAATCTTTGCGAACGGCATACCGAGTGGGGTCCGGAGTGGAGGAGGGTAGGTTCTAGGTGAAGAGGGCGAACGCCAAAATCACGCTTAGCTATCTGAATCTTTGAACATTTTTATAAGGATGTGGCGAAATTTTGTATAGGATGGTTCTAGTCTGAGTAGGGTAGGGAGTGAATTCCATAGTTGGGTAGCCTTGACCTAGAAGCTGTTACCTCCCACTTTGGCCAGTTTGAATCTAGGGGTCAGGAGGCAATTAGTATTTGACTGTCTGGTTGGTCTTGTCTCAAATTTAGTAATGATTTTGTCCATAAGATAGCGAGGGGCCGCTTTGTTTACGTATTTATGTGTAAGGGAGGCGACTTTAAGTTTTATTTTGTCCATTGTCGACAGCCAGTTGTAAGCTCGTCTGGTGTCCGAAATGTGGTCTCTCCTAGCAATTACGAGGGCGGCTCTAAGGGCGTTGTTTTGCAGGAGTTGGATTTTCTTAGTGGTTTGCTTGCTCGCCCCAATGTACATGGCATTGCAGTAATCAAGTCTTGATAATATAAGAGCTCTAGCAAGGGTGATACAGCTGTCATTAGAAAGGAAGGCTCTGCCAGCTCTGATTAATTTACAGGTATAGGCTGTGGCCGAGGACAACGTGTTTACCTGTTTGTTAAACGTTAAGGCAGAATCCAAGTAAAAACCTAATGTTTTTACTTCCTTAGCAGTTGTAATAATGTTATTGTTGACACTAAAGGCAGAGTAATTTGGGCTTAGTTTCTTTAACGATAGTTGTGCACCCAGGATGATGATCTCTGTCTTGTCATCATTCAGGCATAGTCCATGAGAGACCATCCATGCCTGGATGATGAGGTAAACCTTATTTACCAAGGCCAAATCCTTTTCATAATCACCGGTAATTGGTAGGAGGATCTGCATATCATCTGCATAGTTAGTGTAGGTGATACCCAGATGATCCAAATCATCGAAAAGGGGCTTAGTGAAAATATTATATAAGGTAGGCGAGACACATGAACCCTGGGGAACACCACACGTGATAGGGATAGGGTCAGCTGAAGCAATGGGAGAGAATACTCTCATGGTACGATCAGTGAGGAAGGATTGTATCCAAGCTATAGCTTCTGGGGAGAAGTGTGCTGCCGAGTCCAAGTGGCTGCACAAGATCTGGGGATCGACCAGGTCGAAGGCGGCCGATAAGTCCAGAAGCAAGAGGAGAGCTAGGTCGCCTCTGTCCCTGAGGTCATCGATCTGGGCATTCAAGTCAATTAATGCAGATTCAGTCCCATGTTGGGGCCAGAAGCCTGATTGTCTAGATCCCAGCAGATGATTGGATTCCAAATGTTTTTGAATTTGTAGATAGGCTATTTTATCTATGATTTTCAGGAGGAATGGTACCGTGGTAATAGGTCGGTAGTTCGTGGGAATTAGAGGGCCTAAAGTTTGTTTCTTTAGTAAAGGGAGCACCCAGGATTCCTTAAGGTTAGTGGGGATGCTGTTGGTCCTAAATGATGCGTTGATCAATTTAGTGATAAAAGGTGACAGTTCTCTGGCTGCATCCTTTATGAGTTGGGCAGGGCACTGATCACCATGGCAGTTAGAGGGTTTGAGTGAGAGTATTGTCTTTTCTGTTTCGAGAATGGTAACTTTTGAGAATTTGAATCGTGTTAGTGTGTCAGAAATAGTGGGCGGGGTTATAATGGTATTGTTGGGCAAGTTGGTTAATAGTGAGGCTTTTTTATTCTTAATTTTTGTTTGAAGAGTAGCAACTTTACCTGTCAATGCTTGTTGGATATTCGAACACCAAGGTTTGCCCTTAATGCAGTTGTCAGGTACGGGGATGGGTGCTTCAAGTTCTTTGAGGATAACAAAGAGTTCCTTGGTACTGGAATTAGCTTGGGCTATTCTTGAATTGTAAGATTCACGTTTGGCTAGGAGAATTTCTTTTTTGTAGAGGGCAGAGATAGCGCGCAGATTAGTTTTATTTTCTTCAGAAGGGTGAGCTTTCCATAGTAATTAGCATGATCTTTTTTTAGTACGTAATGTTTTTAGATGGGGTGTGTACCAAGAGTTGAGGTGCGCCTTAGGTTTGCTTTTTCTGAGTTTAAGTGGCGCAATTGTATCCAGGGAAGTGGTCATGGTATTGTTGAAAACTTTGATCAGGGCATCTGGTCCCAGGTTTTCTGGGAGGGCATTGAGGGTGGGTAAGATGAGGGGGAGTAGTTTATCGCAAGTGATGTTTTTTTTGTTGCGAGTAGGGACTGAGGGAGCTAGTAGTGCGGGCGGGGCAATAGTTTTCTCAGTGTTGATGGTGAAGGTTATCAGATGGTGGTCTGACCATAACACAGGTGAATTGGAAGAGATGGTCGCATTACAGTTATGGTCCGCTATCCAATCCAGAGTTCTTCCTTTAGAATGTGTAGGGTCCAGTACTTTTTGGGTGAGACCTTGTTCTGTGAGGATATTTGCCACAGTAGAGGCATGTGCGTCTTTTGGGTCATTATATCCTAAGTTAAAGTCTCCTAATAAAATGATTTGGGAAGAGTTTTTTTAAATTATTTGATATGATATTAGATAGGTCATCTTCGAAGGTACCAATGGAATTTGGTGGCCTGTATATTAGGTGGATTGTAAGAGTTTGGATGCAATTTAAGTGAAGTTTGGCTGATAGGTTCTCGCACGAATTGGTATCCAGGTGTGGTATAAGTCTGATAGGTAGGTTATCTTTTGCAATGAGTGCAATTCCTCCACCTCGTGCCTCAGTTCTGTCTGATCTAAGGATAGTGTAGCCTTTAGGGATAGCTAGTGATAGTGCTGGGCCTGCCGCGGCGTGCAACCAGGATTCAGAGACTGCTAATAGGTCTAGTTGTTCTAACTGTATGATCTCCGATATCTCGATGGCATGTGCTACCAGGGATCTAGCATTTATTAAAGCTCCTTTAAGAGTATGGCAAGGTAGGCCGGCTGGTGCTGTGGTCTGTGTTATTTGTGGTTGGTTACCTTTGGCTTTACTAATATTGGTGACAGGTGAAATGTGGGATCTGTTGTTACTAGGTGCTAGTGTTCTGGCAAACGTTCATACAGTTTAGGCAGTCTTGCCCGGAGTCTGCTATTTCTGACAGGGGTCGTGCACGGTAGAGATAACAGTAATTCTTGCATGGTTAATTTGGAAGGCCTTTCTACATTGATCCCAAGTGGGTGTGGTGCTATTATGATGGTGGGAGGGTAATAGTTTAGCAATGTGTTTATTAACAGTGTAGTGGCTAGGACAAGAGTCATGCAGGTCAATGGGCTCCTAGTAGTGTACATTTTAGGAGTGCTAGATGCAATGGCAATACAGAGCCCTGTGGCAATATCTAGGTTGGAATCAGTACTTCTAGACCAAAATACAATGAGCTAGGGAGACACTTAGCCGTACAGTGCCCTGTGTCAGTATCTAGGTTTGTGTCAGCATTTCTAGATCAAAATACAATGAGCTAGGGAGACACTTAGCAGTACAGTGCCCTGTGGTAGCGCCTAGAATTCAGGTAGGTACAGCAGTATGGCTGGAGGCACAAACATATGTTCTTACTTCCTTCTTTCAATGTTGCAGCGAACACCTCTCCCCTGAAAGCCGTTGGCATGTTAAGTTGAAAATACAACCTAGAAGAAACCTACTCTCAACATCCAACGTCCAACAAAGTACATGGAATACTATTGTAGTGTTCTGCCTCTTACTCAGACAGTGCATTGTCCTTGTATTGTAGGATACACAATTCCATCAACCCAACAGTATTTGCTTAATTCTTACTCAACAGGTGCCCACTTTCTATTATCATCTGACTGCCATTATAGTAACACCCAGATACCAATGCATTCTTCCCAACCTAAAGTAACAGCCCCTTACACAATCACACACCTCTATCTGTATGCCTACCTTCATATTCAACCACTCATGCAGAGTGCACACATATACACTGCAAAACCTGGACACCCACACTTTCCTTTTTTCTCCAACAGATACTACAGAATGCCTACCAAAAAGCAACTCTGTAGAAAACAATGCAGAAATAGAGCAGATCAATCTAAAAGCATACAAAATAGCCATCCACTTCCAACAGAATTTGTACAGAAAGTTCAAACACAACAGCTAATACAGTCACTAATGAAAATGAAAGCACCTAACAGGAAACACACTTTAACTTCTCTTTCAAAATGTAAAGCTAAAATGAAATGTACTTAAAATATTACACCTACCACTACTGCTAACAGAGCACGTACAAATGGTAACATAGCCACAACTAAGCATTCAAAAAAATGTATTTTACAAAGAATGTTCCACCACATAGTCCTTCAGAACCTTATGAATACAGGGGAAAAATCACGCTCAACCCTTAAAACAGAATGAAACCACTAACAAAATGTATTAGTAAACTACAACCAGTACTTTGCATCAAATGCAATATCAGATAGATACCTTTGGCAACATCTGTACAGGTGAGTGGAGTCATAGCACCAGCACATAGCCATAGCAATAGCCATACCTAACTGCGACTTTAACATCCATCTTCATTCTCCCCCTCAATCTTCTCCCCTCCTCTCTATCCTTGATTCCTACCTCCTCTCCCCCCTTCCTTCTTCCCCTACTCACTCCTCTGGTTCCACTCTTGACCTCATCTTCAACTCCTCCTATCCCTCCTCCCCTGTCTCCTCTCTCCCTGTCTATCTCTCTGACCACGCATTACTCTCGTTCTCCCTTTCTCCTCGCTCTTCTTCCACTATTAATAATCCCTCAGTTCCAATCTACTCACGTCGTGACCTGCGTGATTTCGACACTACCCTCTTCTCTGACACCTGCTCTTCGTCTCTTCCATCTCACCATGACTTTGCACTACTCTCTCCTGATGATGCTCTCTCTTCCCTCTCATCTTTCATCTCCACTGCCCTTGACCATCTCTATCCCCTTTCTCTCTTCCGCCCCACTCAGAAACCTCCTCAACCCTGGCTTACCTCCCATCTTCGTTCTATGCGGCGCCTTCTCAGGCGCCTTGAAAGACTATGGCTCAAAACTCCCTCACTCTCTAATCAAACCTCCTACTTCTCCTACCATGCACTTTACAACTCTTGCCTTGCTACGGCCAAATCCACCTACTACTCTAACCTTCTTCAGTCTCAAGCCTCACAACCTCGTCAGATTTTTCAAACTCTTTCCTGCCTCCTCTCTCCTCCCTCTCCTGACCCCTCATCTAATTCCACACTTTCTCCCTCTGTCTTCGTCAACTACTTTTCCTCTAAAATCATCACACTCAGACAAAAAATTAACTCCCTCTCTGACTTCCTCTCTTCTCCTCCCCCCTCTCCTCCTTCTTCCAGCATGTCTGTTTTCTCCTCTGTTTCCCCTTCCGATGTATCCTCCCTTCTACCCAAAGCCCACCCCACAGCCGCCCCCTCTGAACCTCTCCCTTTCGTTCTCATCCCAAAAATCTACCCTCTTCTTATCCCTTACCTTACCACTTTCTTCAACTCCTGCCTCTCCGCTTCTATCTTTCCCTCTGCTTTCAAACATGCAACAATCATTCCTATTCTTAAGAAACCCTCTGCTGATCCACTGCTCACTGCCAGCTACAGACCTATCTCTCTTCTGCCTTTCCTTTCTAAACTCCTTGAACGCCTTGCCTACTCTCAGCTCTCTTCCTTTGTCTCGTCTTCCTCTCTCCTTCCTACTTTCCAATCTGGCTTCCGTCCCAAACATTCCACTGAAACTCCTCTCACCTCGATTCTCAACTCGCTCCTCTCTGCTCGCCATGCGAAGCAATCCTCCATACTTGTTCTGCTTGATCTCTCTGCCGCTTTTGACACTGTCGATCATCCTCTCCTGCTCCACACTCTCTCCTCCTTCGGGTTCAAAGGCCCTGTTCTAAAATGTCTCTCCTCTTACCTTTCCTCTCGTTCCTTTGTTGTTTCATGGGGAGGCCAGACCTCTCCTTCCTTCCCTCTGATTTACGGTGTTCCTCAAGGCTCTGTACTTGGCCCTTTCCTCTTCTCTCTCTATACCTCCCTCATTGCCCCTGTCATCTCCTCCTTTGGCATCTCCCATCATTTCTATGTGGATGACACCCAACTCTTTCTCTCTTTCTCCTCCTTCACACCTGACCTCCACCTTAAACTCTCCTCTTGTCTCACAGCCATCAAGAACTGGATGTCCTCACGCTTTCTCTCACTTAACACGGATAAAACGAAGTCCTTTTCTTCCCCGCTAACTCTCTTTCCCCTCCCTCTCCTCCCCCGTTCATCCACTTTCCTCCTTCGAATCTCCCTATCTCCACTCATGCTCGCAACCTAGGTGTTCTTTTTGACTTTTCTCTCACCTTCTCGCAACACATTTCGCTCACCTCCCGCTCCTGCAGATACCACCTTTACAATATTCGCAAAATACGTCCCTCCCTCACATTCCATGCTACCAAGCTCCTAATCTCCTCACTCATCTTTTCCCGCCTCTTCTACTGCTCCTCTATAATTTTCGGTCTTCCCTCATCTCAGCTTGCCCTTCTTAAATTTATATACCACTCTGCCATTCAAACTCTCTGTCTCCTTACCTCTCGCGACTCCATTTCCTTTTCGCTCTCTCGACTAGGCTGGATACCTTTCCACCTACAACTAAAATTCCACTTTCTCTGCCTTGTTTTCAAATCCCTTCACGGTCTTGCCCCCCCTTATCTCTCTTCCCTTCTCTCCTTCTACTCTCCCTCTCACTCCCTTCGGTCTGCTGACCACTTCCTGCTCTCTGTACCTCCTTCCCCTTGCGCTTCCTCCCGGTTCCGCTCTTTCCAACTTCTTGCTCCTCTGCATTGGAACTCTCTCCCCCTCTCAATCCGCTCTTCCACTACCCTCATCTCATTTCGCACTTCCCTTATATCCTTCCTCCTCCATTCCCCTCCTTGAAGCCCCCCCTGCCCTCTCTACTCCCCCACGTCTTTCCCCTCTTCTAATCCCTCCCCTCCCTTTCCACCTTCCCCTTCTCTATTTTACACTCTCTCTCCCTTCCTTCTACTCTCACTCAATCCTTCCCTGCCCCTCCCTTCACTCCCCTGTTCGCACCCCACTTCTCCCCGCTCTTAGTAAATTGCTCTTTGCACTGTTTTGTTGTTGAATGATTCAAGTTGCCACTATGCACACAGTGTTATTTGTTGTTGTTACTACTGTGTATTTTGTTGTTCCATTGCACAGCGCCTTGGTGTAAAGCACTTTATAAATAAATCAATCAATCAATCAATCAATATTTCAATGAAGAATCATACAAACAAGAGCAAGCAAACCATATTGCCATAAATAGCAGTCGGCGAGGGTATGAAAAGGTAGACAATACCATAATGGAAGAAGAAATACTGCTTTCACAAATATCTCCATCAAAATTAGATTCAACTCTCCATTCCACTGAACCAATACGCCCCATTTACAAATGGCCATGCTCTTCAATGTGTAACGTTCGCCAAAACTCCATAAAATCTTTGCAGCACTTCCTCAATCACTATGTGAAAGACAATGACACAGGCAAAATGAAAATACTACAAACTATGGACTCCTGTCAAGTGCGCAAATACAAAGGACTACGAGGATGTTCATTTGCCTACATTTCTGGACCTGCTTGCAAAAGCACCTTCCACCATATCAAAATGTTAGCAACACACCATTCTACTGTAAGAAATCTTGTTCACAAACTTTACTATGCAAAAAGTCCTGCTTTAGCACTTGAGCATTTAAATGATATTCTCCTATATGGTACAGCCAAACAACTGCTCGAACAAATAGACCACATCCAAAGCAAATATTTTGGAACTGAAGAGCACTTACAAAATCCAGCACCTTCAGACACACATACAAAAAAAGAAATAGCTAAGTACAAAAGCACATCTGCTGAAGTACCAAATCAAGTATGTTTGTGTTGTCACAGAACTTTTTATACAAAGAGCGCAACAACTATAGGTATAATGTACAAAATAGAAGACAATGAGGAATCCCAATGGTTCCAATTAGCTCTCTACCTTATAGCAGAAAACAAATACGAAATTACTAACCCCTTAATACTGTGCACATACTGCAATGCAAAAGTTGACAATACCCAAATGCCTTTACGGGCTATCAGTAATAATTTGGAATTATTCCCACTGCCAAAACCACTCCACCAGCTTAATTTGTATGAGGCCATTATAATTCAAACAGTACACCAATTTCAAGCAATAATATGACTACTACCAAAAACTGAAAAATTGCCTCCCACTGAGTTACTAAGAGGCATTTGTGGCAAAGTAGTTTATTTGCCATTAGATATCAGAGAAAATGTAGACACTCTAGGGGCCCCATTACGACCCTGGCGTAAAAGGCTGCGGCGCTGTTAACCCATTAGCGCCTGATTACGAGGTCCCTTTGCGGGACCCGACCTTAACGGCTGGTCTACACCAGCCATTGAAGTAGGGACCCGCAAAGGGACCTTGGTGCTAAGTACGGTACCGCAATTTGCGGTACCGTACTTAGTGCCTTCCCCATTCCCATTGAGCCCTATGGGGCAAAAATGGGAATGGGTAAGGGCCATGGAGGAAGGGGGAATTACCGCCTCGCCAACCTTGTAATGGAGTGGTAATTCCCCCTTTCTCCATGCCGGAGTCGGTAAGTTACCGGCATGAACCATGGTGCTATTAGCACCATGGTTTTCTACCTGGGTCGTAATGAGGCCCCAGGAGTGCAACAGCCAATAGAACAATTTTTGATTATCTTGGTGAATGGTGTACCTACAAAAGACAAAACAAATGGCAGTAACTAGTGGACTTAAACAAAGTTAGAAAAGCCCTGCAATATCTTAAAGACAACCATGAATACTACAAAGAAATAAACATTGAAGAAAACCTGAGAGAAATGACTGGAATAATTCAGGACTCCTCAACAACTGGCCAATTTGAACTTCTAGAGCTACTACAGCCTACAATTCATCAAATGCACTCCAAAGGCAGCCTAGATGATGCACTAGAAACATATCAAATACGGCAAGCCAAAGGATTGCCAATCAGTATATGGGAAAAAAGTGTAGAAGCACAAGCCTTTCCTCTACTTTTTGCTACTGGAAAAGGTGGAAGGTACAATGAAAGATGCACACAAATAACAGCATCAGAATACATCTTCTTTACAAATGTATTCTGAAGACTCTAGATTCAGACAAAACATATAATACATATTCCACCTCCTCTTTGAAAGTTAACTAGCAACTCTATGTTATGGAGTTGCACACACATTAAAACCAGGTTCCAATATTCAAAACATGTCTGCTATGCAGCTACTTAAAAAGGTGCAAGAGAAAGACGAAGTTTAACAATCAAGTATTACAAATGTCTTGGCAAACATGCATGGTATGAAAGAATACTGGTTTTGACAGCACACAGATACATGGTGTATGCTAAGCAACCTTGGCCCGCACACATGGTTTGTCACTTTAAGTTATGCAGAGTATGCATAGGAAGACTTGCCCACTTTCCGACGCATAGCAAACAAAAACAAAAAATGCATAGACATGAAAACACAAGGATAATTGTGCTCTCTTGATCCTGTAAATGTATCAAGGTACTTCCATCATCACTTTATCGTCATGCTGCACTTCATTTGTAATAAAAACACTTCCTCCCCTCGGAGAATTGGATCACTTCTTTTTGAAAAAAGTTTATGAAGCCAGGGGAGCACCACAGATCCACATGCTTTTGTGGATTAAACATGCTCCTAAATTTTGTCAGAACAGTGATGCAACTGTTTTGCAGTTCATTCACAAAGATGTCACTTGTGAAATCCCTTCAGAAAAAATACATAGCGACCTACATGCACACATTTTGCAGTTTCAAAGACACAAGTGTGGCAAGTATTGCCGGAGCAAATATAAAAACAAAGGCAAATACTACACCAACTGCTGCTTTGGTTTCCCTAGACCAGTTTCAGCAACAGGGCAAGTAAACAGCTTCATATCTTCGGTTAGACACAGTGTGAAAGGCAAATCTCATAAGAACAAATACTGCATAAAAAAAAACAAAGCATCATAGGCAATCAATGATTTCAATGCAATCATTTCCCCCCTATGGAATGTAAATATAGATGTACAGTACATTGCAGACAATTCCACTGGAGTTGTACGATATGTCACAGCCTACTTAACCAAAGCAGAGAAAACAGAGCTAAAATACCTCTGGGATGACATATCATTAGATAAAACACTGTCACAGAAATTGTACAGATTTGGCATAAAAATGCTCTTCCATAGAGAATGTGGCTACTACGAAGCCACTGACCATTTAACCTGCACCACCTTATATGGAAAATCTGTACTACATTTCCATACTGCAACTTTTTAAACCATGGAGAAAAGAAGAAGATTTATTAGACAACCATGCCTCCTATGAAGATGATTTCAATGAAAGTGAAAGCACCATAACAGACATAAACTTTACACAGTACAAAAACATGTTGGACAATGAACGCCAACAAGAAGAAGAACTTCAAGCACAACTAAATGTAGACACTCCTGAGAGCAGTGAACCTTCTCTGACAGGAATCCAAGAACCACTTGGACAGCCACTCGTAGCAAATTTGGTAGAATTAGCCATGTCTGAAGTGGAGAACACCATGTGTGAGTATGAGCAATCTGCAGAAGACTTTTCTCTCCTGAAATCACAAATAAACAATGAGCAGCGTACCATTTTCAAATAAGAACCTAAAGAAATTGAACATGGTATGCAGCACGAAACTAGAACTTGTACCTGTCAACACTATAAACCTGTACTGCTGTATGTAAGTGGTCAAGCTGGTTCAGGCTAAACATTCCTAATAAAAATCATCAGTAAATTCCTCCAACAATTAACAACCAACAAGCTTTCAGCTGTTGTAACCGCCCCTGCAGGTTTAGCTGCCTATAGCATACGTGGTGTCACTTTACACCGATTACTACTCCTTCCAGTAGAACACCAAAACAAATTAGACTGCTACATACTTTCGACAGAAGGTGCTATGGAGCTATGCATAGTTTTGAAACAAATGAAAATGCTCTTAATAAATGAGATGAGCATGGTCTTCAACCTAATGTTGGATTTGATTCACCTGAGATGGCAAGAGGTCCTCAAAACATACTATGAAGGACTCTTTGGTGGAAAACATGTTATTGTTTTCAGAGATCTCCTTCATGTAAAACCAGTGAAAGGTTGACCTATTTTTAAAACCTTAGGACACAAACTATGCCGTACAACTCTTGGAAGCATAGGGAATGTAAATCTCTGGCAACATTTCCAATACAGAGAACTAACTGAAAACATGAGTCAGTCTACAGACCTCACCTACGCCAACATTTTAAAAAGCATTCCGATTGGTGTACTATCTAAGGAAGCTCAGTCTATCCTAAATACCAGACGCATCCATGACCTATATGGGCATAACGCATGTGCTACTGATGTCATGGAACAATTAGCACACATAAATATCAACTGTATGTACTTGATGCCAACTCTAGCAAGCTGTGCACAAAACGAAATGCAAACAGTAGTGGAAATTTACGCCACATACAAACTGGACGCACACAGTATGACAATACCTAGGTGTCAACAAGCCATAGCACGACTAAATACCTTAGAAAACTCTATCTCTAACATAGCTGGTTTGGAGAACATTTTAACATTGTATTTAAACTGTGGAGTAATGCTAAAGCATAACCTTGACGTGGAGCAAGGTTTAGTTAATGGGGCACTTGGTACAGTTGTTGGCTTCCACACATACATATGTGACACCAGCATTCAGTTTGTTGACATCCACTTTGAAAAACTTTCAGAAGTTAAAAGGATAGGACGCTGAACAGCCCGATTTCTTCTTTTCATAGACATGTATTTACGCAGAGAACAGTTTTCTCTGTCGCTTGCTTACACAGTCACTATTCATAAATCGCAATGTCTAACCTTAGATCAAGCATTGCTTGATATTGGCAACACACTCTTCAAAGAAGGCATGAACCACTGTCACACCTACGTACATACACTTGAAGGACTATTTCAAGTCAATTTTGATTTAGGTAAAGTCAACACTGACATTCCTTGCATCGTAGAGTACAATAGACTACGTGCACTCTAAACACCCCATCTCAAAATGTACCATGTTCCTCAAAAACACAAACTTTGTAAAAGAAAACTAATGCAATCAGAACTTACACATAATCTCCCAACAGTAACACCAATGAAATTGAAATCAGCTCATACTCCATCAACTACCAAAGCCACAGAAAAATGTACTGAAAAGGAAAATATACACCCAACTGCACAAACGAAGAGAACTACCACTTCGAACAAACCACATGGGCTTCCATCAAAGGACTCAGACACACATCTATCTGGTCCATTCAGATTTTACAATACAACTGGTCTAAATTGCTATGCAAATGTAGCAATCAATGTTCTGTTACAATTGCCACCAATTGTTGAAAACATGTATTTAAACGGCTCAGACCAGTTGTGTTTGCAAATGCTAGTCCTTCATAGAAATGCAACAAACAATCCTGAAAACACTTACAGTGTTTCAGGAATAAGGCAGGAATTGGACTACTGTGCTGGAATGGGGAGATTCGCTTTAAACACACATGAAGATCCACAGGAATTTCTAATGTACTTACTACAAGTACTGGAAAGCAAAAACATACCTATAAATTAAATCATCCAGATTTCATACATGTGGAAACATACATAATACACACTCTGCAACCTTTGAAGCAGGAACAAGTGCCTAACGAGCGCTCTGTCTATGGATCTATACCGAACTGTGAATCCATTCCATTTCAACAACTCGTACAAAATGCAAACCATAGCATATTATGTACAACTGGCAATTCCAATAATTGTTCCACCTTACAGATACAATCACATAGCCAATACGTAATATTAATGCTTTTAAGATACAATGCAGATGGAACCAAAAAAACTGCAAGCTTACTACCTTCACACATGGACAAGTATTACTTGGCAAGAACACCTTCACAACATTAGTCTTAATCTACCACACAGGCGACACAACCAGTGCAGGTCACTACACTGCATACATTAAAAAGCAATGTGCATGGTTTGAATGCAATGATACTTCCATTACTCTAAAGCAGAGATTACCAGCACATCTTGCAAATGCCTACTTAATATTCCTGAAACCAAAATGTACTCACTGTTCTACAAGATGAGAATAACCTACTCCCCAACACCCATCAGTACATATATAATTGCAACAAAAAATGTCCTTCTACTCTGTGGAACTGGAAAAACTTACCAAACAGCAACTATCCAACAAATACATCAGTTTGCCTGCTATACAATTTTTCCCCCAATGACCCAATGATTACAGTCACAAAAACAATAAGTGTAGAAAAATCACACTAATACTGTTTCCTACATAGTACTTAAATATATACTGAGTATGAGGGTTTAAAACTGTCCTCAGTAACCTCTGAAACCCCCAACTACTTGAATAAGGCAACAACTGTCTAACAATGACCATACCAATGCAAGAAATGGGCAAATATTATTAAGTACATCCTTAGGGCTGCAACAGCATTTCAGAATATTGAAAAATGTAAATGTACCAACAAGAATGCACAAGCTTCTAATCATACCCTGCAAAAATGCACCTTAAACATTGCTGTAACTAGTACACACGTTACTAAAACAGACTGTGCAACATAACAACAGATGAATGTAGAAGGTTTTTTTTAAATCTTGCATAGATTTTTTCCCCACAGACACATTGATTATGCAAACAAACACAGGAACTGCGCACATTGCACAGTACACATGTTTAAAGCATGGCACTTATGAAGTACTAATTATGAGGGTCCACAAAGTATAGAACTGTCTGCAATGCAATGAACTACAAAATGACGAAGTACCTACCCTAACATGTTATGTTTTCTTTTACCACAGAGAAGGAAACAACGATTACTCCTACATTTCCACATACCATGCACGAAAACTACATAGGCCCTCAACAATACAAACAGTAAGTATAAAACTATTGGTGTCATACTTCTTTGTAATCTCCAAATTGCAATCTGTACACACATTTCTGCAATCCACATACCAGTATCACAATGTTGAATGCATTTCACTACCCCACCCTTTCCAGCCTATCTTCCCACCACCAGATGCCTTAAAGCATGTTTTCGAGCCCCTTTCGTAGCCGCACTATCCTTGGATACAACATGGCGTTTCCGAAAATGATGATGCACATCACGCTTCCAACCAGCCAAACAGCGGGAGTGTCGTGAGTCTGCAGACATCACGACAGCCTCTGGGCCAATCAGAAGTATGACTGCAGAGCGAACAGGGAAATGCCACTGCGGAGCTGAGCCAGATACCACTAATGTTTTGGGAGCTACATTTTACCTGTTTTTATAAAAAAATACTGGACTCATTTTCACCATATTTACAAAAGCACGCTTTTAGGGCCAAGCCCCTCCTGCTGCAAATTTGATGAAAATCCATCCAGCGGTTTCGGCTCTACGCTTCTCCATGCAGTCTATGGGAAAAACCTCAACAAACTTACCAAAATAAATTCAGACCGCGCCATATACTTTTTTTGCAAAGTTTGGTGAGGATTCGTCCAGGGGGAGCAGAGTTATAAGCCGCCCAAAAAGTGGTCTTCCTATGACCAGGTCTGACCTGGTGGGCAGAGCGGCACCCGCGAGCACAGCATGTCAGATGCACCAGCACCGTTCAGAACGGTGCCGGTGCATCCAGCTTCCACATTCCCATTGAGCCCTTTGTGGCTCAAATGGGAATGGGGAAGAATGTTTCTCAGCGCCCAGGAATGGGCAAATACCGGGTCTGGAAAGGCCATAATGACCTGGTAATTGCCCAATTCTGGGCGCTGAAAAAAAAAAAATACCGGCGGCAGCCTCGTAATGAGGCCCAATGGCTTGTTACTTTGCCCAAATATTAGTATTTCCTTAAAAAGTTGTCTTCATTTTGTGAAAAGAAAGTGAAATGTCACGCTGTGTGTGTAAATGTGTGTGTTGGTCTTCTTGGCTTTGCGTTAGGTAACATGATGACGTAGGTGATTACAGGGTGCATTTGGCTACGCTGTCCACAAACATCATGAGAATAGGTGTATTATATCGTTTTAACATGTCACTGTCAACTTGAGGGGTGGTGATCTGATATCTTATAGTCGATGGATCAACAGATAACATTATCAGAAGATGGCGGTTTCTGATCGGTGATCTTTGCATGTGTAAATGTGAGAAAACCGAAGAAAAGATGCATTGAATTGATCAGTGTATGCTCAAAAATACATGCCAATCGATTGGGCCAACAAAATTCACAGAGAGCGACTCCCCTTCAATGGTTACGTGGACATTGGGCCTCATTATAAGTATGGCAGTAAGGCAACAGCGGCGCCGGTATCGCTACTGGCACCGTTGCTACCGTGCTGGTGCATCCAAGCTCCCCATTCCCCAACCCTATGAGGACGAATGGGGATGGGGAGTCCCCTAATGCCGGTACCCGTGAATGGGCAATTACCGGGACCACTGAACTTGGCATGACCTGGTAATTGCCCATTTGCGGGTGCCAGTAAAATCACGGGTTTGGTGGCAGCCGTGCCTTTGTTACAGGCACGGCTACCACCAAACACGTACTGAGGCCCATTGTCTTTCATGTCTGATAGAAAAAGTTACATTTCAAAACACGAAAGGTTCCCAATTTACACCATAAGCAGGAGTGAGAAATGTTTATTGGCTTTTGAATGCATACAGGAAATCACACGTTTTGTTCTAATGCTTTTCACCTGAGATGAAAAAAGAAAAAGTACTCACAAGTTTTAAAGATGTTTTTATGTGAGCAATGCATTCCAATCGGTGTACCTCTTAACTTTGTTTAGAGGGCTAAAGAAATTAGCATTACACATGCTAGAATGATTTTGCATGAATGCAAGTGGGGAACCAGTGCTATTTTCGGTTATTAGTCAGAGAGAGAAGGGTAAAATAGAAGAATGCCTAATGCGAAATATACAAAATAAACACAATGTAAGCCAACTGCTTTGGGATCTGGCTGCTTTGCGGTGGGTGTAGAGAAATGGGTTGGGGTAGAGTGGGAACAGTAGGGTGGGATAGAATGAGGTGAGAGCATAGGAGGTAGGGTAGAGAAGGAAGAGTAGAGTCGTGGAGTAGGGTGAGCATAGAGTTGGTGCTTATAGAGTGGGGTGGGTTTAAAACTGGTGTGGTAGAGGGGATAAGATGGGTTAGAGTGATGGGGAAAATATGTAGGGTGGAGCATTGGGGTAGAGTAGAGTGCAGTGTGGGATAGAGTCATGAATTCAGATCAAGTAATGGGGTAGGATAGAGTAGTGGGGTCGGTTTTGGGGTGGGTAGTGTGGTACAGGACTGGGGTGGAGTAGCATGGTGGGATGTGGTAGAATGGGGTTAGATGGGGAGGTGGATTTGAGTAGGGTGAGTTATGTGGAGATTGGGCTGAGGTGGGTTGATGGGGTGAGGAGAGCGTAGAAATGTGACATGGGGATGAGTGAGTTGGTAAAGTATTAGTGGGTGTAAAGTGGGATTAGGAGGACTGAGTGGTGTAAAGTGGGGTAGTGGTGTGAAAAGGGGTTGCGGGTACAGTGTGTGGGGTAGAGGCGAGTGAGGCAAGCTGGGTGGGGTAACATGATTGGGAGTGGCAGTAATGAAGGGTTATGTAGAGTGGGTGGTATATTGTGTGGGTAGGATAGCATGTGGTGGGGAGCCACAGGCTAAGGTAAGGTGGGTAAGGTGAGTAAGGCAGAGGGGAGTGGGGTCTAACCAAAAACCGGGTCAGCTAGGTTGGGTGTGGATGGAGTGAGCGGGGTCTACCCATTGGCAGAGAGGCAGGATGGGATAGAACAAGTGAAGTGAGACAGGGTGGGCTGGTGTAGAGTGGGTATAGAGTGGGTAAGGGTGGGCAATTGGGTATTAGAGAGGTGTGAAGTATAGTGGGTGGCTGGAGTAATTAGGTGATTTGGGACAGAGAGGAGAGTAATAGGATAGGTTAGTTCAGAATCTACAACCTGCAACCTGTCTTGTGTGGACTGTTCCTCAGCCCTACATGCCTTTGAGGAGGAATCTTCACCAATTCTGGGAAGCAATCCAGCAGGCATACACATGAGCATGGAAAGATGCACCTCAGGAACAAAAGGAGGGATTTATTTAACTACAAGTCTGACTCAGTGCTCATGTAGGTTAGAGGGAAGAGGGAATGGAGCGGATATCCATAGCAAGCAGCGTAATGCAGGAAGATAATAAGGAGGGGTAGAAATGTGAGGAAGCAGGGGAAGAATGAGCTGTGGCACTGGTGCATTGTGAAATGTTCCCACTACACATTGGCTGCTTGACTGTTGAGTCACGCACCCATTAAGCTGTGTGTGGTGGGGGAAATGGGGAGTCCCTAGCTAGAAAACCAATGAGGGAGCAAGAGAATGAGTGGCAGAAATGTGAGAGAGAGGGTGGGTGAAGTAGGAGCCATGGGAATATTGCTCTGTGCAATACCCCTACTTTATGCCAGCTGCTTGAATGAGAGACAGAAAGAAAACCAATATGTGACTGGAAAGCAAAAAGACCTATACACATGTTATGGAGAAAATCTTTTTAAAGAAACCCTCATTGGATTTCGTGCCAGACAATCATCCCACAAAAGGTTTGGCCTCATTTCAACTTTGCTGGTCTGGAAACGATGGTGCCGGAAAGCTTGCCGGCACCGTTGTTTCCGGACCGGAAAACTATTGTGGGCCTCATTACAAGTATGGTGTTAAGGCAACAATGGTGCCGGTATCGCTACCGGCACCATTGCAACCATACCGCCATACTAGGAGTTCTGCTCGCAGGTGCCCTTGCAGCCACCAGGTCTGACCAGAACATGATGGCAGCACTGGTACCGTTATCAACGGTACCAGTGCTGCCACCCTCCCCATTCCCATTGAGTCCTATGGGGCTCAAATGGGAATGGGGATGTACCGGGCACGGCCCCCGCGAAAGGGCAATTACTGGGTCCGGCTGGGTTGGAATAGCCCGGCCATTGCCCATTCGCCGGTGCCGGACCCGGATGCGAGTTTGGAGGTAGCCTTGCCGGTAAAACCGGCAGGGCTACCCCCAACCTCGTAATGAGGCTCTATGAGAACTGCACCCACCCGCAGACTTTCACTGAAACACTGGCAGTGTCATTGACAGTGCTGGTGTTTCAGTGGTCCCCACTCCCATAGGGAACAACATAGTTACTGGTGCCTGATTTACCGGCAGCCGGGGTTGTAATACCCCGGTGTTACCGGCAAGCCAGGCGCTGGTAACTGTTTACAGATCCAGCAGCAGCCTGCCGGATTTACCGGCACAGCTACCGCCAGACTCGTAATGCGGGCCTTTGTCTTTGCAAGTGTTACGGAGAATTCTCAACAATGTGCTAATTCACTTCACCTTAGAGACCCCCAGCAACTTTGCTGGATTTTGAGGACTTGATTTTTTTACCTGGAGAGAGTGTGACCCTTTATCCCACTCTCTCATCTGTTTTGAAATGTGTTTTGCTCTTGTGTTTTCTTTGGTTATGGAGTTTTAGACAACTCCATAGGTTTAATCTTTTCATTTGTGTCACACAGCACCCTCAGTGGTTTTAGGATTCCAAAGGTTTAAATACCTTCTCTGGGATAAACTACTGTTTCCCAGAGTAAGTAAAATAAAATTGACTTTACTAGCGTTTTTAAATTCCTATACCCAGCACACCCTATCTTACAATAGAGTGCTGGAAGCGTCACTTAGTATCCCCTGTGTCTATATACTCATGTAGCAGTCAAATGCAACCCTTTCCTCTCGAAATGGCTGGTGGCAGTGGTTTTACACCGAAATACCATGATTTTTCCTGACCGCGAACACCGGTAGCGTTAAATCGCCGGAGCCATGTTTTTCAAGATGGCGTCTGAGCCCCCTCTGTAAAAACAGGTCCCAGTCTTCTTTTTTTGCTGTTTCTTTGTGGAAAAGTCCTTCTAGAGTTTTTCTCTGTGTGCCAAACCAGGTTTGGTTCCTTTGTTCATTCGCCTTTGGCGGGCTTCAGGAGTGAAGACCGCCTCTGGTGCCCGAGTGCCTGGAGTGGGCAGGAAGTGAGGTGAGGTGCTCGAAACTACCGGGGCTTAGTCTCCTAGGAGACCCAAATGCACTCTGTGGTGATTGGCTGGCTGACTGTCCGACAAGGACAGCCACCCTGCTGGGTGAGTGACAGCTAGGCTGGAATGAATGGGAGAGAACTGAATAAAAGGTGAGTCTCTAGGCTTGGAAGGCAGAGTCGACCACTGGAATGAAATAACCAAAGACGAACTTGAAGAGGACGGTTGCTGCTACTCCTGGACCATTGGTTTGCCCAGTGAAGCCCTGCTGCAGGTCTGAATCGCTAAATTCATCTCGAGAGAGAAGCCCTGCAAGGTTAACTTCTCCCTTTGAGTTGCTGGGAATAATCAACTCGACACTAAGCCACCTGGATACCATTCTCGGAGCTGGTTGTATTTTCCTCAAAGTGCTGCAGGAAACCCGAATAACCAGGGAGAGGGACACCAGCTTCTGTGCTTGACTACAGCTACCAAAATGGAAGATTTGCCAGTTGCCAGCTTTTTGACCAGTCCTTGTTCAGTGCAGGATTCCCCCTACGTCTTCACTCTTGTCCCCACGACTGATGCCCAGGAACAGCGAGATCTGCAGGAACTGCCAGGAACAGAGGTCAGCATCTGCATCTTTTTCTTCACTTGTAAAGGTACTGTAAAACCAGACTGAGAGTACTTACCTCTCACGATCAAAGTGCTTGAAAGTTTCCCAACTCACATGCCTAAAAAGCTTGTGACCCAACATATGATTCTTCTTGCTACAAACTATTCCTAAGAACTTTTGCAGAGACTTTTCAGTTTATCTACCAGAACTGCTTTGTCCTATCCAAGACTTTAGCCCAATGACTTTGGCCTAGCGAATTGAATTGAATTGACTCTTCGGGTGAACTCAAAATATCTGCACTGCCTAAGAAATAACTGTGTTCTTTCTATGTTCTGATAACCTATGCCTTATTGCGCCTCCTTCCAAGTATTCCGAATGCCTCAGAGACTTAGAGTGTACAGTACTGAAGTATATTTGTGTGTGATAATATTCCCTCCTTCTTATGAATGTTTTATAACTGACAGTTAAATAAATTAATAAGTATTTAACAAAGAAACCTTGAGTGTAAGAGTTTGTTTGAACACCTGTGATTGTAGTCCTCTGTGTAACATCATTACAGTTCACCTTCCCTCTTGAGATAAGCCTGGCTGCTCAGCTCCGCTACCAAAAACTGTGTAGTACAGACTCATACCAAAAGTTGTTTTTTCTTACACCTGTAGTCATAGTTGTAGTAGTCATAGTCATAGTTGTAGTGGTCCCAAAGGGTACGGCATGCAAACTATGCCTAACAGCGAGGAGTCATGCCACAAGAGTTGTGTGTTACTATACCGACCAAATACCAGTTTTAACAACACCACTTCCACTCTCTCTCTTACCTGTAGAAATGGTTTGACATTGTGAGAGCAACCGATACCTTTGCATTTGGGAGTACATTGCTTATTTAAATAAAACATAATCATAAAATCCATGAAGGACTGCTTGAGAAGCAATGCAGCGGCCAAGTAAAGAATGCTGGAAGCTGTGTAGAGATGATGCTTTGTACACTATGGCTACTTTGGTGGTAAAATGACAGTAATTAATATACCTGCACTTTATTGCAAGATTCTTACTCCCCCAAATTCCAAGTCTGGAGATAAAGCGGAGGAAAACCACCAGCACCTAGCTGATGGTTTTTCCTCCATTTTACCTCCAGAAAATTGAGGATTTAGCACGGTAATAATAACTATCCATGATAAATCTTCTGAATCACCAATTTAGTCCTACAGAATCCAAGAATGGAAATGATCACCACCATTCCTCCCTTCAAAATCAGACAGATTTTCACGGGATTAGTAGTGGCAGAAATGGTAAATGAGTTGTATTTTCCACAGGAATAACTGTAAAATACATACTGATTCCTCAAGTGTGTAGAATAACTGAATGGCTTTATCCTTTTGACTCACTGTTACCTATGTGTATTCCAATGTCCACTGCTGCTGTCGATAAACATGGAATAAGATGGATTGCTGTGCAGTGGGTAGGACATTGATGAAATGTGTAGGTCAACCTTGTGAATCCTGGATCACAGTAATTTTTAGGGATAGCTTTTGAATGGAAGGGACACTTCCCCTAAAATTGGCAGCTGTAGTGCACAATTAACTGAAGAGGAGGAGGAAGCAGATGGTTGATGATGTACACAGACGGATACAGGGGTTGTAAAACAATGCCAATGTTGAGTTAGTTTGAGATACCTGAGTGTATTCTACTCCCCATGAATCCTCTTCTCAGGTGGCCAGTGAAAAGCCATTGCTTTTGAATCCTGACCCTGGGGATGGAGAAGCGAGGGAGGATCACCTGGGTGGAGGATCCTTGCGGAATGGGGAGAGGATATCCATAGGCAAAACATAGTATCACTCTTTCCCCTATGAAGACCATCCCAACCCTCCCCCGGGCTTTATGGGCTATTGTAAAACATCTCCCCACATTTTCCATTGTTCAACCCACTATGGTACTCGGATGAGGATGAGGCAACTAAGAGTGGTGAACACTACTAAGTCATTTCACCAGTCCAGTACTGAGATGAGGAAAGGCCCTCAGAGTATTGTAAAGGTCAGACATGTCCCTTTAACTATGGTCAGGCTATTGGACTAAATGACCACCACCTTTGGTCGCTTAGTAAGCCCAATGGATATAAAAATGTGAGCTATTCACAAAACAAGGATGGGATGCACAGCAGTCTGGAGTGCGTAGCCGGCTGGAGCTGGAAGCTGGCAAAGCAGAGTGACAGGAGTGGGAGACGCAAGTGCAGGTGGCTGTGTCAGGCAAGGACCATAGATGCTGTGGCCGAGACAGGCCCAGAGAAAGTCCTTTTCACCCTCTGTGTCAGGAGCAAGCAGGAGCTGTGGGACACCAAAGCATTCTGGTCATCAGGGACCCGAGGGAGAGCAAGCAGCACTCTCCCTGACCTCTGCAAGAGAAGAGCAGAGACAGTGGAAGTTGGAAAGGCACAGCAAGGAAAGGAACAATGCCGACAGGAGCTGCCACCTGAAGCCAGTGAGTGAAGTTGGGAAACACTCATACTGGGGTACTCAGGAAACTGGCAATAAGCCTTTTTTTAACATAAACCATTGGGGAAACCATCATAAGCACGTTTGAATACCAGAGCGAGTGCTTCTAATCTTGAAATGAATGGAAGGTAGTTTCAAGGGTGAAACAGACAAGTTTTGAATACTGAATGAACTGAAAGCATTATTGAAGACCAAACAGGAAGTATAATTGAATAAGCATTTCTGAATGTCTCATCGAGACAAAGCAAATATTGAGAATGCTTTGAGTGGAATAAAAGCCATGTTGTGCGGTGGCAAATACCCCAGAGTGAATTGATTGAAATAAAAGTGCTGGCAAAAGCAAGCTGATTGAAATACAAGTGTTGGCAAAACAGGTTGATTGGAATACAAGTGTTAGCAAAGCAAGTAAAATCCCAAGACGGTGTGAGAAGAGAAACAAGTATTGACACAAGCCAAGTGGCCATGAAACTACAGGTTAAGAGGAAACCTGTATTGGCAAGCGCCAGAAAAGTATCGAAAGTGTAACCAACTGAATGGAGATCAAGCTAGGATGCAAACACACTTTTCACTGTCAAGGGAATGCAGTGGACAATTGTTCCTAAAGCAGATGGAAAAGGGGAATCAGTTGCGTGACTTGGAATGGGTGGACCATGTGGTCTGTCAACCGCACCTAGACCGACAGAACCCTGCACGAGAGCAGTACTAAAGAACAACAGCCAAGAAAGGGTTATCGGTTGCGTGACCTGTTATGGGTGGATCGTGTGGTACGACAACAGTACTTAGAACGAGTGCCCTGCATGAAAAGCAAATGAAAGAAAGAATCAAGAATGTTAATATCAAAAGGAGAAAGCCAATGGAAATATACATGGACAGACTTGTGTTGTAACAGATGTGCATTGGTGAACCAGATAAATTATCCATGGTAAGAGGGTTGGGGAGGATACCAATCCTTTGAGAACTGTTTTCTTTTGAACTTTGAACCTTCAGTCTTGAACTTTGGAAAGGGAACCCCAAGACTTGGTGGAACTGTCTTGAATGTGGGGAAGGGAATACCTATTTTTTGTGCAACTGTCTTGAACTTGTGGAAGGGAATATCAGAACTCTGTGGAACTGCCTTAAACTTGGTGAAGGGAAACCCAAGACTTTGTGGAACTGACTTGAACTTGGGGAAGGGCACACCAAGACTTTGTGGAACTGTCTTGAACTTGGGGAAGAACCCCAAGAGATTAGTAGAATTGCATTAAACTTGCAGAAGGAGAGCTGAAAAGTAAGCCAGACGCTGGACGAAGTACAGAACTTTGTTTGGAACACTGTTTCTTTAATTGCTGACATCCCTACAAATTCTTCAGCTGTCCTTGTAAGTGCTAATATAGGTTTTGGACACAGATAGACTTTTAAGTTGAACTCTTTGACTCAGACTTTCATTAGTTTCTTTAGGTAGGGAAATCCCACCTTAGCTTATCGAAAGTTAGGCCTTCCTCCATCTTGACATATCTGTTGTCCGTGTGTTGCTTTATGATACTTTCACATTAGGGAAACATAGAAGGTTAACATGTAGAGGGAATTTAATGCTGACTTTATATAAGAAGCTTATCCCCTCAAATACAAAATGCTGAAATGATACTTGTTCCACTAAAAGATGGCAGCCAAATGTGGATGTTTCTAAACAATGAAGCATCACACGAGCAATGACATCTATCCAAGAAATGACAAAGGCAATGACAATACCCATGTAGGCGAGGCACGCTTGAAGTGGGATCACAAATGAATGGGATAAAACTGACAAGGTTTTGATTTCGATCTGAGTTGGGAGTCTGTGGGCAGAACAAGGACAACAAGATGCCATAAAAGAGTGAGTAAATGTTAACCCCTTAAGTGCCAAGGACGAGTATGCTTGTCCTTTTTGCATAGGCTTGAATAATAGCCTGGCACTTAAGGATTACATAATGTGTTAAGTGTCTGTGAATCAGGAGTAGATGGTAATATCTCAGTTTATCTTTTAAGTGGCTGATTGGGACCCTGATATGAACTTCAACAAAAGCTACATGAGCTGCAACCACTAAAATCAGTGGTCGTGGAACAATCTAGGGGAAATTAAAGAATTTATATGGCCCCGATTCATGGAATAATCTGCGCGTAAAATCAGGACTTTGGATGCCATTTGGCATGCAAAACCCTCTTCGTCGATTCATGGATTCATGGAATCAACCGTGCTGGACTGGCATGCCTCTCCAAGCAGTCGAGTGCCTTGCACGAGACTCCTAGCAGAGTGTGGGTTGGGTCTATGCAGAGTCTAAAATAGGGGGAGGAACATGCACAATGAGGAAGAACTCAGCAAAATGTGGGTGTGCTGTGGGACAGCCCACGGCTAAGCAAATGCACGTCCATTCCCATGCAAACCTAAAAGTATTCATGGATTACAAGCGTTGCGAAAAAGTACATGCAGACCCTGGGAACCATCTGCCAGGTGATAGCAGGCATAATCTTCAACACACATAGGAACCGATGTGCTTAAAGCATGCAATTCACACCAGACTAATGTCTGCAGCCATGATAAACCCTGCAATAGTAGGAGCTACCGCGCACGGACACCACAAGAGGAGGAGGATGCCCAGGGCTCAGATCTTCACACAACACACCACGCTATTTGAAATGTTGGATGACCAGGTATTTGCTAGATACAGATCCCCCCATGCAATCCTAGAACTCGTCAGGGAGTGGGAAGATGACTTAACATCACCCACAATCTTCTCCCAGGCCCTTACGCCCCCTAGAAAAAGTGCTGACTGCACTCCATGTCTTTGCATGTGGGTCCTTCCAGTGAACCACAGCAATAGTTGGTGGGATATCACAGGCCACACAATCCCACTGTATGCACCAGGTATTGTCATGCCTAACAGCACGTGAATGTGTGCACAGGCACATATATATGCCTCAAACATTGGTGGAAAGCAGACAGGGATGCAAAAATTCTACTCGGTAGCACACTTCCCCCACGTAGTAGGTGCAATTGAGTCCACGCATGTTGTGCTAAAGCCCCCCTGATTGATGGAGCACATTGACTGGAATCGAAAGCACTGGCACTCTATTAATCTGCAGGTACTGTGTGATGGTAATGGAATTATCATGGTAGTGAATGGCAATTTTCCAGGCAGCACACATGATAGATACATCTTCAACCAGTCACCACTACACCAGTCCCTGGAATCTGGAAAACATGGCAATGCATGGCTCATCAGTGAGTATGAACTCTCACGCACATGCATGCACGTGACACACCGAACAACAGACCGTGATAATAAATGCCAATAGCAACCATGTACACATTTTCAGGGGACAGTGCCTACCCGCTGTCAACATTCATGATGACACCAATCTGGAATCCCACAACACCAGCTGATGTGCAATACAATACGGTACATGTAGCCAGTAAGGCCATAGTGGAGTGCACATTTGGAGTGCTGAAGTCACAGTTCTGCTCCCTTGACCACTCTGTTGGGGTGTTGTTATAGGAACCACCAGTCGTATGTAAAATAATAGTTGTAGCATGTGTACTGCACAATGTTGTCACACACTGTGGATTCCAGTGGAAATTCAGGTGGGATACCGCCCGCACCCGCAGGCACAACCCTTGTCCTTGGTTGGCCAAAAGGCATGTGGCCAGACTGCACGCACCCAACTTATGCAATCATACTTCACATAAAAACCTGCACGTGCGGAACACACAAAGTGAGGCCACATCCATGGTGCCATTCAATGATTAATTGGGGCCCATCCTCCGTGCCCATAACAACATCCTGAGAATATGTCTCTCAGAGAGGTAAATTGTGTGCGTCCCTTAGACATAAAACAACATGCACAAACAGTGCCCACAATAAGATTGGTAAGTGTGAGTATTGTACTCCCTATTTCTCAAAGTTGTGAGTCAAATGATGTTGAAGTCATCAAAAATGTAAGTCTAATTCACAAAAGAGATAAATTCATAAGCAAATAAAAATATGTTGTAAGTGAAAAAATGCCTTAACTTGGAAACATACATTTTTTTGCATCTGCTTATTGATTACCATTAAAAGATACATGTTTACTTCTTCCAATCAGACAATCAAAACACTATTGTCTTCCTGTGGTAGTACATGCACTACTGGCCCAAACTTATCCATGTTGCTGTGAGTGTGAAAGCAGGGGTACAATATTACATATGCCATTTTTCATAATGTGAATAGGGAGCATTTCTACTCCATATTTTAATTTCAATGAGTATTTGTCAATTTCTAAGGGAGCAAAAGTGTCCAATATACCCCTAACCCTAATCTGTATGGCTTTGCAAAATCATCAGCACACTCATAGCAACTTCAACCAACAGTGTCCATGTCGAACACCCAAAAGCATGCAGCACAAGTAACAAAGTCCCAGACCAGCGTCACATGGGCAACAGAACTATTTTGAACGTAAACCCCAAACTACACACATGAGACCAAATGTAAGAAGGCATAGTACAAAATGGCAATGAGCAACAAACACATGTGAGGATCGCCCTGGACCACGCATAGGGAACACAATCCTACGTGTGTTCCACAAACAATATACAGGTCGAGTGGCCAATGCTCACAATACACAGTCACATCAAAACAGTCATGCAGATTCTGAAAAATTCAAGTGTACTCCAAGAAAGATGCACATCGCACCTCACACCTTATCCCCTGTGAACCTGCCCCAGCCAGACCCTGCAATCCATGGATGTGCCCCTCTGTAGGCCTGGAAACCAACCAACTCTGATGCTGTGTTTTTTACACACATACAACAGAAACGTCTCCTTCAATCGCAGCAACCGTCTTCCAATTCAAAGTGCCTCTGTAGAGAAAAACAACATAATGTTAGGGCAGGCAACACATCCATGCACCCAATTACACAGCAACATGTGCCCCCCGATTGACATGCAGCACATGCAAATAAGAACTCAGCATCCCCATGCAGCCCACATCACGCCAATGCAATATGAGCACACCACACAGTGACGCCCTACCTCCCACACCACCTACACTGCCTGCCCCTCAGAGTGCCATGCAGTGAAGGACCAGGCAAAACTTACCTCTTTTCATGGTGATGGGACATTATGAACACTCTGATCCAGCCACTGTCAGTATGACACTGAGAGGCCTCCCAAGACGAAACCACTGCTAGGCAGGATTGTGAATATTAGCATGTGTCACATCTAGACAGGCTTGGTTGAATATTAGCCAGTGCCACATTTAGATAGAATGAATTGTGAAAGTTAGCTTGCATCACATCTAGACAGTACTGTGTATATTAGCTTGCCTGCCATCTAGACAGGATTGTGAATATTGGCCGGTGCCCCATTTAGATAGAAATGTGAATATTACCTTGCATCACATCTAGACAGGATTGTGAATATTAGCTTGCGTCACATCTAGACAGGATTGTGAATATTAGCCAGTGCCACATTTAGATAGAATTGTGAAGGTTAGCTTGCATCACATCTAGACAGTATTGTGTATATTAGCTAGCCTCCCATCTAGACAGGATTGTGAATATTGACTGGTGCCCCATTTGGTTGGAGTTGTGAATCTTAGCTGGCATCACACTTAGATAGAATTGTGAATATTAGCTTGCGTCACATCTAAACAGCATTGTGAATATTAGCCAGTGCCACATCTAGACAGGATTGTGAATATTGGCCGGTGCCACATTTAGGTAGAATTGTGAATATTACCTTGCATTACATCTAGACAGGATTGTGAATATTAGCTTGCGTCACATCTAGACAGGATTGTGAGTATTGGCCAGTGCCACATTTAGATTAAATTGTGAAGGTTAGCTTGTGACACATCTAGGCAGTATTGTGAATATTATCTTTCGTCACATCTAGACAGAATTGTGAACATTGGCCAGTGCCACTTTTGGACAGAGTTGCGAATATTAGCTTGCATCACGCGCCACTTCCAGAAATAATTTGGAAATGAGCACACATCACATCTAGATAGCAATGTCACTAACAAGCCCACTAAAAATGTCACCCTTCTGCATACACCTCCCAAACTCTAACCAAACACAACTACACCTCTAAAGCGCAGCAAACCACATGTACTTCACTACACTGCAACAACAACACAAATCCCACATAGCCTTGCACAACAGAACACAAAGGCTACCAACCAAAAACCACACCACGCTCAGTGAACAGTGTTAAATTAAATGAAGCTGCCAAAACAGCACATCAGTGCTCTCTTGCACTTTTCCTGCTCGGTCCCACTAACACACCCGACCCCCCTTTCCTTTTCAGATCTGCCAGAGTGCCAGGAGACCACTTTGGTGGTGATTGTGCACGGTACAATTGCCTTTTAACATTAATATTAACATTAACATTAACTGTACACATTTGTTTTTATGTATCCTAACTTGTAACCATTCAATTATGAGATTCGTGTCGTTTTTCCTTGCTCTCAATTCCTCTCTCTCTCTCTCTCTCTCTCTCTCTCTCCTCTCTCCCTTTCCCTCTGTCTATTGCTGTCCTTCTCACTCAGATGCAGATGTCTATGCTATTCCTCTCTCAAGATCATGGAGATGTCACTTACAAAAGTCAGGCAATGACTGGGGCTTACCTCGGGGACACATTGTGAATCATATGAGCATTCCTTACAATTTTGTAACATAGGATCCCTATCGAGCATCTCAAACATTAAAGGAGAGTAGCAGTGCTGATTCTGCAGAATTCTGCAAATTGTTACCAGAATCTGCAAGGAGCTAAACATATTGCACACATTGGGCCTCATTACGACCCTGGGGGTAACCATGGCGCTATTAGCGCCATGGTTGCCTCCAAAAACTTACCGATTTCGCCATGGTGAATGGAGCAATTACCGCCCCATTCCAAGGTTGGCGGGGGCGGTAATTCCCCATTCACCATGGCCCTTCCCCATTCCCATTTTAGCCCCCATAGGGCTCAATGGGAATGGGGAAGGCGGTAATAATGGTACCGCAAATTGCGGTACCGTTATTACCTTTAAAGTCCCTTTGCTGTTCCCGTCCTTAACTGCTGGTTTTACCAGCTGTTAAGGGAGGACCCGCAAAGGGACCTCGGAATAGGGCGGTAAGGGATTACTGGCACCAGTGCCCTTACCGGTATCGGTAATCCCATACCGCCCGGGTCATAATGAGGCCCATTATTGCTGAATCACTGGGGCAGCATCTGCACCTTGAACTCTTCTGTCTGGGCTCATTAAGTACAACTGGAACTTCTACTTTTTGCAATCGAAACCTGATACCTTTTGGCCATGTACCTCCCCTCTGCCCTTGTTGCTCATTGATCTAAAAAAGGTGGATTAAATAGTCAAGGAATACTATGCTAAAACTATGTGTGTTGACAATATCTAACTGTATAGGAAAAGAAGAAAAACACAGTAAAGACAAGCTTCCCATATTTGGCCTCCTCAAGTCTATGGCGTCCTGTTCCCAGCTGTTTACCGTTGATACTGAAATGTAATGCAAGGTGGTGTTGCACAGCAAGCCGCTGCCATTGTGTCAGTCCTGCTGTGTATGGCTCTCCAAGTAAAGAGTAGTAAGTGGGAGTTAGTGGGATTAATGGGGAGCCAGTTGTACATTCTGAGTAGATTATTACTGTGGACCAGATGGACCTCCAGTGTGCTATTGTTCTATTTGGTTTGGTTGTTATCTGGAAGGCAGAACCTAAGATGTATTAAATGACAGGGTTGGGACTCCTCGTAGCTTCTGCAGTCGGTGTGATGTGAGCTCAGGTATTGCCTTTTGAGGTCAATGTGGTACTTTTAGACATTCAAGTGATTTGCAAAAGGTAGGCAGCATGAAGTGGAAATCTGGTAGGCGATGAATGGTTTATTCAGTTAGTTTGGGCAATGGAGATGATTTGGGTTTAATAAACACTCCTGTTACTGGAGTTTAATGCTAGCCTTTCTAGTTGAGCCTGCTCTTGATGTGGGAGTAGCGATTTATTGAATTGTTGTCTATTTTGGTGCATATGTCCTACTGTTCAGAGTTGCATTATATAGAAAGAACAATTGAGAAGGTACTTAATGTGTCCAATCTCCTTAGTGTTTTGATTTAGTTATCGTGGACAAGTGAATGACAGGCGTTGGTGTGACTAACCCAAATATGTCCTGTCTCTTTTTGTTCCTAGTTTGAGAGGCTGGCGTTCAGGTAATTTTTTACTCTGCTTGTTTTTGGTGTCCAGGTTTGTGGTGGTTATTTCTGTTATAGAATGACTAAACTGGTTTACATTTGGGGGTTGCATGTCTGATTATCTGATTGGTTCTGGTGGGTCTTGGAATGGCTGCTGGTTGTGTTTGGTCCAGTGTCGATATGGTCTGGTCATTAGGGGTGCCATGCTGGTATCTCAGTTGTGGTCCTGTGCCAGCTACATACTATTATGGATGTTCTATCTGCAGATGCTTTGGGATGGAATTTCAAACCTGAGAAGAAAGATCCTCTGTAATGTTTCCAGTTGAAACTTGGCATTACTACTAATTCCACATTGCTGTATCAACCAGTTCTGGTAGGCCTTCACTGGGAGAATTTTTTCCTGATGAATTCTGGGCACCTGATATAGAAGACACAGTGGCCTCTAGTGAGGGTTTTGAATTGCACTGTATTTTTGACCAAGAGGCAGTGGTCGATTTGGCAGGGAGTTAACGAGTTTCTATCTGTGTATCCTAGGAGGAGCCCAGATGCATCATTTTGGCATTTTAGTAGTCTCTAGCGTTTGGATTTTGGAAGTCCCAGGTAGAGGTTGGTGGAATATTCTAGAATGCATAGTACAAGTGTGATAACTGTCAGTTTTGGCAAGGTGCATCGAATAGGTTTGAGTTGGAAGAAACAACTTGCAAATACTGCTTTTACTTGAGATGAGGGTGCTGCCCATGAAGGGTCTAAGCCTTTTGATAGATGTGGTCGGCATTCTTTTAGGCCAGACAAATTAGGTATGGTCAGAGTTTCGGGAGCTGAAAATTATCCTTTCAATTTAGGTTGAGTTTGGTTTGAGGGGATTTGTCATGATCCATGAGTCTGCATTTCCGAGGCAGGTTCCAGGGCCCCCTTTGTTTAAGGATGTTTTTTTGTTAAGGTGTTAGATGGTGCAGGTGTCATCTGTGTAGTTCAAGCACTTCAGTCAAAAGATGTTAATGAGTGTGTTTTCTGTTCTGTTCTAAACTGGGATTTGGAATAAAGATTGACTTGCCTTGAGGATGACGCAGTGGGGGTCGAAACACGTGTCGGCTGAACAGACTGTACCAATGGGACAATTAAAATACTTTTGAAAGCTTATATTGTGCTGCTTACCACATTTAAATGGATGATGATCCATATTGAATTAATCATCATAACAGGTTTCTCTGATAACAATCTGTGGTAACCACACCAGATCTGGAGACGCCTTATCTCTAGTGAAAATTACCATTTATGTATTTATTTATTTGGCATTTGTGTAGCGTGCTGAACGCTCAAGGTATCTGGGTGCTGGTTGCAGCAGGTACAGAAAGGCATACAATCACTTAAACAGGTAGATTGCATATGTGGTCTAGTCAGGTAGTACAAGCAAATATTTTATGAAATGTGAAGGATCCTAAAGGCTTTGTTTAAATATCCAGGGTTTGGGTTTTTTGTGGAAGTACATTTAATTCTTAATATTATGATCAGTCCTTTCAAAAATAATGACGAGTCCTCATAATTTGTATCATTTAATGGTATGTTCACTGTATTCTCTCAACGGACGATGGAGAAACAGCAGCCAATGTATTTCAGAGCGGCAGGTCCATTCTTAGGGCTGACTCTGTTTTTCTCTGGCTACCTACACATTGATGGATGCATCAACATCTGATCTTATTGGAGGTCATCTCCCTTTTTATATGCTTAAAAAACTCTCTTCACAGATATGTTTACCAAAGGAGTTCCTGGCATTATGGTAGGTGCACCTACAATTGCCGGGAACCTTGTGACCACCAGACTGATCTAGATCTGTCATCTCTAGATGAAAAGGAAGAGCCTTGACTGGCAGTGGTTCCATTATCCACTCGAGGGCCATTGGTCAAAAAGACTGCCTTTAGCTGGATGTAGGACAACCTCTGTGTTTGGTCCCACAATGCTGGCGTTGGACAGAAGATGCAACTGGTGGTCATCAGTACAAGCTAACCCAAATTGAGTCTTCAGACAGAACTGGGGGAGAAAGAGATGTATCTTCAACATTGGCCCAATATATATCAGATGTGCATTGGTGCTGTGCTGAGGCTACTCCCCTATCTACCAACCTAGGGGGTCAAGCTCCTCGCCATAAGCAGTGGAATGCAGAAAATTCTTCTGTGACAGCCCCCTTTCCAACATGGGCACAGGGAGCTGAAGAACCTGCCAGGGTCTCTTTCTCCCCACCGATGCCACATCCTTCACCTCATGGCCACTCCAGTTTGGCCAGCGTCCCTGGTGCCTCAGGGCCTCCTGCCGTAAAGCAAACAGAAGACAGGAGGAACTCGCCTGGCTGCCTCAGCAAAGTTTTGCTTCTTTGCCACTTCGCCAAGCTCACCCTCAACTCCACACAAACTCCTTCTCCCTTTTGAGTTGATGACCATGAGTATCACCACTGGCTGAACTCATCTCTAAACCTAATACTTTTCTCACTGTGTTTAATTGTCACAAGAAGCACCTTCAACCTGTATCTCACATATGCATTGGTCGATACCATTATATTTTTTACAGATAGCTACTTGCCTGTATTTCTGGTATGTACCAACCTATTTATCCTGTATCTCCTTTGCCTGTATTTTTGACTACTAGCAGGTTGTTTTACCTGCCTCTCACTTGCCTGTATTTTCTGGCTGCTATTTGCCTATTTTACTTGTATCTCACTTACATGTATTAATTGGTTGTTATCTGCATATTTTACCCCCATCTAGCTTTCCTGTATTTTTGGTCACCACTATCCCACTTAACTTGCATCTCATTTGCCTGTATTTTGGCTGTTAATGGACTATTTTACCTGTGTCTCACATGCTTGCATTTATGTTCGCTACCACCCTATATTACCTGTATCCCACTTGCCTGTATTTTATATTTGTATAGCTCAGGCACGCTCAGTAGTTTTAAGCACAAAAGTGCAAACCAAGCATTACTCGTAAATTGATGATTGGTGTTGTAAAGGATCACTCCCCGACTTACACATTGCATATTCATAAAATATAATACACCCCAGTGGGGAATGAGACTAGGAGGACAGGTTGCAAGATTAGATAAAGTTTATATAAAGTTGGAATCCAGAGAACTCTGCTGCCGCGAGAGCGCTCTGGCAAACATTACAATTACATCAAATTATAAGGGGAAAAAGCATCATCAGTGACATCATTATATAAGGGATTACATTAGTTCAGGATTGGACATAAAGCACTGTAACATATGTAGCTTTAGGTGCAGCTTCCTCCGGGTTGGCTGCTCATTTGGCGGGAGGGTGAGCATCATGAGGTCCATCTGCCTGTGTCCGGGCGGGGTCAGGGTTAGGTCACGGTGGGATAGGGTGGACACTAACTAAGCTAGCATGAAAAACTACCACTAGTCACACAATAAACAATGATCATTAGTATACCTTTGAATACACTTAGAAAACCTATAAATTGCATGCATGTGATTATACCATCTGTCATTGGGACTTTTACGGGGTACAAGGTGTAGAGGGCTTGTTTTCTGTGATAACCTGGGCGACTGGGTGGTTCCTAGCACATAAAGGCAAGTGGGGAGTTATAATGAGATGTGTTGGTTTTAGGGCACAACATACTGAGACAGAGGTCTGGGTTTATTGGGGGCACTGTGGGTTGGGCTGCAAAGCAGGGTCACACTTCTGGTACATCAAGAGAATACCTTGGGAGGCCACAGGGTTACATTGGCAGTAATTTTCCAACAGCGGGGCCACAGGGGCGGGGGCAGGTTTGCGGAGATGGATGAGCTACAAGGCATGGTTTGAGCTGGTTCACACACAGGACAGTGATCACAAGCCGACCAAAGGAGCCGGAGCTCACCTCGCGCTGCTGGAGCAGCACGAGCCTCAACCCTGCCTCACTTTGCAGGTAAGGCCAAGGGTGTCTATTTTATTTAGACGTCCTATCCACGGCCGTCCACCGAGCTTTGTGTGCATCCGCACGATTACTGAAAATACTGCGTGTGGAATTCAGGACGGAAGGAAACCCTATATAACTGCAGAAATCGTTGCAGTTACTAAAGGAACATCTTCACTGTAATTGCCGCCTTTCCGAACCACGAGGGTTCGACATTCTTCAAGATGGCCACCGCCTTCTGAGGCATCCAACCGAAGCCCCACCACCCACCCACAGCCCACCCCACATGCTGATTGGTCACACATCCAGCAAAAACACCAATCACATATCGCCGGAAGGCGTAGCCGGGCCCCAGAACGAAGGACTGCCGAAGTCTGCCATCTGCACGGAATGCTGCCCATGCATTTCTAAGGTACTTTTTACGAAACTGCCATATCTGCTCCAAACAATCTTTAGCGAGCCCTAATTAACCCTGCATTACATGAACTCTTGCAGTGTCCCCACTATGTCAACAGGCTAGCGCTACGATTGTTGGCCAACTGCCAGCTGCGCTGATACCCTTTACCCCAACCTACTCCTCTCACAAAATGTAGTTCATAATCTAAAGTAACTTAGACCATACTCGCTGCACGGACCATCTGCCGGGTCCGGGCACTCCCTGATATCCTTATCAGCCGTGAAAGACCAGTCACCAATGCACATCTGACTGGAGGCTAACCGATTGTCTTAAGCACACTCCTGTGTATGTACACTATATCATAGCCTAAATGCTAACTTTTGTATGTTATGTGGGAGACTATTACTGCTTAACTATTATCGCCTTGAGTAGATACATTTTGCTCCCATTGCGTGTGCTGATATATGTCTCCAGGTGTACCTATAACCTAACTAACGGCGTGCTCTTGCACTTCTCCTACACCCTGCTTGCATCCTCATTGTAATTTCGATCCTAGGTGTGCCACTGCCTATGCATTCTGAACTACTGTGTATTTGGCCCATTCGGTTTATTTGTCAAAAATTCGAATCTAGGTGTGCCACCTACTGTGCATTTTGAACTGCTGCTTATTTGCCCTTATTGCAAAAATTCGAATCTAGGTGTGCCACTGACTGTGCATTTTGAATTGCTGCTTATTTGCCCTTATTGCAAAAATTTGAATCTAGGTGTGCCACTGACTGTGCATTTTGAACTACTGTTTATTTGGCCCATTCGGTTTATTTGACAAAATTCGAATCTAGGTGTGCCACTGACTGTGCATTTTGAACTGCTGCTTATTCACCCTTATTGCAAAAATTCGAATCTAGGTGTGCCATTGTCTGTGCCAGTGTGCATGCTCAGGTCAATATATGATTGATTATAATCAGCCATTGCTAGGCATCTGCACTCATCCTGCTTCACTGCACTCACATTTCTCAGGCCACTAGATGTCAGGAACATTTAGTCATTACAAGGTATTGGCAGACTCATTGTGCCAGTTTAGGCTGCCAGGCATTATTTGTCGCACCCCTTACTGATTAGTCTATCGAAGTTCCTAGCCGACCTCATCTACTACAATGCATCGTGCCCCTAGACCACACCAGCATTACTCAGTCTCGTACGCCAGTACCTTACAGATTGCACATCTGCCTACCCTTTACCTCATCCCCTATATATTGATCATTATTTTGGCTATATCTGGCCTACAGCTCACCTACACTACTGCCCAACACCACACACCAACCTCCACTACAACGCGCGTACCAATGTCCCCCACAATGGCTACAAATCTACCGTGCATACCCCCCGCATATAACACAATTTTGCTCAATCCATACCTAAATGCACCAGCCCTCTGATTACAACATTTCACCACCAGACCCACCCCCAACCAACCCTGCCCCACTAGCATCATGAATGCCAGGTTTAGCTCTCGCCTGCACAATAGCATCACCCCAACTGCCTGTCACCACACTTTGGCTGATACAGGCATATGGAATGCTGCTTCTCTTAAACCCACACTGTCTCTCCGGTCTAGATTGATAGCATCCAACCTCACGAGTCAACCCTGTGACACATCAGTTAGAAACCAAAGATTAGCATCCAGATGTCACCACTGGTCCTACCACATGAACATCCCTAGCATGGTAAAAACAAATCACATCACTGCTCCTGTGGCACCGATAATTGTCGCAACCCCCACTGCAAATCTGTCCAACACTGGGACCAAACTCAAAGGTGCACTTATCAACGCACACTCTGTCCCTGCTCACGCCTTAGATATTGCAGATTTCATCGTGACAGAAAACCTTGACTTTCTTGACATCACAGAAACCTGGTTGCATGCGGCTTCGGGTCCTGCCCTGACCCTAGCCATCCCTGATAACTATTCCATTATCAGATGTGATAGGGATACTAAGCAAACTATGGGAGGTGGATTAGCATTTATATTCAAGAGTTCCCTTAATCTTAGAGCTGCCAACACCCTACAGATGTCATCAGCTGAACTTCTCTCTATTAAACTACCGATTTCACTCAATCACACCGCTTCAGTGCATCTCTTGTACAGGCCTCCTGGCCCTACCTCAACATTTGTAGAGGACATCTCATCAATCCTAGCCTCTAGCACCAAGCCTAAATCTCAAATCATCATACTTGTCGACCTCAACTTAGGTTACCAGGACACGAATCATGCCAAAGCCAATGACGTAGCCAGTGTGCTGGCTGACTTCAGCCTCACCCAACATCTTAATGAACTCACCCATATCAAGGGTCGCACCCTTGACTAGGTCTCAGACATGAACTGTGCACTAAAGGTAACCTCTGTGATACCATGTGAGTGGTCTGATCACCATAAAATAGTATTTTCCATTAACGCTAGCCCACACATTCACAAACCTAACCTTGCACTGCGTACTTATACACGAAACAAGAAGGATATTACGGTCGAGAAACTACTCCCCCTTATCCTCCCTTTACTGAACTCGGCCTCCTCCACGTGTTCAGACCCTACTGCCCTAGTTGACACCTACAACCGCGTCATGCTAAAAGCTCTCAACACTGTTGCCCCACTCAAACTGCGCAAACAGAAACCTTGCAATCATCTCAATTCATGGTTCACTCCTCACCTGCGTGAATTGCGCATAGCAAAAAGAAAAGCTGAGCCACATTGGAAAAGCTCACCTACTCTAGACAATAGAAATAACCATACAACCACCTCCATCACGTACAAAAAAGCTATCCTGGTGGCCAAAAAAGAAGTGTACAACATTAGGATCACACAAGCTCAATCCAAAACCAAGGAATTCTTTAAGATCCTTAAGGAACTAGAGTCTCCAGTTGCTCCATTGGATACTTGCATCCCGGACGCTGAATGATGCTCCAAAATCCAAAAAGCACTACTAATAAAAATGGCCCTGGTCCAAGCCAAAATTAATATAAAAAAAAGCTACCTCTTGGACTCAGTGGGCATCCCCCAGTCTTACATTACCCCCATTCCGAAGCACCCATTCAAACCTTTCAGCTTCTCACCCCTTACCATCAAGGAAGTTGAAAATATCATCTTGAAGCTGAAGCCTTCTACATGCCAAGGCGATGCCTGCCCTGTACCGGTCGTAAAGGAAGCTTCTCATGACCTCGCCCCATTCATTACCTCCTTTTTTAACTCATCATTCAAATCGAGCACAGTGCCAGACAATTTCAAGGATGCCTGGGTCATCCCCCTAATTAAAAAACCTAACCTTGACCCTAGCAACCCTTCCAACTACAGGCCCATCACCACGGTGCCCTACATACTCAAAATTCTGGATTGTGCAGCCTATCTCCAAATCCAAGATTACCTTGACACCAACAACCTATTAGGTCTTAGACAGTCTGGCTTCCATCCAAGATACGGTAAGGAGACAGCCCTGATCGACCTAAATACCCAAATTGAGGACCTGAAAGATAAGGGCAAACAAGCTCTCTTACTCCTCCTCGACCTCTCCACTGCATTCAATTTGGTCGATCACCAAATCCTCTGCCATTACCTTAAGATAGCCGCTCACTTCTCAGACACAGCTACCTCATGGATCAGCTCCTTCCTGGCATCTAGATCCATGAGGGTTTTCTCTCCCTTAGCCGCGGCGGACCCAGCACATGTTCCTTGCGGAGTCCGACAAGGCTCCTGTGTATCACCCACGTTGTACAACGTGTTTAACAAACCGCTCTTCGATATTCTTGACTATCTGGGTGTCTCCAACACGAACTATGCAGACAACACCCAGATACTCATTCCTATTACTGGCGACTATGTAACCAATGTCAATGCACTCAACTCAGTCTACTCGGTCATCCAGGCCTGGATGGCACACCATGGGCTATGCCTTAATGATGAGAAAACTGAGTTACTCATCCTTGGCTCTCAGTCCAAACTCATGAAACTTGGCCCCAAATATAACTCCTTCGTTATTGATGGAAATATTATTAAAGTCACCAACATCACGAAAACACTTGGAATTTACCTGGATTCCACTCTCTCTCTTAATAGGCAAACCAACTCAGTAGTCTCAGCATCTTCATACACGTGTAAACTCATCACAGCTTTTCGGCCCTTCCTGACAACGGACAACTGCCTGATCCTACCCAGAACCCTCATCATGTCCAAAATTGACTATTGCAACGCCCTCTACTGCGGGACTAGTCAAAGGAACCTTGATAAACTTCAGGTTACCCTGTCATTAGGGCTGCTCTTAACATACCCAGGTGCTCCCACATCTCCTCTACCAGGCGTAACCTACACTGGCTACCCATTACACTTCGTATCTCACTCAAAACACTTGTTCTTACCTACAAGACACAAAATAATGCCGCTCATGCTTACCTGTCCAAACGCTTCACACAACACACAACATCTAGACCCTGGAGATCTGCACAGGCGCACACACTAACCATTCCCAGTTTCAAACTTCAGACAGCTAGAGGCACATGTTTCCCAGTCCTGGCTGCTAAGCTGTGGAACTCGCTACCCAATGATCTTAGGAATGTGCCAGCCTTCCAATCCTTCAAAAACAGAACTAAACGTTGGCTGAACTAACAGGATGCTCTGGCTTCCGCTTTGTAACTTTTGCAGCGGTCACCGCATACTGGTTACTCACTGTATATACTGTACTGATGACCTTTCTGCCATTCCGTGTAATATTTCTGATTCATGTTTTTTCTTAATGTAAATATGTTTATACAATGTTACCTTGACCTATCTATGTAACTCTTTTCTGTAACTACCTTTCCAAACATGCGCCCTGATGCCCGTGGGCATGGTGCACAATACAAATAAACAAAATACAAATACAAATACAGAAGAAGAGTGAGATGATACATTAAGTTATTTGTTTCAATTAACCCCGGCGCATCCATGAGAAAGAGAGTTGTGAAACTTTCAGAGAGGGAGGAAAAGGTGGGGGCCATCAATATGCCACAGGGATCATCAGTAAGGTCAGAGAGAGAGGGAACATAGATGGATGAGTGATGATTGCATTGCAGAACTGCAATATCACTGATTATAACACTAATTCAGTTTGGGGGTACTATCACTGCTAATGCTGCAGAAATATAACGAGGCCCTAAGGCCTTTAAATACCTACTGCAACCTAGAATCTTGCATGTATTCACAAAGCAAAGCTTGCTGAAAGCCTACGTATTTGTTACAAATCAACAATTAAGATTCACGCCATTCCGCATTCATTCTAACCCTTGAGGGTCACACCACACACAGGTACCCCCAATTTTACCTGTAACCATGGAGGATCTTCACAAGTGTTTTGACCACCTTACATTACAGCTCCTATACATATGCTACTTTCTCAAGGGGGATGGTTTAAAACTACTTCATTTCTGAAGAACATTATGTTATAATTCTGTGAATTATTGCAGGGGATTACTCACACATCCTAAACATTCAGTAATCACTCTATTTCCTAAAAAGGGCAAGCTTGACTGATCAACACATGGATACTAGGGGCCTATCATTCATAGCTCTTGGATGATATACAGGATTACTTACAGTATGCTTGCATTCCAGAGGAAGTCATTCGTGTAAGAATGTAGCTTGATTAGTAGGACTGCCCCAAGCAAACGATCTGTCTTTTGGATTTGAATGAACACTATTTGATCCACAATGATGAGAGGCTGCTAGCAGTGATATCTACTAGGACTTTTCAGATTCTGGTAGATTATGGCCACTAATTCGAGCTTGGCGACATCTGACAGACTCCAATACATTGATATTCAGGCGCTTCCAGGTCACTGCTGTTGATTAAATGGAACATGAGTCCACATGCTATTTCCGGGGTCGCGGCTGTATTTTGAAATGTTTACTGATGACACTGAGCGACTCAGTCATGTGGGGCAGGATTGGACTCTTTTCAGAAGATAGTATCCATTGCTATTGCGTTTACCCCCACAGCTCCCCGTTATCAATGCTATTATTTAAAACATGGGTCATCAAGCTGCTTGAACAAGATGTTCAAGTTTTTGCTCGTATCACTCCACTGGCAATTTAGGTGGATGATAGGGTACTGACGTGCCCATTAAATCCAGCCAATAGTTAAATACAATCGATGTCTTACTTTTATATAAATTACATTTTATCGGAGAATGGTGAAGGTTTTCAGGAATGGCGAGCCTGCTGAAGTACAAGAAGGACAAAGACATGCCAGGAGGACGTTAAAGAGCCTATCGCCGCTTCCCTCCTCCAAATGGGGTGCTAAGAGAGGGGTGCACAAGAAAGAAAATAGGTAATGATGTGCCCTTAGGCTCTTTGCTTGTGATCCAACTCTTTACAGGTGACTACTATGTTACTCTACTGAAGCTAGTGAAACTGGGCAATAGGAGCTGTCTCTGCTCCTTGACTATCGCATGTGGTGTGCAGAGAGTTTACTAATGTATATATTTATTTAATGTATTTATTTAAGAAGCTTATATAGTGCTTTTATCCAAAGAGCTGAACAAACAAGAAAAAAATACAGCAGTAGAAAAATTATAGAATTGACTAAGTAACTCAAGAACAAGATCTCACAGAGAAAGAGTAAACCATTTAGGAAGACAAAGACTGATGAGCAGCAGGGAGGAGCAGGGAGTTCCAAAGTGTAGGAGCTAAAAGTTGGGAAGAGCAGAACTGCGAGGATGCACAAAGAGGACAGGGAACAGACAGAAGAAAGTGAGAGGCAGAGCGGAGATCACAAAAAGGATGATACAAAGATACCAAGGAACAAAGATAGGGGGCTCTTATAGACAAGACTTAGACACTAAAATGCACACCTTAGTTTCACAGGAAGCCAGCAAAGACACAGAAGGAGACATAGAAGAGGCAGGTGGGAGGCATAAAAGAGTCCACACCGCAGAATTCTAAGATGACTGGTGTTGGTGCAGTAAGGGGCTTAAATCTTTGTTACTGGTCTAGTGTTCAATGCCTGGTTCTATAGGCAACAAAGAATTATTGTACTCCACAAACGAAATAAAGGAAGGGGATTGCTTCTGCACTTCATGCTCAGTGTCAGCAGCTTCTTATTGGAAATGTTGCCACTCTTTGGTGTTTAGGAGTAGGGACATTAGTAGAATGGGCTGTCCACTCTTGTGGTCTGTTAAATGTAGCAATCCCCCCAACGTCAGTGGGTGAACATGGCTGTTAATGGACTGCTAGCCCGAGCAAAGGCAGGTCCAGGTGAAACAAGGGCCTCAGCGAGGGCTAAGGGCCATTACCAGCAATGTGCACCCCTGACAAAGGAGTGATTGCTATTCACACCCTGGGGCTTTGACCGGGGTGCAAGTATATATATTTTGTTCATAGGAAACACGCTCTGTCTGTATTGTGTGAGCACCATTCTTCCATGAAAAATAAAAAAACAAGATGGCCCTTTTAAAAGTAAATAGAAATAAATGTAGTCCCTTTTCTTTTTCTATAAGGGGTGCAGAGGGCGTGGTTCTGTGACCGGAGACATGTAGCCCCCACCAGGTAAGTAGGGAGGGAGGGAGGAGGTTGTGGGAAGTTTTGTGGGTGTGAGGGAGGGTGGGAGCGTGGGTAGGCGACAGAGTAGGGCTCCCTTTTGCATCCACACAATCAAGATGGCGGCACCTGGTGAAGGACCTCAGGTGGCTGGAGAAACTTGAGCAGTACACAGTGTGTTCTTGTCTACATTACCAGCCACCTGAGTGGGGGAGCAACCCTTCCCCAGGTTCAAATATGCAATGGTAGAACATCCAAGATTTTTAAGGCTGACCTTTAAAAGACCACCAGGTAATTGAATGCATGGGTTAGAAAGAAACTGTGACAGAATCCCTAGATTTTTCCTAAAATGTATACCCTCACTGTGAAGAATTAATCTGTTAAATTTACACTTGCTCCTTCTTTTCAATATTTGAACTCTTCACTCCCCCCAGAATTAATCTGAGTGTAGCAGATGGATAAATCACAATAGATAGATACATTTATCATTATAATTTGCCACGTCTGCCAAAATATACAAACAAGCTATACTTCATGCTAAAACCACCACCTACAACACGAGACTCGCCAATGCCAAGTGCAACATATGAGAGATGTTTACCATACTCAGAAAATTGGAATTCCCTTTTTCCCTCCACTCAACTTCACCAAAGACGAGGCCTGGTGCACCGAGACACAAAACGCCCTCCTAGACAAAATGTCCACTCTTCACAAAAGAATCCAACTAGAGCAAGTCAGCATCAGCAGTAACACACTACCCCCACATCATCCTGCTTCCAACCACCTCGCAAGACCTTCCTCTTTTTCGCTCTCACAGAAAATTAAGAAAGCCCAGGCATCTAATTTCAGATGAGCTAGAGCCAGCGGCTTGAGTTTCCCGGTCATTGCTGCGAAGCTCTGGAATGCACAACCACCTGCCTTGACAGCCGAACAATCTTACTGGTCCTTCTGCAAACATCTGAAAACCTGGCTGTTCACATAGGTCACCACCCATTCTGTCCCCCCCTTATCACCTTCTGTTCAAGCCAAGAACTACAGCTTTGTAACCTGTACTGCAACAGCCCCTTTATGGCCATGGGTTTAGTGTGCTTTACAAATGATATGATAGGTTATTTATAATGCGCTTAATAACCAGAGGTTCCTAATCACGGAGCTGGGGATCGAACCTGTGTTGCTCTGTGTTGTCTTGCTTCCAAGGCGAGCACGTTGCCCCTGAGCTATCCCCCCGAGTCTGTAAAAATACATTTTAAAAATACATTATTTTGGATCAAGCAACTGCATTCCTTACCCTAGATCAACAGATATCTGGTGACAGCATTTCGTTAATGGGTGAGCGATTGACCACTGTTTAAAGTGCTTTTGAGTCTTCAATGTCTCTTCTTAAAAATAAAAATGTGTCATTTTGCATTCCATTCAGGTTTTGAGGTTCCAATTGGACTAAGAAACTTCTGTGAAGTTTTCAAGATTAAATTAAAGATTTGGAATGCTTACAAAAAAAAGGAAAGGTTTCTTTAAGTGGTATATGTTATGGTAAGCCTTGGATTTGAGAACTGGGAATAAACATAACGTTGCAGCTGGAGGCCATCCATTTTTATCTCTGATGGGCTGGTTTACCACACAAAGTCCTAGACAGGTGCAAGAGAGGAATCTGGTTATGACAATCACACAGAATACCCAGTAATATGTGTGCCTAGCCTTTTCAGAAAGATGGAGATTCCATTGTTTACGACAGCACACTGTATTTTGCAGAAAAAGTGTGTAGAAAGTCTGTCTTTTATTATGACACACCGTGCTCTCCCTGCCACTCCCCAATGTTTCCTCCAAAGGTTTCTTGCACATCCCTTGCTGCCAAAATTGCCTGCTCCACTTCCCTGCTTGTAAGGGAGAATTCTCAGAAATTGGCTAATTTCCTCCACCTTAGAGACCCCCAGCAACTTTGCTGGATTTTGAGGACTTGATTTTTTTAACCTGGAGAGAGTGAGGCTCTTTTTTCCTACTCTCTCATGTATTTTAGTGTGATTTTTGAGCTTTGTGTTTCATTTGGTTATGGAGCCTGACAAACTCCATAGGTATCATCTTTACATTGAGTCACACAGCACCTTCAGTGCAGTGGCACAGGGAAGTCTTTCAGATTTCCCAAAGGTTTAAGTACCTTCTCTGGGATAAACTACTGTTTCCCAGAGCAGTAAAGTTAAATTGACTTTACTTGCATTTGTAACTTTCTAGACCCAGCACACACTATCTTACAATAAGGTGCTGGAGGGGTTACCTAGTATCCCATTTTGTCTAGCTTCTCATTTAACATTTTTATGTTACCCTTTTCTCACTGAATGGCTGGTGGCAGTGGTTTTGTTTTAACTACTGTGGTGTGCATTTACCGGGGGCTGCGTTTGCAGTTGAAGTAAAGCACCCAAGGGTGCTATTTTTGTCAAAATGCTCCCTGTCTTCTTTTTTCACCATTTCATGGTGGAAAGGTCCTTCTTGATGTTTACTCTGCGCACCAAACCAGGTTTGTTCCCATTGTTTGCTTTACCTTCGGTGGGATTCACGAGTGAAGCCCACCTCTGGCTCCAGGGCGTCTGGGGAGGGTAGGAAGTGAGGGAGGTGCCCAAAACTCCCTGTGCATAGTCTCCTAGGAGACCCAAATGCACTCTGTAGTGATTGGCTAGCTGACTGTCCGGCAAGGGCAGCCACCCTGCTGGGTGTCTGATAGCTGGGCTGGAATGAATGGGAGAGAACTGAATAAAAGGTGAGGCTTTTGGCTTGGAAGGCAGAGTCGACCACTGGACGAAGGAACCGAGGAAGAACTTGAAGAGGACGCCTGCTGCAACTCATGGACCGTTGGTTTGCCCGGTGAAGCCCTGCTGCTGTGCTGAAACTCCAAATTCGTGTCGACAGAGAAGCCCCTGCATGGGCGACTTCTTCCCTTGAGTTGGTGGGACCAATCAACTCCAAATAAAGCCACCTGGATATCCTTCTCGGAGCTGGTTGAATTTCCTCAGAGTTGCTGCTGGAAACCGTATAGCCAGGGAGAGGAACAACAGATTATGTGCGTTGCTTTTAAGCTGGCCTAGAGCACCAGGAAGATCTTCCGAACTCCCAGGAAGCAGGACTGACCGAGCCTGAGCCCCCTCAACAGAGTGCCGGACCCCAGAAGCAAGGAAAGCCCATCTGGACAGCCAGGAACCGCAGTGTTGCTATTTGCGGTAGTCGCGAGGAGCTGAAACATTGAAGTGCCACATGTTTGGAGATTGCCGGTTGCGAGCGGTGACCATCCCATTGCAGTGCAGGAGTCCCCAGAAGTCCTCCCTCTTGTCCCCACGACTGAGGCCCAGGACCAGTGAGATCTGCAGAGCTAAGGAACAGAAGTCATCTGCTGCCCTTTTTTTTCAATACAAAGGTACTGTAAAAAATCTGAGAGAATTTACCTCTTGCTGAAGAGTTGCATGCATCTTCTACCACTCACAAGTCTAACGGCTTGTGGCCCTACATTTGATTCTTCTTTTCTTCAAAGAATTCTAAAACATTGTGCAAAGACTTTTCTACTTACATACCAGAAGAGCTTCATCCTATATAAGACTTTGCCCATTGACTTTGGTTTAGCCTGTTATACTGAATGACTCAGTTTAGGGGGTCCAAAAGTATTTGTCTGCTTAAGAATATTTGTGGTCTCTTGTTGTTAGCCTTTTCCTTTTACCAACTTCTAGCAGTATTCTAAATGAAAACAGTAAGATATTAATGTCCCCAGCACCCTATCTATTGATGTCACCTGAGGGTGTAGGTTGTGTGTGTGGGCCATCCCTTCACTGATTTAGAAACTAAGAGTGAATAGTATTAAAGTGTGTTTGTGTGTTACTTTTTATATTGCTCCCTTCTGAAGAAGGCGTACCCTAATTGACTGATAAATAAATTAATAATTGTTTATTCAAGAAACCCTTTGTGTAAGAGTTTATTTGAATACTTGTCACTGTGAATCTCTGTTTAACTCCCCTACAGCTCACATTGACCTCTCTTGAGATAAGCCTAGCTGCTCAACACGCTACCAAAACTGTGTGGCACAAGCTTATACCAAAGGTTGGGTTTCCTCTACCTGTAGTCAGAGTTGTTGTAGTGCACCCAAAGGGTACTGCATACAAGCTTTGCCTAGCACTGCTCCCTTGTACCGTTGCCTCCCTCACTGTGCCCATCCCCCTATGATTGTAAAGAGAACTGAAGCTAGGTCCACGCTCAATAAATGCCCTAATAAATAAAATATTACAATAACAATAATAATGATAATAATTCCGTCTTGACGATAGATCATTGTCTTCTAGGTTAATACTGGATTATATGTATAATCAGTGGCGATATCTTGCATTCCATCCAGTTAGCGACTAGGAAACCTGCTGGAACTAGGCCCAGACATGCGTCCCATCATGCATGAGGACTACAAATAATAACATATCATAAGCAGTGAGAATCATATGCTAAACCTCTACAGCGTGGTCTGCCCTAGTTGTCAGAGGTGTTAAGGCCGCAGGAGTTTGAATTTCCGCAGGAATGTTCCTCCCGCCTAAAGATAGAAAACCAGGAATGGAGATGCCCTTGACTCTGCTGGCCGCCTCCCGGAGGAGTGCCCAGGACTGTTTGAGATTTGAAAAGGATTTTATTTCATTCTTTCCCGCTTTCCCTCTTCCCTCCCGATCCTTCCAAGAAAGAACATTGCGACCTAGTTCCCCAGTCCTGGCTTTGTTCAGCTTTGCCTCCAGGTGGGACCATCTGGGAGGTGGAGGCTTGCTTGCACTGTTGCCATATGTTGCTCCCATTTCTCCTCATTTCACCTTTTGATTACATTTAATTAAGGCCTTATGCATTGCTCACTATGGGGCTGTGCTGCCATCATTCGCCAACATGTAATTCTGGTTTCATTCAAGCACAGAGGATTATTGGCCTTGGAGCAAGATCACTAATGTGGCGGAGGACCTGAGTGTGGTGATGTGTTTCCAGAAATGCCAAATGTGGCATACAATTGTGTTTTTGTTCTTAAATCAAGAGTGAGCTTCACATATAATTAAGTTTTCATTTTGCAATTGAAATGCAAAGGAACGCATGCTCCGGCGATGTTTCTTTGCAAACTCCTGGATGCAGCAAACTATTTGGCTTTTAAGTGACTGGAAGAGGGGAGTCACTAAATCGCTGGGGCGTTCGTTCCATAATGTACTAAAGTCGCTGGATTCACATTATTAAGTCACTCTTTGGATGGTGCAATATTGTATCCCACTGCATAGCTGCGGTAATATGCCTGCCAAAGAGCCGACGGAGCCATCATGTCTGCATTCTGAAGTCATTTGGATGAATTTGAAAGCATGGCATGCCACCACTTGCTCTGCAAGGTTTCTGGATCTTGTTTCTGGTTGGTTCCCTGTGCCAGTTCCTATATGCTTAATTTCGAATACAAACTAACATTAGAAAAGGCCATAACATCTGCTGGGGATATCACTACACACTACACTATGTGACTATAGGTACGTGTGTTTTGCTTTTGACAGAAACTAAATATTTTAATTGGATGGATTCATTTGAAGCACATTCAAGAACTGCATGTTCCTTTGCTAAAGCAAGGCCATTAATTATCAAGGAAGGCTGGCTCTACCAATACCTGCTGCTCGGTGAGCAATGGCTCAATAAGCGCCCACATACACTACTGAAGCCCCCACCTGTACATGGTTGCACCCACTTACTTACAACACCTATATTGCTGCCTAATTAGTCTCTTGGTCTACTTCACATATCCCTCAATGTGACATACATGTTGATACACATTACTCATAACACTTTATCCATGTAAATAAAAAATGTGCTTATACAAAAAAAAAACTTTATTTAAAACCATTGCACATATAGGTTCCTGGCTGTAATATTAAAAATGGACCACCTGATTCAATGTGTTGACCACCTATTTCATTTAAGCGTGTGCATACGCTTTTCGATAACTGCACGTGTCCAAGTTCATTAACATAAAAACAATTAAAGATTACACAAAACTAAATCCACCACCAAGTGACTATAAGTGACTCCAAAACCAATTGAAAAGCAAATAGACACAATGTACACACAAGATAACATAAATATAATAGGTCTTTCCACTATGAGCATCTTGACTACAAGATGTCATGTGCTATCAATAAGCGCCCGCAATTTCCCAAAGAGCATGAACCAGCAACATTATTCATATATGACAAAGAACAAGCAGAGAAGTAAAGAAACGCAGTCTAAAAGGATTGATGAAAACATCCGAAACTTAGAAGCTCCCATCTCAGTTGATATACTCTGCATGCTGCTTTTAAAAATGGTTGGATGTGCAGGTGTCACATGCAAGCGCTCAAAAGTGAATGATCCAATATATGGCGCACACCCGGAAGTGGATCGAAAGTGGCTGTTGGGCTGCCACACATCTATCGCTCGGACCTTACGAGTCGCCAAGAGGAAGCACCGCCTTGCATTCATGGTCGCAACTCGGATTATTGAAAAAGGTGACTCGTGAACTCTAAACAATCAGCATCTTGCACTCGCAACTTTATAGGACAGCAGTGTCGTTTTTTCTATCTTCCCATTTGCTGGAACTCACTGTTGCCTTGTGTTGCCTTTGCAACTCTGTAACGCTATTTTCTTCTCTCACAGTGCACGTCCCTACGCATACTGGGGCACTCCTCTGCCACTAGCCCCACCCACTGCCTCACAGAGAGGCTCTCCACTTCCACAAATACCATTGGGACTGCGCACCTTCGATCGAAAGTGGCTGTTGGGCTGTGAGGGTTGGGGGGCACTGAAATAATTTGGAGTGTCTCTGAGTTAAGATTGGGGATACTCACTACATGGTAAGTGCCTCAAGAAGCTTTTATAGGCCTTGGTTGAGATTATACTTCGGCAGTCACCTTTAAACGTTATTACTCTTAAATGGTGTACTCCCTTTGGAGTGGTCGGCTGCCACGCAACTCAGTAGCTAAAGGCGCACAATCAAAAAAGTTGCAAGTGTGCCTTTGCCTCGCATTGTGTAAACTGCTAATATGGAACATCTAGAAAGAGAGAGAACCTTGCTGCCCTGCAAATACGGCATCATCAAATGATGTAATCTGTCACAAAGTTGCCTTTGCCTATGCACGTGCGCAGGGAGAAGCATCATTACTTCCCTTCCCCACTTTGGCTGCTTCCCCTCCTACAGCATCCCTTGCTCGTATGTCCTCTAATCGAAAAAGCTTTCTCAGCATGAGGATGGATGAGCCTTGTTCCATCGGTGAGGCTACCAGAGATCCTCTAACCTCATCCCCCTCTGACAATTCTATTCTAGCCCCAGTAGTTTTGGCTGCATTAGAAAAACGTGTACGTTTTTCTGTTGGCCCTTCCACTCCGGTCACACTACCTAGTGGTAGGAGGGCAGAAGTACATCTACACTGCAAGGAAAGTGAAATGTCTGATCATTCCAGTGAAATGTCTGATCATTCCAACATGCCTCCGGTGCATGTAGCGTGCAAAAAACTGCTACTAGCCTCACCAACAGATACATTTCCCAAGATTGCACCCCTCCCTGACAATAACAAGTCTATTCCTCTCGTCACAGGAACCGCCCCCTCGCCCTCCTCAAGGGCTCCATCTCCCCCTCTAGGTTTTAATCTCCTTGAGCCATCAGTGGATATGCAAACGTTGGAAGCATCCTACCCTGTACTATCGAGAATTTTAAATCTGCTAGACAGAGGGCATGATTATACCTATTATGAATTAAATCATAATCACTGAATCAAATCTTATTTAAGATTAATAAACTAGAAGGATTTATTTTTGCAGACTCCCTTCGCTGTGAGGGCTTGGCATACCCCCCCACCAGAAGGACATCCCTGTGAGCTCGGTGAGTACTGCCATGCAAACTGAGCCCATAGAGGATGAGGCTTCTAGAGGCACACGGCCCATAATACCATCTACTGTCTATAGTTTTGCACAATCATTCGCACAAACGGTTGCTGCCCCACAGGAGGCTTCTACAAATCAGATACTCACCCATGCATAATTATGTCAAAGGGTTATTAGCAACACTGAAAGGATAGAGCAATTGCTATTCTTTATCCAAGATAACACAAATGACGCACACACAGACCCAATTGACCCCGAGGTACATATGGAGCTTGAGGGTTTCTTCCATCTGGATAGCCCGTCGGCTCTCACGAGGCTCTTTGAAACTGAGGCTCAGAGCACAAATGTTTCTCTGAAAGGCAATGGCAACCCGAAAGGGGACTATTGTGACAGTACTGGACAACTATTTACCTCCCGAAAAGAGAAACGCTTGTTCTTCAGAGCTCTAAAAAGAAAGGCTGACAGACAACCTCCTCAGCCACCCTTAAAAACCGCTGAGACTAAATCCAAAAAAAAAAAAATAATAAAAACGAAAAAAATACAAAAAAGGCACCTCTTGCCCACCTTCGAATCTAGCCAATTCAGGAGAGGCTTGCATACAGACTGAGCAAGGCTTCTCATTTGAGGAACTATCTGAGGAGAGCAAAAAAGCACTCCAACTTTCTACCAAAGTGGAAAGCGCCGATAATACTCATCCTGGCAAAAAGGGAACAAACTTAGCGGCTTTTCCGCAAAAGCTCAGTATGACCAAAAATACCATAGGCTTAGCGTCTGGTGCATTGCGCACTGCACTTGACAAAACTCCAAACATTGTGCAAACGCATTTATCAGCTTTCTACAAGCCCATGGGCATCAAAGTGGTACAAGCTGGTAAAATCCTACGTGAAGCTCCGAATGACGCCCAAACTGCACAGGGAACAAATCCAACTGAGAATAGAAGCACCATAGAACAGCCACACTCAGGCACGCACTTTGGTCGCGCTTCTAACTCAACTTTAGAGGAAAATGCAAATTCCTTTGATTCGTCAAACAGGGCAGAACCGCCTTTGGCACATCCTTTAGAAGCTTCAGCTCCACTCTTAATGCTATGTCGGCTGCAATATATTCTACCATCATGGGGTGGGAGACCGATCCTGATATATATGGAACCAAATGCCTGAATCGCTCTGCTCTGCTGAAGGCAGATTCCTGCACTACGCACTTTGCACTCGGATGACATAGAATGGGTCACATTGCCCCACATTCAGAATCATCGGATGGTGTGCAAAGTCCAATCTGATATCAATACGGACCTGGTGTGGCAGTATAAACGCAAATTACAATGGATTGGATTATCACCTACATCTTTTGATTCTTTAGATGATGCAATATGTTTCAACCAAACCCCACTACCTTGCCCCGCACAATCTGCACCACCAAATGCCCCCTTAAACACACAGGGGGAACTTAAATCTGCACTAATTGCACAGTTGGTCGCTCTGTCTAATGTCAGTAAAGATTGGTTGTGGCTGACTTCACTGGCTTCCACTCTGAACCCCACTATGGACAATGTGCCCTCAAATAATAAAGCCAATCTCATGGAATTCATGTGGTTTTAACAACCTATACACATGCTTTAATAATTCGACCTATATGGGTAGCTGTGATATTCTTATTTGTCAGGAAACGATGGCAACACAAAAAGTTACACTGTCAGGATTCTCTGTCCATCAAGTGCCTGCAGAACGAGGTCTAAGTGGGCGGCCATATGGTGGTATAGCCATTTGCTTGAATACAAACCTAAATATGAGCTCACAGGTTGTACACAACTCAACATCCTTTTTAGCTGTGTTAGTTTCATTCATTGACTCTCACTTGGAGTACTATCTTTGTATAGCTGTGTATCATAACCCTGCTCTAGTAAAAATAGCCAATGCATTTGATATACCTGATGAGCTACTTGACGAAGTACTATCACACTATCCGGCCTGTCAAATACTGATTGGTGGGGACTTCAATGCTGAATGCTGGGAGCTGTTTGCACATAGCTCACCTCTTGATTTCCCCTCCCCATCTGTACTCAGGGGCTGGTTATGACAGGAACATCTAACACTATGGGACATAGTTTTTGTGCCATTCCAGGTGCGGGGACCAGGCACACGTGGAGGAGGGGTCCTCTGTCTTCATGCATTGATCATTTTGCAACCTCTGTAAACTTTCAGGATCAGTGTAGTAACATCGAAGCACATGATTCAGGCCTTGGGGATCATCTTATAATCCAGCTGCTTATTGAGGTCACTATCATCAGCCTAAACCAAGACATTGATCAACCATTTCTTGAAGGTGATCATCCTAGTCTTTCCCTCAGATGGAATCACAGGCTTTGCGATAAAATGAATGCCCAAATTGATGCCCGGCTTGGCTGGTTGCCTGGTTCTATAAAATCTGAACCATGCGACAAAATTAACGCCAGGCACTATTTTGAGGTGATAGCAAGTGTGATGGCTACCACACGAAATAAAAACACCATGCTATTGCATACGAACCTAGATCGTGGTGAATTTGGAATTCAACCTGCCAAGCGGCTCAAAAATGCTGCCTTGCGTCAGCTTAAAAACACATGTTGTCCAACTGAGGAGTACTTGAGGCAAAAAAATAGGATCTGCAACACTTATCATAACAAGTGCATGAACCTGAAATGTCACTCACATAATTTGTCAAATCAGAAGATGCTTTTATCATTATGCTGTAATGATCGGCGAACAACCTGGGAAATGCTCAGGTCCGATTCAGGCACCCTAACTACTAACCAGGTCTCCACGATATCTGCAAATGCGTGGGTGACATATTATAAGAATACATTTGCTCTTCCTTCAAGGTTTGATACTATTATTGTAAAAAAAGAAAACATTTTGCCAAATTGACCTCTTCCACTGTGGTCTCTTCAGGACATAGAATGTGCAATTAACGCCTTAAAATACTCTGAAGCTGCAGGACTGGATGGTATTCCTCCCTGCGTGCTAAAACATAATCCCTGCTTTGGGCCATAATACTGAAGTCCCAATTTCACACCATTCTATCAAGTCTAGTTATCCCTTCTTCTTGGCTAGGCTCAATAATTGTCCCGATCCATAAAAAGGGATCAAGAGAAAACCCCACAAACTTTCGGCCCACCGCCCTTATTGACGCTGCAGCCAAAGTATTTGCAATTCTACTACTGCATGATCTCCATGCCCATTTGAAACAATACAACATTCTCTCTCTCTTCCAAATTGGTTTTCGGGCACAGATGGTGACGGCTCTAAACGCCACACTAATGGATCATCTACTTGCCAAAACAAAGGTTGTCGATTCTGGGCCACTATATATGGCTTCCATAGATCTGACAGCTGCCGTTGACGACGTGGTGTGGGGATTATTTTGGCACAAAATGCTAATGTTGGGCAATCCACTGCACATCATTTTTTAAATTGCGAAACTTAATGAAAACACGGTTTATTACATCAGGGTAAACCAGACAAGTGCAACAATCAAGGCCATCCCAATTGGGGTGGGAGTCAAGCAGGGTTGTAACCTGGCAGCCACCCTATTTAATTTGTATTTATGTGGTATAAACACCATTTGGACGAAACAAATCAGCTATCCTGCTAGACTAGCCCACCTGAAAATACATTGGCTTGCCTTCACCGATGATATTGTGTTATTCGATCGAACACCTTCAGGCCTACAAACAAAAATGTCCTTATTTGCCGAATATTGCTGCTCACATAATTTAGCATTCAATGCAGGAAAATCATACATATTCATATTCAAGAATTTAAAGAGACGTACCTGCTCTTGCAAGTGGTCCATTGGCAGCACTCTCATTCCTAGAGCATCCTCAATAAGATACCTAGGATACACAATAATTGATTCCTCTGCAACTACAACGTGGAAGGAAGTCTTAAATGAAAAATCTAAAATTCTTACAACACACATGCGTATGGTATGTAATAAATACTGTAAATTCTCCTTACTTCCTCTCTTTGAATTTTACACCCTCAAAGTTGAGTCCATTATTCTATATGCACTAGACATGTGTCTAGCTGATATTGATCTATTTCTTGACCAGTTGCAAGGACGCATATGGAAGGGGGTGCTACACCTGGCCAATTCTTTACCCAATGCGATATTAAGGCAGGAGCTAAGCTTGACGTCTGTCTGCCCGATACCACTGGCGACATTAAATCTGGGAAAGATGCCATTTCCTCTCAAAAATTCTTTATACGAGGCATAATGATAAACACTGCCAATCCCCCATCAATCGGAAAATACTATAAATACTCCTGCTGATTTAGAATTTCGGCAAGCACACGTAAATATTTGTTTATTTACGCATGATTGGTGTGCAACCTTAAACTCCATTGATTAACTGAAGAGTTACAAAGAAGCGGCCTTATTGTCTACAGCTTGCCTACCTCATACACCATACCTATTAAAATGTCCTTGTTACAAAGCAAGGGACTTCTATCTAAGGTTTAAATTAAATCAAATACACACATTGGACAGAATAAAAAATTGGCCAGTGCATATTACACCTTCTAGTAGCTACGGTTGTAGATTTTGTGATGATCCACATATGTACGAATCCCTAAAGCACTTGATCATATACTGTGGTTATTTTGAAACAGTGCGAATTGAAGTATTTGGAATGAGATACTGGGAGAGTTGATGGTGACAAGGGAATGGCTATGGCTCACATGCATGTGGCATGCATGTGGGGTATCAGCACCAAGGCCATCTTACACCTTACAAGGTTTTTGGGCATTCTAAATATGGAACTGGAGAGAAAAAACAACTTGCATTTTTCCTAATGCCTCTTTGAAGCTGACTTTTTATTTCTTCTCTCTCCACTAACACCGTTTGTATATGGATTAGTTGTTCTGTGTATGGCCTTTTATATTATCTGGACAAACAAAGGCATATACCAGTTAAGATTTGTCTTATGTATTATGGCACTAGCTAAAACTTTCGAATGGAAACTGGATAAATCACGACATTGTGCTCCCATTGGATGGGTTTTATGTTGTTGTTGAAATGTGCTCTCCACTAAGTGTAAATATTTTAACTCAATTGAGAAATGTAATATGCAGAACTTTGTTTTGTTGCTGTTTCATATTTCATTTTTATTGCTTTGAAACTGTACATGAAACGAGAACTGTAAAAGAAAGTTGTAAAAGTTGGTTTATCAAACTATAAACAACGTTAAATAAAAAAAATATAAGTAGCTTTAATAATCAGTCCAAAACAGCCATCGGAATGGAGAGAAATAGTGCCTCCTTCATTAGGTGTAACTGTAGTGCAAAAGTGCACCAAAATAACCTTTGTACATGTGTGAGCGAACCTTCATAGATGCACATATTGGTCTGAAGGCTCAGCTGTGCATGCGTATGGTTGGGCCTTTGATCACTGTAACCAAAGGTAGGCCCACCCTTAAAGAGTAGGTACATGCTTGTCTGTAAAGAAAGTTTATTGTACAAACAGCCAGGAGGGGTTAGATGGCATCAAAGAGCCAAACTAGCCTGTCTCCCGGACCCACACAATGAACACGCAACGCATTTTATACAATTTGCAACAGTTAAAACACTCCCAAAGGTTTTGCGACAGAGTCAACCCCCCACACATCATTAGTTAAACCTTTACAATTTAACCATATTACCTTTAGTTCCCACACTTCTTATTGGATACATTCATCTAAGCACCATCCTCTTTAACTTATAATTGCATGTTTCATATTTACACTACAGACATCTCTGGGGCCTTTCCATATTTGGTCATAGTTCCATCTCCTAGTTACATAGTTTACACAACTTACAAACAATTTAAATTATTACAGGTTCCATCTGGTTAGAAACTGTTACCGCTACTTGTGACACACACAGCTATTCTATGGAAATGTCACTGGTTTAAAAGAGCAAACACATTTCCTTTTGATCTATTGTTGCTGGTTTTATCGTCCAAACATGTTGGTGTCCATATTTAATTCCAAATCATGTGACTGACCATTCCAGCCCACATGGTCCCAACCCACACCTTGAAAACTCTGTTGAAAATCGGTGCTCCTTTACCACCAAGGAGCCCGCATCTGGTTTAATTGTCCGGCCCTAAAAGTTGGCTGGAATCCTCCTGCGATTCAATAACAGACTCCTATATAATTACAGAGATTGTATCTCCCCTTCACAATGCACCTAGACCACAAAAAAGACCTACCCGAAACCGACCATCTTTTTTATTTTTATTTTTTATTTGTGCATTTAATTTATTTACACAAACTTTAAGCACATTTATAAGAAAAAATAATATTTAAGAACAATGATAAAATACATTTCAATTTCACAGTGTTACCCTTAGTAATGGGATAAAATACATAAATACTTAAAAAAGTTGATAGCTGAAATTAAAAAGTACTGTGTGTTTGAAAATGTCCTACTTTGCTTCCTTCCATATATAATAGGCATCTGGCACTATTACTATCGAATTTGCCCCAAACAAAGAGGACCAAAATTGGTCCTTAGCAATGTCCTCGATGCTGTACACAAAATTTCCATAAGCCTTCCTACGCTTTCTTTCATTGGCACACAATTAGGCAAGATGTGGCGGCTAGTCTCAATCACCTTGTGGCACAATCTACAGAGGCATGCTTCAGTAGGAGTATTTTGCCAAGAACCAATGTAGTCCATGGTAGATAATATGTTTAAACGCAGGCATAGTACAACGCTTTTTAATTCCATAGCGCATAATTTAGTCAAGTAGCCACATGGCTATGAATAGCTTTGTCGTGAATACTCATTGCACCTTACTTCTATCAGAGAGTTCATCGCCCTGTCCCAGCATCTTGATTTGTTTTTTATCATCATAATTTCATAGTTAAGATCTGTGCTTAAAATGGCTGGCTCCAAATGTACTACTTCTATAAAACTATCTGATGTTTTCTTAAGTTAATGAATAAGAGCAATTTTCTCCAGGGAATGGTCACTGCTTTCCATCAACAGAAATAGCTCATTTGAGTTTTGACTGGTGTTCAGAAATTGTGCAAATTCCAGTCTCAAGACCTCAACTGGCACAGAGTTCACCCTCACATTTCTCCAGCCATTGTACTTGCTTATCTTTTAAAGCTACCATTCCATATAGGATGCTTGGAACCATGCTTGAGCAATACATTTCAAGAAGTCCCGCTATATTATGTCCACCACGATGCGCTATATAATGCTTGATGGTCAACCATTTTCTCTACGTTTTGGCAATGACCTTCTCACCATAAAAAGTCAGACTGGGTTTAATATTTATAGGGAATCTCAGATATATATATATTCAATTACCCTTTCTATAGGATTTTGTTTTATATGCAACACATGTTTACACTTCATCAGTGTCTGTGTACCCAAGGTCATGACTTATCCACGTTTATATCCATAGCATTGTTAATGGCATATATGCCTAGAGCACTCATCGAGCGCCTTAGGCCAATTTGTGAGAGGTCCAGGATTATAATATCATCGGCGTACAAAAGTCATGGTATCCGCACGCCATTTATTTTTGTGAGGAATTTTTGAGTTGCAACAAAGACAAGATTCAAATCTGTTGTGTATAGTTTGTACAAAATTGGTGCCACAGTTTGTGGCTTGGTATTTCGTACACAATCTTGCAGGATTTAAACCAACCGAAATATATGTATTTGTATACTGCTGTTGGATATAATGTAACAAGTTACCATTTATCCCTCATACTATGAGTTTGCACCAGAGCAAGTCTCTTGGAATAAGGTCAATGACTTTACTGAAGTCTATAAAACAACAGTATACATGTGTCCTATTTTCATTATTTTATTATCCGTTTCAGCTGTTAAATACTGCAATAAAGTGGTAGTTGCATTATAGTGTTTCCTAAAACCGGTCTGAAAAGGGCTGAGTATTTTGTTTTCCTTCGCCCAGTGAATACATCTATTTAGGAGAATTGTGGCAAAGATCTTCTGACTGGTGTCCATCATCGCTAACAATCAGTAATTATGTGGGTCCAACCTATCACCTTTTTTATAGATGCCGACCAGAACAGATTTACGCCATGACTCGAGGATACTACCCGATGATTCTATATGCTTTTATAGTTCTGTTAAAATCTGGGCCCAAAGAGCGGGTGAGCTTTCATAACAATGTATGGAATAACATTGGGGCCTGGTGCATGTTCAATACATTCTCCTCTTCAACATCCAGATTAGTCATACTTACTTTAGATTCATCTGGTATGGCCACTATAGCATGGCTTTCCTGGACACAGTACAATTTTTCAATGTAAGCTAGCCATTTACTTTCTGGGATAGGCTTTAACTCACCAGGCGAGAGTCCCTTCTTATACTCATTAAAATTAGACCAGAATTTAAAGCTACCGTATGATTTCAACCAACCAAACAAGCAAAGCCAATACAAATTTTTGGTTGAGTGCTTATGTTGTTTACGCCAGTTGTTATTTGGTGGCAACATTTTTTATGCCTATCTGTTTTTCATCCTAGTTCAGTTTTACGTTTGCTTTTATTGCAACTCTAGCTTTCCGATAGATTTTCTTTCTTTCACCCATCAAATAATCAAATGGTTTTCTTGCTTTAGTACCGTGATTTATAATGTTATCACCACTTTGCCTACAGATAAAACTGCCCTTTGCCTTGACCAGTTGCTCTATTTCCCAGTTAGATTTTTGTAATGCCTTTTGTAGGTTGCCATGCATATCCCATAATGCGTTGTTTATTTCCCTAATATTCAAAGCTGTTCATCGTAGACCGTTTCCCTGAGATTTTGAGGAAACCTGGAAACTCATATACTGGGTTGTATATAGAGTGCCTATGTTTAGCTCCCATCACAAGGTTGTGTGGACTGCACCTCCTTTGTGTGGTGGGGTCACTTAGGATGTAATATGTATGTGTAATGACTTTACCATTTGACCATGTTTATGTCAGAGATCCACCATTTGCTGTATCTAGTGGCAGAAAAAGCAAATTGTGGCTTCCTAAGAAGCGTGACCGAACACAATCATTACTGAGTGAAAGGGCGGCTAACATAGGCAGATTTCTGACATTGAAATCGCCAGCTATAACGATATGGCCCCTGGTGATGTCTCGTGCCACTGCATCGTCAATAGCATTGTCGATAATAGACATTATGCCTTTGGTTTGTGTACCCCCGGTGGGTCGTATACATTTATGATCAAGATCTCACTGTTTTTGTCTTTAGTTGATTTTAATGCAGCTGGTAATCCATAAGGGGATCTCTTGATGTGTGGAAGAGCAGTAAGTGTGTGCTGCAGGCTAGCCCCTATAACAAGCCCACCACTTGCATGATCCCTAGTTGAAGGAACAGCATAGTTTTGTAGTATCTGGAAAGCATAAATAAAAAAAAGATTTGGTACACCACATCTCCCGTAGTAGGAAAACATCACTTGACGTTATTTGTTCTAAGCCTGCAGAATGAAATAGGAAGGAGTGATAACGCTGGCCATCTGATATTCATCGCAACTGTTGCTGTCTTTCCCCAATTTTATAAAACTAGTTTTTCAAGCACACAGAGTTCAATTGCTCAACCCAGGTGTTTAGCCAGTGCAATTCCTAACTTGTCACAGAACTTTGCGGCAAAACAGATCTGTATATTCATACTGCCCAAAACGTATTTCCCTAGAGACCCCATGCATGTTGTGAGAAACCAAAGGGTGTCTCACCTACTAGTCCCCAGTTATCTCTCTTTCAGGTGTCCAGGACATGGTAATCTCCTTTGGATCCAGACCCTGGGGTTGAACAGTGTGGGAGGATCACCTGGGTGAGGTGTCTTCTGGGAGTGGGTGAGCCAAACGATGGTGAGACGCAGTATTCCCACCTTTTCTGTACCCATACCCCATCCTATTTTATAGGATGTTCCAATGTCCTAACTACCTCCCGTTTCCACACAAACATTGTGCAGAGGAAGAGGGAGACTGAGAGTAAAGAGGCTAACCCATACATATCTCATTGGACATGTCCCGCTAATCGGGTCAGGCAAAGTCAGGCACTTGACTTTAATCACATACATCTGATAACCAATAGCTCTCCCTATGCGGATAAAAGCCAGAACATAGGGACTCACTTTCAGCAAGTTGGAACACGAGAAGGAGCAGAACTTCTGTGGCAAAGGTGAACCTACTGGAGCAGAGCGACCAACAGAGGGACGAGAGCAAAGGGTAGAGAAACCCAGCAGATCCCTGCAGGAGGTTGTTACCTTCGAAGAGCCGTGAAAGATACGAGGAGATGACAAAATCCCAGACAAGAAGACTGCATTGTGTTGAACTGTAAAATAACTTTTTGTGAACTGGAATAAGTGACTTTAACGTGGAAGGCCAAGCGAGCCTAGATCCACATTTTGAACGACCTTGTTTCTTTGAGAACCTGAGCCAGAGTGTGTCATCCTGTTTTACGGGGGCCACCTTACTCCGTGCTGTCCAACGTGGGGAGGAGAGCTGACTCAGCCATCTTGATCCTTTATGTTATAACACTGATTTTCCTTTGCAAACATATTCCCCTTTGCACACCTTTTGTATAAGAGATAGGGCAGGCAGTATGCTTTGTTAGTATAGGCTATTTTGATTTGACAAAGACTGACTAGGAATGAGTTTTCTTTATTATTTGATGGTAGAGACTGCTCCCATCACAGCCATAACGCAAAGTAGGAGTTTTTACAAACCCAGAAAATTGAATCAAGGTTTTGAAACCTGTACCTCTTGTGTCAGTGTCATACTTGTGATACCATGCCTCCCTTACAATGTGTTCCTATATATGTATGTTCAGGACTACCGCATCCCATTACACTGATTTTCCCATTGCCAATCTCTTACCTCACATGCACATCTAGAACTCCCCGCTGCCTGATTGTTAAGTGCTGTGTGGAATGACACACCTGTATTACGTTTATATTTTATCAGCAGCTTTGGCACTTATCTTGTTGTGCACATGCAATTCGAAAATTATCTAAAACACAGATACACTAAAAATAACGCATATCTCATTCCCCTTAGCTACACTAGATCCATTTTAAATTGCCACATTATGTCAACATCACTGTCATCCCAGCCACCAATTTTGTGCACGCAATTCAAACTTCACTTTACCCGTGGAACCCTCATCAACCACCCCAACACATGCATGCACCGCACACATTTTGTGACAAGGTCATGTACAAACACATTATACATGTACACTAATAGCCCCTGTTAAAAGGGCAACCCAAGCATGGCAATTTTCTATATTCTTAGTCAGAAGCCATTACATCCTTGTCTGTCTTCTTCATCACAGTCGTACTCATATGAGGCTCTGCCCTGTGAGACAGACCTTCCATAATACTTTCCAAACAACATGGGGGGCTGACCACTACATTCCATTCTCCATGTTTGGTCCCATTTATTTTAAAAGGCACCTGCCCTCGGGCGGTTATTTATTTTCTTCCATGACAAAGCACGGATGCCCTTTCCAGAGACCAGAGAAGTATATATTTGTTATGTTCCTTAAATTAGGTATGCATGTGCAGATATTGCTGGGCTCAACATGTTTGTTTCATAGGTTAATCTGTTCTCCCTCAGGCAACGGCTTTGGATGGCAGCACGTGCCTAGACCTATTGTCTCTGAGGAGTATACAGTGCATCACTGCAGTGCAGCAGGATTGGATTGCAGGACAGGACGTGCTACTCTACCACCGCTGTGGCCCTGTTCATGGCACAGGCAGGCATCTTGCTTGTTTTGAAGACAAGTCCCTGAATGCACACACCAGAGAGAATACAACCTGCTAGGGAAGAAAGGCCCACGTCGATCTTGTAAGGATAAGTTTTAATCTCACACACAGATCAGAGCAACAGTAAATAACTCTGCTGCTAAAATCGTTCTGCCAAGAGAGGGTACAAGCAGAATGTTATAAAGAAACACATTGTCATCAATGAGGTGAAAATATACAGTAAAAACCTACATGTCTGGTTGGTGTGCACCTACACAAGATCCACCTGCCCATAAGGGATGACAGGTCATTGGTTCCATCCCAGTCCATCCAGCTTCCATCACGTGGGTGTCACAGAAATCATCTTCTACTCACCAACAAAGGTAAACGAAAAAAAATACCTACACTCCTAACACAATGCTACTCTATCATTATACTGTGCACCTGGCAGGCTTTAGGTCTGGCACAAAGGAGGTTCTGGGGCACTCTAACCTCCACACACACATTTCACTGACTCCCTTACATGCCATCCGGTTCCAAGGTCTCCACCCTCATTTTGAACTATAATCTATCCCTGCCAGAATCTCGCAGTAGAAATCATATAATTGTAGCATACAGACGTGCAATGTCCATCCTCTTTCTACATTTCAGGACTTGTTACTTTGGGGTTGGTGGTCAAAGGACACCTGGTGCCCTGGAATTCAGAGATCGTGAGGTTTAGTCAGTTATATGGGATATAACTCGTGGTTGCCTGGGGATGGGCTGGGTCATGCTTTGGCCAGTGTGAGATAACATGTACACCAGGCACCGCTCTATGATCGCAGCCTTGTAGGGCACATTCCTTGCAGACAGGAAAACATCTTTGCACCACTATTCAATCAATAAATTAGCTTTATGGCGGTTAGGGGTGTGGGCTGTCCTCATGGGAGCTCGGGCATGGCTGGAGATTTCCCACGTCTCACAATTAGGGCCTAGTGCATGAAATGTGATATTCACTGGGCAGGCCTAACTATAGTTACTAACATCTACACAGAATGCACTATCATCTATACAAAATGTCAGTCTTGCGTGTCGCGCCTTCATCTACTTTATGTGGATTGATTATATTGGGGTGGGGTCCTACCACTGTCCCGCTTCCCCCTAGACCATCATAGCATTTCGAATGCGGCTCGCCTTACTCTGGTTCCATGTGTTATATCCCCGCAAAAATATCGCCATACAAAAATATCGCCATATTTTTGCAGCAATATTAAGGCATGAAACCTGCGGGGCACACCCATGTAACCCCTGCATTCTTTTTAAAAGGAGTGGGGGACACCTCCCCAACCCCTGCTCCCAAAAATCCCCAAAATTATCCACCCAAAAATAACGATCATATATACAGCGATATTTTTGGTGGGGATAATATGCAGTGATACCCTTACTCTATAGCACTTAGGGGGGGGGGATGGGTCACCCCCTTCCCAACATTCCCCCATTTGGTTACTTTTACAGTAACAAACGTTTTATTACCCCTCCACTCCCGCTATCTCCTTTATGCTTCCACGTATGGCTGTGTCCCCCTTATTGCTACCCATGCCCTTCATACTGACTGTAAACTCTCCCCCTACACGCATATTCCTCAGGTGAGCAAGTCATATAGATGCATCCCTCATCCCCCTCCAGGTCCACCCAAACCTCTGTATAATTCTCTATATCAGGGGGTATAGACAATCAACTTCATTTACATACGGGATGGGGAGCAGTTCATGCTTAGGGCCAAATTGTGGGAGATCATTCTGTACTTCAATATTTTTTGTCTCACGAGGTGCTTTTGAAACCCTGATTGATACCATCATTCTTGTGCTATTGGGTGCCACATTGGCACAACATCAAAGGCCCAGTTGACAGGTGCAGTAAATAACAAAGATGAATACGATGATGGGAATCAACATCTTCATGATCACTCCGAGCCACGTTGGGGCAAGTCAAATGCCATGGTGAACCAACCACTCTAATGTACTCCTCCCTCCTTCTTCATATGAACACCCAGGCCATGGACGGCTGCAATGATGTGGGATAACAATGCATTCTCTGCAAGTCCCGCCTTCCATTGCAGTTAACATGTCCAGCACATAGTGGGTTTGCATCATCATAAGTCAAAATGCACGCAACTCAAACTTGTTCACATTGAACCCATTCTCTGTATCTTTTGTGAGCTGGACCAGCTCCCAGCTCACAATCTGCAACCATTTGGCATTTGCTGTGGCCTACACTCCCAGCAACAGAAGAGATGCGAAAAAGGATTCTGCTGAGCTGAAGAGCCTATATTCTTCTGGTATTTCAGCAAGCAATGCAGAAGAGTCTTTGGATATGTCATTTGATCTTTTCGTCCTCTTTAGTTGTTGGAACTGTCCTTTTCCACGCAGGATGCAGAGCTCTTGTGTAGATCACAGGTTGTTTTCTTCTTCGAATACGGGAGGGATAATTGGCTCCTCTGCAGTCAGTGCTCCCCCTTTCAGGTTTTCTTCTGGGATTACTAATAGTGCTGAGTGCAGCGTGGCTACTGAACAACAGCCCCTCCATGATGGCGGGAGGTGCTAGTAAGCTTGTTGGCCACAGACCCAGTAGTAATCCAACACAGCTGCCATTCCCTTCTTCATGTCTGCAATCGGGAGAGTCTTATTTCAATGTTCGTTCGAGCCAACAAAGACTGTACGCTTGCTCAGGAAACCTAGTCCATATACTTATTCCCTGTGTACACGCACCGGCTTTTTCATTGTTGCAATCCACGGTAGCGTTGTGATATGATCTGTCCATATTTGTGCACAGAAATTGTCTACTAGTGCTATCATATCCTTGTTATGTTTCCAGTCCTTCTGCCAGGCATGGTAGTGTGGTGTCCTGATATTTGCCGACATGTTTGTGTCCTTTCACTATCAAATAGGGCAACTCTTCACACTTGATGTTGTTTGGATTGTCATTGCATTTCACAAGTTCTGGACTCACCAATTGCAGTTGCACAATGTGTGCCTGGAACTTTCGTTGAATAGCGCACGTTTCACTGGGTATTGTGCTTCTATAATTGGGACTGCTTGCTGTACTAACACCTTGGGTGCACCTGACGTGTGTGGAATGAGTGAACACACATAACAGCTTCCAGAAAATCTAGGATTACGTATATCCTCAATCACATCCAAACCCAACCCTTAATAGGTATCATACTTCTTTCGTATTTCCTTTTCATTATTCTATACACGCTCTAAAGGGTGCCAGTTTTAACAGTGCTATCAAAAATGACGCAATATTGTTTCAAATTATTAAACAATCTTTGACTTGCTGAAAACAACCTTTTCACTGTTTCCCCATTGCCAATTGTGCATGTACTCTCGCTGTCGTATTGTACCTCTTATAATCATCACCAACATTTATATCAACACTATTGTTACTCCTATATTAATTTCCATTGTTATTGTTAGCATTAATATTGCTACTAATATATGTAAATCCACTCACATTGTTAACATTTATATGTACTGTCCCGTTTGAATATGCAATCCCATTCCCACCCTTTATAGGATCTCCTCCTATAACATACTCTCCGCAATAAAGCCCCAACAGCGCCATCAATATCATACATGTATCTTTCAATAATGGTCATCTCCTAATAGTAATCATATATCCATATATTGTCATTTGTGCACCTACACTTCGGATCCCTATTTGCGAGATTCATCATCTTCTTTCCTGAAATGGAAGCAAAATTACACACGACAAAGAAACAGAGAGATGCACAGAACTTACTGTTACACAGAGAAATAGAGAGAGAGCAAACAAGAGAAAGCTTGAATGAGTGAGAAAGAGAAAGGGAGAGAGAGAGAAAGAGAAAAAGAGGTCCAGATAAAGAATAATATGGAGCTAGCAGCTGGGCTTCAGCCCATCAGTGGAGTGTGACACAGCACACCTATCATGCCTGGACAGGCCAGTAAGGTAGATAGGGTGCAGGTACTGCTGCCCCTCCTTTTAAGATAACTGATGTGCCAACATGCTGTCTGGAGGTGACCTGCAGATGTGGTAAAAGTGTACCCAATATCGTATACCCTGTACTTTAACAGCGAGGGGAGTGCAAAACACCACCTTGAAGGGCCCGTGGAACCAAGGGCTGTTCCACCTATGTACAAAATTGTGAATGTACACAAAGTCATCAGGCAGAAGTGGTTGTGTGGTCATGCACTCAGGGGTGTCCAGTCATTATCTCGAAAACAAAATGTCGAATTACAATAATGTCGAAGCAATAATGTCGAAAACAAAAATGTCGATTTTTTTTTTTTAATTTACATATTTTTTTGGGGTTCCAGTGGTAAAAAAAGGGGTAAAACATAAAAAAAAATTAAAAAAGGGGGGTTGGGGGGGAACCCCCCCATTTCGAATAAAAATCAACAAAAAAAAAGAAATTCGACATTTTTGTTTTCGACTTTATTTTTTCGACATTATGACTTTCGACATATTTGTATTCGAGATTATGACTATAAACCGCACTCAGGATCTACCGCCGCTGTGGTTGCTACATCTGGTGTATCTGTTGTCTGAATTCTGGGAGGTGCAATCTGTCGGGAGACACATTTAATTGCCTGCGGTGTGGTCTAAAAATCTTTGAACTCTTCTTACTGGGGATATGCGGGTGTGCATACACCGACCAGTGACACCCTTGTGAGGTGAGAAATGATGGTCTTTGATGGGCTCTGTATGTAGATTGAAGAGGGCCAGGGGAAAACAGTGCACCCAGTTCTTTTTCAACATGGTACACAGTTCAAACAATTTGCTTTTGAGGAGCCGGTTGATTCTCTCCACAATGCAATTGGCCTGTGGGTGGTAAATTGAACAATTTGGTGCTTCACTCCAAGTAGTGATGTGAGGTACTGAAACAGTATATTGAAAAAATGTGCCATTGTCTGACAGTAAAAACTCGCACACACCCCATCAAGGAGAAATCTTGTGTACCAAAAATCTAGTAGCACAGTTGGCATCTGGATGTGTGCAAGGCCCTGCTTCCACCCACCCTGAGAAAGGGCAAACCACTAGTATGAGCTACCTGGAGCCATTGCAACGTTCACCCATATCAGCATAATCTATGTGTAATTCACAGACAGCCAAGTAGGACGGGCAATGTGCCCTGTAACATCGGTAATGTCATCCCTGTACTGAAATCTTGACATGTGGTGCAGTGTATGACCATTTCTGTGATTCTCTCCTGGATGTTTGGTATAAAATAGTGCTCCTGTATATCTGCTGCAATGTGCTGCTTCCAACTGTGGGAGGGATAGTGTAACTCTTCAAATGCTACTGCTAGCAGCTCAGAGCTATCTTTCCGGAGCTCTTGTGTCTCCATGATAGATCCGTTGGGGATTGCTTGCATCCCCTTTGTAGCCGAAATTCCTTTTCCCTTTCTGGTGCCCTACCCTGTAGCTCTATTATCTGGATGATAGGCATTGCTGTATAAGGTGTTGGATGTTCACAGGCTGGTGGGGTGGTTACAATGTACTCAGCAGGCATTTCATTTGACAGATACGACACCATTTTGACTGCCGCATGGCCAGCTCCATTCCCCATCGAAATTTCATCTGTCTCATTAGTGTGGGCGGCAACCTTGATGACTGCCAAAAGAGATGGCTGGGGTAATGCTTCTATCAGTATTTCTAGCAGTGCTGCATGCTGCACTGGGCATATATCCACACTCCGAAACCCCCTTCTCTTCCAGTGGCATAGACCGGCGTGCACAGTTGTTATGTACGCTAAGTCCAAATATATTGTGACATGGCACTTTTGGGACGCTCTCAATGCTTCAATAAGTGCTCTGAGTTCCGCCGCCAGTGCAGAATAATGCCTGGGCAATCTTTTCATGACCATCATCTCATACTCCCCTTCCTCAAGTTGTACCACTGCTGCCCCTGTATGTATTTGTCCATACTCCTGGTCAATTATGGATGACCCATCAATGAAGAATAACTCACCCTTCACCAATGCGCAATCTTATGCTTTCAGGATATCATGCTCCTCCCCCTCTTATGTGGTGCAGTCATGCATTGTCAGATCCTCCGCAGTGGGCAGACTTTTAGAAATGTGGCCAGATTCACTGTTTTATTTATTTATTACATTTGTATAGCGCACAAACAGCCCATGGGCATCGTGGTGCTGTTACTTGTTGGGAACTTAGTTGCAAGGAGGTGCAAAATAAATTTTTTACATTTTACATATGTAGCACATTAATATATATTTTACATTGGTAGCAAATGAATACAGTCAGCTAGCAGTGGTGTAACACAAGCTCTGGGGGCCCCCCTGCAAGCCATGCTGAGGGGGCCCCCCCAACTCGGCAACAAATCACGAGTTGCACCACACTCTGGGCCGCCCTAGATTACCACGCTTGCGCAATACGCAAAAATGTGTTGCTGAAGGGGTATGCCACACACTGCACTAGGAGAAAGATATAAATATGTGTTTTAATGCAATATACAGCACACTTTAGTAAAATTGACTAAAAAGCCACAGTGTTTGCTATTGTCGTGTAGGGTAACAGCAATCTAAAACATGCAAGTCACCAACAGTGCACATGAACATTAATGCTTTGCTATTAAAAATGCCATGCCACAATGAAAGCATGTCCAACTGGCTGCACAATGTAGACCAGTGTAGACACATAATAACATTACAGTAACATTAAGACATACCTAGACTGGTTGCACCAAAATGCCAGTCGAAGCAATAAGACTCATCAAGAAGAGAGCACACATTCAACCCTGCGTCTCTACGGCCTCTAACAACACAGCCAAACTCTTTTAAATCTGCAAGGAACTGGCCAATCCTGTTGCGGTTTCTACCTCTCCTGTTCCCTCAACAGGACGTCTGTACGGCTTTGGCCTCTCGCTTCTCCGCTAAAACTCACGACATCCTGTCCACTATCTCCTCTTCCTCTCTCTCTCCCTCTCCCGGCCCCCTTTGGCCATCTCTCCCTCTCCTCCTCCTTTCTTCTCTTTCTCTCTAACACCTGACAATGTTTCTAGACCAGTCCAATCTATGGAAGTGCCGTCGAAACAGGTGCTCGCCTGCTACTCCAGAGCCATCAAGGACCACATTGACACGATCCAGCCTTTGCCGATTTCTGTAATCATTCTTTTGCCACTGGAACTTTCCCCTCATTGTTCTGCCACTGGAACTTTCCCCTCTCCCAAATTCTTGGAAAAGCTGGCCACCTGCCAGCTTACTCTCCACACTGAATCTGTTGGTTGTCTCCATGACCATCATTCTGGCTTAAGAGCTGCCAGACGCACGGAAACTGCTCTCCTGAACACCTGTGAAGATCTGATCTCTAACCTTGATTCCAGCATTCCTTCTGTCCTCATCATCCTGGAACTGTCCTCTGTTTTCGACACGGTCAACCACGCCATCCTGATCAATTGACTCTGTGAGAACTTGGACATCATGGATCGGGCCCTGGAGTGGCTGACCTCCTTCCTCTTGGACTGCCCCTCCCAGGTCCAACTCTGTCCCTTTCACTCCTCCACCTCTCTCTACATGTGGTGGTCTCCAGGGCTCTATCCTCTCACCCTGGTTTTTCAACCTCTACTTGGCTCCTTTGACCCACCTGATCTCTACCTTCTCCTCTAACTTACAGTGTTATGCGGATGACACTCAGCTTTCCTTCAGGCTCCCCTCAGCCTACTCTCCTCTCTCGCTCATTCCTGGTGTCCTCTTCAACTCCACTCTCTCTTTCTCTCCTCACATCTCGGACGTTGCCAAGAAATCCCACTACCAGCTGCACCTCCTCAAAGGGACTCTTCCATTTCTCACTTTCCCCCAGAAGCTCACTGTCTCCAGAGTGCTAGTTCTCTCTAGGCTGGACTACTGCAACAGCCACTTTCTCAATCTGCCTTCCTCTACTCTCCACCCTCTGCAGCTAATGCAGAACAAGACTGCAAGACTTATCCTTGGCCTCAAGCCAAGGGACTGTATCTCTCTAGCCATGAAATCTCTCCACTGGCTCTCGGTGGCTGCAAGGATCAAGTTCAAGACCCTTTTCATTGTCCACATGGCTTTCTGGGGTTGGTATCTGCTCTACATCCAATGCTATCTTCCAAAATACCTTCCTTCTCGAGCCCTAAGGGTTAGATACTTCTCCAGGCAGAGAGTGGGGGGCAGATTCTTCTCCCCTGCAGGCGTCTCCCTCCAAAATGGCCCCCCTGACCCTCCCAACCTTGAGCTTGACCACCTGAAGTCCAAGAAACAGCTCAAAACGTTCCTCTTCTCCTCTGCTTTCTCTCTCTCCCTCCCTGCTGACCTACCTGTGCACTGTACCAACTGGTTGCTTGGCTACCCTCTGTCTCAGGCTCGTTCTTGATCAGTCACCCTTGCACTGCCCCCAGGCCTACCACACAGTTAGGGGCTGTAACTGTAACCCTATAGTCCCTTGTTCTCCTTGCACTACCCAGAGCCGCGCTGCCCTGGCGGCACTTATTCAGGGTATTGCTGCCCTGTTTTCCCCTCCCCTCTCCCTTGCACTTCCCCCCTCCCTTCACCCTTGCACTTCTCATTCTCGCACTTGCACGATCTGAATGACACAGAGTTTAGTAAAATAATTTGTCTTGTCCTCCCTCAGTTTTCCTTCTCTTGTCTTGTTGTGCCTAAAAAACACTTGTGTACAGGTGTGTTATATATGAATTATCATATCATAACATATAATTTTATCACAGATGCCCTGAAAAATATACAGTGCCGCAGTAAGAAACAGCTAGACTGGCAGAATCCAAATGTCATTCTAGCCAGGTAATTACACTTAGCAGGACTGCTTTATCCGAAATGCCCAGTTAAAAAAAGTCATACCAAACTGGTGAAATGACTAGACTGGCAGCACCAACATGCCTCTCTAGCCTAAAATACCACATATCATGCCTGCTTAGCATGGACCACTATGATTTATTGCACAACCCCACCCCCCCACACATCCCTTCTCCCTTTCATCCCCTAACTCAACCTCCAAAATCAGCGCATTGGCCCAGAATTACCTCCACGTCCCTTTTCCTTGTCCTAGTGCTTACGTATGAGGCTCCTTGCATCACTGGTAAGTACTGGAGGAAGAGTGGGACTAGGAGTAATGAAGATTACAGGTAGCTAAGTCAGGCATTACCTTCATGTACCTCTACCTTATCCCAGTACTTGTGTATGAGGCATAGTGCCTCATACACAAGTACTGGGATGCAGAAGAATAGGGCTAGGTGTAAAGAAGATTACCAATAAATAATCAAGGCATTAAACACAAGTAGTGGTGCAACACCATTGAGCTGACTGGGCTTCAGCACTCCCCCCCTCCCCACTGAAATTGTGGGCTATGTTGACTTGACCCGGCTGACCTTCAGAGCAGTTGCCGGACAGAAAAGGACACAGATGTTAAACGGCACCTGGGTTTTGCCAATAAATAGGGCCCGGCCCAGCAATTACTAATGTACATCATTTCACTGTTAGTACCTGCATTCAAATGCCACATTTTTTAAGCAATTGAAATTGTGATTTGGGTTTAGTACTTGCATGCCAGGGGAGTGATTGGAAGGGTAGAGCTGAAACAGGAGACCAGTCATTCTCACAGCTGCCAATAAGTGGGTGCTTTCCGACCTAAAGGAGAGAGTTAACTGCTTGAAACATTGAAGCTGCACTAGAATAGTCTCATTAAAATGCGTAAAGAAGTTAGATGCCCCCACACAAATAAGTTTGCTCCTCCCCACCACATGTGAAGTTAGCACCTCTCCCAGCATTTTAAAGTTAGCCCCCCTGAAATGTAGGTTTTGTTGCACCCCTGAACACAAGCACCATTCACCATATATACACCGCACACCCAGCCATCCGTATATTTAAGTGTGCACCCTTTCACCATACAGGCACACCCAGGCAGCCACCTGTACATATAAGTGTGCATCCTTTCACCGTACATGCACTCCCAGCCACCTATACATTTGTGTGCACCCTTTCTCCATACACTCACACAGGCTGTCACCTATACATTTAAGTGTGCACCCTTTCACCATACCCTCACACAGACAGTCACCTATACATTTAAGTGTGGACACTTTCACCATACAGGCACAACCAGGCAGCCACCTATATATTTCAGTGTACATCCTTTCACCATACGCGCACACACGCATACCCAGCCACACACACATTTGTGTGCACTCTTTCACCATACACTCACAAACACACATGCCATGGGTTGAGGGGAGCCATAATACTTCAAAAATACATTGGGCCTCATTAGGACCCTGGCGGTGACAGTATGAATGGTGCCGCTAAGGCACCGGCACCGTTCATACCGTCCTGCCGAATTAGGAGTTCTGCTCGCGGGATCCTGACAGCCCGCCAGGTGTTACCTGGCGGGCTGTGCAGCACCCACGAGCATAATGTGATTGCGCTGGCACTGTTATCAACAGTGCCGGCGCAACCATGCTCCCCACCCCCATTCGGCCCTATTGGGTAGAATGGGGATCGGGAGCCCGGCAATACCGCCACCCGCGAATGGGCAATTACTGGCCCATTCATCTTGTAATGGGCCGGTTATTTCCCAATCGCGGGAATGGCGGTAGCCATGCCTGATGCTCGTAATGAGGCCCATTGTTTCTTTTTGAAGTCACTCTTACTTCATAAAGAAATTATTTCCGTTAAGGACTGAACCATAACGGAAATAATTTCTTCATGAAGGCAGAGTGACTTCAAAAATAAACTATTTTTGAAGTCATAGGGCTGCCCCCACCCCATGACATGGAGGCCTCCAGCCTAGGGTCTTCATGTCATGGGGTGGGGGTACCCACTGGACTTTTTGTATTCACTCTGCCTTCATAAAGAAATTATTTTTGTTACATAAATCATTTCTTTAGAAATGCAGAGTTAGTTCAAAAAGAAAATGTAAAAAAAAAATATTTTTTTTTTAACTTCAAGTGGGGGCCCCTTCCAGAACATGTGGTCGCGGGGCACCCCGCACCGCAGGGTGTGCTGGGGCCCCTGTTATGCCAGTGTCCGCTAGTTGAGTTTATTAAGAGATGTGGCGAGTAGTCCCCGTGGACTAAGGTGTTGATCAGGTGAACAGAGTGGTTTTTATGGCTTTGCGGCAGGCACTGAGTGAGGCTTTGCCACAAAGCGTCATAGGAAGGGTGTTCCAGTGTATGGAGGCAAGGTAGGGGAAGCTAGCACCTCCTGCCCTGGCTCTTTTTACTCTGAGCACAGTGAGCATGTTTGCATAGTGTGTTCTGGTTGGCCTTGTAGATGTTGCGGGGTGGATTTTTTGTACTGGGTAAGCCGGTGCATAGACATGGATGCATTTATGGGTAAGAGTCAGGGCTTTGAATATAACCCTCTCCTTTATTGGGAGCCAATGGGCTGATTTTCTAGCGACCAAGATGTGTTCTCTTTTAGAGATACCTTGGGCTGCACACAGAGCACTGTTTTGGATCACTTGCAATTTTACATCTAACCACATGACTATGAGGCTTTGAGATAATTATCTCATACGCTGAAGATATCTGTGTAGTCAGGGTGGATTTTGACCTTTCAAGAATCGCAAATAGAGAATGTTCCACATACAACATAACTGAGCACCCCATTACAATAGTAGAACTTGTTCCTATTGCTAATGCAGCAGCAGCTAAAGTTTGTTTGCCCGCAAACTGCCCCTACGTCACTGAATACAGTGTGCCACTGTAATAGGCAATGGTTTATGGCTCATAGTATTCTTCTGTGTCAACACTGTAGTCATGAGCTGGCCATCTGAATGTGAGAACAAGTACAATTCATGTGTGTAGTCTGGGGTGGCCAGTACGGGTTCTGTGTCATGGTTAGCCACCCAGGAGCACACATACTCAGCCATCCCCGTGTGGTCTTGGGGTCCTTAGGCCAATCCTGAGGAACCAACCAGTTTCATCCCCATGGGACACAAAGGAGAGCCATCTGGACCTTGTCCTGGCACCTCTGGCACCAGGCTCATGGAGAAAAGGAAATGTTGGGGGAAGCATTGATCCAGCCTTTGTCTTCAGGCCTCTTGTGCACGTGAACTGAGCAGTTTGGGTGTGGCTTAGTGTGGCCACATGAACTGAGCTGTTGGGTGTGGCTGGGTGTGGCCAAGTATGCCTGGCTATATAAACCCCACCCTTACATCGGCCCATGCTTCGCGTTACTTTGCTTTCAGCAACATGACGCTCACTGCCGCTAGCAATAAGAAGACAAGAAATGCAGCGTTGACACCATTGAAGGCTGCTTTATACTTACCCGCAGACCCGACCTGGAACTCCAGTTCGAGACTCCTCAGCATGCTTCTGCTGCCTTCACAGAGTTCCGCCACTGAAAGAAGAAAAAGGACAGGTTAGTTGAAAACAGAAAAAGCATGTGTGTCATCCTCCGTACGCCAGTCACCCTCGTATACCTGTCATCATTTGTCCCAGCGTTCACCTGTGCGGACAGGACTGGCACACAACTCCAACACCTGCAAGAGAAAAAACACAGAACAGGTGAACACAGATCGGCCAACAGAACAAGACAGCACAGAAGGAACAATCTAAGGACAACCCAGAATGGATGACACAGAAACTGGCAACAGTAAAGAACACACGGAAAGGACAATCTAAAGGACAACACAGCACGGATAACGTTAGAATGATAACATAAAGAAGGGGAACAAGCAAGTGACTAGGAAGAAGCTGCCAGTCAAGAAAGAGACTATAGCCGGCAGACAAATATCGGCAAGGACTGGACTATGCCACAGCTGGTCTGGGCTAGTCCCCACACAGGACCAGTGAAGCATCTAGGTCCTATAAGGAAGAATAGCGCCCCTACAGAGAACCAGCAGGACGGAGAGCTCATCAACCAAAAGCATCAGGTGAGACTTCCAGAAAAAGATCTAGTAAGGGGATAGTGGCACAGGGGAGGAACAGGGGAAGGTAAAGAGTCATGGAGAACCCTCATTCACCACCCTTTTCCTCATCATCATAGGAGCAGACCCCAGAAAAGCAGACCTCGAACCGCTACCAGCCTACCAGAGCAGGGAGATCGAGAACAGCCCCAGAGGGGACCGAGCAGCGCCCAACGCCCTGCAGAGACAAGGTGAGCGTGATAGAATGCTAAGCCTCCTACGAACCTCGGCCTGGGAGGTATGGAAACCTCGGACACTGATCAGTTAGTCCAGCTACTGGGGGAGTTATGGGCTGAGGTACACACCGCCCGACAAGTGACCAATGCCAGAAGAAGGGAACTGATTGTGAACCGGGAGCGCACCGACGACTTAGCAAGACAATTGCTCCAGACACAAGCCAGCCAGGCCCCCCTACCCGGAGCTGCTCCACCTATCACAACCTCGCAGGCCACACCAGTACAGGTAGTCCTACCAGGGGTGGTTCCTTTGGCCCCACCCGAACGGCTCATAGGCGACACCAACAAATACCCCATATTCATGAACCAGTGCCATTTGCACTTCCTGTGCAGACCAGGTGCTTTCCCCAACAACCAGTTGAGGGTTGTGTTTGTGCTCTCCTACCTGGGAGGTAGTGCTGCGCACTGGTCGATACCCTTGGTGAATCGGGATGATCCATTGCTCTGTGATTTTGGGGGATTCCAACACGAGCTTGAGAAATTGTTTGCTCGACACACCTGAGGCCAGGCCCTGGATAATGACCTGTTGTTACTCTGACAGGGCAACCAAGACATACTGATGTACATAGCCACCTTTAACAGGTTGGTGGGTGAAACAAATTGGCCCGAAGGGAAGTGGACCACGCCGTTCTACCGAGGTATTGCGAGGGGAGTTAATGGACATGTTAGCCCAGGTGGTGAACCCTCCCGAAGGATGTGCGAGTACATTGACTTGGCCATATAGCTCGACCATACGCTACAGGATCGGAAGACAGATCGAGCCCGGTCAGAGGGGTGAACGGTTTACATACAACCCCGAGATACACAAACTCAACATCCTGATCACTCCGAGCCAATGCAAATTGGAGGGCTGCGGGGGCCACCTACCAAAGCAGAGAGGGAAAAGAGGAGACAGCAACAGCTCTGCTTGTATTGTGGTAAGTCTGGTCACTTCCTCTGCGAGTGTCCGGTGAAGCCGCCTAGGAAGATAGTAGGAGCCACTGACAAGAAAGATTCAGGACCCGACTCGGAAAACTTCAATGCCCGACAAGCACAGGTGTTCGCCTGTCGAGCCATGAGAAGGAACCATCACAGACCTTGCACCTAGTCATACCAGTGATCCTGATCAGCCACAAACAACTGTCTAAGCTACACGCCCTGGAGGCGTAGACAGTGGAGTGGTTGGCAATTACATAGACCAGGATCTGGCAAGTAGGATGGGTCTTCCCCTTTGCCAAAAGTTGACATCGGAAAACGTCAAAGCAGTCGACAGTTCCCAACTGTCCTTGGGTCCCGTGACACATAGCACAGATGAAGTTACTCTCCTTTGTCAGGACGGCCACCGGGAAGACATCACTTTCGACCTAATCAGCGCCCCTCATTTCCAGTTGATTCTAGGGATGCCCTGGTTGGAGGCCCTAAATCATCAAATCAACTGGCGCACAAGAGATCTGGCCTTCTCCAAGGACTGCGCTGGTTTCTGCTATGGCGTGGGATCTCAGCCGGGAGGACAGGTGAAAACGGTACCGAAAGGAGGAACAATATTGGGCCTAACAGGCATGCTACCACCAGAATACATGGACTATTCGGACGTGTTCCAAAAAGAACAGGCAAATACGTTGCCCCGACACAGGCCGTACGACTGCCAAATAGATTTCGTACCAGGTACCCAGGTCCCTTGCAGCCGGATATGCACATTAACAGAGCAGGAAAACCTCCACCTAAGAATGTGCCTCGACCAGTACCTGGCAAACAGCTTTATCCGCCCATCCAAGTCACCTGCAGCCTCGCCCCTCTTCTTCGTGCCTAAGAAGGAGAGGGATCTGAGGACCTGCATTGACTACAGGTCACTAAACCAGATAACGGTTAAGAACCGTTACCCCTTACCACTCATCCCAGAACTCTTGAACCAAGTCAAGAATGCTCAGATCTACACAAAGCTGGACCTCAGAGGGTCATACCACCTAGTAAGAGTGAAAAAGGGAGACAAATGTAAGACCGCCTTCCGCACGAAATATGACCTTTACCAGGTCATGCCTTTTGGGCTCTGTAACGCCCCTGCGGCGTTCCAGTTCTTTATGAACAATGTACTCTGGGAGCTGCTAGATGTCTGTGCTCTAGTGTACATCGACGACATCCTGATATATTCTGCCACAGAAGAAGACCATGGGCCTCCTTATGAGTCACCCGGTATGGAAATAATGGTGGCGGTAAACCCGCTGCCATCGTTGTTTCCATACCGGATGACCTCGAGTCCTGCAGGCGTAGGTGTCATTCCCGCCAGGTCTGACCTGGCGGGGTTAACACCACCCAGCTGCAGGCGAACGCGGAAACACCGGTACCATCACGAGATGGTGCCGGTGTTTCCACTTCTCCATTCCCATTGATTCCTATTTACCGAATTCTGCCTCTGGAATTCCCGGGTCACCGGGGTCGTAATGCCTCGGTAATTCTGGGAATCACGGAGGTGGAATGGTAATACAAGTCAGGCACAGTTACCGCCGGACTCGTAATGAGCCCCCAGGTCATCCATGTCTGAGCTGTCCTGAAAAAACTCTGACGAAACCGGCTATATGCCAAGGTGGAAAAGTGTTTCTTCCATGTGATGGAGGTCAAGTTCCTGGGTTTCATCCTCACCCCACAGGGCATCCGAATGGATACACACAAGGTGGATGCCATTCTCAACTGGCCTTCATCGTCCTCTGTAAAAGGAGTCCAGAGTGTGGCCGGATTTGCAAATTTCTACCACTGTTTCATCCCATGGTTCTCCCAGATCGTTCATCTGATCACCTCTCTGCTGTGAAAAACCAAGCAGTTCACCTGGACCGCAGAGGCAGAAGAAGCCTTCCAAACACTGAAGTAACTATTTACCTCGGCGCCGGTTCTACAGCATCCCCAGCCTGACCTCACATACATTTTCGAAACTGATGCCTCCAATGTAGCCATGGGAGCGGTCCTCTCGCAGAGAAACCCGGACACCAGACAATTACACCCAGTGGTGTACTGGTCACGCAAATTCTCGGTACCTGAGTTGAATTATGCGATCACAGATAAAGATCTCCTGGCGTTCAAGGCAGCATTCAAGGCATGGAGGCATTACCTCTTGGGGGCCAGGCACACGGTTACCGTTATCATATATGATCGCAACCTGCAATATCTGAAATCAGCTAAAACACAGTCATCTCGCCAGCTCCGGTGGGCTCTCTTCTTCACCAAATACGACTACGTAATCACATACAGACCAGGGGTAGGCAATGGCAAAGCTGATGCCCTGTCTGCATGGGTTAAGGAGAGGATGTGTATGCAACGCCCAATCCGGTGGCCATCATCCCAGAGGACAAGATCCTAGGTGGTCTCACTGCAACTTCACCCCTGGGGGCCCTAACAACCGAACTCCAGCATCTTACAGACACTAAGGAACAGCAGGCATGCATAGCAAAGGGGGAGCTACACACGATAGTCGACGGGCTACCATACTACCAACGGCAACTTTATGTCCCAGACAACGAACTGCAGAACCAGATCATCACTACTACCACGACTCTTTAGTGGAGGGACACCTGGGAGTAACCAAGACCCTGGCCAAGGTCAAAAGAAATTACTGGTGGAAGGACATGATCCAGTTTGTGCTGACATGTGGAATCTACCCCCAGAACAAATCCCAGAAACAAAAACCTGTAGGCCTCCTACGCCCGTTAGCGGTGCCACCCACACCCTGGGACATGCTGTCACTTGACTTTATCACAGATCTACCTCCATGCAATGGATACAACACCATCTTAGTTGTAGTAGACTTATTCTCAAAGATGGCCTGCTTCATCCCACTGAAAGGCCTGCTGATGCCTCCACTCTGGCTAAAGTATTCCTAGAGCAAGTCATTCGGCTACACGGGTTCCCATCAGCTCTGGTGTCAGATTGGGGGAGCCAGTTTATCTCCACCTTCTGCAGAAGAAGTGGTGAACTTCCGTTATCCACAAGCCTTCATCCCCAAACCGATGGACCGACCGAACGGACTAACCAAATACTGGAGTAATACTTGCGGTGTATGCTACACCAAACAGAGGATACCGGGAAGGATGTTTTATGGTTAGCTGAGTATGCATACAACAACTCTGCCCATACCAGTACAGGACAAAGCCCTTTCTACACCGTGTATGGACGGCACCCACAAACATCAGTTTTTGATCCACCCGAGACACTGGGAATGCCGGCTGTGACGACCCTACACACTGCCATCACCTGGGTTCTCAAGGAGGCCACTGAACACCTAGCCAAGGCCAAAGAAAGACAGAAAAAGTTTTCAGATCAACACCGGAAGGAGGCTCCCGCTTACAAGGTCGTGGATGAAGTATGGTTAGCTTCCAAACACGTCCCCATAAAGGGGCCTCAAACATTCCACCCAAGATATTTAGGCCCGTATAACATCAAGGCTGTGATCAATCCTGTTGCCATGAAACTAACTCTGCAATCCAAAATGCAGATCCACCCGATGTTCGATGTTTCTCGCTTAAAGCCAGTTCTGCCCGGTACTCGAATCAAAACACCCTCAGCTTCTGTGATCGTGGATGGTGAACCAGAGTTCGAGGTCAAGGGCATCCTAGACTCTGAGGTAGTCAAATCCAAGCTGTATTATCTCATGGACTGGAAGGGATATGGGCCTCAAGACCGAACCTGGGAACCCAGCGACCATATCCATGCCCCACTGCTAGTCAAACGTTTCATCATGACCATCCAAACAAACCTGGACCTGGGAGGATACCGCCCTTGAGAAGGGCCTTGGGGGGAGTACTGTCAAGGTTAGCCGCCCAGGAGCACACCTGCTCAGCCACCCCCGTTCGGTGGTGGGATCCTTAGGGCAATCCCGAGGGACCAACCAGTTTCATCCGCATGTGACACAAAGGAGAGCCATCTGGACCTCGTCCTGGCGCCTCTGGTGCCAGGCTCATGGAGAAAAGAAAACGGAGGCCTCTTGTGCACGTGAACTGAGCTGTTTGGGTGTGGCTTAGTGTGGCCACATGATCTGAGCTGTTGGGTGTGGCTGGGTGTGGCCAAGTATGCCTAGCTATATAAGCCCACCCTTACATTGGCCCGTGCTTCGCGTTACTTTGCTTTCAGCAACGTGACACTCACCGTGAATGTCGCCAGCAATAAGAAGACAAGAAATGCAGCATTGACACCATTGAAAGCTGCTTTATACTTACCTGCAGACCCGACTCAGAACTCCAGTTCCAGACTCATTCACGGAGTTCTGCCACTGAAAGGAGAACAAGAACAGGTTAGAAGTTGAAAACAGAAGAAGAATGCACTGCTTGCGTGTTTTCCCCGCATACGCTAGTCACCCTCGTATACCTGTCATCACTTGTCCCAGTGTTCTGCCTGCACAATTCACCTGTGCCGGACAGGACTGGCGCACGCACTCCAACACCTACAAGAGAAAAAACACAGAACAGGTGAACACAGATCGGCCAACAGAACAAGACAAAACAGAAGGAACAATCTAACGACAACACAGAATGCATGACACAGAACTGGCAATAGAAAAGAACACATGGAAAGAACAATCTAAAGGACAACACAGCAGGGATAACGTTAGAAGGATAACATAAAGAAGGGGAACAAGCAAGCAACTAGGAAGGAGCTGACAGTTGGGAAAGGGACTATAGTTGGCAAGACAAATAACCGGCAAGGACTGGACTATGCCACAGCTGGTCTGGGCTGGTCCCCACACGGGACCAGCGAAGCATCTATATTGTATAAGGAAGAATAGTGCCTCTGCAGAGAATCAGCAGGACGTAGAGCTCATCAACCAAAAGCATCAGGTGAGACTTCCAGCAAAAGATCTAGTAAGGGAATAGTGCACGGGGGAGGAACGGGGGAAGGTAAAGAGTCACAGAGAACCCTCATTGACTGCCATTTTCCTCATCACAGGAGCAGACCCCAGAAAAGCAGACTTTGAACTGCTACCCACCTACCAGAGCAGGGAGATCGAGGACAGACCCAGAGCAGACCAAGCAGCGCCCAATGCCCCTGCAGAGACAAGGTGAGCGTGATATCCTGAACTAATAACTTCTTTTAGATCGTCAAACTGTTTGATCATATCTGCAGTCCACTGTAATTTATGAGCCATTGGACCTCATTACGACCCTGGCGATATGGGTTTAACGGCGCCGGAAAAGGTCCTGGCGCTATTAAACCCATACCGCCTCATTAGGAGGTTCCCTTGCGGGACCCGCTGTGGACGTCTGGTCAGACGAGGGGACCAGCATGCTAACAACGGGCCCATTACTAATGGGCCCGTTGTTAGCATCATTCCCATTGAGCCCTATGGGGGCTCGAATGGAAATGGGGATGGTCTGGGTTCCCTGAATGGGGAAATACTGGGCCCTCCTAGGTCAGAATGGCCCGGTAATTCCCCATTCAGGGAACCCGGACATGAGTTTGAAGGCAGACATGCCCTTAATAAGGGAATGGCTGCCTTCAAAATCGTAATGAGGCTGTTAGGCAGAATCCTGTGCAGTGCCCTTAGGGACCACTACACACAATTAAGACTACAGGTGGCAATACAAGTTTTACCTTTGGTACAAGCCTGTACTACTATGTTAGAGTGGTAGCAGTGGTGGAGCAGCCAGGCTTATCTCAAGAGTATATGAGCAGTAGCAGAGATTACATAAAGGGAGCACAATTACTGTGACTCAAGAAAACACTGACTCAAGGTTTCAGGTAGAAAAATATAAGTGCATTTATTTTTAAACCATATGTTATAAACACAACACTTCTATTAAACTTAAACAAAAACCACACTTCAAATATACTACAACTAACCAATTCACTTTGTACAGTATGTCTCAAGGCAAGTACCCTGTGTTTGAATGAACCGGTGTTCTGAACAAAACACGTTACTGCAAATACGATTTTGCGATCACTTTTTGACAGTTCGGTCTACTAAATAAACGCGTATCCGTGACATGAAATGCTACCAGGGCAAAAACACACTTAGTACCTGAGATACCCAGAGGGAGTTGAAGGCAAAAATCACAGGCAATATTTTGATTAGGCAGACAGAATTGAGAAACACTCAGAGACAGGAGTTCAAAAGTCAAAGGGCCGGAGCCAGGGTCAAGTGGCACCAGGGGCCTGTTGCCGAAGATCACGCAGTCAGACAGTTCACGATTCAACGTAGCCAAAAGTACTTTGATATTGTCAATGTTCGGAAGCAAAAGTTATAAGAAGGAGGGAAGACAAGGGCAAGCCTTGAAGATGAAGAAAAGGGGTACACCCAGTTTCCTCAAGCAGAACACAGTACCTTCTTCCGATGGTGTAGCTGGTGCCCTAGCAATTGTTCCTGATGGTTTCCCTTAGACCCACGATTCCTGGAGCTTCGTTGTGAAGGAGGACTTCTGAAGGGGGTCTGCACAACACAGGAATGCAGCCGACAGCAGCGACAAAGAATAAAAGGTGTGCTCCTTAAAAACAGTTGAGGCCCTTCAGGTGGCTATCTGGACCACTACAGCAGCGTGCAGCAATTTCGACCATGAAGGCGACTTCTGGCTGAAGAAGATGAGCTGGTTATCCCCACCAGGTTCAAGGGAAGAAGACTCCGGACTGGATCTTCTCTTAGTCGTCAAAGGGCAGATAGCTCAGGACTGCAGCAGGGCTTCACCGGGGAGGGGTAGTTGCTGCAGCCATCGTTCTCTCCACTTCTCTTCGGTTCCTTGTAGTTCCAGTGGTAACTCTCCGACTTCTAGCCCAAGAGACCTGCCTTTTAAGCGCAAAAAACCCCATTCACACAGCCTGGATGTCAATCACCCAGTAGGGGGGTTGTCCAGCCTGGACAACCACCTCAGCCAATCATGGCAAAATGCGACTAGGTTTTCCTAGGATACCCTGTGCAGGGGGTGACTACACCCCTCCCTCACATTCAGACCACCTCGACACCCAGGCGCCTGGTGGAGGGCTTCTGAGCAGAAGCCCACCAAAAGACGGTGAACAAGGAAGGCAAACCTAGTTTACTGCGCAAAGTAAAACACAAGAAGGACTTTAACAAAAAGAAATGGTGAATAAACCCAACCGGAGCCAAGAAAAAGACAATTTGGTCGAGTGGGTTTATGTTCGAGGCTAATATAATAGCCAAGACCAATACCACGTGTATCTAATATAATCGCGGTAGAAAAGTTAGGGTAGATACCACTGCCACCAGCCAAGTCTAAATGTTAAAAAAGCAAAACAATGCTCTAGGAGGTACAGATAAAAAGGGATACAAATTAACCCTTTGCAGTACTCCATGGAAGATGGGGTGTACTGGGTCTGTGGTAGATTGACTAAGTAAAGTTAATGGTAACCTTACCCTTTTCTGGGGGACTGTAGTCAGCCTCAGAAATGGAGTCAGGGGAAGCCTCAACGACATCCCTGTGCCACAGCACTGAAAGTGCTGTGTGACACACAAAAAGAAGGGGGCTACTGAAGTGGTGTACTTCAGAGTCCACAATCACACAAAACATAGAAATACACATGGCAAAACACAGGTAAGAGTGGGGGAAAAGCTCACACTCTTACCAAGTGGAAAAAATAAACTCCAGAAGTCCAGCAAAGTTGCTGGGGGACTCACTAGGTGAGGGAAGTTAGCCATAAATGAGAATTCTCCCTAACAGAGGCCCATTGTATTTTCGTGCTTCCCTAAGGACCTGCAGAAGTGGTCTTGTATATGCCATGTAATCTAAGATCCATCCCCTACAGTAGTTGCATAGCCCCAAAAACATTTGCATTTCTTTAACAGAGGGGGTTCTGGGGGTGGTGCGGACTGACGCCGCCCTATCTGGTAGTATCCTTTTACCATTTGCTGATATGAACTGTCCCAGATAGAACACCTCCTGTTGTCAGTATTGCAATTTAGCCTTGTCAACCTTGTACCCCTTATAGACCAGCAATTGCTGCTCATGGACACTGCACACTAAAAGATCATCACTGTACTGGATAATTGTGCTGGGTACTTGAATATTCCCTAAATCAGCGTGCAGTATTCTGTTAAATATGCTCAGGCTCTCACAGTACCCCTGATGTAGCCTAGTATGTTCTAACTGCATCTGAACCTGTGTAAATGCTGTGAGGTACCTCGATTCAGGATGGAGTGGAATGAAGAAGAATTCATTTTTCAAGTCCACTACAGTGATGTATATGGCTTCTTTGGGATACTGCATACTGTTGCAGGATTCGGGACAACTGGACATTCTTTTTGTACCACCTCATTTAGGGGCTGCAAGTCCTGGATCATTCTCCAATTACCCCCTGTTGATTTCTGAGGATATTGCTGTATTACACAGAGACATTGATGGCACAATGACCCCCTGGTCCAGTAGGGTCTTTATTGTCCTTCTAATACCCTCCTCCACCTCCCTTGATAATGGGTATTGTTTTGCCCTGGGCCGCACCACTCCTAGCTTCAGTGTTATATGCACAGGGGTCACGTCTTTCAGTATTCCTACATCGTGTGGATTTGTAGTTCACAACTGTGTAGGCATGTGTTGTAAGTCTTCATCAAAGAATACAGGTGGAGTTAGTACTGCCATCAGGGAGCACTGCACCCTTCGGTACTGTACCATTATGTTACAGGGGATACACATCTCTAATATTATCTCCCCATTTCTGTCATTGTTCTCAAACAGCTTTTCATCTATCACTTCCTTTCACTGTACCATTGGATCTACACTTCCCCTACACAGCTGCCAAACTTGGGAACTACCCCCACCTTGAGAGGGGAGACATCCTACTCGGTCTTTCATAAAGCGCTCAAAACTCAACTTTTCTCTTAACCACTAACTTCCTCTACTACTGCACCCTCCACACCCACCTGTCTGAACTATTCCCACCACTACTCCATTGTGCTGCATGATTAACATGTATGACCTTCTCACTAAGCTAATGTAACAGGATCTACCTTTATTATGTATGCTCCCCCTGCTGTGTTCCATAACAACAACAGAACTGTACGTCATAGGCTGTCCAATGGACATGAACTGGTAACAGCGCCTCAATGCCTCCGGGTTGTATGTGCGCAATACAAATGAAATAAATAAAAAAATAAATATACAGAGCACTGTGCACCACTCGCACCCGTCCTTGGCTATTCCTAGCACCACAACCCTCTATTCAGAGACCAACAATACCTTTAAATCCAGCAACAATATTGTTCACGCCACCACCTTCTGGACAAAAGATTAAATCTGTGGGCACTTGCCAACACTGCTTAGGATGGTCGTTGACAAGACCGAACATGCAAATGCTCTTTGCGGGCTGTCCTAATCAGGATATTTGTTCATTCTGGGGAACGAGAACGGGTTACCCCCATCACTGTTGCTCTGCCCAAGGGGGCAGTGGTTCTGCTTGGTACTCTATTGACCGGGGCCACACTGCCGACCTGCTGATGCTGCAGCAGGTGAAATACCTGTATATCAGATGCTTGAGGTTGCTGGTTGTATGTCCGGGGTTGACTCTGTAGGTACCCTTGTTTTTGATACCCTTGAACCTGTTGCAGATACCCGTGCGGCCCTTGAAGCCTTGCTGCGGTGACCCATAATTATACCCCATCGCAGGCCTTTTCCTGCATTCCCTTGCAAAATGCCATCACCTCAAACAATTCCTACATTGTGATGGTGAAAACCCACCCCTTCTGTGTTCAAATCCCCCTCCTCTTGCTCCTCGGAAGGCCCCTGTTCCTAGCTGCAGTCCTCGTTGCTGCCACTGTGGACCGGGATACTGTTGACCCCCGCCCCACTGTCCTTGTCCTTCTTCGACCCAGAGCACAGCAATAGTGGCGCTCACATCCTGCTGGGTGGTCTCTGTCCCCTCCACCAGCAGCAGTAGAATTCACAATGTAAACAGACATGTTCTCTAGAAGAGCAGTGATCCATTTGTTGTCATGATAACTGAGTTGAATGGAGTTTGCAGATAGCATGGGAATTTGGGCTAATTAAACTGTTTTTTTTTTTAAATAAGATGTGCATGTTGAATAGTTTGATGGGATGTCCCCCATACCTCCCTTAGTACCCTCCCATTCCCATACCACCCTTAATAGCCTCCTACCTCCAACTCCCCACAACCCACTTACCACCCTCACAACCAAAAAGTTGGGAATGAAATAAGATGTTTGAAACAGACATTACTGTGTTAAGAAATGAAAAAAGGCTTGATTTTAATACATTTTGCCAAAATACCATAATAAATAAATGTGATATCTGTGAATAAAAGGATGGTGCCTTTTATACAAAATAAAACAGACCACTAACAACCTCCTTAAAATAAAAACACATTTTCATTCAAGTAATTTCAGCAAAACACACTTCACAACCAAACCGCGGCAGTATTCACAAATCAGATAATTCCATAAATTCCTGTCATAAACATTTGCAGTACTACCCACTAACACAATCTGAATCACTTTTTTTTCCATTTTTGCGTCTTTTCCTCCAAATGGCCAGTAATCAGGACAGGGACACAGGGTAATCCATTTCTGGTGCCCATGTCACATTTACATTCCCAGTGCGGCTCCCATGACATGGTGCTGCAACAGAGTTCAAATCTGGCATAGAGCAGGAGGCGGGTGTCAGCAAGTACGGCGGGCATTTTATCGCAAAAATGTGCTTACGAGGTGGGGTAAGGCGATGAATTTTGTGCATAAAAATGAGACCGCGTATATGGAGTCAGCAATGAAACAACGCAATGCCTATCTATGAGGGGCATCTGCATCTTCGCCACACTTCCCACACCCGTCTTCGTAACTTTCCATCTTTCTGTATCTGTGCCCCCGCTCTGACCCCTTGACACTCTTTGTCCTCAAACATTTGCCAGAAGTCTAGAATTTCATTTCTCTTCTGTAGCTGTTTCCCCTTATACCTAACTACTAAAAATGTGGACATGTGTTTCAAGAAGCTCTTATTGTGGGAACCCTGCTCTGGCCACGGGCAGGTCATCACCTCCTCCCATCTCCGCTGTCCACTGCTTATGGTATTTTTCTAACCTGTCACAATACAGTTTCAGGGCTTTATGCATATACTTTAGTGGTGTTCCTCCCCCCATACTAGTTCTGGCTGCGTCTTACTAACGCTGCAAAGGCCTGCTGATGCACCACGCATGCTACCGCTCCTTTTAACAATCGACAACAACAACAACATTGAAAATCACCCCCCCACTCTTTTCTGTCCCCTTTCCTTGCACAGCTACACACCACTCCAAAAAAGCATCCAATGCCACACCACACCATGACAAACACAATTGCTGCCCCTCCTAGGGCTTGTTCTTCATCCACTAAAACATGAATACCATGAACTAAAATAACAAGCTAAAATAACAACCACTACTTGTTCCAGGCCTACTACTTATATGAGACCACTACTTTTATTTCTGTATTCCTATTTTATATAATATATTCTATTGTGGTACCACCTTTCAACCCCTTCCGAGGAGGGGATCCCTGCCTTACCTTTTCCTTACCTTTGCCTTACCTTAGAATGCCTTACCAAAATAACCTCTTCACAAAACAAACACCAATAAGAGATAACACAAACCACACACACATCACATCAATGACCTTGCTCTCCACGTACATGTTCACACCTCTCACACTTGCCCATGCATCTGTCCTCTACTTGTTATCACTTACAAGAGCCAACTCACATGTGCATGTGTTAGGGAGAATTCTCATACCATGGCAAATGTCCCTTAGCTATAGAGTCCCCCAGCGGCTATGCTGGATTTGAAGGGTTTGTTTCTTTTTACCTGCTAAGAGTGAGACTCTTTTTCCCACTCTTAGGCATTTCTGCTATGTGTGTTCTAGGCTATTTTTGTGTTTAATGCCTATGGGATTTTCTCTCCCGCATAGGAACCATCTTTATTCACATGTGTTATACAGCACCCTCAGTGCAGTGACACAGGGGTGTCGTAGCGACCCCCAAACAAAGACTCCATACCCTGGGACCAACTACTGTCTCCCAGGGCATGTAAAGTCCCCATTGACTTTACTAGTCGATTTTTATGAACTTAACCAGTACAACCCATCTTACTATGGAGGTACTGGAAGGGATTAACAGTTTTTCCCCTATGTTCATTTTCGAGGGGGTACCTTAAAGTCCCTCTCTCTAAAGTTTCTGGCTGGTGGCAGTGGTTACTACTGTAAAAATTCGACCGCAAATATTTCCCTATGGGATTTTCCCATTGTTCGAGGCTACCACTTTTTCTGACAGCCTCTAACATACCACCGGTGCATTTTAAAATGAACTTTGCTCTGGTAGGTTTTATTTGCCAGACCTTTAATATAACTTCTTTCTCGTGCCTTTCTCTACGATCCTAACCCAGGTCGGGGATCCTTTGTTTGTCCGTTTGGTGGGCTTCTGTCCAGAAGCCCTCCTTCCGGCACCACTGAGTCTGGGGTGGGTCCATTGTGTGGGAGGGGGAGTAGGACCCCTGGACAGAGTTGCCACAGCAACTCAGGTTGCACTCTAACCTGATAGGCTGGAGGGTCTCCCGCCAAGAAGACCACTCCACTGTGTGAGTGACAGCTAAGCTGTATGAATGGGTCTCTTTCTGCATAAAAGCAGGGTCCTGAGGACTGGAAGGGCAAGACGTTGCCACTGGAACTACGGAACCGAAGAGGAGAGAAGCCAAAGACACCTGCAACGACTGCCACCACTGGTGAAGCCCTGCAGCAGCATCTCACCACTGTTCGCCAGACGACGAGAGGAGATCTTGATCTGGAAGAGACTTCTTCCCTTGAGCTGGTGGGGCCAACCAGTTTGCCAATCGTCTTCCCGAACCTGCTGTGGTCGAATCGCCAGTGCCTTGCACTTGGAGACCGGATAGCCAAGCAGCTATCGACCCGGACCGCGATTAAAAAGAGCATACCTTTTAAACTTCGTTTGGCAGCACCGTGGCTGGTTTCTTCCCTGGGTAGTGCAGTACCTCGAACCTTCCTCCACGATGAGAGCCTCTCTTCCTCTGCTGGATCACCCGAACTACAGGAACTACCAGGAACACCCGCCACCGCAGGAACCACTTCACTTTTAAGGTACATTGTTCCGCCAGGCCGCCCTTTCTTCGCGGTAGTGCTAAAGGTGTTTTAAATCCTTTTCCTACCTGTTGGGTTGGCCGCCCCTCTCTCTTAACATTGTCTTTCGCTTTCTGCATCCACCTTTTCAACATGGTTAACCAAAGACTTGACTGCAACTACAAGAACATTTTGCTCCTGGGCCCTTGCCCTGTACCCTTAACTCTGGCACAGGCCTACTGACTCTGGTCACATTTGTTAGATCTGCTTTCTCGAGATTGATTCTCCATTCGAACTGTGTGGTGCAACCCTTTCTTATAACTACCCTTTCCTTCCCACTGCATAATCATTGTGAAATTCCATTTTGCTCAGTTTTCATTTGAAGTATTGCCTATACTGATGTACTTTCTTGCTGAACTGGTTCACAACTGATGGGAAGTGTTGCTAGGGGGTATAAGAACCTATTTCTAGATAACCTGTGTTTTCCTTCCCTTGTGAGAAATTGCTAGAGGATCACTTGTGTGTAGTTGTCACGGTGCCGTTTTGCTCAGTTTTCATTCTGGTTCACTTGGACTACAATTTGTATAGGGAGTGTGTATAATTTTCTATTGACTTAATTTAACTTGCTTGATACTTGTGATACATGTGTTTACTTAGAAGTGTATAAAATAAATATGTATCTGCTTTTTAACTACAAAGCTTTGGTCAGTGTTTCCTTGTGCCATAGTGTAGTAGGCCTATTGTGTAAACCCTGAATACTGCTCATCTCCCTCTTGAGATAATACTGACTGCTCAGCCACAGCTACCAACTAAATTTTTGTGGTACAGACTGATACCAAAGCGGATTTATTTCTCTCACCTGTAGTCCTAATCTGGTGTAGTGCTCCCTAAGGTTACTGCGCTGGAATCTGCCTAACACTGGTATACAGCGGTGAGGATAAAAGTATTGGATTTACATTTTAGAGTTCTGCTAGTGCTTTGGTTCAAATAACCACAAGGCTAACTATCACAACAAGTTTTTTTTAAACAAAAGTCAAAATTATGGAAAGCTACAGCCAGGAGAAGCTCCTTACTAATACTGCTGATTATTTAAGGGATCTGTGTAGACAGAAAGGTCTTCCTGTCAAAGGCAAGAAACAAGAAATGATTGATAGAATGTTAGAGAAACAAAGTCTGGATAATGGTGCTGTAGTGCCCACTACTCCAGCAAATGTAGCAAACAGTAATGAGGATAATGTTGAAGATGTTATTGTTGAGACAGATGAGGAAGAGGAGGATAACAATGTCACCGCCTCTGGTCCTCTACCTGCTCAAAGGCCTCAGCCTCTGGCTACTGGACCCTTACCAGGTCCCACATTAAGTCCTGAATTTATCTCTCTAGAAAAAATGAGACTTGAACTTGAATTCAAATGAAATAGTGCCCAAACTGAACAGAGACATCAAGAACTAAGGCTCAAAGAAATGGAGCTCAACCATGAGCTTGAGATGAAGAAATTGTCTTTGGAAAATGCTTCTCTCCCCAAATCCTCTAGATCTTCCAGTTCAAAAAGACCTTGGATGCCTAAAGAGATTGTGGGTATGTATGAACCTAAGTTGGATGCATTAGATTGGCTTGCTATGTTTGAATATAATCATGGGCTCCATGATACAGGGAATCAGTTGATCCCTTGGTTATTCTCTAGGCTCCCCCCTGTTGCATCTGATGTGGAAATGGAGTTGGGGGAGGTGAATAGGATGGATTATGAATGTGTAAAACTAGCTTTAATAGCTACATTTGGGAAGACTCCTTCCCAGTATCTTAAGAGGTTTAGGGCCCACAAAAAGCACGATAGTACCCCTTGGGCTGCTTGGGTGAATGAGTGTTTGTAGAACTTAGAGGGATGGAATAAGGGTTATAGAGTTAACACTTATGAAGGAATGAGAAATCTTGTTATGATGGAGTCTATCTATGATGCCTGCTCTCCGGAGCTCAGACAGCACTTGACTGATTCAAAAGAATTAGATTCTAAGAAACTAGCTAATGCTGCTGACTTGTGGGTTGCCAACAGGGCTACTCACAAGGATTCAGGGGTAACTCAGAAAAAGGATGAGGGAAAGCAGCCAAAGAAAGACAACAAAGAGAATTCAAATAATTCCAATTCCAAAGAGGGCCACAAACAGAATTCTAAGGGTAAGCCACAAGGAAAACCTAATCCGGCTAGTATACCTTCTGGTCCCAGACGAGAAGGAGGTCAGAACAAGCCACCATTCATAAAGACATTTGGAAAATGTTATGTTTGTGGCTCTACTGATCATGTAAAAAGGGATCCCAGATGTAAAGGTAAACCTTCAGGGGTCCACACTGTCTCCTTAGCCTTCGCTCCAGAGGAGGAGGTACATATGGCCAGTGGAAACTTTCAACTACTAGCTGATGATCCCATTGGAGTCTCAGCTAGTTTATCTTTAGTATCTCTGGGTTGTGGGAACAACAGAATTTAGATGTATATAATTCTATCCCTCCTAATACTAAAGAGTATTATAAAGACAGTGTCCTAGTCAATGGTCAGGAGACTCCTGCCATTAGAGACACTGGGGCCAGCACAACTGTGGTGGACAAATCTTTTTTCAAGCTGGAGGATGTTGCTAAGGCACCCAAACGCCTCACCAAGTTAGCTGGAGGGCCTGTGCAGATGCTTCCCCAATTACCAGCTCTCATCCAGTGCAATTAAATGACTGCCAGGATACATGTGAGTGTACAATCTGAAGTACCAGAAAGGGTGCTGTTGGGCAATGATCTGAAAGACCTGGGAGTTGTGTCAAGTACTCCCAGACCTCCTATTAAGAGATTACAGGAGCTTACCAGACCTGCATGGGAGAGGACCTTAAGGGGCTCTCCTGAGGAGATTATAGAAAACTAAATCACTCCTACTCCACTGGAGTTACTAACTGCTATTTCAAAGCAACCAGAAGCTAAGGGAAACACATGACTTACAAAAAGAAACCAGCAGAAAGCACTCCAGTGCTGCCAACCAGGAAATCTCCTAGGTTGTCAAAAATCACACCTGTGATTCCTCCTCCAGCTGAGGCTGAGAGTGAGGTACAACCCTGAGAACTAGAACCTGAAGATTCAGATCTAGTAGGAGGCCAGGAACTCATTGGAGATCTTGACCCTGTGGACCATCCTGAGCTGCTGTTGTTACTGGCAGAAGGTGGACCCCAAAGGGCAGACTTCAGTAAGGGACAAAGAGAATGTCCAACTCTGGAAGGACTTTGCCACCAGGCAGCTTCTCAGCTTGAAGGGCAAGAGCCTGGGAAGTATAGGTTACACTGGGAAGATGGCCTCTTCTATAGTGAACCAACCGAGTCACTCCCTGGGGACTACAGGAGACTTGTAGTACCCCAAGCAAACCAACTCCAATTCTTGCAACTAGCCCATGAGATACCTTTGGCTGGTCACTTGAGCTTCAAGAAGACCAAGGAAAGGCTATCTCTACTTTTATTGGCTTAAAATGGGGACTGAGGTACATACGTATTGCAAGAGTAACCACACTTGCCGAACCTCTGGTAAGAGTGGCTCCAAGAACGTGGCACCCTTACTGCCTCTCCCTGTAGTGGGAGTACCATTTGAGAGAGTAGGAATCGACATTGTTTGTCCCCTTGATCCTCCAACTTCTTCAGGCAACAGGTTTATACTTGTTGTAGTAGACCATGCTACTAGGTTCCCTGGAGCAGTTCCTATGAAGACTGTTACAGCTCCGGCTGTAGCTAAGGCACTCCTTGGTATTTTTACCAGGGTTGGGTTTTCTAAGGAGGTAATATACGACAGGGGTCAAATTCTATGTCCCACTACATGAAGGCCATGTGGAAAAACTGTGGAGTTACCTACAAGTTCTCAACAGCATACCACCCTCAGACAAATGGATGGTAGACAGGTTTAACAGAACCACGAAGAGCGTGATAGGAGCTTTAGAAGACCCTCTTAAGAAAAAGTGGGATCTTATACTGCCATGCCTTCTCTTTGCATATAGAGAAGTCCCTCAGGAGGGAGTGGGTTACAGTCCCTTTGAACTTCTCTACTGCCATCCAGTCAGGGGTCCATTGGCCCTGATCAAGGAGTGGTTGGAGAGTGCTCCTTCCGCCACGCCAGTCATTGTCACTGACTATGTGATAGGACTCCGGAGGAGAATGTCACACATAATGGCTGAGGCATGTGATAACTTGAAAGCAGGTCAGGCTCTGGTCAAGCATTGGAATGATCAGAAGGCCAACATGGTTGAGTTCGCTCAAGACCAGCTGGTTCTTGTTATGGTCCCAACAAGGCAGAGGGCCTTGCAGGACAAATGGATGGGACCCTTCAAGGTTGTGGGAAAACTTGGAGAGGTGAACTATCTGGTGGACTTAGGCAATCCTAAGGAGGCTCCTAGAGTCTTTCACATCAATCGTCTAAAAGCTTATGTCTCGAGACCAGAACTGGGAGATTTGCTTCTAGCTTCCGCTCAAGGGGAGGAGGAGAGTGAACCTCTACCTGACCTCCTCAGAGGCAAACCTTTAGATGAGAAAATAGGAGTCAATCTCTCTTCTAATCTGACAGAAGGAGTTCAAAGTTTTGTTGAATCAATTTGCCTCCCTGTTTTCTCTAGCACCAGGCTTGACCCCTTGGGGCCGGCATGATATTCAGACTGGTGACTGTTTACCTGTCAAAAGCAGGGGCTACAGGATGTCAGAAAATGTAAGAACCCACATCAAAGGAGAGGTCAACAAGATGCTTGATCTCGGGGTAATAGAACCCTGTACTAGTCCATGGTCTAGCCCAGTGGTGTTAGTACCAAAAGCAGGATCCAAGGAGTTGAGATTCTGTGTAGACTATAGAGCTATAAATGCAGTCACTAAGACTGATGCCCATCCTTTGCCAAGGACAGAGCAGCTGGTGGATAGAATTGGTTCAGCCAAGTTCCTCAGCACATTTGATCTCACGGCAGGCTATTGGCAAATAGCCCTGACTGACCATGCCAAGGAGAAAACTGCATTCTCCACCCCAGTTGGCTTATACCAATTTAAGGTTATGCCTTTTGGATTAAAGAATGCACCTGCTACATTCCAAAGGATGTTTAACCAGGTTCTGAATGGGATGGAGGACTTCTGCCTGGCATACTTGGACGACATTGCAGTGTTCAGCCCTACTTGGAAAGACCATCTTGACCACCTAGGAAATGTTTTGCAGGCTCTGCAACAGGCCCATCTGACCATAAAGGCAATCACATGTCAAATTGGTCAGAGTAAAGTGGTCTACCTTGGGCATGAGGTAGGAGGTGGTGAAATAAGGCCTTTGCTCAGCAAGATTGAATCTGTCCAAAATTGGACAACCCCTTCTACTCAGACCCAGGTGAGAGCCTTCCTAGGCCTCACTGGGTACTACAGGAATTTCATTGAGAACTATGGGTCCATAGCTTCTCCACTGAATGTAATCTCTTCTCCAAAGTTCCCTAAAAAGGTAAAATGGAATGAGGAGTGCAATCAGGCCTTTGAAAGCCTGAAGAAAGCCCTTTGTCAAGCTCCAGTTCTCAGAGCTCCTGACTACCACCAACCCTTCATTTTACAGACAGATGCTTCCAATATAGGTATAGGTGCAGTACTTAGTCAACTGGATGAGAAAGGTAGGGAGCACCCCATTTGCTTCATCCGTAGAAAACTGAAGGAACCTGAAACAAGGTGGGCAAATATTGAGAGAGAATGTTTTGCCATTGTGTGGGCTTTGAAGAAGTTTAGACCATACTTGTATGGATCTACTTTCATCATTGAAACAGACCAGCAACCCTTGAGATGGTTAATGCAAATGAAAGGAGAAAACCCAAAACTGCTAACATGGTGAATCTGCCTCCAAGGGTTTGATTTTACCATTGAGCACAGGTTACGATGTCACCACCAAAATGCTGATGGTCTCTCTAGGATGTTTATAACCGACTAGAGGTAAGAGACTCATCCAGGAGTGGATTAGATCCTCCTGTCCCTTAGTCTGGGGTGGGGCGAGTGTTAGGTAGAATTCTCATACTATGGCTAATTTCCCTTACCTACAAAGTCCCCCAGCGGCTTTGCTGGATTTTAAGGGTTTGTCTCTTTTTACCTGCTAAGAGTGAGACTCTTTTTCCCACTCTTAGGCATTTATGCTACGTGTGTTCTAGGCTATTTTTGTGTTTAATGCCTATGGGATTTTCTCTCCCCTATAGGAACCATCTTTATTCACATGTGTTACACAGCACCCTCAGTGAAGTGACACAGGGGTGTCGTAGCGACCCCCAAACATAGACTCCATACCCTAGGACCGACTACTGTCTCCCAGGGCATGTAAAGTCCCCATTGATTTTACTAGTCGATTTTTATGAACTTAAAATGTACAACCCTTCTTACTATGGAGGTACTTGAAGGGGTTAATAGTTTGTCCCCTATGTTCATTTTCGATGGGGTACCCAAAGTCCCTCTCTCTAAAGTTTCTGGCAGTGGTGGCAGTGGTTACTAGTGTCAATATTCGACCGCAAATATTTCCCTATGGGATTTTCCCATTGTTCGAGGCTACCACTTTTTCTGACAGCCTCTAACATACCGCTGGTGCATTTTAAAATTAACTTTGCTCTGGTAGGTTTTATTTGCCAGAAATTTAATATAACTTCTTTCTCGTGTCTTTCTCTACGATCCTAACCCAGGTCGGGGATCCTTTGTTCGTCTGTTTGGCAGGCTTCTGCCCAGAAGCCCTCCTTCAGGCGCCACTGAGTCTGGGGTGGGTCCGTTGTGTGGGAGCGGGAGTTGGACCCCTGGACAGAGTTGCCGCATCAACACAGGTCGCACTCTAACGAGATAGGCTGGAGGGTCTCCCGCCAAGAAGACCACTCCACTGTGTGAGTGACAGCTAGGCTGTATGAATGGGTCTCTTTCTGCATAAAAGCAGGGTCCTGAGGACTGGAAGGGCAAGACGTCGCCACTGGAACTATGGAACCGAAGAGGAGAGAAGCCAAAGACACCTGCAATGGCTACCACCACCGGTGAAGCCCTGTGCAGCGTCTCACCACTGTTCTCCACACGACGAGAGGAGATCTTGATCTGGAAGAGCCTTCTTCCCTTGAGCTGGTGGGGCCAACCAGTTTGCTAATCGCCTTCCCGAACCTGCTTTGGTCGAATCACCAGTGCCCTGCAATTGGAGACCGGATAGCCAAGCAGCTATCGACCCGGACCACGATTAAAAGGAGCATGTAGTCCTAATCTGGTGTAGTGCTCCCTAAGGGATCTGCACTGGATTCTGCCTAACAGCGTGCAAACCCGAATTCCGGCATTATAGGGTTTCACCACCGGCCCGCACTCTCCTCAGAGCCGTGACCCGCTTCAATGAGCAGATAGGATGTCTTTTAAAAACGTCTCCTGCTAAACTCCTCATAACACATGTTTTTTCAGGACCGGTCACTGTAGATGGGCGCAGCTCCTTCTGGAGATGCGGCCTGGTAGCCTCTGCAAATATGGGGGCCCTGGGATCACGTTGGGTTCACCAATTGAAGGCAAGATCCTGAACGCTCACACCAGAGAGAATACAACTCGCTAGGGAAGAAAGGCCCAAGTCAATATTGTAATGATAACACGTTTTAATATGAAACACAGATGAGAGCGCAACAGCAAAGAACTCTGCTGCTAAGAACGTTCTGGTGAGTCAGGGTACAAGCAGAATGTTATAAAGAAACCTATCATTATCAATGACATAAACATATACAGTAAAAACCTGTGTGGCTGGTTGGTGTGTGCTGATACATGATCCACCTGCACCATAAGGGATGCCAAGTCATTGGCTCCAGCCCAGTCCTTCCATCTTCCATCACATGGGTGTCGCAGAGATCATCTTCTTCTCATTGACGAAGGTCAAAGAACAAATTAAGTATACTCCTAACACAATGCTACTCTATCATTATACTGTGAACCTTGCAGGCTTTAAAACTGGCACAAAGGGGTTTCTGGGGCACTCTAACCTCCACACACATTTCACCCCATACCTTCCAAGCCATTGGTTCCAAGGTACCCACTCTTGTTTTCTACTATAATTTATCCTTCCCAGCACCTCGCAATACAAATAATTGAATTGTAGCTCAAAGATGTGCAATGTCCGTCATCTTTGAACATTTCAGAACTAGTTACTTTGGGGTTGGTGGTCAAAGGACACCTGGTGCCATGGAATTCAGGGATCTTGAGGTTTAGTCAGTTATATGGGCTATAACTCATGGTTGCCTGGGGATGGTCTGGGTCATGCTTTCGCCAGTGTGATATCCCATGCACACTTGGCGGCGGAGGAAAACATCTCTGCACCACTCTTTGAACAATGAATGAGCTTTATGGTGGTGAGGGTTGTGGGCTGTCCTCACGGGAGCTCGTACATGGCTGAATATTTCCCTCGTCTCACAAGTAGGGCCTAGTGCATGAAATGCTGCATTTGCCGTGCAGGCCTTGTCTCCGAGCGATGGTTACTAACATTTACACAGAATGCACTATCATCTATACAAAATGGCAGTCTTGCTTGCGCCCTTGGCTATATTATGTGGGTTGATTATTTTGGGGTGGGGTCCTACCACTGTCCCCCCACCCCACTAGCCCATTATAGTGGTTTGAATGCTGCTCCCCTTACTCTAAAGCGCTTAGGGGTTGGGACAGGGTTTCCACTTTCCCAACAGTTTCCCCAGGCACAGAAGAGCACATATGAGCAAGTGTGGGTGAAACAGGTACTGGCAGGCTTCTACCACTAATTCAATGATATTGGGGCATCTTTCAGAAGCTTAAGAGTGTTTTGCGAGATACACTGCATACATTTGCTAAATGTAACACCCGGCATACAGAGGTGTGCACTCTCTCCCTCTAAGGTCTCAGGCCCAAGTCTGAAGAGACCAAATTGGTCACAGGTTCGAGCATAAGGTTGCTGAAACCAAGGTTGCCGGTTCAAGACCCTCATTGACTTCAAAGTACTCAGAGTTAGCTGTCCTTTTGGATAATACAAGTAAAGTGTTTAATCCCACTGAGGTGGCTCAGCCCTGTCTTTGAATAATCAAAACTTTTGCTATGACCTCATGTTAGGGAGAATTCTCTCTTTAGGCTGAATTTCCTAACCTAGTGAGTCCCCCAGCAGCTTTGCTGTATTCCTGGAGTTTGTTTTTTTTCCTCCTGCCAAGAGTGAGACTCTTTTCCTCCCACTCTTGGACATGAGGTATGGTATTCCTTTGACTGGTAAGGTGTTTTATGGGCTATGGGGTCCTTTACTCCATAGGGTCTCATGTGCTTTTACTATGTGTGTTACACAGCACCCTTCGTGCAGTAACACAGGGGTATCATAGTGACACCCCACCATAGACTCCATACCCTGGGACTGACTACTGTCTCCCAGGGCATGTAAAGTCACCATTGGCTTTACTAGTCCCAAATTATTAACAGAAACCAGTACAAACCATCATATTGTGGACATACTGGTCGGGGCAATTCGATTGCCCCAGGGTCTGTTAGTCGAGGGGGCACGTCTCCGTCCCCCCTGATCGAGTTTTGGCTGGTGGCAGTGGAAACTACTTTTTATATTCAACCGCGAATATTTCCCTATGGGATTTCCCATTGTTCGAGGCTACCAACTTTAATTATTTACTTTTCCTAACCTCGAACATACCGCCGGTTTATTTAATTAATATTAATTCTCCGGTTGGTATTTTTTGCCAAGACTCGATTCTAAAATGGCGTTTGTGTTCTCTTCTGTGACTCCAACCCAAGTCGAGCCCTTTGTTCCACTTTTTGGCGGGCTTCTCCACAGAAGCCTCCAAAAGTGATGCCACTCTGTCTGGGTACCACAGGAGGGTATAGGCACCCTGGACTGAGTTACCTTGGTAACTCAAGTCGCACTCTTGTGTGATTGGCCCAAGTGGTGAGCCGGCCGGCTCACCACTTAGCATGTTTGATTGACAGCTAGGCTGAGTGAATGGGGGTATGCCGCATAAAAGCAGAGCTTTGGGGACTGGAAACTTCAGAAGTCGCCACAGGACCTGAGAATCCAACGAGGGAGAAGCTGAGCCGACCTACCACGACAACACCACCAGTGGAGCCCTGCAGAACCGACTCACCACTTCCCGACGACAGAGAAGATCTCCTGGCTGGAGAGGCTTCTTCCCCTGACTGGTGGGCACAACCAGTTTACCTTTCTTTCTTTGCACCCCAGCCCAGTTTGTGGTCGAACTGCCCATGCCAAGTACCCCGGCGCCGGATAGCCACTCACCACTGAACCGCGAATCAATGGACCGCTCCTTGTACCTGAGAAACTCTGTGGCTGGTTTCTTCCCTGGCAGTGCAACAGACTCCTGTCTTCCTCCACGATGAAATCCTCCCTTCCCCCGGACGAAGCACTGACTTGCATCCGCTGCCAGGAACAACTGCCCCTGCTGGAGCGTTCTCACCACTTTAAGGTAGCGTGTCCGCCAGGCCTCCCTTTCTAAAGATTGCAACAAGGTAATAATAACTCCTTAACCTTCTGGACTGGGCTGGCCGCCTTGACCCTCTAACTGGTCCCCTTTCTGTGGTCCAACTCCTTTTTGAACCATTACAAGACTTTTGTGCACTGCAACCGTGTGACTTTGGGCACATTTCATTTCGATCCCCTTAAAGCGGATCCGGCCTACTGACTCTGAATTCACGGTTTTACTTTGCCTTCCTCTCTTTTTATGTTCTTGTAAAAGTGTTGGGATCTGTTTCAATTTGTTCTCTGCTTTTCTCTCCCTTTTTGAAACGAACTATTAGAGTGCCATCTACGTTAACTGCTCACCGCTGTCTGAAAATAAGTGGGGCTTTACTTAAGACTTGTCTAATATTCTTCTAAGGGAGTGTATATCTTTTAGTGACCGTGTTTTTGAATTGCTTACTATTAGTGCCTGTGTGTTTTTTCTAGATGTGGTTTTAAATAAATAATTATATCTCTTTTACACCAAGCCCTGGTCAGTGTTTACTTGTTCTATTGTGTGCTCTTGACCTATTGTGAATACTCTGTATACTGCCTAACTCTTCTTGAGGGAAGTCTGACTGCTCAGCCACAGCTACCAAGTGAATATGTGTGGTACAGACTGCTACCAAGTGGGTTTACTGCCAAACACCTGTAGTCTTAAATCTTTTGCAGTGGTCCCAGAGGGAACTGCACAGGTTTCTGTCTAACACCTCATTACTATTTTGGCGGTGTGGGTTAAATTAATCAGTATTATTGTGTAGCGCTGAATTACCGCACCGCCCAACTATAGGTATGGAGGAAAGTTGAAGGATTCACCTCCAACCATGAGCTAGAGATCAATTGACCAGCTTTATGCCAAATATCGGCAGAATTACTGCAGCGGAATAACTGCAGCAGTAATTCTGCTGATAATGCCCCATTGAGTCCTGTGGACTCAAATGACATGGGTATTTTTACCACCACTCCACCACTTGTAATCCGGCGGTAAAACCGCCAGACCAAGTGGATGTAACAGTAATATAGTTTGGTGGTATCTGGGTGGATTTACTGGCCAGATAACGCCAAACTTGTAATGATTATTTAAAAAGGCCCTTTAAAGTTGTCTCGCAATATTTATTGTCAAAGGTTCAGAAAAGTACTTTGGGTTCCTTGTGATTCGTAGTGGTAAATTATAATGTTCAAAAGATATTCAGAGTCCTCATTCCTTGTATGAGCGAATTCTGCTATACAAAAGACATTCTGAAAATTTGGATTCCTCAAGTCCTCATCCCTTGCTGTAGCAAATAGTGCTGCACAAAAGACATTTAGAAGATCCTCATTTCTCAGCACGTGTTTCACCACATTACATGGCTCATCAGGAGGATAGTGCTCTCTGGTTTATGTCTGTAATCTGGAATTATTCTAGTTGTTTCCTAAAAATGTTTATTTGATGAACTCTTTAAGTCTTCATAAATTGACAATGTTGATAAGGGACCAGATTAGCACCTCCACCATGTCTCGCATTTGTTTCACACCAATATCGCATGAATCAAGAATCAGGATTTCTTTTGGTCAAGCCTCCTTTAGGTGTTAACCTTCAAGTATGACCCCATATTGCTGGCATTTATGGTTTTAGTACCCTTGATTTTGTTAGGGTTTCAGATTCATTAATCCCATGTTGTGTTTAGGATTCAGACTGTGTATGTCTTACTCTGCAGCAGTGAACATCAGCCCTTTCATTTGTGAATGGTGCCTACATTTGTTTTGTCAAAGTGGCAGACATTGATAAACCCGGTCAGAGCGCCCTCTGATTTTTTTAGCACAGATGCCTGCTCGTTCGCCATCTGCCGCTAGAGCTTCAAGAACTCCAGTGGGTCCTATTCAATCTTCTCTTTGAGGTCCTGCTAAGCCTCCTAAAGTCCAAAGTAACGTTTCTGTTTGCCATTACTTCGAGTTGGATAGTGGGGGAGAAACCTTACCTTCACTTTGTCAGAAATAGGTTCATTCTTCACCTCTCCTGATCATTCAAATCAAGGTGATGTTGTCTTTTCATATGGAACATGAGGTTATCCTTCCAGCTTTGCAACAGGGCCTTGGATTTCTCTAGGGCACTGTCCATTAAAATCCAGTGCACAGAGGCATTTTAACAGTACCAGACCTTCTTGGGTACCTTTGGGTTGTCTAGACTAGGAGTTAAGTCAGGAGTTAAGCCATCTGTTTCCACTGTATGTCAGTGAAGGTTCAATTTTAAAGACTGAAGACTGAATTCCTACTGTTGACCAACAATATCAAAGACCCAGACATCCAGATATGGCCCTCTGCTATGCGTCTCGAGGGCTTCACACCCAACTGCCCACCTTCACCAAGTTCGACATCGACAGACACCCCTCCATCAAAGAGCAAACAGAAGAAAGACACGAACAACTTGGGGCCAATTTTCTCTCCTGCGGAAAATCAAGACCAGAAAACAACTTCAATTCTGCTGTCCAAGCTTTGGTCATCTCCCACCTGTAAGGTGGCAATGCCCTTTTTGGAAGGTCTTCCAGTAACTACCCTGGCCTTCCTGAAATGTGTCCTGAATGATGCAATGTGACTCGAAGGACTCTGTAAATTCAACCAAATCACCGACCCACATCAAACTGCACTTTTACCCGCTGCAAGCCAGTATCATCTTCAAATCCTGCTTTATCATCTACAAGGCTGTCACTCTGTAGTCCCTAAGCTACCTTAATGAGAAACTCAGCATCTCTAGAGGCCTATGATCTACCAGAAGTAAGGAGATGTGCCGACTTCAACTCCGCCGGTGCATAAGGACAGAACCAGAAGACAGGCCTATTCTGTCTACGGCCCAAGATTATGCAATCTCCTCCCCATCAACATCAGACTTGTAGCCACATTTCTAGTGTTCATAAAGGAGCTCAAGACCCCCCTCCTGAACGAATAGATCATCCCTAACACCTAGGTCTATAAGCCCTCCACTCGTCACCCTGCCTGAGACCTGGCAATCTGATTCCCCCCGGTTCCTCCCCTGGCGCTTCTAGATTCCTTGCTGACAAATTACCCACAGCCCCCTCCCCTGTTGTTAGCTCCTCACTCTCTTGTTTTCTGCTTCTTTTACCATGTTCTCCCCCCCCCCTTTTATTGTAAAGCACTCCATTGCTTCCTGAAACTACGTTCGCACACAATAAATACCATAATGATAATGATGATAATAATTCTAGGTTGTCTTGTGGGAAGATTGGGGAGAACCTCCATTCTGGACATTGACTGTGCCACCACCTCCATGGTCATTAAACACTATAAACTGCAGTTTTGAGGGCTGACTTCTATTTAGTTTGGGTTGGAGGTATTGGCTGGGGTGTGCTGCATCATTTGGTGTCATCCTCCTTTGGATATAGGGGGCTTGGTAAGTCTGCATATGATTAGGAATGTGAAGAAGAAGATGTTTGAGGAATATTCATTACTCAAAGTCCAGTCTTCCTTGTTACAGTCATTCGCTCCCTCCCTACTAACTTGGACGGGGGTCAGCATGGCATCATAACAGGCTGAGTGGTGGGGAAGTGCCTTTTAAAGTAAATTGTTATCAAACATGGAGCAAGGAGTATCGAGGCCGGTCCTCCATGCTTGATTGTAAAGGGTATTGTGCAATGCCTGTCTCAAAGGGCAGAGCCTCACATGATTAGGACTGAGATGAGGGAAGCCAGGACTAGGAGTAATGAAGAATACCAGTTGGCAATCAGCCATTCTTTCTCTGTAGAGGTTTTTCGGTATTTCGAACATGTCAGAAACATTTAATAATAACAAAAATGTGTTATTTATATAGTGCTTGTGCCAAAGCAAAATACATGGACATTTTTTAAACACACTTATAATAACCAAACTGCAGGCTGAGCTGGTCTTGCTGGGATTTGAACCTCTGCCATGCAAAAGACACATATCTCAGAAATGAGTGTTCAACCTCCTGAGCTATCAAAATAGCTAACGTTCTGTAGACTACATAGTGTTGACACTAGCAGCAGAACATTGCAGCAGTGACCTTTTTACAGGTCCTTGCAGTAGTGCACTGATAATGTGCAGCCCCTTGTCCTTCCCATTATTTACACTAGTATGAGGTGAAGAAGTCTCTGCCCACTACAAGGTGTGTGCTGTACTCAGAGTAATCGTGACTGGGGTTACACTATAAAAGCTTCATTTTGTGCTCCCAGTGACCTTTGCATTTTTTCAGTTTTCAGTTTTGCTCTGTGCTGTAATAATGCACGTCTATCCTGCCATAGAAAGGCTATCCTGCGAGCAGGAAACATGGAAAATGGACCATAATGGCAAGGTCATATAGAGAAGAAAGAATATGAACAAGCATACAGCAAGGGTACGGAACTGTAAGGTCCGACAGAGGCTTAAGTGGAGAACACGGAGAGAATGGGTGGAGTACAGTCCATGAGTTTGAGGATGTCGGTGAGGAGGAAGCGCAACAGGCACCAGGAATAACGTCTCAAGTGGAAAGTTTATGGGATGAGAGGGTAAGGAGGTTTGGCCAAATGGCACCAGTGAGGAAAAAGGGAAGTGCTGGAAGAAAGGAAGGTACGAGAGTAGGATTCCAGATGCCTTTGATACACAGGGGCATGTGGGAGCACAGAGTATCTAACCTGGGTGCAGATGGACAAAAACAATTTGATGAAAGCCCTACTGCCGTTAACAGCTGGGGTGGGGAAACGGATATATGTGTTCGAAAAAAAGACTGCGGGTGTACCCGTTGCCATAGGTGATATGAAACGTGTGTTAGTGGCTATAGTGGGAAAGCAGGATGGAGGTGTGTGGATTAAAGCAGGATACCCCGGAGTAAGGTTAGATGACAATGTGCATGACGGTGCACAGTTCAACAACATCAGAGCGCAGGTGTGGGGCATGGTTCGGCGCACATACCCTGACACCGCAGATTTACAGTCGATCATGGAAAACACTATGGGAAATGATGAAGACCCCGAGCAGTACATTATTAAGGTTCAGGAGATGTTGAGGGCAGGGCCGGAGGACCAGTGGGACCAATCGGTTCCTCTTTTCTATTTCATTATCAAAAGGGGTTTACCAAAAGAGGTGCAGAAGACACTAGACATAATTGTGGGCATTGAAGCGAAAGGGTGGGCAGAAATACAGAGTATAATAATACACTGATGAAGCGGATAAAAGAACATAAGAGAGAAACGGCACAGCAGTTGCAGGCAAATGGGAGAAAATTGTTACAGAGGAAGCTGGCTAAGATAGCTCTAGAAGGGCCCGTGTCAACACCTGCACAGACTGAGGTGACAGGGAGCGCTCTGGGGTCCACGGATGTTTGAATAGCAGCATTTTGGTCAGAAGGAGGACAAGGGCAGTGGGAAGGAGGACAACATTACCCTACCCAGTAGCAGCAGCAAGGAGGGAGAGGAAGATTCAGGGGGTAAGAGGGGGCTTTGGAGGCATGGGAGCGAGAGGGGCGGGTATGGGTTCCTCACAGTTTTGGAACTGCGGTAAGTGGGGACATTTTTGTGTAAAAGCAGGCCAGGGCTGGGATACAAAACGTACAATAATTATCACCCACCTCTGCAGAATACACAATAGATGCCATCACCAAGAATGACCTCCATACCCTATGAAATACACCAAGCATACACACAACCCCCTCCCCAGCCCACGGGGGTGCTCCCCCAGTAGCAGTACCCCCAGCAGCATTACCCACAACAGCAGCACCCGCAACGGCAACATGCATACATGCAACAAAGTACCAAATGACACCATAGTGCCATACAGAGGGGTGAGCGTGATGGGAAACAACCCTTTCACGTTCCGCATAACCAACACGTACCCATATTAGGACAGCCTATAGACAGCGCTTGTGTGCCCAGTTCTATCTATGACCATCCGTCCTGATGAGAAACGCTTGGTGGTCACAAAGATAGGAAACAAACACTTAATTTTCATGGTCAACACGGGTGCCACAAAATCATGCATCAGAGAGGGAGATTATTGCTATCGGCCACACTCTTGACATGCAGGGCTTCTCTGGGGCTGTCTCCATGGTTCGATACACTAAAGAGTTTAACATCAAAATAGGGGGGAATGTGGTGCGGGCCCCCTACTGTATTCAAAGAGTTCGCCAGTGAAATCGCTGGGCAGGGATCTGCTCAGCAAGCTCAACATGATGATATCTTATTTATTTAATATGTGTATTTAGTTCATACTTGAACATTTACAAAATTAAAAAATACACATATTCATACTTATTAAGACACATCATTCATCTCATCAAACAAACATGTATAGCATAATGTGGTACAAAATATAAAAGAGCTAACACTTTCCTTTGAACCTCATTGATTTTCTACCAAGAGAGAATTGTTTGCCTATATACCTAACACACAAGCAAACCTTCAGTGACTAGTACCCAGTGAGCACCAAACTTTATATAGGGCAATATGCATCCCTTCAAATTCTGTGTTCAGACAGTATTTCCAGAACTCATGTGTTTTTTATCGAATGTACTTGTGAGTAACATTTCCCAAAATCGTTAGGTATATGTGGCCCAGTTTAGAACATTATGTAAGCAAATGTCATTCTGTTTCAGTACACTCCTTTATCTCAAAGATTCAACAATATCTGCACTCTCTTTTAATGTTTCACTGACCACTTTTGGATGGCTTTTAATGGGGGTTGGTTTATTCGCAACAATAATCTAAATGTCTCCCCTCTAAGTCAGGGCAACAAAGTAGATAACGTCGTGGCCTCATGAACTTATGACTTATAAGAGACACATGACGTTAGTTCTGTAGTTTCTGTAATTGACCATAATTCGAGACCCAAGCCCATTTATTCGCCTTCACATTGCCCAGTCTAAATTCTGAAACAGGTGTTTGACCAATTTAATAAACCCACATTCTTACTAATGTGTGTTAAACAGTAGTTTGTTCCCAATTTTCCCAGTGGGGGACATATCGGGGAGGTTTTTGATTTTAAGAAAAACTCCCCTCTACCTTTAAGCACCAGAGATCTTAACGATAATAATCCTAACTCCAATCAAATATATTCTATGGAAGTTGACAGAGGGAGCGGGAGGACACAGTGCCAAAAGTACCCCTCAAGTGTGTTTAACCAATCCAGTTCATTAATTTCAAGGGCCTCGAGTTCGTACAAAACTACCGGACAAAACCACTGTCCTTAAAGGTTTTGGATACCTCCTGTGAAAATTCTGCGTGGAGATGTATAAATATATGCACCATAAATTAGATGTGTTTTGCTTTTTGCATCTTAATTGCAATTAGCTCCCGATAGCCCTTGGATGCTGACATCTCCAATCCAAAATACTTGTACTGATTTGTGTATTCTATCTGGCACGACACAGTAATCAAAGGCAATGTTTTAACATGACATGTGTAAACATAACATTCACATTACATTTGTTTTTGTTAAATTAATAGCTAACCCATTTTCCTCTGCATACCTCACAAGCCCAAGCATCATTGCTTTCATTCCCGTATAGATCTGGTCACACAACACCAGATCATCTGCATAAAGCATGGCAACTACAACACCCTTTCCAATTTTAGGTGGACTTTGGTGTGTGACTTCATACTTGAAAGCAGATCTGCAATATAAATATGAAATAAAAGGGACGCTAACCTACAACCCTGTTTAACCCCTCGCTCTATGGGGATGTCACCAGATGGAAGACCACTGTTACCCAGGCGAATCTGTGCAGTTGTTCCAGTATGTAAGGCAATTAATATCTGTGGAAGCCATTCAGGACATCCCCATTTCCTAAGTTTACACCAAAGCAGTCCACGCCTGACTTGATCAAATGTGACTTGGAAATCAATGAAGGTTAAATACACTGCAGGATTAAACATCCTTTGGTACTAAACAATGGACTGAATAGATTACATTGGACCGAGGGTAATCTAGTTCAATTTGCTAGGGTATTAGAAACTTCAACTGTGCATGAGGTTGATGCACGTAATAATATTCCACTTGAGTATAGTGAATTATTACATTTATTTGGAAGCACGAATAAAGGGAAGAAAAAACATTGCCCTCCGCACGTATTCAACTTGGAGGTGCAGAGTCAAAAGTCTTGGTTTAGACGCGAAAAAAAGATTGCTTTGGCTTTACCTATTGCAGTGAAATGGCAAGCTCTCAAATCACTTAAGACAAGACACAAAAACTGGATGAAGGCCCATTGAGTTAACCTGTACCAAAGGGATGGCGAATGCATGCTGCAGAGAATTGAAATGAAAAACTCGGACCAAATATGGGCGTTAATTAATAAAACCAATGCTAAGCCCCAGATCTCTTCACAAATTAATGATGTTTCAGAGGCTCAACGGATCAAACATTATACATATCTATATGCTAGCCCAGTTAATTCAAGCCCGCTGTATAAACAGTATTATAGAGGCACTATTAGCTTGAAATTCTCAATGTCAGACATTTTATTCTATATTAATAAATCCAGTCGATCTTGTACCCCTGGCCCGGATGGGATATCTAACTATATGATGAAGCAATTCCCAGAGGTTTGGGCAAAGATACTATTCCAACTGTTTACCGAAATCATGCACACTCAAAAACTACCTACTTCTTGATCCCTTTCCATTATTATCCCAGTGTTCAAGAAGGGTAATAAACAAAATCCTTCAAACTATAGACCAATCACCCTTCTTGATACACCAGGAAAGATCTTTGCATGTCTTATATTACGAGATCTCTGAGCGTGGATCGAATCCTCTGGTAATGCTGATACATTTCAAACAGGTTTTGTTGCAGGTAAGGGCACGGCGATAAACATCACAGCTATCAACTCTATTAAAGCCATGTGTGAACATCAAAACCAACCCTTATGTTTAGCCTTTGTTGATTTTAGAGAGGCTTTCGACTCTATTGACAGATTACTACTAATAAACAAACTAATAAAAATGGGTTGTCCTAGCTCATTAATTAAATCGATTGTACTTTTTTATTCAAATACTTCAATTCAGTTAAGAATCTCCTTAGCTGGGCAACAGACCCCCAAAATACCGACAGCTGGGGGCTGAAACTAGGCTGAAACAAGGCTGTATTTTGGCGGCTACTATCTTTAATTTGTTTACTTTGGACATGGGAAAAAATGTCATTGACATTAATTCAGACGCTCCAAAACTCGTGCCACACCAAATTGCATGGATTCTGTATGCAGATGATCTTATTTTAATATCTAAAATGCCGTCGGGTCTCCAATGGTTGATAAAGATTCTCTCGCATTATGTACAAGAAAATCATATATCAATTAATTTAGCTAAAACACAGATCATGCAATGTGTTAATAAGAAATGCCATCCACTGAAAATGTCCATCTGGACTTCGCAGGAGGAGATCATCTCTATTACTCCGCAATACAAATACTTGGGAGTGATTATCAACAATCTGAAGCCTGATACCCTGTATGTCAATGATATAAAACATAAAATGCAAACATTAATTTGCTAAGCCAAAGTTCTGCAAAATAAATTTGGCAAATGTACATGCTCCCCTGTTCTCTAATATTATGCCCAAAAAGTTTTACCCATTATTACATATGGTTCTGAAACCAAATATCCTAGGGAGCGGGTGTTTTGGGAGCAGTTAGAGGGCAAATTCTGGCGCGCAATATTGAATGTACCAAACTCAACACCCGCACCCCTGATACGCTATGAGCTAGGAGCCCTTTCGCTGTTTGTGTTTTATGCATGGAAAATTATGTTCTTTATTGAGGAAATTTCTGCTGTTTATAAATTGTTCTGATCTATCGCATATATTGCCCATGTATATGTTAAAATCTATTCATCCTTTCCAAGTTAAGTGAAGAAATTTTGTCGTTAACCTTCTGATGGAAGCTGACATCACAATCGACCTATTAATAACGAACCCCAAACGCGCTCAGATGAAATTATACCAGTATGACTGGATTTGTACCCTAGAACAATGCTCCAATTATAAAGATTATAGCATTTATCTTTTTGGATTAAAAAGAGAAAGAGTTACATTACTTACTTGCTCAAATATCCTTCACCCAAGAAATCTCTACCTCCGATTCAGGGGGTAATTCATAGAATTCGGCACACAAGTGGCGCACGCGGCTGGCGCACAGAGTGCGCGTACGGCAGTCTGTGTCAGCCGCGCGCCAAAACCTATTTAGGCGCACAGCGTATTCATGAATTAATGCAGCCGTGGTGCAGAGTGGCGCAGCGACCCTGCAGCAGCACCAGTTACACCCCCAACCCTGCCCCATGCGGCAAAAACATCGCACAAATCCAGTACATGGCGCAAAGGCCAGTGGACCAGCATACAGCCCCCGAACCACAAAAACACATGTAAAACTCCCTGTGCACGCCCCAGAATACACGTACCCCGCTCGCGCCAGGCCCATCGCGTGTAAAACTCCCCGCGCACCCCTCGTAATACACGTACCCCACTCGCGCCAGGCCTATCGCATGTAAAACTCCATGCGCACCACTCGGAATACACGTACCCCGCTCGCACCAAGTAAATTGCGTGGAAAAAGTCCCCCCTGTGGCGTGGGCTGCCTGTGGGGCATTGCCAGGATGGATGGGCTGCCTGTGGGGCATGCGGAGGGTGAATGGGGTGCCAGTGGGGCATGGGGAGGGTGGATAGGCTGCATTAGTGTATATTGGAGGTGCGCAGGAATTTTCACATGTGATACTCCAGGGGAGAGTGGGGTACGTGTATTTGGGGGGTACGTGGGGAGTTTCACACACACGATAGGCCCTGTACGAGCGGGGTACGTGTATTTGGGGGGTACACGGGGAGTTTCACACGTGGTAGGCCTTGGGCGAGCCTGGTACATGTATTTCAAGGGTGCACGGGAAGTTTCACACGCGATACTCCAGGCGAGAGTGGGGTATGTGTATTTGGGGGGGTACGCGGGGAGTTTCACACTCGATAGGACTTGAGCGAGCGTGGTACGTGTATTTCGGGGTTGCGCAGTAAGTTTCACACGCAATACTCCAGGCGAGAGCGGGGTACATGTATTTGGGGGGTACGCTGGGATTTTCACACGCAATAGGCCCTGTGCGAGCGGGGTATGTGTATTTGGGGGTACGCGGGAAGTTACACACGCGATAGTCCTGGCGAGAGCGGGGTACGTGTATTTCGTGGGTACGTGGGAAGTTTCGCATGTGATAGTCCTGGCGAGCGGGGTATGTGTATTTGAGGGGTACGCGGGGAGTTTCACACGCGATAGGCCTTGAGCGACCGTGGTACATGTATTTCGGGGGTGCGTGGGAAGCTTCACACGCGATACTCCAGGCGAGAGTGGGGTACATGTATTTGGGGGGTACTCGGGGAGTTTCACACGCGATAGGCCCTGTGCAAGCGGGGTATGTGTATTTGGGGGGTACGCCTGGAGTTTCAACTCGATAGGACTTGAGCGAGCGTGGTACGTGTATTTCGGGGTTGCGCAGTAAGTTTCACACGCAATACTCCAGGCGAGAATGTATTTGGGGGGTACGCCGGGATTTTCACACACAGTAGGCCCTGTGCGAGCGGGGTACGTGTATTTGGGGGTACGCGGGAAGTTACACACGCGATAGTCCTGGCAAGAGCAGAGTATGTGTATTTTGTGGTTGCGCGGGAAGTTTCGCATGCGATGGTCCTGGCGAGAGCGGCGTACGTGTATTTCGTGGGTACGTGGGAGGTTTCGCATGTGATAGTCCTGGCAAGCGGGGTATGTGTATTTGGGGGGTACGCGGGGAGTTTCACAGGCGATAGGCCTTGAGCGACCGTGGTACATGTATTTCGGGGGTGCGTGGGAAGCTTCACACGCGATACTCCAGGTGAGAGCGTGGTACGTGTATTTGGGGGGTACGTAGGGAGTTTCACAAGCGATACGCCCTGTGTAAGTGGGGTATGTGTATGTGGGGAGTACGTGGGGAGTTTCACACGTGATAGGCCCTGTGCGAGTGGGGTACGTGTAATTTGGGGGTACGCAGGGAGTTTCACAGGTGACGGGCCTTGGGCGAGTGGAGTACGTGTATTTCGGGGGTACGTGGGGAGTTTCACATGTGATTTGGCATCATGGGCTCTCCCGGGTGAGCGGTTTCCTCCCTCCCCATGCCCTGCAGGCAGCCCACACCACAGGAGACTACCCTACAACCCTCACCATGCCGTGCAGGCAGACCAAATGGCACCATGCACTTGTGAGCACACTTGTGAGCCCCGACTCATGTCCCCCACCCATTGACGGCCACCTGTCAGCAGGCCCCGACTCATGGCCCCCACCCATCCACCCACCCACCATTGACGGGCACCTACCAGCAGGCCCCGACTCATGTGTCCCCACCCCACCCCCAGTGATGGGCACCTGCCAGAAGGCCCCGACTCATGTACCCCACCCACCCATCATTGACAGGCTCCTGCCAGCAGGCCCTGACTCGTGTCCCCCCCACCCCACCCCTAGTGATGGGCACCTGCCATCAGGCCCCGACTCATGTCCCCCACCCACCCACCACTGACGGGCACCTGGAATCCCCCTCCAGACCCCGTGCGTGGCCCTTCCACAGCCTCCTCCTCAACCAAACCCCCACCAACCTGGATGACTCCATGCCATCTTCCTCCATAGGCCCCTGTGGGGTCTCAGCTGCCCCTTCTGCTGCCGAGGAGTCCACCTCTGACCTCCGCGTCTTGGACCTACCCTTTGCAACTGCGGCCACAGACGCGGCACCAGACTCCCCACTCCCCGATGAGATGACATGGGAGGGGAGCTGGGCCTTGTGTCTCCGGCTGGTAGTGCGATCCCTGCGTCTGTGCTCCACAGCACCGTCTCCGCCCTCTTCATCAGTTGACGCTGCAGACAGGGAGAGACAGAACACAGGCATCAGGGCACTGTACAATGGTCTGATACACACATGACAGTTGCACATGAGTGGCAGTCTCAAACTTCACACATGGCATCACACTCCCCAAAACACATATCATTTGAACCCACAGACATGCGCACATTAACAGGAAAGTTGCAGCAAGCAGCACCATCCATACACATACAACAACATGAGCATCCGAAGGTTAGCCTGACATCACATGCAACACGGGGAATGCCGGACACATGCACACACGCCACCAGACATACATGCATCTGTACATCTCCACCACCTGTTGCAGTGACATCATCGCCATCTATGTCACATCTGCCAATCAGCCTCCTACATGTTGGTGTCACATGCATCCATGGTGTATCACAGTGGCACACATGTCAAATACACACACACGCACATGTACATTGTGCACATACAGGTAGGTGGAACCAGCATCCATGTGTCACACCACAACCATGCAACAGTACATGCACAGAAATTTAAACGTGTGCACCGACACATGCATTTGGGCACCATGCATTTGAACACATACACCATTGATGTGCCTCACATATGACTGGACTCACATGCGGCAGGCTTATGTCCCTGTACATACACATCCATACATGGGCCTTCCAAGACATATGTGCAACCAGCACACTCCTGCCACACCTCAACATGCACAGCGTCCAATCAGTACGCTTGGACACTTACCGCTACCTCTGAAGGATCTGGAGGTGGAGCGCTGGGTGTATGCCTTCCAGGACCCTCATCTGGATGTTGGTAAGGTGGACCTGGCACCCTCTGCATGCTTCGCCTCCAAGAGGCGCCGGGCCTTGCTGGGGGTCCTGGACCTGAAGCCCTCCCAGCGCTTCCGGATGTGTTGCATGTCGCAGGCTTCCACCCCCCCCCCATGTTGATGGCAGCCACGATGTCCTTCCAGATCATCTTCCGTCCTTCATTGTCGGTACGTGAACTTCCAAAGAGGGCATCATAATGCCCCAGGACTTGCTCTTCCAGGATGCCAACTTCATTGGCAGTGAAGCTGGTAGCCCTCTGCCTCTCTGCTGGGGGGATGCCACTGTTGCCAGATGGTCTTGTTTCGGACATGGCAACCCTGAGGCAGGTGTGGGTGGGCAACTGGGTCCTGTGGCTGGGCTGTGGAGCGATGGAATACCAGTCGGGAGTCTTCTGTTTCAGCAGGGGTGGTCAGAGCAACTGGACCCCTGCAGATGGCTGACGTGCAGGCACCAAATAGCAGGGAACGTGGCCGGTAGGCAAGCAGCAGCAGATGGCAGGTGGGAGCGTGCTCGGGGCTTTGGGGGCAGGAAAATGGCCTTCTGGGTAGGAGCGTGGTCTTCCGTGTATTGTTGCGTTGCCAGCTTGATACAGAGTGATTTGGCACGTGAAAAAACGTCACATCAGCGTGTAATTCGAGGAAAGGCCCTTAGCGTGTAAGCGCATCTGTGACATAACGCACGCGGGCATTTCCCTCCACACAGGTGCATGTTGATTGTACACATGCAAAAACTGCATGTCCAGGTGTCACTGAGTGTAATTCGAGGAATGGCTCTTAGCGTGTGAATGAAATGACGCGCGTGGGCGTTTCCCTCAGCACGGGTTAAAGGTGAGAGGGGCCAGCAGTTCACTGTACGTGCCTTTTGTGGAGACTGACGTGTGTGTTGCTACTTCGTGTTATTTTGCGCACCATCACAACTTCACAGCGGATCAAGGACGTATCTTTTCTTTTGGCAGGTGTATTGGCTATGTGTGTTTTTCATTATCACGCTAGTCTGACGATGAGTCACACACGCTATTTTTCCCACTGCGGGTGCCCCTGTGTATTGCGTACCTGTATTCAAGGTCATAGAAGCCTGCGTGTCCCACGCGTACGTGTTTTTCATGTCCCTGGGTGCCACCGCATACTGCGGGAGGTTAATTCCACACACGTGCGCTGCCGGGGGTTGTGTGCACAGTTTTACTGCAGTTTTGGGGTGCCTGAGCATTGCGTGACCCGTCACTTTATCACCGGGGTCACATAGAGCCTTGCAGGTGCAGGGGTGCTATTAACATCTTGTATCCCACCCTCTTCGCCCCAATTGCCCAGGATAATTGTTGTGTACACCTCCCATTGGCACTACTACATCTGTGCCAGCACTACTACATCTGTGCCATGTCTGGGAGGCCACGAAAGGTGAGGGGCACCTCAGCTGGGCGTACTCCTTGTGGCGGGCATGGTCCGGGATGTGGCCGGGTTGACCAGGGAGTAGGGGGACTCCAGGGTGGCTACAGAGGGCGAAGAGGGAGGGGTGCTCCAGTTCGGCACAATGTTGTGCCACGTGTTGGTGCAGTCATGCCACCACCCCCCGTGGCTCTGTGAGATGCAGTTCTTGCATCTGGCACTGGCGCCCATGTGACACGGCTGTCCATTTCATCGACTGCCATGGGGCCAAGGGTAGTGGTAGCTGCAGGTGCAGCTGTGGACAACACCACCCAGGCTCAGGGTCTGCCAGCGCAGGCTGCATTGGCACCTGAAGATTTCCAGGAGGTCAGGAGACACACCGTAAGTGCACGCAAGGCTGCCCTGACCGAGGCACGTGTCCCTGGGGCAGTAATGTCATCTGCTGCCCCGACCAGCCGGGTGTTGGCAAGTGCATGAGCAGATGCAGCCGACACCACCCCGGTTGTGAGTCTACCATCCAGGACAGTCCTGGTCAATGACCCTGGCACAGCAGATGTTGCTGCGCAGGGTACATTCCAGGGCACCCAGCAGCCACTGACACAAGTCAGGGCTTCCATCCTTGTTCCACCTGCCACTCCCTCAGTTCAATCCACCAGCGCCACTGCCCATACTGATCAGGGCGGCATTTGCCAGCCAGGGTCCGGACCACTGTCCAAGAGGAGGAAGGTTCCACCTGCAGTAGAGGCTGGGACCCCAGACACAGCTCCGGCCTCCAGCACATCGAGGAAGAAGCCTTTCTGTGTGCAGGAACTGGACTTCCTTGTGGACTACGTGCGGGACCACAACTGTGATATGCTAGTAGGGCCGAATTGTAACACTACGGCTGCCCATCGTATGTCCCACTGGAAGCAAGTTGCGGATTGTGTGAGTGCATTCAGCCATGAGGTGCGCACAGCTCAAGAGTGCAAAAAGCATTGGGATGACCTTAAATGCAGTACTAAGGCGAAGCGTGCCTCTAATTACAACATGACTCTGGTGCCTGGCAGTGGGCCACCACCTGAGGAGGAAGACCTCACTTCGCACGAGTCAGTCGTTGCGGGGTTCATACCGGCAGGAAAGGTCGAAGGAGTGGGAGAGATGCTGGACTTTGATGCTGCGTCCAGTGAGTGTTGTTGCGTGTTTGTCGAGGCCATGTGTGGTTTGCTTGTGTGATGTGTTGTGCTTGCCTGGTATTACATGTCATGTGTACATGGTTCGCATGTGCAAGTCATGCAGTGCTTCACTGATGCGTGCCTGCTGTGCAGGATGCTGGACATGTAGAGCAGATGGGGACTGTTCTCATCACCACACTTGCACCCTACTCACATGCTAGTCACCCGGCTGCCCCATGTTCCAGCTCACTGGCCCTTCTGCATGTAGCCTGGGGTGTCTTTCCTCTCAGCACTGGGACTATGCCATTGCATGACTGACGTGCATGTGTCTTCTGCCTGCATGCGGGTACTCCATGTAGGCATGTTCCCTTGCCCCTCCATCCCCCCTGTACCCCAATTTCACCATGGCACTGGTGTGCATCATGTTGGCGTACTGCAATAGCCTGTTCAAGGCTCCTGTGTACATGTGAACTTCCACCAGCCAACCTGCCAAACACATACAGTGGGGTACATCCTCTGTCCTTCATGCAGGGTGTCTCATTTGGACTGTGCAGATGGCAGATGCTCTGCAGGGACATGAGTGCCCATTCATGCTCCATGTGCATTCCATGCATGCCCCTATGTGTCCTTGACTGGATAATCATTGCAGTACGTGTCCAGGATGACCTACATTTCATGGCATTTGATCATCCATTCCATGCCCACTCTGGCTCAGTCCTGCATCACACACATGTTTAGTGTGTCACAGTATGTGTTTGGCACAGGCCTCCCCCTGTTTCAGGCCCACTGACTCTGTTCAACTGGTCTAGTGGATTCTGCACACATGGGTGTACTACTGAGGGTTCATGTGTACTGCCTACTGTCCAATTATCATCTGCTGTGTTGTCAGTTGACTCAGATGAAGCAATTGATGCTAGTCAACACTGTCTGCCAATACACAGGTCTCTGGTCACCCTTTCGCTGCCATGCAATGCCTCCCTGCATTTTCACTTAGGGGTGGTGGGGGGGTTGCTTGTAGCCTTGCAACCCATTGCATGCACATTGCACGTGATGCCTGAACTTGCCGTTGCACTGCCTTCACGTTTATTGATAGCCATCATAATGTACTTGTTCATGTAGATAGTGGGTAACGTACCCATGTTCTGCACTGCATCAACCCACTTCTGAGCCGTGTTACACCGTTCTACATGACTACTCACTGATGCAATGTCAAAGAGACCTGGCATGTATGGTCAGTTTTTCATCCCTTCTCTGTCATGAATGCGACAGGCACAGGTGCATCCTGTGACACATGTACTCAGTATTGGAACTCCCTAGTGGTTGTTTAGATGAGTTGATTGGTAAATCTGCGGCCTATACCAACTGGCATAGGGCGCTGATTGAATGTAGCCTGCCAATCAGGTTGTAATGACTGTGGAGCTTCCTTCGCGTGTGTATGTGTGCACTTCCCCATACATCAAAGCAAGCAACGTTGTAGCTGCTTGCTTTGGTGTATTGGATGCTGGTCATGTTCACAATAGAGGTGTATGGGGAAATGGGTGTTTTTGAATGCTTTCACATGTACATATGCAAGCAGCTTCAACGTTGTGTAATGCAACATTGCGAGTACTCACTTATGTGTTTGTGAAAGTGTTCATTTACACATGTGTCTTCTGCAGCTTTTTTGTTGACTGACTAATATGTATTTGATTGATGTTTATGCTGGTGAGATTTCTGCATTGCTCACGTTATGTGGAACTTGCACGATCCAGAAGCTTCACTGTTGTGCAGTATGTGTATGCCCATGCCCACTTAGCTAATATGGTGGGTCATGGGCGTGGAGATTTTACACAAGGAACGATGGAATAGGGCACATTGATAGCCCAATGTGCTCAATCAGGCCCTGAGGGGTGTTGTGGAGGCCTCATGTCCTGCAGCTCGGACGGTATTGGGCGTATGGTCCCTCATGTCTGGTTGAAGGCCCTTGCTTTGCTTGGTACATTCACTATATCTACATGGAGCTATATTGATGATGATGATGATGATGCTTTAGTGATGCATGTCTACATGCATGTTACCCGTGTCATTGTGTGTTTGGACTCTTTGGACTCACTTTCAGCAGTGGTCAATTTGCAGTTCAGAAATGCTTATGGTGTGTTGCATCTCTTAGTTGCCATCTGTCTTTTCTGCCTATGACATGTGCCTGACAGAGGTGGTGTCTGATGGAGTTCATATACTACATTTTGTACTTGTGTAGGCTTTGCTATTTTGACACATCCATTTCTGCTTTTGGGATGTGTTTGCATATCAAGGTCACTGGATGCATGCCAGGTTCTCATTTCTGTGTGACATGTCTGCTTCATGTGTTGGCTGTCAATGTGGTGTGTGTGTGTGTGTGTGTGTGTGTGTGTGTGTGTGTGTGTGTGTGTTATGTGCTTCTGACATGTGTACTAATGTTTATTTTTCTCCACTTTTCAGATGATGATGCAATGGAGCCAGAGGATGGTGTTGTCAAGCCAGGCACAGGGTTGCTATCACACTAGCAACCCAGCACAAGTGGGGGTCATGGGGTGGTAGACCACGAGAACCCACTTGTTTTACAGACCATCTTGTCTAGGTCTGGCAATGAGTCTAGCCCGGATGATTACTCTGACGACAATGTCGAGTTGGATGTGCATCGGGTCCATTCGTCAGGAGTGATCGATTCTGATGTGGACGCTCCTCTGTCCGCGATACCTGCACTGAGGGGCCAGACGGTGGTGGGACCTCCGCCTCTGTTGGATCCGGATGCAGGGTCACCCTCCACACCAGTTGCTGATGTGCCTGGGGCATCACATCAACAGAGGAATGTAGTCCTGCAGCTGTGGGCGGTGCAAACCCAACAAGGACGTCGGCTCCTTGGGCCCCACAGGTGTAAAGCCCAGCAACGCGGTGGCCGCACGCCACTGGAGTATACTGAGTGGGAGCAAGCCATGGTTGCCAATTCAGAACACCAGGGGGCAGCAATTGATAACATCGCTGAGAGCATGGAATGTGTGGCCCAATCCGTGCTCCCCCTGCTAGGCAGGTGGAACTCCAGCAGCGGGCGGCACAGTCCACGGCCGGCTCGCTCAAGCTGGGCATGGCAGCCTCAGACAGGGCACGCCGGGCTGAAATGGTGTCTTTGCATCAAGCAATTGCTGCTCATGCAGAGGCACACATCTAGGCCATGAGGGTTGACTATGAATCCCTCAAATCTACACTGGGTGTGCTTTTGATGTCCCAGAGGAAGTGGTCAGAGGAGAGATTGGAGCAGCTAGAGAGTACCATCTCGGCTGAGCTACGTGCTTGCCGGGAGGTGTACCAGTTGTCCAGCCAGGCCATGCAGGAAGAACTCTGTGTTACACGTGGTACCTTGCAAGAGGAAGCATGCGTATCACGCGAGGTTCTACATGCTGACCTACGTGTCATCGCCGCACAGAACCAGGCTCACCTATCCTGCAGACTTGCTGCCTACGAGGGGCAAGCTGCACATAAACATGGTCAGGGTACTGTGCCACGTTAACCTTTTTAGCCTGAGGGTGATGAGGACGACGAGTTATCTCCCACACAGGTAAGGCTGTGCAGGCTTTGAGCCCATGGAGGTTTTTTTTGTCTCAACATCATCGTATGTGGGTGTTGAGGTGCACCCTGTAACTCCCCTCTCCTGGGTGCCTTCCCCCCACTGGGTCATATGTTGTGGCCATTTTTGATTTTTATAGTTAGTTTAATTAGGTAATGTTTTTTTAAAGTTAGTTTAATTAGGTATATAGTTAGTTTAATTAGGTAACATAGGTTTTTTATAGTTAGTTTAATTAGGTAATATAGTTTAAAAATGCTTGTCTATTGTGCATTCATGTGACGGTGTGGTGCTTTGTGGCTTTTGAAAGCATCCACTGTCTGTTCCAGCTGGGCCCTTCAAGCATGTCTCGTGTATGTGTTTGCAGCTTGGGGTCCTGACTCACATAGGCCACTCCTGCTTCCCTTATCGATGGGCTCGCAAGGATGGGTCGGTGTAACAACCATTTACACAAGGGCACTGGACTTTCATCATATCTGTGGCCTGTCTGCTGCTGCTGTACTACTTGTGTTAACACCCCTAGTGGGGATTAAGTGGGTTTTCTCCATGGCATGTCTGCAATCAATTTGGGTGAGTACATGATTGATATCTCCATTAATTGATGTGGATTGTGATGTATGTTCTTTTCTTGACTGTATATGTGCTTGATGCACTTCATGCTCTAGACAGTAGCCTGCACCCTTTGGCTGTCAAAGTCACACTGATGGTGGGAGGAGTTCGGATGTAGGTCTCAAACATGGCCCAGTGACAACCAGCATGAAGACACACACACAGGGAACTTTCCAGCCTTATTAATATCTTTTATGCCCTTTCTGCAGGAAAATGAGCCTCCAGACTACCTTTCCCAGCAGACACGGGGCAAGTACTACTGAAACCTGGCCACGTTCGGTGGTGCACATGTGCGCATGTGTGCGCAAGCAGAAGCACAGGGCTTGTGCTCAGACATCCGACTGAAGCAGGCGTGTTTCCAGAAGCTCCAAGCAAGGTGAGCAGCACAAGGGGCCACACCGCAACCAACCTTCCACCAGGCCACTTGCACATGCATGCTAAGTAGCGCCAGTGCTGTGGAGCTTGGCCAGGCATTGTTGTAGAAGCGCACAGCTAAGATGTGTTGAGGAACAAATGCCAAGTAGCTTTACAAGTTGTCAGGGGCACACGCAGGGGCCGTCGCACATATCCTAGAGTCCCCCCTGCTCCATAGAAGCTGAGCTATTAGCGCAGTAGCGTTCCTAGCCAGAAACTGATACAGCGCACAGGGACACCCAGCGAGACACAGACTCGAGTGCAGTGCATATCATTTGCATGTGCAAATTGCCACGTGCACTACCTATTGAAGTCTGCGGCTGCCAGAACACGACTTGTACTGAAGTCGCACCTCGCTATACGCGTCTAGCAGCTCACCCAGGGACCATTCTATCATGTGTGATTCTTGACACATTGGTCTTCCATTTACCGCGCGGCAACATGCGCCTGCCTTACTGCATTGACAGTGTATGAACCATCACAAGGGCAAGCTAACGTATACATACAAAGCAGCAGACAAGAGTGTTTGTTTGTGGAGAAGTTACTTAGTTTGGGGCATGAATGTTGCTATGTGTGTGTTTTAAACGCACACAGATTAGTGACTCACACTCTCTTTGCAGCATTTAATTGCTTCTGTTACCGGACCTGAGAGTGCGCAGGCAGGAGGCCAGCACTCACCCCAGAGTTAAGTCTCTCTTTGGCTTGCATTTGACTCATTTAGTACAATGTGCATGAAGAAACATGCGTGCATGAAGAAACATGCTTTCTCTGATTGAGTATGTGTTATTGTCAATAGTTGTATTTTGTATTTTGCCTACTTTCCCTTGCCTACTTTCTCCTGCCTACTTTCTCCTGCCCCTCTTTCCGGCTATCCTGAATACCAATGCCTGTCTAAACAACGAATCCCTGACCCCTTTTCCCTGCCGGGGTCTCAGAGGCCTGTCTAAGTTTTACCTTGCAGGCACCCAGACCACAGAGGGGGTGGTTAGTTGACTACCCATCATTTGTTGCATCCTCATTGTATATTGTGTCCTGAAAATGGTACCCATCCTGTTGAACCATTGTTGAACTGTGCTACCTTGGTTGATATTGCATTCTGCTTGTACATGTGCTTGGACATTTTTTGCTACTTCAAGTCATCTACTGGAGACTCTTCCAGGGTTTTTTTGTGCCGAGAGGCTTTTTCCCTGGTGTGGGGGTTTGGCTCCTTGGAGTTCTCTGTGATTTGGTATTTTCTATCAGTCAAGGTGGCCTCTGAGGGGGCTGGACCCTATTTACACGCAAGGTGTAACATGAAGACCAAGGGGTAGGGGGATACTGTAGCCAGGTAGACTAAAAGGAAGAAGGCTATATACCCCAGACACAGTTGTTCAGAAGGTCATGGTGATGTGTAAATGAGAGAGGGCCTTTTGTTGTTGGACAGTACACTTGGGCTACAGTGTTTGTGCACTCTCTGACATTGTCATGTGGGGTACTATGTCCATGATGTGTTCTGCTGGTCAATGACTGTTCCTGTGTTTTATTTACTTTTCATGTGTCAGGGGATTGTTGTGGTTTGACATGCTGGGGTGTTCACATGGGCAATGTTTGCATGTGAGGTGTACAGGACACTGAGGGTCACTTGATTTCACATGCATACATTGAGTGCATGTCCCTACTGACACACAGTTACACAATGCTCCACCACACGTACAACAACCCTTCCATGCCCACAGGCACGCTGTGTCCCTGCAGCGCATGATCAATTGCCATTTGGGGATCGTGTACATGCGCTAATAGGTTGTTTATTTTGTTTGCCCTTTTGATGTGATGCTCAAGGTGTATCCCCAACACAACAGCTGCTCACTGTGCTGTGTGCTGAGCAGTGTGTTGCAGGAGGCACACACAGCACACAGGTTAGGGAGTAGTGATTTTGGCTTGCCCAATGTGCATGTGAACAGGCATTCAGTCTTTTGTTCATGCTACCATTGGTGGAAAGCATTTGTGTATGACTTGGTATGTGTGGGAGGTTGTTGGTCAGTCATTTCATCTGATTCCATGGCAGGCGTCATTGTCTTGGGACACTTTCCATTTATCACATGTCACTTTGTATCTCATTGGTCATGTGTTGGGCTTTTGCTGTTACATGCCATGTCATGGTGTGGCAGACAAGGGTGATGTGGGTTGGGTGGGGGTGGGTGACATACCAGTGATTGTCATGGCCTGTTTTGCAGGTGATACACACCTTGCATGTGTTCCTTTTGGTCACACAGGATTGGTTAGGTTTAAGTAGCTAGGGATGCACACAATGTAGCTCTTCCGTGGCAACATTCTCAGGGTGGTAAGGTTGTGACAGTTGACTGTCTCTTTGTCATCATCGATTGTCATCTGGTATGTGCCAGGCCTGTGTGCACTCTGCAGGGGTGGGAGTTTAGGTGAAAAATGTGGCCACAAGCTGGGTACAGGCTGCCTCGCCACATGCCCTTTCCCCTCACATGAGCAGCGCCTGTGCATGTGGTTGGGGATGTGGGGGCACCATCATGTCCACGGGTATGTCCCGCCATGTTGCAATATTATGCAGGACACATGCTGCTGACTTGAGCACTCCGAATGTGCGCTCGCCTAAGCCCCTGGTTGCAATATGGGCAGTGTTGTATTTTACCTGGGGTAGTGTGGTGGGGTTCCGGATTGGCGGCGTCATGTGGTTGTTCAGAGGGTAGGCACTGTCCCCTGGGGAGGTGATAATGTTTGTGATTAGTTGGGTTTGTGTATTTGTCTGTGTGTGACATGCATGCATGTGCACAGGCATTTGTACTCACCTAGGAGCCATGTGTCGCCATGCTTCCCAGCTTCCAGGGCCCAGTTTCTGTACATGAAACTGTCATGGGTTGAGCCAGGGTAGTTTGCGTAGACAGAGGTGATGATTTCCTTGGCATCGCATACAACCTGCACGTTGATGGAATGCCAATGCTTGCGGTTTCGATAGATGTGCTCAGTGGCCCTAGGTAGACGTAGGGCCACATGGGTGCAATCTATGGCACCGAGCACTTTGGGGAAGTGTGCCATCCTGTAAAAGTCCTGGACCATGGCCTGCCTTTCTGCGGGTGTTCTGGGCAAGTATATGTGCCTGTGGACTGAGGGGCGCGCAGTCATGATTGCCAACACCTGGTGTAGGCAGCTTGACTGCATGGCCTGTGAGACCCCCCCCACTATGGCAGTTGTCTGCTGAAATGACCCAGTGGGCAAAAAATGCAGGACATTGAGCACCTTCTCCAAGGAGCTCAAAGCTTGGGAGCACAGGGTGGGGGGATGTAAGGTCATCTTCCCACTCCCTGACCAGGTCTAGGATGATACGACGTGTAAACCTATGCCTGCCATAGACCTGGTCGTCGGGCATCCCAAAAAGGCTAGCCCTGGGCAAAAAAAATGTGGGGCCTGGCTATTCTCCTCCTGCTGGGGCATTCATCGTAGCTATATATACGTGTTTGATGTTTGCACACGGGGACGCTTCCGCCGGCCTTCGTGTGGCAGACGTGTTGATGCCTGTGCGCGTCTTTTATTAGATTCCATGAATACGTGTTGTTCGCATGCATGTGGGCGTTCCGTGTATTTCCCTGCAGTACTTCCCCAGTTACGCCTTCTTTTTCACACGTTGTTCCCCATTCCGTGTGTTGCGCCCCGTGTCCCGCCCCCTTTTTGGTGCACCGACATTGTGCGCTTTTCGATGTGCACGTCGTGCATGGCATTCGGGATGTTGCTGTGACGTGGTTGCCCGTGCGCGCCACGCTTGGATTTGGTGCATATCCCGCAGTAAACACGCGCAGGTCCTTCCATGCTTTTTCACTCTTGCGCCTAGATTTTCAGCACACATTTGTTCCATGAATCGGCCCCTCAGACTCAACTTATGGCATACTATAGAAATTTTATGTAGAAGAGGACAACTAAAGAAACACGAGAACATCTGTTGGTTTTGCAAATTGCCAGAATATGAGGAAAACCTAAAACATCTAATAGTTGTTTGTCCTATATTAAAGGTGTTACGTTGTAAATATTTCAAAACACTATTTGAGAGCTATAGAATGCTAACTCTAGATGCATTTTGGTTTAGAATATTTTCCTCTCCTCTGCAAGCCGTCCGCATAGCTATTGTCCAATTTCTTCTAGAATTAAAACTAGATGCCGCGCAACTGGTAGACTAACTTGGTGTTTACCTTGAATAGACTGTGCAATGATTTGATACCTAACAAGCCTACTTCCCTGTGAAAAGGATGTAAAAAATTGTAAAAAAATTGTAGATGATGTGGAAAGTGTCAAGGAATTTTAAGAACCAGTTATTTTAAAAAATTGTACATAATTTGAGATACTAAATATTTGAAATCTAAAGCTTGCTTTTTCAGATTTGAGGAAATGTTCATAATACTGTTGTTTTTGTATATGTGTTTTAAATTGAAAGGTTGATTTATCAACCAAACAATTAAATAATAAACAATGCTGCAGGACTACATTTTGTTTTTGCTTTGGCCATGACAATATCATTCACAGACAGTGGCATAATTTGATGGTGCACATCCCTGGCGTTCTGCAGAGTAATGTTGATAATTCATTCTATGGGAGGAGAGGTGGCGGTTCATGGAATTCCCATAGAATAGGACATGTTTGTGTATGGAATCACAGTGCTTCTGGAGGCGGTGCCTCAGATTTGCAAAGGGTGTTGACCAGTCTGCACAGATTTCATTTTTCGTCCCTGTCATGCCCCCGGAACTGGAAGCAGGTACAATACTGTCCCTAGATTTACAATGATTGGTGGTTTCAGCAAGGAGGTTTGCCTTGATAGGGACTGACCAGGATGGGTGTGAGTGGCACACAGTACTTTTAATCGACCCCACCGTACCTTGCAGCCCCATCCCAGTTCATTGAGGAAGATTTGGAGCAGGTGCACAAGAGATTTTGGACAACTAATCCCCATGACGTAGGGCTCCTACAAGGAGTTACCACAGTACACAACACTGAAACCAGGAGCAGTTCTTCCGCAAGTGAAACAATATCCTCTCTCCAGGGAGGCAGAGGAGGTAATAAAGGACACCATCAGTGCCCTAATCAGCCAAGGGATACTTTTACCATCTACCTCCCCATTTAACAAGGCCATCTACCCTGTAAAAAAGGCAATGGGGGCAATTGGAGAATGAGCCAGGATCTGCGCCCCTAAATGATGGTGTGCAGCAAGAATTGCCTGTGGTTCCTAACCCTGTCAAACTCTTGTGCAGCATCCCCAAAGAAGCAAAACATTTTTCCGTGGTTGACGGCAAAAATGCTTTCTTCTCCATACCATTGCACCCACACCCACAATACCTCACTCCCTTTGCAGATGGGGGAATGACGTTCGAACAAACAAGATTACGTCAAGGGTACTGTGAGCCCCCAGCATTTTTAACAGAATACTCCACGCAGATTTAGGCAACATCCAAGTATCCAGCACGATCATCCAGTACGTGGATGACCTGCTAGTGTGCGGAGACACTGAGCAACATTGCAGACAAGACTCAATTACACTTTTACAACTTATGGCTCACAATGGCTACAAGGTTGACGAGACAAAACTGCAATACTGTCCACAAGAGGTTTTATATCTAGGACAGTTGATATCAGCACATGGCAAACAAATAATACCTGACCGCAGTGCCACTGTACGCGCAACCGCCCAGGCCACTACAGTGAAAGAAACACAAATGTTCTTAGGGCTGTGCAATTAATGCAGGGTCTTGCAGGGATACTTGATTACACACCATACACAAGGCCACTCTTACAGGGTCTCAAGGAAGCACATACATCTGAAGATAAAAATAGAATGGACTGAAGATATGTTGCAAAAACTTTGATGACCTAAAAAAGGTGATTTCAACTGCTCCTGTGTTTGCAACCCCTGATTATACACTGAAAAATGTACTTTTTCTCACACTCTAACGTCCAGCCCATGACAGACGTGTTGACACAGAAAAGCACAATGGGCCATAAACCATTGGCCTATTACAGTTTCACGTTAGACCCAGTGATGCAAGGGCAGTTTGCTTACGAACAGGCACTTGCAGCTGCAGCATTTGCTATTGAGAAAAATTCCACAATTGTCATGGGCTGTTCAATCACACTCTGTGTAGAAAATGCCATCTTTGCCATTCTAGAAAGGTCTAAATCTACTCTGACTACCCAAAGAGCATCTGCATACAAGATCATTCTCTCTAGCTCAAATATTCACATTGCACGATGTATGACAGTAAATCCTGTGATATTCATAACTATACGAAATGTAGGAAGACGACATTCCCAAGGCAAAATGCTAATGTTAATGTTAAAGGTTACTTGTACCGCACACTATCACCACCAGAGTGGTCCCCTGGCGCTCTGGTGGATCTGAAAAAAGGATGGTGTGAAACAGGGAGGCTTTGGGAGTGGTTGGTAGGGTGCAGTGGGAATAGGAAAGTGAGATATGATGTTCTGTTGGCAGCTTCAGTTCGGTTTGCACCGTTCGCTGAGCTTAGGTGCAATTTTCAAGTCCGAACTGTTGTGCATGGTTATGTGTTGTTTGTATGTTGTTGCAGTGTGGTGAAGTATGTGTGGTTTGCTGTGCAGAGATGTAGGCATCTGAGTTTCTGTAGGAGAAGAGGTCACATAAGAATTAGCTTATAGAATTCAGTTAGCAGGGTTTTTTTTCTTACCTCTTTGCTTTGGTTTCTGTGGTTCGCATCAATGACCATCCTGTGTGCCTTTGTATTGTTTGGCATCCTAGTCACAAGATACATTGCAGTGTAGTAATTATCTTCTGTAGAGGTCTAATGGCATGTGGACATGGGTCATGCAGGTGTGTTCCCCCCCCACCCTAGGGTTGGAGATGGTTAGGTTCGGAAGTATATGGTCTCTCCCTTGATTTATAGTGGGGGTTCCCTGCCTACAGTGGTATTCCTCTTTAAACCTGGAGACAAATTCAAAGACTAATAACACTAACACTCAAATGTATTTTCTGGCAGATTGCATTGCCCGGTCTGAAGCTGTGCCAGGCACCACAACTGACTGATTCATCACTCACTCAACTGCTGCTGCCAGGTGAACTAGACTACATGCGGTCCTTTGTCTGCAGGTGGAATAGCCCCAGATTCAATGGACCCCTCAAAGTGTTTTTTCCACTCCTCTTGCAGTGAAAGTGAAGGGTCTATGTTACTGGATCCACCTATCGGATTTCCAGAAGGCACTTTTGGACGCTGCTCCAGCACTTTAAAACACTGGTAGTGTGCATCTACCTCATTTTGCTTCTCACTGCCAGCTTTCAAATTTGAAATACCTCCCACCCCAACACAAGACCTGTGCACAAGCACAACTGCTAAGAACGTTACATTTACATAGGGGGTGGTGCTCTCTTGGCTCTGTCTCTCACTCCCTCTCACTCCCTCTCTCTCTCTCTCTCTCTCTCTCCCTCTCTCTCTCTTGCTCTTGTCTTTTTTTCTCTCGCTCTCTTTTTCTCTCTCTTCTTGTGTGCATACGCCTTACCTTTCAGATTGTAAAGAATATGGAACCAGCACTCTCAAATCACTTGTTATACATTTGAAAGAATTGTAATAATAGTATTATGCCTAGGTTTCCTTACTCATATGTGTGCAATGTATTTTATAGAAGGTATATTTGATATTTCAATGTTTGTTCTAGGGATTTATTTAGGGGCTTCTTTTATACTAAAGGGACATAGCAAAAGAGGGGGCGTAGGGGTAGAGAAGGACATTTTAATTTCACTGTAAATAATAGATCAAATGTCCACTTAAACAAAACTGAACATCACTTGAATGAAACTGAATATGTATTTTTCCCAAAGCCCAACTTTATGCATCAAGAGGTCAACAATTCTGTACACAATAAGAATCCACCCCCTCGCATTGGATTGTTAGAATATAATGATAGGACCCTACTGTTTTCAGAATGCTTTCTATAACACAAATCTTACACAAATCTTACAAATGTAAATAATATTACTCGTTATTAATGGATATGTAGGTGCCCCCAAACATAAAAAGAGACAAGCACAAAGTGTAAAGCGTGATGCCTATCACTTGGTCTTGATGCCATAGAAGATGTGCGTCATCCAGAAATGTCCAATAGTTGGTATACGGACATGAGCTCAGTGTGAAGAACCAAAGTGAATGACAGTTGTTATGTGTGTTCGTTAATACTGCATGCGTCTGAGGCACCCAAGGTCCTAGTGTCACAAGAGGTACTAGTTCTAGAGGTGCAATGCCTAGTACATCTTGTGCTATGCAGGCTCAGGAGACCTTCCCAGGCACACAACGTTGGTTCAAATTTTTTGATCCAGATTGCATGCAATGCAACACAAATCTAAAAGGAAGCAAATGCATGAAGAGACCCTACCTGGTGATAAAAGGATTAATATAAACAAATAACAAATGGCAAGAAACAACAGTAAGCTGCATGGCAGAGGGTCTGATGGGATACGAATAAGGTGGTCTGGCATGGGTGGGGGCTGTATGTGCACCGTTCTGGACTGAACATATCAAAAATCTAACATTGATTGAGGCAATGGAGAAATCAGTGAAAGTGCACAGAGAAGAATTATTTGAACTTTGTTTTTACAGTGATGCAACAGTATCTGTAGGAGTCAACGAACATTGCAATAAGACTTTGCTTATTTCTGATCTTAGGAAAGGCACGGCGGCAGTGACGGATTACTACTGGGTGTGCGGCCAACAAGCGTAGTTGCACCTCCCACCATCCTAGAGGGGTTATTGTTCGCTGGCCACGTTGCACTCATCACTGCTTGTAATCTCAGAAGTACATTTGCAAGGGGGGCCAACCAAAACATTTGCCCCTACCACCTTCCCAAACTCTAAAAAAGAAACAAGAAACCTGTTGCTGATGCCAAAATTCCACACCTCCCCTGTGAAAGAAAAGAGTGTACCGCTGTAAAGGAAGAAAAGAGCAAATTATCTGTCAAACCTGTTAGAGAAAATACTAGATGAATATTGGCTCTTCACCGAGTTAGAGACTTTCTTTGTCTCATTGCTACTGCCTGGTGTGCAAGCTGTGACAGACTGTAAATGGATGCAGATTGCCCGCTGGGAACTGATACAGCTGGCTAATGACATTGAGCAATGGTTCAATGCCATAAAGTTGTAACTCTGCGCCCTGAAGCTGATGTTGATGCAGAATCGATACATTCTAGATATGTTTACTGCTATGGAGGGAGACATGTGCAAAAGAATTGGCGATTCCTGCTGCAAGTTCATGCTTCCCGAGGATGCTGAAAATGGCTCTCTGTCACACATAATCGAGTGTGCATGAAGAAAGAAGCTGGAATACAAGATGAGGTCTGGTTTGATCAGACTTTTTCTTGGGCTCCATCCTGGCTCTCGGTGATTGTGAAGATGTTGGTACCCGTCATCATTTTTATTTTGGTCATCTTTTGCACGTGCCAAATGGGACTCCAATGTTGTGCCAAAGTAGTGCCCAGTAGCAGAATGATGATGGTCTCCATTGGGGGAAACTCCCAAAGCACATTGTGGTACCACAGAAAAAGGTACCCAGACAGACGACCCAAACAAGCCCCACATGATAGAGATTTACCATCCCTTAAACCCCTGTGGCACAGTAACCCACCAGACCCTGAGAATTACACAGAGCACTGCGTCGACTTAGCTGAGGATGGGGGTTATATTTGAATGACATGTACCCCAGAAGAGTATGCCCAGTCTGGAGCAAATTTGCAAGAGGTTTGCAGGCCATGGTTTCCTAAAAGCAGGTTGACACCATACTTAAAAGCTAAGAGGTGGGAGAGGATACAGAGGGGGGGAGGAGAACATATATTGCAATTTAGTTGCCAGTGACACTTCAGGGGAGTTGGTTAACTCAGGATTAATAAAAGGGGGGAATGTTGGCAAGGAGACAGAGTCTTCCCATACCCATAGGCAATACCAAATGAGAAATAAACGCTAAGAGAGCACATCCAGGAAGCAGGGGGGAGGAGGGTACACATAAAGGAGGGTGTGAGATCACCTTTGTGCATGCACTACACGCTATATGGTAGATGCAGGTGTGAACTCCATCTTGGCAAGCAGCAGCCAACTCAGAAGTTAGGCCCAAGTGGGGCAAACCACATTTTGTGTGCATTAGTCCCCTTGCATGAGCGCAAACACCATCCCCACCCTGGCTATGTCTCACAGATCCACAACCTTCTCCATTGATCGGAAAGTTACAGGCCCTCGTGCCATGGGATGAATGCACCCTGCAAGGTCATAAGAAGGGATAAGAGCGCCTCTTGGCAGTATCATCCCATGGAACAGATAGCAAGGGCCTCCTGCCATCAAAAATCCACACATGAAAAATACAGCTCTGGAATGTTTTCATTCCATAACCCCCTCATGCCACATCAACATCCAAACCCAGACTACCGACCATAACACCTTTGCACCCCTCGATCGATCACAAAGATTAGAAGGCAATGCTATCACGCCTTCATTAATGGCTCATGTGATTTATGCAGCGAGGTACATGGTGGCATCAGAATTATAGCCTAAAACTAAGGTGGAGGACCTTGAGAGTTGCTGATCTGTCTGAGAGTGAGTGAAGTGTGTGTGAGTAAGTGTGACCTCAGCTCTCCCTCCGAGCCTATCCCTGTATCTGCCAGCTGCACTGTTACAATGATAAAATAGCATTGGGCCTCATTACGACCCTGGCGTTAACCGGTTGACTCCGGTATTTTACCAACTCCGCCATGGTGAATGGTGGAATTACCGCCCCATTCCAAGGTTGGTGGGGCGGTAATTCCCCATTCACCATTGGCCCTTCCCCATTCCCATTTTTGCCCCCTTAAGGGCTCAATGGGAATGGGGAAGGCAGTAACTACATTACCGCAAATTGCGTTACCTTAATTACCTTGAACGTCCCTTTGCGGGTTCCATCCTTAACGGCTGGTAAAACCAGCTGTTAAGGTCGGGACCCGCAAAGAGACCTCGGAATTAGGCGGTAAGGGTTTAACGGCGCCAACACCTTTTACGGCGCCGTTAACCCATTACCGCCTGGGTCGTAATGAGGCCCATTGCTTGTAAGAGTAGCTAATTAATTGTTAGGTCAGCTCACCGCAGATGACGAGCCCAGAAGCACCATATGGACGGAGATGAACAGATGAAGAAAGAGTAATGGCCTGGCATCCCATAGAGAGCAGGCCCTACACCTATAAGGCTCCTCCAATCCCTAATGTAGAATTGTACTGCATACACTAAATTTAGGAGGGAATCCCATCGATACCACCTGGGTGGAAGCTCTACCTTAAGATGGATAGTGAGAACTTTAAGTAAACAGGAGGTAGATAGCTGTTATTCAACAGTTATCAACATTAAGCACTTGACTGTTTTAGAAATAATCAATTCGTAATTTATTAAATCGTAAAAAATACAAGTTATAAAAACTTCAACATTTATAAAACACTGTATAAAAATACAAATTCTAAATAGTGACAAACATTGCCTTTTCAACTTGGCTTTGATCCTAATTGATCGGGGATCAATATATTTAGCTTTAGGTGAAAACACACAGAACAAGGATATAGGTCCCCACAGTCATCACGCATGGCTTTCATATCTGCATATATGGAATTGGTTTGTTAGCCAGATTCAACTTGTCTACACCTAAAGCTGTCACATCCTCTAAGGTAACTCTCTCTTGATATCCTGTTGTAGTGGCGGATAATGCCAAAATTAATCGGTTCTGTCAGTATGTTGGCAGGGCCAATGAAACACTGAGATCATTCTTTTAATGAAAGGTCACACCCACCCCTGACAGTCAAACAAGGAGTTTTCCCATCTCATCACTGACTTAATAGCACAAGGGTTGTGGCCATTTAGAACGTTTCAGCCAGGTCCCTCGGCCCTTGAAAGGTAGCACAGACTACCAACTTCTCTGGTAAAGAAAGGGAACCACAAAATGAAAATGTACAGAGGATAAAACTGTCACACAGGAGACGAGGTAGAGCATATTGCCATTGTCATTAGCTTGGCTCTGTATCTTTCTTCAGAAAGTGTAATTTTTCAGCTTGGGGAAGATGTCATACACAGGCCTGTTTCTATATACATATATGGGCAAACTCTAATACATTTTAATTTCTAAATATGTCTATTCATAAAATGCTGCATGCATCAAAATAATTCTTAATCTTTTTTAAAGTCAATCCTGTTCACTTGTCTGGATATTCTTGCTCTGTCCTCTGCAGCCTCTGCAGGTCAAATATTCAACCTATTGTGCTTTGATGATCTGTTTACTTTCAAATTACACCACTTCACTGAACCTAACAAAGGACTAATGTGAACCAAGAGGTTTAGCCCTCCAAATCACTTTCATTCCTATGCTGACCTCTCCTCAGGTTCTTAGAACCTTCTGAACCATTAGTCAATCTTTCTTCTTCCACCAAGCTTGGCGGCTCAGAGACAGGACTACAGGTAAGTGCCCAGCAAAAAAGCAATTTGGCCTTAAAACAGTTGCCAACCCTTGAGTGAAGACAATGCTCAGGGGAATAAAGGCAGGACCGTAAGTGACAGTAATATGACTGCTATGGAAGGCGACCTTGGTTGGGATTCATAAGCCTAGACTTGAACCAGAGGAAAAGCCATCTTTTTCTTCCAGAAGAATTTGTTGCACATACTTATTTTTGGCCTGCCCATTTAAATACCCCTATTAAACCTTTGTTTTGGTCTTTTTTTCTGTTTCCTGGTGAGCCAACTCTGCTTTGTGATGGTAACTAGGACACTTGACCTCGACCCAAAAGAACAATTGAGCATCGATTTGGCAAGCAGATTTCTTCTAACGTTTTCCAATTTTCTTAACCTTCTAACCCGTTTTTGTCTTTTTTTAGACCTTTTTTGACCTTGTTGTTTTCACCAAAACGGAGAACCCATGTGTGTATTCTCTCTTTTTACTACTTAGTGGAAAATAAGTGAATGCACAAGCTATTCATCCATCTCCATCCTATGCGTACCCCAAATGAGCTCCCCCTCTGCTGCCTTTCTTTTTTGTTACAGCCAGTCAGGAGCCATTGGCAGTAGAGTAACCACATTTGTTTCACGTTGAAATTGGGAATCTTGAAAGGGTTTGGAAACTGCTTTATCTAGAAGAGGGGGATTATTAGTTGAGTGCACATATTGTCACTAATTCCCAAGTGTGTCTGAGTAGAATTAATGAGGGAATTGTCACGTGCATTTGATGGTGCTATGATTGAGCCTACTGACTCTTCTGATTGGCTTGAATGTTTCTTGGCCTCCATGAACCCGATGCAACTGTTTTGTGATACCAATGCTCACAACCCAATATTTTATTCATGCTATTTTCAATGAATGTAGGAAAATATTTCTTCACCCTTTAGTTTATTCTTGACACACCACCAATTTGGCGTACATCTGTTTTCATGACACCTCACCTCTGTTGTGACATTCTTGGCTGTCTACTAGGCAACTCCACTTGCTTTTTTTGTTATTCGATTAAAGCTGTTTCTAAGCCCAAGTGTATTACCAAAGATTACAACAAGCTCACCTTGACAAATCGAAGAATCCAATATGGGAGAATCAAATGCGGCAGTGAAAGTTCCCCTGTAACCACCCTGGCCTCTCAGGTCCAGAATAGGAAGAACCCGGGGAGAGGACAGGACCATCAGGGAAACCCTCAAAAGGGAAGAAAACCCCGGTCGAGTTGGGATGTCTCGTGGATCAGGAGGATATAGAAGCTGAGGAGTCCCTGATGAGTGGCAGTGGGAGGATGGCAGGCGGGAGGCTTCTTCTGGATGCACAAAAGGAGAAAAAAGGAGAATATAAGAGAAGAAATGGAAGTAGGACAGTCTACTGGAAAGCGAAAGAGAAATCCTCTCACCAGCGATGGATCAAAGTCGGGGGTTGAATATCCGAAACTGGGACTCAGGAGCATAGTAGATGGGCGACAGGAGCTCTACAATAAACAGACAGGTAAGTGCCCAAGTCGGAACGAAGGGGGGAGCACAAAAGGGAACGCACTTACTCTTAGCGGAAACCAGGGAGAAAACAGAGCCGGGAATAGCTCTTTCGAATAGGCTGGGAAGGAACAGGGCTTGCCGGGTTGGTCTGACAGCGAGGGGAACAAGGGCTGAAGAAGGCGACTGGTGACAAGCTCTGAGAAATATGAAAGAACAGGATTAGAATATTTAAAGAGATTAAAGTATCTAGCAAAGTAGTAGAAAAGGCTCAGTAACGAACTGACAGAGCATCAGTAGCAGAAGCCACGTGAAGAACAGTCAGCTTTGAGTCTGGATAAAGGATCACGTGAGCGGTCGTTGGTGTCTCGGGGGAAACGTGCACAGACTGGACCGCTGCTGTCCGCTCGGAGATCACAACGAGCATCCATCTTGGAAACACTTTTCCGAAGGGTACCGCACAAGCAGGTACGAGCCCACAGAGACCATCTACCACAATGTGTAACTGTTAGGGAGAATTCTCTGTTTAGGCTGAATTTCCTAACCTAGTGAGTCCCCCAGCAGCTTTGCTGGATTTCTGGAGTTTGTTTTTTCCATCCTGCCAAGAGTGAGACTCTTTTTCTCCCACTCTTGGACATGAATGTGTGTAATTCCTTTGAATGCCAATGTGTTCTATGGGCTATGGGGTCTTTTACTCTATAGGGTCTCATATGTTTTGCTATGTGTGTTACACCGCACCCTCTGTGCCGTAGCACTGGGCGTCCTAGCGGACCTCCATCATAGACTCCATACCCGGGGACTGACTACTGTCTCCCCGGGCATGTAAAGTCACCATTGGCTTTAATAGACCTAAATTTACTAGTACAAACCATCCTATTGTGGAAGTGCTAGTAGGGGTACTTCGATTACTCCTGGGTCTGTTATTGGAGGGGGCACTGTCCCGTCCCTCCTCGTTGAGTTTTGGCTGGTGGCAGTGGAAACTACTTGTTATATTCGACCCTGAATGTAACCCTATGGGATTCTTCCCATTGTTGGAGATTGATACTTTTTCTCGTCGATCTCTAACATACCACTGGTCTACTTATCTTAAATAAGTCTATTGGATGGTATTTTCTGCCAGAACTCGGCTTTTTAAAATGGCGTCTGTGTTCGTCTCTGTGACTCCTAAACCAAAGGTTGAGCCCTTTGTTCCACTTTGGCGGGCTTCCGTACAGAGACCCTCCAAAGTGGTGCCATTCCGTCTGAGTTAACACAGGGGTGTGGGAGGGGGTTTAGGCACCCTGGACCGAGTTGCCTTGCCAACTACGGTCACACTCTGGTGTGATTGGCCCAAGTGGTGAGCCTCCCTGCTCACCACTTAGCATGTTATGAGTGACAGCTAGGCTGAATGGATGGGGGTTTTCTGCATAAAAGCAGGGCTTTTGGGACTGGATCTTCAGAAGTCACCACAGGACCTAAGAATCCGACGAGGGTAAAGCTGAGCCGACCTGCAACAACGAAACCTCCGGTGGAGCCCTGCTGAACCGACTCACCACTTCCCGACGACAGAGGAGATCTCCCTGCCGGAGAGTCTCTTCCCCTGACTGGTGGGAACGACCAGTCCCCTTTGCTTTTTTCTTCGCCTCAGGACGCAGTGGTCGAATTGCCCGTGCAGAGCATCTCGGCAACCGGATAGCCACTACTCCTGCACCGCGACCAAAAGGTGGTGCCTTGTGACGGAGCACTCCGCGGCTGGTCTCTTCCCTGGTGGTGCAACGATCTTCAACTTTCCTTAGACGACGAGATCACCTTCTTTTAGCAAAGACCGGATGTGCATCCACCACTAGGAACAACTGCCCCCGCCGGAGCTGTCTCTCCACAATCAAGGTACTGTGTCCGCCTGGCTTCCCTTGTTGCCGGATAGGGTGAGGTGTCTTAATCCTCGCCTCTCCATAGGGTCGCCTCCAAGCTTTCTCTAGCTTGTTGTTCTGAACTGGTCCAATCTGCCGATAACAATTTGCTACAAAGACTCGAACGCATTTCCACTAAAATACTTTTTGGGACATATCGCCTTGCCTCTCTCCGAGTGGGCCTGGCCTCTGAACTTTGGAATCTACCGTGGTTCTTGTCTTGCATCTTTGTTCATTATACGTATTATACGTATTGGTATCGAGTTGATTTCTAAACCCGCCTTTTTCTCTCCCAACCTAACGAATACTAGAGTGCCATCTAGGTTAAAGCATACACCTCTGTCTGCAAATCAGTGATGCCGTTGAACCTAGACTTGTCGAACTATTGTTAGAGGGATTGATCTTTTTTTGTAATAGTAATTGTGATTGAAGTTGTTTACCATATTAGTGCCAGAGTGTTTTCTATAGATGTGTCGTTATAAATAAATACCTTTATATCTTTACACCGAATCCTTGTTCCGAGTTTGCTTGTCTTACTGTGTAGATTGCCCTATTTTGTATACTCCACATACTGCCTAACTCTTCTTGAGGGAAGTCTGACTGCTCAGCCACAGCTACCAAGTGAATCTGTGTGGTACAGACTGCTACCAAGTGGGTTTACTGCCAAACACCTGTAGTCCCAAATCTTTTGCAGTGGTCCCAGAGGGAACTGCACGGGTTTCCGCCTAACAGTAACAGTATACCCCCTTCTTCTGGGGGGTGCCCCAGGTTTACCCGGATGAAGCTGAAAGAACTTTCATACCAGTTCGGGAGCATGAACCCCGGTGGCTGGCTCCCAGGTCCTTTCAACAGGTGAATAGCCTTTCCAGTCAACCAGAAATTGCAAACGACCTTGTCTATATCGAGAGTCACAAATACTGGCCACCTCGAATTCAGGACCATTATCTGTGAGGACAGGATGTGGTGGAGCTCTTCCAGTCCGATGAAAATGATCTGGTACCACCAATTCAATTTGCGATAGGTGAAATACATGATGTATCCGAGACCAGGAGGCTGGTAAAGCAAGTTTGACTGCAGCTGACCCTAACATGGACAACACCTTAAGGGGTCTAAAGTACTTGGGAGATAGTTTCGATGGGACGAGACGACAAGGAAGGAATCGGGATGCCAACCAGAGTCTCCGATGGAAAGCTTCGGAGCTTCTTGACGATGGAGATTGGCGGTCCTCTTAGCTCGGTCTTGAGCCATTAGAAGAGATTTTTTTGCCAGTTTTTGACCTTCCTGGATGTCTGCAATGAAATTATCTACTCCCGGGCAGCTGGAAGCAGGAGCAGTCACAGTAGGAATAAATGAGGGATGATAGCTATAAGAACAATGAAAATGACTGGTCTGGAGAGCAGAGTGTCTGGTATTATTGTAGGCAAATTCCGCAAACAGAAGCAATTCGACCCAATTATGCTGGGCAGCTGATACAAAGTATCATAGATATCCTTCCAGAGTCTTGTTTAAGTGCTCCATTTGCCCATTGGTTTGGGGATGGTATCCCAAAGTGAGGGCCCGTTTGATCCCTAAGGCGTGACACACCTTTTGCCAGAAGAGGGAGGTATATTGGGGCCCTCGATCTGAAACGATAGTATCCGGGAGACCATGTCGAGAAAAGATTTCTGCGAGGAAAATTTTAGCCATCAATGTCGCTCCAGGTAATTTACATAAAGGGGTAAAATGTGCTAGTTTGGGGAAATAGTCGATAGTCACCAGAATGGTGGTTTTGTTCTCGGATAGGGGTAGATCAGACACAAAATCAGTAGATATGATTTGCCAAGGTCGGTCTGGAATAGGCATTCTTGATAACAGCCCCAAAGGTGGTGTTCGTGGAGTTTTGGCGTGAGCACAGATGTTGCAAGCTACAACGTAATCTCGGACATCAGATCTTATAGCTGGCCACCAGAAATGCCATTGTATGAGTTCCAAGGTGGAGAGGAACCCTCGATGTGACACATTTGTAGAACTTCTAGTTGTAATGACAGGATGGGAATCAGGACTTGGGTTCCATGAAAGAAATATTCCTTTTCTTTCGTGAGATGGTGGGTGGAAGCAATACTTTCACGTAACGATTTATTCTGGTTGGTATCTGTTCGCACTTCTTGGAGAAAGTCAGTCAGAACTGCGATAAATCGAGCATTGGGAAACATCTTTTCGGAACAGAATTTAGAGGAATCCTTACGGGAAAGAGCATCTGCCCTCAAATTATGTTTGCCAGGCAGAAAGGTATATTCAATCCAAAAGGGAAGAAAGAAATATGCCCAGCGGGCCTGCCTACTGTTAGTAGTGTGAGCATTCTGGAGTACTTTGAGATTCTGATGATCGGTGTGAACCTTAATTGGGTAGGAAGATCCCAACAGCAAATGTCTCCATTATTCGAAGGCTTGTTTAATAGCCAAAAGTTCCTTCTCAAGAACTGAATAGTTCTGTACTGCAGTATTAAAGGTCTTAGAAAGGCTCACCACTGGTCTTTCTTCCCCCTGATCCGAAAGTTGTCGGAGTACGGCTCCTAATGCATAGTGAGATGAATCTGTTTCCACAATTAATTGTTTAGTTTGATCAGGGGTGATCAAGCCGGAAGCAGAAGTAAACATCTTTTTCAGAGTATGGAAGGCACTCTGAGCAGATTCATTCCAGGAGAACGAGTTACCTTTCTTTAGAAGTCGGGTGATGGGTAGAATGATTTCCGAAAAACAGGGAATACATTTCCGGTAGAAGTTTTCAAACCCTAAAAATCGCTGAATGTCTTTTATGCTGGAAGGTATTGGCCAATCCAAGACAGCTGACACTTTTTTTTGGATCCATAGAAATGCCCTGAGACGATAACACAAACCCTAGGTATGTGACTTGCTCCTGATGGAATTCACATTTTGCGACTTTACAATAGAGGTTATTGGATTGAAGGCGGTCCAGAACAGTGGTGACATGCTGAATATGGTCCTCTGGGTTGATGGAGTACACTAGAATATCATCCAAGTAGATGATAACGAAATGAAATAAGATGTCAGCAAACAGGTGGGCCATGAAACATTGAAAAATTGCCGGAGCATTGACCAATCCGAATGGCATAACGTGTTATTCGGAGTGCCCAAAAGGTGTGCGAAAGGCGGTTTTCCATTCGTCTCCTGGAGCTATTCGTATGAGATGGTATGCTCCCCTGAAGTCAAGTTTTGTGTAAAGGGGACCGCCTCGAACCGCTTTGATGATGTCCGTTATGAGAGGCATGGGGTACTTGTCGGCGATAGTGATTTTATTAAGACCTCGGTAATCGATACAGAGGCGGAGTTCATCTGGATTTTTTTTGGGGATAAAAAAAGAGAAGCCCCTGCTTGTGACACTGATTCGGTAATTAGGCCATTGTGTAGGTTGGTTTGAAGGTATTCTTTCAAAACTGACTTTACTTGTTGGGAAAGAACATACATCCGGCCAAAAGGAATGGGCTGTCCGGGAAGTAGATCTATATGACAATCATCTCTTCTATGCGGAGGTAGTGTAGGAAATTCGGGATTCTCAAAAACCGATTGGAACCTCTGATGACATTTAGGGACAACTTCTAGCTGATTAATGGTGGATACAGCGGGGTGATGTGTCTCTTCTATGGGGATGTGTATGCCCACCGACTCCTGCGAAAGGCAATGGTGTACACAATATTCAGATCCCAGAAAAAGAGTACCCGCTGACCAGTTGATGAATGGGTTATGGAGCCTTAGCCACAGGACACCCAAGATAATTTGGAAATGGGCAGTTTTGATAAGGTCGAAAATCAAAGTCTCTTTATGGTTTGCAACCATGCAGGTAATTGGATCCGTCTGGTCTTTAATGGGCGCATAGCTTGAGGGACTTCCGTCTACTCCTTGAATGGGAGTTATGACGGTCTTAGATACATGGGTTATCCCGTGTCTCTTTGCCCAATCATTATCCAAAAAGATTCCGGCTGCTCTGCAATCAATCAAAGCGGGAATACCTCGTACGATCTGTTCTGATAGTATCATAGATAAGGACACTACAACCATGGTCTGGTTGGTTGAGGTGTTGTCTAAAGTCATACTCATTTGATATGGGGAAGTTGGATTCTGTACCCCTACCGTTCTTCCCCTTGCGGTAGGGCCTTGGTGTTCCCCGACTTCGGGTTCGGAGTGCGACGTGGGAGAACCAGATGACAATCCTTCAAGACATGAGAGGAGGACCCATAATACATGCATAGTCCAAGTGTCTTTCTTCTCTCTCTCCCGGTAGCAGATAGGGGCCCTCTTACGGTCCCCATCTGCATAGTCTCTTCAGTTTGGGCGTGTGACTTATTGCCTGCAGAGGAATAATCAATATGTGGTCGTGTTCCTTTACTCTTCCTTTTTTCGTAGGACCGTTCTTGCATTCAGTATTCGATTTGCATGGTAAGGGTGATCATTTCGGCCAGGTTAACTTGGCAAGGTACTTTAGAGATCTGGTCCTTAAGTTCATGCGTTAAGCCTCTGCGAAAAAGGGGTAAGAAGGCCTTCATCCCGCCAACCCAATTCGGAAGACATTTGTTTGAATTGTGTGATATATCCTAACAGATCCTTATTACCCTGCTTCAGATCGAGAAGCCTTTCTTGTTTAGCAACTGATATTTCCTTTCTACCAAACATAGTCTTAGGGCTGTTAGTGAAGGCTGGGTAAGAATCGAGTATTACATTATTTGAAGTTACTAAAAGAGTGGCCCAAGCTAATGCAGGGCCTGAAAGATGGGAAATCACATACCCCGCTTTGTCCTTGTCAGTAGGGAAGATGCGAGATTTAAAGGTGAACTGGACTGTACAACTGTCAAGGAATTTCTTAAGTTTATAGGGATCGCCATCGTACATGACTCTGTGTAAAGTAGACGGGGAATCTCTGAGAAGGCTCTGGCGATTTGTTGTCGCAGTTGTACGTTATCTTGTTTTAAAGATTGCATCTCTAAGGACATGGCCTGCATTGCCGCCATTAGTTGTTGCATTTATTGTTCCATAAGGATTCTGGCTGTCAATATTTTTTCGGGCGTCGCTTACTGTTATTCGATTAAAGCTGTTGCTAAGTCCAAGTGTATTACCAAAGGTTACAACAAGCTCACCTTGACAAATCGAAGAATCCAATATGGGAGAATCAAATGCGGCAGTGAAAGTTCCCCTGTAACAACCCTGGCCTCTCCGGTCCAGAATAGGAAGAACCCGGGGAGAGGACAGGACCATCAGGGAAACCCTCAAAAGGGAAGAAAACCCTGGTCGACTCCAGAAGTCTCGTGGATCAGGAGGATAAAGAAGCTGAGGAGTCCCTGATGAGTGGCAGTGGGAGGATGGCAGGCGGGAGGCTTCTTCTGGATGCACGAAAGGAGAAAAAAGGAGAATATCAGAGAAGAAATGGAAGTAGGACAGTCTACTGGAAAGCGAAAGAGAAATCCTCTCACCAGCGACGGATCAAAGTCGGGGGTTGAATATCCGATTCTGGGACTCGGGAGTATAGTAGATGGGTGACAGGAGCTCTACAATAAACAGACAGGTAAGTGCCCAAGTCGGAACTAAGGGCAGAGCACAAAAGGGAACGCACTTACTGTTAGCGAAAACCAGGGAGAAAACAAAGCTGGGAATAGCTCTTTCGAATAGGCTTGGAAGGAACATGGCTTGCCGGGTTGGTCTGACAGCGAGGGGAACAAGGGCTGAAGAGGGCGACTGGTGACAAGCTCTGAGAAATATGAAAGAACAGGATTAGAATATTTAAAGAGATTAAAGTGAAGTATCTAGCAAAGTAGTAGAAAAGGCTCAGTAATGAACTCGTGGAGCATCAGTAGCAGAAGCGACGCAAAGAACCGTCAGCTTCGAGTCTGGATAAAGGATCACATGAGCGGTTGTTGTTGTCCCGGGAAAACGTGCATAGACTGGACTGCTGCAGTCCGCTCGGAGATCACAATGAGCATCCACCTTGAAAACACTTTTCCAAAGGGTACCGCACAAGCGGGTACGAGCCCACAGAGACCATCTACCGCAATGTGTAACATTTTTAGCTTTAGCATCCCCTCCTGCCATGTTCCAGATGCTCATGTAACAGCTATTTGTTTGCATTCCTGATAAATATTACTTTTGAGATGGCCCTTATCAAACTTGCTCCGAAGACGAGCATGATGTATGGTTACATAGTGTTCAAAATTATCAGGAGGAAAGGTCTCACAATGCAATTCGAAATGTATCAAGCCAAATTGGATAAGGGTCACATAGTTAAGACACCCATTTTGTAATGAAGGCATCAAGAGAAAATAAAGACCTATTAGGCGTGTTCTACAAATCTCCTGCTTATCATCAAGATGGTAGTTGCAAACCAAATACTTACACAAATCAAGAAACTTGTAATGTGGTGGGATTACCAATTTCTTTTCCACAAAAATGCAGCACTGAAACAGTTACCATTCAGGTAATCAATGACCCCTTCGTTAACAGGACTCAGGCCTGTTACTCCTATTGGATCTCTCAGCTCCATTCAACATAGTCAGTCATCACACACTGTTCACCCTCCTTGCACATAGTATGTGATTGCCTGGAACCATCCTGAAATGGTTCACATCCTACATATCTGGAAGAGACCAGGCGGTCCAGCTCAACCCCCCAGGTCTGAAAATTGCACTGTCACATGGGAAGTCCTTCTGGAATCCATTCTCTACCGGGTCATCTTTAACGCACATATAAATTCCTTGGGATCCAAACTAGATAACACCAACATTGTGATACACCAGTGAACAGAGGACACACAGTTGTACGACATCACTACCCTTCACTCATGCATTTCACCATTCAAACATGCAAAACAAGTTGCTAGTTAATGCTTAAGCCCAGAGACCAAATTCATACTACTCGGCTACCGCTCCAAAAAGCAACCCAATGAAAAGTGGCTGGACCAAATGTTCTTGGAAGCGGTCAACTCTTCCCATAGAGTTTAAAGTGACACATGTTATCATACTTCTGAGCTGGTCTCGGGGGTTTCTGCCATCTACATTCTACTCTCTGTTAAGAAAGGAGTTACACAAAGGCCTGAAAGAGTGTGGTTTCTGTGAGGAGCTACTGACAGAAATTGAAATAATATTAAATAAATAAGAACAAGTTACACTGAATAAGGCCTGAACTTCATTGTCAATGTAGAAGGAACCATTTGGTTGGGTGGGTAGAATTTGATCAAATGGGTACATTGGTCTGGATTGGGAATGTCTGTGCATGGCTCTTTATTCAATACATTCTATTTACTAGAAAATGCAGAAAATATGTGGTTTGAACACAATAGTACAAATAATGATGTTAGGAACACCTTTGCTCTGTGCATTAAAATTCAGAGAAATGTGCAAATATGAGGGAAATTAAACAAGATTTGGGTGACAAGTTTTTAGCATCTGGGATTGCATGCAGATGATCAGGTGGCTGGGATCACAGGCAGTATTCATCAATAACCACCCACATTCCCACGTCCACCTGCATGCCACACTTGGAAGTCTGCATTTTATTATCCTGGACCTCCTGTCCCTTTCTGTCCCCCCGCACTGTTTCCATGTCACGTCCACCGTGCCCCAATTACCTGGCTATCCGGTCTTGCTACTCTGGGACTCTTTCCACAACGGCCCACTGTTTGCCGTTAATGTCACCATGGAAACAGTAAAGAAACGTACTCTGTTTGCAATTCGTTCTGAGCCCATTTCAGAAAACAAAAGAAATGCAATCAGATCCCAGGAAGGACCCCCCGAGTGCATATGGTGATAACCCTCAAGTGCAAGGGAGGATAGTTCTGGCAACTTAATCATGGGCTGGCAAGCCGTACTGGAACATGGGGGTTATCGCTATATCACAATACAGGAATGTGGCAATAAGCCACAAGACTGCGGGCCAATACCACCCCAGGTAATGCCCCCAGGGCCGTAGTTACAGGCCCGAGCGTAGCCAGGGCCTTAACGAAGTCCCGGGGGCATTACCGCGGGCGGCATTGGCCCGCAGTCGAGGGGCTAATTGCCATTAGTACCCCGGCCCGTTAGAGCGGCGTACTAATTGCTTTTTTTTTCTGTTCCGAAACACGTTTCGGAACAGAAAAAAAAATAAATGCAAAAAAAAATGGCCACCAGGAAAGGGAAAGGGGATGGCCCCGCTCTGAGTCTCCACACGGCTGGAGGTTTCCATCGTCCCACGCCGGAGACTGCGAGATAGAAGGTAAGTGGTGTGGGGTGGGAGGAGGGAGGAGGAAAGGGGAAAAAAATGTATTAACCGAGTCCCCGGCGGGGGACGAGGGAAGCCTCCAGTCATGGGGAGGCTCTGAGCGGGGATTGCCCTGTTTCGAGCCTCTTCATTGGCTGAGGGGCTGCCACCCCCCTCGCCGGAACAGAGTAGCTGGCACGCACGGCGTAAAAGGGAATACCGTGTGGTATGGCTCGCAAATGAGCCAATCACCATGCTGTATTCCCATTGCGCCGCGTGTGCCGGGTACTAATATCAAATAACATAAATGCAAGAGGTGAGAGAAGGGTATTTGGACACCTTGGACAAACCAGGGTGGAAGTGGAAGACTTAAGCAGCTAATGCAGACACACCTACATAAGTCTTATTACAGGATGATGCTGCATGGCACTATATTGTCTGGAGAACTGGTGAAGGTCAAGGGATGGGTGAGCCTGACAAGCAGGTAAGCAGTCTTACTCTGGTCCATTTGTCATTCTCCAGAACAGTTGATTACTTGGTGGAGAGGGTATACATATGGGGCCTGATTCACAAAGATTTGCATTCAACCAAATCAGAAATGGCAGTGAGCATTTCTGATTTGTTCATGCTACTTTACACCTGATTTACAAAGCTTAAAACTGAAACTGCTCTAGTTTTCGTATTTGTGAACATCTCAAAGATGCTCAGATGGAAATGTGATTCACAATTATTTGCTCAAGTGCATTCATCACAGAGATGCTCCAGGCATTTCCATATTTACTGGAGTTTTAGGCTTTGTGAATCTGGTGTAGGTAGCAGGAGCAAATCCGAGATGCTCATGGGTATCTTTGATTTATGCTACTACAAAGGTTTGTGATTCAGGCCCATGATCTTCCCTGCTAAATGTGCACTATTGCTTGCAGGTACCTGGTACATAACAGCCTGGGGGCAATTTAATTTTCAAATATGCACCTTGGTGTTGGGTCCATGCTCACCTCTAATTTGTGCATGCTCTCTCACAGTCTTCCCATGTGCCCCCAACCTATTGGGTGAGCCTGGTGCGGGCTCTAGGGTCTCCATGAGGGTCTGTTCCCTCTGTTCCAGGTGGTTGTACTGCACACTGAAATCCAGGGAGTTTCTATTTGAGCATGCTATGCCCCCCAGGCAGGCCTGCTGAGTATGTATCCCACCTTCCTAGAAGGTACTTCAGAGGATCTATGAGACCCTTTTAGAAAATTCCTGAAGCCAGAGGCCCTGGGATATGCAAAATATATGCCAAAATAGGGAGCATAATGAAAATGTAAAAATAGGCTTTTGGCCCTTTTTTGCTCTGAGGGACCATAGTTGTTTGCACATACCCTTTTCCAACATCAGGCTATTCTTTTTTTTTTTTATAAACTTTATTTAACGTTGGCATGGTAACAACATATATCAAGCGGAGCACTGTAGACATACAAAAAGTGAGGACACTTATTATATCACACATTTAAACATATAGTATTTCAGATCCTACATGGTAACTATTAATTGTTCCTGTCTATCACTCTTCTTCATATGACTGGTCCGGAGGAGGCTGCAGGTAAAATGTCTTTAGGCCTGCAGTGAGTTTGTATGCCCTGCGTGTAGGTCTCCTCACTTTCCTGAGTCTGAATCAGATCTTGCAGCCACGTTTGGACTGTGGGGAGGGTTTTAGACTTCCATTTCATAAGCATGTGTCGCTTGGCCACTGCCCCCGCAAAGTCAAACAATCTACAGACTTTTATCGAGGCCTTTCCAATGTCTCCCAGTAAATATGTCAGCAGGGTTGCTGGGATATGGATACCTAGTATATCACTCATTGTCTCTGCTATGTTTTCCGAGAATCGTCGGATCGGAGGGCAGTTCCAGTAAATGTGGATTGCGTCTGCCGCAATCGTTCCGCACTTGGGGCAGGCCGATTGCTTAGATGGGTTGAATTTGGTGATCTGTTGTGGGGTAATATGTAAGTGATTTAAAAGTTTGAATTGAATGAGATGGAAGTTGGCATTGAGGGAGATGGATTTAGTGTGTCTGCAGTAATGTGTCCAGTGTTGCTCGTCGATTTCTATGTGATGGTCTTTCTCGCGTTTGGAGCGCATCGCGTTGATAGACAGGGTGTGCATCTGTATCATCCTGTATATTTCAGAAATGCTTCTCTTGAGCCCTGTTGGTGTTAGGGTGTCTGGAAGGAATGTATATACAGGCGGCTCCTTGATGAACAACGGCCATATGGCTCTACAGGTCGCTTTCACACGGTGGTACTGGAGTGTTGTGATCAGGCCGGTGCCTACTTTGTCCTGGACTTCAGTGATCGTGACAAAGCGGCCCTCCGGAAAGAGGTCACCCAGTTTAGCTTCACGTTCTGGGTCCCAGCAGTTCTGTAGAGTACGGTCCATGGATGGTTCAAGGTCTGGGTATGCCCACAATGGGGCGTGTGGCCAGTACGGTGTCTCACATTGGACTCTTTTTAGGATCTTTTTAGGATCTGCATCCACGCACGGACTGTAGACAACAATGGGTCGGCCAGCACCTTATCCTCCTTGACCTACCTACTTTGGAGATTCTTGGTGCCGCTGCAACCATTTTGACGTGTATGTGAGCGTATTGTTCCGTATCATTGAACCAGTATCTGGCAAACTGTGCTTGGGCCTCATAATAGTATAGAAGGAAGTCTGGTGCAGCTAGGCCTCCTGTGTCTTAGTGTGCCCACATCTTGGTGCAACTGATCCTGGGGGTGCTTCCTCCCCACACAAAGTGTACACTTCGTTTATGTAAAGTTTCAAAGAATTTTCGACCCTGCCAGATGGGGATGCCACTGAAGAGGTATAATAATTTGGGGACAATCACCATTTTTAGCAGGTTTATTCGGCCATACATGGATAGCGGTAATTTAGCCCAGAGGTTGAGTTTACTCTCTAGCTGAGACAGTAACGGACCATAGTTGTTGGAGTACAGCTTATTATTATCCATTTCCATAATGATTCCAAGGTATTGGGCCGTGGTGGGCAACTAGCGGAACTGAATAGTGGCTGCAGTCTGTGAGGTGGAATTGGTTAGTGGTATTATTTCTGATATGGATTGGTTAATCCAGTATCCAGAATATTTCGTAAATTATGCAATGTCTTGCATTGTCAGAGGAAGATGTGTGTCTGGATCCCTGATGCACAGCATGGTGTTGTCAGCATAGAGTGAAATGAATTGAGGTTTTCCCATGATATGGATCCCTCTCCATGCGTGTTTGGACCGTAAGAATGCCGCCATTCCCAATAGTAAGCGCAAATATCAATGTTGAGAGGGGACAGCCTTGTCTCGTGCCACTTTGTAGTGCAAAACTGGCAGAGAGGGTCGTGTTGGTCCTGACTTTAGCGGTGGGGTTGTGATATAGTAGCTTTATAATTTGGAGGAATCCCTGGCTGAATCCCATCTTTTGGAGGATGGTGTACATGAATCTCCAGGAGATCGAGTCAAATGCCTTTTCTGTGTCTACTGTTACTTCGACAGTCTTTCTTGGGGTCTAACTGAGAGGAAATCGCAAAAAATCTTCAAAGATTTAGGGATGTGGAACGGGAAGGTATGAAGCCAGACTTATCTAGGTGTACCAGTTTATTCATGTATGGGTTCAACGTGTTGGCTATGGCTCTGGCCATAATTTTTGTGTCCACATTGATAAGAGATAAGGGCCTGTATGAGGATGGGTCTTGGTGAGGCTTATGTGGCTTCAGTAGGACATTGATTATGGCCTCATGTAAAGACGGTGGTAGGGATCCTCAACCCAGGGATTCCTCCCAGACTCTCAAAAGACGGGGTGGCTAACTCTGTGATTAATGCTTTGTAAAGATCAGGAGTGATGCCGTCGGAGTTGGGTGCTCTGCCAACCTTGAGGTCTTTGATTGCTTGGGTTATGTTAAGTATTTCAATCAGACAATACACCCTGGTCTCAGTCTAGTATGCAGCACACAGCTGAAATGCTTATTTTATTATATCTATAGGTTCAATAGTCTGAGTGATATACCACTCATATCACACCCCTTCTCAAATACCCCAGGTCACAATGGACCAGGAATCAGGCTGGTTGGTAAAAGTAATATTTATTTATTTATTTAAAATTCAAATCAAACATATACTTTTAATAGGGAGCAGCAATCACCAATGTGGTGACAATAACAGATAAGAAGGTATGTAATGCACTGAAATTCACTTTTAGCAAAACAGATGGCAAACACTAGAGAAATAGAACACTTTTGGCTTGTTTGGAAAGATAGCACTTAAGTTAGGATTTCCCCCTGCAATATTCCTCAACCCACAAACAAACAATTCTAATTAGAACTAAGGAAGCAGCAGGTAATCAGGAATAAGGAATAGAAAACAGAATTTGAATTCAACCTTCCCTCCCCAAACAAGAGACAAAAACACATTTGAAATCTTACACTTTAAAATGACATTCGGAAATGGCTGGGTGAAACAATGAATGTGTGCAAACATTCTTAAATCAATACAAATCTCTATGGGAGCAACATTGGAAAGATACTAACAATCGTGAGCTATAGTTTGAGCAAAAGTAAACACATTGAATCTGAATGGACGGTTGAAACCAACTTAGAATCAAAATCACACATGTAAAACTTTGCAAAATTGGGGATTCCCGCCTAAAATTAACCAAACGGTTGAAATACACTGATTTGGAGTGTGGTTGTTGGGCTGGGGAGTAGCTATAGGTCTTAGGTATAATCCATAGTTTAAAAGAAGGCTCTATCTATTAAACTGAGGAATATATGCAAGGTTGAATGAGAGGCGTTTTTAGAAAAATCGGGTAGTGAAAACAGAAAAGCAACTCAGTTTGGACAAGAAAACATTTACTAGAGTTTTATTCTATGCCAGAGCATTCTGGCCAGAATACCAAGGAGGGACACAGTAATCTCTAGAGTTGATTCATGACTTCAACACCAGATCCCCAGTGTCCGCTCCGGTGGAACCAGTCGGATCACTCGAAGTAGGATTGATTATTTAAGATTTACACAAGATAAAAATGACTAAAGAAACAACGCTTAGCAAGATAAATCAAAGACAAGATTGCAATAAGGATTCTGACAGTGTTACAAGTTATTAAGGTAAAGATAGGATGGTTTAGAGATTGGGATATGACAAGGCAAGGCAATGTATGCTATGGTTTTCTATGATTCCTATTAATACTTACAGTCCACTTTCATTTAGGATCCTTGACCATCAAGGGTTCTGGTCATCACACGGATCGGGTCTAACCAAGGACAGCTGGGCAAATCGGGCGGGACTGGATCATCTAGGCCGTTCTGGTCACCGGACTGCACTGGACTGGCCCTTCTGGTTACTGGAGACTGGATATCAGTGGAATGGCAGTTAGCAGGCATGCATCTAGTAGTAGCAAGCCAGATTGGATCAGGATGCTTCCCTTGGGTTTTTGGGATTTTTAGAATTTGAGGCCTAGCTGAAAAAGGGTTCAGCAATGCATAGGCCTTGGCTTTGCAATTAAATCTGGAATCAGAATCAAGCAGGATGAAGACATCAGGAACAGGACGCCATGCAGGAAATCAGGAAAAAAGTCAGGAATCAGTGTGTTTGTGTGCTGTCATCTTCCCTTATTTATCATGCCAAATGACATCACTAAAGTATATGGCAGGGGCAGGCTTACTACCCACACCCACAATGCTAGGATTGGACAAGAGCACAGTTTTCGCCTTGCTGTTCGCTGATTGCATCACAGAAAAGGGAAGTCATGTTTCTGGGATGATTTTTACAATGACTAGAAACCTCCCCTAGCTACTGGAACCAAAATCTCATTTTACCACAAATACATATTTATACAGTTATAACTTGTGAGAAAATCAGATACACGGGTTACATATTTTGTGGGTCACATTTCAATCTGAACCCCAAGACTGTGGGACCTTGTTTAGCCTTTCTGCTACATTTTGGCAATTTTAACCATGAAAGAATTAACCTAAAATTTCCCAACTTTGTACACGGATGCGCCTTTACCCCTGGAATGTGTGTACAAAATGTTATGTGCACAATATCAATACATTCCCCACAATCTGTAATTCCTTAAAACCTCTGTTCCTTGTGCAGTAATGAGTTCTACCAAGTCTTCACAGAAAGAGAATAATATTAGATTTAAAAGCTACAAACTTTTCATATGTTTCCTCATTGTTGCTGCAAAGTTAAATGTCTTTAAGTTCAGTTACAAAATAGGCTTTTTAAAACCAACAGGTCTATTGTCACTTAATCCATTTTTTTTTTTATTTTCCCCATATGTAAGCAAATGTCAATTCCTTTGAAGCAGGATGAGGGGCCTCTCTTTTGATTGAAGTTTACTGCCCCTCACACTTGAACGTTCAGTGTCTCAGTCTGCTATTGTCCCATCCTGGAGCAAAGACGAATGTCTGATGTGAATGGGGAAGTCCCTTTGTCCTGGCTCATTCAAAGCCTCCAAGCTAGCAATTAGCCTTTCCTGTTCCAGAGGTTTATGAGGTGTCACCCTTTCTCAGGGCTAGCAACTGGCAGAGCAAGTTTTTTTTTAATATAGTTTGCCAACTCAGCCTGGGTTCTAGCTTTGATTTTCTCCTTTCAAATCTTGAATTTAAACCTGTAGAATTAAAACAGTGCATAGGTGTATTTTAAACAGTAACAAATCCTTTACATTTCTAAGTAAGCAAGCTTTTATACAATAATGTACTTTTAAATAGGTGGTTTTCCCCCTTCAGTCAGGAAAAAAAAACATTTTACTATTTCTTTACATTCGATTTTCATCTCCAGCAAATATACACTTTGTGCAGCTATAGTTCATTTCTTGAGTGCTGTGCAGCATGGATACCGTTACAGGCATCTATTTAGAGTCTTTCTCTGGACAGCTGATTCTTGATACTGTTGCAAAGAAAATAGCTGTGTTTCCCATGTAAAATGAAAACAAAGCCCCGGGTTGATTTTTCAAGGATACATTTGACTGGAGCTGTCATTCAAATGAGGCCCGGTTCCTCTGAGACACAAGGATGATCCTGAGCATTGGAGGGCCTTTTTAATCACAGTGGTTCATGGTAAATTGATGAATTTAGTGCCAAGCAGCACTTCTAAGGTTGAGAAAGTGTCATTTTAAAGAGGCATTTTGGGTTTTCAGCAAACTAATGCTGCCTCTTTCACGTCACTCCATGTTAAATGTTGCAGAGCACACTGGCACATTCCTGCAGTGAGTACTCTGTTCCATCCTACCTGAAATGTGTGTGGCTGGGGGTGCAGCCATTTTCTGGTTGTTATAAAATTCAGTTTAAAGATCTCGGCACGCACAGGAGTCAGCGCGGCCAATTTGTGTAGTAAAGTGATGTAACATAGCACAGCTGAGTGGGTCAAAATATCCCACAATGTCCTCCAAAGTCAGAGGGGTGTCCAGAATTGCCCTTTCGTATTCAGTGAGCTTTGGAAGTGGGAAGGAGTCCAAGTGTTGTCGAAGGTCTTCAGACGACTCCTGGTCCATGTTCTTGTACAACTTAGAGAAAAAGTGTAGGAATACCTCATTAATCCCTCTCTGGTCCGTGTGCATTATCCCTTTTTCATCGGTGATGCTGGTAATTTGTCTATGGCCTTGTTCGGACCTAATAAGATTGGCCAGCATTCTGCCGGATATGTTTCCCTCTCCGTACCTCCGGGCTCTTATGGGCCGTATCATGTAGAGGACTTGCTGATCTGCCAGAATTTAAAATGTTGTGACGGCCTGCTGTAGGGGGGCCAGGGTGTCTTGTCCAGGTGAACTGGTGTATGTCTGTTCCTCCTCTTTTATAACCTTTCGGTCTTGGTCAGGGTTGAGTGAATCTCTAGAATTCTACCATGCACCTTGGCGATAAGATGCCCTCTCAGCCAGACCTTAAAAGTTTCCCATATTATGTAGAACGACTTCACAGAGCCCTTGTTGCATTAAAAAAGTCAGTCACTTCGATGCAGAGTGTCTCCACCAGCGTTTCATCTCGTAGGAGATGGGGCGGCATTTTCCACATCCGTGCGCCCCGAGTTGTTGATCCAAATCGGATGTCTAATATGATCAGGGAATGATCAGAGAGGGTGTGGAGCAATATAGTGCATTCTTTGACCTCCTGGATACTATCAGTGGAACACAGCCAGTAATCAATCCGGGAGCTTGAACTATGAACATATGAGTGGGATGTGAACTCTTTGCAGAAAGGAGGTAATTCCCTCCATGCGTCAGCAAGCGGTATAAGGAGCATAGCCTGCTTAATGGTTGATGCTGTATTCGCCTCTTTTCTGCTGCCTGTGGTCGTTCTATCCATCTCCGGATCAAGGATGGTGTTGAAATCCCCTCCCCATACTACCTTCGCCTCTCCTATTGGCAGTATCATCGTCAGCATCAGTTGGCAGAACTCCAGGGTGTCCAGGTTGGGGTCGTACGAGTTGAGGATAATTATGTCTTGTCCTCATAGCGTTCCCCATATTATTATGTACCTGCCTTCGGGATCGCATTTAGTCTTGGATATAACGAAGCCTATATACTGCGATGGATAATTGTTGCAACCCCTCTGGATTGAGTCGAATAGTCTGTGGCAATTATTTGTTGACCCCAGGAGCTGCTCAGAGATTTAACTGTCTTTTCAGTAGCATGGGTCTCTTGCAAAAGAATTATGTCCGTTTTATGTCTAGCATCATCTGCCAAGATTTTTTTGGCTTTAATTGTATTGGACAGGCCTCTAATGTTCCAGGACAGGAATCTTGTGTTTTCCATCATTCCTTGCGTTGCCATTCTGTTTGCGGTGTGATGTGTTTATTACGACTCCATTGGCCGTGTGTCTCATTTTCCATTTTCACCATGCAAGGTTTTCTATTTAACATATTCCAACAGTCCCCCAACACGGGATTAATATCCAATTCCCCACCCTCCCACCACCCTCACCAACCCCCCAAACAGGCGGTGCATCCCCAATAAGTACATGCAATACTGCAATAATGGAGGTGGCGTGTTCCGTCGCCGTGTCCGGAGTGGAAGCCTTCAAGGGTGTAGTCTCTTCCATGGTACATTTCTCCCTGTGGAGTATATGAAAGGGACCATTTGAGAGTCTAGAACGGTATGCCGGATGGCACTAAGCTGTTCTTGGCCGTGATAGGGATATTCGATTCAACATACTTCATAGCCTCGTCCGGTGTTTTAAAAAAGTGGGTTCTGCCAGCGTGTTGAATACAGAGTTTTGCGGGAAACATCATGGCATAGACTATTTTCCTTTCTTGCAATGCCTTTTTTACTCCATCGAAGGAGCGTCTGGCTGATTGCACCCCTGTCGAAAAATCTGGATATATAAACACACGATTAAATTCGTATGATAGAGGGGCTCGCTCACGTGCAAGTTTCAGGATTAGATATTGATCTCTATAATTAAGAAGGCGCACCATGATTGTCCGAGGAGGGGGCCCTGGCTTTGGGGGAAGGGTCAGCGCTCTATGCGCCCTTTCAACCAGAAATTGACTGGAGAACTGGTTGTCAGGGAACAGTGTGCGAAGCAGCTCCTCGAAGATGTGTTCCATGGGTATATTGAGTTTGGATTCTGCAACTCTGACCACGCGTATATTGTTGCGTCGCGATCAGGATTCTAGGTCCTCGCATTTTGCCTTGAGGGTTTTGATGTCCTTATGGATGTCTTCTATGCTTTTGCTCTGCAAGGTGGTCACATCTTCTAGGGTACTCACCCTCTCCTCCGCCTCTGAGACCCTGGCATTAACCTTCCGTATAGCTGAATGTATGGATGCTATGTTCTCAACAATGTCATCCGGCTTATTCTTAATAGCGGCGAACCCCTTCTCCATTGCCGCTATGTAGGGGGCCATGCATTGCTCGGGTGGTTCTGTCGAGGAGTTCACTGGGGATTGTGGCTGGGTTGGATCTGGATCCGAATTGGAGGCAGAGGCAAACGCGTCCCTGGGCCTTTCTTTTTGTTCTTTGATCCTCCTCCCAACCTGGGGTCCCGTGAGCTGGGTGTGCAGCGATGTCCCCGTGTCTGATGGTAGATGAGTTTTTGGCAATCTCTTGTAGAGATTAGATGTCCTGGAGTAGTTATGCGTTGACAGTATAATTCACCACAATATGGGAACTTTGGATGGAGGGCTAGGGATTGCTCTGGCTCTAGAGTCCACGGGACCAACAGCTCCGGGCGTGCCACTTGAACATGCTATCTTGCGGTGGGTGCGCCAAACATATCCTGCCGGTTGAAGTGCCCTGTATAACTGGATGAGCCGGTGGTGTGTGATCCTCCAATACGGGCAAAGGGATGATGTATAGGGTCAGCGTGCAGTGCTGGGAGCCAACGCAGCCCGTCCTTCACGTGATGCGTGGAATACTGTGTGGTTTGCGGGGTATGGCAGTTGTGTCAGACATGGTCCAAATGGTACCTCCATGGGGGGGTGTGCTGCTCCGGCCTGGGGGGATATGTAGGTATGCAGTCTTATGTAGCAATGCGGCAGGGGACAGTGTTCTTATCGGGTGATTGAAACCGGCCTGGGCACTGTGCCTTTGTGGCCGTCTGCCGGAAAGGAGGGAGTGTATTGTAGGGGTTCGATGCTGGCAAGTACCTCAGAACTGCTTCAATTATGCCCTGGCGCGTCATCGGCCAGAGGCGTCAGGGCAGCGGTGGAGGATAAATTCTGCAGAGGAGGCTGGCCACCCGGTGTGCAGGCGTCTGGGAACCCCACGGTTCGTTCGTTGTTGAGGAGCGGGATGCCTCCTCAGTGCCCACTTCTACCCACAGCAGGTTTCAGTGGCTCCGTGGGTGATGTCGCCTCGTGACCATGGATGTAGTCCCTTGGGCTCCGAACTGGAATGTAGCAGGGAAACTGATGTCAAATTAAATCCGGCATCAGCATCAGGCTATGCTTAAAAGCATGGGAAACCCTAGTCAAGTGGTAAGTGATGCTGCTTTAGGTGTTGCTTTACTGTTTTGTGTGGTTTAGAGGAAGTCATTTAAACAATTGATAACCACAGAGCACATTGTGCTATTTTTTAATAATAATGTCCCAGGTACCAGCTTTGTAGGGAAATCTATACAGAAGAAAAGTATGCTAGGAAAGAAGTGCCAGTTTAAAAACAAACCTGTGAGCTGCAGCATGCACACAGCATCTGATAAAAAGACATGTGTGAGGAGATGTGCGATGTTAGCAGCCCATCTACGTTATACGACAAGTCACACAAATAAATCTTTTCCGTGACATGGAAGAATCTAGCAATCTTTTGTTCAATGGAAAAACCATACAATCTGAGATGAAAAGAAAAACAGTTTATAGGAAAATGAAAAACCAAAGTGGGCCCTGCATTGTGTATATTTTGCTTTACAACACTGAGAATCAGCTTTTAAATAGAAATGTACAGCGATATGAAATATATAAATGTTGATAGGAGTTTGATTGCAAATATGCTATAATGCATTTCTGTCTAAGGTGACAATTGCAATGGAGGAAGGAAAGGAAAGCAGCATTTCTGAAAGTTAACATTGCAAACATCTGCCACCAAGCTACATGATATGGGGAATGTGTTCCCATGAGAAAAGTGTGAACACTGGCTTTGAAGCTCAACTTTAAAAGTGTATGAGTCTGCTTCAACCTTGTGTTCTGGGATCAGGCCTTCCAGAGCAAAACCAATGGTACTCATTAACAACCCAATTTGCCAGTAATGCTCCTCCAAATGCCTTAAAAATATACCAAATTCATTCTGAGCAGCGGTCTCCTCCCAAAAAATCTCACCTTCCCACCAGCTAGATCTTCCAGGGCAAAAGAACTTCATATTATCAAAGACTTGGAGTCTGACTGAAGTGCTAAAAATGGAATGTAATTGTTTTTATTTTTATTGTTACATGGCTGAGAAGAACTAAACCTTTAACACATTTAGAAAAGAGTTGTAAAGCTCGACAATACAGTTAAAAAGATTAAATATCAAACATTCTCATTCTCAAAATACTTATGTTAAGATCATAATATATCAACGATGAAAAGGATCAATACATTTTTCAACATAAATAAAATTAAGCTAACATATATTCGAAGTCCTCCAGTTGCAAGGATGTTATAGTTAGCAACTGTGAGCACTATATAAGAAGAATGAGCAGACAGACAAACTGTCCATATCAATTCTTCATCACCTATTAAAAGAAGGCCAGATACATTTTTTCAAATGATTCCACCTATTGCTTTGTAGGACAGGGCAATATCACACAAGATGTTTAAGGGTCTCAAGTTCAGTGATAACTTAACAGAATAGACAACCAGTGTTTTCGTTTTCCAGATATGCAAATCTGGGCAGGATCTGTTTTGTTTTAAATATATTCCAAAAGAAGCGGAAGAAACCAAGCCTAACCGATTTGGCAGGATACAGAGCCAAGAACGGAACTACTATTCCCAGCTTCTTATGTTGCCATTTAAGGTTTTTAAGAAAGGGATATGAATGAAGTTATTCAATAGTGCGAATAAAGTCATACTCATATAATAGTTTTTTCACCATCATTAGGTTATCTTTTTGCTCATCAAGGGTGCTACCTATCTCTGTCAGGTGGGTAGTACACAAAGAGAAAACTGCAACCAACCATAGCTGAACGTCAGCCTCCAGAATCACTTTGAAGTCCTCAGATAAGGTTGCTACTGCAGGACACAAAGATTTCCTTACCAGGCAAATGATCATCCAAAGGGCTCTACCCAAAAGAGATACTATACCCACTTTTGTACCTTATTGCGTCAAACAGAACTGCATTAGGCAAGTGCAAGTTCCTATACCAGAAAGCGGATGTAATTACTCAAGGGGGCGCGAATGGGACACACATGTCCCTGCCAGCCCTGCACTTCAAAGGACATTGCGCCATGGCAACACACACTCCCAGCAGGCATAAACGGCCCAAATCTCAGAGGGAAAGGAACTCATATTACATGACACCACATGTTTGGTTTTTAGGCAAGGGGCGGTATGCCATTTCAGATTGTGATTCATCCCATTAAATGTAAAAATGTAAGAAACAAATTTACTATGTAAAATGTACAAATTTAATTTTATTTTCCCTTTTAAATTTTGAAGCAAATTTCCTAAAGGCTTCATATGTTTTTAAAATATTCAGGGTAAAATGCTCTATTAGCTGAATGTAACATGATATTTTTTAGATCTTTAGATGTTTATTTCATTATGTAATTCAGTTGAATGTAGATATTTTTGTGTAGAAACACTGCACGTCACTGATTCATTTCCTAGTGTGTGTGCCAGTGAGTCCATTATTCTGGGATGGAAATGGAATATTTGTGTAAAAGTATCATTGCACAAAAGGCAAGCATTTCTAGCCCATACATTGGACGTTGTGCTCAGCGCATACTAGCATCATTTGATTTGCCTGAGAGAGAGAGCAACCTGGTGAACTGATTAGTAACATGACATCACCTCAAATGGGACTGAAACTGAGTTTAGCAGTAACTCCAATCTGACTATACTCTTCACCTATATGCCCATTGAGTACGAGAGAATGGTTTAGTGTGATGTCACTTGTGGAACAGTATCCAATCACATACATTGGCCAATTAGATTAGAGACATTTTACCCAAACCAGGGAGTGGTATCTGCTCTATAAACATCCAAACCCATAGATTTTGGGTACAGGCACTAACTCGCTCACTCACTGACTGGCTGACTGACAGAAGGAGAGAAAAGAGATTTGATAACAACAGAAATGAGAATGGAATTGATTGTTTTTCTTTTGGACTCATTTTTTTATTACTAAGAGTACACTAAAAAAGAGGCCTACCTGCAGTTAAGTGCCAGGCCTTCTTCAGTGGGAAAGACAACAGACAACAGACAGGTCCATATACAGAAAGAAGGGATCCAGACTGTGGAGGGAACTGACACCCCCTTGCTTACTGATACCGCCAGTTCCAGAGGAAGGAGCCCACTGAAAGAAATTCATATGTAATTACAATATTAAGGGGAAATAATCCTGAGGGGAGCAACACTCTAAATGGCAATAGATTAAACCCCGGCCCCAGGCATTTTTAAGTACTGAGGTGTGGAGGTATATAGATTTGCTGTACATGGTCAGTAGTGTATGTGTTTCTGAAAATGTATATTCGATACAATTGGTCTGATGGATGTTATACTGGGAGATTGTCTGACTCTGCCTCTATAGACTGATTAAACACAGAAGTATTCTAGAAGCCAGAAGGATATCTCTGTATGTGCATAACTAGACAAATAAGGTAATTGAAATAATTTCCTGGCTAAATCCTTCCTGTCTCTGCTCTGCGCCCTCTGAAACTCAACCAGAACTGAACCACAAGACATATCCTTGGACCGCATCTCCCCGGTGCTGAAATCCCTCCACTGGCTCCCTGTGGATTTAAGGATCAAGTTTAAGACACTCTGCATTGCCCACAAGGCTTTCTGGCGCCTGGGACCCACCTTTCTGCAACCATATTCACCCAAATACTGTCCTGCATGAGCCCCCCACTCATCTACATCCAACCTTCTGCAAGTGAGCCAGTTCTCCCAGCAGACATTTGGAGGTAGATATTTTTCCTCTGCAGGGGCCTCCCTCCTGTGGCATAACACAAAATGTGTGGGCACCCCTGCAAGCCATGCTGCAGCCCCCCCCCCAACTCAGTAACAAATCATGGGTCGCACCACACTCTGGGCCAGCCTAGAATATCACGCTTGTGCAATATGAACAAACATGCTACTGAAGGGGTATGCCGCACACTGCACTAGGGGAAAGATATAAATATGTGTTTAAATGCAACATACAGCACACTGTCGGAGAAAAGTTGGCTAAAAGGCCACAGTGTTTGCAATTGTTTTGTAGGGTAACACAAAACCAATACATGCAAGTCACCAACAGTGCACAGGAACATTAATGCTTTGCTATTATAAATTCCATGCCAAAGTGAAAACATATCCAACTGGCTGCACAATTTAGGCCAGTTTAGACACGTAATAACATTACAGTGAAGCATGCCAGGCCACATTTAGACATACCTAGATTGGTTTCACAAACTTGAGCCAGACCACTTCAAGTTCCGGAAGCAGCTCAAAACTTTTCTCTTATCTGCTTTCTCTCTCTCCCTCCCCTGCTGACCTACCTGTCTGCTGTACCGACTGGTTGTTTGGCTACCATCAGAGTCTAACAGAGTCCAGGCTGTTTCTTGATCAGTCACCCTTGCACTGCCCCCAGGCCTACCACACATGTAGGGGCTGTAACTGTAACCCAACAGTCCCTTGTTCTCTTTGCACTACCCAAAGCTGCACTGTCCTGGCTGCATTTACTCAGAGCATTACTGCTCTGTTTTCTCCTCCCCTCTCCTTTGCATTCCCCTCTTTTCCCCTTGCACTTCTCGTTCTAACACTTGCACAATCTGAATATCACAAGGCCTAGTAAGATCGTTTGTCTTGTCCTCCCTCTATCTTTCCTCCCTTGTCTTGTCATGCCTAGAAACACTTGTGTACAGGTGCATTATAAATGACTTATATCATATTTTATCGCAGATGCCCAGAAATATATACAATGCCACATTAAGAAACGGGTAGACTGGCAGCACCCAAATGCCAGTTCAGCCAGGCAATTACACTTAGCAGGACTGGCCAGTTAAAAAAAGTCATACCAAATTGAGGAATGACTAGACCGGCTGCACCAAAATGCCTCTCTAGCGACTTTTACTGCATATCATGCCTGCATAGTCTGGACATGGACAACCATTATGATTTATGGCACAGTCCTGTACCCCACACATCCCCTCTCCCTCCCAACCCCTACCCTAACCACCAAATTCAGCTCCTTGGCCCAGAATTACCTCCATGTCACTCTTTCTTGTCTTGTCCCAGAGTTTACTTATGAGGCTCCTTGCCTCATAGGAAAGTACAGTACTAGGATGAGGAAGAGGTGGACTAGGAGTAATGAGGTTTACAGGTAGCTAAATCAGGCATTGTCTCCATGTACCTCTACCTCATCCCAGTACGTGTGTATGAGGCAGAGTACCTCATACACAAGTACTGCCTCACTGTCGTACTGGGACGAGGGCTAGGAGTAATGAGGATTACCAATAAGTAATCAAGGCATTCAATACAAGTAGTGGCACAACAACATTGAGTTGACTGGGCTTTAGCACTCCCCTTTGAAATGTTGGGCTATGTACTAGACCTGGCTCACCATCGGAGCAATTGCAGGACAGAACAGGACACAGATGTTAACCAGGCCTGTGTTTCGCTGTTAAAAAGGGCCCAGCAATTACTAACACATATCATTTCACTGTTAGTACCTGCATTCAAAGGCCCCATTTTTTAGGCAATTGAAATTGTGATGTGGGTTTAGTACTTGCATGCCAGGGGAGAGGTTTTAAGTATGGAGAGGGAACAGGAGACCGCTCATTCTCACAGCAGTCCATAGGTGGGTGCTTTCAGACTTAAAGGAGAGCGTTAACTGCTTGCAACATTGAAGCTGCACTCGAATAGTCTCATTAAAATGCGTAAAGAAGTTAGATGCCCCCACACAAATAGGTTTTCCCCTACCCCACCGCACGTGAAGTTAACGCCTCTCCCAACATTTGAAGGGTTAGCCCTCCGAAATGTAGGCTTTTTTGCGCCCCTGACCACAAGCACACACACACCTTTCACCATATACAAACAGGCAGCCACCTATACATTTAAGTGTGCACCCTTTCAACATGCACTCACACAGGCACACATCATGGGGTTGAGGGGAGCTCTATTACTTCAAAAAGAAATTGTTTCTTTTTGAAGTCCCTCTGACTTCATAAAGAAATTATTTCCATTAAGGCCCGGACCATAACGGAAATAATTTCTTTATGAAGTCATTGGGCTGCCCCCACCCGATGATATGGTCTGTTACAGAAATAATTTCATTATGAATGCAGAGTGAATTAAAAAAGAAACCTTTAAAGAAATAAAACATTTTTGAAAATGTTATTTTTTATTTTATTTTTCTCCATGCGGGGCCCCCTCCCAGGACATGTGCTGGCAGGGCGCCCCACACTGCAGGGGCTGTGGGGGCCCCCGTTACGCCAGTGCCTCCCTCTGGAAAAGCCTCCCTGTTGCCCTGTATCTTGATCCAGATCTCCTTAAGTTCTGGAATCTCCCCAAAACATTCCTCTTCTCCTCTTCCTTCTCCCTCCCTCTACTTTGCTAACCTCTCTCTCCACTCTACCCCTCTATTTCTCCTTGTCCGCACAGCCTGCTGACTGGCCGCCTGGTGTACCTCAGAGTCTCACAGGTCCCTGGCACCCTCGCCAGTCCTCCTGCACTTGCCTCCAGGCCTTGCACTTGCCTCATCATTACTGCACTTGGTCAATGGCCCATGAATGTGGCATCTCTCAGCAACCTTAGGGATTTAGTAGTAAACTCCAGGGACAACAAGCCAAGAAGAAGCAAACTCAAGAAAGTGGGGACTTACCCTGTTTTAAATTGCTGTAATTGTAATAACGTCATAAAAGGTGGAGTAGTTCCTCATTCGTATACTGGAGAGAAAATAACAGTAAGATGCTATGCGACTTGCAACACAGAACATTGTATCTACTGCATACGCTGCCCGTGCGGACATTATTATGTGGGTGAAACAGGCCGGAAGTTGAGGATTCGTATGAACGAACACAAGTCATGCATACGCAACAACAATGCGAACTCAGCAGTTGCAAGACATTTTAACGAGCAGAAGCATAATATCTCACAGGTTAAGTTCCAGGTCCTTGAAACTCTCGAGATACATGGCTCGCACACAGATCTGAGAAAAAGTAGACAACAAAAGGAAGCTTAATGGATCGATCGACTTGAAGCATTGTCCCCACGAGGAATGAACAAAGAATTCAATCTTAACGGTTTCCTATAATGGCACTGTTTTTGTTGTTTTTTGTTTGTTGTTTTTGTTGTGTTGGTTTTTGTTTTTTATTTGTTTTTTACATTCACCTTGATACCCCATGGATGCTAAACAGCATTATGCTGTGACCTTGTGATAGCTTTAATATTCCTCGTGGAAACATTTTCATTAAGCTAACTATTGTCTACTGGTTTTTGGTCAGCAGCCCAGCAGAATACACCATAATAAGAAAGATGAGAAACTCAACAGACAATGATGCCACACGTGAATTATATAAAAATTATGTTACATTGGCATTTGTTTTAATGATATTTGTTTCCCAAGTATGCCATTTCTCCAGTCCTTTTGTGAGTTGTCATTCAGAACTGTTTTAATTTAATACAAGACATCATGCAGTGTGACATCATGCAGTGTATCTGCACACCACTTCATAATTCGAAGTGGTATGACAACTAGTCCTCGAACTTATGTTGTGTCAAGTATCGTTTTAGTTTCACTAGTAGAGCTCATTAAACATTAACACTTTACCCCAGGAATATTCACCTTACATGCTGTTTAGACATTAGTACTAGCGATATTCCCCTTTACCTTCAATAAGTCATTCCACCTAAAATGAGAAATGCACAAATAATTAATTTGAGTACCCAGTACAACTGTGGCGAGGGCACGCCCGTGTGCTCAGCTTGCCCCCACACTATAAACTTAACGAACTTAGCCTGAATGTCTTTCAGTTACTCAGACTGCAACATAGGCATTTCTCCCACACCAACATGGCAGCCGCGCCAGCATGCGTGCGGCCATGTTTGTACCCAAACGTTGCCTTAGCAACGCCACGAATTGCGGTTTCAGCCCACAGTTCGTGTAAGAAGAAGCAGGCCTTGCTTTACAGCGCTCGCAAGAGGTAAGATTAAATGGCACAATCCTTTCTATATAGTAGCCAAATGCTTATGAGACCAGCTTTATGCTGACAGTGATCATAGTAAGGTCTGCCCCTAACACGTAGCACTCGTTTTTTTACAGTGCACGCGAGAGAGCAAACTGAAGATTTGTTCATTCCCGCTTTGGGACTGATGCAACTAACAGGTTAGTGATCAACGCGGTGCACAGATAGACTAAGCAATATTAAAAAGCACGGCTCTCATGTTCACTATTTGATTATATATCAGTTCACATACGTTAGTACAAATGCACAACAACACAATGGTTCGCATCAGAAAGAGGACGTAATCACATTTAGCTGCACGAACTGTAAAAATCACGATCTCACTCTAATGAATGGTGTTACCTGCAATATATAGGACTTGTTAAATCACCTTATAAGCATGAGAATGGTGCACATTAAGCAGCACATTATTGACCACTACAGGTTAAGTAATTGTTGAACTATGGTGAATACTCAAAGCAAGTGAACTTAGTATACTTTCTCTTTCTTTTCCCTTGTCGATGTGTAAATGTCTGTTTCAACTGTGGGCACCCTGTCTAATTGGATAATTGTGTTTCTTATTCTTGTTTCTGCAATTATGGTATTGAATCTGTTAGGGAGAATTCTCTGTTTATGCCGAATTTCCTAACCTAGTGAGTCCCCCAGCAGCTTTGCTGGATTTTTGGAGTTTGTTTTTTTTCCATCCTGCCAAGAGTGAGACTCTTTTCTCCCACTCTTGGACATGAATGTGGTTAATTCCTTTGAATGTCAATGTGTTCTATGGGCTATGGGGTCTTTCACTCCATAGAGTCTCCTGTGTTTTGCTATGTGTGTTACAAAGCACCCTCTGTTTCGTAACACCGGGGCGTCCTTGACGACCCCCACCATAGACTCCATACCCGGGGTCTGACTACTGTCTCCCCTGGAATGTAAAGTCACCATTGGCTTTACTAGACCTAAATTTACTAACAGAACTAGTACAAACCATCCTATTGTGGACGTACTGGTAGGGGTAATTTGATTACCCCTGGCTCTGTTATTCGAAGGGGCACTTACCCGTCCCCCCTCGTCGAGTTTTGGCTGGTGGCAGTGGAAACTACTTGTTATATTCGACCCCGAATATAACTCTTTGGGATTCGTCCCATTGTTGGAGGTTAATACTTTTTCTCGTTAGTCTCTAACATACCACCGGTTTATTGGTCTTAAACAAATCTATCGGTTGGTATTTTCTGCCAGAACTCGGTTTTTAAAATGGCGTCTGTGTTCATCTCTGTGACTCCTAAACCAAAGGTTGAGCCCTTTGTTCCACTTTTGGTGGGCTTCTGCACAGAGGCCCTCCAAAGTGGTGCCATTCTGTCTGGGTACCCCAGGGGGTGTGGGAGGGGGTTTAGCCACCCTGGACTAAGTTACCTTGCCAACTCAAGTCGCACTCTGGTGTGATTGGCCCAAGTGGTGAGCCACCCCTCTCACCACTTAGCGTGTTTTGATTGACAGCTAGGCTGAATGAATGGGGGTTTTCTGCATAAAAGCAGGGCTTTTGGGACTGGATCTTCAGAAGTCGCCACAGGACCTAAGAATCCGACGAGGGTAAAGCTGAGCCGACCTGCAACGACGACACCTCCGGTGGAGCCCTGCTGAACCGACTCACCACTTCCCGACGACAGAGGAGATCTCCCTGCCGGAGAGTCTTCTTCCCCTGACTGGTGGGCACAACCAGTCCCCCTTGCTTTTTCTTCGCTTCCAGGGTGTAGTGGTCAAATTGCCCGTGCTGAGCACCCCGGCAACCGGATAGCCACTAGCCCATACCGCGACCAAAAGGTGGTGCCTTGTGACGGAGCACTCCGCGGCTGGTCTCTTCCCTGGTGGTGAAACGATCTTCAACTTTCCTTCGACGACGAGATCATCTCTTCTCTTGGCAAAGCCCCGACTTGCATCCACCACCAGGAACAACTGCCCCCGCCGAAGCTGTCTCTCCACATACAAGGTACCGTGTCCGCCTGGCTTCCCTCGTGACGGGTAGCGTGAGGTGTCTTAATCCTCGCCCCCCCATTTGGGTCGCCTCCAAGCTTTCTTAACTTTCTGTTCTGAACTGGTCCAATCTTTCTATAACAATTTGCGACACAGACTCGAAGTGCACTTCCACTGTGATACTTTTTGGAACATATCGCCTTGCCTCTCTCCAAGCGGACATGGCCTCTGAACTTCGCGATCTACAGTAGACCCTGCCTTACTTGCCTTACATTTGTTCGTAAAAGTGTTGGTACCGAGTTGATTTCATACCCTGCCTTTTCTCTCCCATCCTAACGAATATTAGAGTGCCATCTAGGTTAAAGCATTCACCTCTGTCTGCAAATAAGTGGTGCCGTTGAACCTAGACTTGTCGAACTATTGTTAGGGGGATTGATTTACTTATAGTAATTGCAATTGAAGTTGTTTGCCATATTAGTGCCAGAGTGTTTTTCATAGATGTGTTGTTATAAATAAATACCTATATATCTTTACACCCAAGCTCTGTTCCGTGTTTGCTTGTTCGACTGTGTAAATTGCCCTATTTTGTATACTCCACATACTGCCTAACTTTTCTTGAGAGAGGTCTGACTGCTCAGCCACAGCTACCAGGTGAATCTGTGTGGTACAGACAGCTACCAAGCGGGTTTACTGCCAACACCTGTAAGCCTAAATCTTTTGCAGTGGTCCCAGAGGGAACTGCACAGGTTTTCCGCTTAACACTGGTGTACAGCGGTGGGATTTGTATCGAGTATACAGTTTAGAGTGCGTTTCAACACTTTAGGATAACTAACCACAAAGCTTAGCACTAAAAAGCAACTTTCAAAAACATGTCTACTATGGAAGTTTACAGTCAAGAGTCCTCGTCAGGTGAAAATACTGAGAGTTTGAGAGCTCTCTGTAGACAAGAGAAACTTCCTGTAAGAGGCAAGAAAGTAGAATTGATCGCGAGATTGCTGGAAAACCAAAGTCTGGGTACTGGTTCAGAGGAACCAACTTCTCCAGCAAATGTACAAAACAGTGATGGTATTGATCTGAAGTCTTGATAATGAGTCAGAAGAGGAAAATGAGGTTAGCCACTCTGAGCCTCTGTCTGCCTTACCTACTGTACCTACGGGGCCCATACCAGGTCCCACATGTAACCCTGCTTATTTTGAACTTGAAAAAATGAAGCTCGAATTAGAATACAAACGATTTTTGGCTCAATCTGAAAGAAACCAAGAGCTAGAGTTCAGACGGATGAATGCCCAGGCTGAGCAGAAGCAAGCTGAGTTAAGGCTCAGAGAAATAGAACTTAATCACGAGTTAGAGATGAAAAAGTTGTCTGTGGAAAATGCTTCTCTCTCCTCTGGTTCCTCTAGAAGCTCCAGTCCCAAAAGACCCCGGATGCCGAAGGAATTAGTGGGTATGTATGAACCGAGATTGGATGTTTTGGATTGGTTAAAACTGAGTACAATCATGGGCTCCAGAACATCACCGGGAATGATTTACTTCCCTGGTTGTTCTCTAGGCTTCCCCCTGTTGCGACTGATGTGGTAATGGAGTTGGGGGGAGGTGGATAAGAAGGATTACGAAAGTGTGAAACTAGCTTTGATAGCTAGATTCGGGAAGACCCCTTCCCAGTATCTTAAGAGGTTTAGAACCCTCAAAAAGCATGATGGCACCCCTTGGGCTACCTGGGTGAGTGAAGGGTTGGATTAAGGGTTACAAAGTGAACACTTATGAGGGTATGAAGAATCTTTTTATGTTGGAGTCTATTTATGATGCCTGTTCTCCTAAGCTCAGACAGCACTTGGCTGATTCGAAGGAATTGGATTCCAGGAAGCTAGCTAAGGCTGCTGACTTGTGGGTTGCCAACAGGGCTACTCATAAGGATTCTGGGGCAAGTCAGAAAAAGGATGAGGGAAAACAGCCTAGGAAAGACTCAAAAGAGAATTCGAATAACTCAAATTCCAAAGAGGACCCCAAAAAAAACCAGAAGGGTAAGCCACAAGGAAAACCGCAGCAGAATAGTGTGCCTTCTGGTGCCAAACCGGAAGGAGGCCAGAACAAGCCACCATTCCAGAAAGTATTCGGTAAATGCTTTGTTTGTGGCTCGACTGACCACGTGAAAGGAGATCCCAGATGTAAGGGTAAACCTTCAGGGGTCCAGCTTGTCTCCTTAGCCTTCGCTCCAGAGGATGAAGTCCAAATGGCAAGTGGAAACTTTCTATTGCTGGCTGATGAACCCATTGGAGTCTCAGCCAGTGTTTCTTTAGTGTCTCTGGGGTTGTGGGAACAACAGAATTTAGATGTCTATAATTCTATCCCTGATAATACTAAAGAGTATAAGGACAGTGTCCAGGTGAATGGTCAGGAGACTCCTGCCATTAGGGACACTTTGTCCAGCATAACTGTGGTGGATACATCATTTTTTCAGGCTGAGGATGTTGCTAAGGCACCCAAACGCCTCACCAAGTTAGCTGGAGAGCCTGTGCAGATGCTTCCCCAATTACCAGTTCTCATCCAGTGTAACGACATGACTGTGAAGATACCTGTCAGCATACAGAGTGAGGTTCCAGGACGCGTTCTGTTGGGTAACGATTTGAAAACTCTCGGAGTTGTGTCGCATACTCCCAGACCTCCTAGTAAACAGTTACAGGAGCTAACCAGACCTGCAAGGGAGAGAACCATGCGAGGTACTCTCCAGGAGATGATGAACAAAGAAATCACTCCTGCTCTGCTGGAATTGTCATCTGCTGTCTCCAAGAAATCAGAAGCGAAAGGACACCTAAGACTTCTATACCAAAACCAGCAGCCAGCATTTCAGTGCAGCCAACAGCCAACAAAGTTGTCCAAAGTTACACCCGTAACTCCACCTGCAGCTGCGGCTGAGAGGGAGGTACAACCTTGTGTGGTAGAATTAGACTCTGAAGAAGAGCTAATGGAAGGCCAGGAACTCATTGGAGATGTGGATCCTGTTGACCATCCTGAGCTGCAGTCGTTACTGGCAGAAGGTGGACCCAACAGGGCAGACTTCAGTAAGGGACAGAGGGAATGTCCAACTCTGGAAGGTCTTCGCCACCAGGCAGAAGCTCAGGCTGAAGGGCAAGAGCCTGGGAAATACAGGTTGCACTGGGAAGATGGCCTCTTCTACAGTGAACCGACCGAGTCTGCACCTGGAGACTACAAACAACTTGTAGTACCCCAAGAGAACAGACCACAGTTCTTGCAGTTAGCCCACGAGATTCCTTTGGCTGGTCACTTGAGTTTCAAGAAGACTAAGGAAAGGCTATCTCTCTACTTTTATTGGCCAAAGATGGGGGCCGAAGTAGAAAAACACTGCAGGAGCTGCCACAACTGCCAGACCTCTGGTAAGGTTGGCGCCAAGAATGTGGCACCTTTAGTGCCTCTCCCAGTTGTGGGAGTCCCATTTAAGAGAGTAGGGATTGACAGTGTTGGTCTCCTTGATCCTCCAACCTCCTCAGGCAACAGGTTTATACTTGTTGTAGTAGACCATGCTACTAGGTATCCTGAGGCAATTCCTATGAGGAATGTTACAGCTCCGGCTGTGGCTAAGGCCCTCCTTGGTATTTTTACCAGGGTCGGGTTTCCTAAGGAAGTAATCTCTGACAGGGGGTCAAACTCTATGTCCCACTACATGAAAGCCATGTGGAAAACCTGTGGAGTTACTTACAAGTTCTCAACAGCCTACCACCCCCAAACCAATGGGTTGGTAGAACGGTTCAACCGAACCATGAAGAGCATGATAGGTGCTTTAGAAGAACCCCTTAAACGAAAGTGGGACCTTCTACTGCCATGCCTTCTCTTTGCTTATAGAGAAGTCCCTCAGGAGGGAGTAGGTTATTCTTCCTTTGAGCTCCTCTATGGTCATCCCGTCAGAGGTCCATTGACCCTGATTAAGGAGGGGTTGGAGAGTGCTCCTTCCCCCAAGCCAGTCAGAGTGACTGACTACGTGATAGGTCTCCGGAGGAGAATGTCGCACATGATGACAGAAGCAAGCGATAACTTGAAGGCTGGACAAGCATTGGTCAAGCACTGGCATGATCAAAAGGCTAACATGGTTGAGTTCACTCAAGACCAGCTAGTTCTCGTTATGATCCCAACAAGGCAGAGGGCCTTGAAAGACAAATGGATGGGACCCTTCAGAGTTGTGGGTAAACTTGGAGAGGTCAACTATCTGGTGGACTTGGGCAATCCCAAGGAGGCTCCGACAGTCTTCCACACCAACCGACTCAAAGCATATGTCTCGAGACCTAATGTAGGAGCGTTGCTTCTAGCATCATCCGAGGAAGAAGAAGAGAGTGAAGCTCTTCCGGATCTCCTCAGAGGCTTACCTTTAGATGAAAAAATTGAAGGAGTAAATCTCTCTTCAAATCTGACACCTGAGCAACAAGAAGAGTGCAAATCTATGTTGAATCAGTTTGCCTCTCTGTTCTCACTTTTACCAGGCTTGACCCCTTGGGGCCAGCATGACATACTCACTGGTGACTGTCTGCCAGTCTAAAGCAGAGGATACCGAATGTCAGAAAACGTACAAACCCACATCAAAGGTGAGGTCAGCAAGATGCTTGATCTCGGGGTAATAGAGCCCTCTACTACTCCATGGTCAAGCCCAGTTGTGTTAGTACCAAAGGCCGGATCTAAAGAACTTAGATCCTGCATGGATTATAGAGCTCTTAATGCAGTCACCAAGACTGATGCCCACCCTTTGCCAAGAACAGATGAGTTGGTGGATAAACTTGGCGCCGCCAAGTTCCTCAGCACATTTGACTTGAGGTCAGGTTATTGGCAAATAGCCCTGACAGACCATGCCAAGGAGAAAACTGCATTTTCTACCCCCGTTGGCTTATACCAGTTTAAGGTAATGCCTTTCGGATTGAAGAATGCACCTGCTACATTTAAACGGATGGTAAACCAGGTTCTGAATGGGATGGAGGACTTCTGCATGGCATACTTGGATGACATAGCAGTGTTCAGCAATTCCTGGGAAGAACATGTAGCCCACCTAAGAGATGTTTTGCAGGCTCTTGGACGAGCCAATCTGACCATAAAGGCGAGTAAATGCCAAATTGGACAGAGTAAGCTAGTCTATTTTGGACATGAGGTAGGAGGTGGAGAAATAAGGCCTTTGATCAGTAAGATTGAAGCTGTGCAAAATTGGACAACACCTACTACTCAGACCCAGGTGAGAGCCTTCTTAGGACTCACTGGGTATTACAGGAATTTCATTGAGAACTATGGGACCATAGCTTCTCCACTGAATGTCATTTCCTCGCCCAAATTTCCTAAAAAGGTTAGATGGAACGAGGAGTGCAATCAGACTTTTGAAAACCTGAAAAAGGCTCTTTGCCAAGCCTCAGTACTCAGAGCTCCTGATAACCGCCAAACTTTAATTGTGCAGACAGATGCTTCAAATGTAGGAATAGGTGCCGTACTCAGTCAACTGGATGGGAAAGGTAGGGAGCACCCTGTTTGCTTCATCAGCCGCAAACTGAAGGATCCTGAAACAAGGTGGGCAACAATCGAAAAAGAGTGCTTTGCTATAGTGCGGGCTCTGAAGAAGTTTAGGCCATACTTGTATGGTTCTACTTTTGTCATTCAGACTGACCACCAACCCTTGAGATGGTTAATGCAAATGAAAGGGGAAACCCCAAAACTACTGAGATGGTTGATCTGCCTACAAGGGTTTGATTTTACCATTGAGCACAGGTCAGGGTGTCACCACCAAAATGCTGATGGTCTCTCTAGGATGTATGTCATCGACTAGAGGTATGAGATTCATTTCCTAACCTAGTGAGTCCCCCAGCAGCTTTGCTGGATTTCTGGATTTTGTTTTTTTCCATCCTGCCAAGAGTGAGACTCTTTTCTCCCACTCTTGGACATGAATGTGGTTAATTCCTTTGAATGTCAATGTGTTCTATGGGCTATGGGGTCTTTTACTCCATAGGGTCTCCTGTGTTTTGCTATGTGTGTTACAATGCACCCTCCGTGCCGTAATACCAGGGCGGCCGAGAGGACCCCCACCATAGACTCCATACCCGGGGTCTGACTACTGTCTCCCCGGGCATGTAAAGTCACCATTGGCTTTACTAGACCTAAATTTACTAACAGAACTAGTACAAACCATCCTATTGTGGACGTACTGGTAAGGGTAATTCGATTACCCCTGGGTCTGTTATTCGAGGGGGCACTGACCCGTCCCCCCTCGTCGAGTTTTGGCTGGTGGCAGTGGAAACTACTTGTTATATTCGACCCCGAATATAACTCTATGGGATTCGTCCCATTGTTGGAGGTTAATACTTTTTCTCGTTAGTCTCTAACATACAACCGGTTTATTGGTCTTAAACAAATCTATCGGTTGGTATTTTCTGCCAGAACTCGGTTTTTAAAATGACGTCTGTGTTCGTCTCTGTGACTCCTAAACCAAAGGTTGAGCCCTTTGTTCCACTTTTGGCGGGCTTCTGCACAGTGGCCCTCCAAAGTGGTGCCATTCTGTCTGGGTACCCAAGGGGTGTGGGAGGGGGTTTAGGCACCCTGGACTGAGTTGCCTTGCCAACTCAAGTCACACTCTGGTGTGATTGGCCCAAGTGGTGAGCCACCCCGCTCACCACTTAGCGTGTTTTGATTGACAGCTAGGCTGAATGAATGGGAGTTTTCTGCATAAAAGCAGGGCTTTTGGGACTGGATCTTCAGAAGTCCCACAGGACCTAAGAATCCGACGAGGGTAAAGCTGAGCCGACCTGCAACGACGACACCTCCGGTGGAGCCCTGCTGAACCGACTCACCACTTCCCGACGTCAGAGGAGATCTCCCCGCCGGAGAGTCTTCTTCCCCTGACTAGTGGGCACAACCAGTCCCCCTTGCGTTTTCTTCGCTTCCAGGGCGTAGTGATCGAATTGCCAGTGCTGAGCACCCCGGCAACCGGATAGCCACTAGCCCATACCGCGACCAAAAGGTGGTACCTTGTGACTGAGCACTCCGCGGCTGGTCTCTTCCCTGGTGGTACAACGATCTTCAACTTTCCTTCGACGACGAGATAATCTCTTCTCTTGGCAAAGCCCCGACTTGCATCCACCGCCAGGAACAACTGCCCCCGCCGGAGCTGTCTCTCCACATACAAGGTACCGTGTCCGCCTGGCTTCCCTCGGGACTGGTAGCGTGAGGTGTCTTAATCCTCGCCCTCCATTTGGGTCGCCTACAAGCTTTCTTAACTTTCTGTTCTGAACTGGCCCAATCTTTCTATAACAATTTGCGACACAGACTCGAAGTGCACTTCCACTGTGATACTTTTTGGAACATATCGCCTTGCCTCTCTCCGAGTGGGCCTGGCATCTGAACTTCGCGATCTACAGTAGACCCTGTCTTACTTGCCTTGCATTTGTTTGTAAAAGTGTTGGTACCAAGTTGATTTCATACCCTGCCTTTTCTCTCCCATCCTAACGAATATTAGAGTGCCATCTAGGTTAAAGCATTAACCTCTGTCTGCAAATAAGTGGTGCCGTTGAACCTAGACTTGTCGAACTATTGTTAGGGGGATTGATTTACTTATAGTAATTGAAGTTGTTTGCCGTATTAGTGCCAGAGTGTTTTTCATAGATGTGTTGTTATAAATAAATACCTATATATCTTTACATCCAAGCTCTGTTCCGTGTTTGCTTGTTCTACTGTGTAATTTGCCCTATTTTGTATACTCCACATACTGCCTAACTTTTCTTGAGAGAGGTCTGACTGCTCAGCCACAGCTACCAGGTGAATCTGTGTGGTACAGACAGCTACCAAGCGGGTTTACTGCCAACACCTGTAAGCCTAAATCTTTTGCAGTGGTCCCAGAGGAACTGCACATGTTTTCTGCTTAACAGAATCATCGTTTGTAATTTGAAATGGATCGACGAATGGTGTTATACCAATTGAAATGAATTGGCACTTGATGTCACTACAGTACCAGTAGTGCATATTTAACCCGGCTCTGAGGAAGGAATTGTTCCGAAATGCATTAGCCATAGGGTTATTGTTTGCCCTAGTCTCAGCACTAGCCTAATTGATGAAGTGAACCAATTACTATAATGTTTTTTTGAAAATATACAATTTTTGGATGAATAAAAATATTTGATACAAGTTAAAGTTTGCTCTAAATCAATAACAGGACACAAGACAATTGTTCAACCCAAAGTGGGTATTAAGGGTGTGCGGCCCACACCGAAGTCTGATTAGCCTAGGTCTTTCTTTTTTCCAGTTTACTTCAGTGCGCTACCCGGTGGCACTTAATAGTGGGCTGCACCCTACTAATTATTAGCAAATTAAAGCTAAAAAATACAATACCAAAGAAGAAAAGAATATGAACAAGCTGTGCACTCTCGCCAACTCATTTTTGCCATCTCTCATAACTTAACCCAGCTTCTGACTTACTGGATGTACTTGATCCCCTCACCACCTCCCCCTGCACTTGCCCGCCCCCCTCTCCTGCACCTGTCTGAGCACTTGCACGATCTGAATGTACCATGCCTTGAAGATCGTCTTTCTGTTGTTCCCTTGTCACCCCTCCTTGCATGGTTGTGCCGCAAAACACTTGTGTATAGGCACATTACAAAAGAACAATAAATAAATATATACATCATGAGCATGAGGTGGCCTAGTTTGCTGTGACCAGTCTAGTTACATTTTCTCACTGTGGCATGGCATTTCTTTTACTGGGTTTCAAGGATATAGCAAACATGATGGTTATTGTGTGGGAAGACTTACCTATATTGTGAAAGCAAGCGTCCCCAAACAGCACGATCCTCCCCGCAATGAGAGACAATGAAGGACTCTCCCAAAATGGGAATAAGGCCAAGACAGAGTGCGGGTGAGCGTAAATGGGAGTTTATCAATCAGAATTAGGCATGCAAAGAACTCTGCAAACTCCGAGAGCGCTCTGTCTGACAATAGCAAAGACAGGCGTATATATTTACAAAAAACGTCATCAAAACCTACATACTATAGGGGGCACAAGTTCATTGGGATTGGGTGGCGACGACTAACTATAGGTGCTGCTGCGGCGTGGTTGGTCTTGGCTGAAGGACGTCACTGGTCACCCTCGTGGGTTGGGCTGGGCCTGGCAGGTCGGCTTGAGTTCGTCCGGGCGGTGTTGGTGTGCCAATGCTGCCTGTGGCAGAGATGAATGCCTTTTCTGACTTACTTGCCCTCGGCCATGCACACCGCAGTCATTCAGTCATTTACAGTGTTATTCTCTTTAGTAAATCTTCCAATAGGTTATTTTATAGGTTAATGCAACACAGGAGGAATGCACCTTGTGAGGGGTCTGGAGGTAATATATCGAGGCCTGGTTACCCGTGTCCTGTTGACCGGGGCCATAGGTCGAGGGGCTAAGCTTTGGGGCCAGGGACGGGCGGTACAGATCTTCCTGTCTTGTTAGAAGTTGTTATGGATGTTCCACTGCGTGTTGTCAAAGTGTTGGGTGTCCTGATTGCACAGGGCCATAAGTCTAAGATGGTCCGGTGGGTTGTGGGGTTTACGAGGGGGCGCTTGAGTTTAGACAAAGGTTTACTGCTGGGTTGTAAATAATGCAGGTGGCTGGCCGCGGCCTTGGGTGCTGCAGTGGGGGCTACAAATCTTTGAAGTGGCTCCAGTCTAGTCTGGGGAGGTGGGGTAGTGCAGAGCGGGCCTCTGTTCTCATGTCTTGGCAGCCTTCGCAGGGTGGGAGGGGGAATGGCCTTGTACGCATTCACAAAGGTATCTCCCTCGTGTGTTGCCGAATGTAGGTAAAGACATCACAAACATTTGAACACTTTCTATAATACTTATTCAAAATCACTTTAAAACATGCATTTAACTTTGCTGGATGTGTCTCAATTATACCCAGTCCGAGCACCATATTTGTATATTATGTTCTAGCAGTTACAGTATTTTAGTTACATGCATATACATTCGCAGTAAATGAGGTAGTAGTTGGGTCGGTGGAGTACATAGAAAACGACCCGCCACTGCACGTGACGGTGGTGGCACATAAGGGGCTTAGACATACACACATGATAAGTGCATTCTCGCGCATCCTTTACATGAGTTGATAGTATAGTTGCATTCGCTTTCTCGTGTACTCTAGCAGCATTAGCGTGGTTATGGCACAAAACCATGGGAGGTAGATTGCCCAGTGATCCACGCAACAAACAGATCCCTGGAGCGTTCCTTTATTATTAACATTCACCTGTAATGGTGTGAGCTCGCCATTGCTTATATCATGGGAGCATGCTCTCTCATTTTAATACATTCTACAGGCGTTTGTAATATAGGAGATTTTGTAGAAGAAAGCATACTTTGCAAGAGGTCTTGACATTAATATATACATATATATAAAGACTGTCTGCCATCAGATGACCATTTTACCGTTCTTCTCATTGTTCAGGCCTGCTGGCCGGGTCATGCTGATAGTGATAGTACACTGCGGGAGGTGAACTGTTACAATGTTAGCGTATTGCGCTAGCTCATGTCCGTCTTGTTCGTGGGAACGTGCTCGCAGCGGATCTGCCAGGGTGCTGCGGCAACAGGGATGTGACTCTCCAAGGGTGGGGGCCGCGCTACAGTGCGCTGAGCTCACACCACCTTTACCGGGCAAAAAATGGTTTTCGGGCCTAGCTAAATTTGTGTGGCAATCAATACGTGTGGGCACTCGGTACGTGTGGGCAATGTCTCCAGCGGGTGAGCCCTCCACCACCTGGGCCCGGGTGGCACGAGGGAACGCCCGATGAGCCATAGCCCTCACCTGGGGAGGAAACGCAGACAAGAGGGGTCTCCTGGACCAGTCCTCCCCTACATTTCCCCCCTTTCGTTACTTAAGTAACGAATTCTTTAAATCCTCTATCCTCCTACATTCTGCTTTGTCCATCACTGCCTTATTCCATGCAGGAGTTCCTTTGATAGGCATCCATGCTCTGCACACCCCCCTTAAGCTCTCACCTCTCCTGGCGTACTCATCTGGAGTACACGTGAGATATATACACCCACCATCTCCCTCCAAATCTACCCAAACTTCCTCGTACCATTCTAGTATGCGGGGCTCTTTGATGGTGGTGTGCCACAGCTTATCTACAATATCCTTGTCGTGGTACATGGGCACCAGTTGGTACCTGGGTGTGTTGTCTACCCCTGTTTGTACTTGTGCTTCTTGCATCGTTTTTATTGTACCGTGTGAGTTGCCCATTGTCACCATCATCATTGCACCATTTGGTACTGCGCTAGCACAGACTCGAAGACCCACCTGGCACAGGCAGAAAATCAAAAGGAAGAACACCACAGCTGGCATCAAAAATTTCACAGTTGTTCCAAGCCATGAGGGGACCCAGGAAAAGATGTTATCGAACCATGTACTATCTTCTGCTCCGCCTTCCATCTTCATTTTTTCTCCTAGGTTGTGGACTGCTTCGATCACATGGGACAGGGAGCCGTTCTCTGCGTCTTCAGAAGGTACGAAAGTGCAGCAGGCACTTCCTATTTTTCGGCAAACACCGCCGTCAACAGGTCCAGGACATACCTGTTTTGCATGGTCATCAGTCGCAAGGCTCTTAGTTCGACCTTTATTATGTTAAAACCTTCTTCAGTGTCGTTTGCCAGCTGAATTAGTTCCCAACGGGTTATCTGGAGCCATTTTGCGTTAGCCCTTGCTTGAACACTTGATACGAGCGAGGCAAAAAATGTTTCTGCTGAGCTGAATAATCGATATTTGTCTGGGATCTGAGCCAATAGTTCTGATGACGCCTTTGATATGTAGTTTGATGCTCGTCTGTTGCGGGTCAGCACCTCTCCCTCGCTTCCAGAAGACAGGACATAGATTTGTGACTCTGAAGTTGGTTGAGCCACACTTTGCTGCATGCGCTCCTGTGTCCTTTTGCTCCCATCGATGTGGCTTTTGGGTATCACCATTAGGGCTGAGTGCAGTGTGGCCATTGAGCAGCTGCCACTCCATGACGGGGGGAGGTGTAGGTATGCCTGGTTGCCGCATACCCAGTATGTGTCCATGAGGGCCGCAGTCCCTTTTCTTAGATCTGGGATGGTGAGGGTCTTGTTACAGCTCTTGTTTGTTCCCATGGGGGTTCTCCCTTCTCCTTTAAAACACAGTTCATAGTCTATTTCACTCTGCAGCTTGAAAGGCTTTTCGATGGGTGTAACCCAAGTTAATTTTGAAATGTGTTCCTTCCATACGGGTGTGCACGTTTCTTCTATCCATTGCAATTTCTCCGGTGCCACACCCCTCAGTGCTTCAGCTTTACACATTACTTCTTCGTTCTTCCACTTGTTATCAGAAAAAAGTGTCCCTTCAATTACGAAAAACGGTTCTTCCAGACATACAACCCCTGACGGTTTTGGGTAGCACGTTTTCTCGTTCTGCAGCATTTGAAAAGTCACTTCATGTGCCTGGAAGGTGTTCTTAATTCTGCATAACGTGAGATGAAGGAGACACTGGGCATCTACAATTGGCAACTCTTTGGGTAACAGTACTTTTGTGTACCTGATGCGTGAGGGATGAGGGAGCAAACATAACAGCTCTCGTTTGTTGTTTGTTTAGCTGTGGCACTCATGTCTGCATACCACTTATTTGTTTGGTGGGGGTGTCGTGGGTCTTCCATCTTATCTAGACCTAGCCCATAGTACTCATCATACTTCCTCCTCCCTGCTTCCCTCCTCTTCCGTTTGTTGTTCTTATTCCTCATATACTTCCCAACTTCCTGGGCAAGGGACAAACTAGACCCCCCTTTCTCATTCCCGCCCCCCTTCACCCAGTCATCATATAATATTTCATGTGTTGCTTTCATTCTTTGATTGTCTATGGCCATGGGGGCAGGTTGGCTGGTGGGGGTGTTATACAACCAGGATATGGCAGAGGGGTTTCGGTCGTTTAAGCTGTGAGCATTGTAATTAGACATCTCAGGTGGGGACAGTGTGTTATTTTGTCTTTTCCCCTTTGGGCCTCCATCTTGTGAGATGACAACATTGGATGGCGTAGTATAGTAGCCCCACACAAGTTTATTTCCGTCCCATACCAAGAAATCACCTTCCCTTGTATTGGCATTGACACTTGCAGTTGTATTGGCCCCACTAGTTGTGTTGTTCCCTCCCCCCTCGTTCATCTCGATAGAGATGAACGCTATGAACCAGTATGTAACCAGACCAAACATTAACGTAAAAAACAATATAATGCACGCAGATAGTCCACATTCATACGAATATATGCATTTCACAGTTAACCACTCTCTAATTCTAGTAAATCTATCCGTTGCAGGCTGCCCGTTAGATGCCATGGAAGCTCCTGTTTTAAGATATAAAAGTGCATTAAGTGCATGCATGTAAACATTTTGCTAGCACCATCAGTGCCAATATATACTTGACGGGGAATGGAAGCGGGTGGGGATACGGGGATGGGTATTCACAGACAAGGGTTTATACAGGCCATAATTTGGTCATTTCATTAAGTATATACAAACCAACAAGTCCAGTACCAACACACACACACACAAATTCGTATTCAGACATTCTGCTCAGTTGCACCGTTTGCTGTTGTCTGTGCCTCCTCATCTACCTCCTCTTGTACGTTGCTATATGCCTTTCGGACGTCAGTCAAGTGCACCCAGTACCTCAAGCCTTTGACCTTTACTGCCGTGGGCGTGCAAAATATTACTTCGTATGGGCCATGGAATCGTGGTGCATTCCACCGACGCATAAAGCTTCTGACATAAAGCCAGTCGCCTGGCATTAGCTGTAGCTGTTGCCCTGGCTCCGTGACAGCGCCTGTTACATTTCCCTCTTCTCTAGTGAAGGGTGGGGACAGTTGCTTTGATATCGCGCGCGCTGCCCTTGTCAATTTCCTTAAGTAATCTGTGAACTCATCTCCTAATATCGCGGCGCTTCTGTGAGCGTCTGAGTGTTCGCGCAGTGGCGAGTGTGCTGTGTTCATCCGTCTCCCAGTCACGATCTCGTGCGGGGACAAATGGTGGTCTTTGCTTGGCTGATTTCGTAGTTCAAATAACGCAAGGGGTGGCAGTAAATCCAATTCTTCTTTAATGAGAAGCATAGTTTTGATAACCTGCCCTTCAACAGTCCGTTCATCTTTTCCACTACGCCATTACTTTGAGGATGATAAATTGAACATAATTTATGTTTTATTCCCAATAATGTAGTGACTTCCTTAAAAAGCTCATTCACAAAATGAGTGCCGTTGTCTGAGCGAATCACGTCACAAATTCCCCAGCGCGGGAACACTTCCCTTACTAGGAACTTGGCGGCGCTCTTGGCATCAGGTCGTGCGCAAGGTCCTGCTTCCACCCACCTCGAAAATGGGCACACAACCACGATCATGTATCGTGCGCCATTACACCTTTCCCCCATGTCTGCGTAATCTATATGCAGTTCCTTGAATGGGCCAATGGGTTTAGGAATTGTTCCCCGGAGAGTGCGTAATGTCATTCCTGAATTGTATATTTGGCATGTTGTACATTCCATTGCCAATCGAGCCACATGCTCCTGGAGACAGGGCACGAACCATTCTTCCTGTATTTCTGCTGCGATGTGCTGTTTGGTGTTATGTGCAGGAAAGTCTAGCTGTTGAAATGCAATCTCTAATAGCTGTATTGGCATTACCACTTTCCCCGAGTTATTTTGCCGCCACAGCAGGTCTGTTCCTGACTTGCTGCACCCTCGCTTTGTCCACAATAATTTTTCCTCTGCACTGGCTCCTTCCTGTAATTCTATTATTTGTGGTATGGGCATCATATTATATCCCTCTGGGGGCTCTTTGTTTGTCTTGTCCTTAAGCATGTATTCACCTGTGTCATTTTTCTGAAAATAGGAAGCCTCCTTGGCGGCAGCGTCCGCTGCCGCGTTCCCTAAAGACACAACATCTGTGTTGGATGTATGTGCTTGGCACTTTACTATTGCTACTGCTGTAGGGTTTTGCAGGGCCTCAATTAACTCCTTCAACAATTCTGCATGCTGTACTGGTGTTCCGTCTGCCCGCCTAAATCCCCTACGCCCCCATCTTGCTAGGCCTCCATGTACTGTAGTTGTCATGTAAGCTGAGTCTGTGTATATTGTCACTGCACAACCCTTTGCTGCATGTAGTGCTTCTATGAGCGCAATCAGTTCTGCTGCCTGTGCGGAGTAATGTGATGGGAGGCGATATTGTACCAGTGTTTCATACTCACCGTCTTCTAACCTTACTACTGCCATGCCAACGTGTTTTTCTCCCGTGTCCACGTCAATTGATGCGGACCCATCCACAAAATACACTTCCCCCTCGCTTAGAGCGTTCTCACACACCACTGTGTCCTCCCCTCTCTCTCCTGTGTAGGTTGCGCAATCGTGGTTCTGCATGTCTTCCAGTGTGCACGCTTCGGTGATGAATGTGGCGGGGTTCACTGTCTTGCATCTCACTATGTGGATGTTGGCACTGGACAATATAATCTCGTAGGCGGTCGCCCGCTGTGTGGTCAGTGTGCTTTTTGATCTCTCGAGTATTGCAAATAATGAATGTTCCACAAACAATGTCACAGGGCAACCCATTACTATTGTGGCACTTTTTTCAATCGCGAACGCGGCTGCAGCGAGTGATTGCTCGCACGCGAAATGGCCCTGCATCACGGCATCTAAAGTACCACTATAGTAAGCCAGTGGCTTGTGTCCTAAGGACGTTTTTTGAGTCAGCACTGCTGTCATGAGAGTTTCTTTGCAGTGTGAAAATAGGTAAAATTTGCGTCCATAATCAGGGTTTGCGAGTACTGGGGCGCTTGAAATTAAATCTTTTAATGTTTGGAAAGAGGAGCTCATCTCTTCCGTCCATTCCATCTTCCTGTTCTCCTGTTGGGCCACCTTTAATGCATGTAATAGGGGCCTGGTGTATGCCGCATAATCTAGTATCCATGCTCGGCAGTAATTGCACATTCCCAGGAATTTTTGCATGTCCTTTACTGTTGTGGGTTCTCCTACTGATCTTATGGCTTCTACTCTGTCTGGTATTATTCTTTTCCCATCTCTTGAAATCAGCTGTCCCAGGTACAGGACCTCTGTCAAACAGTACTGTAGCTTTCCCTTGTCCACTTTGTACCCTTTGTTGGCCAGCAAAGTCAATAATGTTATGGAATCTGTTCTGCATTTTTCTTCGTTTTGCGCGCAGACTAGTAAATCGTCTACGTACTGAATAATGGTGCTCTCAACTGATAGGTTTCCTAGGTCTTCATGTAATACGCGGTTGAATATGCTCGGGCTCTCGCAGTATCCCTGTGGTAATCTGCAATGTTCGTATCTTTTACCCCCCAGTGTGAAGTCGGTGAGGTATCTACTCTCTTCAGCCAGGGGTATAGAGAAAAATGCGTTCTTCAAGTCTACTACTGTGAAATGTGATGCCTCTTTCGGGATGCTGCATAGAATTGATGCAGGGTTCGGGACTAGAGGGAACTCCTTCTGAATTACATCATTGAGGGGGTGTAAGTCCTGTATCATCCTCCAAGACCCCCCTTTTGCTTTTTTGATTGGATAAATACAGGTGTTACATGGGGAGCTTGAAGGCACTATTATCCCTTGTGCTAGTAGGGCATTTATTGTTTCTTTTATCCCTTCTTCAGCTTCACGAGACAAAGGATACTGTTTAACTCGCGGTAAAATTGCTCCTTGCTTTAGTTTTATTACCACAGGTTGTACTCCATGCAACAGTCCCACATCATGGGGGCCTGTTGTCCATAAGTTGTTTGGTACGAGCCTCATGTCGTCATCAAAAAATGACGGTGGTGCTCCCACCACTGTCATCAATTGGACGGGGGACTCCCTTGCTTGTATTAAAATATCACAGGGCATCGCTATTTCCATTACTATCTCACCATCTCCGTCCGTATCTGAAAAGAGATCCTCATCTGTTACCTCTCGTAGGGCGATGTTGGCGTTTGTGCACAGCACTGTGCGCCACTCACACCCTTCCTCGTCCACTCCAATCACAGAGATCCTTTTTGCTGACACTTGTACAGCGTGCAAGTCTAATGATATCACTGATCCCGGTGCTGTGTTGGGACACACTATGGGGCGGAAGAGGAACTCCGCCGGGATCCTCCAGTCCATGCCTCCTAGCTCGGGAATTATGAGGGCCAGAGTCTTCAGCCCTTTGATAAACATTTCCTCGTTTTGTGGTAGCCCTCGTATTTCCTGTGTGGTTGTGTAGGCTTGCACTACCAACATCGCACGCAAGGGGCATATCCCGGGTGTAGAATACACTATCCCTCTCTCGGTAAATGATATGGTCATGTTAAGTTTGCTTAGGAGATCCCTCCCTAATAAATTTATGGGTGAATGCTCATAATACAGTAAGGGTGCCTTTACAGTTTTACCCCCCACCGTTATATCCAAAGCTTCTGTATAAGGAACTTCAATTACAGCCCCAGAGAACCCCTGCGTCTCTAACTTCCTGTTAGATAACGGGAATCGGCCCTCTCTGACACATGATTTCTCCGCTCCCGAATCAACCATGAATATAAACTGCTTCTCTCCTATCTGCGCCCCTACCAATGGTTCCTCTGCTGCATTGTAGGTGGTGGATAGAACTGGACACGCAAGTGTTCTCTGTGGGCTGTCCTATGCGGGGTATCTCATCGCCCCTCCCTCATTAAAAACACTCCCTGAAACCACTGACATGCCACTGTAAGGCGATGGCGCGGGGGCCCCGTTTGCTGTTGTCGCGAAAGGGTTACCTGGCGTGTATTGCATACTGTCATTGTTTTGTGGGTGGTTCTGTGTCCTATACTGGGGTCCCTGTTGCTGGCCCGTGGTACCCTGGCCGGGGTTTCTTAGTTGCTGCTGTCCCATTGGAAGACCATATGGGCTCCCTGGGTGTGGATGACCATAATTCTCCTCCTCGTGGAACCCATTATTTTGTCTACTTCTACACTCCCTGGAGTAATGCCCCCATCGTCCACAGTTCCAACAACTCCCCTGGGGGCCCCTGGGACCCTGCCATCCATTTCCTCCCATTCCCCCGTACCCTTGTCCGCCTCCTCTCCGGCCCCTGTACCCACCTCGTCCCCCTCGAGGGGTCCACTCTTGCCACTGCGGACCTCCACCTTGTTCCTGCTCAGTCCACTGCCGCTGTGCTGTTCCCGCCCAATTAGTTGCCACCCTTCCTTGGAGTGCTATCAGCCCCTCCTCCTCATCATCTCCCTCCTTACTGTGTGGGAGCGCGGCTACTGCTGCTGCAACCTTCACTATTTTTGTCTGTACTAACTTCGCCTCGTCTGCCAATCTTTTCTGTGCCACCTCCTTCTCCCTCTCCTTAATTCGTTTACAATGGTGTACTATTATGCTCTGAATTTCTGGCCATCCCTTTGCTTCAATACCTGCTATCTTGTCAAGCGCCTTCTGCACTTCCTTTGGGAGCCCTCTCTTTATAATAAAATAAAATAAAGATGTCGATTGATACCAGGGCGTGCCAGTTTCTGCTCTCCACATCTCTTGGACCCGAAAAATGTAATCCATAGCTTCCTCCCCGTCATTCATTGTACACTGCATCACTGACTGTAAGTCCAGTGTGTCTGGGAATGTTTCGCGTAAGGCATCCCACACCCTGGCACGCACTGTGTTAAAGGATGCCCCATCATGGCGGTCACAGTCTAACGTTACTCCCGGGAAACCGGCTTTTACCCATACTCTTTCAGCCTGATCGCCCACTTCTGACACAAGTAGACTTTTCACATCTCCTATAGCTAGGGGTACCCCAGCAGTATGTTTCTCAAAGGCATATATCCACTTACTTGCCCCTCCTGATAACGGGGGCAATAGCTTTAATAAATTGGCTTTATCCATCTCCGCCCATGGGATATAGTTAGGCCTCCCTCCTCCCCTGTGTATCAACGGGAGCTGTAGCTTCCCTTTCGTCGTCCCATCCGGGCCCGTTTTGGCTGCTGATGTTCCCAGCGGTGCCATTTTCCCCACTCTGTTCCTTAATCGCCCTGTCCATTCATCGTCCAGTGTCCTCATTGAACACGTACCTTCCTCCCCCTCGCTTCCCCCTCCCATCGCCATACTCATCCTGTCGCTTTCTTCTAACTCGTCCCTTATATCACACAGCAATTCCTCTCTAATTCCCCCAAGCCTTTCTTCATTTACAACATCTCCCTCTCGGGACCCTACTTCTATTATTCGCGTTGGTTCTTCCTCAATCCTGAACAGGATCTCGCCCTTTTTCCACCCCTCTTCGGGCTTTCTATGTTCACCTGGTGTTCTGGACGTACGCCCTGATCTAGTTGCATCTAGTGCTGTTCGTTCGCATATGTCTTTTATCCTTGAGAGCTCGTCTTTTGCTATCGACAGTCTTGACTCTAAATCATCTGTGAGCTTCTCTATATCTACCCTTTGTGTGCCTGCCTGGGCTCGCTCCCTCGTGCTTTCATATGGCGGAGGTGCCGTGGGCCGGTGGGGTGTAGTATCTTTTGGGGGAGGTATGTAAGCGGGGTCACTGTACCCCTCTGCGGGCACAGGCTTCTTTAATATCGGGTACAGACTTATTACCTCTACTGGTGGCGCTACACTTGGCACTTCTTTGACATCTCTCTGTATTAGTAGTGGATTGTCTGTGGTGGACGGGAAATCAGGATTTAATGCTGGTGTTTTAGGCGGTGGTACTTCTTCAAATAACCTCCAAAGGTCTAATATTTCCCTCCTATTCTGCAGCTGCTTTCCTTTGTATTTTAGAAAAATGCATGTGGCCACCGTATCCAGAACACTTATCAAATGACCCTCCCTCGGGCCAAATCTGAGGTAACCCCTCCCCCTTTAGCTCGGTCACCCATTGGTCGTGATATTTTTTAATCCGCTCCACGTATCCCGGGAGATTCTTACAAATATGTGATAAGGGTGTTTCAGCCCCCATCTCTGCGCCCTCCTAGTGTTGGTGTGTCTCCGTGTGTTTGCAACTACAATGTAAATGCAGTATCAATATTATTCTTTATATTTTACTTCACATTCAATGTTGGCTCCCTTTGGGCTCTCCTCCTCCCTGACTGCGCAATACAAAACTGGCCGTACACAATGTCTATTCTGTTCTCTTTGTGGGGCACATACAAGAGCAACCCATCCTTTATTTTGACAATGTCGGCCTGGAAATCAAAAAGGTACTCACTCACTTCACTATGGTGACGTTGTCTCAGAAGGAAAAAGAAACTTTTATCCGGCCACACTTACCATGACCATTTAATTATTACTCATTTATAACCACTTCACACATTCACAACATCAAAATCTCTTCTAGCACATCCGAGGTGCACACACCTCTTGGCACCACTCAATTCACCATTCAGGCTGCCCTCCCTTTCCTCCCTAGCCGGCTGTCCCTGTTCGTCTTATTTGAAGATCTAGATGCGCATATATATAGATATTAACCTGCTTTTCCCCCTTCTAGTAGGACTCTTTTTCTCTTACTGTCTCCTTAAGTTTGTGCTAATCACAGTCCTATATTCTCCCCCCTACCCTTAAAGAAAAGAAAGGAAAAGAGTAATAGCGGTCACTAATGTACTCTCAGTGTCCCCTTTTGCTGAACACTTTTATTTTATACTCCACTTCTTCATATATTCCCAGTACTAGTCAAGATAGCACTATGCGGCGCCGCCTTCCACCCCCTTTCGGAGCTAGGTTCCCGTCACTTTTATCTCTTATTCACCTCGTAATCCTAATGGCCATATGCGAAGAAAAAGCAAGAAAAGTTCAAGATGATCCTTAGTAGATCTGCGTACCCCCCTCTTCGTTACCTGTCCTACACTTCTCTCCCCGCTCACCTTACAATCGCTCGCACTTAGTACTCACGTGCCCGTCTTGAACCGATAGTCTCCGAAACTGGGTCCGTCCAGGCAGTGTCGCCGTCAGCTCAACAGTCAGCCCCGGCTCCGGCGAGCGGTACTCAAAGGGGATTTTTCAACCGGGATCCCGTACCCCCTCTCTATTGAGTGCGCACTTCTTAGTGTACCGGTCGCCATTGGCGGGCAGCCTCCCGGAGCCGGCTCACCGTGCGTATCCCTTTTCGACCGGAGATTCTCGTGCCAAAAGGGGACGGTTATAAGGAGTTGGGAAGAAATAAAAATCACGCTATCGGGGTCACCACTGAAAGCAAGCGTCCCCAAACAGCACGATCCTCCCCGCAATGAGAGACAATGAAGGACTCTCCCAAAATGGGAATAAGGCCAAGACAGAGTGCGGGTGAGCGTAAATGGGAGTTTATCAATCAGAATTGGGCATGCAAAGAACTCTGCAAACTCCGAGAGCGCTCTGTCTGACAATAGCAAAGACAGGCGTATATATTTACAAAAAACGTCATCAAAACCTACATACTATAGGGGGCACAAGTTCATTGGGATTGGGTGGCGACGACTAACTATAGGTGCTGCTGCGGCGTGGTTGGTCTTGGCTGAAGGACGTCACTGGTCACCCTCGTGGGTTGGGCTGGGCCTGGCAGGTCGGCTTGAGTTCGTCCGGGCGGTGTTGGTGTGCCAATGCTGCCTGTGGCAGAGATGAATGCCTTTTCTGACTTACTTGCCCTCGGCCATGCACACCGCAGTCATTCAGTCATTTACAGTGTTATTCTCTTTAGTAAATCTTCCAATAGGTTATTTTATAGGTTAATGCAACACAGGAGGAATGCACCTTGTGAGGGGTCTGGAGGTAATATATCGAGGCCTGGTTACCCGTGTCCTGTTGACCGGGGCCATAGGTCGAGGGGCTAAGCTTTGGGGCCAGGGACGGGCGGTACAGATCTTCCTGTCTTGTTAGAAGTTGTTATGGATGTTCCGCTGCGTGTTGTCAAAGTGTTGGGTGTCCTGATTGCACAGGGCCATAAGTCTAAGATGGTCCGGTGGGTTGTGGGGTTTACGAGGGGGCGCTTGAGTTTAGACAAAGGTTTACTGCTGGGTTGTAAATAATGCAGGTGGCTGGCCGCGGCCTTGGGTGCTGCAGTGGGGGCTACAAATCTTTTAAGTGGCTCCAGTCTAGTCGGGGGAGGTGGGGTAGCGCAGAGCGGGCCTCTGTTCTCATGTCTTGGCAGCCTTCGCAGGGTGGGAGGGGGAATGGCCTTGTACGCATTCACAAAGGTATCTCCCTCGTGTGTTGCCGAATGTAGGTAAAGACATCACAAACATTTGAACACTTTCTATAATACTTATTCAAAATCACTTTAAAACATGCATTTAACTTTGCTGGATGTGTCTCGATTATACCCAGTCCGAGCACCATATTTGTATATTATGTTCTAGCAGTTACAGTATTTTAGTTACATGCATATACATTCGCAGTAAATGAGGTAGTAGTTGGGTCGGTGGAGTACATAGAAAACGACCCGCCACTGCACGTGACGGTGGTGGCACATAAGGGGCTTAGACATACACACATGATAAGTGCATTCTCGCGCATCCTTTACATGAGTTCATAGTATAGTTGCATTCGCTTTCTCGTGTACTCTAGCAGCATTAGCGTGGTTATGGCACAAAACCATGGGAGGTAGATTGCCCAGTGATCCACGCAACAAACAGATCCCTGGAGCGTTCCTTTATTATTAACATTCACCTGTAATGGTGTGAGCTCGCCATTGCTTATATCATGGGAGCATGCTCTCTCATTTTAATACATTCTACAGGCGTTTGTAATATAGGAGATTTTGTAGAAGAAAGCATACTTTGCAAGAGGTCTTGACATTAATATATACATATATATAAAGACTGTCTGCCATCAGATGACCATTTTACCGTTCTTCTCATTGTTCAGGCCTGCTGGCCAGGTCATGCTGATAGTGATAGTACACTGCGGGAGGTGAACTGTTACAATGTTAGCGTATTGCGCTAGCTCATGTCCGTCTTGTTCGTGGGAACGTGCTCGCAGCGGATCTGCCAGGGTGCTGCGGCAACAGGGATGTGACTCTCCAAGGGTGGGGGCCGCGCTACAGTGCGCTGAGCTCACACCACCTTTACCGGGCAAAAAATGGTTTTCGGGCCTAGCTAAATTTGTGTGGCAATCAATACGTGTGGGCACTCGGTACGTGTGGGCAATGTCTCCAGCGGGTGAGCCCTCCACCACCTGGGCCCGGGTGGCACGAGGGAACGCCCGATGAGCCATAGCCCTCACCTGGGGAGGAAACGCAGACAAGAGGGGTCTCCTGGACCAGTCCTCCCCTACAATTGCTGTAGACATTTCAGTTACATTTTCTTACTGTGGAACTGGCATGACATCTCTTACTAGGCATCAATGTTAAAGAAACATAAGGGTTTTTATGAAACTAGACTGCCCAACATTGCTGCAGCAAGTCTGGTTACGTTGTGTTCCTTTGGCATGGAATTTTTTAGTGGATGGATATATTTTCTAACTGTAGCATGCCATGTTTTGTACTGGCAAAGCCAACAGGAGCTTGTGCCTATATGTTAAAACTGGCATGTACTGGTGCAGCCTGCTTGAAAATGTTTTTTCTACTGGCATATATTGTGAGCAAAGTGATCATGAGAATGAGTTTTGAAAATGCTCCTGTGCACGGTTGGTGGCTTCCAGCTATTGGATTTATTTTGTGTGTTAACATACACAACGAAATAAAAACTATGTGGATTTTGACCCATTTCTTCACAGAAAGTATGCTATTGAATGCTCTATTTCAACTCATTATTATTACATTTGTCTCGGTGGTCGCTCTGCGCTTTCCCTATTTCAAATGACTTCTAAAAAATGGCACAATGCTGCGGTTTTGGTGTTCGCGTGGGTTGCACATATTCTCTCAGAAAGTTGCTGAACTTGAGTTTGTTAGTCAATTACATGTTGACTAGGTTTGCATTTTAGGCGTCCAACACGGAAACAATTAATTACAATTTGAACACCTCAACTCGATCGCACTGGCTTTGACATCTGTGCGAGCCTTCTGATGCAGGTTCGAATCCCAGCAGGGGCCAAACTCTGCCTTTCGTCCTTCCAATGTCGATAAATGAGCACCATACACCGTGGGTAATAACAAGCAGCGCTCAGATACCTCAGGGTTCGCAGCGCTATATAAATGCTAAATTATTATTATCACTACTACTCATGTTAATGGGACGATGTTACTTCAGGATTAAGGAAATTAAAAAGATCCACTAATTTTATTATCCGCCAAGTAAAATAACTTTCGAAATCCAGTCTATTTTGGTACCCTTACAGGCAACGGGAAATGCATTGAAATGTGTTCATAAAATATTACTTCATGGCTCAGAACCTTAACACCTTGGATTTTATTGACGAAGAGTTTCATTAGAGTGTGCTTGGTAGTCCTGGGCGCTGGCACAGAGGCGGTACCTGCAGAATTCCTCTTCCCTCCCCAGTGAACTAGTTGGACGGAAAGCGGGCTGGAACATTTTGAGAAGCTTCAAGCCAGATGAAGCTTCTCAAATTGGAAGTCACGCACATTTCTGAAGGTCGCAGCGATTACTGACACTGCCTTCCGAGTTCAGCACTGCAAATAATCTTTTGTCCAGTCAGACTTCATGCTCGCTGGCGAGAAGAAGTCTAATTGAGCAGAACTTGCAACTCTGTGCGCTGCTGTATTTCCCATCCAGGGTGACTTAAGCTATCACGGGCAACATGTTCGAAAAAAAAACACGTCCTATTTCTTTCCATTGCACCGACGCTCTGCAAATTTAGAGGAGCCCCTGCGGTGGGATTTCTCTGGCCCCGATGCATAATTATTCTGCAGTTATCTCCAAAGTGATTTATGCGTTTATGCGGTTTGGAAAATAAATTAAAAATAGATTACACGTCCTTTTGAGATTTGTTTTGAGATTATTTTCTTCAGAAAAAAATGAGACCATAAGCATTGAACTGTTGTTTTGGTAAATAGGAATACTTCTTTTTATTCGTTTAGCAAATGTCTGACTGCAGGGGTCCAATACATAATTTATGCAATACATGTAAATGGTGCTAGCAAGTTATTTCTATGTAATATCAGTTTTTCCGGTAACATGGGTCTTCATGATGGTTGTTCAATGCCAGTCGCGGTAAAGCGTGGACACATCTACCTGCATGTGGGGCTTTTTGCAAGCGTTGCTGTAGAGGTCAAACTTTAGAGGTAAAACATGTTTTCATTCCGCATAGTTTTCACTCTGCTCTTCAGGTTGCCACATGCATGATAGCACCTGCGGTACCAGTAAACAATTTTGCATTTTTATCAGAGGTAACACTGCCAAACTCGCAATGACCCTAAAACGTGTTGTTTCACTTGATGAGTGGATAGGAGGAAAGACATTCCTGTGCCGACTGAACCTAAAATGATGTAACCTGTTTGAGACCAAGTGCCGGAATGCTCCAAGGAACAAAGGTAAGGGAATAGAAACAAATATTATTCCTGTCTAGAATAGATTGTTGAAGGCCATTGCATTATGTTTCTAGCAATGTTTTCCCAGGTTACTCAGGTTAATGCACCTGGAAAGTCTAACGCCCCGATTAATTGGGCTGAAAAATGTGGACTTGCCCGTTTGTCGATTCATGGAACACAATGCGTAGGGCTTACCTGAGACTTGCGCTGAATCCCCGTGGGTCCAACACGTCACTGCGACACCACGAACGCCTTCCGCAAGACTCCCGACGAAGGGGCGTACCGTCTTGCGCAGTCACCTAAAAAGGGGCGTAACGTGGGAAGTACCACAGTAAAATACTTGCAACGCCCAAGCGCGCTAAAACACATATTCATGGAATCAGACAGGGCTCTCCGGCGCGTGCGAAAAGACACGCAAATCCGGAAACATGTCCGCCACGAGAAAGCAGGCATAAGCAGCATCGCGCACCGAAACCAATGCATAAAAAGGCAGCACGAACAACCAACGCGCATATACAGTTACGAAGAAGGTACCATTTCTCGCAGCAGTGATCGTGGGACACCGGAGGATGAGGATGGCTAGGGCCCTCATTTTTCTACCCAGGACCATCCTTTTTGGGATGCCTGATGACCAAGTCTATGGCAGGTATAGGTTTCCACCTCATATCATATTAGACTTAGGGCCTCATTACACGGACGGCGGTGGACCAAAGTGCTATTAGCACCTTGGTCCATGCCGGTAAAATACCAGCACCGCCTTGGTGGAAATGGGAATTACCGCCCTATTCCAAGGTTGGTGGGGCGATAATTCCCCCTTCCCCCATTGCCCTTCCCCATTCCCATTTTTGCCCCATAGGGCATAATGGGAACGGGGAAGGTGCTAATTACGGTACCGCAAATTGCGGTACCGTAATTAGCTCCCTGGTCCTTTTGCGGGTTGGTTTTTAACGCCTGCAAAAAGCAGGCGTTAAATTCTCCAACCCACAAAGGGACCTCGTAGTAAGGCGGTAAGGGTTTACCGGTAATGGTAAAACACTGGTACCGGTAAACCCTTACCGCCTACCGTGTAATGAGGCCCTTAGTCACAGAGTGGGAGGATGACCTCACATCACCCACTCTGTGCTCCCAAGCACTGAGCTGCTTGGAAAAGGTGTTCAATGTACTGCATTTTTTGGACACTGGGCCATTTCAGCGGACAAGTGCCATAGTCGGTGGCATTTAACAGCTCATGCAGTCAAGCTGCCTACACCAGGTGTTTGCAATCATGACTGCATGGCCCTCAATCCGCAGACACATATACATGCCCAGAACACCCACAGAAAGGCAAGTCATGGTCCAGGATTTTTACGAGGTGGTGCACTTCGCTAAAGTGCTTGGTGCCATTGATTGCACCCATGTGGCCCTAGGTCCACTTTGGGCCACAGAGCACATCTATCGCAATCACAAGCACTGGCATTCCATCAACATGCAGGTTGTATGTATTGCCAAGGGAATCATTACCTCTGTATATGCAAACTATCCAGGGTCCAACCGTGATAGTTTCATATTCAGAATGCCACCCCTACCCTGGGTCCTGGAAGCTGGGAGGCATGGCAACACATGGTTCATTGGTAAGTACAAATGGCCCTGCAAATGCATGCATGTCTCACACAGACAAAACCACACCGCTGACAAACCATGTCACCTCCACAGGGGACAGTGTCTAACCTCTGAGCACCTACATGATGACGCCAATATGGAACCTCACCACACCACCCGAGGTAAGATGCAACGCAGCCCAATTTGCAACTAGGGCCATAGTAGAGCGCAAATTCAGAGTGCTAAACTCACGCTTCCGCTCCCTTGACCACAGTGTGCAGGATCATTGTGTCAGCATGTGACCTGCACAATGTTGCAACACATTGTCGCGTGCCAGTGGACATGGTGGGGACCTCCCCAACCATATGCACGGCGGATGCACAGGGGAGGGGAAAGGGCACATGGCGAGGCTTCTTGTACCCAGCTTGTGGCATAATTTTTCACCTAAAATCCAACCCCTGCGAAGTTCACACAGCCCTGGCACCTTCCAGGTGACAATCGATGATGACAAAGGGACAATCGTCTGTCCCAACCTTATGTGGAGTAATTTTATCCACGCCACTGCGCCACACTGCACCCCTTTGCCAATGGGGAAAGGAAATTGCCAAGAATGGAGTCAATAACCCCTGTGTGCACTAAGTTTGCAAAATTGCATAGAGTTCATAACCGATTAATGAGGCTGCACGCCCTGCCAAATACACCGGCAAAGTGGTGTAAAAGCAGGCATCACTGCTGTCACCAGTCATCTGTCATCTGTCACTGGAAACAAGCCCACAGAATGGCTAAAATCCGAAAATGCCTCTAAATACAGTTTCTCCCAAAAGACCAGACCTTAACCGCCGTAGAGTCAGTGCAGCAATGGGTACGGGACCTGAAAGGGCCACGCTGCAAACATCCTCTACTTAGCAGTTGCATGATCAAAATTTCTAGGGATGACAAAAGCATAATAGATACTTGTTCGGTTGTGTGAGGTGTTCCTTCTGCCTTTTATATGAGCAATGACCTCCTCAACCAACTTGAGATTAATTTGGACCCTAGTTATTAATGGGATTTCAGAAATGGAGGAGAGGTGACCATCCCAGGACTCACCTACAGAATCCACCTGTTGAGACCATTAGTGAACATAAATAGGGAATATTGCCAATTGTAACCAATGCAAGTGTCTTTCCCACAGCTGACATCCCCGAAGATGTGTGGACACAGAAGTGGGAACATTTCCATAACCATGCTATGTTCTATTTTCTAGCATTTGAACTAAGGATCATCCCAAGAATAACCAAGGAGGACCACTCGGGGACTGAGAGGAAAGACCCAAGGAGCCCAGAGTGCCGCTCCATACTCCCAACCAGAACCAGCAAGGGGAGTGTGTTGCATCTATCGCTGATGGAAGAAGCAACCAGATTTTTCACATGGGCGGGAAGAAAAATAATTCCACTTGCCCAACTCCCCCCATGACCAGATGTCATGAGATGGAGTCGGGGGTGGTGGGGTATGTGGAGTATTTTTATCCATGCCACTGCGCCACACTGCACCACTTTGCCAATGTGGAATGGAAATTGCCAAGAATGGAGGCATTAACCCCTGTGTGCACTAAGTTTGCAAAATTGCGTAGAGTTCACAATGAGGCTGAACGCCCTGCCAAATACACCGGCAAAGTGGTGTAAAAGCAGGCATCACTGCTGTCATCTGTCATCTGTCACTGGAAACAAGCCCACATAATGGCTAAAATCTGAAAAAATGCCCCTAAATACAGTTTCCTAAACAAGGGCATCCTTCAAAGTGCTGTTTTGGTGCTAAATTCAGTTATTTGCCATGGGGTGTATTATTGAGAGGGGAGTGTGTTGGACTAATGGCTCCTCAAGGCAGTCAGAGGGGCCCAGGCACCACAGCCTGACAGCAAAAGAAATTGGCTGTAAAACTTATCTTAAATGTATTCTTTGTCCTGAAAAGTTACAAAATCTACTATTTCAAGTATGTTGGTGAAGGTTTATTTCTTTTAAAATGGTTAAATCATGTATACTCTGTACTTATATTTTATATGTGAACTGAAAAGATTGTAATGTCACAAAGCCCAGTCTGAAGCCAATCCACATGTGAACTCTGATCTGACAGGGCCTGCCCTGGGAAAAATGACATCTCCTGTTGACACTTCCTTGAGAACAGAAAGAGTAATTGCTGTTAATGGGTCACACATAATCCCAGCAAGCCACTCAAAGGATTTGCATTAGACATTTGTCTGCTGACTAATCAAAGAACAAAGGACATACCTGAGAATTGGCCTCTGCCAGGAGGAGCACACTGCACCAGTGTGAAACAACTACACACACTGCTTCCAGAACACCCTGCTTCCAGAACCCATCCAGATGTCCGCGCAGCACCTTATTCCAGAACCTTTCATTTTGTAGCTGACTCCAGAATTCTTTGAGAGATCCAGACTTCATTGCAGAATCCAGACTCTAGCATTGCAAAATGATTCCTAGCCTGACCCAATTGCAGAGATCCCAAACCTGAAGGGATTTAATTTTAATTCAGCTTGGCTGGCTACCACTAGGCTTGCCCACTGTAAACTTGTATCCACTATCCACCTTGTCCAGTCACCAGATGGGGCTTTCCAAATTCAGTCTGAGGTGCAGTCCAAACTTGACCAGAACCACGCCGCTGACCCAAATCCCCCAGAGGTGCCTTTTTGCTGGTGGACCTACCCAATCCATGACCAGAACTGACGGTCCAATTAATAAATGATTCTGTGAGTATTAATAGGAAGAACAGTGACCCATAATATATTTGCATTGTCTGATGCCTATTTTAAACCTATCCCATCTCTAATTCAGAACCATCATCCTGCTAGAACTATTTTTGCGCTGATTTCTTTTCTCATCTGAAGAAGTAGAGAATCCACAGCGGGTGCGTTACGCTTATCACATGGCTGTAAAATCCTTCTGTGGCATTCTCTTTTTCATAGTCATAATCTATTATAATCAACCCATTTGTCTTTTCAAAGTGCATTTCTGTTTTCCATTCTCGTGCCTATTTTACAAAAACGACCTTTACTAAGACCTCTATAACTCCCTCAGTTTTTATGATAGAAACAAAATTCCAACTCCTACTTGTACCTAACACCCATAGCTATCCATGGAATTCTCTCATTATAGCGAAGATCATGCAAGAAAAAGTTTGTCGCGATTTAAAATTTGAAAGGTTTTACACAAGTGAAATAGCTGTACATTGTTTCTAACTTGGACTCTGAGATTTCAAATACTTTCTTTGGACTAAATCATTGTTTGTGACTGTGTGCAACTGTTCAAAGTGGCTCCCATAGGAATTTATAACAATTTAAGTATTTTTGATTACATTTGGTGCTTTTGCTCAGTCAATTCTAAAGACAATTTAAAAGCCAATACTGACAGCTGAAAAGTCAACTCAGTTTTTCTCTTGTGTTTGAAGGGGGAAGGTGGGACTGATATTCTGTTTGATTTGTGCTATTCCTGAATACCTGCTATCTCCTCACCTCTATTTAATTGCCTATTGGGGGGTTGAGGGTTGTTGCAGGGGGAACCTCTAACCATAGTGCCATCTATACCAAACCAGCACAAAAGTATCATTTCCTCTGCTGCATTTGTTTCTGTGCTCATTCCTTGATTCATAGTGTATTAAAGATATTATTCTGTGTTCTGTCACACCATTGGTGATTGTTGTTTACCTATTAAAATATATTGTGATTAAATTTTAAATACATAAATAAATATTTACCTTTGCAAACTAGCCTGATTCCTGGTTCAGTGTGAACGGGGGAGGGGGTCTCAGGAGAAGGGTGTGATATGAGTTGTATATCGTTCAGAATATTGAACTTGTAGATAAAAATTAATAAGGGTTTCAGTTGTGCACTACATGCTGGGTCAGACTTGGGTGTGTTCCAGATTGAAATCACTTACAGCTTGGGGGCTCGTCGCGGGGTCCTGAATTAGACATACCACTCGTGACAGTCTAGCGCAGCGTGCTAGCTGACTGGGTACATACACTGTGTTGGGTCACCATACTGTGCTACAGTGTGCAAGCACCCCTCAAAATAAATACTCAAAGGAATTGGGCCTGTTTGCAAAAGTAAAGTAACCCTGAGATAAGCCAGAAGGAAATTAATATTTCTGGAGTGGCGACCCGAGTGAAAATTATTATTGCTAGGGAACACCTACTGCACAAATTGTTTGTCAGGGGTGAATGGCCAGAACAGGATGAACAGGTATGGCTGCAAGGAATAAAACAGCAAATCACTGAAGTCAATCTTGATACCTGGCAGGACAAGGGGCCATTACATCAAGCACTTAGAAAATTGTATATGACCCCTAAAATAAGAGGAGCAAAACAAAAATGCCAAAATAGCGGCCAACTGTACCTCCACATAGGAGTCATACAGGAAAAGTACGCAGACCATGTAGATTTCACAAAGAGAACACTGCAGAAAATCCAGAGCAATCTGGACTCTGCAGAGCAAAGGCTCCAAGATAGCAAATAATCTGAAACGGAGGCTAGGCAGTATGCCACCAAACTCCAAGATGATCTGGCTCTCTTACTGCAAAAGGATGCAGAGCAAGATGCCCAGGTACTGACACTGCAAAAAGAGTGTCAAGAGAGGTTGGATTCTTTAAAAAAGAGTCAACAAAAGCTGGAGCAGCAATTAACTTTTAACAGAGTCTGTGCAGAACAGTTAGTTATCGTAAAAGATCTCACAGACACATTGAAAGAAGAAAATAATAAATTAATGGTTAAATATCTAGAATCCCAAGCAGAGATTGATGAGGAATGCCAGAAAGCTGGTGCCTTTAAAAAAAAAAGAGGGACGACCTGGCTGAGCATAGGGGCGCTCTAAGTCAGGAGAGGTACGCCTTAGGCCAGGAAGTCAGCCATTTAAAAACAAAGTTAGAGGAAAATCACCTGGCCCTTCAGAAATTTGGTGAAATCAAAATTGATTACAAAAAGCTGTTAGAGCACACCAGGCGGGTGGAGGATGCTTTGGCAAAGAACAATTAATCTAATAAGGACCAAACTCAGGAGGTGAGTCTCCTGCAGCAACAAATTGGCCCAATATTCCCAATGCAGGCAGGAAGCACAGAGAGACAATGAGGCTCTCTGTGAAAAGAATGACAGGCTCCACAAACAGATAGCCATGCAAGAACAAATCATAGAGACCCATAAGGCCCTAATAGAGGAACAAAAGGGCCATATTTTAGCATGTCATCAGGGAGTAGGGGCTGAAAGAGATGAGGTAAGATGGGACAGAGAAACCCCTGAGCATAACCTCAGGACCCCTGGCATCAGGGACTTTAATCCCTTCAATTCCATGGACTCTGCCACCCTCATGTCCAATGGCTCATATGAACCAAGGGCCATGGGGATGGCAGACTTCAACACAATGGGAAGTATGGGACTGACAGGTCAGCGCCTCCCAGAAATGGATGGACGGGCATCTATGTACAGGTTCCCGAATATTAGGGCCGGCCTCTGATCAGGGAGACTCCAGAGAGGGGAGAATCAGAGAACTGGTTCCTCAGAAATATAACCTACTAAGAGATCAGTCAGTCAATTTTGGTTGGGAATTCCATGAAAATAGGCCCACAAAGAGCATCTTAAAAACCTCTTCCCAGCTAGGAGAGTGGGGGGTGGGTGTACTCAGCCAATCCTGGGAGCAAGGGAGAGTCAGAAGACTCTTCTGAGCACCACAAGTCTCAAGAGACTAGGCCCCCACATTCTGCCAGCCATTCCCAAGCTCGCAGAATCAGGGAGAGCCTAGAGGATCAGACTGCCACCTCAGGTAGCAGTGCCTCTGAGTCAGAGGATGAGTAGACAAGGGTGACCAAAACTAAAAAGGCCAAAGTTAAAAGAGCTTTACTGAAGGATCCCCTGGAGCAAATCAAGGCTGTTAGGAGTGTCATCACGTCCTACCATAAAAATGCCAAATATTCAGTTTGGGAGCACCTCGAATTGCATAAGCAAATGATGGAAACTTTCCACCTGAAGGACAGCCAACGTTGTATTCAGTATGTCAGGTGGACATTTTCACCTGAGTACTCCAGCTTCTTTGCGGGGCTGGAGGATCAGAACTCTTAAGATGGTCCAAATATAGGGCAGTCATCTTAAAGCATTTTTCAATCCATAGAAACCCTCAAGAGGCCCGCAAGGCAGCCTACAACCTGCGATGTGGGGAAGACCAGGCCCCACAAGAATTTGTCTAAGAACTGAAACGTGCCTTTGCGCAGACCACCAGGAGGGTGCGCACAGACAGTAGGGAGTTTGTCAATACCTTCTTTCATGCACTCCCTAAATACATTATGACCCAGCTGGTGAGGGACTTTCATGACAAAAGATCAGATCACTAGACTGGGTCATTGAACAAGCAACCCGCATTTACGATGTGCAGAAACCACTAGAGAGTAAAGTGCTAACAAAAGCCCAAAACCAACCAACACCCATGCTGCCGCTAAGGTGGCAGAGGAGAAGGTTTCCCCAATTTTAGATCTGGAGATGGGGCGGCCTAAAAACCCTCCTGTGCAGAATCCTACGAACCCAAGACCCAGAAGGCCCTTGGGCCAATCCCAAACAGGGAGTCAGGGAGGTAACCCAACAAATGGGACCTCTAACTCCCCTGACTACATCAGCCCCAGTTACAAGGGCAACAGACCCATCCTGGGCTATGTGTGGACTCCTCAGGCCCAAGGGTGGGGGATCCAACCAGGCAGCTGCCAACCCAGGAAACGTCCCTCCTCACTTTCCCCAGGAGGGCAGTAATCCCCCCAAATGCTGGGCTGAGTTTCTTTCCCCATACCCAGCAAACCTCAGCCCCAAAACAGCCCTTCTTTCTTTCCCCACTTTCCTGAGCCCAGACACCCCAATCCGGGAGATGGGTGGCCAAGGGTGGAGGGGTACAAAAACTATCCTAACCAGGGGTATTATGGGAGAAGGGACAGTTACGCTTCCTGTGATCAGCCCAGGGTAGACCAGAGAACCCTGTACCAGCCAGAGCGGGTGTCTCAACTTGACGCCAGGTCCAGAACTTGGCACAGAATCTGGATCGCATGTTGAAGGCTCAGCAAAACCCTCCAATGAACATGGCGACTCAGAACTCCTCAAATTAAAGAGCAATGACGGGGAGAGAACCCCAACAACCCACCGGGTCCGAGGGAGGAGGCACAGTGGGAAGGGGGGGGGGGGGTGTAAAGACTTAGAGGAAGCTTCCTTCCCCACTTGTGGAAAGCCCCAGGAAACCCAGGAACCGGAACCAGAATCTTTTGCCCCCGAAAGTCTACAACCTAAGGAACAGAGGGCGGGTAGGAAAAATAAATAGCCTAAAAAGGCCCATTTTGTGGAGGAGGTGCGAATCTTCCAATTTGAAGAAGAGTCAAAGGATTCTGGGAAAAGGATCTTCTCCTTCAGGGATGGAGGAACTCCTCCCAAAGAACAATGGGTCCCAAGTGAGTTACAACCACCCATCATCAAACCCCAGAATGACCAGCAAGAAAATCACCTTGTTCAAACCAATTCTGGTGACTGTCTCCAAAGGGGGGGCAGAATAAGAACCAGGGCAGCCCAAAACATCCCCCATATCCAATTTCCACCTTTTTCTTACAGGTTCCCAAGATCCCAAACAAAGTCCTGCCCGAATCACTCCTCGGTCAGAATCCAAAGCAAAGAAATTAACCCACCAATTGGCCATAAATGTGCATTATCTTTGCCCCCATTAGGAAAGGGAGGGAACATTTTATGCCCCGGTCCAAATACAGGGGCAATGTAAATTGTTGGCATTGGTGCACACTCGATCCCAAGCCACCCTTCTATCAAAAAGTGGCTTTGATCAGCTGAATTCGGGAAGGAGGGAAATATACCAAATGCCTCTCACTCCTCTTCCTGGACATCTTCAGAACTTCAATGGGAAGGAAATTCCTGTTGAGGGAACTGCGGATTTGGACATTAAAATTGGGCGAAACAAGGTGAAGCACCCGTTCATAGTTGTGACTCCAGAGGGCACACCATGGTTACTAGGGAATGACATCCCGCGTAGATTGCCTCCCCTCATAGATTGTGTAAACAAGGTCCTCTGGACCCAGACTAACTGACCAATAAAATTAAAACAGAGTGTCAACCATGTTAGTTTAAATGGCACATGCCACATGGTTGAACAAAAACCAGACCTAATTAGGTTCTACTTTCAAAACAATGATACACCCAAGTCACCGTCATAGCTGTGGGACCACCAGATGGTGGGGAGAACTCTTCTCCATTTCTGAAAATCAGCCTCCCTTCCAGTCTGAAGTGGCATTCCACCCTGGAGGGAGATACAATGAAGTTTTTTACTAATATACAATCCGAAAATCCCAAGTCCATAGCCAAAATTGAAATCAAACCAGCACAGAACTTAGCTGGCATTCTGAAAAAGGGTGAACAGCTCTTCCTCCCGATTCAGTTAAATGAGGGGAAGGAGTCTGTCTTGGCCCGAGTGACTTGAATAGCGAAGAAAGCTTAATCAGCGAAGCATTATTAAAAAAACGCCCAAAAGACCAGACCTTACCCGCCGTAGAGCCGGTGCAGCAATGGGTACAGGATCTGGAAGCACCACGCTCCAAACATCCTCTGCTTAGCAGTTGTATGATCAAAATTTATAGGGATGAAAAAAACATATTAGATACTTGTTGGGTTTTGTGAGGTGTTCCTTCTGCCTTTTATATGAGCAATGACCTCCTCAACTAACTTGAGATTAATTTAGACTCTAGATATTAATGGAATTTCAGAAATGGAGGAGAGGTGACCATCAAAGGACTCACCTAAAGAATCCACCTGTTCAGGCCATTAGTGAACATAAATGGGGAATATTGCCAATTGTATCCAATAAGTGTCTTTCCCACTGCTGACATCCCCCGAAGATGTGTGGACACAGTAGTGGGAACATTTGCATAACCAGGCTATGTCCTATTTTCTAGCATTTAACCTAAGAATCATCCGAAGAATAACCAAGGAGGACCACTCGGGGACTGAGAGGAAAGACCCAAGGAGCCTGGAGTGCCGCTCCATACTCCCAACCAGAACCAGCAATGGGAGCATGTTGCATCTATCGCTGATGGGAGAAGCAACCAGATTTTTCACATGGACCAGAAGAAAAATAATTCCACTTGCCCAACTCCCCCCACGACCAGATATCATGATGGAGTTGGGGGGTGGGGGTATGTGGAGTATTTTTATCCATGCCACTGCGATACACTGCACCCCTTTGCCAATGCAGAAATTAAATTACTAAGAATGGAGGCAATAACCCCTGTGCGCACTAAGTTTGCAAAATTGCGTAGAGTTCATAACCGATCAATGAGGCTGAACGCCCTGCCAAATACACCGGCAAATTGGTGTAAAAGCAGGCATCACTGCTGTCACCTGTAATCTGTCTTCTGTCAGGGAAACAAGCCCACAGAATGGCTAAAATCCGAAAATGACCCTAAATACAGTTTCCTAATCAAGGGCAACCTTCAAAGTGCTGTTTTGGTGCTAAATTTAGTTATTTTCCCCAGTGAATTATTGAGAGGGAAGTGTGCTGGAATAAGGGATCCCCAAGGCAGTCAGAGGGGCCCAGGAACCACAGCCTGACAGCTGCCAAAATAAAATGGCTGTAAAACCTATCTTAAATGTATTCTTTGTCCTGAAAAGTTGCAAAATCTACTATTTCAAGTATGTTGGTGAAGGGTTACTTATTTTAAAATGGTTAAATCATTTATACTCTGTACTTATATTTTATATGTGAACTGAACAGATCGTAATGTCACAGAACCCGGTTTGAATCCAATCCACATGTGAACTCTGATCTGACAGGTTCTGCCCAGGGAAAAATGACCTCTCCTGTTGACACTTCCTTGAGAACAGGAAGACTAATGGCAGTTAATGGGTCACACATAATCCCAGCAAGCCACTCAAAGGATTTTCATTAGATATTCATCTGCTGACTAATCATAGAACAAAGGACATGCTGAGAATTGGCCTCTGCCTGGAGGAGCAGGAAGTGGGGGAGGTTTCTCGGTGAACTTCAAAGGACTGGCCATCTGCCCAGTTTGGGAAGCAAGAGAAAGAAAAACCTGGACTGGATTTTGAATGGAAATTACTTGTTTTTGCCTAAGAACTTTGTGACATCTAACATGACAGGCAAAATAAGTAGACAAGTAAAAAATACAAACTTATAAGTCTGAACTCATGCTAGACAGTTGAAGAGGTGGTAGGGTTTTTTACTACATAAGGAACGAAAGATACTAAAACACTGATTGTGGCAAAACTATGAATGTTGAAAGCTTAAAATTGTATGTACACAATCAACTGATCAGCGCCCAGAGGTTTTGTCATGATGCCTACCCCCAGGGAACCAGACCAGGTCCAGCAACCCCAGAAGCAGGCATCAACTTATTTTGAGCAAGCCCAAAAACCCCTGCTAGGGGCTGTTTGGGTGCGGTCCTGGCGCCTATGTCGCCAGGCTCATATGGAGAGTCAGTCCTGGCGCCAAAGTGTTCTGGGGAAAATCCATAAAATGACCAATACAGCTCTCACAAAAATGGAAATTGGATGTAAATGTAGACAATCAAATGTGGAAAATATGTGTCTAATTTTGTGAGGGTACATTTGTGCAAAAGTATGTTTTGAGTAGAAATCCAGGTGGGAGTTCCCAAATCCTGTCATAATATGACAGCCCTGTTTAAGCTGCCAACCAAAACAAAGTGCACGCCTATAGCCACTCACAGATAGGGATGTGTGCTCTGAAGTTCTGCCCATGCCATAAAATTTACAATGGATAAATATAGGAAGGGCACTACACATAGGGACTACTGAACTCGCTACACACACTGCTTCCAGAACACCCTGCTCCCAGAACCCATCCAGATGTCCACGCAGCACCTTATTGCATAACTTTTCATTTTGTAGCTGACTCCAGAATTCTTTGAGAGATCCAGACTTCATTGCAGAATCCAGACTCTAGCATTGCAAAATTGTTGCTAGCCTGACCCAATTGCAGAAATCCCAAACCTGAAGGGATTTAATTTTAATTCAGCTTGGCTGGCTACCACTAGGCTTGCCCACTGAAAACTTCTATCCGGCTATCCACCACGTCCAGTCACCAGAAGGGGCTTTCCAAATCCAGTCTGCGGTGCAGTCCAAACTTGACCAGAACCGCGCCCCTGACCCAAATCCCTCCAGAGGTGCCTTTTTGCCGGTGGACCTGCCCAATCCATGACCAGAACTGACAGTCCAATTAATAAATTATTTTGTGAGTATTAATAGGATTAACAGTGACCCATAATATATTTGCATTGTCTGATCCCTATTTTAAACCTATCCCATCTCTAATTCAGAACCATTGTCTTGCTAGAACTATTTTTGCACTGATTTCTTTTCTCATCTGAAGAAGTAGAGTATCCATAGCGGGCAGGTTACGCTGATCACGTGACTGTAAGATCCTTTTGTGGCATTCTCTTTTTCATAGTCATAATCTATTATAATCAACCCATCGGTCTTTTCAAAGTGCATTTCTGTTTTCCATTCTAGCGCCTATTTTACAAAAACAACCTTTACTAAAACTTCTATAACTACCTCAATTTTTATGATAGAAACGAAATTGTAACTCCTACGCGCACCTAACATCCATAGCTATCCATAGAACCAAAACCGCATTATATATGTATATATAGTGAAAATTGCGCAAGGAAAAGTGTGCTGCGATTTTAAAATTTGAAAGGTTTTACACGTGTGAAATAGCTTTAAATAGTTTCTTACTTGGACTTTGAGATTTCAAATGCTGTCTTTGGACAATACCATTGTCTGTGACCGTGTGCAACTGTTCAAAGCGGCTCCCATAGGAATTTATAACAATTTAAGTATTTTTGATCACATTTGGTGTTTTTGCTCAGTCAATTCTAAAGACTTTAAAAGCCAATTCTGACAGCTGAAAAGTCAACTTTGTTTTCCTCTTGTGTTTGAAGGGGGAAGGTGGGGCTGATATTCTGTTTGATTTGTGCTATTCCTGAATACCTGCTATCTCCTCACATCTATTTAATTGCCTCTTGGGGTGTTAAGGGGTGTTGCAGGGTGAACCTCTAACCATAGTGCCATCTATACCAAACCAGCACAAAAGTATTATTTCCTGTGCTGCATTTGTTTGTGTGCTCATTGCTTGACTCAGTGTATTAAAGATATTATTCTGTGTTATGTCACCCCACTGGTGATTGTTGTTTACCTATTAAAATATATTGTGATTCAATTTTAAATACATAAATAAATATTTACCTTTGCAAACTAGCCTGATTCCTGGTTCAGTGTGACCGGGGGGGACTTCAGGAGAAGGGTGTGATATGAGTGGTATATCGTTCAGAATATTGAACTTATAGATACAAATAAATAAGGGTTTCAGTTGCGCACTACATGCTGGGTGAGACTTGGGTTTGTGCCAGATTGAAATCACTTACACTTACCACCCTTAGAATGTGTCCTTGGAAGTGTTATATTGTGCATCTCTTAAAATTTAAACTAACTCGATCTGGTGTGCACAAAATGAACACAATGAAGATGGAGTATTTCACTAACACCATACCAAAGTACACATCTAAATGCCGGTATGTCACCTAAACTCTCCCACACTTCATATCACCCGGTTGCCACACCCTGCCATTGCATGCAATGTCAAAACTGAGAAATAAATGGTCAACACATAAGACTGTCACAAAGTGCTCAACGATCTATGGAACAATTTCATAAATAACTCGCTCTCACACATCAAAATAACAATGCACACAGGAACATCAATTGGCTAGTGCAACATACCAGAAACACAGGACCAAAGAGTGAATCTGTCTGACAGTGAGCAATCATAATTGCACAAGTGTCCCAATGTGTTGTAACTTGCACATGGCACCCTTGTATTTTTTGTGTGCCTCTGCTGACTAAAGGGGGCAGCGAAGTGCATACAGAAGGAAGGTTAACAATAATGTAGATAGGGAAGATAATTCATGAAGGTGGAACATGAACAAAGGATAGATCTCAATGTGCAAACAATAATGGATGCTAATCATGCACCGGACAAACAATCATGAATCCCACTAGGAGTGTATACACAGGTCGGATTTGAGACTGCCCACAGATATAATGGAAACCCAATGCCTATGTGTACATTATTTTTACACACTGCACTCCTTGCAAGCCCATGGAAAGGGGAAGCAGGAGTGGCATATGTGCCAGGACGCTAAGTCTCAAACAAGGTGTGTACCAACACAAGACAAGTCTGTATGGGGCCAGCTGGAACCTACAGTGAATGCCCTTGGATGCCACACAAAGCAACACACTGTCACATAAATTCACAATAGACCACAGGTAAGACAAGGGAAGGGAAGGTACAGAGATTGCCTGCTGGGAACCCCGGGAGTCTTACTCCGAACTAAGGACTAACATATGCACAAATGAGGACATAAGGGACATAAGAATGGCACCAAAATTAAACAGTGTGAAATAGTCAGTAAAGTCACCAATCTTCGTAAGGGTGAAAACAAGTAAACAAAAATGCCCATCTTGGATGGGGTGGGGGGGAACCCAGGAGGGTGGAGGGTTCAGGGTGCACGTCAACACCCACATGTATGGATGTTGAGAAGAAAAAAAATCCTACATGGGTTCCTGGGCTGCATGGCTAGCATGGATTGATAGAGCTGTCGCTGCTGTCGCCACCATCTGGTGTAACATTAGAAGGTGGCAGTGGTAAGGGTGGTTCACCACGCATAGCCCTGGCCTGGTCCTCCATTGCAGTGGCCATGTGGGACTGAGATGATTGCATCTTTAACATGATGGCTCGGAGGTCTGCATGCAATACCTCACGGGATGCACAGAGTTCCTTCAAGATCAACAGTTGCATCTGCTGTTCAGATCGTCTACTGCGGCCTGCCTCGAGTGCAGCCAGTGTAGTTCTGAGCGACCTATACTCTTCCCTCAGGGCATCCCTGTGGGCTGACCCTCTGAAACCAGAGATACCTGCAGAGGCCTCAGTTCCACCCGTCGGCTCCTGTTGCTGGACTCCATGCGCAGCCTATGTGAGCGGCATGTGGACCGCAATGCCTGCAGCTGGTGCTCCACCTGTCTTTCTGGGGAGATCATTAAATTGGCCACCCTATCCATTCCTTGAGCCAACATCTCATAGGAAGCGCACTGTTGTTGTGCAACAGTATACATGGACTGCTCCCACATAGTATTGCCAGCTGCTACACTGTCACTGCGTTGGCGGACCCCACGCCGGCCTGGCCCAAGGGAACCTGGCCCTTGTTGGGATGCCACTCTCCGTGGATGCAGGACTGCATTCCTCCCTTGATCAGAGGTCCCAGAACCAGGAGGCAATACTGTGGAGCGTGACCCTGCAGCCGTAACCACCACAGACGGATGTACCAACACTGACTGGCCCTGTGAGGGGTCATCCCCCCTGCAGATGTTTGGGATACAACAACACCCACAGTTGATGTACTCACCTGCGACAGCACAAAGGAATCAAATTCTGGTTCACCACCAGAGCCACATGTTTCATCAGAGGTGGACTCATACTGAGTCAGGCCCTGGATGGACTGTAGCACCAGTGGTTCATCATGGGCTGCCACACCACATCCTCCAATATTGCTCGGTAGCGGCCCAGTATCCTGTTCCTCTTTCACCTCCTCCTCTGCATCCAGTGCCTCATCACCTGCACATGGACAGAAAAAAAAATTAAGACCCATGTAAATAGCATAGCCCACACACATAGCTATCACAATGCTGTTCTGCAACAAATTAACATGCCATGTTACTCATGGCACAAACGTCCGCATGCATACAGTGTTAATGAGAGGGGTGGGTAGCATGAAAGCAGCCATGGACGTGTGTGGAAGGGCTCAACACCACATGTAGTGCATGATGCATAGCACCTGCTTCACACACAAGCACCTGACTGGCATAGTTCAGTCACCAACATCATTGATGCAAATACACAGATGCCACATATCATAGCCATGCCTGAATTGCCAAACAGCATAAGATGGAACTTGATGACTACTGTCCCCGAGCCATGTTCAATAGATGTGACATGCCATTACATGGAAATCAAAAATGGAAAACACACAAGTGTGACAAGGTGCAATGGTGCAAGGGTGGTGGAATAGTGTGAATCCAGACACGCCCATCCCATGATGCCATCCAACATTGACATCACACAAGTGAATAGGCATGGTGAAGGGGAGACCTGGGGTTGGAAGTGGGAGGGGACAGTGCAGTACATGGGAAAGGCAACAAAATAAAAGATAACCACATAATCAGTAATGAAAATGCAGCGGGCTGGCGGCATTGGAGGGGTAGGTGCAGACATCAGGTGTCAAGTGCTAGTAGTGGGGTGTAGTGATAAAGTAAACAGGCCCTAGTGCGGGGGATGCCAGGGAGGCAGTGCATGGGTTCAACTGGTTGCTCTGAGGCCTGTGTTGGAGATCAGAGTGTGGCCAGGTGACTAGTGCATTCTCTCAGTCATCCAGGACTGCATCAGGGGAGAGGAGGAGAGAAAGCAGAACACATGAGAAAGCATCAGATGTGCAGACCCAGAGAAGGTTCACCTCCAGTTCCATTGAGGCAGGGAGGCTGTACCAGGGGGGAGCCCCCAGCCAAAGATAGACTGTAACCACCAACTCATTGCTTGGAGAAGCTACTGACCCGGAGGGAGTAGGAGAGGGATGATTTAAGACCATGAGAAGGAAGCGAATTTGGAAGATAGAGTTGAAGGAATTGCGGCCCCAGGACCCATAAGGCCTTGTGGACAATGCATAGCATTTGAAACTGAACAGTCGTAGCCACTGGGAGCCAGTGCCATTGTCACAGTCCTGGGGAGAAACAATAGCTGGCCCCAAGACAAAAGTAAAATTCTCACAGGCCTGTACTGGATGAGTTGGAGAGGGAAGAGAGTAGAAGCACAGAAATCTTGGTAGAGGCCATAGTAGTAGGCCAGCATATGAATGACCAGTCCTCTGGAGATAGGGAGCTTCTGGGGGACGGAGAGGAAAGGAAGAATACCTCTGATGTGGTGCAGCTTCTAGGGGGACCTCTCAGAGGCATCAGAGGTGTGAGGAGAGAAGGCGAGTGTGGCGTGGAAGATGATCCCAGGCTAACCGCCATCACAGGTTGGAGCAGGAAGAGGGACAACAAAGGCTGGGCAGTGAGTGACACGAAATGAGGGAGCAGGTTTGGTGATGAGGATTGTCACTGTGTGTAGCACAACGTTTGTATGCAGTCTGACCACAAGCCCATGTCAGTCGACCATGACATGGTTCACCCATGGCAGTCACGGAAATGCAGGCAGAACTGCCAGACAATTTTAACACTTCATTCAATCAACATACACATGTCCTGGATGCACACGCTTCACTACTCACCAGACATTTCCTCATAATTTGGCAGGTTTCCCACACCTTGGATCTGCTCCACATCTATCATATCACTAATGAGCTCTTCATATGGAGTGAGTTCATCGTCCTCTCTTGGTGACCCACCTCAAGTCACCAGAGCAGAGGCAAAGTTGGCAGCCAGCTTCTCTTTGGCTCGGTGCCAGAGGTCATTCGAGCACTTCACTTCCTCAGGAGCGGTGCACCTCTCATTGCCCAAGGCGTTGATTCTATCCGTGACACGCTGCCAGTGGGCCATACGCTGAGCAGGCGTATGTGTTCTCCCTGCCTGCAAGAGCATGTCATGTTTGTGTTCCCGCACATAGTCCATGAGGATCTGGAGTTCTTCATCTTTGAAGCACCTCTTCTTCGACGTGTGGGTCTCCTGTGCCATGCGTTGGGTTTGAGCCTGTTATGCTACTGCACGCTTTGCCTTCTTGCAAGCTCGTGCAGAGCCTGTGTGGCTGGTAACACTTGTGTCAGTAGGGGGTGGAGCACTGGTGGACGGGGCTATGGAACCATCCAATGATGCTGGGACAGTAGGTTGCGTTGGAGGTAGCTGGGTGCTGGTGCCAGGTACTTTCACTGCATGTCCCTTGCCCTTTGGCACACGGACAACATCTACCCTTGCTTCTCTCTGGACCTGGGCCGTGGACACTACAGCCATGTTTGGCGGTCCCTGATCCAGAGTGATGGGGATTGCAGCTGCCCCTGCTTCTCCTGGACCCTGGGTGCTGGGGACTTCAGCATCAGCTGCATCTCCATGACCCTTGTGGGTGCGGGGCATAGCTCTCCCTGCATGGCCCCGGACACCTCGGCACCTCAGCCACCTCGGCCACCTCTGCCTCCCTTCCCCCTTGTTGTCCTCCCACTCATGGCACTGATGGATTAGTGCAATAGGAGGTGCAGCTATCAATTGTCCTGGGCAATTTGAGTGACAGGGCAGTGTACGTGAAGTAAAATGTTCCCATGTGCTCCAGCAAGGCTCTAGCAAAGCTCAATGTTACCCCCGGGGGAAAAAAAACAGATGCGTAATGCACAGGCAACCCAAAAAAGAAAAATACATGTACATGATCCCCAGGTAGCTCATGTGAAAATAATAATGTAATGCAGTATGCAGTGGCACCCAGCAACACATAAAAAGGGTACATGAAGGACACGTAAGGTACTGTGATGTTAGAAATGGGGGTACGCAACACACAGGGGCACCCACAGTATACAATATGCTTACGCGACTCACCATTAGCCTCAGAAAATAGGGAAAAGCACATCCGCTGAGGCAAATCCCCCACCAAAACAAAAAGCTTGCACTGTCGAAGTAGTGAAAAGTTCATGTGGAAACGCCAATATCAACAAAGTCCACACGTACGTCCGCTCTAACTTGCACAAGTGTGTGATGTTCTCCTATGCACTCTTTTATCCCAATTCTGAATGTGAATGCCCAACGTTCAGCGCATGTCACGTAACTTACGGGCTTAGGCCCTTTCCTCTCATTTCACGCTAACATGCTTTTTCCACACATGCAGAGTACCCATCATTTTGTTTCTGGCTGCCCACGTGAATAACACGGAAGACCCACGCTCTTGCCTAATAGCCAATTTACATGCCTCCTAACACCCTAGGCTGCCTCCTACGAGCCATCTGCTGATGCCTGCTCACTGTGTGTGCCTGCTGCCCATGTGCCCTGCAATTTGAGGGCCTGATCTACAGCCATTGCAAGTGCTTCTATCGTTAGACCTGTGACCACCTCTACTGATCCAGAACACTCCCAACATGCCGGAACACTGCTCCACAGCCCAGCCCCAGGACCACCTTGCCCACCCACACCTGCCTCAGGGGTTGCCATGTCTGAAACAACATTTTCGGAGGCAAGTGGCAACCCCACGGCAGCAAGGCAGAGGGCTTTCAGCTTCACTGCCAGAGAAGTTGACATCCTGGTGGAGCATGTCCTGGGGCACTATGATGTCCTCTTTTCCACGGACCAATGCAAGTCAGCCAGGAAGGACGGAAGATGATCTGGGACCAGTTTGTGGATGCCACTAAAGGAAGAGGGGGTAGCACCCTGGGATTTCCACCACATGCAGAAGCACTGGGAGGACCTGAAATCCAGTATCCACAACAAGGCCCGACACTTCCTCAAGGATGGTCTTGACCAAGAGGGCTGCCGGGGCCGGTTGAACACCATTGACATGCGGGTCTGGAGAAGTTTTACCCAGCACTGCACGCTGCACGTCATCGATTTGCAGCACCGTCTAGAGTCGACTGGTATGTGTTCATGTGTTGCTGTCCTCCACAGTGTATGTTCATTTTGATGTGTGGTGGGAGTGTGCACCTTGGCCTTACAGCAAGTAGGCCTCTTCTACGATGTCTGTGTGCATGTCCCACACAGTGGTGCATATGTGTTCTATGAAGCATGCTTCATTTCAATGGTGTTACTTTCGCAATGTGTGTTGTGATGCAGCATATTACGACGTGTACATGATTGCTTACATGTGTCTGATACATGGCCGTGTGAGATGTGTGACATATGGGTGTTCTTGTCAACATGAACAGGTATGGTGTACATGTGTATGTGTCTGTGATGTGACTGTGTGACTGGCCAACACTCCAGGATGGATGTAACTGGTGCATTTGAATGTGTGCACTACTCTTGCTGCCTGATTGACGTTGTGGGGACTCTGATGTGATGGCTCAGTGCACTGCTTCAGGACTGTCAGGTGATGTGTGTGAATGACATGTGTATGGCCCATGATGCAGGTGTGTGTAGCATGCACAATTTGTAGGTGCTGACAGTGCCATGTCCAAGGATGCGATTGTTGTGAAGGACAGACGTGTATGTTCATGTATGTACATTGCATGTACATGTGTGTTGTGGAGGGGGATGATGGTTGTGACCTTTGTTAGTGCACTTCATGTGCATATGTTTTGTGCCAAACACACACAGGTACAGTACCCTGATTTTTGTGTTCTATGTCTCCCTATCCACAGCGACAATGGAAGAAGAGGGCAGAGAAGGTGCTGTGGAGCAAGGCAGCAGGGATGCATCCGCCAGGCACAGACACAAGGCCCAGTCATGCCCCCAGGTAATTTCATCTTTGGGGTGTGAGGAGACTGGTGCCGCGTCCGAGACATCAGCTGCAGCTGCTGAGGGGAGGGCAGATGTGGTCGTGAACTCCTTGGCAGCAGGAGGGACAAGTGAGCTCACACAGTGGCAATAAACTGTGGAAGGCACTGGGGAGGCATCTAGGTTGGCGGGGAGGAGGAGGAGGCCGCATCAGCCCAGTCCATGGGGCCCGGCAGGGGTGATGAGGTGGGTGTGACTGGTGCAGTCCATACTCATGGGCAGGAGGCAGTGTAGGTCTCCGTGGAGGTGCCTGTGCCTAATCCTGCCCCTGGGGCTGTGCCTGCACCAGTAAGCACCTGCGAGCATGCCCCAGGCTGGACCCATTCGCGGGTGGCGGATGTTTCCACACAAACGGAAACACCAATGCCTGAGAATCTCGCCATTCGAGACAGGGTGTAACCGGTGCTAGCCAGTATCATGAGGCTCAGAGGCACAATTTGTGATGATGTGCAGGCTTTCATTTGTGGGCTTGCACATCATCACAGTGAGGTCTGGCGTTTCCTGAACTGGCTAGCTCAGTTCCTGGTCTCAAATTGGGTGCGCGGTCTGGCCACTTATGCAACCCCCTCCGCGTCTTCCTCCACTGTGGGCCAGTTATCCTCCCTGCTGCCTTACAGCCCAGATACCAGCAGGGCCCCCTGTGCACCTGTCTTACCCCCAGCGGCCCATCTGGTGGAGATCACATCCCAGCCAGAGTTGGGAGTCGACGTTGGATCATTCGAGGTGGTCACCACGCTGATCCAGCCGATGACAGGAGTTGTGGCAAAGGAGGGAGAGAATGGACCAAGCAGCAGGGCACGTGCACGGCGGCCCCGGGTGATGTCATCAGCCCAGAGGCTATCCTTAAGGAGCAGGCATCAGGCAACTTGGCAGCAGCAGGCTCAGAGTAGGAGGCTACAGTACTCGGGGCATACCATCTCAGGGAGGCAGATATCGGATATCAGTGATATCAGTGCCAGGGAGGCAGATATCGGATAAATGTAGACCTTTGCCAAAGGATGTCTTCCATGTTGGAGTGGTTGGGGCGGCAAATCAGGGCAGAGCAGCAGCGGACACGGGAGGCAAGATTCACCATGGCCAGAACAGAGATTTTACTGCATCGAGCATAGAGGCGGGCTGAGGTCTTAGAAAAGACTTTCAGGGAGTGGGAGGGGTGGAGGGGACATTTAGGCACAATTTCATGCAGTACCCTCTGGGACCACCACATACAATTAGGACTACATGTGTAAGAAAAACCAACCTTGGGTATAAGTCTGTACTACACAGTTTGTGGTAGCGAGCTGAGCAGACAGGCTACTCTCAAGAGAGAATGTGAGCAGTACAAGAGGTTACACAGAGGTCTTACAATCACAGTGGTTCAAGTAGACAATTATACTAAAGGTTTCTTGGTAAAACACTTATACATTTATTACACAATCATTGAGATATAGGCTTTTAGATGATTGGTGTGAAAAACCCTGAGAGCCTCCTTAGGATTGCCTAAGTCCACCACATAGTTGACCAAGTTTTCCCATAACCTTCAAGAGGCCTATCCATTTGTCCTGTAAGGCCCTCTGCCTTGTAGCGACCATAACTAAAATGTGCTGGTCTTGAGTAAGCTCAACCATGTTGGCCTTCTGGTCATGCCAATGTTTTACCAGAGACTGACCTGTTTTTAAGTTATCAGATGCTTCTGTCATCATTTGTGTCATTCTCCTCCAGAGACCTAACAAATAGTCAGTAACTCTAACTGGCTTGGGAGAAGGAGCACTCTCCAACCCCTCCTTAATTTGGGCCAATGGACCTCTAACTGGATGACCATAGAGAAGGGACTAAATTCAACTCCCTCCTGAGGGACATGTCTATAATCAAATAGAAGGCATGGCAGTAGAAGGTCCCACTTTCTTCTAAAGCACCTATCATGCTCTTCATAGTATGGTTAAACCTCTCTACCAACCCATTTGTCTGGGGGATGGTAGGCAGTTGAGAACTTGTAAGTCAATCCACAGTTTTTCCACATGGCCTGCATGTAGTGGGACATAAAATGTTATCCCCTATCAGAGATTACTTCCTTAGGAAAACCTAACCTGATAGAAATACCAAGTAGGGCTTTAGCAATAGCCTGGGCTGTAACAGTCCTCATAGGTATAGCTTCAGGATACCTAGTAGCATGGTCCACTAAAACCAATATAAATCGATTGCCTGAAGAGGTTGGAGGGTCTAAGTGACCAGCAATGTTGATTCCTACGCTCTCAAAAGAGACTCCCTCCACCACTGGGAGAGGCAGTAAAGGTGCCACATTCTTGGCTCCACTCTTGCCAGAGATCTGACAAGTGTGACCCCTCCTACAGAATGTATGTACATCAGACCCACAATTTAAGCCAGTAGAAATATAGAGAAATCCTTTCCTCAGTCTTCTTGAAACTCAAGTGACCAGCCAAAGGAATCTTGTGGGCTAACTGTGGGAACTGGTGTCTTGTCTCTAGAGGCACTACAAGTCTTCTGTGGTCCCCTGGTATAGACTCATTTGGTTCACTGTAGAAGAGGCCATCTTCCTAGTACAAACTATGCTTCCCTGGCTCTTGCCCTTCCAGCTGGGAAGCTGCCTGTTGGCGAAGACCTTCAAGAATAGGGCACTCTCTTTGACCTCTGCTGAAGTCTGCCCTACAGGGGCCACCTTCTGCCAGTAAAGACTGCAGCTCAGGATGGTCTTTAGGATCCAGATCTCCAACAGGGGTAGGGTATTCTTCCAGCTCTGAATCTTCAGCAGCTGATTCAACCTTTCTTGGTTGTTCCTCACATTCAGCCTCAGCTGGTGGAGCAGTCACAGGTGTGACTTTGAAAAGTCCTCTCAGCAATGTCCTTGTTGGTGGCACAGAAGTGCTTTCTGGCTTTTTCTTTGAGACCTTGGGTTTCCCCTTTGTCTCATTCTTCTTAGAAATAGCAGTTCGTCATTCCTGTGGACTGGGTGTTATATTTTCCTCTGAAACATCAACTAGAGAGTCAGTTAAGGTACTCTCTCTGGTCTTCCTTGTCTGCTCCTGTATCCTTTTACTGGGAGGCCTGGGGGTGCTTGATACAACTCTAAGAGTGTTTAAGTCACTCCCCAACAGGACTCTCCCAGGCACCTCACTTTGTACACTAACAGGTATTTTGACAACAATGTTGTTGTACGGGATGAGAGCTGGTAGTCTAGGAAGCATTTGGACAGGGCTTCCAGCAATCTTAGTGAGGCCTTTGGGTGCCTTAGCAACATCCTCAGGTTTGAAAAAAGATTCATCCACCACTGTAATGCTGGTCCCAGTGTCTCTAATGGCAGGGGTCTCCTGACCTTTTACAAGTACACTGTCCTTGTAATATTCTTTTGTGTTATCTGGAATCGAATTATAGACATCTAAATTATGCTGTTGCCACAGACCCAGGGACACTAAAGAAACACTGGCAGAGACTCCAATGGGGTCTTCAGCCAGTAACTGAAAGTTTCCACTTGCCATTTGTACTTCTTCCTCTGGGGAAAAGGCTAAGGAGACAGTGTCGACCCCTGAAGGTTTACCCTTGCATATGGGATCCCCTTTCACATGGTCAGTAGACCCAGAAGCATAACATTTTTCAAATGTTTTGACAAATGGGGGATTCTGCTGACCTCCCTCTGGTTTGGCACCGGAGTTGTCACTAGCCTGAATCGGTTTCCCTTGTGGCTTACCCTTTTTCTGTTTGGGGCCTTCTTTTGGATTGGAGGTATTAGAATTCTCTTTGCCATCTTTCTTTTTCTGCTTCCCATCATCCTTCTCCTGAGTTGCCCCAGAATCCTCGTGAGTAGCCCTGTTGGCAACCCATAAGTCAGTAGCCTTTGCTAACTTCTTTGGATCAATTTCCTTAGAGTCAGCCAAATACTGTCTCAGCTCAGAAGAGCAGGCATCAAAAATAGATTCTAACAAAAATAGATGTCTCATTCCTTAAAAAGTGTTACCCTTGTAACCCTTTACTCAACCATCTAAGTACTTCAAACATTCACACACCCAGGTAGCCCAAGGGTTACTATCATGCTTTTTGAGGTTCCTAAACCTCTTAAGATACTGGGAAGGAGTTTCCCCAAATCTAGCTATGAAAGCAAGCTTCACATTTTCATACTCCAATCTTTCAAGTTCCCCCATCTCCATTACAACATCACTTGCAACCTGGTGGAGCCTAGACAAAAGCCAAGGAATCAGCTGATTCCCTGTAAAACCCTGAATCCCATAGTTATAATCAAAAGCAGCCAACCAATCCCAAATATCAAGTCTCACCTCATACATACTCACAGCTTCTTTAGGCATGCAAGGGCTCTTAGGACTGGAAGATCTAGAAGACTCTGGGAGAGACCATGTTCAAGAGACAATGGGCCTCATTATGAGGTGGGAGGTAAGGGATTACCGGCACCGGTAAGGGCACCGGTGCTGGTAATCCCTTAGCTCCCTACTACGAGTTCCCTTTGCGAGTCCTTCCTTAACACCTGGTTTTTGCAGGCGTTAAGGACGGGACCTGCAAAAAGACTCTAGAGCTAATAACGATACCGCAATTTGCGGTACCATTATTAGCACCTTTCCCATTCCCATTGAGCCCTATGGGGGCTCAAATGGGAATGGGGAATGGCCCTGGTGAATGGGGAATTACCGGTCCCTCCGACCTCGGAATGGACCAGTAATTGCTCCATTCACCTGGGCGGAGTCGGAAGGGTTTTGGAGGCAGCCATGGAGCTAAGAGCTCCATGGCTGCCTCCAACCTCGTAATGAGGACCAATATCTTCATTTCAAGAGCATGATGTATTTCCATTTCTCTGAGTTTGATTTCTTGATGTTTACTTTCAGTTTGCATTTGGAGCCTTTTGAACTCTAACTCAAGTCTCATTTTTTCAAGTGGGACACATTCTGGACTCAGTACTGGACCTGGTTGGGTCCCTGTGTTTATAGATTGAGGGCCTAAAGCAGGTAGAGGTGAAATGGGCTCACATCCTGAGACTCCTCTGACTCTTCAAGCTCATCAATAACATTAGAGTTAGACTCTGAATCATTATCATCTTCATCATAACTATCCACATTTGCTGAGGGGGTAGGGATTATAGCTCTACATCCCAGTCTTTGATGATTCAACAATTTCCTAATCAATTCTTTTTTCTGCCTTTAAAAGAGAGAGACCTGATTTTACACATATCTTGCAGTTGATCTACTGTTAGACTGATCAGGGCTTCCTGTTTGAAGTTATCCATATTTGGCATTTAAAAAACAATTGATTTTCTAGTGGTGCTTAGCCTTGTGAAGGTTATTTGAACAAAAGTAAGAGCAGCACCCTCAATGTAACAACCATACTTTATCCCACCGCTGCCACCAGTGTTAGGCAGAATTGAATGCATTACCCTCTGGGACCATCACATACAATTAGGATTACAGGTTTAAGCAAATACAACCTTTGCTATAAGTCAGTACTACACAGTTGGTGGTAGCGAGCTGAGCAGCCAGGCTTATCACAAGAGGGATTATGAGCAGTAGAAGAGGTTACACCGAGGTCTTACAATCACAGTGTTTCAAGTGGACACTTATACTCAAGGTTTCTTGGTAAAAAATTATTAATTTATTACACAATCATTTAGAAAACATTCACTAGAAGGAGGCAACTTAATATCATACAAAATAAACTTCAACACCAAACCAATAAATTTCTGAGCAAATTAGGCTCCCCTGAAATAGGAGCAAAATAGCTTTTCAGTCACTTTAAAAAGGAGGGTAAAGGCACAAGTTAATAGAATAGATCACACATACTTTCTTAGGTAGTGAAAATAGTTATAGTTCACTAGAGGACTCGATTCAGTTCAATAGGCCTAGGCCAAAGTCAAAGGACTAGTGTATTGGATAGCAAAGCACAGTTCTTGCAGTAAACAGTAACGTCTTTGCCAAAGGTCAGAAGTAGTTTGTACAAAAAAGAATCATATGCTGAGTCACAAGCTGATTAGGCCTGCAAGTTGGGAGAGTTCCACAAACTTTCACTGCGAGAGATGCGTTCTCTCAATTGGGTTGGCACAGTACCTTAATATAAAGCAAAAGATGCAGCTGAAGACGTTGTTTCGTGGCAGTTCCTGCAGATCTCACTGTTCCTTAGCCTCAGTCGTGGGGACATGAGGGAGGACGTCGGGGGACTCCTGCACTGCATGGGATCATGGGAAAATGCTGACAAAATGGAGTCACTTCAGTTCGAGTAGCTGTAGTCAAGCACACAAGCTGGTGTCCTTCCCCCTGGGTAATCCTAAACAGCTCTGTGAATGGTATCCTGGTGGCTTATGAGTTGATTGGTCCCACCAACTCAAAGGAAGAAGTCGTCCTTGAAGGGGCTTCTCTTTCAAGGTGAACTTGGCAATTCAGATCTGCAGCAGGGCTTCACCAGGCAAACCAACGGTCCCGAGTTGCAGCAGCCGTCCTCTTCTAGCTCATCGTCAGTTCTTTCGTTCCAGTGGTCGACTCTGCTTTCCAGTCCAAGAGACTCGCCTTTTTAATAGTTTTCTCCCTTTCATTCCAGCCTACCTGCCACTCACCCAGCAGGGTGGCTGTCCTTGCCGGACAGTCAGCCAGCCAATCACTACAGAGTGCATTTGGGTCTCCTAGGAGACTAACCACAGGGAGTTTCAGGCACCTCCCTCACTTCCTCCACACCACAGACATTCAGGCGCCAGAGGCGGTCTTCAGTCCTGAAGCCCGCCAAAGGCATCATAACAAAGGGAACACTAGAAGGACCTTTCCAAAAAATAATGGCGAAAAAAGAAGACCGGGACCCGTTTAAACAAAGGAGTTTAAGGCGCCATTTTGAAAAACATTTGCAGTCGGGGAAAAATCATGGTAGTTCGTTGTAATACCACTGCCACCAGCCATTTCGATAGAAAAGGGTAGCATTTGACTGCTACATGAGTGTCTAGACACAGTGGATACTAGGTAACCCCTCCAGCACTATATAGGAAGAAAGTGTGTGCTGGGTCTAGGAATTTATAAAGACTAGTAAAGTCATTGTAACTTCACATTCTCTGGGAAACAGTAGTTTTATCCCAGAGAAGGTATTTAAACCTTTGGGAAGTCTAAAAAGGCATCCCTGTGTCACTGCACCGAGGGTGCTGTGTAACACACATGAAAAGATGCCCATGGAGTTATCTTAAAACTCCATAATCAAAATACATGAAAGAGTGGGAAAAAAAGGCTCACACTCTTTCCAGGTAAAATAATCAAGTCCTCAAAATCCAGCAAAGTTGCTGGGGGTCTCTAAGGTAAAGGGAATTAGCACATTTATGAGCATTTTCCCTAACAAGGACCATGTTGGAGTCCCTGCAAGCCCTCAAAGTGAGAGCGGAGGCCTGCCTAGGGGCAGTGGACGCAGTGTTCGATGATGCCCTGGCTGAGACATTGGGGGAGCATGGTGAGGAGAAGGACTATCCTGCTGCCTTTGTGAATAGTTCTTTAGTCATAAGTTTCCTTTACATTTTTTTATTTGGAGTTTTCAGACTTTACTCCATTTTTTGTACATAGTTGTTGTAGTTTGAATTAGGTTCCATTTGTTTTCTTGATTTGGAGTGCATTTTGGACTTTGCTCCATGTTTAGTTGTACATAGTTTACTTGTTTTTTAATACTTTGTGCTCAACAAGTTCTTCTCATGTTCATTATATTTGAAGAAGACCTTTATGGACATGGACTTTTTTTTCTTACTTTTTAGGTTTCCATGTACATATCGTGAAGTTTATTTTGGATATTTTAACATTATTTTTGTTTGATACTGTACATATTTTGCTTTATTTTATGTGTTGAACCTCAAAGGCCTTGAATAAATGTATTTGTATTTGTTATATATATATATATATATATATATATATATATACACACCTGACAAAGTGATTTGTAAGTGTCCTTTACTCTGTGTGCTCATTGAGGTCTTTCAGTCACCCTCACCCCTCCTGAGACCTAGTCTTGACCACTGCCAATGCTACCATGATTGGTATGGCTTGTTCAGAAGGTTACCCTGTTCCAAGATACTAGGCTGGCCTTCTGAACCTCTGTCCACCAGGTCAGAGTTCAGAAATCCATCTTAACAGTCAGTGTTTCTCTTGATACCATGCCTGTCTCACATACAGTCTCAGGAGTGGAATGCACCTCAAAAGATGCAGGTTGGGAGACCCTTAAATGTGAAAAACCCAGTGATATAGCTTCCAACACTATAGTGGCCACTAAAGGCACTGTTGGGTTTGATTTATGTAGTAACCGGGCAGAAACTACCATACCAAGAGAATGGTTTCATATCCCTACTGATGTTTTCCTTGTACCACCTTTGGGTTCTTACATCCGGTGAACATCCAAGTCTGGCCTTGCTTTGAAATTTGGTATCAATGTCCAGGAAGGGGTGATTGATCCGGAAGCTAGACGGTAGATGTGAATATGTTACTCCATAATCACTGAGACAAGCCCTTTCAAATATAGGCAGGAGATCAGATAGCCCAAGAGATACTCAAAATCATGCTACTTGTCTTTAAAGAAGAGACTGAAAGGAAAATACTGGAAGGGATACTTTGGGCTTTGGGAAGTTGATAGTCAACCAGGTTCTTCCCAGCCTACTCCCATTGTCAATGAGCATTCTGACATACACCCTAATCTGGCCTTTGCTCAGTGAAATGATCCATTAGTTGATGAAGTCCTTATATATATTATATCAGAGGCTGAGGTTTGGAAAGAAGGGCGGGGGTTTCTTTCCCAAGAACATCCTCCTATATAGAGGGCATGTCACTTCTGAAGGCTTACCAAGGATTCAACTGGTGGTTTCCCAAAGCCACATGCAGATAGGTCTTTATATTGCACACTCCCATCTTACAGGGGACACCTGGTTTAAGCTAAAACTCAGGTTCACCTGGCCAACAAGTTCAATTGGCCAGGAATACACAATGATAACAAAAACTTTATTCAGACATGCAAGATCTGTCAATGGAATGTTGGGGTTGAGGGTCTTTTTTTTAGTAGGGTTAGTACCCATGTATTCTTAAGGTCTTTGGGGATACTGTTGTCAAACGAGGCATTGATAATGTTTTTGATGTAGAGGGTGAGTTGTGGTGTGCAGACTTTGATGATCGTCGGTGGGCAGGGGTCACTTTGGCATTTTGATGGTTTAAGATTTAGGATTATTTGGAGGACTTCTGACTCAGTGACATTCATAAATCCAAATTGTTGCAGATTTGTATGTGTTGTTCTCAGTGGTGGTTAAAGGTACGGGGTGGTTATGTTAAGCTGTTCTTTTAAGCTTCGATAATGGATTGTAGGCAGGTGATTTTATTTTGGAGGGTGTTTTGTATGTTCTTGCACCAACTTGCGTCTTTGTTACTGCTTTCCACAGGTGGCATTGGGGTTTCTAACCCTCTGAGGATTACAAATAATTCCTTTGTGTTAAAACTAGCTTTGGCAATTCTGTCGTTGTACAGTTTGCTTTTGGTTGTGAGTACTTGTTGTTTGAACTCCCTAGAGGCTTTGTCAAAGGCAATTTTGTTAGTTGCTGTAGGGGATTTTATCCAGAGCCATTCTGTTTTTCTCTTGCACTTTCTTAGTGCTTTAAACTCAGGGGTGAACCAACCATTGAGGTGGGCCGGTGGTTTTGCTATTCGGAGTGTAAGCGGGGATATTTTGTTTGTGGCTGCTAGGATAGTGTTGTTGTATAGTTTGGTCAAGGAGGTAGGGTCGGAGGAGACAGCGGTGGGTGGTGCTAGTACTGGTTCCAATAGCGGGAGCAGGATGCTGGCCGTGATATTCCTTTTTTTTGTGGAGGGCGCTTGGGTAGTGGGTGGTTGGGTTGACAGATTTTCATGTCAATTTTGAAAGTGATAAGGTGTTGGTTGGATAATGGGCAGGGGGAGTTGGATGTGATGGTGGAGTGACAGTTTATGTCTTCAAGGCAGTTGAGTGTGCGACCTTTCACATGTGTGGGCTTCTGAATCCTAGGTGTGAATCCAAGTTCTGATATTGTATTGGCTAGGGAAAGAGTGCTGTTGTCGTGGGGGTTGTTCAAGCCTAGGTTAAAATCACCAAGAATGCGGTTTGGGATTTGGGTTTGGCGTTGTTAGATGTGATTTGCGTGACCTCATTATCAAAGGAGAGTACAGGCCTGAGGGGTCTGTAAATGAGGTGAATGTTTAATGTAGCTTTGGCGTATATGGACATTTTTACTGATAAAAGTTTGCAGGAAGTAGCTGTGGTTGTAGGCGCCTCTCTCATGTTCAGGGGTGTTTTAGCTATGATGGCCACTCCGCCACCTTTAGCGTTGGGTCTGTCTCTCTGCATATCGGGAACTGCCAGTGAAAGGGCTGTGCCTGCCGTGGCATGTAGCCAATTCTGTTATGGATAGGAAGTCTAGATTGTGTGCTGTTATGATATCTGCAATGTCTAATGCGTGGGCTGGTAGTGATGTAGAATTATTGAGGGCTCCTAGAATAGTGTGGTTGGGTGTGCTGGGGAGGGTGGGTGTTAGTGAGATTGTTCGGGTTGTGTGGAGAGTAGGGAGACAGTTTCTACATCGGACAGGGGGGGTGGAGGTGCCCCATGTGTCTCTGGTTGGCTTTATCTTGGTTGCAAGGTTGGAATTTCTACGTGGCAGTGTGCATGGAGCATTGTTAGAGGCGTTGAGATGTTGAGTAGTAGTTTTGGCACCCAAGTCACGTGTGTCCTGGAACATGTTTGGTTTGGCGGTCACTTGGGAAGCATGGTGGTTGTCGTTGAGAGTGGCTAATGGTGGGTGAGTAGGGTAGATAAGGTTAGCAGCAGAGATAACCAAGGCATGGCGGAGTGCTGGGACTGAGAAGGCTAGCTAGTGACATGCAGTGACTAAAGTAAGTCAGGTATATGATTGGAGTAAGGATCATGGTAGTTGTATGGGCAGGTAGCTTAATGAAGCAGTGGCGTAAGATGCAGCTTATTGAATTGTAGGGTCCAATGGTGGTCGGGAGCTATATGAGCCGGTTTACTTGGGGATGAGGGGTAGCAAAACTGAAACAGCACTGTGGGTTGGTGTTGGGATTGGGTAGGTAGATAAGATTGATACTGTTCAGTATCAGGCTCTGGGAGTAACAAGGTGTCATGACGAACAGTTCAGCAATAGTTACTGTGCGTGGTTAGGTCAGTTTGATACAATTCAGCACAAGCCTCTGGGTGCAATTAAAGCCGAGCAGTACAGTCCTCAAGGGCAAGTGGTAGATCAATACAGCAGAATGCAACATTGGCCTCTGGGCTCGGTTACAGTAATGTAAAGCAGTTCATCAACATCTTAGGGCACGGGTAAATTAGTTTAGCAACTTCAACATTGGCCTCTGGGTGCGGTTAATGCAACAACAATACAGTTCAGCAAAATTCAACATTGGCCCCTGGGCGCGGTTAATGCAAAAACAATGCAGTTCGACACACACCTTAGGGGCTGTATGAAACTTAAGTTGCACGATGGCACTGCGAGGGCGCGAATGATGTAATGCAGGATGGTGGGTTCATGGGGGCTCCCTTGAGCACAGTGCAGTAATATGGTGCTATGGTATACTCTGGCAAGTAACGCTGTGTGAATCAAGTCACGAGGGATCATTCATAGCAATATTGGGGAATTACAGGACAAGATTATAACATTGTAAAGTGAATGCAACCAGAGCAGTTCGATTAGCCTTAATTAGATGTCGGTTGTCCCTGCTAGGACGTTTGTGCGGTTAATGGGAGAGAGATGACATGCCTGCACAAGGCATACCTAGAGGGCAGACAGGCATCATATGAAAGGGGACACAGGCATTTTTTTGTGCAAAGTACATATGAGGGATGGATGGAGATGGCGTCTGTAGAGGTGGCCAGACTGCAGGTTCAAATATTTCTTACCACAATTGCATAAGATGTAGGTTGGGGTCTCTGCAGAATACAGCTTAGAGAGAGTAAGGAGCACCAGGAGTGTTGGTGATCAAAAGTGATAGGATCGGGCAGAGTATCTGGCCCCGTGTCACAGTGGCCCAGACAGGCACAGACATGCCCTTATGACAACAAAGTTACACTCAGGTCGTTCTCTATAGGGCAGAAGGTCCTTGTGCTTTTCCCCACATCAGACAACAAGCTTGTTTCCAAATGGCATGGGCCATATGAGCTGGTGGAAAGAACAGGTCTACACAATTAAACAATTGCCCAACCAGACTACCGTCAAAAGACGCAGATTTACCATGTGAACCTATTTAAAGAGTGGACGGAAAACATCACTGAGACACATGTTACAGTATTAGCTTGTTTATTACCAGAAGAGGTTAGCAATAACATCTGAATTCCCTCCGATCACCCTGATACCCAAAATAGAGACCTCATAGATATGTTAGAACCGTTCTCTGATGTGTTTTGTGAGAAGCCTGGCAGGGTGAAGGGTACCCTTCACCTCATTTGCACCCCTGCAGGCAAGGTAGTATATCTCAAACCATACCGACTGCCAGAGGACGTAAATCTGTTGTCATCCAAGAGATAGAGCAAATGCTCCAGGCCAATATAATTGAACGTTCCACCAATCAACGATCTTATAGATAAATTGGGTAGTGTAATCTATTTATCCACTCTAGTTTAAAGTCCTACCCTTCAGGTTGCATGGTGCCCCCGCGACTTTCCACATAAGATTCATCAACCGTATTCAGATTTCTGTGGAACATACATCGATGACATAGTTATCCATAGCAAGACCCGGGAGGACCATCTATTCCATCTATATTATAATTGAAGTCTTGAGAGAAGCAGGATTGACGGCCAAACCTAAGAAATGCAAATTGGCCCAATCTGCCATTAAGTATATATATATATATATATTTGTTGAAATGGCAGTGTAAAACCACAAGAGGAAAAGGTTTCAGCAATGTTAGTCACATACACCTAAGACCAAGCATGATTTTAAATTTTTCCTAGGGTTAATCGGATATTATCCCCAATTTATACCCAACTTTTTCAGCAAAACTGGCCACCTAACTGGCAAGTTACGTAACGCTGCACCCCAAAAAACATAAATTGGATTATGAGCATGAGGTTTCTCATCAAACCCTCAAGCAGCCTTATGTCAGAGCCCCATTCTCAAGGTGGCAGACATTTCAAAAGATTTCATGGTCCAAACTGATGCTTCTCTAACCAGGTTGGGTGCAGTATTGTCACAGAGCCATGACGGGCTAGAACATCCCATCCTCTATGGCAGTCAAAAGCAAGCCCCTCAAGATAAACTCTATTCAGTGATAGAACTAGAACTAGAAGCCTTAGCCATAAACTGGGAACTTTTACATCTCAAATACTACTTACTAGGCACAAGGTTTAGACAAATCAACGATCACTCGCACGTAGTTTGGATCAGTCAAAGAAGAATATAATCTAACCCAAGAGTTATGCTTTGGTTCCTGGACTTGCAACCCTATTACTTCTCAGTAGAACATTAAAAAGGGAGTGAGCAAGGAAATGTTGATTTCCTTTCGAGGTTCCCCTGTGAAGCAATACAGTCCTAACCGCATAGGGGAAGGTTCTGTGAGAAACCTGTCTGTGTTCTCCCACCTACTCCCACAGGATCCCCTACTCGGGTGGCCAGGGAAGGGCCATCCCTTTTGGATCCCGACCCTGGGGTTGGACAAGCGAGGGAGGATCACCCTGGTGGAGGGTCACGGGGGATTGGGAGGAGAACATCCGAGGGAAAGATATATGGTGTTCCCCATTTTCCCATTCCACTTCGAAACCCTTCCCTCAGCTTTCATGGGGTATTTACAAACCCACTACTTCTCCCCTCCCCATGTCCAACAAATACTGGGATGAGATAGAGGCAACCAGCAGTAGTGAAAATATCCCATAAGAATAACATGGGAAGTGTAAGCAAAAGCAGTTGTAGAAAAAACTTAAACTGTCCCATTGATAGAGTCAAGCAGATTCAGTCATTTGCTAATAACCACTCACATCTGACACCAATTGATGTTTTTCCAATTATAAAAGGTGTGTTTCTACACAGGTGAAAGAGCGACCTAAGGATGTTGTTTGGACCAGAGAACCCAAGGAGCAGAGAGCGGCAGGATCTATAGGCCAAAGGAGAATGGTGTGCTGTGTCACTGACCTGGTGTCGGTGAGGGGCAACAGCGTGGCTGGGGAGCCATGTCTCCAGAAAGCCCGAGCGAAGCAACCTGCAGGGTGCTATTGGCAGTCGGAACATTGCTCGTTCCCTTGGGATCTGTGCTGACCCCAAGGGTGACTGAGAGGCAAGTGGTGAGAACCTGACTGCAGGCCTGCACACCCATAATGGACCGCTTGTCACTGTGCTGCTGCCCGGTTGAGTCTTGTGAATGTAAGAGAGAGAGAGACTCGGGAGCATGAGGCTGACTGAAGCAGAGCTTGCGAAAGGGATACATAAAGTGGCACAGAGCGGAAAACAGGAAAGAAAGGAAAGGAAACTAGTAAAGCAATATAGATTTAAAGAAGAGTGACACGATCAAGAGAAAGTTAGTGAAAGCAAGAAAAGCAGAGCACGCGCAGGGTGTAAAGTTAAAGAACTGTAATAAAGAGGGTGCAAGCAACCCAAAACAACAGAGAAGAGTCCAAGCAACCCAACAGAGTGGAAAGTGTGCAAGTGTTCACAGGAAAGCTGGAAAAGGTGCTACTGGGCAAGGAAAGTTAAAAAGAGTGCAAGTGTGCATGAGAAAGCTGGAGCAAGTGCCAGGGACCACAAAAAGGACAAAGAAGGTGCAAGTGTGCACGGATGAAGTTAAAGAAGGTGCCAGTGGGCACAAAAAAGAGAGGAAGGTGCAAGTGTGCAGGAGAAGGAACGAAAGGTGCACTTGGGCAAGAGAAAGAAGTGAAGGAAACAGTGGGGGACAAGAAGGGTGCATAAATCCCCCGAAGGCAAAAGGTTAAGAGCAGGAAATAATAGAGAGCGGTTAAAGCTTGGAGTGGTTGCGTTCAAGAGGAGCAAAAAACCTGGCGTTTTCTAAAGTCTCTGATACTACACCTTAGAAGAGCTGTATTTGGAAGGAAGGTACATCCTGGAAAACTGATCTCATATTTTGAAACTCAAGAGGGACCTGAGCTTGGGGAAGGGAACCCTGACAGGCCCGAAAGTGGAACTTGTGTTTGATCTTGAAAGAGACCTATACTTGAGGAAGGGAACCCTGAGAGGCCTATCAAAGTGGAACCTTTATTATTTTGTGTTACTGAAGGAAATTAAACTTGGGGAAGGGAACTCCAAGGCATTAAAGAAATTGGGCATCATAACAAGTATGGCAGTAACTGTGCCGGTAAAACCAGCAGGTTGATGCCGGATTTGCGAATTTTACCGGCGCCTGGCTTACCAGAAACACCAGGGGATTACAACCCTGGCATTCCGGGAAGTCAGGCGATGGTAATTGTTAGTCCCCATTCCCATTTGAGTCCCAGGGGACTCAATGGGAATGGGGACTGGGGAAGCACCAGTGCTGTTATACAGGTGCCGGTGGTTCCGTGTAACTCTGTGGGCAGGTGGCATTCACCCACCCGCAGACTCATAGTGTGCTGGTCCAGTATACAATGGTTACCGCACACTTGTAATGAGGCCCATTGGGCCTCATTACGACCCTGGCGGTAGCCGTGCCCTTACTAAGGGCATGGCTACCGTCGGTAATGATTTTTTACCAGAGCCCAGAAATGGGCAATAACCGGGTCATGCCGACCTTGGCGGACCCAGTAATTGCCCTTTTCTAGGCTCCGGTAAAAATTAATCCCCATTCCCGTAGGGCTCAAATGGGAATTGGGAGGATGCTAACAACGGGCCCATTAATGACAGGGCCGTTGTTAGCATCCTGGACAGCTAGCAGATCCCGCTAAGGGCGCCTGGTCTGGCCAGGCATCCTGAGCGGGACCCACAGCAGACCTTGCAATGAGGCGGCCCGGAATACGGTGCCGGTCCCTTACCGGCACAGTTCATTCCGCGGCCGCCAGGCTCCTAATGAGGCCCATTGACATTGTTTGAACTATGGAGAAGGTCCTATAAACAGTCCCTTTTGAGTGAACTCATTCTTTTGAAGCTGCCCAAAGTACACCTGTGAGAAGACCACCTGAAACCAATCCTGGTTTTCCTATTTTTGTTGAACCACCACTTTCTGCTTTTTAAAAACATCCTAGCACATACTTGTCAAAGAGTGTAGCAAGTATAGGTTTAAACACAGAGAGATTTTCATTTTGGACTACCAGACTTTGACGGTCCTTAGAATCACAGTTAAGGGAACAACCCTTTAGTGTTAGTGTTGGCATTACACCAACCCAGGAACTTTAGTAAATAAAGGTTTTTAAACACATATATTTGAGTCTGTGTCTCTCTTGATAGCATGCCTGTCTCACACCACCCATTCCCACTTTGCACAGTGCTCAGTGTCGAGAAGCCCACAGTTTGATACCGCTGCACTGCAATATCATGCCCGTAGTAGAGTTTGACAAAGGCAGTCATTTCAAGTACACAGCAATGTAGGCGCCAGATGTCCTCTGCAATATAATGGTTGCAGAGTTCATCACCTACCTGGGTTATCCATGATAGTCTAAGGTCCAGAGTTTGAACCTGGTATGTGCCACATCAACTGCTTTTATTGGATGTATTTTGATATTCTCTAATTCGTTCAGTGCTGAAAATAATTAGGTCAAGGACTGTGTTCAGTATTTAGTGTTACTTGTTTATTAGTTGTTCCTCTATTGTCAGTAGTCATTGAAAAGAATTGGTCTCCTGCAAATATGTGATCCTGTAACCAGAATGCTCATTCTCACTTTGCAGCCATTTTAGGGTATGGATAATGGTCCACGTGGGGTGCCTTGGCATGATTTGTGATAAACTCTAACAGAATTCAGTATGGAAAAACATATGGAGACAAAGTAAATATATTGATGCAACCTCAAAGTTATCATACTTTACAGAAGCATTTATTGTACAGTATATCAATAACTGAGCTAAATTGATCATGGGGAGCACAATGTGAGACGCAGTGGCCTTGTACTGACTGCAGTATTTCACTGCAGTCAACCCGAGGCTGCCTGGCCTCTCCACTCACACGGGGCTCGCTCCTGTGGTGAGTATTTCTTTGTTTTCTATCCCTCACGCACGCATTGGCTGGTAGCTTCCCGCCCTCCCACTTGACTCGAAGCGCAGTTTGGCTTGCTCTGTTGCTCACTGAGGGCTTATGAGGATGCTTTGACCTAGCAGTGTGTTTGATTTTGACTGCAGTGGCAGTGGCAGTACTGTGTGTTCACTTCTTCACTACTGTTCTTATTTTACTTTATTTTCCGGTTCATTTCATTTCCTTTAAGTGGCACTGTGTTCACAGTGCCCCTGGCATCTAACTCTGCGCTCGTTTTCATGGTATTTTATTTTTTCAGCATTCTCTATTGAATTGATTTTTTTCCCCCTCTCTGTTCTAATTTCACCACTGCCTGGCATCTCCACTCACATAGGGCTCGCTCCAGGGGTGAGTCTTTCTTTGTTTTCTATCCCTCATGCACGCATTCGCCGGTAGCTCCCCTCTCTCCCACTTGGCTCGGAGAGCGTATTGGCTCCTGCCAATTAGTATGTGCCCAATTAACTCACTCACTGCCCAGAAGCGCAGCAGAGGGGTGCAGCGAATGCACCTTCACATGGCCGAAGTCTGTCCAAAGTTGGGCCCATCTGCGCAAAAGACAGGCTATGGGCTACTGGCGGTACAGTTACTCAATATTATTCGTGATCTCATTTGATTGGTTTGACTCCTCCCAAAACCATGTTTCCCATGGGATGTGGTGTGGCATCCTCTGATGAAGGGACTCGCACCTCCTCAGTTTAGGATAGGTTTAATTGCCTCCTTTTTAATGCTCGGTCACTCACTGCGCATGCTAGTGACTGCTTTACTTTGTTGCAGGATCACTCTCCGGATCTTGTTTTTATAACTGAGACCTGGCTTAAGGAGATCTCTACTGCTTCCCTGGTTCACGCCCTGCCTTTCGACTACCGGATTTTAAATAAGAACAGCTCTCCACCCCCAACGCTGGCAGCGGTATCGCTATGTGTCACCGCTCCGGCATTCATTTAGTTTATTTAGTTGATTTATTTGTATCGCGCACCAAACCCTAGGGTAAACGGGCCCCAAGTTTAAGAGAATGTTACATGCATACACAGGATTACAGAAAACAAATAAATTGCTAGTCGAACAGTGGTTACAGGGAGGTCGGGAAATGATACAAGACAAGAACATACAGGTAAGCCATGCTGCTGTGGTCAGGTGATCATTGAGGATCTGGTAATCAACGAGATCAAATGCTGCTGATAGATCTAACAGTAGGAGCATAGCCAGACTGCTGTTATCCTTCGCCTCATCGATTTGGATTTTGAGGTCCAAGAGGGCCATTTCTGTGCCGTGTCTTGGCCTAAAGCCTAATTGTCTGAGGCCTAGTAAATTGCTGTCCTCAAAGTGCTTCTTGATTTGTAGATAGGCCACTCTTTCTAGTATCTTAACGAGGGAGGGGACAGTAGTGATGTGCCTATAGTTGGTGGGTATATTCGGGTCTAAGTTTTTTTTTTTTTTAGTAGGGGAATAACCCAGGCCTCCTTTTGTTAGCAACTGAACCGGTCTTGAAGGAGGAATTGATCAGGGTAGCAATGAAGGGGGCCAGATCCTTATCGCCTTCCTGGATGATAGTGGAGGGACAGAGATCTCCTTGGCAACTTGATGATTGAAGGCTTTTGATGATGTTTTTGACTTCTTTGGGTGAGACGGGAGGGAAGGAGAATGGTGGACAGAGTGGGGTGGTGTGCTTGGGTGATATAGTGGTGTTGGGGTTCTTGGCTAGGCTGTTCTTTTTTTACTCAATTTTGGTTTGGAGAAGAGTGATTTTATCGGCGAGAGCTTTCTGTATTTCGGCGCACCATTTTGCATCTTTCACACAAGCTTCGGTGGGTGGGGCTGGAGACTCAACCTCCCTTAGGATGCTAAAGAGCTTCTTAGACCTGGATTTGGCATCTCTGGTCACTCCTTTACTTTGCTCTTTTCTTGAAGTGTCTGGTTGTGTGGACCCCTTCCAGTCTGGGTTTCAACCCAGCTGCGGCACTGAGCCTGTGTTGGTGGCAGAGGTAGACAATCTAGCACAGATCAGGGATCAGGGTGGCTCTTCTGCCCTGATCCTGCTGGACCTATCTGCTGCCTTCAACATGGTCGACCATCGTATTATAGTGAAACGTCGGGGCTGTCGGGTTCAGTGCTGGACTGGTTTGTGTCTTTAACTGATCACTCTCAATCTGAATCTCTTGCCCAGTTTATTTCATTGGCCAAATCCCTCCGATGCAGGGTCCCTCAGTACTCTGCTCTTTCTCCTCTTTTTTACAATCTTTATATCCAGCCTCTTGTTAAGTTGATTCACACTTTTGTTTTTCAGTGCTTTTGTTATGCCAATAATGTTAAGAAGGATTTCTGAACTGTGACCTGGAGGGGCAGAGGTTCAGAAGACCAGCCTAGTTTCTTGGAACAGGGTAACCTCTGGACAAGCTAGACCAATCAGGGTAGCTATGGCAGGCGGTCAAGACTAAGGCTCAAGAGGGGTGAGGGTGACTGAAAGACCTCAATGAGCATACAAAGCAAGGACACTTACAACAGACAGGTGTTATATTAAAAATATATACACATTTATTACAAGGCCTTTGTAAAAATAGACCATAGCAAAGAATCACAGTATCACTAGAGTAAACCAATACATCAATATCAATACAATATATATATACAAGACCATTGGGGTCTAATGGGTTAAAGCACGAAATATGTAGACCACCTAGATGGGGAGGAAAACAGGCAGTGCAAATAATCTTTAGACCCAGTTCCACATCGATGATACACCAAACTTAAGAGGCAGTCCAAGCCCTACGAAGAGAGGAGCCTTGTGCTCAATAGTACATGCACGCGCTTGTGCCAATGGACAAAATAGGGTCACTTCAAGGGTCTCTAGCAGCTCAGGAAGGTGGATGAGGCGATGAAGAACAAGTTCCCACTATTCAAACAGGACCTCCACTTGAGGGCAGAGGCAGTTGGAGAGTTTGGGATGGAGTACAGTAGTGGTGGAAAGGAAAGGGGCCCTCAGGGGCCACTTTGTGCGTAAAAATGGGCTCCTGCACTAGGGGCCACCGGTTGGGGTAAGGATTACTCACCGGTCCCCGACGCAGGCAGACCCAAACTTCGCCAGTACAGTCCACTTCGCTGGCAGGTTCAAATGCGACAATCGGGACGTCTCGACACCGTGTAGTTCCCAAGGTGCAGTGAAGATTCCCAAACGGGACAGTGGGATTTCTCTGCTCAGGGTGGAAGAATCGGCCCAGTTCCACTGCTGCAGGCTTCAGGGGCAAGGGGGCCACAAATGCAGTGAACTTGCACAGGTCGTTGCAACAGCAGGGCAACATGGCAACCGTGTTTACTCTGGTCCGGATACACTCATCTCACTTGAGACCTGGCAATGCCAAGTGTACGAAATTCGTTGTGAGGGTGCTGTGGACACCGAGTTAGCAGTATGCGAAGTTTCGAGGGCCTCCTCAAAATGGTGGTAGTGACAGAGCAAATGCCCCACGTAAAATGGTCAGCCCACTGGTTGGCCCAGGGACACTTCCGAAGAGGCTTACCTGCAGGGTTTGGTCATGGTGCTGAGAATAGTTGGTCCCACTATTCCAATGGGTCAAAGCGCCTTTGTAGACCTTCTAGGATGACCAGATGCAGAGGGGTCTCACGTGACGACAGCGGGCTCAGGGTGCCAAACCTTCCAGAGGGTCCCGAGCGATTCCTTGACTCGGCTTCTGTTGCAGGATACTTGGCTCCTTATCCCTTGTTCGGTGTGAACTCGGGAGATCAACATGGTAGTGGTATTTTCAGCCTCCTCTTATCCAAAGTTCCCTTCGCGCCAAAATGGAGAGGACCCAATGGGACATCTGCTCACAAACACTCACTCCATACGTGGACCAATCACGGACCACAGTGGTCCCAGGCATTCAGGACACTCTAGACACTCTGGCGCCCAGGATGTGTATTGGAAACAGACATCCCAGCCAACATCCTGGAGGCACACACACAAGGCATGCAGAAGCCTGCAAAAGCTTTGGGTTTCGTGGGAAAGTGCATGACCAAATAAGGACTGACCCGGGTCGGCTCGACCTGGGGAAGGCGAAGGGCCAAGATGGCCAAAGGACAGGACAAAGAACCTCATGGCATGGCCATTTTGGGGCCAGGCCACCTATTTGTGCCAATCACGGTTAACATGGTTTACATGGCAAAAAAGGGTTAAAAATATATGTAAACAAAAGCTGCCACCAGTCCTGTCCGTGACACATCTGCACAGTTCATAAAAAGTCCAGCGAGAGTTTCTAGGGCCTTTGAAAAGACTAGAGACCCAAGTGTACTGTAAGGTAAGTTACATTGTACACTTGTTACATGTTGCACAAAAGTTGCAACATGAGGAAAGGGCTACGGGAAACAAAGTCTCCCAGTACTGACTGTCTTAAGGGCATGTCAGTTTCCCCATAAAAAGTGCGTGAAAGCCAAGAGGAGTGCAGCAGAGGGCTGTGCTTCTCTGGCAAAGTTTGGTTACAGGTGTTTAAACAGCAGCACAAAGTTTTGGGGTTGACACATGGAGGGAAAATTACATTCAAATATGAAATCTTTCCTATCAGATAACACACAGATTCTGGTGAGATTAGATCTTTCCCACTCTGCCTCGGCTGAATGCTGTCATTCTTTTCTGTTGGTTATTCACCTCTGGATGGGTCAGAATTGGCTCCGCCACAACAGCAAGAACAGAGAGGTGTTAATAGCGGGCCCTTCCTGGCTACTTCAAGCTGGTCTTTGACTTTTTGGCCCTCTGAACTCTGTCCCTTGCCACGCCCTCTTAGGTGGTGAGGAACTTAGGATTTTAGCTCTCAGAATCCCTTTCTATGCTTTCTCATGTTAATGCTGTGTGTCAGTCTGTGCATTTTAAACTTTGTGATCTTTGGATGGTGCTCCCTTACCTTCCCTCTAAGTTGAGGCCTTTGGTTGTATCCTCTCTCACGGTGGGATCTATTGACTACTGCAATGCTCTCTACACTTCCCAGCCAGCTTTGGCGGCTGTAGGTGATGCAGAACTCAGCAGCTCGACTTGCCGTTGGTGCTCCTCAGTTTAGTTCTACCACACCGGTTCTGGTTAAATTGCACTGGCTTCCGGTGGCAAAGCGCATCAAATTTAAAGCTTTGTGTGTGGTCCACTGAGCTTTCTATGGGCATGGTCCTGGCTTTCTACAGGCTAAATTGCAATCCTTCTCTCATAGCAGGAATCTTCGCTCAGTTACATTGTTGAGAGTGGTTGTGGCCCGGTTTAGGCTGGCCCGTGTGGGGGGGTTGTTCCTTTTCCATGGCAGCTGCTACTTTGTGGAACTCTGTCCTTCGGTGCTTACAGACCATACAGGATCACTTCTCCTTTCACTGGGCCTTGACGACTTACCTATTCACAGCTTAACCGGTGCCTCTCTGGTCATTCTGGAAACCTCTTAGCACCATGATGCCCTTGTTGGTGTAGGTTGCGCTTTATGAATGTCATTTGCATTGCATTACAATGACATTGGGGGTGCTGGGTTTAAAACCAAGGATTGCAGGAGATGCTTATGCAGAAGTCATAAGTAGGGTGGCAACTGGAAACAGATGGGTTCTACGATGATAGCATTGGTATGTGAGGCTGCTGGTGTTGAATCAATGGAAGGTTGGGAGAGATGAATTGCTTTCTTCCTACAGCACTTCTTACTTGACCTGCCACTTGAGATGTGCAGCCACCTCAGCCTTAGGCTGAGGTGGCTGCCTGAGGCTGAGGTGCCTCAGCCACCTGGGCTGAGGCACCTCAGCCACCTGAGGCTTTTTTTGGACCCTCTCGGTAAACGGTGCATATGCATTCTTAGTGTGTGATTCGGTGGACTAATGCATCCATTCCAGGGGCCTGTGTTTCACCCCATGGTCACAAATTTGAATCCTGACAGATTCAATCAGCCTTCACCCTTCAAGGTTGATGAAATGAGTACTGTTAAGTTGGGTAACAATAAATATTTGTTATCTATCATTATCATCAGTGATAGCCATCTGTAGGTGAATGTGCACTCTACAAATATAACTATCACTAGCTGATCCCGGTGTAACATATGCCGTTCTTGCATACGCTGTTCTTGCATATCTTAAAGATTAATATTGGTTGATAATTCATAGGGTCACTTCTGTCCCCCTCCTTAAATATTGAAATTACCACTGATTGCTTCCAGGAAGGGGGTGTAGGTCCCTGTGTCTTATTAACGGTCATTGAAAAGGCTAAACGTATCTGATGGAATGAGAGGCATGCACAGTATAAGAACAGCATCTAAGTTCCATCAATCACACAGGCCTCTATGATGTGTCTTTGTAGATGCGTAAATGTCAACCTTGTTCCATTGCAGAGTCCCGGTGATGGCATAAGATTGCATTGTAGCATAATTACAGAACCTACTTTCAGTTTTACTTTCAGAAAAAGACAAAACTAGACAGAAGTTTCACTCCTTCCAGGAGAGAAATTGATGTGATACCGCAGGGCCATAGTAGCTGCAGACATGGCATATGTGAGCTAACAAAATCAAGCAAGAAGTGGCACACGAATTGTGGAATACAGCACAAGTTGTTGAGCACTTGTAGAAAACGGTGTACTGGATATGCTAAAGTACTAACCCCCATGCAAAAAACAATGTAGAACGTTTTTGTTGATCACTGATGAGATTGTTATGATCATGTTTATTTTGCACAATTTATGAGAAAAACAAACGCATACATGTTTTTAGAAAAAATGAAAGAAAAAGCATGAATTTTTGATAAAAATGATACTCTGACACCCAATGCTGATTACTTATTAAACATTAAGATGGGTGGGGGCACAATCGCAATTGGTGTGATAGTGTAAGTGAGGGGTAATACTATACAGTATATTTCATTTCTTCCCTGCTTGAGAAAGGTCCCCCTGAAACAACAAATTAGGGAAAAAACCATATCCTATATAGCCACCAGGATATGGCACACAAAATAGTACTGCAATGCCATATCAAAGTCTTCCAATGACAAACGAAAAGGAATAACACCCCGTCAGTAACAATCCACATTGTAAGGATGCAACACACACATGTTGGTTGGCATTAAGTAAGGTAATTGTGCCAGATAATTCTTTATAGAAGAGGCATTGTCCTTGCAAGATTGGTTCCTGGTCTGAATCTAATGATAACATCATGATTAGCAAATAAAATTGACAAGCAGAGTTGTCCTGCCATTAAAGACCTTCCTATTTTACGAAAATTGTGATTTTCTTGAACAATAAAGACTGTTACTCAAAGTGTAAACAGCCAAGAAGTATCACCTCCATCATTTGAAGGCTGCCATGATGGCAAGAAAATCTTTGCACAATATGGCATATTTGATATCAGCTTTTGAGACATTTCAAGGATAATTAGCCACAAAATGTATCTGGCAAGTAGTAAGATGTTTTTGAGATGTCATTGATCATTCAGCAATATTGGAAAACATCAGCACAACGTGCAGTCTGATACCAAGGTGAAACAACAACGGTTCAGAAACATTTTTAAGTAGGAATATGTTTTTTTATTTGTTTAAATGTGTTACAGTGAAACTCCTCGCTATTATACAGGAGATGGTGCTAGGAGAATCTACCTGTGAAAAATGACATGCAAACCAATAATACACTTTAGAAAAGTCTAAAACAAAGTATATCTCTCGTAAGAGATTTCTGGAGAAGGCCACTCACTTACTGTATCAATTTTACTGGAATCCATGTGCATTCCTTGAGAAGAAATAACACATCTTTGGAATGCTATGATGGGCATGTGGAAATTACATTTCTCTAATTTAGAGTGGGCACTGCTTCCAAACATGCCTGTCATGCTTATCTTTGTTTTCTATGTATGTAGGCAAGTGATTCAAATGAATCTGTTCTGGGAGAGGGGCTGACAAACTGTTATTGTAGATGATTGTCACTCCAACTCCTTCTCTTCCCTGCTGTTCAGCATATTGGATGCATTAGTTGGGGGGTAGTAGGATTCCAAAAACATGAGGTAGAGGATGGAAGCATTAGTTGCAGTGCCAGATCTCAAACAGAAATAACACAGATCATTGTCCATACCGCTGTGCAAAGAGGTAAATCAGCTAGACTTCACAAAGTTTCTTAGATCCTCTTTACCTAAAGGACCGCACATGAAATTCTGGCACTTGCACCCAAAAAGCGTGCACCAAATCTAAGATCCCAGATTATTCCCGACCCACAGTCAATTAAAAAAAAACTGAAAACATTGGTGCACATTTAGCAATCTGATACAAGGATGTGTGACTACAAATGCCAACCCCCTTGGATTATCCGAATTATAAAGACACATCATAGACCAAAGATCATTTGTTGCAAAAATAAGCAGCAAAACAAACCCACAATCCAGGGGAAACAGAAACCAGAACATCTCTGTTTTCTTTCCACAACATGGCACTCTTCCATGCTCAGCCACCCAGTCAAGGTTCACTGGAGAATGGTTCTATTTGTGTAAACATACCTTGCCTGTAGATAAAAAGGAACCCAGTACAACAATCAATCGGCATCTTAATGGACAGAATCATGACGACATTGATCCTAGAAACAATAGACTGGGAATGAAATGATAGAGTCTGGGTTTTAAAGTCCTATGACTGGATTTCACACTGTTTAAATCCCTCATCTCATTACTTACCTCTCCATCTTCTACCATTGTACAATAATCACACAGCCCACATCTCACACAGCAGAGATTTGCCTGCAAATAAAAAAAATGACCTACATGGAGCAAGGCTACTGCAAACATTTTTAGCAATAGCATGCAAATGCCCATTCATGCAGCTAATGATACTTCACAGTGCTGACATTTCAACTGCTTGATCTTGGGCTATGCCCTTTGGATAAAACAAAGGTGCATTTTTCTCTCCCACACACAAAGTAGAATTGTACAAGCACCCAGGATTTAGGTACTTCTGGCCAGCACACATCCACATCTGAGAAATTTGCATCTGGCTTCTTCTCTATCCCGCCAATGCCACTTAAACCCTCTTTTGGGGGCCTGTGGCTTAGTGCCAATGAGGGTTGCTGCCTAATTTCCATCCTCCCTCTCTGGTGGCGTTACTTACTCATACAACTGATGTTGCATACAAGAATAAGCTAGTACCTATATCGCAGCTAGTACCTGCTACATCCCTGTGGTTTGTGGTGCTGTTTCCCAGCTCTGCCATCAAGTTTGAGGCTCCACGTGGCTGCTCCATGAGCCAGGCCTCAGGCAGGGCCCTCCCATGACTGAGGTAGCCGGCGCTTACTGTCAGCTGCTACAGTAGGACTCGACGCAATCAGCGCTTAACTCCTGGTAACATGTTTCTACAACAACACAGGCTCTCTAATCAAACAAAGGCTTGTGGTGGGTGTTTTAAGCACATATTCAAGCTAGTAACATTTTTTTACTCCTGCTACATCTATTGCTCAAAAGACCTGGTATTCCACATATATAGGTACAAGAAATCTCTATATCAAAGGGCTTCTAAACTGATGTAATTTAAATAACTGCTACCCCACATAACATTGCACACCTGCTATGTTATGAAACAGCTTCTTGAGCCACTCGTCTATGAATAGATTTTTCTAAAGTACCCCAACCTACTTGCACTAGCTTTGTACAATTCTATATCATAGAAACCAAGTTACCCATTACCCAATAAAATGTCAAATTAAGGATGTTCCTTAATCTCCATCCAACACTCTTAAAGAAAGAAAAGTGATTCACCTACGCCGAAGGAAGAATCACTTAACTCAAACATGCATGTTATACTTACCAAAATCAGAGCCTTGCGACTATTTATGGAAGCTACAAATGGCAAACTGCAGCAGCTTGATGACAAATGGCCAACATTTGAATCAAGGATAACAGAAGTTGAGAGACGAGTCAGTGATTCCGAAGCTGTTTTAGCCAAAGTACAAACACAGTTAAATCCCTGGAAAAACACACAGAAAACATGGAAAACTGAAACAGAAGAAATAATCTGCATATTGTGGGCCTTCCTGAGGGTATTGAAGGAGATAATGCAATCCTACTCCTCAACAATATGCATACTACACTTCTGGACTTACCAACGTCAGCCCAACTCAACATCCGAAGAGCCCACTGTGTGGCCCCAATCAACTTGATGCAATCTTCTAGCCATTCCTCCGGGAACACTCATATTTGCATTATTAGATTCCACACATGTTCTGTTAACTCTTCTGGAAAGGCAAGAATATTTTTACTACCCAGCATGTTTCTAGCATCGCAGCTGCCAGAAGAAAATAACTATTGGACCTCAGACAAGCCTTAAAGCAGCTAAATGCAAGATACGTCATGATTCACCCAGTTACACTTAAAGTAAACTTCAATGGACATACCACCACTTTTCAAAACCCAATCGACCTAAGACACTTCATTCAAAACCAAAAGAGAGAAGAAATTGATATTTCAAGACCTACAGTTTCATGTACATCAAATATCTATGATTAACTTGCCACAATAGATCTTTATTGTTCTGTCATTCACTGGTGTGGGATGCCGGTGTCTGTTCAATTGCACTCCAGCCTGCCTTTTTCTTTTTACTCGACATGGATCGGTGTGGTTGTATCCTGTTAGCCACAACCATTTTTTATGTCCTTTATTTTTATGGTGATATATCATCCATGTTGATTTTGTTTGTCTTCCCATCTTCCTTTTGCGTCCCTCCCTCTCGGTCTTCTCCACGTGCGCCTGCATATCCAATTTCTCATGCATAAAAATGACCTATTAAGATATTTGTATCTTTCTACTGTAAACAATGACATTCAATGTTACTTCTTGGAATGTTAAAGGATTGCATAACCCTGTTAAGAGACAGAAGATATTATCACACCGACCTAGAGCTAAGCAACCTATTGCCTGTATTCAGGAGATGCGCCTCTCACAAGCAGAAGCTGCCAAACTCAAACGGCATCGGGTAGCGTAAGTGATTTCAAACTGGCACACACCCAAGTCACGCCCAGCGTGTAGTGCGCAAATGAAACCCTTATTTATTTTATTTATAAGTTCAATATTCTGAACGATATAGAACTCATATCACACCTTTCTCCTGAGACCCCCTCGGTTTGCAAAGGTAAATATTTATTTATCAAATTTAGATCACAATATATTTTAATAGGTAAACAACAATCACCAATGGGGTGACAGAACACTGAATAATGTATTTAATGCACGAGTAGTCAAATAATAAACACAAAAACAAATGCAGCACAGAGAATACTACTGTTGTGTTGGTTTGGAACAGATAGCACTATGGTTAGAGGTTCCCCCTGCAACATCCCTCAACCCACCAATAGGCAAATTAAATAGATGTGAGGAGAGAGCAGGTATTCAGGAATAACACAAATCAAACAGAATGTCACTCCCACCTTCCCCCTTCAAACACAAGAGAAAAACAGAATTGACTTTTCAACTGTCAGCATGGCATTGAAATTGTCTTTGGAATTGGCTGAGCAAATACACCAAATGTGGTCAAAAATACTTAAATTGTTATAAATTCCTATAGGAGCTGTTTGAACAGATGCAAACAATCACAGGCAATGATTTAGTCAGAAGAAAACATTTGAAATCTCAAAATCAAAGTAGAAAATAATTTAAAGCTAATTCACACGTGTAAAACCTTTCAGAATTTCAATTTGCGTCAAACCTGTCCTTGCACAATTTTCGCTATAACAGGTGAATCGCACTGTTTTGCACTGATGAGAAAAGAGTCAGCGCAAAGATAGTTCTAGCAATACTATGGTTCTGAATTAAAGATGGGATGGGTTTGAGATCGGGATCATACAATGCAGATATATCATGGGTCACTGTTCTTCCTATTAATACTGTTCTTCCTATTAATACTCACAGAATAAGTTAATAAATTGGACCGTCAGTTCTGGTCATGGATTGGGTTTGGTCTATCAAGGAAGGACAGCACAGGACTGGATCAGCTAGGCCGGTCACTGCATTTGCACAGGATCTGTCCTTCTTGTTTGTGAGTATCTCAAATCAGCTGGATAGCGAGTTCCTCAAGCAAGCCTTATGGTAGCAAGCCACAGATTTTCAGGATATTAGTTCAGAAGGCCTTCTCACACCACAGCGCTTCACTGGGTTGCAAGAATAAGTTAGAGAATTTAAGTCTTGCAGAAAGTCAATAGTTCTCTACTGCTGGCAAGAGTCTTGGCATCTGGATCTGGAAAGATGTTAAAGCTGGATGTAGAATGCTGGATCAGAGTGCTTTTCCGGAATCAGGAAAGTGAGTGGATCAGTGAGTCCCTATGTGTTGTCAGCTGTCTCTATTTATCCTTTCAAATGACATAACAAAATGGGTGTATGGGCCGGCTTAACTGAGCATGCCCCTGTGAGCTAGGATTGGATCAAAGCCTCATCTCCGCCTTGCCTCTGAGCGATTGGATTAGGGCCGCATGATGTCACATTTTATGGTTTGCTTTACAGTCCTTAGACACCTCCCTTTAGCCACTGGTCTCAAAATCAGATTTAATCATAAATACATATTTCTACATTGGTCACCTTTATACAAATCCCACACAAAGATTCCATATTTTATGTAGTAGCTGTTCCTCAAAATCCCACAGCTGTGGGATCTTGTTTCATCTTTCTACAGAATTATGTCCTTTTCATCATGAACACAATTTCCAAACTTTCTGCAACGTTCCACAGATGTGTGTGTTTAGCATAGAGATGTGTGTTTAAAGTTTCACAATTTTAGCATTAACACATTTCACATAAAACCACATATATTGCCATTCCTGTCCAGAATATGTTACACAGTTCTACCGCCTCTTAAAACATGCAGTCAAAAATTAGACTAAAGGATCTGTTCTTTTTATATTTTTCACCACTTGGAATCACAAGTTATGAGTCTTTAAAAATTGTTAATTGTTCATTCTTAACAGCAAATGGTCCTGCCCCTTTGTCTCTCCCTGCAGTCCAGGAGCAACCCCCTCCCTTGGGGAGTTCCTCCCAGGAGTAGTTTACTATCCCTTTCACACCTTAGTTTCCTGGGCTGAAGGCTCTGCTATTGTTCATTCTCTTTCTGTAGAAAACAGTCTGGGCTAACCCACAATTATCATCTCCCAGTGAGTTTCTGCTGAGAGGATTTCCCCTCCCCTTGGAAGAAACTTGTTTTTCCACTTCCAAAGGGTTGCAGCTCAGCCAGGCTAATTTATTCTTAATTAAGAATCCAGCAGAAAACAAACTTGTTGCATCAAATCAATCACATGCATACATTACTTTCTTAGCTTTAAATCTGTGGGATAAAAAACACAACTAAGAGCTGTATTCCTTTTAGCAAGAATTCTTTAATGTTTGCTAATCCTGCAGTTGAAGTTTCATCAGGAGCTCATCTGACAGCTGTCATTCACAGGTAGCCCAGGGTACTGCACCCAGATTTTCACAGGGGCTGTCAGTTTACAGACAATCCAGTTTTTCTGAAGAAATGTTTTACTCTTTACACTTTAGGACTTCATATATTTGCCGTGCTTCATTAAATTACATGAATTTTAGCACCAAGCAAGATTTTAAATGTTGAGAAGTGTTGTGTATAGGCATTTTGGAGTTTTTAGCAACAAAGCAAATGTCCTTTATAGGCACATTTTGGAGTTTCACTTGCAAAGTGCAGCTTCTCGTTCTGCACTCTGTTTGCTGGTCATGGAACCCACTGGCACATCTTCTGTAGTGTGTGCTCTATCCCACCACAAATGCACCATGGGTGGCTGGTTGTGCATCCATCTATATGTTGTGTTGCAGAACGTGTTTTTGTAGGTTTTTTCTGCGCACAAGGGTTTTACCGTCATTGCTGCAGATTCTTGCCCCATAACTATCAGAGTGATGCCGCATAGCACAGCGCAGTGGGTCAATACATCCCACAGATCCCCCCTCCTGACTTGGCTTTGAATTCCAGTGGAGGGGGAGTCGGGAAATTGGGATGTTCTTTTCTGTCCGTGTGGTGAAATTCAGCTGCTTCTCCCATCAGTGACTGAGGCGACATGCTCTCCTCGCTGGTTCTGTTTGGGAGTATTGAGCGGCACTCCAGATTCCTTAGGTCTTTCCTCCCGGTCCCCCAGTGGTCCTCCTTGATGATTCTTTGGATAATCTTTAGTCCAAATGCTAGAAAATAGAACATAGCATGGTTATGGAAATGTTCCCACTACTGTGTTCACACATCTGCGGGGGATGTCAGCAATGGGAAAGACACTTGCATTCTTTAACAATTGGCAATATTTCCCATCTATTCTTCTGTGATCTTTTACTCATTTTCTTCGGTGCAATCAATGAAGATTAATAATTTTTCTAGGTGTCCGGAACTTCCCCCTCTGGTTTCTGGTAAGCCCTTCTATTTGCCGCAAAGTATGCCTGGGGTGGCAACTTTTCAGCTGGTTTATGTGGACCCACTTGTCTTCCCCTTCTGTCAAACTGCCTTTGGGGATGCAGATTCTGTAGGCGACTGGTGAGATTCTGTCCACAATTCCAAAAGGACCCGCCAAGTTGGGAGAAATTTGCACTCTTTGGCTTGGTTCCTTTGTAAATTGTACAAGTAGACCCAGTCTCCTACTTGATATTCCTTTTTAGTTGTCTTAATATCATAGTCGGTGTTCATACTGTCTGCAGATCTTTCTCGATTCTGCTGAGCATAGGCAAAAGCATGCAGAAGGTGTTTTCTCAGATTCTCAACATACTCATGAGCTGTGGAGGCATTTATCAAGGTCTGCTCTTGGGTTCTGTAGAGCAGATGCTGGGGTAGCACCATCCTTCGTCCAGTCATCAGCTCAAATGGAGACATTTTTGTTGCAGAAAAAGGGGTAGATCTGATGGCAATCAGGACAAGGGTTAATCGAATGTCCCAACTTGGCCCAGAATCTGCCACAAACATTTATAATATGCTCACAATAGTTTTATTGTACCTCTCCACTCCACCACTAGAGGACTGCCAGTAGGCAATGTGTAGTTTCCTTGTGACCCCAAGTATCTCCCACATCTTTGTCATCCCTTCGCTGATGAAGTGGCTACCTCGGTCTGACTCAATCCTTTGGGGTAGTCCAAAAAGTGAGAAGATGTGATTGATCATCAGGGCAGCTGCTGTTTCTGCCTTGCAATTTGGGGCTGGGAGATATTCCACCCATTTAGTAAACAAGAAGGTGACGGTCAACATGTACTTGTTCCCCCTAGAGGACCGTATCACGGGCCCGATAAAATAGACTTGCAAATCTCAACAAGGCAGTGTCATCCCCCTCTTTTGGAAGGGAGCACGTGTGTGAGTGATGTTGGCTGAAATTGTGCACTTACAAGACACCCCTTCAAGTATTGGTCGAGGTCCTGCCACATGTGTGGCCAGTAGGCAACCTCTTGCAAGATTTCTAATGTTGTATGAAACCCCTGATGACCGGCTGTGGCTGCATCATGGGCGTGATTTAGCATCAGGCTTCGGAATTAGGTAGGGACCACCCACTGGTCATGGCCAGATATGGATCTCCTCACCAACAAACCGTCTTGGATTCGGAACATTTTTGGACATTTCATCAACACTCTGAGGTCCTCTTTCCCAATGTAATCGGTATCCATCAGGGGAAAGTTCACAGGGTCCTCAATGTGTTGATAAAACGTACCAATTATTGGATCCCCTTTTTGAGCCGTAATCAAATCAGCATATGGGGTATCCTTACTCCATTCTGCAGTTGAGAGTTAATTGTGATAATTTGTCTCAGACCTAGTGATAGCAGGGACCTGGATTTTCCCCAACGGGGACACGATCTCAAGTAGATCCCCTTGGATGGCTCCGGTTTTGGCCAGCTGATCAGCTAGGTCATTTCTAGTTTTGTCTGGTCCCTCTACTTTAGAATGACCCTTGATCTTTTTCCAGTAGATGTTCATCCCATTCGAGGTGACCATATCATCAATATTTTGTATTAATTTTCCATGTTTTAATGGTTTATTATTAGCACATAGCATGCCTCTGGTTTTCCAATAAACCAGGTGCTCGACGAACCCGTTCCATACATAATCTGAATAAGTGATTATGACCAGTTCGTGAAGTTGGTGTTGGACAGCAGGGAGGATGGCTTGATTCACAGCCATCAGCTCTGCCACTTGACTAATTCGGGGACCGATTTTGTACCCAGCGGAGGATTCTGGGGCATCATTCACCCATGCATTCCCCACGCCGGCCACAAGTTCCTTTTCCCCATTGTTGTCAACATGGTAGGAACACCCATCCACATAGACAGTGGACATTCCCTCACACTGGTCTTCTTCACAGACTTTGTGTGGGGAATTAAGGTATGCCTCCATGTTGTCCTTGATTTTAAGACTTTCGTCCTCGAGACAGTTTTTTCTGGCACAATCGTGCAAGTCAGCCAGACCTTGCACCAGGGGACTCTTCTTGTTATCGCCATATCTGACCTCCACAGGAAAGCCTTGTATTGACAGAATCCAGGAAGTCATTTGGGAATTACTCACATTTCCGGCCCAGATTCTGTCACTTTGAAGATATTGCCAAGGTTGGTGTGGAGTCTCCACTATGATGTGTTCCCCTTGGATAAACGGGTGGTAATTCTTCAATGCCCACACCATTGCCCGGAGTGTCTTCTCACAATCGTTGAATTTTCCCTCCACAGAGGATAAAGTCGTACTGGCGTAGGAGATTACTTTATTGACCTTGTTATGTTTTTGATATAATACTGCAGTCAAGCATGTATTTGAGAACCCTGTCTCCAAGAAGAACTCCTTGTTTTGACAGGGTAAGCTAGGCAAGGCACTTGTGAGAGGCTTCTTTTGAGTTGTCTTACTGCCTCGGCTTGTTCTGGAGCCCACTCCCACTTGACCCCCCCTTCAACAGATGGATCAGGGGTCTCATGATCTCTGCATAGTCCCCAATGAACTTTCTGCTGTAATTAGTCAGTCCAAGGAGGCTCCTAAGTTCCTGCAGAGTTGTGGGGTCTTTTAGTTTCTGGAGTGCTTCTACTTTCTTTTCCTGGGGACAGAGGCCCTCAGGAGTTATCTCATGCCCCAAGAAAATGACATGGGTCCTGCACCACTGTGCCTTTTAGAAAGAGAGTTTTGCTCCAGCAACCCTCTACTTTGTCACAGCATAACGGATCTCCGCTATGTGTTCCTGTCATGACGACTCTGAGGGGGCACGAGTTGTGCCACAAGCAAGCTCCCACCAGAACCCGGAGGGCCTTAAAACCACTGCAAAAGGGCTTCTAGAGCCAGTCCTGGCGCCTTTGGCACCAGGCACACATGTAGGGTGGAAGGGCTGTTCAAACTAGGTCCCATTTATGTACATGGGCCTTTAAATCCAACATGGAAGCACCCACACAGTCTAGTTCTAAGAACCAAGCCATGTGGTCTAGTGTTTTGGGTGTGACAGGCCTGGAACAACTTTCCCCGGTACTACTTTACCTGGGCTATATAAACCACACCCTGACTGCAGAACATGCTTTGTGTTATTCTGCAACCAGCAGCGTGACACTCACTGTGTCCAGCTCCTGGTCTTCAGCATCTTCCTGTAATCCTGCAAGAACAAGAACAAGATTATTCTGTTTTACCTGAGAAAATACCATCAGCATCTCAACTGGGCTGCAATCTGTGGAAACCGAGAGAAGAAGAAACATCACTCAGCTAGCTTAAGGACTTCCGGCCAACCGCTACCACAGCTGCTGTTCTAGCACAGCTGCTGTTCGAACATTGCGACCTGCAATAACGAGAAAGAGAAAAACAATATTAGAAGGCACGCTTCCAAAACATTTAATTTCATCAGTCTTACTTGAATTCCATTGCGCTACGCCACGCTTCCATCCGGAGCACCACAGCAAAATCTGCAAAGGAAAAGAGACATATTCAGGTTAGCTTTCAATATTAAACAGCCGCACAGCGCTGTACAACCTTAACGGATTGTGGGGGCCTGTTTTTCATTGCGCTCTCATCCACTCCTAGCACCACAGTGGCCTGTGAGGAGAAGAAGAAGAAAACACAGGTTAGCTTTAAAAGACAATAAAGGCACTGCACTTCACGCTTTCTCTTACCTAGAAAATGTGCCTCTCCATCTGGCAGGCCAGCATCAAGACCTTTGCACCTGAAGAAGAAGATAAAGACATTAAAGAATTCCCACCATAAACAGAACAAAGACTTACAATTAACAAACCTACCTGCCTACCAGCAGATTCGGGGTCACAGAAGGCCTGGGCCCAAGGAAGGCGTACTGCACCAGTGAAGCAACTCGGGCGGCTCTCCAACAAATATCAAGCACCCCTGCACAAGAAACGTAGAACGAATAGCTCACCCTACCTAAGATTCATTATTCAGCACTGGGCAACTACGCATCCAGGGTTCCAGATCTCAGAGCCTTCCAGACGCTCCCGGGGATATCAGGTGAGCGTAACAGTTCCTCCACAGTTGAGCTTTTGATTAGAACATCATCTACATAGGCTAGGTTACCCCTTTCACCCAAGTCGGGCATGGCCTTATGCAGAAAGATGTAAAATTCATTGCCGGATTTGATGTATCCAAAGGGAGTCCGGGTCCAAGTGTACTGCTGCCCCCCGAAGGTAATATGAAACAAATTGGTGGCGTCCTGCCACATATATTTCTAACAATTGTTCTTTACATTACGATTTGTTGCAAAGATTCTCACATTTCACACGCTAAGTATCAGAGGAGCTGTGTACTCATAATAGTTAAAGTGCAGGGATACAAAAAAAGAGAAAGAAAGAATATCGCAGGTGACTGTTGGCTTATTTATTCAGCTAATGTCACAAAAGAACTGGGTTTAGTTTCCAATAGTGTTTAAATAGCTTTTTTGAACAACACTTGCCTAACATTTGGCAAACATGTAGAAAAGAGAACAAATAAAGAGCAGACTAAAGCCACAATTCAAATTTCTCAAAGCATGATCATACATTTGCTGAAACATGTACATAAAAGCAGAATAGTTTTGCAGCAGTTATGTACAGAGATACACATAAAGTATGAAGCATGAAATTGTAGTTAATGAACTGGAGTTTTGTCTTCACAAAAAAGTCATCCTGATAGTTGTTTCAAATGATGTACTGGATGTCTTGTTACGGGGAGATAACCAAGTCTTACTGAAGGTAAATGCCAGCTTGTATTGGTCCTCCATACTGACAGGTACAGTCCAGAACACATTGGTCAGGTCAATGGCAGTGTATACCTTTGACTCCTGGATCTGGGCCAGCCCTTGGTCAGTGTAGGGAAGAGGCCATGGGGAAGTATGGATCCATTTGTTGAGCTCCCTTAGGTTAGCACAGAGTCTCCACTCTCTGTTTGGTTTCAAAATCCCCAGCACCTGATCATTGAAGGTGCTGTGGACTGGACAAATTATCCCATGGGACTCAAGGTTCTTAATTATTTCATTAAGGGACTCCATTGATGCGAGAGGCAAGCGATATTGCTTCACAAACACTGGAGTCATGCCAGGGTCCGTGGGAATTGTTGTTGTGTGGACGTTGGTGCGACCACAGTCATATGAGTCCACTGCAAAGAGATCTTGAAAATCTAAGAAAACTTGTTTACATTTTTGCTTTTGCTCCAGAGTCTCACAGGCATCAGCTAGGTTGACTCTCTCTTCAACCATCTGCCTGAAGCCCGGAAAGACTTCTGGTTGGCTATCTCAGTGGCCTTCTCCAGCTGGGTGGACAAGTCCCTGGTCAAAGTACTGACTTGGACTGATGGCTTCAGGTGGGGAAGGCAGTCCTGGTGAACTTGAAAGATCACCTCATCCCTCCTGAAGTCACACGTCACATCATCCTTACCATAAGGGCAGGAAGAGTACACCAGGAAATTCCCCCCATGCCGGGTGAATATCCTGTCTGGTGTTGTGTCATTGTCGCTATCACTGTCAAAACAGTCATTGGGGATTGGTCCTACCAGTTTACATAATTCTATGGAAAAATGTCAGTTATCAACCGCCATTCCAATAATGGTGCCTTGGCCCAGAGTGATACTCCTAAGGTTGCTGTTATCCACCTCTATTGGAATGGTTTTGTGTTCTGTATTGACTAGTGGTGTTGCTGTTGGAAATGAGCATTAAGATGAACACAGGCATCAGGATTTTTCAGTTTCTGTCCTCTTTTAATTTTTACTTCAAGTGAGAATTGTCGGGTCCGTTCTGGGATGGTGACTTCCTCTCCAATCTGAATTTCAACTGCATATGGCAGCAGTTGAGCTGACCGAAATGCTTTCTCTGGGTCATCAAAGTCCATGGGATTACCCGCTAATCGGGACCAAGCTTTGAAGTGTATTAGGTCCAAACTAATGGCAAGCGATTGAGAATGTCACTGCCTAAATAAAATGCAGCAGGGACATCTCGCACGACCCAACAATTATGAACCATGCTTTTGTTGCCTATGGAAATTTTGAGCATACACCTACTAGGCAGGTGATGTTTGGAATTGGGCGTTTCCAGGTCCATTTCCCATTTGTCTATCAATCTAAATGTGGGAATGCCTGGATCTTTTGGGAGTTTTCGGAACATGGCTTCGCTGATGGAGCTCTTACTATTGTTCACACACACTGGCGAGAACAGAGGCCTTCCCCTCTTTTAACTGAATACGGATGAACGACTGTTCTCCAATTTTCTGAATGTCAGCCCAGCTCTGAGCTGATTTCTCATCATTTTGGACTATAGGAGTGGCTTTTTCTGATTGTGAATTTGTATAGAATTTCTGAGTATTCCCTTCCAGTGTGGAATGCCACTTAAGACTGGAAGGAAGGTTGATTTTCAGAAACAGAGAGGACTTCCCATCACCAGTTTGTTGTCCTACTGCAATTACTGTCATGTCAGGGATTTGATTATTTTGGAAATCAAATTCAATTTGGTCAGGTTTTTGTTCAACCATGTGGCATGTGCCGTTTAAACTAACATGGTTGACACTATGTTTTAGTTTGATTGGTCAGTTAGTCTGGGTCCATAGGACCTTGTTTACACAATCTAAGAGGGGAGGCAATCTATGCAGGATGTCATTCCCTAGTAAACATAGTGTGCCCTCGGGAGTCACAACTATGACCGGTTGCTTCACCTTTTGGTGTTCAATTTTAATGTCTAAATCCAAAGTCCCCTTGACAGGAATTTCATTCCCATCGAAGTTCTGAAGTTGTCCAGGAAGAGGGGTGAGAGGGATTTGGTATTTCTCCCCCTTCCTGAATTCAGCTGATCAAAGTCCCTTTTTGACAGAAGGGTGGCTTGGGATCCAGTGTCCACCAGTGCCAAAAATGTACATTGCCCCTGTATTTGGACCGGGGCATAAAATCTTCCCTCCTTCTCCTCAAGGGGGCAAAGATAATGCGCATTTTTGGCCAATTGATTGGTTAATTTCTTTGCTCTGGATTCTGACAGAGTGATTTGAGCAGGATTTTGTTTAGGATCTTGGGAACCTGTAAGAAAAAGGTGACAGTTGGATATGGGGGGAGTTTTGGGCTCCTCTAGTTCTGATTCTGAGTTGCCCCCCCCGTTTTTGGAGGCAGTCACTAGAATTGGTTTGAACACGGTTATTTTCTTGCTGGTCATTCTGGGGTTCAATGTTGGGCGGTTTTAACTCGGTCCCCACATCTACACAGTCTTGATCAGGATTTCTTGGGACCCATTTTTCTTTGGAAGGAGTTCCCCCATCCTTGAAGGAGAAGATCCTTTTCCCAGAATCCTCTGAGGACCCCTCTCCTTCAAATTGGAAGATTCTAACCTCCTCCACAAAATGGGTCTTTTTAGGCTCTTTATTTCCCCCACCCGGCCTCTGTTCCTTAGGTTGCAGATTATTGGGGGCAAGGGATTCTTGTTCCGGTTCCTGGGTTTCCAGGGGCTTTTCACAAGTGGGGAAGGAAGCTTCTTCTAAGGCTTTTCACCCCCCTTCACCCTGTGCCTCCTCCCTGGGAACCAGTGGGTTGTTGGGGTTCTCTCCCCATCATTGCTCTGGAGCACCAGACCCTTGATTTGAGAGGTTCTGGGCTGCCATGTTCATCTGAGGGTTCTGCTGAGCCCTCAACATGCGACCCATATCCTGTGCCAAGTTCTGGATCTTGCGCTCCAGTTGGGACACCCGCTCTGGCTGGTATGGGGTTCTCTTGTCCACCCTAGGTTGATCACGCGAAGAGTAACTATCCCTTCTCCCATAATACCCTTGGTTGGGATAGTTTTGGTACCCCTCCACCCCTGGCCTCCCAAAAACAAATGCAGCACAGAGAAGAATACTGTTGTGTTGGTTTGGAACAGATAGCACTATGGTTAGAGGCTCCCCGTGCAACACCTTTCAACCCACCAATAGGCAAATTAAATAGATGTGAGGAGAGAGCTGGTATTCAGGAATAACACAAATCAAACAGAATGTCACTCCCACCTTCCCCCTTCAAACACAAGAGAAAAACGGAATTGACTTTTCAACTGTCAGCATGGATTTGAAATTGTCTATGGAATTGGCTGAGCAAACACACCAAATGTGGTCAAAAATACTTAAATCTTTATAGAGGATTTCCCCTCCCCTTGGAAGAAACCTGTTTCTCCACTTCCAAAGGGTTGCAGCTCAGCCAGGCTTATTTATTCTTAATTAAAAATCCAGCAGAAACCAAACTTGTTTCATCAAATTACATAAATACATTACTTTCTTAGCTTTAAATCCGTGGGATCAAAAACACAACTAAGATCTGTATTCCTTTTAGCAACAATTCTTTTATGTTTGCTAATCCAACAGGCTTTTAGTTTAAATACTTTGAAGTTTCATCAGGAGCTCATCTGACAGCTGTCATTCACAGGTAGCCCAGGGTACTGCACCCAGATTTGGACAGGGGCTGTCAGTTTACAGAGAATCCAGTTTTTCTGAAGAAATGTTTTACTTTTTACACTTTAGGACTTTATATATTCACCATGCTTCATTAGATTACATTAATTTTAGCACCAAGCAAGATTTTAAATGTTGAGAAGTGTTGTGTATAGGCATTTTGGAGTTTTTAGCAACAATGCAAATGTCCTTTATAGGCCATTTTGGAGTTTCATTTGCAAAGCGCTGCTTCTCTTTCTGCACTCTGTTTGCTGGTCATGGAGCCCACTGGCACATTTTCTGTAGTGTGTGCTCTATCCCACCACACATGCACCATGGGTGGCAGGTTGTGCACCCTTCTTTTTGTTGTGTTGCAGAACGTGGTTTTTGTAGGTTTTCTTCCATGCACAAGGGTTTTACCGCCATTGTTGCAGTTTCTTGCCCCATAACTATCCGAGTGATACCACATAGCACAGCAGAGTGGGTCAATACATCCCACAGATGGTCATGTTTTTTCCAGTGCATCAAATGGGAAAAAGAACAGAGTCATCACTTTGATTTAGAAGGTTTTCAAATATAAAGTAATAGCGAACAAATTTGATGACATCGGTAGATGGGTTTCAGTTATAATTTCAGTCAACTCCAAGAAACATACTTACCATCTTAAATGTCTATGGTCCAACATTGCTCCGATCCCTCCTTTTGGTTACAACTTAAAAATCGCATATTTAGATGTAACGCTAAAAATCCCATTGTATGTAATGATTGTAATGACATTATGGATCTGTTCTTAGACAGGAAATCCACTGTTCACTTTAAAAATATAAAATCTCATATGCAGTTTGCGAAATGCATCTCAGAGTTAGGCCTAGTTGATGCCTGGTGTATCACGCACCCTGCTGATTTAGAATATACCTTCTTTTCTAATCCCCACAAGACTTTATCAAGGTTAGGTTATATATTCATTCTGAAATCTTCAACTAGTTGTCCTAAAGATGCCAAAATTGAGTGTATATCATTATCTGATCATGCTCCAGTACACATTCAATTAGGAACCTCACAGGATACTTGCAAATGGAATAGGTGGAGATACAATTCAGCCCTCTTGGAATACACATTATTTACATCCTTTATTACCCAACAGCAGCATAACGTTTTCTTAGAAAACAAAAGTCAAGACACACCAGTTGTTAACAATTGGGATACTTACAAACCGGTTCTTAAAGGGTGCATCATATCCTTTGCTACAAATAGAAAGAAGAAACTTAAACAAGAATCAGAAAATATTCTCACACAATTTAAGACCTTAGAATCCCAATACACATGCACCAACTCAGAAGTGACTCTAAATAATATTATGAATCTCAGACTACAATACAATAAGATGGTCACACAATATTTCTGCACTAATCTCTTAAAATACAAAGCAAATATGTATTAATGTTCTAATAGATCACGTAAATCTCTAGCGTCATACCTAAAATTCAAACACAATTGCAGTTATTAAAGACCAGTCGGGAAATAGGATCTTTTCAGATAAGGATATTATTAAAGCTTTTTCCAACTTTTACCAAATGTTATACACATCTGAATCCCGTCCTAATAACACACATAATCAGATTTCTTTTCAAAATATACCTTACACTACGTACCCCGAAGTTAACTTACAAACTCTCAATGCCCCTATTTCTTCTAAAGAAATCTACAAAGCGATGAAAGATTTTAAAAAGAGAAATCCCAGTCCCTGATGTTTTTTCCACTGATTTGGTTTGTGCATTTTGATAACCTTGTGGTACACAAACTTAGTGAGCTTTTCTCTCAATTCACCTTAAATAATAAAGCACAGGGCTCTTTTTTAGAAGCCATGCTCCTAGTTTTCCATAAGCTCAATAAAGATCCGAAATACCTCAGAGCTATAGACCTATATCACTCATTTATACAGACTGCACAATCTTTGCTAAAATCTTAGCTAACAGACTCCTTCCCCTATTACCCAAATTAATTAAACCAGACCAAGTGGGTTATATAAAAGGTAGACTATCCTCCTCAAACATGAGACTATTCTTAAATATCCTAGACAAAATGTATGGCTCCACGATCCCTATGCTGCAGCAGCTTTAGACGTTGAAAAAGCCTTTGATCGGGTGGAATGGAACAACATGTTGGAAGCTCTTAAGTGGCATGGGTTTGAAACCCCAATCTCTCTATGATATAGGTAGTGGTTTATTCAATTCCCAACGCAACTGTTTTTGTTAATGGTCAAATGTCCTCATACTTTCCCTTATTTAGAGGCACACGCCAAAGATGCCCCATCTCCCCACTCCTTTTAATTTTAGCCTTAGAACCTTTCCTAGAAGGAATTAGACAACATTACTATTTTAAAGGTATACAGTGTGGTGACACACATATTAAATCAGCAGCTTACCCAAAGGATGCGTTATTATTCCTTAAAGACCTGGATATATCTTTGCCACATCTCCTAAACCTTATCTTCCAATTCCCTTTAGCTTCAGGATATAAACTAATCACATATAAATAAAAAATTCTGCCTCTTAACGTACATTCTACCAAACATCACATCCAATCTTCGGGAATGAATTGGTGTCCTAATGGAATTATCTCAGCATACAAATTTCCTCCTCTCTTAAATACATTACCAAAAGCAACACTGAATCTATACTCTCTAAAACAAATGAACTTATGAACCCCTGGTCCCCTCCTCACTTGTCCTGGTGGGGCAGACTAGAATCTATTATAATGATGATATCCCCAATCATTCTTTACCCTCTATCTATGCTGCCAATCCCCCTTCCATCCTCTTTCTTTAGATCCATAGGCTCCTGTATGACAAAATTCCTCTGGGGGGAAAAGAGACATAGACTATCCCTATGCAAAAGAAGCTAATACTTCATCAATTACCACAACCAAAGAAGAACCTATTACTCAAAGTAACTATCTGTTTTCAAATATAACTGGTGTAAATTGCTACGCAAATGTAGCAATGAATATTCTATTCAATTGCCACCAATTGTTGACAACATTTACTTACACAGTACAGACCAATTGTGTTTGCAAATGTCAGTACTTCATCGAAACGCAACAATCCTGACAACATGTATAGTGTTCATGGAATAAGACAAGAATTGGACTACTGTGCTGGAATGGTGAAGTTCACTATAAACTCACAAGAAGAGTTAACAAGAAGATTCACAAGAATGTCTAATGTACTTACTACAAGTACTGGAAAACAAAAACATACCTATAAATAAAATCTTCCAGATTTCATACATGTGGAAAGACACATGCACTCTCTGCAACAATGTGACTCAGGAACAAATCCCTAATGAGTGCTTCGTGTATGTATCCATACATAATTGTGAATCCGTTCCATTTCAGCAACTTGTACAAAATGCAAACAATTGTAGATTATGTACTACCTGCAATTCAGATAATCGCTCCACCTTACTAATACAAACACATAGTAAATAACTAATACTAATGCTTCTACGTTACAATGCAGATGGTGCCAAAAACAACTGCAAGTTGACTGGATTCACACATTGTCAAGTATCACTTGGTTAGAAAACCTTCACAACAATAGGTGTTATCTACCACACAGGAGCCACAACCAATGCAGGTCACTTCACTGCATATATTAAAAAGAAATGTGGATGGTTAAAATGTAATGATAGTACCATTACTCTAAAGCAGAGATTACCAGCAAATCTTACAAACACTTATTTAATCTTCTTAAAACCAAATATTTAATAACTAATCTGTACTTAAACATTAACACAACTTCAATTAAAAAACTATAAACTGTTAGATTAAGCCCGCAGGTATCTAACTGCCCCAAGATTCTATAACAACCAAACAGAAAAATGAATACCACTAAATTCTAACAAGAAATAAACAGTTAGAATACTCCTACAGGTATCTAACTGCCCCAAGATTTTGCAACAACCAAACAGATAAATCAATACCACTAAATTATGACAGAAAATAGACAGTTAGAATACGCCAATAGGTATCTAACTGCTCCAAAAATCTGCAACAAGCCAACAGATAGAACATCAGCCAGAAACAACAAGTGAACACTGAAAACAAACAGACAAATAGACTGTAGCATAACAATGACTATAGAAGACCCAATGATTTGAAAAACAAACACAGAACCTGAGCAAATTGCACAGTACACTGGTTTGTAAACTACTAAATATGAGGGTCCAAAAAAAGCTGAAATGTCTATTATGCAAAGTAGTAAGTCTTTATAAAATACATACACTAACATGCTCTTTTATTTTATCACAGAAATTGAAAAATAATATGTGCTCCAGTTACCCAACTCATGAAAAAAATATATCCAATCTCAAAAAATCAGACAGTAAGTATATTCTATTTATTTATTTATTTATTTCTTTGCATTTGTATAGCGCACCTGCAGCCCAGAGGCATCGTGGCGCTTGTTACATGCAGTGTATACGCATTTTCAGTTGGCAAGGTTACATGTGACCGAGAGGTACAAAATTCAGCAGTAATACATACACACAGTTTAGTCAGACATAAGAAAGCAATTGAGTGGTATTAGATGAAGAATTGCATTTTGATTGCTTTGGGGAAGGCTTGGTGGGACTCAATCATTCTTAGGTTGGGTACAAGGGCATTCCATTGTGTGACGGCTATCGTGGGAAAGCTGGATCCGCCTGCACAGGCCTTTTTGGTTTTAGGCACAAGGATGAGGTTAGAGTACCCCTCTCTAAGAGGTTTGTTTTGTTTATTATTTGTAGTGGGCACCTAACCCATGGGTAGCAGGGCTGCAGGAGCAACAAGAGGATTGTTAAGCTTAGGTTGCAGAGAACACAGTAGATAGACTCCAACCGATGTTACATTGCTGGAAGCATCAATACATTGAGAACCGATACAGCAGGTTATAATTACAAGGAAGTATCATTGGTTTACAGGTTATAAACAAGTCTAAGCATAGAGGATCAGTGAATAAACACAATTTACAGTATTTATCTTATAGTGCAGTATGGAAATACATTAGGTGTCATGTTCCTTAATCCAGAGCATAGTATTGGATCTGAATTGTGAGTGGGGAAGTCCTTCCCTGAGGGATGGTGGTAGGGAGTTCCAAAATTGCGCTGCTTTAACCGGAAAGCTGTTCCCCCCAGTCATAGCACGTTTGAATCTTGGCACCAGAATGAGGTTGGAATTGGCCTTTCTGGAGGGGGGGCAGGATACCTGTCTAGAGAATCTCGTTATCAGGTATTGAGGAGCAGCCTGGTGGAGGCATTTGTGAGTCAGAGAGACAGATTTAAGGAAAATGTTGTCTTTCGTTGAGAGCCAATTAACAGATCTTCTAGTCTCAGAAATGTGGGCTTTCTTCGGGAAGCTTGGGGCTGCTCTTAAAGCATTATTTTGTAAAAATTGAATTTTTTTCAAAATGTATTTATTACTGCCTACATAGAGAGCATTACAATAGTCCAACTCGGACAGGATCAACACTCTAGCTAAAGTGATACAGTTATTAGGTGAAAGGAATGGTTTGGCTGCTCTAATAAGTTTGCATGTATAAGACGTGGCAGATTCCATAGCATGTACTTGCTTTTTGAAGGTAAGTGTGGAGTCTAAGTAGAAGCTGAGGATTTAAACCTCCTTGGCTACGGTGATGTTGTTATTGTCAATTACAAAAGAAGAGTAGTTTTGGCCTTGTTTATTAAGGTTGGGTGTGGTACTTAGGATAAGGAGTTCCATAGAGGTACACTCAATTTACAAAGGCCAAATCCTTGTCATAATTCCCGGTCAGCGGGATGAGGATCTTGGTATCATCAGCATAGTTTGTGTAAGTGATACCCAGACCATCTAGATCATCGAAAAGGGGCTTTGTGAAAATGTTGTACAGAGTAGGGGAGACAAAGGAGCCCTGTGGCACGCCGCAGGAGATGGGCGTTGGGTCAGCAGCTGCTAGTGGGGAGAAGACTTGCATGGTTTGGTTATTGAGAAAGGATTGAATCCAGTCAGTTGCCTCTTGGGAAAAATGGGTTGCCGACTGTAAGTGGTTGCAGAGGATCTCGTGTTCAAGGTGGTGTTGAATTTGTTGGTACGCTATTTTATCAAGGATTTTGAGCAGGAAGGGCACTGTGGTGATAGGGCGGTAATTGGAGGGAGTGGAGGGATCTAGATTAGGTTTTTGTAAGGAGTGGGAGGACCCAAGATTGTTTCAAATTATTGGTTAGGGTGTCTGACATAAAGGATGCGTTTATTAGTTTGGTGATAAACGGGGAAGGTTCGAGAGCTGCATCTTTTATCAATTGTGCAGGGCATAGGTCCCCATGGCAATTCGAAGGTTTGAGAGTGAGAATGACTTTCTCAACCTCTTTGGTAGATACTTTGCGAAAGTTAAAGTGGGGAATAGGCACTGGTGGAGGCATTAGGATGAATTGTGACGTTGAAGAGTTAGTGTTGCTGGATATGGGAGTGGAGAAGAGGGAGTCTTTTTTATTACTAATCTTGGTTTGCAGGGAGGTAATTTTGTTAGCTAGGGCATTTTGTATACCTGTGCACCAATTTCTATCCTTAAGGCAAGAGTCTGGGATTTGGACAGGGCATTCTGCCTCTTCAGAATTACAAAGAGTTCTTTGGTGTTAGATTTGGCTTGAGAAATTCTGAGGTTATAGGAGGTTTGTTTAGCGAGGATGATTTCTTTTTTGTACTGGGAAGCTAGTTTTCTCAGCTGTTTCTTGTTATTTACTGAAGGATCTGATCTCCAGATTTTTTCACAACGTAGTTTCTCTTGTCTGATAGCCTTAAGGTGGGGAGATAACCAGGTATTCACGTGTTTGCGAGGTTTACTCTTTCTCATCTTCAGTGGTGCTATGTCGTCCAGGGCGTCCAGGGAAGATAGCATTACTTTATTATACAAGTCTACCATAGAAGAAGGATCTGTGTGGTCCGAGATGGAGTAAAGAGTAGGTAGGGTCAAGGGAATAAGGTTTTCAGGAGTAATGTTTCTTTTGTTTCTGGTCGGGGCAGCTGGAGCTATGCTGTCAGGTTGCGAGGGTGATACTGCCTCTAAAGAGAATGTGATCAAGTAATGATCAGACCAAGGCTGTGGCATTATAGATGGGACCGTAATTGGGCAATTATGCACAGCTAACCAGTCAAGGGTTCTACCTTTGATGTGAGTAAGATCTGTACTCTTTTGGGTGAAGCCTAATTCCTCTAAGTTGTTATTAATTAGTGTGGCATTAGCATCTAGAGGGTCGCTGAAACCTAGGTTGAAGTCTCCTATTATGATGCTTTGGGAGGAGTTCTTGAGGTTATTTGATAGGATGTTTGTTAGGTCTTCTTCAAAGGATCCTAAAGGGCCGGGAGGTCGGTATATGATGTGAATAGGTACACACTGCGTATTAGATAATGGTAATTTAGCAGTTATGGATTCACATGAACCTGTATTGTGGGATGGAGAAAGTTTCAATGTCAGGTTAGTTTTGGTTATTAAGGCAAGACCTCCACCATGAGAAGTGGTGCGATCAAGTCTTAGAAGGGTATAATCATCTGGTATGGCTAGCATAATTGCTGGACAAGCTGCCGGGTGAAGCCAGGATTTGGTAAAAGCTAGGAAGTCTAAATCTTCATTATGTAATAAATTGGCTATATCTGTTGCGTGGGCTACCATGGAGCGGGTATTTATAAGTGCACCCTTTGTCCCAGTCTGTACTGGTTTCAAGAGTGATGGCTGAGTTTTATGACTACCTTTCGGGCCGAGGATAGGCTCTCGGAAGAGTCTGCTATTAAGTTGGAGAGGATGCTGGGAATGGCTGGTGTTTTGCGGACTAGTGGTTGCATTACTTTGCACTGATTTAGTAAAAGGGTCATAGAGCCTTGGGAGTCTCTGTGGTGGTGTGTTTGACAATCCTCTGGACAAGGTATGGAGGGGCATCATCATGGAGGCATTTGTGTGCCAGGGTGAGTGTTTTGAAAATGATTCTCTGTTTAACAGGGAGTCAGTGGATCTGCCTCCTGATTTCAGAGATGTTTTCTTTGCTTGAGGTCCCAGTGGCTGCCCTGAGGGCATTGTTTTGAGCCAGTTGTAGTTTAGCAAGGTTTTTGCATGACGTCCCGGATAGTAGGGCGTTACAATAATCGAGTCTGGAGCCAATAATGGCTCTGGTGATGGTGAGACAGTTCTGTCGTGATAGGAATGGACTGGCTGCGTTGATGATTTTCGCGTAGTAGGCTGAGGAGGTGGAAATAGAATTCACTTGTCTGTCCATGGTGAGGTTTGAGTCTAGGTAGACGCCAAGTGTTTTGACATCGTCAGACACCTTGATGGGTGTGTTGTCGATAGTGAAAGAGGAGTATTCCTGACTGAGGTTACCCAGGGTAGTGGGTGAGCCGATAAGTAGGAGTTCAGTTTTTCGCTATTAAGGCAAAGCCAGTTGTCCGCCATCCAGGATTGGATGGTTGAGTAGATAGCCGTGAGACTGGACATGTCAGTTTTGTAGTCACCTGTTAGTGGGATTAGCACCTGTGTGTCATCCGCATAATTGGTGTATGAGTTGCCCAGGGAGTCCAGGATGCTAAACAGAGGCCTGGTGAAAAGATTATATAGCATTGGGGCTATGCAGGACCCTTGTGGGACTCCACATTTGAGGAGGCTGGGGGTGGCAGAGGCTGAGTCCGAGAAAACTTTCATAGCCCTGTCTTGGAGAAAGGAGGTAATCCAGTCACAGGCTTTGGGGGAGAAGTTAGCCGCAGAGGCGAGATGTCAGCAGAGAGTGTTGTGATTGACCAAGTCGAACACAGCTGATAAGTCAAGGAGCAGGAGAAGTGCCGGTTTGCCTATGTCTCTCAGGTCGTCCATTTGGTTCTTTAGGTCAAGGAGGGCTGATTCAGTGCCATTTCGTGGGTGGAAACCTGATTGCTGCAGGCCTAGGAGATGGTTCTCCTCCAGATATTTTTGTACTTGCAAATATGCAGCTTTGTCGAGAATTATTTGCAAGAATGGGACCGTGGTGATAGGCCTATAGTTCCCGGGGATGGTAGGGTCGAGTTATGGCTTTTTTATTAATGGGCGTACCCAGGCTTCTTTGAGATCTTTGGGAACAAGACCTGACCTGAAGGAAGAATTAATGAAGGCAGTGAGGAAGAGTGCCAAGGTGGGAGCAGAGTCTTTGATGAGTTGGGCTGGGCAGGCATCACCTTTGCAATTGAAGGGTTTAATGGCCTCCGATTCGGTAATGTCTTTGAAGTCGAAGGGGGAGGGGAGTTCAGTTTAGGTGAGGTGGGCACTTGGCTGTGCTGGCTGGCTATTAGCGTTTCAAGCACTTTTTGGTGGTCAATGATTTTGGACTGAAGGGTGCTGAGCTTGTCTAGCATTGCAGACCGAATACTGTAGCACCAATTTGCATGCTGAAAGAGCGTAGGTGGAGGGGTGGAGGGTTTTTCCAATTATCTAAAGATAGAGAATATTTCTTTGGAGTTTGATTTGGTGTCATTAATCCTTGAGTAAAATAAGAGGGCCTTGGCTTTGATGACATTATTTTTGTATGACTTGGAGATGGCTTTGAAAGCCTCCCTGTTTGATTCTGAAGGGTTGGCTTTCCAGGTAGAGAGGGCGGATCGTTTTTCTGAGCGTTGTTTAAGCAGCTCATTGGATAACCAAGTATTGGAGTGTTTTATTTTCTTGGCTTTCTTAGGGGCTAGAGGGCGATGGAGTCTATTGCTTTGGTGAGATGTGTTCGAAGGTGCTGGCCAGAGTATCTGGGTTATTGGAGGAGGACGCCTGAAGCGCGGGCACCATTAGAAATGGTGCCAGATTTTCCACTGGAAGTTTGCATGAGCTCCTGGCGAGTGCTGCTGGACATGGGGTGATGGTGATGGAATGCTTTTTCTTAGCGGCGAGATTGAACTGGATATAGTGGTGGTCGAACCAGGAACAGGGATATTGGCAGTGACTAGAATGGAGCAGTTGTGCTGGTTGATCCAATCCAGAGTGCATCCTTTGATGTGAGTGGGTTCAGAGATGGTTGGTGCAAAGCCTAGTGTGGTAAGGGCTTTGGTGAGGGTTTTAACGTGGTGATCTTTGGGGTCATTGAAGCCCAAGTTAAGATCACCCAGGAGAATGATTTGGGAGGTCTTTTTAATATTATCCGACAGGGCATGGATGAGAGAGTCTTGGAAGTCGGTGCAGGGGCCGGGAGGTTGGTATACAATGTGCATGCTGATGGTGCAGGTGTGGGATAGGTTGATTTTGAGTGGGAGGTAGTCATAGTTGAGTCCAAACTGTCCCGGTGATTCCCTGATGCTGAGGGAATCCCTTGCTATGAGAGCGGCACCCCCACCTCTCTGATTGGTACAGTCTTTCCTGAAGATAGCGTAGTCTGCAGGGATGGTTAATGAGAGTGCAGGTCCTGAGCTATCATTCAGCCAGGTTTCGGTAACTACAAGTATGTCGAGGTTGTCTTTGATGGTAAGGTCGTGAATGTCGAGGGGATGCGCAGGAATAGGACGTGCATTAACCAGTGCGCACCTTAGAGTACGGTCAGGGTGCTGTGTGGTGGTGTGTGGGGAAGGTTGTGGTGTGGCGTGGGGTGGCACAGAGATATAAAGTGGCTCAGTAGTGGTTTCAGTGGGGGCATGATTGGCACAATCGGGGTGGTTAGGCAAATACATATAATGCTGTCGTTGGCAGAACTCCTCCAGTCCGGAACTCCATAGCATCTCCTCCTGGGGCATCATCTCCATGGCGTTTTCGGGCTCCTCATTTTCACCCCCATTCTTTCGTTCCCGCGGGTTTTCCTGTTGTCTCCGATCTGGTGGCAACCCCCAGGGGTCCAGCGCTCCAAGGATCCAGCGCTGACGAGGAAATTAATAAACTTTCTAGAGTAAAAAGAAAAAGACACATTAAGTACCAGGCACAATACATTTTTCATTCCCTCTTCCACTGGAGCATCTGAAATAAATTCCATTATCATCATTTAATGCAAGGTATAAAAACAGCATGCCACGTTGGTGCACCTGAAAATACATCTATTGTTATTAACATGCAAAACAGAGACATAACAAGCCATGCAACCAAAACAATTTCGAAATATACACACACCCTCCCACATTGTACCTTTATACCAGAACCCCTTAGCACTTTCCATGTACCAGTAATATCTACATTTACCCCCCCCTGGCTAGGACAACCTTCCATTTTGCACTCATTACTTTATTTTTCCTATCCTCAACTTGCTCTAGCCTGTTTGCTTCATGTTTCGGGTGAAAAGGTTTGATCTGGTTAACGTGGGCAAACTGCTCCACTGTCACCTCACCCTCCTTTTTAGCTATTTTATGCACTACGGGGGAGATCTTGTCTGTAATTTTAAATTCAAAAACAAGGGGGTTCTCTGAGTTTCTTTACTACCGACCTATATCCCGGGTTAGAGTTTCAACCAGAGTCTTTAGCTCACCATCCTTTCACAGAAGAAATATTTCCACTACATATCACTCTTTGTCATGCCAAAGAGCAGGCCAGCACCGAAATGCTTGGCAATTGTCTTCTGAACAAGAGTACCAACAGCAACCCCAGACATGTGTTTTGGCCTGGTTGTACCTCGCCAGTTAGGTGGAGCTGTGCCTCTTTAAGAACGGTCAGCAAGGGTTCCACGTCTGGATTACCCTCATAACTTAGGATACAAACCCAAAGCTACCTAATATGCAAAAGGGGGGTTCTGGGAGTTTCTCCACTGCAGGCCTATATCCTGGGTTAGAGTCTGGGTAAGTCCCTCGTAATCGGGACTAATATCTGGCAGAGGGACTCCCAGGACCCCCCTTGTTTTTTGCATATTTAAGTAATTTTGGGTCTCACCCTAAATTAATAGGGGAATCCAGGCGTGGAGCCTTTGCTCACTATTCCTAGAGAGGCACAGCTCCACCCTACTAATGAGGTCCAACCACACTGAAACACGTGTCTGGGGATGTTCTTGGTACTCTTGTTCAGAGGAGAGTTGCTTAGCATTTTGGTGCTCGACTGCCCTAGGGCAGGACAAAGACTGATATGTTTGAGATATTTCTCTTCTGTGAAAGATTGTGAGCTAAAGACTCTGGGTAAGTCTCTTGTAACCGAGACTAAAGTCCGGCAGAGGGACTCCCAGGAACCTCATGTTTTTTTGTAATTTTATATGGACATTTTCACGCTGCAAGAAATTTAGAGTTTTTATGTCTTCCCTTTCCAAAGCTAAACTTGTACACCTGATCTTCCACCTTGTACTCTTTTGCAGATGTCTTCCTATCATAATATGTTTTTGCCCTGTCAGTGGCCTTTTTCAAATTCTGCTGCACAAATGCAAATGCATGTTGTAAGTGCTTCATCAACTCTCCCACAGATTCAAGAATTTTGGAAGCATTTACAAGGACCTGCTCATTTGTCTTGTAAAATAAATGTTGTGACAACACCATTTTTCTTCCTGTCGATATTTCATGAGGGCTGAGATTTGTTGATTTAGCAGGATTCAACCTAATGGCCATTAATACCAATGGAAGTCGAAGGTCCCAACTAGAACCTTCTTCAGATACATATTTCTTTAACATATCCACTATCGACCTGTTAAACCGGACAACAATGACTCAAAGGAAAGTCTTATGCTAGTCCAAGGTAGCATGTAATGCTTTAGAGTTCAAGTTGCCTTATTGTTCACTCTTGTGCCTTTTCTTTATGTTTCTTCCTCTTGCAGATTGCCCAAGACAGGTGTCTCTTCTTTGAAAGAAACGAGGTAGCGCCAAGGTAAGATTCGGTATGTGCAATAAACAAACAGTCTTAGTATGCGATGTTGTTTATTAATGTGATTAATCAATTGTCCTCTCTTTATTCTGCAGGTGCGACATTCCCTTGCAAAGAACGTATGGTGGAAACTCGCCGGACCTCGAGTGAGTATTACCTCGGTAAGTATCTGGTGATGCGAGGTCTAAATTTCTTTTAGCGAGGCGCAGCTCACCTGTTAACTTTTCTTATCTTTTTGCAGATGCGGATGTTCCGGACGGTGATCCCGTCAGAGTGCCTCGCTGGATCGCATGGATGAAATAAGCATCGGTGAGTATCCCATGGCGCTGATGCTGGCTGTATAGCGCTGTAACTGGTATTCCTTTTCTTGTAGGTGCGGCGACTCTCGGATGCTTGCGGTGACAAATGGAAGGCTCCTGTTCTAATCTGCTTTCTTTTTCCCCTTTGCAGGTTCGGATCGCGAAAACAAGACAGGCGTAGCTGAGGACTGGATACTGGAGCTGCAAGCACGGTGAGCGTTACGCTGCAGGAGTGCAGAATAACGCGAAGCGTGTTTTGTTCTTCGGGCATGGTTTAAATAGCCACTCAAAAGTAGTTCCCAATGTAGTCCCCAGGTAAAGTAGTCCCAGTACCACACCCAAAGAAATAGTCCCTTGAATAAAGTAATCCCTTCAAAAAGGCCTCAAGGTGGCCTGTACATGTTTTCTCCACAAGATGACCTGGTTTGCCTGAATGAGGCAGTATGAACCTGGTGCCAATGGCGGCAGGACTGTGTCCAAGAAGCCCTTAAACAATCCCTTGGGGCCTTACAGGTCCCCATGGGTGCTAATACTCTGGGCAGACTGGTCCTCTCCTGATGTCTGGGGGCAGGCATTGTGACATTGATCAGGTCCTGATGTGGAGTGTCAAAACTCCATTGCACGACAGGCTGCTCCTCTGCTTTGGAGTTTTGGAGTGTATCACATCTACCTTTATTTCACCAAGTAGGTGTTCAATAGGCAACAACTTTCCCATCATAGCTGCAATTTTGGCTAACTGATCTGCCTTGTTATTCCCCTATTTGTCCTCAGCCAACATCTTCAAATGACCACAGACTTTTCTCCAATGTATTACCAAATCATTTTCTGACACAAGTTTGTCTATGGTTTGAATCATCTTGCCATGTTTGAGTGTTTTTTTGTTATAGGTGATCATGTCTTTAACCTTCCAGTCAGGTAAATATTGTACAAAACTATTCCATGCATTATCAGAATCAGTTACTAACACTATCTCTCTGAGTTTGTTTTCTACTGCAGTATCGACAGCTTTGTGAATAGTGGCCAATTCTGCTACCTGACTACTTCTGGGCCCAATCCTCATGCTTACTCTTGGAATGTTGACACATTTAAGTCAGATATTTCCTATCCCTGCCACAAACTCTTATTCTGTGTTATTTTCCACATGGTATGCACAACAATCTACATACACAGTTGGTAAATCCCCACATACCTCCTCATTGAACACCTTTTGTGGGGATTGTTCAAATTCATTCAAACCTGATTTGATTTCTGTGGTCTCTGATGCACATTCCCCTGCACAATCATGCAAATCTGCTAGCCCTTGGGCAACCAGGCTCTTCTTATTTTTTCTTGCTTGCAGAGGCTGATGTTTGTTTCAGTAATTACTCTTTCCTTTTGAATTATGGGACAGAAAATGCTGTGCTGCCCAAACAGTGGCCAGGAGTGCTTTTTCACATTCACTGTATTTAGTTTCAACCTGTGACAAGGCCTTCCTAGCCTATGCAATAGTTTTGTTATTTACAGCATGCTTTTGATATAGTACTGCTGACATGCATTGATCAGTGAATCCTATCTCTTCAAAGAAATCCTAGTTCTTTATGGGATAAGCCAGACATGGTGCCTTCATAAGACATTCATTTAGCCTGGCCACCGCTTCACATTGTTCCTTTTCCCACTTACAGGGTACACCATGCTTTAGCAATCTTGTTAAAGGTTGTTTAATCTCTGCATAATACTCAACAAATTTCCTGTTGTAACCGGTCATCCCTAATAAACATTTGAATCCCTTTAGATTGGTAGGATTCTTCAATGTATGTATCACCTCCACTTTCTTCTTTTGAGGGTTTAACCCATTCTCGGTCTCCTCATGACCCAAGAAGTTTACTTTCTTTTTACACCATTGTGCTTTCTGTAAATATACTTGGGCCCCAGCTGTCTGTAACTGGTTAAACACATGTCTAATCTCATTGAAATGAGTTTTCAGATTATCATTTTTAATTAGCACATCATCCACGTAAACTATTGTCCGCCTTTCTGCTGCATCTGGGAGCACCTTGCTCAGGAATATCCCAAATTCACTCCCACTATTGACATATCCAAAAGGTGTCCAGGACCACGCATATTGTGATTTGTCAAAAGAAAATGCAAACAAGTTTTGGATATCTTCAGCCAGTGTTACACAACAGTACCCAGCTTTAAGATCTAATGTGGTAAACACCTTTGACCCATGAACCTGTGAAAGACCTGATCAATAAATGGAAGTGGCCACCTTGAAACAGGTACCCTTTTGTTTAATTCTCATAGATGTGTGCACAAGCGCCATTGGCCATTAGGTTGTAACACACATAAGGCCTAATTCACAGAAGTGTTTTATAATGGTACAATCCCATAGGAAAACGCTCAATGAATCAGGCCCCTAATATGGGAGTGTATGATGTGCTATGAATGGGCCCAATATTTCCTCTGGATTCTAAATTTTTAATTATTTCAGCCAGTAATTCCAAACATTCTAGGGGCAACCGATATTGTCGCACAAATACTGGTTCCCTACCATGTGCTTCTGGTAATGTGGCAACATGCAAATCTGTTCATCCACAATCATATGCGTCTTTGGCAAAAACCTTTTTGAATTCCATAAATATTTTTCTCAATTGGTCCTTTTCTTCCTCATTTGTGCACACATCTGCAGCCTGAATCTTCTCCTCTACCATCTTAGAGAACTCTGGGAAGTCCTCCAACTGAGTAACCTCTGTACTCTCCTCTAACCGTGTGGCTGTATCTCTTTGGAGAGTCAACACGCTTAGATATTTTGGAATAATCACTTCCATTTCAATATGCTGCTTGTCTGTTTTAGTCTGCATTACTGAAGTCTACAGTAAAATAAGATTTTTGTATTGACATTCCTATCGCTGAATTGTCTTCTAAATTAATGTCCTGGCACTCTTTTTTGCCCACCAGAATTTTTATGGGTCCATCCCCAATCTCCATCAGTGGTGTATATTCGAATTCTAGCCTTTGCTGCCTCAGGGATTCATTTAGACATACAAATGCATTAGAATCGTTTAACTGCTTTCCCTTTCGGTATTTTAACGCTATTGTAACTTGTCTGGTGAATGTGGGATGGTAATATCCTTTCTCACCTGTAATCCAACTGCATATGGTGCCATCCGTGTGCAATGATAAGCTTGTCTTTTGTCTTCAAATTCAGGCGCAGCACCCCCTAATCTGGACCAAACCTTTTTATTAAGGAAGTATAACACCATACACATTCTGTGTATGATATCATTTCCCAAGTAAAATGTATTTTCTGTCCCGCTCACGATCCACACATCTTAGGACCAATTGTAATCTTTAACATGCATCTTCGTACAACGCTTTGTCCTGACTCCGGATCATCAAAACCAAAAATATGTTGGTCCTTTATTCTTAATTATGGGTTCTCCCTGTCAATTATCTGCTGGAGTACTCTCTCATTAATGAAACTTCTATTATGCTAAAGTGCTAAAGTGGCTTCTATCTTTTCAGAAATCTCTTTTACATGGATAGGGACACATGACTGCCCATCTCCCATGGGTATTTCTGAAAAGATTGAAATGTGTTTTTCTGTGTTTATCTCTGGACTGACATTTGGCTTGTATGTCTCTTCCTTTAGATAAAGTTGCAATGTTTCTTTCATCTATTTCTGTTTGCCATTTTCTCTTGGGGTCCAAATGAATCTCCAGAGACTGCTTCTCTTTTTCACCCCACACTTCACCCTGGCACATGAGAATAACAGTGACACTAGGCACAGAGCCATTATGAAGATATATCTCCACTGCACTTTTCGATTTAGCCACAGCATGGTATTCTCTTACATTGTTGTTTTGTGTCATTGTTTTCCTAGGCCTCAATGGTTTTTTGGCTAGGGACCATGAGACCCCATTTACCCCATCAATGAGGGGCAACAACCTCTTTAGGCAATTTGTCCATATGAAAAATAGTATTTCACTGAAGGATGTGATCAATATTTCCTGTTTCATCCGATGCTTCCCTATCTTTATGCCAACCTGAGTGACACCTTCGGTGGGTATTTCCTCACCATTGAAGTTGTGCACAGGGCCTCAGTTTTGTCTCACCTTACATGAATTTGTGGGGATATCCCTTCATTGATACTTTTTACCAACTCCTTTGACATTATCGTGGCCTGGGCACCTGTGCCAATCATTGCAAATGCATTCAATTTTTCTTCCACAGTGATAGGAGCACAGTACCTGTCTTCAACTTTCTCTAGCACACACACAAAGTGTGAGCTTTTGCTGACTTCAGGACTTAACTTCCTTCGCCCCTTTTCACTCCTTGCCAAACACATGGGCATGTGAAATGATAGTTTTCCCTCCTTTTTGCACAATTAATTTTCAATAACTTTCTTTGTCTATTTTTCTGGGCTCAGAACCCATCTGAAGTGTGGCCACTGATTGTCCCTCTGACCTGGGACAACCAGTGTTCACACTGCATCTTTTTGACTGAACATTTTCACAAGTGTCACATGGCAGCTTGTTGTTTTCTGGCTCATGGCACGTATTTGTATTTTGCATGGTGCCTGTCCTTTCTGGCTGTTGGAATATTTGTGGTTGAAAATACTCCTCAGGTGACTGACCTGCACCCTCCCTTTGAGCTACTGTTATTTTCTGTCTGGAACTCAACAGTATTCTGACTATTTAGGGAGGATATTCTTACTACCAATCCTACCTCTTCATCTGGTGTTTTATTTTCACATTGTATTTTCTTTTGAAATCTGTCTCTGTTCTTTAGGTTTTTCTTGTTCATGTCCCCTTTTTGTTCTTCATGTTCACACACTTCAACAGTCTGATTCAATTCTAAATTGAACCATCTTCCCTTTTTGTGTGCGTAGGCATTCCCTGTCTCACTTTAATTTGTTTGTATTCTTATTTTTGAATCAGCAAGCAATTCAGGACCATTATACAAGGAGATTCATGAGTTTCTGTAGTTTTTATCAGTCCTGGGGCTTTTAAATAGTCACTATTTTAAATTGTCAGAATGCACAAGCTCACTCCTATGGCATTCTACACCTTCAATTGGCTGCTGTTTTTGAACTGCACAGAGTTTTCCTATTTGTTCAGACAACATGTTCACTTGGGTCTCTAGGCATTGAAACCTGTCCATGTCCCTGGATTCCTCTCTTTGTGGCCTGGCCCGGTGTTGGTTAAACTCACCCTGATTAGGTCGATTCTGGTACCTCTCAGGAGATTGATTTCTATTTGTGTTACTTCTGAACTCATGTGCCATAGGAGGTGGGCAATGCAGCGTGACCATCCTTTGACGATGGTCGACTGTTGGTGGTGATTGGTTATAATGGCAGGGACATAGTTCATATTTTGTCTTTCCTTTAGTGGGAATTTTCCCCTATGCTGATTTCCATTTTCAAGGAATCTATCCAAATATCTTGGTCTTTCTTGGTGACCATATATCACTGTATTAGGTTCAAATCTGCTCTGCGCCCCCAGTGTCTGGAACAGGCCATTATACATTTGATTTTGATTGTTATTCATGCCTTACATATTGGGGTGAAATCCCACTCTGGGGGCATTGCCCAGATATATGGTACTAATGTCAGACTCTCTATTGCTTGGATCCACAGATTTGAACACAGGAGTTTGGGGTGCTGTCCTTTGTGGTGGCATGCCCCTCTGATTAGGTTTCATGTTGCTGCTTGTCTGAGTTTGTGCAGATTCAAGTTGCATTTTTTCAGATTTTACCTCCATTATTGCGGATGTGGATTCTTTAGACTTCGATTTTGTCTCTTTAATCTTAGACCCTTCCTCTCCCTGACAATAGATTACTTCATATAGTTTGGTCCCTTGTTCTATTATCCGTTCTAATGATTTTTCCCCAACTGTCAAATTCACGGATTCACTGGGATACAATTTCTTTTTGGAGACCATAAAAGTTTGCAGTCTTAAATCCTACAGAATTGAATTAGGATTAAAGCACACATGAGCACAAGGCATGAAAATGCTCTTTTTAACTCTTGGAGGAACTGGCGAGGGGACAAATCTGGCAGCTAGCAGATTTGACACGAGCAGCTGCTGGATCGGTGAAAGTACTGTCTATACTGTTCCCTAGGTATCTGGAGGGCTTTAAATATATCATTGACGGTTTCTAAATGGTCTTCTATGCAACAATCTCCTCATTTTTTGAATGGTTTAATCAAATTTTTGATTGACCTCATGATTTTGGTAGGGCTACATGGTACATTTTGGTGTGCATTATTCTGTTGCTCATTTCTGTTCTCTGGTAGGCACGATTGATGGTAACCACTGGCTGGTGATTAATATCCCATCAGTGGGCTATAATCAGGTCTCACCACAGGAATAGCTATTGTTACACTGTTCCCTTGGGTAGAGATGGGGTTAACATCAACTCCATTGAATGTAGTGTCTTGTCAACTTTCCTGAGATTTTAGGCTAAATATTTGCTGTTCCAGATTCTTGCATTGTCCATGAAGTTGTTTTGCCTCATGACAAAGATTAGAATTATCATCCCTAATCTTATTAATCACAATTTGCACTATCACTTCACAGAACTAATTCCATTTTAAGTGCACAGAATGGCTACGCTTAATGCAATGCCACGTCCAGTAACTAACTATTTTAAAGTTACCAGCGGTCTTATTCTGGTATATTATTATTGTAATGATGCATTGGTGGCTTTCCTATTTATAGTGGTAACACTCCCCTCAGAATATGGCCTGACACTTGTCCTTTTTCCCAGGGTTTTTCAAGGTACTAGCTACTGGACTTATTACACTTAGTATGTGACAGTATCACTTCTTCTCAGCAACTTATCTACAATGCTGAGGTATACTCTAGCAGCCAAAATGCAAAACATATCATATTATCAATAGGTGACTGTATACACACACACACAATACACTCTTAAACTCACATACTAGTGATACTACAAACCTACTTCAGTTGTTACCATCTGTGGTAAAATGAATTACCACCTCTGGGAAAATAAGCCTAGTCCCTGTGAATTCTCAGTCTCTGTGCAAATTAGTGCAGTTATGGAAAGTCAATATGTTTTAAGTTTCCATTTTTATATACTAATAAAGTTCAGAATTGTTCAAATAAAATACATTTTGCGGTATAAGGCATATGTACAAAAAAATAGGAGATTATATTTTACATTACAAAGTTCGCACCCATCAAATGCTCCCCCGAGCATTATCTTTCTCAATGTCCATGTATGCGAAGAAATTGGCAGGAAATGCAGTTTGAGAGAGAGAGAAACTATCACAACAGCAAAAAAAGTTTTCCATTAACATTTGAAATTGTATTGTTTTAAACATGAATACGTTTTATACATGAAAACAGTCTGGTAAACCTGTCTGGCTCCTGCCATGCATTCATGTTTCAAAACCTCACCTATGACTCATATTTTCCTAGGAATTGGCAAGATTCCTGACACAGCTGACAGTGGAAAACCTTCTCACATGGTTTGCCACTGATAAGGAACGTCACAACCGCAGCAACTGCCAGCACTGCCTCAGCCCAGCACTCGGGAAGCCCTCAAGAAGGTCACTTCCTGGATGCCAGTAGATGCCTGCCTCCCAATTCTCCTTCACATCTGAATAGAACACCCTCGCCCAGTTCCTTTTTAAACCTCCCATTCTCAATCAAAATGAATCCTTGCCCTTGACCAGAACATGCTATTTCACCCGTCATGCCCAGCATTTTTCACTTTGCGAATGCCAATCTCGCTCAATATAAATGTAACATCTGCCCCTTCCTGCACACACAATGATATTGTTCTTTCAGCATGATTTAATATTTTTCGCAGCTTGCCACACAAACTGCTGCTCTCCTGCACGTTTATGAAAATCTAATTGAATGAAACCACACAGCTAAACCTCATTGCAGAAGAGCATTTCAAACTCACTTTCAGGTTATTTCATCTGGACCAATTTTCACTCATTTATGTTAATGAGAGGTTACAGGTTAATGGTTAGCCTGTTAGTTTAAGTTAGTATTTATTATGTAGTGCAAGCCAGTTAAATGAAATGCTACCCTGAAATAGAACATTTTAAAACTTTTACGTACTGCTAGAATGTGTGCAATTGCCATTTCTGATGTTTGTATTTTTACATAAACCCACTACCACAACATATGCATGGACCCCTGTAACTCCAGCACCCAGTTATTCTTACATCCGTGTATGCTTGCTGCTTCTACAAAATCGACAATAAATGTGTACGTAAATGAGTATCATATGATCAGGTAAGGGAGGTAAAGTGTCTGTTGTAAAATGAATCGTGGGCCAATTGTGCCACATACCTAAAGGAGACACGTTCCCCTGATGTCATAGATGGAGTAGTGGGAAACCACCAATTGTGTTTGTATATTGCTTGTTTCTATGGTATCTGGCAGAACAGAAGAAGATAATTAGGCTAATCATTGTATAAAAGATAGCTCCATATAAGAAATGATTTAATTACATATTGTCTGTTGGCATAAAAGGGTACTCACCCTTAACATGAAAATGCTGAGACACCCTCTCTGTACGGAAACCGATTTTTTTAACCACTTTTATTTTGGAGGGGGGGGGGCTTCGCTGTTTTGGCTTTAATCAATATATAAACGTACACCATAAGTGTAAGGAAATCTCACGTGTCATGCTAAGAGGTAGCTAAAAATACTTATTCTTGCTTATCTGACTGAGCCCATGTTGCTGCATGTTGTTACATATCCATTCTCTCTCTTTCATGTGCAACATTTGGAAACAATATTACCAGAAAGGCGCAAGCAAGACAATTGATTTCTCTCTATTATTGACTGTTAGTTTCCTATTCCAAAAAGCATTCCTCGCTTCTTACCTCTTGACTTTCAGAGTGTTGTGCTCGGTTTCTGTTGCTTTTGTAAACCACACGTGTAATGATGTTCTCGCTATAACGAGCTGCACGTACCTTAAGCACTACCCAAGGTACTATGGGAGTAATGGTCATGTGTGTAATACCTCCCAAAAAAAATACATCTCAATGAAAAGACATTTTACAATATTGGGTGATCGCCAACATCACGACCCAAAGGATTATGGAAGTAGTTGTTCTGTTTTTATATGAAATCCTGCCACTGAAGGATTCGTCCACACAAAAAAAAAAATCTATTTTCATATGGGGAAATCTACAGGGAGGTCTTAATTTTTCCACTAAATTAAACAGGGAATGGTAAGACCAAATCAATATTAATGTCAACTAAGAGAAATCCAATAGGGCAACGAGATTCATTACCATGAACTATTTACCACTCTATTTTCTTCTTCATCCCTGCAGTATGGCTTTTTAACCAGAATATCATAATTTGTTCCCATTTGGTCAGCATCTTTTTATTTGTTGGGCTGTCATCACCTTTCACTTGTTGAAGAACAACCCATTTAAACTCTTTGGCATCATGTCCAGCTTCTATGAATTGTTTAACCATGGGGCTGTCAGAATGTTTTTATTAATACAAGATTTATGTTCTATCATCCGATGTATGTGTTTGCCAGTCTCGCAGTTTTCCCCATATATTTCAACCCACATAGACACATGGGGCCTCACTACAACCTTTGCAGAATGGGTTAACGGGTGGCGCTAATGGAGGCGGACCCGTTAAACCCATTCCGCAAGATTACGAGGTTCCCACGCGGGTCTGGTAAGGACGCTTGGTAACATTCATTCAGACAGTGGTTGCAGGTAGGTAAAACCAGGCGTCTTTACCGGTTCCCACAACGGGACCAGGGAGCTAACCACGGGCCGGTCTTAATCGGCCCGTTGTTAGCTCCCTGCACCCATTCCCATTGAGCCCTATGGGGGCTCAAGTGGGAATAGGGAAGGTCCGGGCCCGGGTTCCCTGAAGGAGGAATTACCGGGCCCTCCAAACTTGGAATGGCCCGGTATTTCCCCATTCAGGGAACCCGGACTCGCTTTTGATGGCAGCCATGCCCTTATCAAGGGCATGGCTACCGGCAAAGTCGTAATGAGGCCCATAATCAGGTATATCAGCATTTTGAAGTTACAATTGGTGATGTTTCTCAATTTCCACAATTTCCATTTGTGCACCATTCCAATAGCCATTTGCTTGGTGTTGAAAGTTTGGCTGCACAGAATGGATTTTCCACATGGATTGTGTCCTCCTGCATACCCCATATTTTAGTGATAGACAGTGGTTCATGGACCTGGTTTGGGTTTCGTTTTATGCTTGATGATAATATCTCAGATACTCATACTCTTCCTGAGCGCAAATACAGGTTTTGAAAAATGTGATTTACCCATATTCAAGATGTGCACAATCTTCCTTATTCATCTCTGTATTTTGCATGACAGGGAGGTAAATGCCATCTGGCCTTCTTTATCCTTGATTTCTGTCTCTAACAATGATTGTCTGTAAGTATGTGCTGCTCTTTTTGCAGATGTTTTCAGTAGGTGCTCGTTATAACCTCTATATTTCAATTTTTCTTGTAGATGTTTTGTTTCTTGTGTATTCTGTAGGAATTGACCTAACAGAAGATTTTCTTTCACATGTTTGGGATGAGGACTCTTCTTATGCAACAACCCATTGCAACATGTTGGCATATTAAAAGGGTTTAACCTGTAGCACTCCTGCTTGGTGGTATAGAATGATATCAAGACAATTGAGACCAGGTACATTGTAAGCGTTTGCTTTGTATATTAAGCCATGCAATGAATTCAAGGGCTGTTTCCTTTTTTGCATTCCCATCAGAACTTACTTTTTCTTTTAATTCAATTAATATGTTCTTTGGGTCAAAGTTGTAAATGCGCCTTTGTATTTCAATTTGTTTTTAACACAAACCTAGCTCGGGAGTGATGGAGCGCCATACATGTTTTTGAGAGAACCAGATGGGTACATTTAAAAGATAATTCCAAAATGGTGGAAATCAGGGCACAGTGGATTCTAAATCCCACCTAGAATTCCATAAAAAGCAGGGCTTTACGTGTTCTCTGAAATGCATGAGCTTTTGAGTGGTCCCCATAGCAATCGAGGTGGCATTCCAGCATGCTGTGGCAAAGCGGGGCAAGGACTGTTTCCTGGTCTTCTCCATGCATGCCAATTATATTTCAAGCCTTACAATGGACCTGGCTTCTGGAGGAGAGTGTGCTGCCAGAGTTGGCAAGTTTGGCAATAAGGTAGGCAGACATTCAGACAGTGGTTGCAGGTAGGTAATACAGGCGATTTAAAAAAAAATCCTGGTGGGGATGGTTGGCCATTGTAGGATGCTCAAATGGGTAGTGCTGTGGCCGAATTTCTAAAGACCGGTTCTGAGGCGTGCCACAGTGTGATGGACCAGCTTGAGAGAAGCCTGCTGATATTATTTCCTGATGTATAGAGATTAGAGCTGTATCTGAATGGGTTTTGGAATGACAAGGTGTTCCAACCTATATTTCGTAACATTTCATAACTGCTTTTTCATGTTGACCCCTGCTTTTCTGACCGCACCACTGGCCGATACCATGAAGAACATGGCTTTTTTTCTGAAATTTGCTTCTTTGTCGACGTCCAGTCGATCGCTACAGAACCGGTGCTTATAGTGAATGCTTCTTTCAATAGGGACTAGTTCTGTGCAGGTAAATACAGCAGAACATTAAAGACAAAAACGTGTGAGAACTAATGAAATGAAATGATATTTTATTTATAACCCGCTCGTACGCAAGTGTTTCAGAGCGCGACCAGGCAAAAAGGGAGGGGAACAAGGGAGAGAAAAAACAGAAAAAAAAGCGATCTTACTAGGCCCAGTGACATTTAAGAAAGTGCAAGTGCATGGGAAATGTAAATGGGGGAAAAGTGCTAGGAGGGGGGAGGGGGAGTGGAAAGTGCGAAGCAGAGGAGAGAAAACATAAATAAATATTAAATATAATAAATAATAAATAAGGGCTTTAAACCATGGTAGTGCAGCCAGCAAGTGGCAGGTGAAAGTTAGCCAGAAAGGTATATCTGATAAGTGCAGATGAAACGTGGGAGGGGGACTGTATGGGTACAGATACAGAACCCTAGTGCAGATGGTGGCCTAGAGGCAGTGCAGGAGGGTGGCAGGGTGAGCAGATACCTGGGCCCTAAAGAACAGAGGGTGGCCAGGTGCACAATACCATGAGAAGAAACATATCAACAGGGGACAAGGGGGGCGGAGGCAGAGGCAAAGAGGAAGATCTTGAGACGTTTCCGGAACTGAAGATGTTTTTTCCTCAAGTTTCAAGGTGGCCGGGAGGCTGTTCCAAAGGGAGGCGCCAGCCGAAGACAGGGATCTACCCCCAGCTCGTTTTTTTGCAAAACGACTAACCCTGAGGGAGTTAGAAGTAGAGGAACGGAGGGCTCGAGAGGGGAGGTATTTACGGAGGGATAGTTGAAGGTATATTGGAATAACCCCAAGAATGTTTGTGAATTTTCCACAGAAAAAGTAGTGTGTCAATACCCTACTACAATTAAGCATAGTGTACAGACTGACAAAAAACAAAACAAAGTATCCCCATCCAAAACATGTGCCTGGTATCCCCCCTATTCCATATCCATTCTATGAACAAATTCTGTGATCATATGACAGAAAAGACGTCATCATGTCACTGAACTTTTAGTGAGCACTTTAGCTCGTAAAAGGAAAGGGCTAGCTTGAGATTGGGTCAAGCTTGTCAACATGCACAATTCAGTTCCAGTCTGGCACCTCCCGGTTGCAGACTGTTGGCATGCAGTTGAAGTAAAAGAACAATAGCATTTTAACTATGGCCCCTACTGGCGAGTGGCAAGAACATCCAATGCAGTTTCTTGTTTTGAAATGTTGCCTTGTTAATTAAATGTTTATGAGGTTTGCTCATCGTATACATTAACACATGGACACTACAGCCTTTATAGCGGACATTTGCAATATAAATATGCAATGCATCCATCCTAATATTGTGCAACTCTATCACTACTAGTTAATAAGAATCGGTAACGTACTAATTTTAATTTCCTGTGACAGCAAAAAAGAATGATGTGTGTTTTAGTTATTATTCAAGCAACGCATTCATTGACTTCATCAGTGTGTTTCGGTGTGGAATCACCTGACCCATACTGGAAAACCAATGTGCATTTTGTAATAATCATGAATTATCGAATAATGACATCTTAGCAAAAATGATGTTACCAAATGTGCCATTACATGGAATATCTCAGTCTTGCCACGATATCAATTGCTGGCGTCCCCCGAGCTCATTTCTCAGCAGCCATTTGGACGCGTGCCACATGTGCCTATTAAAGCAGATGTCTGCACTTGTGGTGCTGTAGCAAAACGACTCTGCTCCCATGGTTTATTAACTTCACATCGTTGTGGCTAAGAGCTTAATTAAATCGAGTGCTGATGTTTCTTAACTCATTGGGAGCGCTGATGCGTTTCGCTTTCAAGTGTTTTCAAAATCCAGCATCTCACCATTTATTGGAGTGATACTGTAGCCTGGCGAAGGCAAAGCAAACGAAAGAAATGTGTATATTAGATGCATAAAGAAAAATACATTCATAGTTTCCCCTAGCTAAAATAAATGCCATTGCATGTTACTTGCTACTTTGAATATCAGTGCTGAAAATAATGTTTGTTCATTGTGAGGAATTGCCATCTGACAAGAGTGCAAAGTCCTGTCTTTTCTGATTTGTATTAACAAATAGAATGATTTGGGTAATTCCGTCTCCAAAAGGGGTAATCTGCCAAACAGATTCCCACTTTCCATCGACGCTATGCCAAATGTATAGTACACTTGTGCCCTGCTGTCTCAGTAGTCTGATACAAGGTACATGCTCTACTACAAAGCAGGTTTGAAGATCACGAGATGCCCACTAGACAGACGCAGGGACAGCCAAGACCATGCAACACAGGGCTGCATAGCTAAAGCTGCACTTACGATATGCACCCCCTCCGCACCAAAACTGTGCTGATCATAAGTAACCCATGCCAGGGTAAACGCTAAATAAAAGCTATGCCTGAGTTTAGACATAGTGTATGGTACTATTTATGATCACCACCACCACATTCCAATTGATATTGCACATTTGTCAGCTCCTGTGAGCCAAGTCTGCTGTGTAAGGTGATATGTATTGTAGTCAGCTGGGTGTAGCCGCCAAATGGCAGGACAGGAACCTAGGGGGCTGGGCCTCCTCTTTGATCTCTTTGTGAGGGCAGGTAACATCCTCCGCTTGAGACAGCCACACAGCAGTCAGTTTTTCTGGGCTTAGGCATCAAAGGAGCACACCCCTACAAAAGGTGTATCATCACACCAGGTTGCTGCATCTCTAAAGGCAATTGTTTTCAGGCAGGTGAAGGGTCTTTTTGCCTCCCCCTGTACATTCTGCATGGAATGGATCTACTGTTCATCCTATCGCAAGGAGACTTCCCCTTGTCTGTCCTCTGACGACACAGTACAGAAGCCATTGGATGACACATAAAGACTCCATTGTATGCCACCCGAGGGCTCCATCTTTTTACTAGGCCGCACAATGATATCTAAAAAAACATCTATCCCATTGTCCAGCACCTCACACAGCCAGCCCATACGCCCGCTCCACCTCCTCCCCTGTCTGCGCCGCACAAGCTCCTTACTCACAGAAGTACAGCCATGTATTGTTGCAACTCACCTGTATCTTCCTCTTCCTCTGAGCTCATTGCCCTGTGTGTGACCGGGCCGGATCTTGACTTGTGTACTCATCCGTCTCCACAAACCTACATGTGCCCTCTCAACACCCACCTTCAAACCCTTTGCTCACAAAATCCAGACCCCTCTGTCCTTTTGATGCTGATACACATCTAACCCCCTGGAGTGACCAAAGCATGCACACACCACGGCCCTAAATCCCCTTTACCATATATCCAATGCAGAAACAACACCTATAAATCTGTATCATGAGGCACCAAGTATATCAAACACTTTTGTGGTGGCTGCTGAGATTAAGGCACTATGTTTTAATGTTCCTTGAGGGCAAAGTATAAGCTGGATATATAGTTGTTAGTTGAACACTATAGCACCTCCACTAAATGTCAGAGTTTAATGTTGATTAGTTTTTCGAGCCTTTTTTGTATGTTGTCAGAATAAAGAGATTAGTTAGCCGATCTGCGCCCGACGCCTCTGACCTTCACCCCTCCCAGATGAGCCCTGCTGACCCACGTGCTGTGAGAAGCACCAGCCCAGCACCGACCAATCAAGCTGCATCAACCCAGTAATGTCTATAATGTATCCATTAAGTGAACCAATTACCATTTAGTATTCATCACCTATACTGTTAGTCACTGATGACAAAAATTGTTCTTATAATGTGCTGTTTTTGTATTGTTTGGCGGAGCACTCTCGGGTAACAGAGTTCTCTGTATGCATCTTTTACCTGATATAAACTTTGTTCAACTTACAATCTATCTCCTGGTCTCATTCCCCACTGGTGTGTGTCCATTTATTCTGAGTTTGGGATCTGTGTTTTGGGAATGAGCGTCTTCACCATCTTCATTCTCACTGTCCTTCTCTCTGTTTCCTGTCCTCCCTGTTCCTCTGGAGCAAAGCACTTTGTGTGTGGCATCAGAAAGTCAAAGTCCACTCTGTTCAAGAGAAGGGATTGAACCACAGAGGTAGGCTAGCTTTAGTCCAATCACTGGAGTACTTTTTCCTTTAAAAGAAGGGGTCTACCACCCCTTCTTCGAATCCTATCAAGACACAGAAGATTTTCTCTGAAGTAACCGAGAAGTACTCACTGGACTTCTGTTGGAAAAGCTGTACTTTACAAATCGCTCATCCAAAAATTCATGTTCCCTGCCTGCTCCCAGGGCACATCGGGAGTGACCTCTGCTGTGGATCAGGACCTGCCACTCTGCACCAGAATCTCTTGAGCTGGGAGAGCAGACCCTGAACAGAACCATCCTTCCTTGAGACCCCCTCAGTAGATCTCACAGCAACCAGAGGACCAATCTAGCCAAAGTCCTACAGCACCAAACTAGTCTCTCCATGCTCACTGTACTTCAAACAAGAGGGAAGTCACCAAAGCTGTTTGCTGCACTCATCCACCACATCGAATATTGCTTGCACTTTCTAGCAGCTCCACACTGCATTGTGGAGCTAAATCTTGTCACTTTCTAGGCCCAAAGCAACTGCTCAACACCAGGACCCAAAATGAATCACTGGAGAGTCACATGCCAACTCTAACTGGGGGTTACAACCATGGCTTGACCCAGCTAGCTCTTGAACTGCCTGCTCATTGATCATACACCGACACCCCCAAAATCACACCTTCAATGACTGTCGCCTGCCGGCTTGAACCGCTGACACATCACTCATCGACCCCTTCCAGGGTATAAAGCCTGACTGGTCCTGGCCAACTGTAAGGTGATCTCAGCACCACCATGACCTGCATCCTTGAGAACCACCCTTCTACCACACAGAGCACCTGTCTTCGCCCCTACTAATGTGTGATTGCTGTGGGGGCCTCCACAATCCTACATGCTCGAACTGAGCATGACCGGCACACATCTACGTTCGACACCAGGTCTGACTATGTCAACCCACCAAGAATTGAATGCAGTTACTGTTGACTCTGAACTGCTGCCTTAGTCCGCGTGGACCCTAGAAACTGGTTAAGTCACGATCCCTCCTCTTTCCAAACAAGATATCCTTTTTTTGGCTAGTAACCTACCTATCACCGCTCTGGGACCACGCTCAGTGTGCTACTTTCTCCAGTTCATCATATCTTCCCTGTTCATCCTTTGGGGTGGGTTTTTGTACAGTATTCTCTATTTGTTCTATTTGCAGATGGTATATTTGATTAAAGTATATATATTCTTATAGAACCTTGACATTCCCTTTATTTTGGACTGTGATATTGTATTGTTTGGGTCACTACTGGTTCACCTTCACACCGCTCTTAAGAGCATAGCCTTCCCTCGGCCCACGTTATAACAAAAGGCGAAGGAGGTATATCTCTTAACTGTACCAGTTTTACCTTTGTGATTGTGTTGTGTTTTGGTTTGTAAAAGTGTGAGGTCTGAGTGCACCATTTTACCCCTACTCACTCTTGTACTCTTGTGGAGCATAATCCTGGTAGTCACATTCACTATATGCAGTGTGGGTAAAATGCATTTGTTCAAATTCTCTCTTTCAGAAAATCCAAGACCTAGAGGTTCAATAATTCATTGTGGTGTTGCCTGTAGCTTTTCCCACTTTGACCTGCTTCTTTTCCCTTCCCTGACTACCTAAAACGGGTTCTCAGCTCAGCAACTCACTAACATGCATCAGGACTGCCAAAACAAAATGGCAATAAACAGCACAGCATAAAAGCAGGGACATCATTTCACCAAAATGCCAGAGGTAGCGGAAGTGACATCACATGACCCTTGACCTTTGATGGCATCACAGGAAGTGATGTCATTTGACTCCACCGGAAGTGACATCACATGAAGTGATGGAACACTACTGTTTACCACCTTGACAAAACAGGAAGTGGCATCACATAGCATTGTTTTTAAGTACATTATGAAAAATATGGTTACAATATAACTGTAACGTGATATACATTTTGTACAAGAATGGATTATCATATGTATCGGCAGAAAAAAACATGCTATAATTGCAACTTGCGAAAAGCAAGATACATAGTCCAAAATGGATGCTTATTCTACTCTAAATGTTTTTTGGAAGTTTTTGTCTGCATTGTGAATTTGAGATATTTAAGAACAAACTAAGGGGGTAATTCATAGAATTCAGTGCACAAGTGGCGCACGCAGCTGGCGCACAGTGTGCGCGTGCGACAGTCTGCGCCAGCCGCGTGCGCCACAATCCATTTCCGCGCACAGCGTATTCATCTCTAAACTTACCGTTCGTGCAGTAAACGACGGACAGCAGTCCTCTGAAGTCAAGAGGCCTGCTCCCCTTATCCAGTGAAGAAACTGGTTACAGCACCCTCCCCCGAGGCAGATGGAGAGCACGGCGTTCACTTACCTAAGACATCTTACCCTTTGAGTCAGACATACAGTGCACAGAGGTCCAGCCCAAAGAGCCAGCTGTGTGTTACACATCACCTTTGAAGATACGGTACATGCCCAGTCAAGACCGGCGCCTCTACGGGAATCAGGTGAGCGTTACAGAACGCAAAGCCTACCGCAAAACTCCTGTCCAGGCGCTATGGAAACCTCGGATACCGACCAGCTAGCCCAGTTACTTGGGGAACTAAGGGCAGAAGTGCATGCAGCCCGTCAGGAAACGAACGCTCTAAGAAGGAAACTCAATGGCCTGAGGACAAAAGGATTACGCTGTTTTATAGAGGTCTACGTGGAGAGCTCAAAGACGTGTTAGCCCAAGTAGTGAATCCCCCACAAGATTGTTCGGACTATATAGACTTAGTCGTTCAAATAGATCACAGACTGCAGAACAGGAAGGCCGATCGTTCCAAGTTTGATGCTCGAGTATTTTCCAAACCGCCAACTCCTTCCAAAGGAGTAGACTCCGGGGAACCCATGCAAATAGGGGGCCTGAAAGGTCCTCTAACACAAAAGGAGCGGGAAAGGAGAAAACAGTTGCAATTATGCCTCTATTGCGGAAACTCAGGGCACTTTCTTCGAGACTGTCTGGTGAAACCTGCCAAGAAGGCAGTAGGAGCTGCAGTTACCAAAGTTACAAACTCTGAGCAGGGAAACGACCTCGCCCGACAAGAATAGAGGTCCTCTTGCCGAGCGTGAAAACCAGTTCTGTGACCTCGCATTTCGTGATACCTATGGTCCTCATTAGCCCTGATAATCCGGATCGATTACATGCAATTGAAGCTTACGTCGACAGCGGTGCCATCGGCAATTATGTGGATCATGAAATGGTTTTGAGGATGAATCTAACTCTTTGTCCCAAAGCTGTAAAGGACGTCATTACTACGGTGGATGGTACGGAGATAGCCTCCGGACCAGTAACGCATACCACTCAGGAAGTGACGCTAGTAAGTCAAGATGGACACCATGCGAAGATCGTGTTCGATGTGATCAAGGCCCCTCAGTTTCAGATTATGCTAGGAATACCTTGGTTAGAGAAACACAATCCTCTGATCGATTGGCGAGCAAGAACGGTCCAGTTTCCAGAATGTGTCTCTACTTGTCACCCTCCACCTGGTGTTGCACTGGCAGCAATTTCTTCAGAGACTCCCCAGTTACCTCCCGAATACCTAGAATACCAAGATGTTTTCCGGAAGGATCAGGCTAACTCTCTACCTCCTCATAGGTCTTATGACTGCCAGATAGACCTGATACCTGGATCTACTCCTCCTTGTAGTAGAATTTATGCCCTCACCGAGCCTGAGAACCTTCACCTTCGACAATACCTGGATCAATACCTGGCAAATGGGTTTATTCGTCCTTCCAAGTCCCCTGCTTCTTCAGCTTTGTTCTTCGTTCCAAAAAAGGAAGGAGATCTTAGAACTTGTATAGATTATCGCTCCCTGAACCAGATCACCGTCAAGAATAGATATCCGTTACCTTTGATCCCTGAACTCCTGGACCAAGTCAGAAAAGCATGCATATATACAAAGCTGGATCTTAGAGGAGCCTACCACTTGGTACGAGTAAAAGAGGGCGATGAATGGAAGACGGCCTTCCGCACCAAATATGGGCTATTTGAATATCAGGTCATGCCCTTCGGACTTTGCAATGCCCCGGCCGCCTTTCAATATTTTATGAACGATGTCCTCAGAGAGCTCATAGATGTGTGTGTTGTTGTTTACATTGACGACATCCTCATTTATTCTTCATCGGAATCTGAACATCGGAAACACGTGAAAATGGTCCTCGAAAGATTGCGTCAACACAAACTTTTCGCTAAGTTGGAAAAATGTGGTTTCAACGTGACTGAAGTTGAATTCTTGGGATTCATATTATCACCTAGCGGAGTGCGTATGGATTCAAAGAAGGTCGATGCAGTTCTCAAATGACCATCACCATCCTCCGTAAAAGGTGTGCAAAGCATGTTAGGCTTCGCTAACTTTTACCGCAGGTTTATCCCCGAATTTTCTCGAATAGTCCAGCCCATCACTGCCTTGTTAAAGAAAAACAAACGTTTTGAATGGTCTACCGAGGCGGAACAAGCTTTCCAGGATTTGAAGACTAAATTTATCTCTGCACCAATCTTAAAACACCCTCGCCCCGAACTCCCCTACATCGTGGAAACTGATGCTTCAAGCCTTGCCATGGGGGCAGTTCTATCACAAAAGGACCCGGTAACCAATCAGTTGCATCCCGTGGCATTTTGGTCCCGCAAATTCTCGCCTCCTGAAATCAATTACACGATTACTGACAAGGAACTTCTGGCTATCAAGTCTGCCTTTAAGGCTTGGCGGCATTATCTGCTGGGGGTCCGACACACCGTTACTGTGATTACGGATCACCGAAACCTGCAATATTTGAAAACCGCAAAAGCCCAATCCTCTAGACAACTCCGTTGGGCATTATTCTTTGCCGAGTTTGACTTCATAATTACCTATCGACCTGGTACAAAAAACGGTAAAGCTGATGCCCTTTCTCGGATGGGAGTGGAAGAACACTTGATCAACCCTAAACCTGTACCATTCATTCCCGAACAAAGAATTCTGGGTGTAATCGCCACACAATCCATAGAGGAAGTTAAGGATAAAGCCAGGCAACTTGTAACTCCAGCAGACATACAGAATTGGCATCTGCAGGGAAAGGACTTTGCAGTAAAGGACAACTTATTGTATTTCCAAGAACGATTATACCTGCCCAGCACAGATTTACAGAAAAAAGTAATCTCTTGTTATCACGATTCTTTAATGGAAGGACATCCCGGTATGGCCAAGACCTCAGAAAAGATCAAGCGCTACTTCTGGTGGCCGTCTTGGAAAAAAGATATCAGAGACTTTATAATGTCCTGTGGAGTATGCGCCCAAAACAAGAGCCAAAAGGAAAGACCAGCAGGCCTCTTACGCCCTATTGACATCCCACCTCGCCCTTGGCATACGCTTTCTATGGACTTCATCACCGATCTACCTCCATGCTCCGGATACAATACGATTCTAGTAATCGTGGACTTATTCTCCAAGATGGCGCATTTCATTCCGCTCAAAGGCTTGCCAACAGCAGCAACTCTGGCCCAAGAATTTCTCGAAAACATCGTCCGACTGCACGGTTTTCCTTCGGTTCTAATTTCGGATCGAGGTAGTCAATTTATTTCTCATTTTTGGCGAAGTTGCTGTCGGTCGGCTCAAATTGATGTGAGACTATCGACCAGTCACCACCCTCAGACCGACGGACAAACCGAGAGGACCAATCAAACTCTGGAACAGTATTTACGCTGCATGCTGCAACAAACTGAAAAAACTTGGAAATACATCCTTTGGATAGCCGAATATGCCTACAATAACTCTGTCCATTCGGGAACTGGGAAAACCCCGTTTTTTCTTTTGTACGGCAGTCACCCTCGAACCTCGTAGTTGGATCCCCTTCGAGATCTTGAAACACCAGCAGTAGACTACCTGCATTCTACAATCACCCAAGCCTTTAAGGAAGCTGTTTCTCACCTTCAAAGGGCTAAAGAACAATACAAGAAAGGAGCAGATCAACATCGGAAGGAAGCCCCTCAATATCAAGTAGGGGATCAAGTCTGGTTATCCACCAAATATCTACCTCTAAAAGGGCCACGCACATTCAACCCAAGATACCTTGGTCCCTATTCCATCACTACCATAGTAAACCTAGTAGCGGTCAAGTTGGACTTGCCCCCGCACATGAAGATACATCCGGTCTTCCACGTCTCTCTATTAAAACCCGTGCAACCTCAAACCCGACTAACTAAATCTCCAAAACCTATCCTAGTTGATGGAGAACTCGAGTTTGAAGTCAAAAGCATTCTGGACTCCAAGATCTCCAAATCTAAACTATTTTACCTAATTGACTGGAAAGGCTACGGCCCCCAGGAGAGATCCTGGGAACCTGCTGAATATGTCCACGCTCCTCGCCTAATCAAAAGATTTCACCGAACATTTCCTGACAAGCCAAAACCCCCGGAGAAGCCCGGTTTGGGAGGGGCCTTGAGGGGGGGTACTGTCATGATCTCTGCTTCCAAAAGGTCAGGGTTTTCCCAACTCCCTTGGAAGCAGATCCATAACCCAGGTTCCGAGGGCCAACCAGTCCCAATTGGGACCTTTTGGACCCAGTCCTGGCGCCAGTGGCACCAGGCTCATAAATATGCCCAGTCCCAGCGCTGGAAGCGCCAGGCTCATAATGCTTGGGTGGACTTACCTGCAGCAGACCATGCTGCTTACTTGCCTGCCAGTTGAGCCTCTGATCCTCTTCTGTTTGGAACTACTTTTCCTGGTGGGTGGGGCAGGAGCCACTCCCTAGGTTCAGAACACTGTAACTCTTCTGGAAAGCAGGAACTCTTTTCTTACCTAGGCGTGGCTGTGGAAGGAGACACCTAAGCACCACAGGAGGCTATTTAAACCACACCCGATGGATGAATCTTGCTTTGCGTTATTCTGCATCCTCTGCAGCAGAACGCTCATTGTGTCTTCTGCTTCTGATCCTGGGCCTAAGGAAAAAGGCTTACCATCCTGAATCCAGTCTTCAGCAACACCTATAAAGACAAGAAAGAACAGGTTAGCATTACGGTCTTCAGTGACAGCGCTTCACTTACCTGGTCCATCGGCTGTCACCAACGCCTCGCGCTGCATTCCGGCATCTGAAAGACAAAGGCTTACCTACTCTTCGTGCGCTCCGGAGGTCTTCGCACTGCATTCCGGCATCTGAAATACAAAAGCTTACCAACTCTTCGCAGGCTCCGGAGGCCTTCGGCGCTGCATCCCGCATCTGAAAGACAAAACAAGGTGTGTTTAAAGACATTGGGGAACTTTAATACTCACGTGCCATTACTCCTTTCCACATCTAACCCAGTGGATATTCCGGCACCCTGCAGCAGCTCCGAACTTGCACCTGCAAAATAAAAAGACAGTTAGAGCGCATCGTGAAGCAGGCAACAAGCGCTTACTTACGTGTTTCCTGGCGCTTCTATTCATCACACGGGCTCCATCTTCAACTCACTTCAGCCCGTCATCCGCCATCGCCGGAACCCTGCAAAACAAGAGACATCATTACTAAAGACTTTTAAAGACATTAGAATTACTCGAAACTTACCGTTCGTGCAGTAAACGACGGACAGCAGTCCTCTGAAGTCAAGAGGCCTGCTCCCCTTATCCAGTGAAGAAACTGGTTACAGCACCCTGCCCCGAGGCAGATGGAGAGCACGGCGTTCACTTACCTAAGACATCTTACCCTTCGAGTCAGACATACAGTGCACAGAGGTCCAGCCCAAAGAGCCAGCTGTGTGTTACACATCACCTTTGAAGATACGGTATACGCCCAGTCAAGACCGGCGCCTCTACGGGAATCAGGTGAGCGTTACAGTGAGCCTCAGGCCCCGACTCATGTCCCCCAGCACCCCCACCCCCCAGCAGTGATGGGTACATGCCAGCAGGCCCCGACTCATGTCCCCCAGCACCCCCACCCCCCAGCAGTGATGGGCACCTGCCAGCAGGCCCTGACTCATGTCCCCCAGCACCCCCGCCCCCCAGCAGTGATGGGCACCTGCCAGCAGGCCCTGACTCATGTCCCCCAGCACCCCCACCCCCCAGCAGTGATGGGCACCTGCCAGCAGGCCCCGACTCATGTCCCCAGAACCCCCACCGGCCAGCAGTGAGCCTCAGGCCCCGACTCATGTCCCTCAGCACCCCCACCCCCTAGCAGTGATGGGCACCTGCCAGCAGGTCCCGACTCATGTCCCCCAGCACCCCCACCCCCCAGCAGTGATGGGCACCTGCCAGTAGGCCCTGACTGATGTCCCCCAGCACCCCCACCCCCCAGAAGTGAGCCTCAGGCCCCGACTCATGTCCCCCAGCACCCCCACCCCCCAGCAGTGATGGGCACCTGCCAGCAGGCCCCAACTCATGTTCCCCAGCACCCCCACCCCCCAGCAGTGATGGGCACCTGCCAGCAGGCCCTGACTCATGTCCCCAGCACTCCCAGCCCCCAGCAGTGATGGGCACCTGCCATCAGGCCCCGACTCATGTCCCCCAGCACCCCCACCCCCAGCAGTGATGGGCACCTGCCAGTAGGCCCCGACTCATGTCCCCCAGCACCCCCACCCCTCAGCAGTGAGCCTCAGGCCCCGACTCATGTCCCCCCACACCCCCACCCCCCAGCAGTGATGGGCACCTGCCAGCAGGCCCGACTCATGTCCCCCAGCACCCCCACCCCCCAGCAGTGAGCCTCAGGCCCCGACTCATGTCCCCCAGCACCCCCACCCCCCAGCAGTGATGGGCACCTGCCAGAAGGCCCTGACTCATGTCCCCCAGCACCCCCACCCCCCAGCAGTGATGGGCACCTGCCAGCAAGCTGCGACTCATGTCCCCCAGCACCCCCACCCCCCAGCAGTGATGGGCACCTGCCAGCAGGCCCTGACTCATGTCCCCCAGCACCCCCACCCCCCAGCAGTGATGGGCACCTGCCAGCAGACCCTGACTCATGTCCCCCAACACCCCCACCCCCAGCAGTGAGCCTCAGGCCCCGACTCATGTCCCCCAGCACCCCCACCCCCCAGCAGTGATGGGCACCTGCCAGCAGGCCCCGACTCATGTCCCCCAGCAACCCCACCCCCCAGCAGTGAGCCTCAGGCCCCGACTCATGTCCCCCAGCACCCCCACCCCCCAGCAGTGATGGGCACCTGCCAGCAGGCCCTGACTCATGTCCCCCAGCAACCCCCACCCCCCAGCAGTGAGCCTGATACCCCGACTCATGTCCCCCAGCACCCACACCCCCTAGCAGTGATGGGCACCTGCCAGCAGGTCCCGACTCATGTCCCCCAGCATCCCCACCCCCCAGCAGTGATGGGCACCTGCCAGCAGGCCCCGACTCATGTCCCCCAGCACCCCCACCCCCAGCAGTGAGCCTCAGGCCCCAACTCATGTCCTCCAGCAACCGCACCCCCCAGCAGTGATGGGCACCTGCCAGCAGGCCCCAACTCATGTCCCCCAGCACCCCCACCCCACAGCAGTGATGGGCACCTGCCAGCATGCCCTGACTCATGTCCCCAGCACCCCCACCCCCAGCAGTGATGGGCACCTGCCAGCAGGCCCCAACTCATGTCCCCAGCACCCCACCCCCCAGCAGTGATGGGCACCTGCCAGCAGGCCCCGACTCATGTCCCCCAATACCCCCACCCCCCAGCAGTGTGCCTCAGGCCCTGACTCATGTCCCCCAGCACCCCACCCCCCATCAGTGATGGGCACCTGCCAGCAGGCCCCGACTCATGTCCGCCAACACCCCCACCCCCCAGCAGTGATGGGCACCTGCCAGGAGGCCCTGACTCATGTCCCCCAGCACCCCCACCCCCCAGCAGTGATGGGCACCTGCCAGCAGGCCCCGACTCATGTCCCCCAGCACCCCCACCCCCCAGCAGTGATGGGCACCTGCCAGCAGGCCCGACTCATGTCCCCCAGCACCCCCACCCCCCAGCAGTGAGCCTCAATCCCTGACTCATGTCCCCCAGCACCCCCACACCCCAGCAGTGATGGGCACCTGCCAGCAGGCCCTGACTCATGTCCCCCAGCACTCCCACCCCTCCAGCAGTGATGGGCACCTGCCAGCAGGCCCTGACTCATGTCCCCCAGCACCCCCACCCCCCAGCAGTGATGGGCACCTGCCAGCAGGCCCTGACTCATGTCCCCCAGCACCCCCACCCCCCAGCAGTGATGGGCACCTGCCAGCAGGCCCTGACTCATGTCCCTCAGCACCCCCACCCCCTAGCAGTGATGGGCACCTGCCAGCAGACCCCGACTCATGTCCCCTAGCAACCCCACCCCCCAGCAGTGAGCCTCAGGCCCCGACTCATGTCCTCCAGCACCCCCACCCCCTAGCAGTGATGGGCACCTGCCAGCAGGTCCCGACTCATGTCCCCCAGCACCCCCAACCCCCAGCAGTGATGGGCACCTGCCAGCAGGCCCCGACTCATGTCCCCCAGCACCCCCACCCCCAGCAGTGAGCCTCAGGCCCTGACTCATGTCCCCCAGCAACCCCACCCCCCAGCAGTGATGGGCACCTGCCAGCAGGCCCCAACTCATGTCCCCCAGCACCCCCACCCCCCAGCAGTGATGGGCACCTGCCAGCAGGCCCTGACTCATGTCCCCAGCACCCCCACCCCCAGCAGTGATGGGCACCTGCCAGCAGGCCCCAACTCATGTCCCCAGCACCCCACCCCCCAGCAGTGATGGGCACCTGCCAGCAGGCCCCGACTCATGTCCGCCAACACCCCCACCCCCCCAGCAGTGATGGGCACCTGCCAGCAGGCCCTGACTCATGTCTCCCAGCACCCCCACCCCCCAGCAGTGAGCCTCAGGCCCTGACTCATGTCCCCCAGCACCCCACCCCCCAGCAGTGATGGGCACCTGCCAGCAGGCCCCGACTCATGTCTGCCAAAACCCCCACCCCCCAGCAGTGATGGGCACCTGCCAGCAGGCCCTGACTCATGTCTCCCAGCACCCCCACCCCCCAGCAGTGATGGGCACCTGCCAGCAGGCCCCGACTCATGTCCCCCAGCACCCCCACCCCCCAGCAGTGATGGGCACCTGCCAGCAGGCCCCGACTCATGTCCCCCAGCACCCCCACCCCCCAGCAGTGAGCCTCAATCCCGACTCATGTCCCCCAGCACCCCCACTCCCCAGCAGTGATGGGCACCTGCCAGCAGGCCCCGACTCATGTCCCCCAGCACCCCCACACCCCAGCAGTGATGGGCACCTGCCAGCAGGCCCCGACTCATGTCCCCCAGCACTCCCACCCCTCCAGCAGTGATGGGCACCTGCCAGCAGGCCCAGACTCATGTCCCCCAGCACCCCCACCCCCCAGCAGTGACGGGTACCTGCCAGCAGGCTCCGACTCACTTCCCCCAGCACCCCCAGGCCCCAGCAGTGAGCCTCAGGCCCTGACTCATGTCGCCCAGCACCCCCACCCCCCAGCAGTGATGGGCACCTGCCAGCAGGCCCTGACTCATGTCCCCCAGCACCCCCACCCCCCAGCAGTGAGCCTCAGGCCCCGACTCATGTCCCCCAGCACCCCCACCCCCCAGCAGTGATGGGCACTTGCCAGCAGGCCCCGACTCATGTCCCCCAGCACCCCCAGCCCCCAGCAGTGAGCCTCAGGCTCCGACTCATGTCTCCCAGCACCTCCACCCCCCAGCAGTGAGCCTCAGGCCCAGACTTATGTCCCAACAAACCACATGTCCTAACAAAACAGACCCATGTCCCGAAAGCCAACCCTAATCCCCTTTCCACTCCAAGCATGCAACCATCCACCGAACCCACTCCCAAATTACCCATGCCATGATAGATGAAATGATCCACCATGCCCATTCAGGAATGCACAACGTAGCCACACAGTGGCAACACGTGACTGAGGAAATGTTCAATGAGACATGCACAAAACCAATTACAGAACACAACACCAATTCTGAAGTAATAAAAATGTATTAAAAACATAAAGAACTGACTTTGAGGAAGTTAAAAAAAAAACACGTAGAATAAAAAAGTGGTCCATTGCCAATGTCCTTTAAAAAACATAATCCAAATAAAAATAAAAAAAACATTGATCCATGGGAATATAGAAAAAGAAAGTATGTACAAGTCTGCAACTATATACAATGTAAGTCCAAATGGTCCGTGATCCACAAACAAAAGGAAACCTACAAAAAAGTCCTATGAAGAAAAAACTATATACACACGAAGTGGAGCAATGTCCATTAACTCCAAATTAAAAGAAGAACAAAGGAAACTTAACACTATCTAACTATATACAATGGTGGCAGGCAAGTCCTGTGGCTCACTCTGTGATGTCCCGGGCCAGGGCATCATCGAACTTCATGTCGATGTCCCGGAGGCGGGCCTCTGCATTGGCCCCGAGGTCTCGCAGGGATGCACTCATGGCCTGTTCCAACTCCCTGCGAGTTGCCTTGAGGCTGCCTGCCTCAACACCCGATGCATGGAGAACTCTGCCCTGACCATGGTGAGCTGTGCCTCTTCCGCCCGCCGCCGCTCTGCATCTATGCGCTGGCCCAACCGCAGCCACACAGAAGACACACCCATTCCAGGGTTCTCCTGCCCTCTGGCCGATGCCTGCACCTCTTATTTCGATGGCCCGAGCCATCATTGCTCCCACCTAGAGCATGCTGCTGTTGCTGCTGTCCATGTGCCCTGTCTGATGCCTGCACATCCTCCATCTGCTGGACTCCAGTTGTTGGGGTGTCCACCCCTGCTGGACCGCCGACTCCCGTCTGTGGCAGGGATGGGATCTCCACCAAGCTGGCTGTGTTGGTCAGGCCAGGTCTACAGGGGGCCCTGGTGGAATCTGGGCTGGAAGACGGCAGGGAGAACGACTGGCGCATAGTCTCCACAGAGGAGGAGAGGTCCACCAGAGTGCGCCCACCGACCAGGGCCCCCCCCAACAGTGCCACGTTGCGACACTGCTGTTCCTGATGGCGTGCATGCTCCGCCCAGGAAGCACGCACGCCATCACAAATGTGACGCGTGCGCAACGCGACACCAACCAGGACGGAGCCCATACGGTCGTAGGACCCCTCGTCCGCAGGTAGTTGAGAGGCAGATGAGGTGGCACTCCCCCCTACCATGCATCCCTGCTGGTGCATGGTGGTGCAGTCACAGGGTCAAGGACAGCGACATGCACTGGCCCCTCCATGGTGACCTGTGCTGCCTCCTGGCCCTGGACTGCACCACTTGCACCAGTGGTACTACCCCCACCAGGCACCATGTGCGTCTCAGTAGCGGGCTCCTCCTCCTCTGTGGAGACCACCAACCTGGATGTCTCAACACCGTCTTCCGCCATTGCGAGCCCCTGTGGGGGCTCACCCGGACCTTCCACTACAGCCGTAATGGCAGAAGCAGCACCAGCCCCCTCGCTCCCAGATGTTGGCAATTCCTGGGAGGGTGGATGGGCCTTGCGTCGCCGCCCGGTGGAGGCATCCCCGCCGCTTGGCTCCACAGCGCCGTCTCTGCCCTCTTCTTCACTTGACGCTGCGTAGAGGGAGACATAGAACACAAGCATCAGGGTACAGTACAATATTCCCCTAGGCAGGAAGCAATAACACATGAGTGGCACTGTCAAATGTCACTTCCATCTTGTCCCTCCACAACACATGGGTGAATGCACGCAACACACATGCAGAAACAGTCCTGGAGCCTACAATCAACATCAGAATCCATGTACAAGGGCCTCTGTTAACCAAAATGTTGACTTGAAACTCACATCATCATGGCTCACACTGGTCCCATGCACACACAACACCGGAGGGTCATGCATCATGGCTTGTACACCACAGACACAGTGGATAGACACAGTGGATACAACGGTGACCACACTGCATGAGTGAATCTAGACATTATCACGGACATGTGTCATGATATGATATGGCATTAATAACGTGCCTATACACAAGTGTTTCAAGGCGCGACGAGGCAAGGGGGGGAACAAAGGGAGGACAGATAACGATCTTACTAGGCCAGGTGTCATTCAGATCATGCAAGTGCATGGGAAGGGGGGACAGGAAGAGTGCAAGGGGGGAAAGGGAGAGGGGGAAGTGCAGTACATGGGAAGTGGAAAAAATAAGATAAATAAAACACATAAAATAAAACAGGCAAGTGCAGGAAGTGCGGACAAGTGCTGGAAAGGGGACTGAAGGGATACAGAAACAGTCCCCAAGTGCAGGGGTTGTCAGGAAGGCAGTGCAGGTGGGCAGTTGACAGGGCCTGGCCCAGAGATCAGAGGGGTGGGCAGGTAGCCAGTGCAATTTCAGTCAGGAGTTCAGCAAGGGAGGGGAGGAGAGAAAGCAGAAGCAAAGAGGAGGGTTTTGAGGTGTTTCCGGAACCTGGGGTGGTTCTCCTCGAGTTTCAGGGAGGCAGGAAGGCTGTTCCAGAGAGAGGCCCCTGCCGAAGAGAGTGATCTGCCACCAACTTGTGTGACCTGCCACCATGGCGTTTCAAAGTCACACGCACACACTTCTCAGACACACACAAATGTGCACCATACATGTACATGACAGCAGCACCCATCCCTCACCACCCCTCCATGTCCAAGAACAGAGACTGGCAGGCATTCATGTGTGAATTCCACATTCAGCTCCCCATGTTGCATTGGAACACATGCACCATCCATGTGGTTCACACATTACTGGTCTGACATGCATGACCATGATTTCCCTGCACACACACTTCCATACATGGCCTATGTCACACATACAGGCAAGTATCAGACTACCAGCACACTGCAACATGCCCTGTCTCCCACATCAATGCTTTCCCACTTACCGCTCAACTCCAGACGGGTCTGCCTATGAAGGATCTGGGCGTGGAGCGCTGGGACTAAGTGTTACAGGACCCTCATCTGGATGTTACTCATGCTGCCCCGGCCCCCTTCCGCGAGGCGCTGGGCCTTGTAGAGGGTCCTGGACCTCAGGTCCTCCCAGCGCTTCTTGACGTGCTTGATGTCGCGGGTTGCCACTTCCTCCGCGTTGATGGCAACCACTGCTTCCTCCCAGATCCTCAACCGTCCTTCCTTGTTGGCACGTGATGTTCCGAAGAGGGCATCATAATGCCCCAGGGCATGCTCCACCAGGACACCAACTTCCTTCTCACTGAAGCTGGTGGCCCTCTGCCTCACTGACTGGGGGTCGCCAGTCGTCTCAGATGGTGTTTGCCACGACATGGCGACCCCCGAGGCAGGCATGGGGGGGCAACTGGGTCCTGGGGCTGGGCTGTGGAGCGATGTTATCCCAGTCAGGAGTCTTCTGTTTCAGCAGGGGTGGACACAGCAACATGACCCCTGCAGATGGCTGACGTGCAGGCACCAAATAGCAGGGCACATGGGCAGCAGGCAGACAGCAGCAGATGCCTGGTGGGAGCGTGCTTGGGGCTCTTTGGGGGGAGGAAAATTGCCTTTTGGACAGGAGCGTGGTCTTCCGTGTGTATTCGCGTGGCCAGCTCGATACGGACTGATTTGGCACGTGAAAACATTGCACGTCAGCGTGTAATCCGAGGAAAGTCCCTTAGCGCGTAAGTGCGTCAGTGAAATTACGCGCGCAGGCGTTGCCCACAACACGAGTGTATAGTGAATCAGCACATGAGAAAACTGCACGTCACCATGCTATTGTAGGAATGGGACTAAGCGCGTAAGTGACGTTCACATGTGCGCTGGCTTAAAAGGTACGAGTATCACGCTATTTCCTTGTACGTGCTTTTTGTGGAGAGCGAGCGGGTGTATCTTGTACTTCTTGTCGGTTCACACGCGATTACTTCACAACGTTTCCAGTTCGTACTCCCCGTTTCTTCAGATTGCGTTCTTTTTTTCTTTTGGCGGGAGTGTTGCCTACGCGCACTCGTGTCTTTTTCACGTTCTTTTTCAAGGCAGACGGTGAGTCGTGCACGTATTTCCCAACTGTGGTTGCCTCCGTGTGTCACGTACCCCTTCAGTGGTCATTGTAGGCTGCGTGTAACACGCGTACGCTTATTTTTGTGTTTCTGGGTGCTACAGCGTAGGGCAGGTTTATTTTTCCACACACATGGTCTACCAGGGGTTGCGTGCACATGTGCTTTTGTTTTTGGGGTGCCTGTGCATTTGCGTGACCTGTCATCTTCCCCCAGGGGTCACATACAGCCTTGCCAGAACACTAGGGTACGAATTCCATCTAGTACCCTATCCCTTTCACCCCAATTGCCCAGGACAATTGTTTACTGCAACTCCCATACGCACAACATCAGTGCCTTGGTTGGGAGGCAACCAAGCAGTAAGGGAGGCAAAGGTGGCCGATCTCCAAAAGGTGGGCCTGGTGGGCGCAGTAGGGGAATTGGCCAGGATTTGCAGGGTGCCCCTAGACCCCGATGTGTGGAGGACCAATCAGGGACACCCAGGCCCCCCCATGGTTGTGAGAAATGTAGCTGACACCATCCCAGCTCAGCCCTTGTTGGACCGGCCCATTTTGGCACCTGAACCGGCACAGGATGACTCCCAGGCTGACTTCCAGGTCAGCAAGTCTAAGCCACGTGTTTCAGTGCAAGTTGCTGTCAACAGGCAACGTGTATCTGGGGCAGCAATGCCATCTGCTGCCCCAAGTAGGCAGGGTGGGGAGGCTGCAGGGGCAGCTCTATCCACCCCAGCTCTGAGTCTCCCAGCAGGGACAGTGTCGGTCCAGGTCCATCAAACCGACGTTGGCCCTGCCAACATCACTCTGCAGCCAATGCCTGCACCAAGACCTATGGTCATTGTGCCTTTGCACACTTCTAGTACCCAGTCCACCTGCGCTTCTGCCCCTACTGACCAGAGCGGCGTAAGCCACTCAGGATCCGCACCACCTTTAAACAAGAAGAAGGAGGGTGCTCTGGCACTACAGGCTGAGTCCCCAGACACGGCTACACACTGAGGCCAAGGAAGCCTAGCTTTAATGATGCCGAACGTGATGCACTTGTGGCCTATGTGTCGGCACATAGCCGCAAAATGGTGGTGACTGCAGGGTGCAAGACCACACCTGGTCAACGTAGGGCACACTGGCAGACCATCGCGGATCACATTAGTGCCCTTGGATTTGTGAGGCGCACAGCTGATGATTGCTACAAGCGTTGGAATGACCTGAAACGCAGAGCAAAGAACAAGCTGGCCTCAAATCATGCCTCTACTCTGGTGACTGGTGGTGGGTCTCCACGGGAGGACAACCAACTCACTGAACATGAGTCTGTTGCTGGAACCTTCCTCACAGAGGAACAGATCTAAGGCATGGGAGACCTACTAGATTACGACACATTGTCTGGTGAGTGCCCATTCATGTGTGTGTGTAATCTGTGTGTATGTTGTTTGGGTGACGGGTTCTGATTGAGTGCCAGGTGAGGGAGTGTACTCCTGAGTGGTATGGGTCACCCATGTGCTTCCTCCAAAACATTCAGCGGCCTTGGATTTGGGTATGACAGTATCCCTTCTGCCCACAGTAGCCAATTGGCGCCACATTACTGCAGTGGGTCTTGAACTGTCATCTTGCAACAATATTGTTCTGAATTTTTCAGTGTTCATTCAGGCTGATTGTTTCAATTCTCCCATTTTTGCAACACATTGTTCAGCCCTAATGCCACATGTGTGACATGCTTCTGTCATTGATTACACCCCACATTGGCCCACATTCGTTACCTTGTTATGTGAATGATTAGACCATTCGGGCTGATTGAGTATTGGCCTGCTCATATTAATTTTTGGGGCCTGTTTGAATGTGGAACATGATAGTTGTTTCCTGTCATGTTGAAGTGACCAACCATTGATGTGTACATCTGCCTGCAATCACTGTATTATTGTACACTGGATGTGTTGCAGTGTGTGGCACATGCATATTTTGTCACACTATTTAGCATTTTTCATCTCATCATGTCCATCCCACATGGATGGGTGACAGTACTCATTCACTGACATATGGCTGTACTTGTCAAATCTACCATGGCTAGGCTACATGCCATCTGTGTGCTGGCATGTGTCATGTATGTGTATTGGACATGCCACTCACAGGCTAATGTGTGATGCCAGTGCTACCCAGCATGCAGCAAATGTGTTGCTTTTCCATCTTGGTGTCCTCAGTGTCTGCTTTTTGCCTCCCCTTCCAACTCATTGACAGTGCATGCATGCTAGGGTTATTGTCATGTGGGACATGTGTAAATCATGTACTGGATCTCTGGCTTGTAAGGCCTATGTGTGTGCTATGGTGCTCATGCCTGTTTCCATTTGTTGTCTTTCATGTTTTTGCAGGTGATGACGCACTTGATGCTGTAGAGGTGGAGGAGATGGTGCAGACCCAGGAGGAATCTCAGGCACGACCAGGCACCAGTGGATGACGTGGTGTGGTGGTGGGTGAAAACCCAATCTTATTGCAGACCATACTGTCCAGGGGTGTCTCTGGTTGCACCTCCCCAGACCTCTATGATTCAGGTGCTGAATCGGATGATGAGACTAATGTGCTGTTGCAGGTGAGTGTTTCTGGCAGGGATTCTGTTCTGTCCAACCCACCTGCACCAGGGGTAGAACCCTCTATGGGGATGTCAGTGTTGGTAACTCTGCCTTTGGCGGTTACGGATGCAGGGTCACACTCCACAACATCTGACCCTGTTCCTGGGCCAGCAGATCAGAGGGGGAATGCAGTCCTGCAGCCTCAGGCAGTGCCGGCACAGCAAGGTGCAGATCGCCTTGCCCCAAACAGGTGTGGTGCCCGCAGACGCGGTGGCCGTGCGCCACCAGGCAATACTGTATGGGAAAAATCCATGTACGGTATTGCAACACAACAGGGAGAATCAGTTGAAATGATAGCTCAGGCAATGGAGAGGGTGGCCACTTCCATTCTCCCCCCTGAAAGGCAGATGGAGCAACAACAGCAGGCAACAGACTCAATTTGCCAATCACACAGGGAAGACATGTTGGCGTCCAACAGGGACCGACGGGCGGCACTGGAGACTCTGCGTGAAGCCATTTCTGTGGAGTCACAGGGCCACAGGGAAGCCCTGAGGTTTGAACTCCAGTTCCTCAGGCAGACTCTAAGTGAACTTGAGGCTTCCCGAAATTTAAGTTCAGAACAGCAGCTGGAGCAGCTCACACGTTCGCTCTCAGCTGAGCTGCAGGCAACTCGGGAGGAGATCCGGGCATCACACGAGGCCATGCGTGCAGAAATGCAGGCAACCCGTGAAGTGCTGCATGGGGATCTCCACACTATCATCCTCCAGAATCAGACCTTTAACACCTGCATGCTTGATGCCATGGAGGACCATACCAGGGCTTTGTGTGAGCTGCCTCCCATAGCACCACCACCTCCTGATGCAGAAGCAGAGGGTGAAGAGAGCGACAGCAGCAGTTCTACCACAATAGCGTAGCCGTGCATGCCATGAGCCCATGGAGGTATTTTTTTTCTGCAACATCCACACAGGTTGGTGTTGTTGTACACCCTGTCCTCGAACCTCCTTGGTGGCCTCCCCCCTCACCCCCACATGGCCATTTTTGATTTCTTTTTTTTATAGTGTGTTGCCTTGTGTGGCTCCTGTGGGCATCCACGGTGTATTCCAGCTGGGCACATGCAGGCTTGTCCTGTGTTTGGGTTAGATGCTTGGGTTCCTGACACACACACCCCTCCTGCTTCCCTTTCCATGGGCTTGCAAAGGGTGTGACCAAGTGACAGTGACTTACACAGTGACATTGGGCGCCCATGAGCTGTGTGGGCAGTCTGTAGTCAAAACTGTGTGTACATCCCTAGTGGGGATTGTTGTATTGAACACTGCATGGTGTATTGATATGTGCTTGTGCATCCATGTCTTCCTCCTTATTCTCAGGTAACTTCTTCATGTCTTCACAAGGCCGTCTCCTTTGCGGATGCAGTTCATGTTGTATGCAGTACACTGACACATTAGCCTGACGTCAACACTCTGCAGTTGGAAGGGGTGTATGTGCTGGCTTATTCAGGTTGTAAAACTTGCACTACTTTCATTTGGTACTGTCATATTTTAGCAATGTTTCATCCTGTGTTGCTGTATTGTGTTGCTGGTAAGTATTTGGTCATGTGTGCTGTTTGTTATTGATTACTGGGAGCATATTGTCTGTGGCCTGTTTCCATTTGGGACAGTGCACTTTGTGACACTTGTGTCATGTGTTGTGCATTCCTTTGTTTGCTTTCACATTGCATGACATGCCATGGTGTGTTGGGTAGCGGAGATGGGGAGGGGTTGGGTGACATGGCGCTGTTTTCATGTTATATTTTGCAAGAGGGTAATCATTCATGCAGCATAAATGTGTCTTTTTGTGACACAGCATTGGTTGTCTTTGGGTAGGTAGGGATACACACAATCTAACACTTCCAGGTGACCAATCTCAGGCTGGTATGGTTGTGACAGTTGACTGTCTCTTATGTCATCATCATTGATTGTCAGGGCTGTGTGCACTCCACAGGGGTGTGATTTTAGGTGAAGTAATTAGCCACCAGCTGCGCACAGGCTGCCTCACCTTTCCCCTCCCATGCGCAGCGGGCGTTCATGTGGTTGGGGATGCAGGGGCACCACCATGTCCACCGTCAGGCCCCGCCGGGTTGCAATGTTGTGCAGGACACATGCTGCCACTATGATCCTGCACACTACTGGGGGCACGTATAGCAGCTGCCCACCAGAGCGGTCAAGGGAGCGAAAGCGTGACTTGAGCACTCCGAATGTGCGCTCCACTATGCCCCGGGTTGCAATAAGGGCTGTGTTGTATTTTACCTCGGGTGGTGTGGTGGGGCTCCGAATTGGCGTCATCATGTGGGTGCTCAGAGGGTAGGCACTGTCCCCTGGGGAGGTGATGATGGGTATCATTAGTGGGGTTGTGATATTACTGAGTATCTGACATGCATGCATGTGCAGAGGCATTTATACTCACCAAGCAGCCATGTATCGCCATGCCGCCCAGCTTCTATGTCCTGGTTTACAGTTGACATTCTGTAAATAAAACTGTCATGGGTGGACCCTGGATAGTTGGCATATACTGAGGTGATGATTCCCTTGGCATCACATACTACCTGCATGTTGATGGAATGCCAGTGCTTGTGGTTTCTATAGATGTGCTCAGTTGCCCTGGGAGGACATAGAGCCACATGGGTGCAATCAATGGCACCTAGTACTTTGGGGAAGTGTGCCACCCCGTAAAAATCCTGGACGGCAGCCTGCCTTTCTGCAGGTGTTCTGGGCACGCACATGTGCCTGCGGACTGATGGGCATGCAGTCATGATGGCCAACACCTGGTGTAGGCAGCGTGACTACGTGGCCTGTGACATCCCCCCCACTATGGCACTTGTCCACTGAAATGAACCAGTGGCCAAGAAGTGCAGTACATTGAGCACCTTTTCCAAGGGGCTCAGTGCTTGGGAGCACAGGGTGGGTGATGTGAGGTCATCCTCCCACTCACTCACCAGGTCGAGTATAATGTGAGGTGGAAACCTGTACCTCCCATACACCTGGTCATCAGGCATCCCAAAAAGGCTGGTCCTGGGTGTACAAATTCTGGCCCTGACTATCCTCCTCCTCCTGCGGTGTTCCACGACCACTGCTGCGAGGAACGGTATATTCATTGTAGCGTCTGAGCTTGTTTGTTGTTTGTGCACACTTTTATGCTGTGCGGGTCCGCGTACGCCTGCGTCCTGCTGGCGTACGTGTTTCCGGATTAGCGCGTCTTTTTTACCGCACGCGTTTCCCCTGTTCGATTCCATGAATACATGTTGTAGGCGCGCGTGTGGGCGTTCCGCACATTTGCCTCCTGTACTTCCCCTTAACGCCCACATTTTCACACGTTGTTTCCCATTCCGCGTGTTACACCCTGTGTTCCGCCTACTTTTGTTGTGTGCACCGCGCTATGTGCGCTTTCGCTGTGCACGTAGCGCACGCCATTTGATGACTTGTGCGCCTGCGTGCACCACGTAGGATTTTAGCGCACATCCCAGTATTTACACGCGCACGGACCTCCATCAATCGATGTGTGCAGCTTTTTCATGCTTGCACTGCAATTTTTGCACTTGCGCTGCGATTCGCACGCTTTCGCACGCTTGCGCAGAGATTTTCGGCGCACATTAATTCCATGAATCGGCCTGTAAATCAGTGACTCACCTCCTGAAGTGTGCCTCAAATAAACCTTTAATGAGTCTAGCAATTATTGTTTAGAATTCCAGAAAGACAAATTGTCATTCCTATTCTTTCTTATTTAGGGTCACTACTCGATGTGTTACACCTGTGGAACACATTGTTTTTTTAAGACGCGTGAACAAGAAAGCAAGCCACTCTAGAAACAAAGAGGCACATGCCATTGGCCTCAGTCCAGCAGCTTCAAATTGTAAAAAAGAAATATATATATATATTTTTTTAGGGGTATCAAGGGAGACCTCAGGGGTCGCAATTGCGACCCCTGGCGACCCCCAAATGACGTCCCTGCAGAAAAGGTCAATCTGCTTACATTTACCAGGGTCAGAAAAGCCAAGGCTAGGGTGGGATTGTAGTAAATTGTGCATTCCCAATTGCAATTTTCACATGTGAAAACACTATTTAGCCCCAAGGCAAATATGGTGCATTATATTTAAATTATTTCTAACGCTGTCTGCTCATTCACAAATGTTGTTTGTTTATTTGCAACCTACTGTAACCCAAACCCAGTAATGAAAACATTTCATTACTAACAGCTGCTATCTCAGACAAACTGGTAAAAGAAAGACTTGGCGTGCTGGAATATTCTTATGGTTCTTACTATTTGATCAAGTGTGGCTTGAGGGCAGAATTTGTTATTGCCCTCCCCTCAGCCAATTAGCATGTTCAGAGTATAGTCAATATCTACTGGTATTGACTGCATTCAGAACATTCTTTCTTCAAATCTAAAAAGGGAAACGACAATGCAATTTACAGGCAAAACTTTATGCAACAATGCACCTCGAGCCTCATTCACAGATATTTTTTCAATGGGAATGCGCCATTTTAAAAATCAGGAACGCCCTCTCTTTGAGGAGCTTTTTTTGCGCCAACATCCTACTTAACACAACATAAAGAAAGCTTTTTGCATGTTGCCTAATGCATGAACATGTTAAACCCGTTCCTGTATAACCATGTTTGCAATTTAAATGATTAATTTATGAAGACGTCATTTAAACACTACAACATAAAAAACCTGTTTAGTTTACTAAGATTGTCTTTTTACTTTACTCACTATTAAAGGAACATTTCTGTCTCTCCCCAAAAACTCCAATACATGTATTGCTACGACTACTATGTCCTAATCACCCTCCAGACTTCAGTAGGGGTCGTTTTCACTTGGGATAATGGCCCTTCCTCAATTTATAGTCTGCGGCGTAGGTGGCTATAATTATCCCTCTATAAAGACCATTTCTCCAGTCTATAAGGATATTGGATGAAACACTAGGAATGAATAATGAATGTCTAGGAGGTTATAGCAGTAGAAACATTGTAGGCCTGTTCGTGTGTTGCACAGTTAAGCAGGTCACACTGTGAAGTGTTTTGTTCATGATGTAGCAGGTGAGATCTTGAGTGTAAATTGTATATCCATATTAAGTGGAACTCAGACTCCCTGATTCTGAGGGCTGCAAAGGCAGAAATTATCCACGCACAGAAACTAACAGTATCCATATATTTAGAAGACTGTTGAATGTCTACATTCAGATCACCACGACCATGTAATATGACTGCATACCGACTGTCAGAATGGTGAACTTTGCATACCAAGACTCAGTGTAGAAGGCATCCTTGATGACCTAGGACCCAATAGAACACATTGTGTTGCTATCCCTCCTCTGCAAATTGTCATAACAATGCCTCATTGTCATGACGCAGGCTCCTTTCAGAGCATTGTTGGCATGACTCTAAATCATGTGTGAACATGATGAACATGAGCTCTAAGTGACCTAGTCCTCTTCCCTTTCACAGGGGAGCCTGCGTAGCCACAACAACTTTGGTTGAAGACCTTGGTGTAGCAACCTGGGTGAGTGGTTATTGGGATTACAGTTATGGACACTTTGTTTTGGAAAAAACATATTTGTGAAACAATGCTTATTTTTCATCAAATTGTTGACTTAAATCTAATATCCCAAACATAATGGCATATCCTTAATGGCAACCTACGAGCTGAGCCATAGTCTCCAACAAACTGACCAACTTACTAACCCATTTTACCCTTCCTGCTCCTCCAACCAACTGATGCCACTACACCAGACCTTGGACTAGCCACACAACACATAAACAAACCAAGAATCAATACTAAGTTGACACCCAGCATGTCTGATTTGGGCAGCCGGAGCAGTTTGGAAAGGTCAGCCCCCTATTCCACATACGCAGAGTCGTTATGCACGGTTTGGAGTAGTAGCGATGAACGACTGCATTCCACACTTATAGGTCTCACTGGGGTGAGTCTGGCCAGCGGTGTATAGCCAAAGAGTAAACAGCCTTACGGTCCATAACCATTGCATTCGGGGAACATGACGGTGTCCTGTGTTTCACCGTTCAGATCTCCATTGAAAGAGATACACCTGTGATTAAGTAAGAATGCAGAGAAGCAGCACACACATCACAGTACAGTGCCCGATTCAACTGCTTTAGAGAAACAGAGACAGTCTCCCCTCTTCTGTTCGTGACAGATGTTTTTTCAATTGAAAACAGACTAGTCAATTGTATAGAAAAAACAGAGAACTTTTTTGGCTGAATCAAATTGAATACACACCAAGGTGATCAATAACAAAGACTGCTTTTATGTCCTAATGAGGGCGATGGTTGGAATATTTCATCATCATCCTGGCCCGAAACTTGAGTCGACACAATAACAACTTTAGCTCTGTTTTTAGGATTTCAATTGTTTTTTGGTCTATAAAAATATATGTGGCAAACTCAATATATTAGAACAATTTGATAATATGTGCTGACATGGTATTAAATATTTGATGCATTGTTAGATGTTAAACATTAATCTGCATCAAAGGTCTAATGGTTAGACTTTATGTGTTCTTAAACAAAGTATTATGATTGCACAAGTATGATTGGTTTTTTGAATGAGGATAAATGTGATTGATATGGATGAATAGGTATGTGTGATCATAGTATGGTGTGTTATGATGATACAATGGAGTTGTAGTAGTCCATTTTTCACTGTAATTTTCCATTAAGGTTTTTAATGATAGTTACCTTTTGTACACTGTCTCTATATATATGATGATAATGCTTATAGTTATGAAGTTGTCTCACTGTATGCAAGGAGAAAGCATGGATGAGATTCCAGGGATTGGTGATATGTATGCACTACTACTGCAGATTGCTCAGGATGTAAGTGAAATGAAAGTCACCCTGAGTGAATTGTCCTCTCAAGTGGGCCATCTGGAGACCAGAGTTACTAAGGTGGAGGCTGAGAATACAGCTTTGGCCACATGGGTTGCCGGAAGTTACAGAGCCTACAAGGAGCTAAGATATGATGTCTCTGATCTGAGGAAAAGAAATTTGCGGCTGGAGGCTGATCAGAGGAATTTGAAACTGCGCTGATTGGGTGTGAGTGCAAATCCTGACTTGGACAAAGATCTTGATTTGAGATTCAAAGGAGTATTCGATGAGAATCTGGGGAAAAATATCCTGAAGGATGCAGACCTGGACTACTCCTTTAGAGCTGGTAAAAGTGAAAGGGCAGGGAATCCTAGACAAATCATCATGGTGATGACCAAAGTGAGCGCAAAGGAGAGAATATTGAAGGCTGCAAGAGAAAAAGGAAAACCTCTGTTGAATGGAGTACAGTTGGCCATTTATCTGGATTTTCCAAAGGAAATAGTGGATTTGAGAAAAGCTTTTAAAAATGCAAACATTTTGGCACAGGAAAAAGGAATTAAGACTATGTTAGTCAAACCAGCAACCCTGAAAACATTTTTTGAAAATGGGATTAAAACCACAGATGATCCAGTTGAGGCAGAAAGCTGGCTGAGAGATGGAAATTCTAGGATGGATAAAAATGCTAACTAATATTGTGATTGTGAATGATGGGGTGGTTATTAGAGTAATAGTGATTTTTGTGAATGATATTTCTGTTTATTTACAATATAATCTGTTGTTTGCATAACTATATTCACTTTCTGTTTTTGTTTATCTTTAAACATTGGCTGTTGATGTCAACGGCTGTTTGTTCTGCTCAAGCATTCAAAGTGCTCATGTTCCTGTTGTGGGTGCCTTCCTCTGAAGTTCTGCAATGAGGCCGTAGGAGTTCCGTATTGTATCTGGAATGTGACGTAGTATGATGGTACACGGCATGGCCCGCCTGCTGGAGTCGGGGTCCTGATTACTTGTATCTAGTTCTTTTCCCTGGTGTGCTACTTTGACTTTCTGGGGAGGTGATGTGGGGAGATTCCGGGTTCTGCCATGGATTAGACCAACATGCATGCTTGGCTTTACTTCAAATTGAAAGGATATAATATTTATGGTATATATATTTTTGAGGATCAAGCTTGCCGTCCAAAGGGAGGGGGTGGGACAGTCCTTTTCTATGTGAAAGTGGAAGGGAAGTTCTGTAGAGTTGGGTTATTCAAATCCAAGAAAACCTATATATTTTCTGTTTTGTTCTTGTTTTTTTTTTACTAGGTATAGGTTTCAGTTTGTTTGTGTTATTTGAATTCATCACAAGAAATGTGAGACAAGATACACTCATGTCTTACACTTAGAGGAATTTAAGGGTGATATCCTGGAATGTAAATGGTGCTAATTGTGCTAAGAAGAGGAAAGTGATTTTGGACAAATTGGAAGAAATGGGGGCAGATGTTGCACTACTTTAGGAAACTCATTTGCTAGATATAGATATAGATAAATGGAAACGGGATGGGTCAGTGATGCCTATTGCTCATCCTTCACTTCTAGTTCTAGAGGTGTGTGTATTCTAATTTTAAAAAATCTACCAATTACAGAAATTAAATGTGAGAAGGATGTTGAGGGGAGGATTGTTTGTGTAACTGCCAAAGTTCAGGATGTTCCCTATTGTTTATGCAACATATATGCTCTGAATGGGGGAGATGAGAGTTTGTTCATCTCTCTGGCACAGTTTTTACAGAATTTGCATGTGAGTAATGTTGTTATGGAGGTGGGGCTTAAATGTTGCTCCTGATCCTGAGTTGGGGGGCAGTGGACATAAATAATATGAAAAGAGTGGCCTTAAAAAAACTTATGGATGAATGGAACCTCTCAGATGTATGGAGATTACAAAATCCTTCAGTGAAGCAATATACCTTTTTCTCTGCCAGACATAAAATATACTCAAGGATAGACCTCCTTCTGACCTCTGGTTTTTGCACGCAATTCTTCAAAAGTGGTGACATTAAAGCAATATTGGTTTCAGATCATGCTCCGATCTCAGTGGATTTGCATTTAAACTTTCCTGTTCCGAAGTCGAAAACATGGCGGATGAATATTACACTTCTGGTTCACAATGATATTGTGGATAGAATAGTGCAAGAGGCGAAGTTCTTTGTGGCTGAAAATTGGACTGGTGAAGTTAAAGTATAATTTGTGTAGGAAGCCTTCAAGTCCTACATGAGAGGTATGTTGATTGGTTTGTCAAGCAAAAAAAAAAAGGACTGAAATGCTGAAGTGAAGAAACTGAATGAGGAAATTTTGGTTCTTGAAAAGGAAAATATGCGTAACTTCTTAGTTGATACTTTGGGTGATTTGCGACTGAAGAAAGAAAAACTTGGAGATCTATATACTACAAAGGCTGAGAGGATTCTTTTTAGAACCAGGAGCAAATACTATGAAATGGGAGAAAAGTGTGATCGGATTCTTGCTCATCGCTTGAGAGTCATGGATAATGAAAGGACTATTGATGCTATAGAGAAACAAGATGGGGTTGTGACTTTTGAACTTTCTGAAATTAATGAAACATTTAAGAAATATTACATTGACCTATATTCTTCGGAAGTCCAATCAACTGAAGGGGAGGTGTGTCAATTCATTGTTGATTGTCATTTGAAAACAATGGGTTCAGAAAATTTGGGGTGCCTGGAGAAGGAGCTAAGTGTGGAAGATCTCAGGACTGTGGCATGTGCATTGAATTCTGGGAAATGTCCGGGTCCGGATGTATTGCCAGCTGAACTTTATAAAATATTTCCAGAAGAGGTTTTTGCATTTATGCTAGAAATGTTACACACTTCTCTAAGGGATGAGTGTCTTCCAGTGTCCACGCAACGATCTCTGTTTTCTTGAAGGAAGGGAAACCTCCAGTTAAACTGAGTAGTTATCGGCCAATCGGTTTGCTGAACATTGACAACAACATTTTTGCAAGAGCTTTGGCCTTGAGGCTTGAGACTTCCCTGGTGGATATTATAGATCAGAGCCAGACAGGTTTTGTGAAAGGAAGACATGTGTCAGATAACATGAGGAGGCTTTTGTTGACCCTATTTGAAAGCAGGGAACATCAGAATGATGTGGTGGTTTTATCATTAGATGAGGAAAAAACATTTGATCGTATTGAATGGAAATATCTTTTGAGTGCTTTGGAAGGATTTGGATTTGGGAAAAACATGATTGGATGGATAAGTCTGCTATATTCACGGCCTAATGCAAGTGTTCGAACAAATGGCATGGTCTCAGACATTTTTGAACTTGAAAGAGGCACGAGACAGGGTTGTCCATTGTCGCCCATCTTGTTTGTTATTGCTATGGAACTCCTGGCCGTGAGAATAAGGGAAGATATGAGAATCTAAGGTGTTCAATATGGGGAGCCCTGTCAGAAGCTGTGGCTATGTGTGGATGACATGTTGCTAGTGGTTCAGAATGTTGAGAATTCCATTCCTGTGCTGATTGAGCAAATTGATGTGTTTCACAGAATATCTGGATACAAGATCAATTGGTCTAAATCAGAAGCACTACCAGCATCCAGTTCATGCTCTATTTTGAAAATGAGGAACTTTGGTTTCAATTGGTGTCCGGTCAAGATGAGATATCTTGGGATTTGGTTGATTTCTGATGTTTCTAAAATAATGGATTTCAATCTAACTCATGTGGTTCAATCCGTGGAGCTTGATTTGAAGTGATGGAGTGAACTTCGGTTGAGTCTATGGGGAAGGGTGCATGCAATCAAAATGACAGCAACTCGACGTGTCAACTATGTGCTCAGTATGATCCCCTTAATAATTAAAAGGTGCTTCCTGAAGAAAATTGAGAATCTGATTCAGTCCTTTGTATGAGAGAATAAACAACCATGCCTTAAACTATGGAAATTACAATTGCCACAGGATTGTGGAGGTTTAGGGGTTCCAGACTTTGAAAATTACCACTTGGCATTTGGTGCCAGACATCTGGTTCCTTTTGTAGAAAATTCGGATGATGTCTGGATGCTGGCGGAGTCAAGTCGTTCATCTCCACTTCCGCCTAGGGCTATTCTGTCCACGGTGGATGGTTCTGGATAACATTCATTTCCACAAACTGAATTTCGAAGATCATGCTGGAAGGAGCTTTGGAAGAAGAGTAAAAGAAGGGTTTGTAATAATGGTTTTATCCCACTCTGGCTGAATCCAGAAATAAAGTTGAATAGAAGGCCACTGTTTTGGCTGAACTGGTTCTAAGGTGGAGTACAGTGGCTGGATGATCTTATTGAAGATGGTAAATGTGTCAGTTTTAAGAGTCTTGCACGAGTTAAAGATCTCTGAGATTGCACTATGGGGGAATACAGGAAATTGAAGAAAATACTACGGAATGAGGGTGCAGTTGGTGGCAAGGGATAGCAGATCTGGTTGCCTGAATATAAGACTGGAGGTGGTATGGCGTCTAAAGTATACAAAAATTTGGGCCAACACCGTGAGCCAAATAAAGAATTGTTGTCGAAATGGTCGGAGATAATTGGTTCGGAGATGTCTGAGGACAGGTGGAGGAATATTTGTAAAAATGTGGCTCTGACATCTATTAATCTGGGAGACTAAAGCCGCCAAATTAAAATTCTGAACAGGGTTTTTTGGACACCCCAGAGACTTCATGCAAGAGGAATGGTTGATTCAGAGGCATGCTCGAGGTGTAAGCATGCAGTTAGCTCTTTTGAACACATGATTTGGGACTGTTACGAATTGAGGTCATTTTGGAGGAGGGTCACTATGAGAATAAATGAGGTCCTAATGTTGCAAGAAGATTTTGACTATAATACTGTTGTCTTAGGTGAGGACGATATGGTGGAGGAACTTACTTACCCACAGAAATGTTGGCTTTTAAGGGCTGCAAATTCAGCTAAGAAAATCATTTTGAGGAAATGGAAATTGTCATGATTCCCGTCCCTCATGTCCCCAGCCCTCCAAGATGTCAGGCTGGAGCCAGGCCACGATCACCTACATGGCCCTCAAGGGCCTCTCCATCCCTCCAAAGACCCACTTGGAGTCAGACTTGGCGCTTGTGGCACCAAACTCACTCACTCCCATAGGATAAGATTGGGGATTGGACTTGTAGTGCATTGATGGGGACAAGATGGATGCCCCCACATATTTCGGTTCCTAGAACTGCATTTGCAGTCTAGTCTTTTGGGTGTGGTTGAGCCCAGACACACCTCGGATACCCAGAGACTATTTAAGCCATGCTTTGTGTTTTCTGCACCTGCAGCGTGACACTCACCACGTTTGGATCGGTCTCCAGTAGGCCTGCATCCTTCTTCTGCACTCAGCTCCTGCAAGAACAAGAACACCGTTAGGAACAGCCTTACCTTGCAGAGCTTCTGCCCATCATTCATTGCTTCTTCTGTTCTGCGGGCATCTTCGGCGGTGTCATTCCCATCCCAACACACCCCTTCTAGGAAAAGGGAAAAGAACAGAAAAAAAGGCATTAGTAAGCATTCAGCAAATCTTCGCTTGTTTTTAAAGACTGTACAAGCTTCAAACGCTCACCTGAATCTCCAAGCCGCTCTGAGGGAACTCTGTCTCCGGAACTTCTCATCCGTCTGCAAGAGGGAAAAGTCACTCCAGGTTAGGGTGGAAACATCAAGATGCGCCGCATACTGCGCTTAGTCACTGCATTTCTTCTTCATAACCGGCATCCATGCTGAAAACGTCACGGCACCTAAAAGACACAGAAAAATAACTCCGTTCAATACAAATACGAAAGGGTTGCATCGCGCATCATGCTCTCACTCATCTTCAGCGCTACTCATCTCAGCAGCACGTCGCCATCCCCAGATGCCGGCCATCATCTAAGGAAGGAAAGGAACGAAGTTAGAGAACTGTTCAAAAGACTCATTATACTTACCTGTCGGACTCTTGCCAGTGCAGTAATGAGACCGCATCAATCAACGCGCCCCTGCACTGAAAGCAGGACAAAGAACACACTTTCCAAGAAAACAAGGTGAGCTGTGGATCAAAGGGAAGGGTCGGACCCTGGGGAAGAAGGGGTTCAAGCACACAGAGACATTAGGGAGTTAAACTCTACAAATCCTGTGTTTCAGGCCCAGTCTCCAGTCGAGTAGACTCCAGGGAAGGGTTCGAGGTCGTAAGAGGTCAGAACAGGCTGAGTGACGTCCCCGTGGATACCAGGTGAGCGTTACAGAAATGTGATGAGAGACCAATATATTCAGAATGGGTGGACGATTTGAGAAACGTTTCCAGGTTTGATAAGGTAGTTGTTCGCAGAGATAAAAAGATGAACTTGTTTGATCAAATGTGGGGTAGATTTTTGGATGAGTAATACTTCTGTTTATTTGTTGTTTCCTGTTAATTTTGGGTTATGGAGAGGGGTGGGGTTATTTAGAGTTGCCAGGTGTGATGAATTTGATTGTTTTATTGTTGATGCATTTGATTTAATATTTATATGTACATAACATTAATAAATATAATAATAATAAAACATAGTTATGGCCATGCTTGCTATTCATAGAGAGCACAGTGTTCATTGTGTATGATGTAGTATAGTTCTATGTGGAATGTCACAATGTAATATAGTTCTGAGCAGGGTGTTCATTGTGTATGATGTAGTATAGTTCTATGTGGAATGTCACAATGTAATATAGTTCTGAGCAGGGTGTTCATTGTGTATGATGTAGTATAGTTCTATGTGGAATGTCACAATGTAATATAGTTCTGAGCAGGGTGTTCATTGTGTATGATGTAGTATAGTTCTATGTGGCATGTCACAGTGTAATAAAGTTATGAGCAGGGTGTCATAGCCTGCCTGTGGCCAGAGAATGTTTACTCTTAATGTTGCTTCTATTACTGTTTGCACTAGACAGCCAGGTGGGGGTCTGTACTTCATGACCTGTAATAAAGGTTGTTTTATCTCACTGGAAACTGTGTGGGACTCTTCTTCATTGGCAACGAGGATCTTCTGACAGACCCCCGGCACTGCAGACTAATGGATTAGCAACCTATTTGCTCTGCAGTTACAACCTTGAAGCCGCTACACCATCCAGCGTTTGCAGTGGCCGACGTGGGTGCTACAAAGAGTGTCTTGCCTTGACATATTCACCTCCAGACTGAGAAAAGCGACAAGCCGCTCTGCCTTACATTCCCTAATGAAGGCGTTTGCAGTGGCCAACATTGGGCATGTATAGCAACATTTACAGTGTGCACCAGAGCGAATTGAAAGACTCAAGTACAATTGCATTTACCAGGCGAAACGATATTGGGCTGCAAAATCGAAATACTAAGTATACACTAAACGCATCAGTAAGCAAAACAAATACTGCAGAAAACAAGAAGAAAGTACTGACTGATCACTTCATTTACATATACAAAATAAATTAAACAGGTGCAAAGTAGACAGCACTTACCTTTAAGGAGAAATGCACAAAAAGTAAGAAATATCACTAAGCAAAACTTATTGCAATATGCAAAGTGAAAGAACTAAAAAGAAGTTTTACCTACTTATACAGAGCAACTAAACAAGTGCAAAGAAGAACATGGCGATGACGTTTGTGCCAGGACCATCACTGTTTATGGCATGCCCAGGAAACCCAAAGATGAAGTGGCCTCAATGGAAAAAAGGGTTTCAACACTTCATTATGGTGGCATGCGGTAACTCATACTCGATAGAAAGAAAGGTAGAACCGCTCATGCATTTTTAGGGTATATGGGGGTTGAGGATATATGACACTCTTCCAGATATAACAGGAGCGGGAAACAGAGATGACATGACAGAGTCGGATATTGTCTTAAAGAAGTTGGATATTCATTTTGAACCTAAGACAAGTACTATTCTTGAAAGATACAATTTTGGGGTGAGGGTTTAAGAACCCGTTGAAAGCATAGAGGAATTTATAACAGCGTTGAGACATCTAGCTTCATCATGTAAATTCAGCGACTCTTTTGAGAACGGATAAGGGATCAATTTATGATCAACTGCAAAAGTAACAAAATCCGTGAAGAACTGTGGTTGCGAGACGAACCTTCATTGGATGAGGTACTCAACATAGCAAAAAGAGTAGAACGCTATTTGGCATGTGTTGCGAAGTTGTCAGAAATGGATGGCAATGTAGAAAAAATTGAAGTACTAAATGTAGTAGAGTCAAAACAGAAGAAAAAGGTGAAGGAAAAATGTAATAAAAAGCAGAAGGAGAAGCCTGAATTCAAAAAGGTAGCATGGAAAGGAGAAAGAAGTGAAAAAAAGGAGCATCTATTTTTCAGATGTGCAAGAAATTCTCATTTTGCGGCAGCATTAGCATGTCCTGGGAGGAGGGCAATATGTGCAAAGTGCAAAAGACCTGGGCATTTTGCAAACTGTTGTACAAAATTATCAATCATTCCAAAGAAGTGTTTTGGTAGTAACTGATGAGGAAAGCATCGGGTATTCAGAGCAAGAGGAAAATCCAAATGAGGAAAAGATTATGGTTGTTGTGATAAATGATGATGATGGCATGGAGTGCGAACATCCAAATGCTATTGTGAAACTTAATGGGTGTGATGTTGGGATGATGGCAGATTCGGGATCTAAAATTTTATTAATGTCCAAGAAGGTGTTTGAAGAGGAAATTAATGGGGATGTTAGAAATTTACTCGAGCTAGACATTAATCCTGGGGGGTATAATGAGGACCGGATTGAGCTTTTAGGATACTTCATTGCAGATTTTGAATTTAAGGGAAGGTATGCCAAAGGAAAGGTTTACATCACTAAAAAGGGGAACACTTTGTTTTGTTGGAGGGACCAGAAAAGATTAAGGGTAAGATTGCATCTCAATCAAAGAGAATAGGTGATGCAGATAAATACTTATCAGGGTGTGGAAGATAAGTATGAAAAAGTGTTTAGAAAAGAGATTGGTAAAGTGAGAGGTATTCAACATCAGATTGTGGTGAAGAAGGGATGTGTTCCCATGAGAGCAAAGTTGAGATCTGTTCTTTCCACTTTGAGAGAGGAAATAAAGAAAAAGCTGGAGAGATTGACAAAAATGGGTGTGATTGAAAGAGCTGGGGGTGTGGAATGGATTTCTCCACTAGTAATTGTAAAAAAGCCATCTGGAGATTTGAGATTGTGTGTGGATTTAAGGGAGGTAAATAAAGGGATTATGGTTGATAGACATCCATTTCCCAATCTGAGCAAAATGTTATCGATGGTTGGGCAGGGAAAAATCTTTTCCAAACTTGATATAGCGTCTGTGTGCCATCAGGTTGAACTTGAAGAAAAGTCCAGAAAGTTAACAGCTTTCATCACTCATGAAGGTTTATTTCAGTACAAGCGTATGCCATTGGGCTTGGATCTGCATCCTCAATTTTTCAGAAAATGAAGGATAGGTTGTTTGGCAAAATAAGTGGTGTATTTTGCTTTCAAGATGACATTCTAGTATCCAGAGAGAATGTGGAGAAGCATGATCAGAGGTTAAGTGAAGTGTTGAGAATTTTGAGTGAGAGTGTCATAACTCTAAGGAAAGAAAAGTGTGTATTTTGTGGTTACAAGGTAGAGTACCTGGGACATGTAATATCTGCCCAGGGTATAAAGCCGAAAGACTCAATGGTCACTGCTATCAATGAGGTTAAAGATCCCAAGAACAAAGGAGAATTACAATATTTCCTTGGAATGTTAGAGTTTTATCAAAATGTATAAAGATTATGCAGAAAAGGTCACTGAGATGAGAAAGTTATTGAGGAAAAGTAAAGAGTTTGTGTGGAATGATGCGTGCCAGATGGAATTTAAAAAGATTAATGCGGAAATAAATCTGGCTGAATCTTTAAAGAAATTTGACACAAGAAGAAAGCGTGTGCTCACCGTTGATGCGAGCGATGTTGGTTTAGGGGAGGTTTTGTCCCAAATTAAGGCTGACAGAGGTGAAGAAATTATAGTGCATGCCTCTAGAGCATTGAGAGGTGCGAAATTCAGGTACCCAGTCCTGGAAAAGGAGGCCTTAGATTGTTTATGGGCGATTGAGAAGTTCATAAGTTTCATATGGGGCACACATTTTGTGATTAGAACTGATCACAGGCCATTAAAGTCGATTTTTGAAAACAAAGCATTAGATAAAGTATCCCGGAGAGTTGCGGGATGGGTTACCAGATTACAGGGTCACGTTGAGGTGGCGGTCATATCAGGAAAGGAAAATGTATTTGCGGATTGTTTGTCCAGATTAGTGATGATGGAGAATAAAGAGACTGAAGATGAGGAAATAGAAATGGTTTTTGTCAACACTGATAATGTGATATGTAAGGAGGAATGAGTGAGAGCAGTAGATAATGATGAATTGTTGTCAAAAGTGAAAATGTATATTCAAAGTTATTGGCCCAGAAAAAGTGAGTTGGGTGTGAAGGAAAGGCCATTTTGGGAAGTTAGAGAGGAATTGAGTATTGGAGATGGCATTGTGTTTCGGTGGGGCAAAGCTGTGGTGCCCGAGGAGATCCACAACAGGATGATTGATATAGCCCATAAAGGTCACATAGGGATCAGCAAAACAAAAGCAGTTTTGAGAGTGGATTTTTGGTCGCCCGGATTTGACAAGGAGGAGGAAAAGAGATTGAAAGATTGTATGGAATATGCTGAGAGCGGTTAAGGTTTGGTAGCGAAGAAACAGCCCATAATCTTTAAGGATATCCTGGGAAGAGTGTGGGAGGAGGTGGCGTTTGATGTTTTGAGTCCCGTGGAAATGGGCTATGGGAAAGGAGGAAGGTTCATATTGGTAACGGTTGATGCATTCTCCCTCTGGTGTGAGTATAAGATAGTTAGAGGCATCGATGGAGGTAGTATTGTTAAGTTTTTACACAAGGAATTTGGGAGAGAAAGATTTCCCAAGTATATTCTGACGGATAATACTCTTCAGGTTATGGGAGGATCCTTTAAAGAATATGCGAGGAATTGTGGCATAATACATAAGAAGGCTGCATTGTACCATCCCGATGGGAATGGGTTGGTGGAAAGAATTAATAGATGTGTTATGGAGGGAGTTCCATTGGCGAAAGCGTGTGGTGTGAGTAGGAGTTTGGCAGTAGAAGAAAGAATGGGTGCGTTGAGAATGGCACAGCATTCTGTGACAGGAGTTTCACCATTTGAATTGATGAGAGGGCACAAAGGATATTCTTTGGTGTGTCCTCCTAGGATGGAAAGGGGAGTGGAATCAGATTGTGAGATTGGAAAGTTGAGAAAAGATCTCAGAAATAAGAAAGAGCAGTTTGTTATAAGGGAGAACTGGAGAAGAGGGAATAAGGAACTCAGATTGGAATGCGGAGATTATGTGAGAATCAGGAAGGCAGTGATCAAGAAGAAGGGAGATCCATTGAATTTGGATGCCGTACGTGTGGTAGCAGTGTTGAAGGGTGCTGTGAGGGTGAGTGGAGGACAGGTTTGGAATAAAAATAGAATCGCTGTGGTGAAAGGATTGTGTGGGTAATATGAGAGGGAGATATTTTATGAAGTTGTCTCACTGTATGTAAATAGTTATGGCCATGCTTGCTCTTCATAGAGAGCAGGGTGTTCATTGTGTATGATGTAGTATAGTTCTATGTGGAATGTCACAGTGTAATATAGTTCTGAGCAGGGTGTCATAGCCTGCCTGTGGCCAGAGACGGTTTACTCTTAATGTTGCTTCTATTACTGTTTGCACTAGCCAGCCAGGTTTAAGGTTGAGCTGGGGGTCTGTACTTCATGGCCTGTAATAAAGGTTGTTTTATCTCACTGGAAACTGAGTGGGAAAATTCTTCGCTTATAAAAGAAATAAGAAAATATGAAGAAAATAAGAAATTCAACAAAAATTATTTGTATTCTGAAATTAATCTTCTAAGAAGGGATTAGCATTGAACAGTTGCAAACTAATATGAATGCAAAGAGAGTCTGTACGTGTCCTTTGACACTTGTACTTTTTGTGATGATTGCTGAAGCGCACATAGAATGAACCACCCAGATAGTCCATAAAACTATCAACAACGCAATTACACACCAAAATACCGGATTATTTTACAGCTACCGCCACCCGTGACTCTGGATCCCTTATGGACACTATCTAACCTGTGTGCACTACTAAACCTACCACAACCCCACACAACATATTAACAGCAACACAAAATACTGCCACGCACCCAAGGCACTGAATCCTACCCTTTTGGTTACAATGCATGAGGCCTCTCGCACAAACTCCCGCATGCAAAACAATACTCACAGACGCCTATCCTCTCACACTATTCCCTACCACTATCAAATCAAATCAAACCTTGCCACCAACTCTCTTGCAGAGCTATGTGAGTACCTGAAGACTTCCCCTGAGTGGTAGCGGTGCACGGAATAATTCAACATAACATAATATATCCTAACCCACCTTAGTGCAACATTTCTCAAACATCTGTATCATTATCTCATACTTCCTACAGAAGCTCATCAATGCAGCTAGAGTCATGTCTCCTTGGGCTGAAGGGCCTCTGATCTATGATGCTTTGAGCTTACCACCTCAACCTCCTTGACATTCCAATACATGGCTGCACTGCGGACTGCAAGAGGAAGGTAGAACAAACATTTAAAGTGGTTGAATTGTTCCTTCCACAGGGCATGGTGCGAATGGATCGGGGATCCTCCTGTCACTTTAGCAGCCCAATAATAATGGCATCTTACCTTAACACATCTGCTTGTAGAGGGAGAGGTTGCAGATTCAAAAATAAAGCTGGCCTTGTGTAGTATCCTATATGTTATGTATGATTGCCTGAGCGAGTGCAAGAGCTGGGTTGGAATGCTAGTGGAGTTTGGAGTGTTGGGGGTACCTGGACATTCCAAGAAGGACGTTAGGGACTTGTAGCTGGGCAGAGAACCTGGGCAGTAGCTATTGATCTTATCTCTCCTACTTTCCCAACTGAACCTGTAACTAAGAGAATAAAGCTTGTTCCATTTCCACTTACGTGGGTCAGCCTGGTTCTGCAGGAGGCAGGATACATCACCTTGCTCCAAAGATTAGGAGGGGTAATTGAAGGCACGATCGAGGCTGTAGGCATACTTCCAGGGCAGGCTTGTATCTTTCCTTTTCTGCTTGTTGACAGCAGCTGGCTCAGTCTCAGGGGCTGCTGCTTTGTCCAAGACAACAGTCACGACCTTGATACCTCCAAACATGCCTCAGTCTTTTTTTCACACAATCTGACACTTTATGTTGGATGCCTTCTCTACAGTACCTGTTCTAAAACCTGAGCCACCTGGTTCACATCACTCACATGGTTCTTCCCCTATTAGACATTCCGGTCATCCTCTTTGACTGGTACACTTACTGGAAGGTCAGGAAAGGATTCTTTTAGAAGTGGACTGGTAGCAGAAGTTGGAAGGTAGGTTATGGTACCTTGGTAGTGCCGGCGTGACTCTGGCATGGCAAGGGGGGTGGACTATCTGACCTTTCTGAACCGGTCTCCAATGATTGAATGACCCCATCGACAGTAGTAAGCACCAGCAGTACACCCCACACGTCAAGAACTGCAGGACCTGTCACTCTACCTCAAATATGGTGGTTGTGTGAGTCCCTGCAACAGGAGTGGTGCCTGCTTTAGTCTGGCTAGTGGGATGTTGGCAGGCCAAGTCCACTTATGCAAGCAGCAGACTAGCTTAATCTTCCCTTTTATGTTCGCTTGAAGTGTGCCTTCAGTTTTGTATCCTGTGTATCACCTGAATGAAATGGCAGGGTGTGAGTTATGAAATGTTACATTGTTGACATGGATGGATGAGTGGATCGCTAGTTCCAAAACACAAATGTTCAGGCCACAATAGTTTTACGCTCATTGTGGAGAAGAGTCAAAGTCATGTGTTACATGTGTGCGTAAAAATATATGTGTGAATTCTACTCTGCTCCACATGTTTACTCATTTGATGCCAGATAGAGGGTACAACATGTTTTTATCGTTTCAGCCACAACCATCCTCTCTGCTATGCAATTGCGCATGCGTTTATCTAGTATACCATTTTCATGCATGCACAAACATAGTGGAGTCCTATGAAATCCAGCTGCGTTTTATACCAGCAGGTGGTTTGTATAGGAGTCCATTGCAAAAGCTGCCTGCCATGTGTAAATAGTAGGCAAACTTGTTCTCAATTTGCGCAATGACGTGCAAAAAGAAAACATGAAGGAAATGTCACCTTCTTTTTACTCCTTCATTTTGCACTTTGGTATGAAAATGACAAAAATTGCATAGAGGGGACCTGTTTGCACCTAAGTGGAAACATAAAATGTCCGCCAAATGAAATGTACGCTTTGAAGCTAAAGGACCTCCAGAACGTTTTGTACTAATATATTTATTTAAGAGACGAGATTTTCCAATAGTTCTACACACATTATGCAGTGCTCAAAGGATTAGATAATGTAATTCACAGTTTACAAATGCAGTTTTAGCCAAAGACGCAATCAAGTGAATGCTGTCTGTTTAATGTCCACTTGAATGGACACACAGCATACAATGTAAATGATATCACTATTGAAAACCACACAACATAGGACACTTTCTTTTAAATCACACATAATGTAAGGACTGTTATGAATCACACTTTTGTCTGATATTTTAGCAGAATTCAAAATGAATTGTTGTAACCTTCATGAAAGCATTGAGTTGTAATTGCTATTGTTGTAAGCCATATAATGTTGCACTACAACTGTATGGGACGTATGTTATTCTACGTTACTGTGATTTATACTGTATGTCTCTTTCTTTCTGTCTCTCTCTGTCTTTCACTCTCACTTTCTCTCTCCCTCTCTTTCTCAGTCCCTCTCTCTCCTTTTCTCTCTCTCTGCCTCTATTTCTCTCTCTTTATGTCTGTCTCTCTCTCTCTCTCCCTCTCCCTCTCTATGTTTGTGTCTTTCTCTACTGAAGGTCCCTATCCCTTTGTGTCTTTGTTTCGTTGTCTCCCCCTATCCCTACGTATTTATCACATCATCATCAACTTTATTTCAGTCAGTAGGTCACATAAAAGTATATATATAAGTTCAAAATGAACGGCATAAAAGAAGAAAGCTCATTAATACACGTCAATATAACCACTTGCCTTGTGGACAATATATCATACATAAAATATCTAAAAAGGATTGTGCAATACTATGGAATGTAAAATCAGATAACATATGTATGTATTTTTCTATCTCGTCTATGTATTTAGCTGTACCACTGTTATGAAATACACTCCCTGCTCATTGTGGAAACGATGGAAGAGGAAACATCCTCACTAAACCACCTTCATTTCAAGATGGCGTCTTTTGAATGCCGTTTCCATTTATGAAAACCCTTCTAGTCTTTTCCTTGTTGGTGCTTGCAGAACTCCCACTTCTGGACTGCAGATTATGTCTCTAGTTAACATCAGGAGTTCAGGTGAGCTATGCATCGCTACTATTGCTGTACACTTCACTCTACCAGAATTCCTTCCCATGTTATACCCGTACGGCAACTTCTTTGCCTTGCTTTGGCTGCATTGCCTGCACTGTGCACATGCAGCACCCCTGTATTGTTCCCTTCATCTCTGACTTCTACTTTCCTTTCTGTTTAACTTCAGCCTCGACTCCAGTGGCTGTCTCCTCCTTCGGTGTCCTCACGCTCATCAGTCTCTATTCTTCCTTCCTTCTGTCCACATAGCTCTCAACCATTTGTGCTGCAAAGGCGGGTGAAATCACCCGATTTTGTTTTTGGCGGGTGAGACGCCCATTGCAATGAATGGGCGTGCAGGAGGCTTGGCGGGTGATTCAGCACTTTACAAGGCGGGTGACACCCGCCAAAAGCGTGTGAGTTGAGAGGTATGCGTCCATCTCCACTTGTCTTTCTGCTGCCCAGCTTTAATTCTGCTAGCATTCCTGCCTTCCTCTCTGTAGCTGGGGATGTTGTACTTCTATTGTATCTTTCCGACTGTTATCCTTTCTCTACATCTTTCACTCTTCTTTTTGGCCCCTTGTCTTTTTCCTTCACCCTTTTTAGCTTCCTAGCCTTTCATCACTGCACCTTCAGCAGTATTGAATACTGAAGACTCATTCCTTGGATTACTTGCAAGTTCCTACAACTTAGAGAACTACAAGTACCATCAGTACAGGGACTGTTTTCCTTCCTGATCCGGTTTGATTCACCAGAGGCTTTCCTAAGGACGTTGGCCCGCTGTGTGCACAGTACCTGTTTCTATCCAGGTATCTGAGCACTTGGCGGGCTTATCCTACTTGCTTTGCTTCCATAACAACTTACAGGTTAGTGAACTACAACCTAATAACCTCTCTCTCTGATTCTCTGTGTATATACATTATCTGTTTGCCTCCTTCTGTCTCTCTCTACTATTTGGTTGTCTATCTCTTTATCTCTGACCCTTTCTCTCGCTCACTCTCTCCCCTGCCCTCTCTCCCTTGTTCTCTCTCTTTTTAATATGCCCCTGTCTCTCTGTATGTCTCTCCATTTCTCGCTCTTTCTCTGCTTATTTCCCTCAATGTCTCTCTCTCAGCCTCTGTCTCTCTTGTGCCTCTGACTGTCAATGTCTCACTATCTAATCTCTCTGCCGCTCTCTCTTGCTCACTCGCAAAGGTTTTTTTTCATTGTGTATGTCTCACTCTTATGCCTAAAGTATGTATCATTTTCTTTGCAGAAGCACCTAGGTATGGCAGGCGTGAACCAGACATGGAGGTCCAGGACTTCATGTAGCGTGTGACTAGCCCTACAGGGGGCCAACAACTGCCTGAGGAACCAGAACTACTTATTGAACCAGAGACACATCTTTCTGTTGCCCATTCCCAATGTGGCATGTGGAGCATGTTTGCTGAGATGTTGAATCGCAGGACGCTCATGGGCCTCCTTGATCATAGAGTGAACTGACTCAGCGACACATTCAATTAACTGACTCAGTGAGACTTAGAACAGGCTGGTGGAGAAGGGGGATTCTACTCCCACCTCTGAACTTGGATTTGTTGAGGAGCATCTGTAAGTGACAGTGGAGTGGGGACTGAAGCATCCTCTGTACCCGGCAGGACACCAAACACATCATCACTGATATTGACAACCATCCTCTCCTCACCCATATACATACATTTGCCAACTACTCTTTGACCCTTTACCAGCCCTTTGGCACAACTGACTTCCAACCAGCTTTCCCATTTCCTAACCCACATGCCAGATCCTAATTTTGAGTTTGATTCTGTTGTGAAGCATCAGGAGAGTGGTGTTGTATTGAGAGCTATTCAGTTCAACAGCACAAACATTCACCCCAGATTTTTCCTCACCCATGCCTATGCAGAAACAGCAGGCTTCTTGCCCCATCTACATCCATTTGGCACCACTGCTTTCAACCCTCTTTCCTGTTTCATTTCCCACATAACAGATCTTTCCATTCTACTTTTAGGCCCCACTTACACAAAGACGCATTGGTGTATATGAACTGCTGCACCTATAGAGGGCTGTGCAGGAAATGTTAAAGGTGTTAGTGTTAAAATATCTACACGGTATGTTTTTGGCCAAATAGATGTGGATATATGGCAAGCACACGTCGTGCATGTGTCTTTCAGCACTCACTGCATTCTCTGTTCTAGGCCCCAGATTCAGTCACAGCTCATCAAATATTCTCATGGCTTTCTCCTCCAACATATTTAGCTTCAGAGTGGGTAGCTAGTAACCACTTTTGTCAAAGGTCTCAACGCATTGGTCTGCAACGTTTCCATATGCCAAGTAGGATAGCCTATGACTTGATATTGGTGAAACATGATGAACACAGAGAGTCAAACTTTCTCCTTCGCAATTCAGTGCAGAATTATCTATTCATGTCCTGAGCACGAGTGCATCATGTGAAGCCATGTCATGATGCGGTATCTAATAGTCCCCCCCCTTGTAGTGCGCATGTGCACTGAGATCAGACACACATGGCCAGTTCCTGTGCACTTCCGATAAAGTTGGTACAGTACACCATCATTACTCTGTGTGCATTTCCCTCTATTGCACCATGACTATAATGAGCCCCTACTCTACTCTACATTGGAGATGAGAATGGGATTCCTCCTTTCTAAATAAATACAGACCCAGCAGCACTACATTGGTAGGCACTGCAGTTCACATGACAGTGTCTAAAGCTGGTTGAGGAAGGCTGTGATTTGATGTTCTTCCTGAGCCTGCTTGCACCAGCACAGTGCCCCAACATATTCCCAAGTGCTCAGCTGGGCAGTGCTACAACACTACCAATGGCCAGAAACGGAAACCGGGGCAAAACCGCATAGCAAGTTTACCAAGTTACACAGGGGATCAGGAACAAGTACACGAATAGCACTCCTCTAAGGAGATATTTATTGAGAGGAAGATGCTATTGCTGCAGTCTGCCTTTCCCGCATGAGGAAGGAGGGAGGAGTCTGGCACTGCGTAAAAAAATGCAGCAACTGTGACAGAGAGAATCACTTAGCCGCAATTTGCAATTCAATACCAACAGAATCGGGTACGAGCAACCCCATGTGGTTCAGACATGATGCTCATCAATACAGGTCTATGCCAGTGAGAAGGGAGGTAAATGCACAGAGAAACCTGGCGAGTCACGTCTGTCAAGAAACAAGGGACTCCCCATCGCCTAAATCCTCATATATGTGGCAACAGACAAAGATGACTACGCCTACATGACAGATCTAGTCGTGCCCCCTGCGAGTGACGTCGACTTGGTGGATGACCATGAAGCTAAATTAATTGTGGGTACGGGTGTGCTGCTGAACAGTATGTGTATCTCAGAGTAAAAAAACTAGATGACTCACCCACCAGTGTCACCCACCAGTGCTGCTACTATCTCAATTAAGAGTTTTCCAGTGAGCCGTGAAGAGTCCCAGTATAAATCATAGGACATTTTACATGACGATCGAATAAAAGGAAAAGCAAGTGTCCTCCAAAATTCATTTACTCCATGGTGAGGTACCAGGAGTCAACCTCTCAGGACAAGCGACTGCCATTGCAATCAACATTGCAGCAATGATGTACACCATGTGGAACACTCATCCGAAGGTGTTGCGATTTTCTTCTTTGTTCCATGGTTTGGAGACCCATGGACACTTCACATTGATGAGTTAGTCACCCAGTGACACAAGACCTGTAGAGAGAACCCATCCACCTTCAGCCACATGTTGAGAGGGAAATAAAGTGCCTGTGGTATGATCAAGCTTGTGTCTTGTCCTCCTCCTTGGATATCACACATTGCAGTAGTACCAAAGAAAGGCACTGTTGGGGCCATACACACCTTTGTTGAAATGAGGCATGCAGACAAAGAAATTGGAAGAGAGAGACATCTGGTTATGCATCTGGGTGAGATGATTAGTTTACTGGATGGAGCACACACTTTTTAAAAACTCGATTTAAACAAAGCAGATTGTGTTGGACACACATTCCAGATACATAATAACGTTTGCTACACAAGTGGGATTATTTCACTGTAAACAATTGAGCTTTGGAATCTCTTTGTCTGCTGAGTGATTGCAAGAGAGTATTTGCAGGGTGACACGCCACATACAGAACTGTTTTAGCTACAGCGATCATATCCTGGTATTTGGTTCCACAACTCAACAATTTGAGCAAGGCCCGGTGCACGTTTGTACTGCAGTGATGACTGTAGGAGTATGGGCTCAGGGCTATGCATTTTAAGCATTCATGTTTTAGCGAGGGTTTGAACTTTAGCTAGGGCCAAGGGTGTGAAACACATTGATTAACTCAAGAGTGTGAGTCATAGGCAGAGTCATAGGCAGAATTAAATAGATGCCAATAAACAGGGCACATGCTTGAAAATGGACTTTGCTTCAAGATGCTATTTCAATGAACTGAACTGCACTAAATATAATACTAACCTAAATGTAACATACTAATTAACCCAACCCCATTTAACATGTAACAGATTCCCATAATAGCATTCAGTGCAAATTAGCTCATGAAATAAGCTGGATGCAGACTGATGAATATGCATAATGCTCTGAAAATGGGAAAAAGAATTTAGACGTGCAGGCTGGATCTGCGCTGTGTGGTAAGCTGAAATATGTGAAGATCCATACTGCTGAAAACATGGCTTTTTTTCAGAGCAGAAAGTGCAAGAGACAATTTTTAAAAGATTCTCTTCAGCAATGCAGTTAGCAGAATGAGAAATGCAAGGTAGGTCTGAACAAGGGGAGGTGCTCGTGATTGACAGGGGATATTATAAAAAATGGGTTTTGAGCCAGAGTAGAGCAGCATTCCCTTTCGGGCACTAACCAACGAAGGAGCAGAAGTGCTGGTTGCTGAGGAGACTGAGTCCAGTGCTTGCAAGCTGACTGTCCGCTGGGCTAAAGCTGAAATTGAGGCTGTCTATCCTGGCTTGAAGATCCTTGGAAAAACTGCAGTCTTGAGAGTCCTTATCTGGGTTGTCCTTGTGCAAGGCAGGCAGAAAAGCTGGGGAAGTTTTTACTGCCAAGCTTAGTCGGGGTCAGGTAAATATGAGATTAATTGAGGTGTTGGTGATGTGAATGATAGCATGTAGCACAGGTTAATTAGTTCAGTTCATTTTAGGTGCTGTATTAAAGATTCAAATTTAAATGTACATGTCATTCTGTGTTTATATTTCTCAAAGTCTGTTTTTTTTAAAGGGTGTTTCTCTTGCCAAGTTTTATGAGGCCAAGGTCAATTGGGCATAAATATAGTTCGCTTAATTCTATTTTACGATAAAGAACACATTCAAAAAAGTAATTTAGTTACATTATATTTATTCTGCATTCAGTCCTTTTTGTTTTTGCATGTATCAAATGATTTGATATGCATGGGGAGATGCAGATGTGCGTTAAGAAATATCGGAAAGCAAAGTAGCCACAGTGAGTTGTTGTATTTATAGTTTTATTTAGAGAGGCTGAATGAATGTGCTGTATTTCAATTGCATGCTTTACATTTGTTGAAATTCAACAAAAAGGGCATATTGTGATATTGCACATAATATACCATATGAGGGCATCAACCATCTATTCAGGTCTATTAAGTCCAGTATGTGTTTGTTCTTAGTGACCCTGGTAAACATAATTATTAGGCAGCATTCTGAAATCAGTCTCAACACTATAAGAAATATGCCAACAAGTTTACCACACTATATTGACAAGGACTATAAAAAAACACCAAATACCACCATTAGAAAATGCCACAAAGTAATAGATATAACCCCAAAATATATCTAACATGACCACAGGGCTGGCCCACAATCGTGACAAATGTATGTTTGACAAATCCCACCTACAATTCTTTGGACAAAAAGGAATGAGTCCTGATCCCGAGAAGGCCAGTTTTTGCAGCAGATATACCAGGGACCTTGCTACCATGAGCACGCTGCTGAGAGAACTCACCAAGCAAGGTGTTGTGTTTTAGTGGTCCCGGGAGTGTGAGATAGCATTTCATCATATCAAGCAGGACATTGCATTAGCTGAACACATGGTGTTTTTTGATCTGTCTCTGTGCACAGAGTTGATGGTGTATGTGAGCCTTGTGGGGCTGGGAGCGATTTTAGCTCAAACATTGTCCTGGGAGAGAGTCCCTGAGAGAGGTAATAGCCTACACTAGCAAAAGACTTTCAGATGCAGAAAGACAGTATTCACAACCAGAGAAGGACAGGCTGACGATAGTTATGCCCTGTGAACATTCCAACATGTTCCTACTTGGCAAGCCGTTCATAATAAGTACAGATCATCAAGGTCTGCTCACCATGTATAGGAACCCCCCGTGTAAGATGCTGCAGAGAAAAGAAATATGGGGCCTGAGGTTGCAGGATTTTGACTCCAAGATTGTTCTCAAGCCAGTCAAAGAATATAACCCAGCAGACTTCATGTCGAGGCATCCACTTCCTGACTTGTCTGGTGATGTCAATAGATTCATATTAAGTGAATACATTAAGAAATAAATATTAGTTTCCCCTACCTGCCTGTCCATATCAAGCGTTTTCAATCTTAGCAAATCTGAAACAAATATGTGACTAATGATTCACTGAGCCAATGTATAATATTACTGTCACCACTATATTTGTCATTATAATATTGATAACAATTCTTGTGGCATAACATTGTTTACTGGTATGAAAAGTAAAGCCTGAATCATGCGTGTTATAACATTGCTAGATTGGCATTGATTGGTGCAGTCAGTCTGTATTTAATTTCTTATTGTATGGCATTTTTTATTTGTTAAAAGGTACATCCAAAATAATGAGGGTTATAAAGTTGCTAGACTGGCCTTCATTGGTGCAATGATTCTATATATCTTTTATTGTTGTGGCATAACATTATTTACTGGTTTCAATGGTAAAACTAGCATGGTGTGTGTTATAACATTGCTAAACTAGCCTTCATTGGTGCAGCCGTTCTATAATACTTTCTTCCTGCGGTATACCATTGTTTACTGGTGCAAAAGTAAAACCAGCATAGTTAATGTTTTAACATTGCTAGAATGGCCTTCATTGGTGCAACCAGTCTGAATATATCTTCTTACTGTGGCATGAACATTTATGACTGGAAATAATACAAAACAACTCACGATTGTTCAAAGATGTGTGAACAGTGTGAGCAAAGACTGCTGGGTGAGAATCTATGGGACACCCTCCTTAGTGAGTTGTATTCAACAGGCATAGTCATTGAACCATCAGCTACACAATGTTGATGCCTACCTACTGGACACTTCACCGACTGGAAGGGATGATGAGCATTGCTGTTGAATTACTTCCCACCAACTGCAAGTGTGCTGTCAATAATTTTAGTGCAGCTAGGTCTAATTTCTCCAATTACAGGGGAAGCCTTTAACTTTCTCATGTTAAACAATCGCCATTTATGAAACAATAACTGTCACTTCATTGTGTAAAACTATGGAACTACTCATAGCCAACACACCAGTTCCGATGATGATGAAGAGGATCATCATCATCATGATCATGATGATTTGTTACCTGGTAAATATCAGGCATGGAAATTTGGGTTGTTTTAGGGTACATGCATGTGGTTGGGAAATGAATAGCTGTAGTAAGGACTGTGAATGAGATGCACTGACCAATTGCTATCTTGCACATGTCACTGACCACTGTGCGAATAATGTGTTTAATTCCTTGTATTCCATCTCTCAACTTCTGAAATGCTCTTAGATTCTCAAACAGGGCACATACATCTATTATTGTTTTCTGGGTCTTTCACAGGACACAGCCACCCACCACACTTTCTGGGTTCTCCCACAAGGGTCACCCACCCAGCAAAGTTTGCAGAGTCTTTCACAGGGTGCAGATGCCCACCAAGGTGCTTCCATGTGTTCATTGGGTGCAGACAGCCGATAACATTTTCAAGCTCTCTCACAGACCATTTCCTAAACTTTCCCAGATCTCCCAAAGACTATTGTCACTCCCATGTGTGGGGACTTTTCCTGTCATTCCAGTCATGACTGCCTCATTCCTTCCCTTCTTTACAAGACCTTACAATTCATTAGAATATGATGCAAGAAACGTAATTGACATGAAATGTTAAACACATGTTACAATCTGTAAAGTACTGATCATGTTGGTTTCAGCTATTTGTGAAAACCCATGTTGGTTTATGGATGTTGTATGCTCATTTCTGTTTAAATGTCCCCCTTTGTATATGGTTAATCCTCACCTTGCATCTGATTGAGTTGTACATGGATTTTATTGTGGCATAAGTGCCCCACCCCCGACTCCCTATTCCAACCTGCAGTAATTAAAGTTGTGGTGCTATGTGCAAGATCAAATCAAATGCTATTTGAAAATCTATAAAGCAAACTAATATTGTCCACCTATGTTTGTTTTTTACAAAATTTCCGGTCAGGGACTGCAAGGTGAAGATATGGTCTGTTTTTTTAGTAGAAATCTGACTCGTATAAAATGTTACTGTACATGCAGTATTTTTTGGTTCATGAAGCTACACAAGACTGTGGTTACGGTTTGCACTGACACCCTTCTAGGTGCTTGGGTCCATGGCATCGCTATCTTTATCGATAGACGTGATGGGCCCTTTACACTAGGTGTCAAATAGTCAGGTGTAAATTGTTTCACGTGTGCTTTTTGGATTTGGTATGGGCTATGCGTGAGCACCTCATCCAGTGTTTTATCTGGACTGCAGGATATATTCGCTTTAAGTTTTTTGGATACTTTCTGTAAATTCCTCGAATTTTATAGATGTGTCTAAAAGATTCTGCTGGTCATTCCAGGTGAGCCTGCTTCATCCGGACGTTTTTCAGCAAATGTATCATTTATTGATATCACTTTCGCTAGTTTTCAGGACATTCTGTGCCTTAGTGTGGTTTTCAGAGGTGGTGTCTGTGTACATATTTCTAAAGCAGTCTGTCTATGCGTAGCCCTTACTATCTATATCCTGTTTTCTTATGTGTTTTAAACTTTCCCCAGAATTCCCAGAAGGAGTGGCTCTCGATTACAGTCTCAATATGAGCTAGTTTGTTTGTCATGCATTTCATTTTTCCTTCACATTTGCTTTTTTTATATTTCACGTGTTCAGAGATATTTTGACCAAATCTCTGGGTTCAATGGGTCCTGGTGTTTGAGGTTAGACAGTTATTGTTGGTTTTGTGTGGTCCTTTCCAAACCATGTATTCAGTGTCGGACTGGCCCGTCGGTTGATCGGCCCGTGGCCGATACGAAATCCTTAGAGGCTGGCGAGGGGCCGGGTTTCAAGCCCAAGCCTGGGCCGGTCTCGCGCTGGCTCAGGGCTGCGAGTCAGGCAGCAAGTCGCGAGACTGACACCATGGCGCTACTGTGCTAGGTGATTGTGAAGGAAGTGTTACTTTTTTACAAAACACTGGCAGCGGGTCGGGCTGACCTCAGCTCGGCCCGCTACCAGTGTTTTGTAAAAAAGTAACAGATTCCTGCAACTTCTCACCCTTGAAGGACCTGGGGCAGCAGCAGGCAGTCTGATGGAGGAGCCTGGAGGCCGCCTGCAGGGCTGGGCTTGGCCAGAGGCACGAAAAGTTTCTTTCAACTTTGCAGGAAGCAAGCAACACATTTGTTGCACGCCAGTTTGCAAAGTTGAAAACAACTAATGTTGGTCATGGCCAATGAAAATGCGGCGAGACTCCGTGCCGCCACCAGCCCTCACTCCCAGCCCCAGGTCAGGACTGGAGCTGCAGCCTGCTGGAAGCCGCACACAAAGGAGGACCTGACCAGTGCCATGGGCGAGGTCGACGAGGCCCCTGTTGCCACACCACAGCAAGAGTCCGTAGACTCGTCTCCAGCAGTGCAGCAGAGGCCAGCCCAGGAGGGCACACAGGCACTCGGAACCGGGCGATCCCCCCTACTCACACAGTCACCACCCCACAGTGGCAGTGGAGATGGAGAGACACCCCTGGCTGAGCTGAGGAGGTAAGAGTCACCGGCCGTAAATGTGGTTATGGCCGGTAAAATAGCTCAGCGGGTTGAGCGCTCACTGCTGCGATCTGAGAGTGATCTGCAGGTCGCAGGTTTGAATTCCGGCAAGTCCCAACTCAGCCTTTCATCCTTCCGATGTCGATAAATGAGTACCAATTTTGGTTGGGTAATATTGTATGTAAATATGTGCTCTGTAGCCCTTTGGATTAAGGCGCTATATAAATAACACATCACTATCATTAATGTCCCCCCACCTGCCTCACTTTGTCTCTCTTAGATCCACACCCTGATAACCAAAGCTCCATTCTTTGTTGCCCTTCCATTTTCTGCCACTGCCTCCCCTTCACCCTTTTTGCTCACTACTCTTACAACTCCCTCTCCACCAGTGCCCACCACAGCATCATTAGATCCCAGGAGCAGCAAGCTATGCTGTTGGGGTGAAAGAGGAACATTCCTGCCATGCATGTGGTGCAAAAACATGAGATAGCGACCCCGCAGGGGCCGCTCCTACTCACTGCTTGCCATGATTGGTCGTTGCTGTGGAGAGTTGTGACTGGCAGCTAGGAGCAAGGAAAGACTACTATGGTTGGCCTCTAAATCTGGTTAATGGACAATGCAGATGAAATCAGATGTTTTTGTTTTTGATGATTTAGGCAAATCGAAGTCTATGGAGGGGTCTTGGGTTTGACGTGAGGGTGTACATTGTCCAGGGCTGGTGACACCCATCCAAAGAGAGTGAATTGAGGTATGCACCACAGGGAATTGCAACTCTGCGTGATAAGTAGAGCGACAGACTGTGGCATGTTTTCCACACTGCACTCCACATGATTGTGGAGACGGGCACTTCCTTTTTTTATGCTCAGACTCGAGCCCCATGTATCTGCAGTGCTGGATGGCAGTAGCTGCCGGTCTACGAGTTGGCTCATAAACTTCACAGACCCCTCCACTTGATGATGGCCTGCAATGGAAAAACATCTAGCGTGGTCTACATCATGCACACGAGGGAATGCTTTGGATAATTAGCAGTGGACTGGGGGTGGGGCCATTTACATCTCAAAGCAAATGTTCCACGTTGCTTTGGCACACCTTTGCTTGCTCATGTTGACTGTTTAGTAGTTTATTAAAAAAATACTCTTATCACAAACTTCGGGGAATCTGGAAAGCGCCTGTGTGTGAACTCATTTCCAGAAAATGTTTTGGGTCATTGGCTGTCAGGCTGTCCCATAAAAGGCCGAAGCTGACATCACCACTGAGGTCATATACATTCATGTTTGGTGTTCGACGGGGTGGATGTGCAACGCGCAGGCACAAAGGGGGCCTGTGTGTTGCTGATGGGCGGAGGGAGGGGGCTGCCTACGCTCTAGTCTGAGTGTAACATCAGGAAACACTCCTGAATTTTCTTTACTGGGGGTTGTTGTGTTCGAAGCCTAAGGTGCCCTTCATTGTTATTTTTTGCAACACCCTGGCAGCTCTGCCTTCTTTGGTGTTCGTTCGCTCGCCAGGGTGGTCGGTCAGTCGGTTAGTGTGTGTCACCCATAAAAAGCATGATTTATTACAAAGGCTCCTGAGTCCTCACCCTTTCTCCTCCCTGTTGCTTACACAGACGAGCTCCAGTTTCCTGATCTTTACATCCACTTAACACTAACACGAGACGCACAGAGGAGTTGCTGAATGCATCATTGAGGGCACACATGTGTCCAACAGATGAGATCCTCATGTATGTGGTTTGTGAACTATAAATAGTAAACACGCTCCAGTATAATTGGGCCCAAGCAAGAAACATACCTTGGAAAAACGGCTCACATTTTTGCAAAAAACATGCATTTTACATAATTATTTTAAATTAGCAAATGTAATGATTACTGATGACCTACAGTATACACTATACAGACTACATGAGGGCCTGCTGCAGTCTTACGGATTGCTGCCCAACTGCCACTGCTAAAATGTGCCAATTTTTCAGAAATCATGCCATTTGTAGCTATTAGCTAACCAAAAATGTTCCATCCCAGTCAGTGTGGGGGATGGGAATGGAAGTAGCACATCATACTATTTAGAATAATGCACAGTCAGATTTGTAATGCAGTATTACCGCAAACCATATTCCCCAGAATAGCCTATGAGGGGAATACCTGATGTTCGGTAATCAAGCAGTCAGTAACAAGAAAGTACTGCCTCTTTAGCTGTAGTCCCGTGAAGCCAGGATGCCTGAGTTCATACTCCAGCTTACATGTCAGTGTGACTGAACCTATGCAAAACACTTTGCTTCCATTGCCCCATTACAGAAAGAATAAAAAAAGGTGCAATGGATGCACCTTCTTCAAATGCTGCCTGCCTCTTGGAAATGTGGAAATCCTTGTGCCTAAAAGCTTGTGCTCAGTGTAGAAATATTTGACCATGCACATCAAGTGGCCATTGACTAGTCTTCATTGTGCCGCAATGAATGCCTTGTTGTAATGTGTCTATCTTTCCTATCTGCATAGCATGCCGTTCAAGATGTTTGTTTGCTTGTATGAGGTAACGAGTGCTCAGAGTATGGGATGTCCTGTAAGTGCGCTGCTTTCCCTACTTTGCCAACCTCTGATCTGAAGCCTGAAAAGTAGATGCACGCAGTCTTGAAATGCAGCCAAATTTGCAGACTTGCCGATGAACTTAACTGGTCTGCTGTTAAATCTCAGTTACCAGGTTAATGGTATCCACTACATAATAATTGCTCAGTTTACTATTGCTGATTTGATAGCTCAGTGGGTTGTGCGCATGCTACTGCGATGTGTGTGTGATCTGCAGATTGCAGGTTCGAATCCCAGCAAGGCAGTATCAGCCTTTCATCCTTCTGAGGTCGATACATGAGTACCAACACAGGTTGGGTGATATTGTATGCATATCTGTTCTATAAAAAAGAGTTTAAGAGTAAGTGCTATACAATAACATATTATCATTTGGCCTTGGACGTCTGCTTGCATTGACGATGGTTTGAGGGCCACTTTTCTTGATGCAAGGGGTGGGCCACTTTTTGAGGTGACCTTGAAGGCTGGGCCACTTTTTTGAGGCAAGGGTGGGCCACTTTTTTTTGGGTGTCCGGGCCTATTTCTTGTCACAGTCTGACCCTGTATGTATCCATTTGATCATTGTGTTTGATATGTTTTTTGTGGGTTTCTAACTTAAGTCTGTTGCTGTCCTGGGGCCAGATTACAGAAACGTTGCACCAGCGTAAGTGCAAAGTTGCAAAGTATTAGCACTAGGGAAACATATGACCTGTTGGGTGTTATGACCCACGTTTGGACTATTATGCTACAACATTTGGTGCTGTGGGCTTAGGAAATCCAAGATGGCCGAAAAAGCCCACATGTGCGCCAGAATCTATGAAAACCGCGCAGTTTGTGCGCACACCAAAATGGTCGCCTGACTTGCCACCCCCCGGTGCGGGTGTGCTGGGTCAGAAGAGCCATGAGTGAAATGGGGTGCCAAAGAGAAAAAACAGCAGTGCCTGTTCGCTAGAAAGCACTTTAAACATCACCCTTTGTTTCTCTGAAGGCAAGCTCAGAATGCCCATTTCAAACATTGCAGAATATCCAACAATCTCACTGAACACCAGCAGACATTTGACAGAATAAAGTCTTGTGGGCATACAAAATCTGGAAAGAGGATGAGCCTAAAATAATGTTCATAGCAAAACTGGCTGAGCTGTGGATTTCAGCAGCTTAAGTAAATTTGGACTGAAAGACACTAAAAATCTAAATGTTTAAAAGAAATGAGTGACCTACTTTTGAGTGTCACATAGGTTGCAATTGTTTAAATGTCATAGTTTTAAACTTAGAATAAGCATTCTAGCTGCATGCGTAAAAATTGGAAGTTTGATTTGGATGGATCATTCATAGAGCGGACTTGTGAAAATTTTATAAGTGATATCATTATTCTTGTGATTTTTCTGTGCACATTTGAAGACGTGTTAGGACCCGGTGGTATGTTCAGGGGGGTTTTTAGCAGAAACGAGGATATTACTCTAAATGTATGTATGTTAAAATTCTGACACTCCACCACCTAATGCCCACATGCTTTGCGAACATTTGTGTAAATGCGGGGACAAATCCAATATTGGTAACCCGACCAAAAAGTGAAATATGTTGCCATTTTTGGACCCAAGCTCCTCGAAACGACAGAATTGGAACAGGGGCTACCATCAGTAAATGCATGATGTGTGTATGCAATGCCAAACAACTGTCTATCGGGGAAGTATGTATTTGGATCAGATATAGATTTGGGTGTAAAGTTGACAGGGGTGGGTTCTCTGTATCATAAACAGACCTCATCATGATGACACTTCATTTCATTCCCCCAATCAAGGGGAAGAGGAGGAAGTGGCCAATGACAAGTGGAGAGGGGTAGGGCCTAGAAAGCTAGCCTCTCCACCCACTTTCAAAACACATAAAAGCAGACAGTCAGGACAGATAGAGACATTCTATTCCATCTGCTGCGGGACGCTCTGCCGGGAAAATCCATACTTTACCTCCATCAACCTCCGGAGACCCAACACAGAGACTCCAATCTATCCACCTTCAGAGACCAAGACTTTACTTCAGAATTGGTAGCAGAGAGGTCAACTACAAGCTAAATCCCTCTTTTGCAGGCCTCAAATCATTGTAAACTATTCACAGCCAGGCGAGCTGTTTGAATTCTTTGCAAGAACTCTTGCCATTTGCCAGAAAGCAGTGTTGTAGCCAGAGAAAGCTGTGCAGAAAGATCCATAAGCAGTTCTGTACCCAGAGAAAGCAGAGCAGTATCCAGAACCAGAGGCCAGAGATCCAGAGTGACCCAGACCGCTGTTAGCAGAACCAGAGAGCTGACCCAGATCACTGTGAAGTGCCGAGACAAGAACCGGAGTCCAGTCCGAAAACCTGACCAGATCCGTGGTGAGGCCTATTTCTAAATCTATTGTGAGTACCTAGCAGAACTGTGCAGAACCAATCTCTTAGTTAAAATAATATAATTCAATCTATTTTAATCTAACCAGAACTGCCTCCTAGAAGTTGTCACCTGTCATTTGCAAAGCTGTCACCTGTCATTTTCTAGCTGCAAGCTATAACCTGTCGCTTTGAACTTTTAATCCGAAAAACTACCTTTATTTAATCGTCAGTTTCTCTGGAACCGTTTGGGCTAGGAACTTGGTTTGACTTTCCTCTGAAAGCTTAGTATCTCAGCTTTTCAACGGGCCTAGATGCAACTTCCTACTCCTTATACTTTCTCCGTAATCACGATTCTCGCACTCGCGAATTTTACCGCGATTTGCGATTTGGTTAAAAATCCAGCCACGTGTAACCATCAGCAGTCATCTCTTTCCTTGCTAAAAATTCGTTTGTCTCTTAAGAACCATCCTAGATCCTTGCTAAAGTGAGCCTGAACTCATCCCAAGTATATTTCACTTACCCTGAACCTCCTAAAGGGAATTAAAACCATTTTCAGCATCTTCCTCACTTCATTGTCACCATATTCAAAGCATTTTGCATGTGTTTCAAAACTCCTACCTGTTGTATAAGATTGCTGGGGTGAACTGAATTACATTTGATTGCATTTCTGAGAACTGTGTGCTTTCCTTCCATTTCCTTGCATTGCATAAAGGGGGGAGTGGATTGCCAGAGAAAAGTGATTACATTGTTTTGCTGAAACCCTATCAAGTTATTTTCTGTATTGCATTTTCATTCCACCTTGCATCCATTTGAAACCATAAAGGTATTGTTGCTATCTTATCCATCCTATAACCACTCATCATTGAATATAAAGAAGTGTGCTAGTGCCAGACTATCCATTATTGATTACTGCTCAGATTAAGTGTGATATTCAATTATTAATTTCTTATAAAGTGTGATATATATATATATATATTGTTTAAATTATCAAATAAACCGTTTAAACTTGCAAAACAGAACTACTTCTTGGCTCAGTGGGGTCAGGGGGATTCCAAGAGAGGGGTGTTATATAGGGGTAGTCATCCAGAACTCATGAACTGGACGTAAAGATATATCAATAAGGGTTTCCATTCAGTATGCCAGAGTAGGCATTGACTTAGCTGTAGTGTTGAATTGAATCCTCTTACAAATTGGGGGCTTGAGCCAGACGTTTGGGTTAGATCTATCACTTGTGCAGATTACTACAGTGTGCCAGCTGACCAGATACACATATCCGGTCAGATCACCACGCTGTGTCACGCTGTAAAGCACTCCTCAAAGGAACGCTCTAAGGAAAAGGTCTGTTTTGCAAAAAATAAAATACAAACTTCTGTAAGTCAGGACAGAGACCAATCTCTAGAATGACGACCTTAGTAGACATGAAAATAGCCAGAGAGCACTTCCTACATAAGTTATTTGTGAGAGGTGAGTGGACTCACCAGGACCGCATGGTCTGGTTGCAGGCCATCACGCAACAGGTCACTGAAACAGGGTCAGATATATGGAGAGATCAGGGTCCCTTACATGTGGCCCTGAGTGAACTATACATGGCTCCTAAAGCTAAGGATGAACAAGACAAGATGGTTAGGATAGCGGCATACCTGTACCTATATATGGGAGACATGCAGGATAAATGTACTGAAAGCCAAGATCTGGCGAATAAGCGACAGATGGCGTTAGAGAAGGTCCAATCTGACCTGGTCTCTTCTGAGCAGAGGCTGCAGGGGAGCCAGGAGTCAGAAAATGATAGTAGGCAGTATATCATTAAAATAAAAGAGGACATGGATATACTGCAACAGGAAAAGACAGACCAGGATACCAGAATTCTGGCTTTGCAGAAGGAACGCCAAGACAGTTTGGACTCCCTACTGCAGAGCCAGAAAAAGCTGGAGCAACAGATCAATTTCAACAGGGCATGCACAGAGCAGGTAGCCACCCTGCAAATCCAACTAGACAGAGAGAAAGAGGAGAGCAATAAACTGATCCTGAAAGACCTGGATACCCAGGCAGAGTTTGATCAGGAGCGACAGAAAGCTGGTGCCTTCCAAAGGCAAAGGGACGACCTGGCGTCACAAATTCAAGCTCTTGGTCAGGAAAGGGACACCTTAGGCCAGGAAGTCTGCCACTTAAGAAGAAAAATGGAAGAAAATCACCTGGCCCACCAGGGACTGGGTGACCTCCAAAAAGAACACCAGGACTTGCTAGAGCACACCAGGAGGATGGAGGAGGCTCTGGCAAGACAGGAGCAGGCCAGTAGGGAGGGGACTCAGGAGGTAACCCTCCTGCAGCAAAGACTGGCCCAGTGCTCCAGGACCAATCAGGAAACGCAGAGAGAGAATGAGGCTCTCTGCCAGCACAATGATAGGCTCCAACAACAGGTAGCGATGCAGGAGAGACTGATTGTAACGCTCACCTGATTCCCGCAGAGGCGCCGGTCTTGACTGGGTGAATGCCGTATCTTCAAAGGTGATGTGTAACACACGGTTGGCTCTTTGGGCTGGACCTCTGTGCACTGTATGTCTGACTCGAAGAGTAAGATGTCTGCAGATAGAAAATATGGGATTAATGAACTGGGGTTATTGGGTGCCTCTCTCCTCTTCCCGTTCTCTTCTCCTGTAGAACCCCAAAGGTTAACACCCTCACCTTAGGTAAGTGAACGCCGAGCTCTCCATCTGCCTCGGGGCAGGGTGCCGTAACCAGTTTCTTCACTGGATAAGGGTGCAGGCCTCTTGACCTCAGAGGACTGCTGTCCGTCGTTAACTGCACGAACGGTAAGTTCTGGGCACTTCAAATGTCTTAAAAGTCTTTTGTAATGATATCTCTTGTTTTGCAGGGTTCCGGCGATGGCGGATGGCGGGCTGATGAGAGTTGAGGATCGAACCCGCGTGAGGAATAGAAGCGCCTGGAAGCACGTAAGTAAGCGCTTGTAGCCTGCTTCACGATGCGCACCAACTGTCCCTTTTATCTTGCAGGTACAAGTTCGGAGCTTTAGAGAAGCTGAAGGGTGCTGGAATACCCACTGGATTCGGCGTGGGAAGGAGTAATGGCACGTGAGTAATAAAGTTGCCCAATGTCTTTAAACGCACCTTCTTTTGTCTTTCAGATGCGGGATGCATCGCCGAAGGCCTCCGGAGCGTGCGAAGAGCTGGTAAGCCTTTGTCTTTCAGATGCCGGAATGCAGTGCGAAGACCTCCAGAGCATGCGAAGAGTAGGTAAGCCTTTGTCTTTCAGATGCCGGAATGCAGCGCGAGGCGTTGGTGACAACCGATGGACCAGGTAAGAGATGCGCTGCCACTGAAGACCGTAGTGCTAACCTGTTCTTTCTTTGTCTTTACAGGTGCTGCTGAAGACTGGATTTCAGGATGGTAAGCCTTTGTTCCCTTAGGTCCAGGATCAGAAGCAGAAGACACGATGAGCGTTCTGCTGCAGAGAATGCAGAATAACGCAAAGCAAGATTCATCCATCGGGTGTGGTTTAAATAGCCTCCTGTAGTGCTTAGGTATCTCCTTCCACAGCCACGCCTAGGTAAGAAAAGAGTTCCTGCTTTCCAGAAGAGTTCCAGTGTTCTGAACCTAGGGAGTGGCTCCTGCCCCACCCAACAAGAAAAGTAGTCCCAAACAGAAGAGGATCAGGGGTTCAACTGGCAGGTAAGTAAGCAGCATGGTCTGCTGCAGGTAAGTCCACACAAGCATTATGAGCCCGGCGCTTCCAGCGCTGGGACTGGGCATCTTTATGAGCCTGGTGCCACTGGCGCCAGGAGAGGGTCCAAAAGGTCCCAATTGGGACTGGCTGGCACTCGGAACCGGGGTTATGGGTCTACTTCCAAGGGAGTCGGGCAAGTCCTGATCTTTTGGAAGCAGAGATCATTACACTGATAGAGTCTAGTAAGGCCTTAACTGAGGAACTGAAGGCGCAGGCTCTTGCATTGCAACAGGGAGCAGGGGCGGATAGAGACCAGGTTCGCTGGGAAAGGGAAACTCCTGAGCATAACCTCAGGAGCCCTAGTACCAGAGGCCTTTATCTCTCTCAGTCCCTGGACTCTGCCACCCCCATGTCCCCTGGCGCACATGAGCACTCGGCCACAGGGATGGCAGATTACTATCCAGCCAGAAGCATGGGGCTCATAGGCCAGTACCTCCCAGGAATGGATGGGCGGGCTCCCGGGTATGGGCACCCAAGCACAGTGCAATTTAGTGGGGAACCCCAGGAGAGTAGGCCCATTAAGGGCATCCTGAAAACCTCTGCCCAGTTAGGTCAGTGGGGGGGGTACCCATCAAATCCTGTCAGCAAAGAGGAATCTGAAGACTCCTCTGAACGGCGCAGGACACAGGAGACCAGGTCCCCACATTCTGCCAGCCATTCCCAGGATCGCAGAATCCGGGAAAACCTGGAAGATCAGACAGGAACCTCTGGGAGCAGTGCCTCTGAGTCAGAGGATGAATGGACCAGGGTTACCCGAACCAAAAAGGCCAATAAGGCAAAAAGGGCCTTGCTTAAGGACCCATTGAAACAGATTAAGGCAATCAGGAGTGTCATCACGCCTTATCATAAGAACGCCAAGTACTCTGTTTGGGAACACTTGGAGCTCTATGAGTAAATGATGGAGACTTTTCATTTGAAGGACAGCCAAAGCTGTATCCAATATGTAAAGTGGACATTCTCCCCAGAGTACTCCAGTTTCTTTGCGGGGCTGGAGGACCAAAATCATTCAAGGTGGTCCACCTATAGGGCGGCCATATTAAAACATTTTTCTGTTCACAGAAATCCCCAAGAGGCTCGGAAGGCAGCCTACAATTTGCAATGTGGGGAGGATCAGGCCCCACAAGAATTCGTGCAAGAACTGAAATGTGCCTTTGCCCAGACCACCAGAAGGGTGCGCACAGACAGCAGAGAATTTGTCAATACATTTTTCCATGCCTTGCCCAATTACATCATGACCCAGCTTGTGAGAGATTTTCACGAGAAAAGATCTTTAGACTGGGTCATTGAACAGGCTACCCGGATCTATGAGGTGCAGAAGCCCATAGAAAATAAAAATAATGCGCCCAAAAACCCCAAAACCAACAGCACCCCTGCTGCTGCCAAGGTGGCAGAGGTAAAGGTTGCCCTCGTTTTAGACTTGGAGATGGGGGGGCCTAAAAACCTACCTTCACCTAATAATCCTAAGCCCAGAAATCCCTCGGGCCAGTCACAGACAGGGAGTCGAGGAGGTAGTCCCACAAATGGGGTCCCCCGCTCCCCTGACTATGTAAGTCCCCGCTACAAGGGAAACCGACCAATCCTGGGTTATGTGTGGACTCCTCCAGCCCAAGGGGGGGGATCCAGCCAAGCACCTGACCCGGGGAACTTCCCTCCTAACTTCCCCCAGGAGGGCAGAAATTCTCCAAATCCTGGGCAGAACTTTTTCCCCAGGTATCCACCCAATTTCCAGCCCCAAAATCATCCATCCTTCTTTCCCCAATTCCCTGAGCTCAGACAACCTAATCCGGGAGAGGGGAGGCCAAGGGTGGAGGGGTACCAAAATCTTCCCAACCAGGGGTACTACCAGAGAAGGGATAGCTACCCTTCCCGGGATCAGCCCAGGGGAGAAAATAGAGCCCCGTATCAGCCTGAGCGGGTTTCCCAGTTGGAGCGCCAGGTCCAAAATATGGCACGGGATCTGGGTCACATACTGAGGGCTCAACCGAACCCTCAGATGAGCATGCCACCGCAGAATGCCCCAAACTCTGGACCTGGTACTCCAGAACAATGACGGGGGCAGCACCCCGATAACACACCGGTTCCCAGGGAGGAGGCACAAGGGGAAGGGGGTGTAAAGCCTTGGAGGAAGCTTCCTTCCCAACTTGTAAACAGCCCCTGGAAACCCAGGAACCGGAAACAAAATCTCCTGCCCCTGAAAGCCCGCCTCCCAAGGAGCAGAGGGGGGGTAGGAGAACCAAAGGACCCAAACAGACCCACTTTGTGGAGGAGGTACAGGTCTTCCAATTTGAGGGAGAGGGATCCTCAGAAGATCCTGGGAAAAGGATCTTCTCCTTCAGAGATGGGGGAACTCCTCCCAAGGAAAAATGGGTCCCAAGGGATGTCAATTCAGACTGGGGAGATATGGAGACTGAGCTACCGCCGCCCATCATCTCATCCCAGAACCCACAATACCGAAATTCCCTGTTTCAAACCCATCCTGGTGACTGCCTCCAAAAGGGGGCGGCGGCCCAGAACCGGAACCAGGGGAACCCACAATGGCTCTGATCTCCAGTTGCCAACTTTTTCTTTCAGATTCCCAAGGCTCTCCACAGAATTCTGCCCAAATTTCTTCTCTTGCAATGTCCAAAACCAGAAAGTTAGCCCACCAGTTGTCCAAAAATGTGCATTACCTGTGCCCCCTTGAGGAGAAGGAGGGAAGATATTATGCCCCGGTACAAGTACAGGGGCAGGGCACGATTTCAGCGCTGGTGGACACGGGATCTCAAGCTACCCTTCTGTCCAGAAGGGCCTTTGATGAACTGAATGCAGGAAGGGGAGGGAATTACCAAATTCACCGCTGGAACTTCGGTAGTCGGCAGCTTATTGTCTAAGTCGCTTCACTGCCAAATTTCAGCCTCCCAGTTTCAAGGGATCCTGCTCTGGGAGGTCTTCTTCAATCGTGACTGGAAGAACGTCTGCCATCGCCTGTGTGCGCCATAGGACTCAATGGGAATGGGGATGGGAATGGGGATGGGAATGGGGAGCATGGAAGCACCGGCATCGTCTGCAACAGTGCCGATGCTTCCATGTAAGTCTGCGAGCCGGGGCCGTCCCGCCTGCCAGGTCAGACCTGGCTGGCAGGACGGCAGCAGCTCGCAGACTCGGAGTGTGCCTGTCCAGTAACAGCGGTGCCGGTAGGTTTACCAGCACCGTTGTTACCGGCCAGGCACACTCATAATGCAGCCCATGGTCTCAAAAATACACATGGTTATTGCACCTCATAGTTGTTAGAGCTGTACCCGATTACATGTTTGACGATAACCAACTAAACGTTTTGCAGTCGACGTCTATAGAATTGAAGCAATATCATTTTCTTTAAAATAAAACGTGAAGCATATCAGCGATACTTTTATTTGTTAATAGTTTCATTTTTGATCCTAAGTGCAACTGTTAGAGGCAGATTTAAAGTGCCCACTTGAGGACAGTGCTGCTGTACTCCTGCTGTGGACTCTAGGTGAAAAGGAACAACAGCATAACTAAGATTTTTAAATAGAAAGTAATGAGTGGCTCCACAGAATGGAGGCTCTGCTACGTTGCCTCTAGCATGCCATGGCCTCAGAATAAAATCGAAAAGTATTAGTTAATAGGGTTATTTCGCTAAGAATATGTCTGTTACACAACGGGAGGGAATAGGACCTGTGTAAAATTACTCTGGGACAGAGTTGATGAGTCTGCCTACTGTAGATCACTACATAGCTTATCAAAGTGGTCATGTCAACAAATGTACAATGCAGTGCCTTCTCATGAAAAGAATGGCCAACACTTGAGCTGGTTTCGCTCAGCAGGAAATTGCACTTGGAAATACCCATGCTCACTTATGAGCAGAATCACAAGCATCCTTTGGGACTGATGAGCACTGAGTGGCAAGGCTAGGAGTGGCCAGGTGTGAACAAGACATGCTAAAGCAGAAACACATTCCTATCATCTAGATGCACAGTGAGAAGTTGACTTGTGCAGTTTATGCAATTTTGAGCAGAGCTATTACTCACAATATGCATTGTTAAAGTTTGTGATCGGACTAAAACAGGAGGGTTTGTGATTCATGGAGAAGGCTTGGCAATGTTGCTTTGCACTGCGATAGCTCATAGTAGTAGGCTCAAAGTAGGTACTTTATATGCTTCGAATAGTAATGGAAGTGTAATTCAGCTTGAAAGGTGTTTCACAGTGAGTGATCCGGCAGAATAAAGTGCAGCAGTTGATAGAACTCTGTGGAACTTGACTCTTGGCATTTGTTATTCTTTCATTATTTTATTGTCTTAAAACCATTTGGCCAATTCCCAAGTGGGGAAATAGATGGGGTGCTGGGCTGTCTTGCCGTGCGTGTGGGCTGGCCAGGTGGTGCTGCCTGCCCCACATCCTCTCCTGCACTGGCAGGTTTGGACTGATATCTGGGAATAAAACATTGCCTGTGACTCTTGGCAGTGGACCATTCATCTTACGTGTCAATGAAGATTGCAGCTAGCTGTGAGAATTAGTGTGAATTGCAGGACACATTCGTCAACACTTCAAACTCACCTTGCAGCCCTGGGCTCCTCCAGGGCTATGCCTCTCTGATGGTCACTTGAATGTCAATCGCCCCAGTGAACCGCCTCAGGGCGCGGCTGGGGCTGTCACAGGGACCCCGTCCCCTTCATCCCCTTAAGTCAGTCCCTGATTAGCACTGTTGCAGGATCCCGGGACTTGGCATGCAGACTTGTTGCTGGTGTGTCCTGGCCTCCCTGTTTCCATACCTTGTTTGGTTCGGGAGGGCCTGGTGCCTGACAAGCCCTGGTGATGGTGGTTTCAGTGGCAACAAGCCTTACAAAAGGCTGGTGCACCTTCCCCTACCCCAGGACACCTGGCAGTGCCATGTGTGGCTGTGGTGCCCCATGGCTGCCTGCGCGCGATGGCCCTCGACTGCAGGCCTCATGACTGTGTCTGGAGGGCAACCTCCCCCCACCCAGGAGGGCTTTGGCTGCAAATTGGGACAGCATACACATGCCGAGCCATAGGTGCGGGCCTGGGGCAAGCCCAATACAGCCTCAGGCCTGAGGACGGCCACCCCAAGCTTTTAGCTCCGACTACAACCTCAAATCAGATATGGCAACCCTCTGAATTTAAGCATATTACTAAGCAGAGGATTCCCTCAGTAACAGCGAGTGAAGAGCTCAGTGCTGAATCCCCATCCAGCGACAGGCACGGGAAATGTGTTGTACAGAAGACTGACTCCCCAGCGTCATCAGAGGGCAAAAGTCCTTCTGATCGAAGCTCACCCCGTGGACAGTGTTAGGTCGGTAATGCCCCCCAGTACACCCGTATTGGGTCTTCTCAGAGTCAGGTTGCTTGAGAATGCATCCTAAAGCGGGTGGTTAATTCCATCTAAGGGTAAATCTAGGCATGAGATTGATAGCCAACAAGTACTGTAAGGGAAATTTTAAAAGAACTCTGAAGACCGAGTTTAAGAGGGCATGATACCGTCGACCGGTAAACAGGTGGGGTCCCTGCAGGCACCCAGAGGATTCAACCCGGTGGGCAGGTCGGTCACCCGAAATGGCGGATCCCCTCACGGGACCTCCGCCCGGGTGCTCCCAGTCAACCACAAGGCACATTCCCTCCATGGCGGTGCACCGCGATTAGGCTCCAGGTCAGCTGGTAAGGCCCCGGGAGGCAGGTGGCTCTCCGCTCTGGGAGAGAATGTTACAGTCACCTTGCAGCAGTTTTGCTGTGTCCACGGGGCCGAGGGAGAATGACCACACCATGTCCTTCTCCAGAATCCATCCCGGCCCCTCTCAAGGATCGCCGGGGTGGCGACTGGGGGACATGGCCCCCTGCTCCCGGGGTGACTGTCGACTGCCGTGGATTGTCCTCAGTTTTCCCCCGATTGCGTTGCACCAGCTGGCGGGGAGGCCCATTAAGGGTGCCAGGGTTGTGTGGTGATGTTGGTTACCCACTTGATCCGTTTTGAAACATGAGCCAAGGAGTCTAACACGTGCACAAGTCGGTGGGCCAAACAAAACCCTGTGGCACAATGAAGTTGAAGGCAGGTGTGCGCCGGCTGAGGTAGGATCCCATTGCAGCGTCATGGCAGGTGCACCACCAGCCCATCTCGCCTGCTTTGTTGGGGAGGTGGAGCATGAGCATGTGTGATAGGACTGAAATATTGTGAACTATGCTTGGGCAGGGCAAAGCCAGAGGAAACACTGGTGTTTGTCTGTACCGGTTCTGACATGCAAATCGGTCATCCGACCAGGGTATAGGGGCGAAAGACTAATCGAACCATCTAATAGTTGGTTTCATGCGAAGTTTCCCTCAGAATATCTGGCACTCGGAAACTCCAGTTATCTGGTAAAGCGAATGATTAGAGGTCTTGGAGCCGAAATGATATCAAAGCCTGATAACTGTAACCTGAAGCACTGAAACTAATCTCTTAAGTTTAAGCGCCTAGATACCTCATGGTTTTGCATGCTATATAAATAAATAAATAAATAAATAAAGCCCTCGCAGCACAAGGCCGCACTGTTGACCGACCCAGGTGTGCAGGAGACGCTGCCTGATTACACGTAGCATGCTTCGCTACGTCCACGCTTCTGAGCCGATAAGAACCAAGGTTCGGACGCTCTGCAGCAAAGCCCTCGCAGGATAAGGCAGCGGTGTTGAGTGACGCAGATGTATGGCAGCGATGGGCTAGCGGTGCAGACTTTGAGCGTGGACGCTATCCCCCTCCTTGCTGTGGACGCAAGGTGTGAAGGTGCGGGGAGTGTTAGTACTTTTATGCTACACATACCCCCTGACCTTGTGCCCCTGTGCCTCTGCAAATGTGTTTTCCCCTGCAACCAGTCCTCAGACACCCCCATGCGCTCACTTCTCTCATGCCAGTGTGCACTCCCTCGCAACTTAGGCTGCATGTGCTCCCTCACATCTTAGGACGGGTGCGCTCTATCGCAATTTATCTGCGTGCACCCCCTTCTACACTAGCCACGTGCGTTCCCTCACATCAGGCCTCGCTCCAACTGGCTGCGTGCGCTCCCTGCCACTCTAGCGCGTGCGCTCCCTCACATCAGGACATGCCACAACTTCGTTTGTGTGCACTCCCTCGCAACTAAGGCCAGGTGCACTCCCCCACAACTAAGGCCAGGTGCACTCCCCCACAACTTAGGCCACGTGCACTTCCTCACTTCGTAGGCCCCTGCACCCATCCATGTTCCCTCTCCTAATGTTCCCTACCTTCCTCACGCATCCTTCGCCCTTTCGCTCTCTGACCCTATTGTTTCTGTCACCCCCTTGCACAGCTTTTCTGTGGCCATTCCATTGTCTATTTCTCTACTGTACCTTTGCATTGCCTGCACTCCTTCACTTCTAGGCTCCTCAGTTGTGTACTGTGCCCTGATGGGTTGGATTTCTGCACTTTACATTGACATTTCTGCTGCATTGACATTGGGGTGTTCTCTCCTTGTTTGCTTTACTTTGTGGTGTTCTCTATGGTTTTTGCTTTACTTTGCATTGCCTGCACTCTCTATTTCTAGGTTTCACTTATTGTGTTGTGTGCTCTGTTGATTGTTCGGTACTGCATCTGATTTTGTAGGACTAGTGTTTCTTGTTCTTTCTTTTGCTCCCCTCCCTTGGTGTGTTCCCCCCTTGAACCTCCATCCTATCTGCTTGGACTTCCCTCTCTCTTCCACCCTCTTTCCGCCTGCACCCTCTATTGTGCTCTCTGTCTCTCCTATCTTCTCTAACTGCTATTCTATCACCTATCCTATCCCTCTCACTAAGTCTGGCAGGAAGAAGCTCAAAAGCGGCATACTGGTCTTCAACCCAGGCCTCCCTATTGCTAATACCTACACCAGTGCTTCCTCCAAACAGACCTGTAGTGACATCCTCTTTGTTGTTCCCTCTCCAGGCCTTTGCCCCCCCCATATTGTTTCTGTTCTCTCTCCTTTTTCCTCTTCTCCAATTAATGGTGGCACCCAGTGGGAGACTCTCTTGGCCCCCTTCCGCTCCTCTAAGACCATCATTAATGTCTCCTTAAATGTCACCATCTTGGTCCAGGGCCCTCAAGCCAATCGGCTCCTTTTTGATAGACACTTCCACATCTTATCAAACTTCCTTTCTTCTCCTGCTACCCCTACTTACCCCCCTCTGGCTTCTCTGTCGCCTCCTTCCTCTGACACCTCTTCAGCACCCTCTGCTGTTTCTTTGGCCACCCAGTTGCCTCCTTCCTCGGCCATCTCTCTGGCACCCTCTTCTTCCTCTCTGACTTCCCTGCCATCTCTCCTTCCTCCTCTGCCCATCCTGGGGCACCTCCAACACTTCTGCAGTGTGTACCTATGGCCTGTACCCCTCCATGGAAGTCCTTCAAAGGTGGCAACCTGTTGCACATCGCTACTCTCAACTCTCGCTCCGCTGTCAAACTTCTTGATCTGGATGTACTCGGCCTCACCGAGACCTGGTTCAGAGCCAGCACTGTCACAAGTTGGCTACAAGATCCTGTACGATACAAACCCAGAACTAATCGTCCCGGCGGAGGCGTAGCCTTGATTTTCCCAGAGTGTATCCCTGCTTCTGTCATTCCAATGCAAGACTATTTCTCCTTTGAATTCCTGCTCTGCAGACTCTCTATCTCTCCTGGGTTCTATCTCACTGTGACCACTTTCTACAGGCCGCCTGGCCAGGCCACCTCTTCCTCTCTGAGTGGACTGACCTCGCCTCTACATCTCAACTTCTCCTCTGAGACCTGAACATCCACCTGGATGTTACTAGCCCCTCTTCTGGGCTCTTTCGCAACCTCTGTGACTCTCTCTCCCTCTCTCTCTATTCTTCCCTCTGGCCCAACTCACTCTGCACACCCTGGATGTCATGCTCTCTTCAGACCTCCCCCTCTGTAACCCTCTCGATTACTTTCTCCTTTCCTCCCGCCTCTCCCTCTCTATCCCTCAGGTTAATCCAACCCCATCACTGACATCTACATTCTCTGTCATCTGGCCCATGAAGCGTGTATTAGTTGAGGCTTTTACCACTACTTTCTCTTCTCCTCCTACACCTTTGGCTGACTCACACTCTGACACAGCCCTCCCTAACCTTCATCTCTCTATCTCTAACACCCTTCACATCCGTGTCCCTGACATGAGGACTCGTTTGAAGCCCACATCCAAGTGCAACTCTTGGTACGATTCTGACCTCGCCACCCATAAATGCAAGTGTAGGGGGCCTGAGAGGAAGTGGAGGGCAATTGGCACACCCCCTGACACACTGGCCTGTCGCCTGCTGCAAAGGCAGTATAGACTCTCAGTCCTCTCTGAGAAGAGAGCCTACATCCAAGCTTCCGTCTCTGCGACACCTAACAACTCGGCTGAACATTTCAAAATAGGCATGGAACTAGCCAATCCTGCTGCTGTCTCTACCTCTCCTGTTCCCTCCCAGACCCTCTGTACAGCCCTGGCTTCTGATTTCACCACTAAAACTCAGGACATCTTGTCCACTCTCTCTTCTACTACCTCCTCTTCCTCCTCCTCTACCACCCCTGACCCCTCTTCGGCCGTTTCTCCTGCTCCCTTCTCCTCATTTCACCTGTTCCCTCCTGACAATGTTTCTAGACAAGTCTGATCTATGAAAGTCTCGTCAAAAGCAGGTTCTCCCCTGCTCCTCCACAACCATCAACGACCATATCGACACCCTTGCTCCAGCCTTGGCAGATTTCTGCAATCACTCCTTTGTCACTGGAACCTTCACCTCCCCCTTTAAGCACTCCCTTGTGCACCCCCTTCTTAAGAAGCCCACTGCCGATCCTTCCTCTCCGGCTAACTATCGCCCGATCCCAATCACTCCTTTCCAGGACAACCTCCTGGAAAAGCTGGCCATTTCCCAGCTAAATGTGCACACTGAATCTGTTGGTTATCTCCACGACCTCCAGTCTGGCTTCATAGCTGCCAGAAGCACAGAAACTGATCTCCTGAACACCTGTGAAGACTTGCTCTCTAATCTTGATTCTAACCTTCCTTCTGTCCTCAGTCTCCTCGATCTGTCGTCTGCTTTTGACACATACGCTGGTCACCTAGCCACCTACTGGACTCGGGCCCAGGCTCCTGCATGTCCAGTTGACCTTGCACTGCCTCCAGACTTCCCCGCCACTTAGGGTCTGGATCTGCAACTCTACAGTCCCTTGTCTCTCTGCACCTATGAACCACCCTCCAGCAGCACTTATTGAGGTGCCTGCACTTCTACCTTCCCCCTCTGCCCCTATCACTACTGCCCCCCTCTTCCCCGAACTTGGGCGATCTGAATAACACAAGACATTTTAAGATCACTCTTTTGACCTTCTGTCCCCATTCCTTGTCTTGTCGCGCCTAGAAACACTTGTGTACTGGCATAAATGACTTATCATATTATATCATTTGGCTTATTTGTTGTACCTCAATTATTATTTTTGGAAGACGTGTACAAACAATAAACTAATTAATTATGTAAACAGCATGATATTGATTCTGAATTCATATACTGACATACAATAACAACAAGGGTGAGAATAGTCATTGGAAAGAAGTGAAGAGGAAGGCATCTAGGAAACATGATTTTGTTTGCACAATAACCAAATAAACAGGAAAACTAAGGAGGCGAGGTACATAAAAAGATTATAGAGGAAAAGGAAATAATACAAAACCTGAAAAATTTACAAACTTCCTGTAACCAAATAATTAATATAAGAGAATCGTTTTATTTATTTTTTGTGTTTCAGACTATAAAAATAAGCCTTTAAAAAAAAAACAAAGCAGATCAAAAAACAAACAAGAGACATTTCTATGAATGCAGATATGGTGATAAAAAGCCTGTTGGGAGATCTGATAAAAATAAGCACATTAAACTTAAACTAAATCCATTAATTATAGTGAACATGTGCTGTGGTCATAACATAAGTTATAAAGCAGGGTAAAATGAAATAGTTAGAGCTAAGTCTCTGCTAAATATACACCATTGCGGGACATACTCCATAAAATAAATGTAAAAAAAAAAAAGTAGATCAAGGTGTGAGAACAAGTGAGCTGAGAAAATACATGTAGAATTAAGCAGGGTGAGAATGAATATGGAGGATGCATGTGAGGCAAGAAGGCAATGCGGAGCATGGAAAATAATGACCACTTAACAGATTAAGAAGTATAATATGACAAATGTTTCACAATTGGTTCACAAAAGGCCTATTTCCATTCGACCGTTTAGTGTCACGTGGGATCAGTTAGGTCCCTTTTTGAGTGAAAATCGCCTAAGCCAACGTCATATAGCTGAAAAAAGATTGCCACATACCTAATGCCCTGTCACTTATCTGGGGCAGTGGATATGAGAAGATCATTTCATTTTTATGATCAGGGTTTGCAATCTCTATAAAGCAGGCTTGTCCAACCTTTTTGAATGTGGGGCCGAAGCATTAACTTTCTGTCACCCAGTGGGCCGGCAAGCCAAAAGTCAACAACCTCACCCAAAGTAGTATATTAAAAAGCGATATTGTGTGACCTTTGACACAATAGCATCACAGGCAGTGATAGCCATGCAGTCCCAAAGATAGCTTTTGGTGTCATGGGCAGTGATCAAAGGTTAGTTGCTTGTGATTTCTTTCATTGTCTATGTGTTCATATTTTTCTGAAATAGTGGGGGCGACCGAGCGTAGTGAGGGAGCTACAAGGTTCTAGGGAGGGTTTGGGGGGGAATTTTTTATTCAAATATGGGGTTGAAATGGTGACCAAAAAGCCATAATTTTACAATCAGTTCTAAAGGGGAACATGAAAATTCCATGTCACCAACAGCAGAAAAGACCATTTTACAACACAACACATTTTAATGATCAATGTGTCCACAGTGTAAGACAGCACTGTCACTGATGTAACACATTGTCATGCTGGTTGTACCCAAAATATGCCCCTGTAGCAACATGTCTATACTGGCTGTTCCCAATTTAGGCCAGCATTGTCCTGTACAAAGCATGATTGATGCTGCCTGAGCATGTGCAGTGTGCCCAATACATATGGCAGCTTATCTCTGTAATAGACATTACTTCTGTGGTGATGAAAGAAGCATAATTCAAATCAACAGATAAAATGTGGAAACGCAATCACCCAAAGGTGAACCTAATTGAAGAAACGCAATGTGAGCACAATCTTAAAGTATGCAACCTAGCAGGCCTAGTGCACACTTTACCTTTTCTTTCACCAATAAATCAGGGGGAGAGCGCGAACGCAGTCCCCCACTACCAGAAATAATGCAGTCGTGTATCCCGCATTTGGGAACATAGCAGGGGTCAGCAAATCCGATGTGCAATGGGTAAGCCTCACCCTGGGAGATCTGCCCTTGAGATCAGATGCTCCCCTGCCAGCTAAGTATGAGTTGCATGCAAGAGGGCAGGAGTTGGGTCAGTTCTGGGAATCCCCGCTAAGCGAGGGTGAGAAGGCAAGCCCTGACCCAGCCCCAACCCCCTACACCCCCGGAAGCTCTGAGCATCTGCAGAGCTGCCTGTCCCGTGTGTAGGGGGAAGCTCCAGCAGGCAGAGCCCAGCAGTAGAGCAGATTGTAGCGCAGTTCCTTTCTCCCATCAGGCCCTGCTCGGCCCGAGATTTGTATAAATAGCAGGATGGCTCAAGCAGGCCTGTTGCAGTCTGCCCACTGGTCTGTCGGCCCCACACGGGCCCATGGCCATCCTGGGACGAGCTGCTCAGCGCTGGCCCCATTGACACCATCATAATCATCCTGGACCTCGACGCTCCACCACCCCTGAATCTCAGAGTTCTGCTCAATGACAATGCTGAAGCTTTGACATCTTTGCCGTAACCATATGCCGAAAGGCAAGTATTCCCTTGTCCGGGCCCAGAGGTCACTGAGTCTTCCAGTGCCATCCACTTGGCACGGCCTACTGTTCCCAGCATTTTCTACCCGCAAATCAGCACCACTGCCAAACAAAACTGCATCATTGGGGCCCACCGCTGCTGCTCTCCGACTTGACCCCAGCCCAGCGCAAAGGCACCCATGCTTCTGGTCTGATGCTAAAAAGCCTGGCTCTGCTGAGATCCGAAAGACAAGAACTAAGGTATTTTGGGAACATAGTACTATTGTTTTTTGTGTTGCAACTGTATCAGCTCACACCTCTCCTGAAGGGTATAGGCTGCCCTCAGACTGCGCTACCAAAAGAGTGAAAATATGTTATACCTGTTGGGCTTGCCTGTTTCACTTTTATGATTGGGATCACTGCTGCATGGGTATTAAGCGCGTTATGAATAACCTATCAGATCAGATCATATCATATCATAGCTCACAGATCAAGATCATAAACAACTTTCAGAAACCTTGGCAGGTGGTCCACTGAGGCCCATTTGCAGGTTGCAGTGCAATATTGGTGCACTACTAGGGTAACATATTGTGCTGTACATGTGGTATTCGCCATGCTTTGATATCCCATTGGCCACATCTATAATGTCCAATGTACTTTGTATAATGCATGGACATTTTCATCAATCCGCACTGTGCTTATAGGTAAACGTAAGTTTCTCAGCTGATAAAGGTTCATCTTCGGTGACATTCGCAATTCAAAAGAACGATTTTTGGGGCAGACAGGCTGTGTCGCCGCAATCCCTGCTAAACATTTGTCCAGAGATGACAAACCTTGAAAGTAACTCCGCACAATGGCCCTCTGAGCAGCGGCCCACGGCTAATCAGCGGTTCAGAAATCCACTGTGCTGCCCACGCCGAGAGGAACTCCTGCACAGCACCTGTCCACATAATCCTTCGCCCGGGCCAGCACTCTCTTCTCCTCACCTCACCACCTCCTCCCTTCATCTCGGCTCGCCTTTTTCCCCTCGGAGCACCATGCAAGAGAGGAACGAGCATGTCTGGGCCAGAGCCCGTTCCTCTCTTGCATGGTGGGTCCTACTTGCCTGAAATGGGATATTTAAATGCAAAGTAATTGCTACTATATTAATCCCATTGTTCATAGTTTGTGGGAGTACTGGGCAATTGTATGGACCCGCGCTCACTGAAAATGAATGGTATTCCTGAGGTAACCCTCACTATGCCGCGATACAAATTAGTCTCTCCTTCCTCCATCATCAAGTCCCAAGATCTTCTTGACAAATGTACTTATTTCTGTAATGTTTGTCGGATATCCAACAAACATTGCATAAATAAATAAATTAACGCTTTGTGGCTGAGGACTGTAACTACCTCTGTTGACCCCCTGTGGTCACCAGAGGAAGTTACAGTTTTGCGCACAGGCACATTTAAAAAAAAAAAGTTGTTTTTGTTTTACTCAAGAGTTGTCCAACATACGGCCTCGCGGGCCACATAAAATGGCTTGGCGGGCCGCATTGTGGCCCGTGGGCCGTATGTTGGACAACCTTTCTATAAAGGCAGCTGATTTGAAGAGTGTAGATGAGGAATGGATGAGCTTCCAACTGATCTTCCATATGTCCAACCAAATTTGAAATACAGGATATATTTAATATTAAGTCTACTTGTGAAAGAATTTAATTTTTGTAGGCAAGCAACTTCAATTTCAATATGTTTAGGTTATCAAGTTTTAAAGAGATCTTTTGTAGAGTAAACAATGTTGTTCTGGCTATGGTTGTTGGGCCAATTTGCATGTTATTAAATTCCCCCAGCATGTTCTATTCAAATGCCTAACCTAAGACCATGATACTGTTCTCCCATTACATTTGACAGTCTTTTAAGGGTATTTTGTGTCGAGAAACAGCTTATGTCCTTCAGAGGTTAAAGGCCCAGTGTGTGCTAGTTTGACCTGAACTGAAAAAAGTTTAGGCTAATCAATCCTAATATTAGTGCCCTTCCAATGTTCCCTCTAATTATTTTTCTCCAAGTGCGAAACTGGTTGACTTTTGTGCACACAATATTTTCCATATGCGCAACTGACTATCAAGGAAAGCAATTTTGTGTGCATGCATAGTTAGTGAGTTATGAGTTTGCAGGGCAATTTCCCCCAAACTGCTCCAGTTTGTCTATGTGATTGTAAAGATGGCTCATCGACCAGTCCAATACTTCAATATTTGCTGCAGTAGCTATCAAAAGTACTCATAGGCACAGAAAATTTGTATATGCACAAAAAACTTTGTATGCTCAGTATAAACAACAGTTTTAGTTGTGGCTATTCATTTCTTGACGGTGGCCAGAGACAATGCAAAATATTATTCTCACATGTTTTACAACTACAAATATTGCATATCACAAATGATGTAGCTGGCAACAAAATCAGACATGATGCAATATTTGCCGGATGAGTGTGCCAGAAACCATGCCAACAAGAGTTCATGTGTCACTTTAATTAAGTAATTTATGGGCTTGGAGAACAGGTGCCTCATAATGTGTGTCAGGATGATAATTGAATCAGAATAAGTACAGCATAGAGTATGATAAAATTCCTTTGTCACTGCTTACCATCAACATCACAGATCCTGTGAAGAGAGCATTGATAACACTGACTCAAAACCAGCCTTACAGATAAGAGGCTTACATACTTGCACAGACTTGATAGTTTATTAAATGGGCACCCCTGGGAGGTCCGGATGTGTGCAAGGTATATTTATTTGTAAGTGCATTCCCCTAATAAAGGATTTCCTAAAGTAAGCCTTTGCAAGACGAGGTGGTGGGGTGGGGTTTTGTCATGAGTGAAACACATGCTTTTCTACATTTTCCATTATACAGCCGATGGGTTGGTTAAGGGGTTAAAAATGTACCTGTGGCCACTTGCATGCCAAGCAGAAATAGCTTCCAATCTACAAGGGGAAGTTTTCTTGTGGCCCAGGCACAGACCAATCATTTTCCTCCGCAGCTATTCAGCATCGCCCTAGTGAGCACGTCTTCCACTTCAGGGAGAACCACCAGGATGACTAGATTAATACATTCTGACCAGCATTTCAGATTATGTCACTGATGAAGGCATAGCACCATGTCCATTTACCTGTCCTGTTCCCTGCCTAATGTAGTACACTCTAAGCCAGCAACACTTGAATGGATGAGCAAATTACAGCTAAGCTTTCCATCAAGTACATCACACGAAAAAGGGCTGACGAGCAGGCGATCCACAAGCATTTGATACAGACCAGATGCAAGTAGAATCTGAACTAGAACAATGAGATGTCCATAGCAATGTCAAGATGGATATGAGGGAGTGAGATGGCCCTAATGATGGTGATGGAATTATTCTACAAGATGTTTGCAGAGGTCAGATGAAACAGATGGATGTTCCTGACAGGTCCTGCTGAACACCTGGGTAACTCTAGGCCACACTGATAATCCATGCAATGAATGTGTTCCCTGTAGGTGGAGGGCCCTGCAGAATCTAATGAGCTGAGATTGGCAAGTTAGAGGTAGTTCAAGTCCAAATATAAGCTCGAAACATACAGAGAAGCTCTGCCCAAAGTCAGCACCCACAGCGAAAGTAATGAAAAGGAGATATCTACATCCTTTATTAAAATGGCAGTATAATGGAAAATGGAGGAAGATGAATCTTTAGAAGAAGTGACAGGGCCCATTTCCTACGCCGATGACGGTAGAGGAAATGGGCCTTGGCCGATGATGGTAGAGACTTGGGCATGGATGAGCCGGATACTCAAAAGCTGAGACACCCTAACAGTGACCGAGAAGCCATTGGCTGTGCTCCAGACCCTACCTGCTCACTCTTTGCCCACATTTAGAAATGTTTCTTTTGTTCTTCTCTGGCCCCCATAACATGCCCCCTTTGAGCAGAACGTCAGAATTATATTCTTGACTTATGTCTTGACTTTGATGCGTTCTGACAAATATAAGGGACTGCTTAAGGACACACACTTGTGTGTCATTGTTAACACTTGTGTTATTCTGTGTTTTACCGGAAGCCAATGTAGCTTCTTTCTGTAGGTGGAAATGTGAGTGCGGCGCAATTGGTTAAAGATGGTGCGCACAGCATTATTCTGAGTCACCAGCAAAGATTGTATGTTGGCAGCAGTGGTGCTGGACAGTAGGCTGTTACAATAATCTAATCTAGAATTTATCAACGCAGTGAACAGAAGTGCACAGTTTTCAGTTGTTATGAATGGGCGAATATAGTGTATTCTCTTATTAATCGGTCCACAGCTAGATTGAATGCTGGAAACGTGGGGCTTCATGGATAGTTCATCATCTAGAACGACGCCTAATGTTTTTACTTTCCTTTGGACCATGATGACATTGTCCGCGATAGTGAAGTTGGCATAGTCTGTGGCTAACTTGTTTCGGGTGTTCTTAGAGGATACTATCATGAGCTCTGTTTTATTGTTATTTAGGGACAAGGAGTTGTAGGCCATCCAGTCCTGGATGGCTTTATAGATGGTATTGATAGTTGAAGCATCATTTTTATAGTGACCGCTCAGCTGGATGACAATCTGAGTGTCGTCCTCTTAGTTTGTATTGATAGTTTCAGCATCATTTTTATAGTGACCGCTCAGCTGAATGACAATCTGAGTGTCGTCCGCTTAGTTTGTATATTGAACACCTAATTCATTTAAGAGATCAAAGAGCTGCGAGCCGAGGTGAGAGCAGTCTGCAGCAGTCCTGTAGTCCGACCACATCGTTGTGCCAGGAAGTGGTTATCTAGCCCAGTACACAGCGGAGCTGCGAGCCGAGGTGAGAGCAGTCTGCAGCAGTCCTGTAGTCCGACCACATCGTTGTGCCAGGAAGTGGTTATCTAGCCCAGTACACCGCGGAGCGGTGAGCGGAGCTGCGAGCCGAGGTGAGAGCAGTCTGCAGCAGTCCGCTGCAGACGCGGAGTAAAAGCGCGATGGAGCCTGAAGTGCGTCCTCCCACCCCCCCAGTAGGAAAGGCCAAGACGACCTACTGGGAATCGGAGGAACGCGGAGAATCAACGTCTAAACCAACACAGAAAATGAGAGCATCGGAGGCCACGGGCGCGGGGGCTGTGGCCAAGAAAGCAGAAAAAGTAAGAACCCCCAGAGGTAAGCCTATAATGAAAACGCATCAGAGGCAAGCACAAACAAGCCTACCAGCTTTGTGGGCTGCGGCAAACGCGCCTGAAATTGTGAGTTCGAGTCCTCTCGTCATATCCCCCCACCCCCTGCCGACGCAGCACCCGCAGAGTGCGGAGTGCGGGGAAATCAGTCGGTGGAGACAGAGACGGAGACGGAGGTGGAAGAAGTAGAGAGCCCCTGCCACGCCGGGCCGGGCGGGAGAGAGAAAAAGAGCATACCTGACCCAGCTGTCGTCCCAATCGTCCGCGACGCAGCGGGGGCCCTAGCAACCGTCCTAGAGACGAGTGGTGGTGGCGTCAGGGTCGTCGGAGGACGACCGGCGTCACCACCTTTGCGGGGCTCCGGCTGTGGGGCGGGCGGTGAAGGGCGGAGTGATGAGGCAGACGACGTCCGGAAAAGCCGGAGTTTGGAGGTGCCAGTGGGTAACCCGATCCACAACATTGTTGATGTAGCAGCCAGCGGGTGGACCCTCTTTACATGTAACACCCCCTGTGAGAAATGCTTCAACCCCCCCGGCAGCCAAGCCCCAGTGGAGGCAAATACACAGATCCAAAATAACTCGGAGAAATGACAAAAAAAGACATCTCTTTCCCCCGCGGGAACAGCAAAAAATATGGACTGCCCTAAGAAAACGTTGATCATCAAGGCAATGATCCTCGCAGACCATAAGAGCAAAGACACAGACCAGAGAAACACAACAGTTGTGTATACAAATCAGGTAAAGGAACACAAGGAACCAGTTGAAATCAGTTCCGGTGAATCGTCCTCAGATAGAGATAGAGATAGTGATGAAGTCTTTGAAGAAGATAACAAACGAGGGGACGCATACAGAGCAAGCGACCAAGAGGACTCAACCAAGGAAACAGAGGACGAAAGTGCAAAAACCGGTGTAAATCAACAAAAAAAGAAAAAACTGAAATCTAAAAGAAACCAAACACCTCGGAAAGCACCCTCAACTCAAGAAAAAATAAGGGGTACAAAAGACCAGACCACAAAAAGTAGAGAAGAAGGAAAGTGGTCTAAAAGAAAAAAAACATCAAAACTTCCGGCACCGCTCCTATCCTGCCCCCTAAAAACATTCTTTAGCCAACAGTACAAACGCAAACTAACAGTGGACTCAGAGGTATCAGATGCAGAGATGCTCGAAATAGCGAAAGAAATTACGCCAGGATCAAAACTAAGAAAAACAGACGATACCCAAACCAAATTCGCCATACAGATGGGGAAAAAACCAAACGGTGCAGCCTGCACAGAAAATAGCAATAAAAGAGAAACCAAAGCCCAGTCCAAGAGTGGGGAAGATGATCACCCTCGGGAAAGACAAATGGAATCCCCCAATCCCAAGATCCCGTCGCACATTGAAACCTCAAACTCGGAGCCCAAAAAGAAACAAAAAACCCCAATGACAAACAAGGACGAAAGGACAAAGGCAACCGTAGAAGATCACATAGCAAGCCTGTCCTCGGAGGAAACCCATAGACCCGTGGACCTAACAGATGACAGTGCACAACGGCCTGTATGGACGAAGCCGCACTTGGTCACGGAACTACAAACAGCGGCCTTACCATCCACAAGGAACTGGGAACTCCAACGGACACCTCGGAAGCTACAGGCAGGGAGAACGTCAACAAGTCAGGACGCGACTTCACAAACAGAACACCGGGGCCCACACAGTATAAGTATGTCAAAAAGAGCTGAGAAAACCCAAATCTCACCTAAAAATCGCCGGCTAAGCGATATTGCCCCGGCCATTCATAAAGACACCTCAAACCAGAAACCGGACATGATAGCAACCATGTCGGCAATGTCAATTGTACTAGCGCCTTTCTGCAAACTATATGAAGCATTAAAAAATGAAATACAGGACAATACAGCAATCCTCGGAAATATGAGCGCAAAAATGGACCATGTAGAAAGCTATATAACGGCCATAGAAACACAGAAAAGTATCCAGGAAATAAACTGTGAAAGAAAAATTGAGGCGCTTGAGCGAAAAATTGAACGACTAGAACAACAAACTAGAAACCCTACACCACCTAAAGGTGCAAACTTGGGAAAGCCTCTAGAACTCCAAACACAGAAGCTGCACAGTGGAACAACAGGCCCGGAAGCCCGAATCCAGAAAGTGCTCAGTGGGATAAAAGGTCCGGAAGACAAAACAGAAAAGATCCAGACAATCCTCTGTATAAACAAAAAAAAAGAAACAAGAGCGAGTACATCCGGCAAACCCCCTGGAGCCACTAAACTACTATCAGAACAATTGGTCACAACTCTAAAAAAAGGAGAGGGGAAAACAGATGAGATCGTAACCCTGGATGATCCCTGCTCTCCGAAGAACACCACCCAAAGATCTCCACGAACAGTGGAAGAATTTATGACAGACTCGCCGCTAATGAATGTATCACAGCACCGGGAATCTACTGACCCGGATAACAGAAAACAAGACGTAACTTCCAACGTAACAGCCAAAAAAACGAGGGAAGTAGAAACCATTAGTGAAGAAAAAGGACCCTCGTGTGAGGAAAAGGCCAAATGGGAAGAATTGAAACAAAAGGACAAATCCGGAAAGAAGGGCGACGCAATCATGTCCACCGGTACGTATCTGAAAGCAAACATACCATCAAGACGGAAAGAGAGTGCGAGAGATAGAAGTAATCCGAGACTCAAATCTCCCGTGGGAGAAAAGAGGAAAAAGGAAACGACAAACAAGAGCTACACCCGCTTATTTAAACTCGAACAACAAGTTATCACAAAGGAGTATTTAATCCTAAATCGGCCAACCATCCTTCAGATCATGAAAAAATCAAAAACCCTAAGGGACTTGAGGTCAAGAGACATCGAGTTGGTAGAGCCTTATCACAGGGGCAGGACGGCGAAAGCCTATTTACATGTAAAGGCTGAGAGCATCATCCACATGGACAAAGCAGTGTTTGAGGAAATGGCAGCAATGGGACTGCAGCTGACTGAAATGACGAAGACCAAACGAGAGGAGCAAGACTGGAAAATAACAAAACTCAAAAATTACAAAGCGCACTATCACTCAAAAACAGAAGATCTTTATGCGCACAACCGATGGAACAAGACGAAAGATAAAGAAAATGCACATGAAGAATTCAAACAATACCGCAGAGACGACTCACGAGACCAGAGAGGGTCCTTGAACCACGCAGACCCAAACTCGCGCAAAAGAAGTAACGTGGACGAGAATCGTCATCAACACAAAATTGGACCAAGCGGAAGGAGTGGAAAAGAAAATCAAACACTACAGCCAACTAGACATTCCATCGCAAAAAATGAACGACCAGAAGAGCCCCCCCCCAAAAAACACGGACCTTCAGACCTTCAAGAGGCCCGTGGGACTGGTTTACATCTACCTGGTCTAAGAAAACTACGAAATAGCAGCGAGCAGGGCCGGGTCTCGAAACAGTGGGAACAACGTCGACCATCGAGAAACGGCCCGACAAGGATCTCTTCATCCTTGGATCCTGGAACACCAGAGGACACAATCACCTAACTACGCCGGGAGATGTGAACTTGGGTTTCTTCGACATTATATGTCTACAAGAGACATGGCTGCTTGAGAAACCCACCTTAGATGGATTCTGCTTGGAAATCGCAGCAGCAACGAGGGGACCCCTAGGAAGACCATCATCGGGGCTGCTAACGGTGATAAAAAACGGCCTGGGTCTCGAAATGCCGAAGAATTGGAGAGAATCATATGAAATGTTAGTGACCCTTACCACATGGTCCCCTTCCACCCAGAATGCCAAGAGGATAAAACGCAACACTTTGGCAATTATAAATTGCTACTGGAATCCCCAACGAACAACCGTAAAAGAGTTCTGCTCAACGATGAGTTCGACCATCGATCAACTATATGAAGAGTTTGATGAAATAGAGATAATGGTATGTGGGGATCTCAACGCAAAGTGCAGCAAAGAAAATCAGGGACCGTGGACAGACGCTGCTTGGGAACGGGGGAAAGCCTGGATGGAATTAATCGGCTCGAGAAACCTACAAAATACAGCTGCCCTATTCCCCAGCCAATTGAACATTCCAACTTGGGAACGAGGGGCCTCTAAAGCGACGTTAGATTACATCTTCATCTCTGCGGCCATAGCAACAAACATAACAAGATTTGAAGTAATAAAAACGGCTAATAGCGACCACAACCTACTCACATGCACTTGGCATGGGTGGAAACCAAGGAAACCGGTCTACTCGGCCACGGTGGGAACGAACACCCAGCAAACACGACTATGTCTAACGGAAGCAAACCTCAAACAAATAAAATCGGTCTGGGAGGAAAAAACATCAGCTAACCAACTAAGCAAGAATAAAGAGAGACCAAACTATCTTGCTCTGCTGCTGCCATACAAGAAACTGGCAGGAGCCAGAAGGACGCCCCACCCACACACGGCCCACGCATTTAACAAAGAGCTGGTCGAACAAAGAAAACTAGGGCGCAAACTAAAAACAAGGGCAAAAAACTAAAAAAAAGAACAAGACTGGCGGGAGTGGAAAACTGAAGTAAAAAGATACGCAAATTGGCAGAAAGAAACTAGAGCAGCGCAATACCAACTAGACGCTGAAGAAATGCTGAGAACACTGGCAACAAACAAATCTAGCAACTTCTGGTCACTAATCAAAAAAAGCAGCCTTATATCGAACTCAGCTCCGATAAATGCTGTCCCAGAAGCGAAATGGATCGAGTACCTATCAAGGGAGTTTGAAGAACCCAAGGAATCAGTAGAACAGACTAAAACAACTGCAAGCACGACCTGGGTATCCACCTCAAACCCGGAAGTTATCGAATTAAAAATCAGAAAATTGAAATCATCTAGAGCACCAGGTCCAGATGGATTAACAAATACCACCCTCAAGCAATTTCCAAAAGAATGGGCAGAACTGATTGGAAGAATCTTCGAGGAATGCGAAAGAACGCAACAAATCCCAGAGTCCTGGCTAAAAGCAATTATCGGCCCGATTCATAAGAAGGGTTGTCGGGAAGACCCAGTAAACTATAGACCAATAGCATTACTAGACATTATGGGAAAGATCTTCTCTTCGATCATTCTAGACCAGTGGAGGATTTGGGAAAAATCAGCAAAGTGTAAAGACAATCTGCAAACCGGCTTCCAAAAAAATGGATCAACAGCTATTAACACCTTGATAATTAACATCTTAAAAGCCAAAGTAAAAGAAGGAGCACCCAAGATCTATCTGGCGTTTGTTGATCTGTCAAAAGCTTTTGACAAAATAGATAGAAACCTGTTATGGAAAAAATTCGAAGCCTGGGATTGTCCCAAATCAGTGCTCGACCCTCTAATCGCACTACACTCGCACACAACTGTAAGAGTGAAGCTAAATCAAGAGGGCACCTTATCGGACGAAATCCAGATTAAAAGAGTTGTAAAACAGGGCTGCCCGTTTGCGCCAGCGCTCTTTATCGCCTTTTTTGGTGACCTGCAATATGCTGAAGAAAACATCAGAACATTTCCGCCAAAAATAGGGAAAACCACCATCCCCCGCCTACTATATGCTGATGACGTAATTTTGATCGACCAGACTAAGGTGCGACTGCAAAGGAAACTAACAAATCTCACAGAATACATTGCGACAAATCATCTAGAGATTAACAAAAATAAAACAAAAATCATGACACTTGAGAATAAATCGAAAAAACCAACAAGAGCAGAGTCATGGCACTTAGATGACATCAAAATTGAAAAAGTTAAAGAGATCAGATATCTAGGGTTTGACCTAGACAATTCAAAAACTGATCAGGCACTGCAAGCAGCAATCTGGGACAAAGCGAAGAGACTGGTAGCACAAATGAGAACATTGGATAGGAAATTTGGCAAATTTTCGCTAAGCCCAGCAATTAATTTTTACAAATCGAAAGTTGTGCCGACGCTAATCTTTGGAACAGAGGCTTCACTTAGCATGCCTCAGACGATATGGAACAAGATAGAAGGTATGATTTGGAAAGCCGCTTTAGGGCTACCTAAATCAACGGCAATTGCGACTATCAGAAGAGAGCTGGGACTGCTATCATTGGCATCGATAGCTGAGTTCAGTGCAATGAGACTATTCAGAAAAATCATCTTAGCCGACTACCTACCATTATACGCTGCGATCAAAGAAGAACTAGAGTTCGGTAACTGCACCGCCTTCAAAAGCTGGGCCAAAATCAGAGAAGAAAGTCTATCGGATATATCATGTACAGAAACAGATCTAAAAGAAAATCCGGATAAAATCAAACGCAAACTTGAAAAAAGGGATTGGATCATGACGTTGCAGGCAGCAGCTGACAACAAACTGTTACAACACCTGCCACCCACGTTCAATAAACTGAAAGTGCCAATCATGTATGTCAGCAAATTCCCAGAAAAGAAAAAAAGACTGCTGTTCATGAAAGCGAGGCTCAACATACTGCAGACAAAAGAAATACTCGCAATTTGAGGCATGGTGGAAAATCGAACCTGCAGACTATGTAAACACACGGAGAGCGTGGAAACTCTCAGGCACCTGGTGCTAACGTGTCCCTGCACCAAACAAAACAGAATCATTTATCTGCTACCACTGATTATGAACCCCCTGTTGGCCCAGGAAGACGATATGTGGAAAAGATTAATCTCTGGAGAATCCACACGGTGGACGGTGGCCATGGCGACCCTTGTTGAACTGGCTTTCACACAGATCAACGAGACCATCCGTTAAATCAGGCAACTTTCTTGCAGCGAGCTAATTGGCCAAATCGCGCGACGACCTCAATATCCACCTAGTGTTTCATCTGTGGAAAGCCTTTTTAGAAAGAACCTAGACACCTTTTGTAGAAGAACCTGAAAAGGAAAACTATTTCAAAAACAAATTCTCAAGACTTTCTTTGATAAAATTACAGGTTCACCTGAAATATAAATCAAATAAATAAAAAAAAAAAAGAAAAGCAGAGGTGACAGGCATGAGCCCTGTGGAACACCGCAGGTTTGAGAGATGGGGATGGAGTGATTATTACCCACACAGACCCTTACCATGCAAGGGCCCAAGAAGGATGCTATCCATTTGGATGCCATTTGGATCCCAATCTGGAGAAACCCATGTTCATTGGATCCCTCATACCTTTTCTGTAGACCAATTTTAACCAAGGTTTGGCGGGGGATTAAAAATTGCATATAGCCTCGTCCCTACGTTCATGAACCTGTTGCTTCATGAATATATATGCATTAATGTGGCATGCTATAAAACACTAAATACATTTAAAAAATAAAAAATGAAAAGATGCCTCTAAAGTTTGCTGATTTTAGGCAAAAATATAATTTCAATATTTTTTTTAAGGTGCATATTCCTGCATGCCCTTACCCAACCCAATGTCGGGGGCTGTTGCATGCCCTCTCCAAAAGTCGTTTCAACACAAAGCTTGTGAACTCAGACCTGAATCTGTAAATGCAATGGGGCTCGTGTTCGAAATCCCCTTAAATTGCATGGAGGGTATTGCCTGAAAACAGGCTGTTTCTGTGCAATGTTTGTCCTTTGCATATAGAAGTGCAGAGGAGGTGAAAATGGTGGTATTATGACCTGGCCTTTGTCATTTTCACTATGAAGTGCAAAGGAAATGTGTACATTTTATTTAATTATTTAATTGCCCATTTCTTAGGTGCTCATGCGACAAATAAATTGCGTTTCAAAGTGCCCATTTTGCAACAGGGAGGGAATATGGGATAGAAGACAATAATACACTGGAAGATAAAGACGAACCTACTAGGCCATGTGAGCATTCAGAGTGTGCAAGTGCAGAGAGAGAGGGGGGACGAGGGAGAGGGGGTAACTGCTGGAGTGCACATGCTCATGAGTGTGCAGCATGTGTAAGTGAGTAGGAGGTTCTAGGGAACTATCATCTGTAAAAAATAAAAATAAATGGGTAAGTGCAGGCCTACAGTGGCGAAGGCCAGTAGGTGCCAAGGCAAGTGCTGTGTGTAGGCGGAAGCTGAGGGCAATTAGGTGTGGGAAGCCAGGGCCCCGAAGGAGGACACATAAGGACCCTAGTCACCAATCACAGCAAACGTAAGATTAGCAGGTGAGGAAGGATGGGGGCAGGGGTCAAAAGGAAAGTTTCGAGGAGCTTTCGGAATTTGAGGAGGTCCGGCTCGAGACGAAGAGGAAGGGGGAGACTGTTCCATAAGAAGGAGCCAGCTGAGGAAAGAGAGAACGCTGGACACACAGAGAGTTGGTACCAGAGGAAGGAAGAGTCTAGAGAGAGAGTATTTAGTAAGAGCAAGTTGCAGATAACGTGGTCCCTGGCCCCAGACAGCCTTGTGGATGATGCAGAGGGATTTGAATTTGATCCTTGATGCAACCAGGAGACAGTGGAGAGATTTTAGGGCAGGAGAGATGCAGCCCCTGGGCTTGAGGCCAAGGAAAAGTCTTGCTGCCGTGCTCTGGATTAGCTGGAGGGGTCGTAGCGAGGAAGAAGGTAGATTCAAGAGAAAGCTATTGCAGTATTCTAGCCTAGAGAGAACCAGAGCTCTGGTAACATTGAGCATCTGGGGGAAAGTGAGAAAATGGAGGATTCCTTTCACAAGGAAGAGTTGAAAGTTGGACTTCTTGGCAATGTCATGAATGTGAGGGGTGAAGGAAAGAGAGGAGTCAAAGATGACGCCAAGTTTTCTGGCTTCAGAAGGATAGAGCATGGCCAGAGAGAGGGGAGAAAGAGGGAACAGGGATCCCACAATTAAGGATCTCAGTCTTGCTGGAATTGAGGCAGAGATCGTTGGAAGTGCACTGAATGGCAGATAGGTAGTCCGGGATGATGGAAGATGGAAGAGGCTCTGTAGGTAGTTTTAAAAAGAGTTGAGTTGTGTGTCATCTGTGTAACACTGAAAGTTGGGGAGAAGAAGGAAATGAGGAGTTCCAGATGAGCAAGGTAAGTGTTAAAGTGCCAGGGGGAGAGGTTGGAGCCCTGGGGGCCCCACAGGTGGAGAAACAGGTATGTGAGAAGGTGCCCAGAATAACCTGGGATGACCGGTCACCTAGGAAGGAGGTCATCCAATTCAGTGCCTGCTCTGAGTTACCCAGACTATCACAGAGCCATTTTATGAGGATGGAGTGGTTGGCCGTATTAAAGGCAGAGGAGAGATCGAGTAGAATGAGGAAAGCTGGAGAGTTAAGAGTCAAGAGATGCGAACAGTTCTACACAGGTGTTCAGAAGAGCAGTTTCTGTGCCTCTGGATGCTCGGAATCCAGAATGATGGTCGTGGAAACCGCCAACAAGTTCAGTGTGTGAAGTAAATTGGGGGAAGGTCAATTTCTCCAGGAGTTTCACAAGGAAGGGGTTGGTAGTATACGCTTGGAGGCAAGCTTCAGGCAGATCCTTGTGACTGGGGCAAGAATGTCCAGAGTGCAAGTAATGGCCAGATGGAGGTTTCTGAGGCCAAAGCCAGATATAGAGTCTTTGGAAGGGGGAGAGGGAGGGATGAAGGTGGATGCAAAGGTAGCAGCTGACACTCGTTTCATCGGATGGATGTTCGTGAATGATGTTGGCAGGGCTGGAGGAGGTGTGGTCAGAGGGCCAAAGGGACCCGGGTGAGAGGAGAGATTGTCTGACCAGAAGAGAGGGGTGACCAGTGGGGGGGAACAGGGATCAGAGTGGCTGTGTGAGTAGGATCAGATGGGAGAATGGAGAGGGAGGTACAGAGGTCAAGGAGTAGATGCTGTGATAGAGGAGTCCAAGTGGAGGTTGAAGTCACCAAGGAGAAGTAGTTTAGAGGAGGTTCAGAGGAAAGAGGAGCAGAAATCAGCCCATCCAGAGTGGAATAGGATGGTAGCGCCCAGAGGCCTGTAGATCATGGCAACGGTCAGAGAGGAGGAGCGAGATATGACCAACTTGCAAACCAGGCTCTCAAAGGAGCAGTAAGGATGAGTGGGTATAAGGGAAGAAGGAACCCACTCACGGAAGATTACATTGAGGCATGTTCATCGGTACATCTTTGTTTTTGCCCTTCACAGTGCAATTGGCATAAATGCTTCCTGTCATTTATGAATGGCAGACAGAATTAACAATGGATTCCTATGGAATCCGCCTTCTTTCTGCTGGTGTAAAAAGCATGAATCCATAGCATTTACGGCAGCATGAAAATGCCATGCTTAATAAAATACTGTTGCATTGGCTTTCATCCAGCCTTGGACTCCTTCGCAGAATGATGTGCATCCTGGCTCACAGGGTTTCTCAGCTATTGTCCCCAACCCCATCATCAGAGATTTTGGGGTGATTATTGCGTCCTCTATGTCTTCTATTTTTATTAAGAAAGGCCCGCCTATTAAGACGACAACTAATTCTTCATCCTCCCACCGCCACCCCTTAAATGGATTGAAAGTATCCAAGAGGAGAGAGATACACCAAGAATGCATGCCCTGGTGGGTATGGAGCTAGAACCTGCCAAACGCACCCTTCGATCAAATAAATTAAAATACCTATACCGTAAATGGTTACAACAACATCGCTATACATCTGAGTGCTTGCGGTGGCGAGGTCTGGTCGAGTTGGCTTCCGTTCATGACACACATAAATTATGAAGGGTATTAAACGGGTATTCCCCTCGAACCTGTGACATCTTGGGTGTACTGGAGGCAGCCTGGGTTGAGTTCATCTCCAACACCCTTGGAGGTGGTGAATCGCCATTACCTGAATTGGTCCCACTAGTGGTAAAATTGATTTTTTAAAAATAATTCTAACGATATCTTGAGGCTTATCGCCAGTAGTAAATCTTTGAGGGCTCCTGGCCATGATGGCCTTTGCAGCACTGTGATTAAGATGGACGCTGAATGCTTGGCTTTTAGGTTGGACTGGCTCTTCCATTGGATTAGCGATTTCCATCTTATTCCCTGTTCCTGGAGAGACATCTTGGAGAGACAGCATTATCATCCCCAACTGGAAGAGGGGCATTTCTCCTTAATCCTGGCAATTATCACCTCCTATCCATGTTAGCTGCTTTATCTAAAATCTTTGCTTGTGTCCTGTTGAGTGAACTAAGGACATGGGTGTAAGCTTCTAAGCTTATTCTGTTAAATCAGTCAGGCTTCCAGAGGGGCCTGAGCACCACAACTAACTGCCTTGCCTTGTCATCTGTTATCAAACAGGCATGGCTATTAGACAACGCCCTGTTTATGCAGCGTTCATTGATCACAGCACTGCCTTTGATTCCGTCAACAGGAAAAAGCTATGATGGAAGCTGTCTGATTGGAACATACCAGCAGCATTACTCTCCATGATTATTTCTCTTTATGCAAACACTAGGGTTAAAGTAAGGTTGGACCAATCGGATAGGACATCTTCTTGGATTTCCACAGATCGTGGGTTGAAGCAGGGGTGTTCTTTGGCGCCTCTCCTGTTCAATTTATACCTTGCAGACATGGGAGTGACATTGGAAAATCCTACATCAATTGCCCCGAAACTGGGGAATTTCCGCTTACAGTGGATGGGTTACGCGGATGACATCATCCTGCTGGACCTGACTGTGTCCGGTTTACAGGCATCACTTGATCTGCTAAAGACGTTTTTGGATATCCACTCCCTTGTTATTAACATCAATAAAACAAAGGTAATGGTATTCCTTCCTTTTGGATACAAAAAGAGCATTGTTCCTTAACACCTCGATGGAAATTAAGGAATATAAATGTTGGGAATGCTCTTTGATGATAGCCTAAGTGGCATTCACTTGGACTATGTTAAGTTAAAATGTTCACAGGTATTTGGGAGCCTTGTTAAACTAGCCAGTACTGGGGGATACTTTGTTGGAATATTGGCACAATTATATCTGGCCAAGATCCTCCCAGTTATTATGTATGGGCCAAGTTTTGGTTCCTTGGTGACCTTACGGGGGTGGCCAAACTGGAGGCTTCCTTTTTTAAAAGATTATTTTGCCTCCCGACACAGACTGCGTTAGAGGCAGTTTTTCTTGAATTAGGTATCGACACCTGCTCGGATACGTTCCGGTGACTTGTCTAACTATCTACTTGAAAATTACCAATGCTCAGACTGGCACCCTGAATGTTCTTATCTTTGAGGCCGTTCACGTCAAGGCAGTGTTTATGCAGGATAGTGTCCTATATTATATTGCTGCTGCTGCTACCAGGTGGTTGGCTTTGTCCCCAGGTGTTCTATTGAGCTGGTCCCTTCTGCTTTTTAAAGCCACCGTGCAAGGCACTGTTTATGCAGGTTATCGCGAGCAGGCTATAGTGTTCTTGCCTCCAAAGCAAATAGTGGCCGGTTCATTGAGTACTTACTCACTTGGGAGCATTCCTCCAATTACATCGGACAGTTTGTGGGTTATTCCCTGGTCTGGCATGATCTCAAGCTTAAAACTAATTCAGTAAAGACCCTAGAAATGACGGGTGTCTGGAACAACACTCTTAGGTCTTTTCACTTCTGCCGATTGTGTGGTAATAACCAATTAGAGATAGTCAAACGCCTGTTAACCAGCTGCGAATCCTTGAGTGACTTGAGGTCAAAGGCTGCCCTTGCAGCCGGGTTGCTTTCTGCTATTCATGAGGAGGCTGGATGGGCTCTGATAAACAACGAGTCTTGCATAATTTTAACTATCTTTTGGAGTAAGGTATTTATGGGATGGATAGAGGAATGGGCGGGATTGGGATTTTATTTCGTTGAAAACTGTTGTTTGTATTGTTGTATAACACTTTAATAATAAAATAAAAAGGAAACACACATACTTTTTCCATTTATATAGAATTTTAAGTCACCAGCAAGGTACCTTAACTGCAGAGGGCTACAGAACAGTGCAGCCAGGTGAAACAAAGACCGACCACAAAATCTCGTCTGCCAATAATATAGGATTGAAACTAATCTGAGGTTCGATGGTGATTTGGGTTATGTTTGTAGAATTTCTGTGGCAGAAATGTAAGACCTAAAACACGAAAATACAGATGCACAAGGCGAAAAGCATGTAGACTTGTGATGAACTCGGAACAATTATAATTCTTCTTGAATGAAGAAAATCAGATGAGGAGAGACACTAAGAATACATTGAAGAGTAGCAATGTATTTGCATTTTAGGATGGCCTAAATAGATTGAATAACAGTAGTCAAGTGCTAAAGAATTAAAAACATTCAGCTTAATAGTTATTTTCCAAAAGAGAAACATTCCCTTAAATGTCCAAATGTAGAGAGAGTAGAAGAGCAGGTTTTAATACAATGGTTTATCTGGGGAGCCAATGGACAGATCGTAATGCAAAATAAGACCGAAATTGCGGATTTAGGAAACCAGATAGGGCAATGCCAACGTGTTCAAACCAGAGTAAATCATGGCATAGAACGGTTTTAAGGGTAAAGAAATAACTGTGGTCTTTCAAGGTTACACTTCAGATGATGCCAGATGCAAAACACTTTTCAGCGCCTTTATTTGACGGCGGTGTGGAGGTCGGAAGATTTCCTATAGAAGCTGCCAACAAAAGACCTAAAACACAAAAGGCGAGGAACTGGAGTAACAAAGTTAGGATGGAGGAGCAACTAAACCTGGTGCAAAGGATATTCTAGCTGGCCCTAATGTCTAAGTTACCTACTCTAACTAACATGGTCGCATCGTTGTTGTACCCAATTTCTGGGCATTTAATACGCCCTAGCACACTTCTTTTTGATCTTGACATTTTCTCGAGAACACAAGTAACTCCTCTGGTTTCTGAGGTCGTATTCACAGCACACTGTTACTCTCCTGCCAGGGTGGTTTGCAGACTGACAACCTGCAAAATGGAACTTTACTCCACCCCAAATTAAACATTTAAGGTTTTGCATATGGAATGGCCTGCTCACGCTACATGCAGAAATAGAAGCCACCTTTCAGAAATGCCCATGTCAAACCGTCAAGATAGAGCTATGGACCTTTCTGGTTTTCCACCATAGGAGGGTCCCTCACCAACAAGCGAAAGGTGGATCAACCTGCCCAAATGTCATCATCATCTCCTGACCTTTACGTATCCTGACGAACATCTTAAGTAAATCCCAAAGAGTAATATTGTGGAGTTATTCTTCCAAGATGGGGAGTTGCACCATCCGAAGTGAGGGAAGGATTAGAGCAATATTTCTTGTACATAAGTGGGGCATTTTCCCCTTGTAAGCACAACTGTGCCATCAACGAATTGGAGTACATGGTCATTGTTAGGTCTTTCAATTTTATCTCATAGTGATTAAATGCCATCGTGTTACGGACCATAGACCATTGACCTTTATGGCTCATAAGAAGGACAGCACGCTCAGAATCATTCATTGGATTTTAAGCCTCCGTTCATGTGTCTTTTAAGTTGGAATTGAGTGGGCAAACTAAAGATTAATGTGGATTACCTTAGTTGACACCCAGTGCACGGATCATAAAATCCTGGGGGGAGCAGGTAGAAGGTGAGGAGGTCACCAGTCCCTTAACCATAATGGAAGGCTGGTCAACTCCAAGAGACAGGTTTAGCCACCCACTCTGTGATGCAACCGCTGGAGGTTGTAAACAGGGGATATACCTTAGAGCTCTCCAGTCTTTCTTTAGAGGGATCAGCAGTACGGGTAGCGGCTGGCATGGGAGGTGATCACTGGATGGGCAGATGGGGTTATTTGCTATCTGAGCAGCAAGATTGGTTTCAAAATCCCAAGATCCAGCACATGTGTAATATGGGATAGAGTTTAAACCCCTCTGCTTCATACATTGTGCTTGCTGTGGTCTTGGTCCATCATCCTGTATACATGAGAAAACAATATGCACTGTGCCACCAAGCTCCTCCCATCTGCCAACTTTATGACACTCAAAAAGACCTCTGTCAAGAAGAAGAGGATTAGGGGCAGGATGTGGGAGATGAATGGTGCTACTTTGTGGAATAGTTTGCCTTTTGCTCTCAGAATTGAAGAGACCCAAATGAGGTTTTGGAAGCAACTTCAACCACACTTTTGATTGGTGCTTGACTTCTCTATCCCATCATACTAGTACTCGTTTTTCCCTTATACATGCCTATCCAGATGTTCTTGACAACACATGGTAAGAGACCCTGAACTCCTAAGTGTATGCACCTAAGTATGTCTATCATAACACTTCACTTGTTCCTTGTTTGTCTTGTAACTGAGTTACCGAGTTGTTGATTTTTGCACTTAGCATAGTTTAGTATTATTTTCATTTGCCCGCCCCTTGCACTTACCTGCAGAGGCGTTACTAGGGGGCAGGGGGGGCTAAGGGGGCTATAGCCTCTGGTCTTTTGGTTGTAGCCCCGGATGGAATCTCAGGAGCTCCAACCAAAAGGCTAGCTAACCCCCAGTCCCGACAGTTCCGACATCAGGGTAGCCCCAGGTCTTTTCCAGGCCTAGCAACACCCCTGCTTACCTGATCATAAAGGTGCCAATCTGTGAATGATCAGCCCCACCCCACAGTCCCTGGTCTCTTTATTGTCTCTTACCCTCTCCCCTTCGTTGTTTGTTTGAAGTTAACATGGACAACTTATACATAAAGAAACAAAGCACCCAGCGGCCAGAGAGAAAACCTCAGCAGAATAGGCCTCATAATGAAAGTTGCCCTTTTGCACCAGTAGCACATTATTTTTCACTGCTTGAGAACACAGTTTGCAGGTCCACGCATGGAGCAGGTGCACAAAGTTGGAGCATAGTGGGCACACAAGCGCCAGCATGGACTCCATACATAAAAATCCTTCAGCAGGCGCTGTAAACTCCTGCAGCAATCTCATGCGCCTCATGAACCACCACAGGTCAGCGACGCAAATACTCACTAAGAGGGGAAGAGGCTAGACTGTAGCCACCAGGATAATGCTGCCTTAATCCAAAATGGCAGACAGAGTTGTTTTCACTTCAGGCCACAGCGAGCCAGACACAAGTCAATGTTCATTAGCACTGCATGCACAACACTGGCAGAAAATCAATGTCACTGGCCATAGTAAAGGGGAGGAGGTAGGAATTTACTGTACTTTACTTTACTTTGTTTCTTATAACACACCAACACATCCGAAGACCTCAGGGAGCACACACAAACAAGAAACAAGACAGTCAGGATAGTGATACAGCAGACAAATCATAGTCAAGGAAGTAGTTCATTGAACTAAAGTAATGCTCTATTAAAGGACAATGCTGTGATCACTTTCCTAAGGGAAATCAGACGTGGGATACCTCTAAGAGAAAGAGGGAGTTAATTCCATATATGTGAGGCTCGGAAGTCAAAGCTTATTCCACCATATTTCTTCAAATTATTTAATAGTGAATACATTTATTTGTTTAGTTTTATAAAAGAAATATTTACAAGATTACATTACATCAACTTAATACATTTTTGTATTCATCTAAAACATCTTACATCTAAATCACATAGTTATCCAGAGTACACACATTACTTCTACTTCTAATGTCTCATCATGAAATCAACTAATACAGCATAATCACGAGTCTTTCTATTTCAAGTTATCAAATGCATTTCTGTTCACCCACATCTTTCATCTTCTTTACTAAACTAGATCGGTGCACCTCATTTAAAATTTTCATTACAATTACAATTCATTCCTTGTTAAAACCTTACTACATTAATAAATAAATAAATGCTCTAAGGCATAACATTTTTATTAAAATCTAATACAGTCTATCTATTTCCATTTCATTTCATTTTAACTGATCTAATCATGTCTCACCCTACTCCCAACTTTGTTATGCAGCTGTCTAACTATGAGTCTGGCCCTTCCAATTAGCTTTGCTTGCTCCTATTAGGATTTACTCAATACTTGTGTGATTCACATCCACAATTGGTGCAGGGCTATATGTACCCTCTGGCATTCTGAATTCAGACAATATGTCCAAAATAGATCACTCTTAATACTATCATAATCATTTGCCAAGTGCCCCATAATTGTCATGTATTCCGTCCCTAAAGCGGGACTTTCAGAGAATACATGTTGTGGAGTCTCAAGATTTTTAGGCTTCTTACAGATTCTACAGAATCTTTCTTCATAGGTTGTTTCAACTGTGCACCAATCAATGCTAACAATGAGAGCTGGTTGGTACGTAGTCTCAACCGAAAGTATCTGACCGCAGGGCACGGACATTTTCTCAGATATAGTTGGGTCTGTAGGTATTTCTGTGTTACACCTGTAACATACTTGTAGCTGCAGAGTGATTCTAGACCTTCAAATTATACTGGCCAACAGCCAGGTGGTTAAGTTCATTAGATCACAGATGCTTCTAATTGGAGTGACCTTCAGGCATTTGGACAGATACGTGGGCGCCAGTCTGTGTATACAATTAGAAGTTAGGGTGCAGGCCTTATGGTAAAATCTCTGTTTCACAAGCAGCCAGTGTCAAGTATGCCTGGCTGCAGCGGCATGCTGCTGTTTCCCAAGGCCTGACTGCCCCATTCTAGCTAGTCTGCAATTTTTTGATGTTAGTAGCAGCGGTGCCATCCAGCAAGATATTACAGTAATGAAGTTTACTATTGATTAAAGATTATGCAGTGACCGCTCTGTTCTCCATAGTGAGATAAAGGCATATTTGCCACCGCGGGATATTTAGGTATGCACATGATGAGCCTAAATAATGTACATGCTTATTAAATGACAGTTTAGAATCAGAGTAAACTCCCTGTGGCTTTACATGGGGAGATACTTTGATATGGCACCCAGCTATAGAGACAAAAACATATAGTGGGTCAACTTTCCCAAGCCTGTGAGATGATCCTAAGATCACTAGCTCCGTTTTGCCATAATTTCGCCCTGGCACTTTCCCCTCATCTGCACTTGTGCAATGTCAATGTCACTTGGCCTAGTAAGATTGCTGTCTCTGTCCTCCCTCTGTTCCCCCTTCCTTGCCTCGTCGCGACTTGAAACACTTGTGTATAGGTGCTTTACAAATGCCATATCATATCAAATCATATCATTAACAGCAAGAGAATTCCTAGCCATCCAAGATTGGATGGCAGGATAGATATTAAACATGGCAATAGAGTTCTAGGCTATACCTGGGTGTCATCTCTATAGTCACTATTGCAGACCCCAATGCCGTCAAGCAGCACACACAATGGCTTGGTATGGTGTTTTGGCCCAGCGTTAGGTGACGTTACTGTTTCCATCCTGCGGTGGGAATGAACTATTCAGACATTGTTTTCTTTTTCGGTTACATCACATTGACATTCTGGAATTTGCAGTCCAATGTTGAAAAGAGCATATCCCCAGACACCATGTTTAAAACCCAGTGCAGGCTAAATAATTCACACCTGCTCTAACAAGTTAAAAGGAAACACCATTAAACATCCATCTCTAAGCTCATTTTTGAAACCTAGAAACAAATGGGGCTTTCGTTTTGAACTGCTTCATTTTGTGTAGTACATTCACAATTTAAATTGGAGGCTGTTACAATTATTCTACCTAACGAAGCAGTTATACTGATGGCACCTACTAGAATGCCGTTTTTGACTGACTAATATCCAACATCACAGTATCAGGAAAGCTCAAAACTCTTTCTGAGGGCCAGCATCTTGGATTCTGAGGCATACTGCTGAAAGCTGCATAATCCATATTAAAGGTAGAATGGCACACCACGCCGTGGTCAATGCAGTGCCTGAAAGGGCACATTCCAGTTCCAGGGCTTCTAGTAGACCAGTACAGGGCATTGCAGGGCATGGAAAGGAGAAAAGTGAGGAATCCGGCTCAGGGTTTCCAATTAGAACAACACACTGTACTGTTGGGAATGTAGCACAGAAAAGTGCAGATTTTGATTACAGGTCGTTCACCAGAGCAGTACATTGCATGGGGGGAGAGTTGGGGGGAGATGACTATGTAGCGTGTTTTATTTGGGCAAACCAAATAAAACGGATTATTGATGAAGCCTTCTTCTGAGAAATTACCTTGAACTTCATTTGAAGTCGCAAACGAATCCACCCTTTGCTCTCCACAGACGGAGATTGTGAGACACCTGCCTCCTTATCCCAGAATTCCCTTTGCCTCAATCAGTAGGCATGTTTAATTTGACTACATGTCCAGTAATGCACCTTGCTCAGAGGGGGTGATGGTGAATCACAGATGAAACAGTGATCTTTCCGTTCCACCAACACCTACATTTAGTCACTCTGTAATTGTTTGAGGACGAAGTAGGGGGTCTAGGGCTATGTATGGCTTCACTTAAGCTGACTCAGAGGCAGGAGTAGGTCACACACGATGGGCGGGGGAATGTTTGGCTTACCTGGTCTGCCATCCCACCATGCCACTTTGACTCTGTCAAAGAAGGAGACACACCGAACAACCAATACAAATGTTTTGCTTTCTGCTATCCTCGTGTGACTTCTTTTACACATGCCTTTGACACGTCAGAGCAGTTTTCTGTTTTTATCTTTTTGCTAATATAGCAGTTCTTGATGACTTAGGCCACATCTAAAATGTATGACACCTGGTGAAGGCAAATGCATTGGAATGTGTAATGTTTGTGATAATCATATGCATATGTGTCATAATGTACTCAGTTATGCAGTATATATTTGAGAGCCTTTACTAGAGTCAACAGGGTCTGAACTGACCTCGTACATGTTACTAACCAAAACATTGCAGTACAGAAAATTATAGCTCACACATGAAGTGAATGTTAATTGCTGGCAGAGACTGTCCTGGATAACAAACAATCTACAATGTATTCCAAATAGCTCCTGCCTTTGAGTGGACGTCCCACGGCAACTAAACTGGACATGTTCGATCTGCATTTTTCTTAACTCAGAATAAGCAACAGGGACTGATTTGTTGACCCTGCCACAGTGAGGTTATTTGGGGGTTGCCAGGGGTTGCAACTGCGACCCCTCAAGTCTCCCTTGCTACCCCTAAAAAAAGATTTTTAATTTTGTTCATTTTTTTGCATGCTCCTGGGCTGTGGCCGGGGCCATGTAGCTCTCTGTTTCTAGAGTGGCTGGCATTCTTGTTCAGTCCTCTCAATCTAAAAAAAAACAGGGGGTTGCCCAAGTGCAACACTTTGAGCAGTGACCCTAAATAAGAAAGAATAGGAATTACAAATAATTTTTCTTTCTGGAATTCTATTCAATAATTGCTAGACTCATTAAAGGTTTATTTCAGGCACACTTCAGGAGGTGAGTCACTGATTTAGTCTGTTCTTAAACACCTCAACTCAGCCTTTCATCCTTCTGGGGTCGATAAATGAGTACCAACACAGGTTGGGTGATATTGTATTTATATGTGTTCTATATAAAACTCTTAAGCGTAAGTGCTTTAAAATAATACATTATTATCATTTGGCCTTGGAAGTCTGCATGCATTCACAGTAATTTGGTGATATGGGCCTATAAACACTGATATTAATGATACATATGGCGATCCATTCTTGTATGAAATGTATATCATATTACAGTGATATCATAACCACATGATTCGTAGTGTACAGTGCTATGTGATTCGCCTTCCTGTTTTGTCCAGGGGTGAAAGGTTGTTTTCCATCGCTTCCTGTGATTCACTTTGGGGTTGTGTCAAATGACATCACTTTTTGTGATGTCATCAGAGGTCATGGGTCATGTGATGTCACCACAGCTACCCCTGGTATTTTGGTGAAATGACGTCCCTGCCTTGCCATTGCCCACATTTCTTCTGTCAGGCCATACCATCTTCTTACCGTCTCCAAGAAGCCTCAGGGTCAAATGCACTGCTTTCTTGCAATTGCCCTCCTACATTCTCAGACATGAATTCTCTGCTCACTTTCACAACCACAGTATCTAGCACACCTGACAACTCCAACCCACCCAATGTCAGTGCCTCAGCCAGGACCCTAATCATTACTCTATCATTCAGAAAACGACAACATTGCACCTGCACCCTCTTCAGCCTGCTGCACTGCCCCCTCAATCTTGCCACCTGTTTTGCAAGTTTAATCCCTACCTAGAGACTTCCCTCTTGGCCAGGTTATCTGTCTCTGATACTGTAAGAGGATTCAATTCAACACTACAGCTAAGTCAACGCCTAGTCTATAATACTGAATGAAAACCCTTATTGATATATCTTTATGTCCAGTTCATGCGTTCTGGATGACTACCCCTATATAACACCCCTCTCTTGGAATCCTCCTGACCCCACTGAGCCAAGAAGTAGTTCTGTTTTGCAAGTTAAAAGGTTTATTTGATAATTTAAACAATAGATATAGATATCACGCTTTATAGTAAATTAATAATTGAATATCACACTTAATCTGATATGATAAATATTAACAACGGAGAATCTGGCACTAGCACACTTCTTTATAATCACTAATGAGTTGACATGAAATGGATAAGATAGCACACTGGTAAATAGGAACAAAAGAAGAAGGTGGTAAAGAATGCTTTATGTAAGCTCAGGTGGATGCACTATTCAATGAATGCAGTACAGAAAATACTCAATATGATTTCAACCAAACAATGTAATCACTTTTCTCTGGCTATTCACTCCCCCCCCCCCTTTATGGGATGCAAGGAAATGGGAGGAAAGCACACAGTTCTCAGAAATGCAATCAATGTAATTCAGTTCAATCCCCCCCAAGCACGCTTAAAGAAAACAGATAGGAGTTTTGAAAACACAGGCCCAAATACTTTTATATGTGCTAGCAATGGATGAGAAATATGCTGGAAATGCTTTTAATTCCCTTTCAGAGGTTCAGGGTGAGTGATATCTAGTTAATATTAGCTCAGGCTCACTCTTGCAATGATTCAGGGATAGTTTTTATGAGGCAAACGATTTTCTGGCAAATGGAAGGCAAGCAGCAGCTGATTTTTACACGTGAAGAAATTTGCAAATCGCGGTAAAATTGCAAATGCGCCGAGCGCTATTACAGAGGAACTACAAGGACTATCACTATCGTTTTGGGGTCCTAAGAAAGCCTAGGATCTCAGCTTCCAGATGAAAGTTACTGCAAGTCTCTAAGACAAACGGTCGCGGAGATATGAGCTATTTAGTAAAGGTCGTTTTTGGTTTTGCAAATTTTAAACGCAGCACTTTTTCAGTTTTAAAAAGGATGGCAGGATAACACAATTGCTAAGCTGCAGTTCTACTTAGATTAAAAATGGATTGAATTATATGATTTTAACTAAGAGATGTGTGCTGAGTTTTGCTGAGTACTCACAAGAGATTTTAAACAGGAAGGCGGCTTTGTCACGATCTGGTCAACAGGTCTGGACTTCGGACGGTCTCTGGGCACAGCGTCTGGTCTCTGGAACTGCTAACATGGGTCTGGGTCAGCTCTGCTCTCTCTCTGGGTACAGCACTGCTTCTGGATTCTGGAGATTGAGGGATTTGAAGTCTCTGTTATCTTGGAGTCTAAGTGTTGGCTCTTTGAAAGTTGATGGAGGTAAAGTATGAATTTTCCGGCAGAGCTTCCAGCTGCAAATGGATTTGAAAGTCCCTATCTGTCCTGTCTCTCTGCTTTTATGTGTTTTTGCAAGTGGGTGTGTATGCAGCATCACTAGACCCTACCCCTCTCTCAGCTTCTAATTGGTCAAACTTCCATTTCTCACTTGATTGGGGGAGCTAAGTTGTGTCAGAGTGATGTCATTTTACAGCCTGCAGAGAGTCCACTCCTCCTGTCAACTTGCACACAAATCTAGATTTGATAACAAAAGACATATTTGCACAGGTAAACATTGGTTTAAAATTACATGCACACATCACATATCACAGGAGATATACCCTGTCCAAACTCTGCTCTTCCTGGGGGCTTGCATTCAGAAATGGCACTTATTTCACTTTTTAACTGATTTTTCAATTTCTGACATTGACCCCATTTTACACACATGTGCGCAGGGAGTATGGACATTAATTGATGAAGTTTCAGATTTTTAACATGCATACATTTAGAGTAATATCCACTTTTCCGCTAAAACCCCCCTGAACATACCACCGGGTCCTAGCACGTCTTAAAACGTGGGCAGAAAAATCACAAGAATTATGGTGTCATTTATAACATTTTCACATGTCCGTACTATGAGTTATTCATCTTTTTAGAGTTATGTTCTGGCCCCAAAGGGGTGTGGTTTTCCTCCAGCACAAGGTTGAATTTCTGGTTTTTCCAGTTCTGCCAAGCCAGCTTGCTCTCACAGGCAGTGCTCCTCCCCTTTCCTTCAGGAGGAAGCCACTTTTTACGACCAGTTACGACTCCCGTCATAAACCATCTGCCTGGGTGAAGGGGGTTACATTGTTCAGAGCTCCTGTATTCTGTAGGGGGCTCCCCTTAATTCAATTATCAGAGAGATGGTATATCCTTGGTGTGGCCAGCAAAAGGCAGATAGGCCTGGGAACACAGTTGTGACTCAAGTTTCACTCCTGATGGGGGTAGCTGTCAAGCAAAATCAAGTTCCTTAAGCCAGACTTTCAGCTAACTGTCATGTTTTTTTGTTGCTTTTTAAATTAACTTGCAATTTTACACATGCAGCTAGAATGCTGATTCTAAGTGCAAAACTATGACATTTCAACAGTTACAAGGGCATGTGACACCAAACATAGGTCACTCATTTAATCTAAACATTTTCGATTTTAGTGTCTTTAAATCCAGTGCAACTTAAACTGCTGACTCCATAGCAGTTTTGTTATAAGCATTGTTTTGGGCTCTTCATTTCCCAGATTTTGTAGGCACACAACACTCCATTCTACCAAATGTCTGCTGGTGTCCAGTGAGTTTTTAGATGTGTTGCAATGTTTAAAATAGACATTTTGAGCCTGCCTTCAGAGAAACACAGGGTGGTTTTAAAGCGCTTTGAAGCTAACCGGCGCTACTGTTTTTCCTTTGGCAACCCATTTCCCTCATGGCAACCCGGCCTATCATTCTCGCACTGGTGGGTGGCAAGTGAGGCAACCATTTTGGTGTGCGCACAAACTGCGCAGCTTTCCTGGATTTCGGCGCACATGTGGGTTTTCCGCCATCTTGAACTTTCTAAGCCCACAGCACCAAATGTTGCAGCATGATAGCTTAAACGTGGGTCAGGACACCCAACAATACAAAACAGAGTCCTTTTGTTACATTTTTGGACCTGGTCCTCAAAGACACGCATGGCTTGCACCCAGCCTCATCTTTCACAATATGTTCTCGTTGTTCTACTGTTGCAGTCTGGTTATCATACCAGAAATCCTGTGAATTGAATGCATTTTGTGTGGATATAAAGTCTATCACATGAGAACTGATCAAAATGTATTTGGAAACCAGCCTGCTTTTTATTTGGGCAGGCTGTCTCTGTATGATACATGAGCTCCTACATCCCATCACAGCTATGGCTGCTCCCTGTTGGAAACTCCGAGCCAAAACAGGTGTGCACTACTATTAGGGCCCAATGGACCAGCTCCATATTCCAACAAGTCTTTGGGCCTCATTACGACCTTGGCGGAGGACCATGGCGCTATTAGCACCATGGTCCATGCCGCTAAGTTCCCAACTCCGCCATGGTGGATGGCGGAATTACCGCCCCATTCCAAGGTGAGTGGGGCGGTAATTCCCCATTCACCAATGGCCTCTTCCCCATTCCCATTTTTGCCCCATAGGGCATAATGGGAGTGGGGAAGGTGTTAATTACGCCACCGTAAATTACGGTGGCGTAATTAACTCCATGGTCCCTTAGCGCCATGGATTTTAACACCTGCTAAAAGCAGGTGTTAAATCCGCCATGGCGCTAAGGGACCTCGTACTCAGGCGGTAAGGGTCGGCGCTGTTTACGCTGCCGTAAACCCCTTACCGCCTGGGTCGTAATGAGGCCCTTTGTATTAAGTTAACTGGTCCCACCGTACATTGTGGCCCTCCTTTCATTAGCAGTAGTGTGAATGCTGGCTGCATCCTGAGGATTATCTTGACTCAGTAGAACGCTAGCTTGCCGCTAGCTTGCGTACTCCCGTCCCAACCCCGCCCGCAATGTGTTCATCAACGCAGAATATGGCGGGCCTGCTGAGGCTGCTTCCAGGTGGAGTGGTCGCAGCACCACTGACGCAGGACAGGATTGTAGGCGTCCTCACTGCCACCTGTTGCCTCACTACCTGCTTCTTGAGAACGGAAGGTCACAATCCCCCAAATGGTACTGGTTGCGTATAAAAACATGAGAAACATCCCAGCACGAGGCTATAACAGTATTGGTAGATCAGCGTCCAGGTGGTGAATGCATATTATGAAGTGCAATGTGGAAAGTGCTGTGAGGTTAAACGGATGGAAAATGACGTTTGTACCAAACTAATTATCTTTACTATTTTATTTATTTATTTAGCATTTGTAGAGTGCGCCCAACCCAACGGTATCTGGGTGCTGGAAAACACAGGAGGAATTACACTGGGTAAATAAGACATTTACTAGGTAAATAAAAAACTAGGGTAAATAAAAAGCATTCACTAGGTAAATAAAAGACATGTGACGTTTGTATGGTCACGTAAACGCATTCCCATGTCTACGTAGTCCTGCGCATAGACAGCAACCCTTCAACGGACAGCTGCTGCTGCTGATGCAAGGGTCCACACTCCTCCAGTGAAACCTTCCCTCCTGAGGTTGCACATCGAGTGCTGTACACGTGTGTAAAACGATGCCGATGAGCACCATCTGTTACCCAGCACTGTCACAGCGACATTTCTGGCATGCCGCTCTGTACACAACACCAAATATCTGTTTATAATATTATTATCAGGGAAACATGTATTTACTGTGCAATCAATTGCATTAAATATTCGAGTGTAAAAAATTGTCAAGTACCACAAAGCTATACATGCTTGAATGCGTGCTCCAAAACCGCCTGTTTGCACTTCTGTAGGCACGCTCCACGGGCACAGCGGTTTTATATTAATATTCTGGCAGCATAATAAACGGTTATACCCTTCAGAATATTTACGGCGTCCTGTAAGAATCCGCATCATAATTATTGTAATTATTTAATTATCTTTTCATGCGTCAGTGTCAAAATCGTTTGCAGAAACGCCTGAAATATTCAACTCAAACCCTAATGCAAAGCAGCTGAGCCTGGAGCAGAGCCACACGCTGTGTATTCACTAATGATCGCTTTAAGAGTGTTTGAAGTTTTATCTTTCTTCTTGGCAGAAAATAATGAAAAAACTGGGAATTTACAGAACAGTGCATCATGTTAGCCTACAAGCGATGGAGTAACATCTGTTTCTGCAAGTAAAGTCCACAGTACCCTTTCTAGTCGCCTCAGGAGGCGATGCCTGGAAGCCGGGAAACCTTTCCTTGTGACTTGCAAGTGAGTCTATGGCCCTCCTATATGTATTGTACCAACGTTGTGTAACAGGGCTTGAACTTTGGAATCTGTGGAGTTCTGTTGGCAGCTGAAATTGGATGCTGAGGCACGTGGTCCTGTGCTGCTCTCAAAATATGTTTCTACTATTCTCTTCTGCACTGTGCCTCTTCTTTAAAACAACTGACAACTAGGCAGCTTTATCCACACACGACAGCCTGGACCACTTTGGAATCTTTGTATGCACATCTGGAAGACCTTCAGGTGGTCATCAGTAATCTGGCCAAACTGTGCTCTTATAAGAAAACTGGGCATCACAGAGTCAGGTTTCCGTGGCTAAGAGTTAAAACAGAGTGTCTTGTGAGCAGTACTCACCACTCCCATGCACGGCTCCTGTTCTCCAATGTAGACCGCGGCTTATGCACGCAGCCATGAACAATGTGACCCATCAGTTCCTTCGGCAAGGGTCCTGGTGTCGTGTGGGTTACAGTTTGACCTATGCCTGCTGCCCCATTAACATATTTCGGCAGAAGCTCTACACAATAATCTGGTGATCTGGCCTCCATCACCACAAACTGTGTGGCATGAACATTGATTGACATAATTCATCTCCATTGGTTCATCTTGATTTCTGGTTTCTCCGGCAACAATGTCTGGACAAAGACATTGTTCAGAAGAAACGAATAAAAGCAGCACGGTTAAAGATATTGGGCCTCATATGAGTATACCAATCTGGTAACAATGGTGCCGGTAAGGTACCGGCACTGTTGTTACCGGACCAACATACTCAGAGTTCTGCGGCACTGTTGCACAGAGTCCAATGGGAATTGAATGGTAATGGGGAGTTATATTTCCCAGCGCCATGGGGAATTACCGGGGCCGCCGGGGCAGTAATGCACTGGTAAGTACCCATTGGTGGGCGCCGGAAAAAAAATTACTCCAACGGCAGCCGTGCCGTTTTCATCATGAGGCCCATTATCTCCCACATTTTACACTGCAATGGTATGCTAATTGAGTTAACATGGTATCATCAATACTTTTAAAACACATCCTTAAGTCCCCATTACACAGGGTTGTAAACAGTATCCAGCACAACAGTGTGACCCATAGCAAGCAGTTTACTACAGGACCAAAAGACGGGACTATATTACTCCGAAATAGAAACAGGCATTCAAGCTATATGTCTTTTGTGGGTATCCGCTCATTGCATCGACAACCAATGCATTGACAGCCATACCATTTGAAAAGAAAAAGCATCTAATGCATTTTATTTAGATGGTAAAGCTTTTAGTTTAATAAAAATGGGTTTTAAAGGGTAAAACAAGGGTGGTTGCATTAGATTCATTTTTTAGATGCTTTTTTTTAGATGGTATCGCATTAGATGCTTTGGCTGTCGATGGAATGACTATAAACCGTCTCTGTGTGTATAAAGGTTTGCACTGCTTGATCAATATTGTTTGCTGAAACATAGAAATATTGTGCTTCACACAGACCCTTCACCAGTTTACTAGGCAAGCCCATACACAAATGGATCAACCTTCATGTAAACCTATCAGTAGTAACTGACAAGAAAGATCATGAAAGTCTTACGATTTACCACTGGGATACCAGAAACAGATGCTCTACTTATTCGTTGATTGTAAATTTCAGGCTAAGTAACAGACCTTCAATTCTATGCATACCTCAAACCCTGCACCCAAGCAAGCTCCCCCACTTACACAATGGGGAACTACCACAAGCAGTTCCACAGGCATGTGATTTGGTTTTAGCATAAAAGAGGGAAATAAATACTCATGCGAACTATCACATATTGTGCTTCCAGTTTTCAGCCCTTGAAGGCAAGCGTCCCCAAACAGCACGATCCTCCCCGCAATGAGAGACAATGAAGGACTCTCCCAAAATGGGAATAAGGCCAAGACAGAGTGCGGGTGAGCGTAAATGGGAGTTTATCAATCAGAATAGGGCATGCAAAGGACTCTGCAAACTCCGAGAGCGCTCTGTCTGACAATAGCAAAGACAGGCGTATATATTTACAAAAAACGTCATAAGAACCTACACACTATAGGGGGCACAAGTTCATGGGGATTGGGTGGCGACGACTAACTATAGGTGCTGCTGTGATGTGGTTGGCTTTGGCTGGAAGACGTCACTGGTCAGCCTCGTGGGTTGGGCTGGGCCTGGCAGGGTGGCAGAGTTCATCCAGGCGGTGTTGTGGGGCCATCGCGGCCAGTGGCAGAGATGAATGTCTTTTCCTGACTTATTAGCCCTAGGCCATGCACACCGCAGTCATTCAGGCATTTTGATGTTATCTTCTTTAGTAAATCTTTCAATAGGTTATACAACAGGTTAATGCAACACAGGAGGAATGCACCTTGTGAGGGGACTGGAGGTGATACGTCAGGGCATGGTTACCAGTGTCCTGTTGACCGGGGCCATAGGTCGAGGGGCTAAGCTTCAGGGCCTGGGACGGGCGGTACATGTCTTTCTGCCTTGTTAGAAGTTGTTATGGATGTTCCGCTGTGTGTTGTCAAAGTGTTGGGTGTCTTGATTGCACAGGGCCATAAGTCTGAGATGGTCCGGTGGGTTGTGAGGTTTACGAGGGGGCGCGTGTGTTCAGGCAGAGGTTTACTGCTGTGCTGTAAATAATGCATGTGGCAGGTGGTGGCCTTGGGTGCTACAGAGGGGGTTACAAATCTTTGAAGCGACTCCAGTCTGGTTGGGGGAGGTAACGCAGCGCGGCGCGGGCTCTGCTCTCATGCCTTGGCAGCCTTCGTAGGGTGGGAGGGGGAATGGCCTTGCACGTATTTCACAAAGGTATCTCCCTCGTGTGTTGCCGATTTGGGTAAAGACATCATAAACATTTGAACACTCTATAATACTTATTCAAAACATTACAAAACATGCATTTAAACTTTGCTGGATGTGTCTTGATTATACCCAGTCTGAGCACCTTATTCATACATTATGTTTTAACAAGTACAGTATTTAGTTATATGCATATACATTTGCAGTAAGTGAGGTAGAGTTAGGATTGGTGGAGAACATAGAAAGTAACCCGCCATTTGTTCGTGACGGTGGTGGCGCATGTGGGGCCTAGACATGCACACATGACATGCGCCTTCTCGTGCATTCTTCACATGGGCCCTTTGTATGGTTACATTCGTTTTCTTGTGTCCTCTAGCAGCATTAGTTCAGTTATGGCGCAAGCCCATGGGGTGTAAGTTTTCCAGTCATACACGTAACAAACAGATTCCTGGTGCGTTCCTTTATTATTAGCACCCTACTGCAATGGTATAGGCTCACCATCGCTTATATCATGGGAGCATGATTTCTTGTAATTATACATCTTACAGGCTTTTGTAATATAAGGGATTTTATGGAAGAAAAGCATCCTTTGCAAGTAGTCTCAACATTAATATACAAAGATTGTCTGTCATCTAACTACCATGTTACTGTTCTTTTCATTTGCCTAGGCCTGCTGGCCGGGTCATGCTGGGAGCGATGATACTGCGGGAGGTGAACTGTTACAATGTTAGTGTATTACACTAGCTCATGTCCGTCTTGTTCGTGGGAACGTGCTCGCAGCGGATCTGCCAGGGTGCTGCGGCAACAAGGATGACTGAAACCCTTCAAGGGTGGGGGCCGCGCTACAGTGCGCTGAGCTCACACCATCTTTACCGGACAAAATGGTTTCTGGGCCTAGCTAAATTTTAATACATGTGGGCAATTAATACGTATGGGCAATGTCTCCAGTGGGTGAACCCTCCACCACCTGGGCCCGGGTGGCATGAGGGGACGCCCAAGAGAGCCACAGTCCTCACCTGGGGAGAAAGCGTAGGCGAGGGGGGGTCTTCTTGGACCAGTCCTCCCCTACATTTCCCCCCTTTCGTTACTAAAGTAACGAATTCTTTAAATCTTCTATCCTCCTGCATTCTGCCTCGTCCATCACCGCCTCATCCCATGCAGGAGTTCCTTTGATGGGCATCCATGCTCTGCACACCCCCCTTAAGCTCTCACCTCTCCGGGCGTATTCATCTGGGGTACACATTAGATATATACACCCACCATCTCCTTCCAAATCTACCCAGACTTCCTCATACCATTCTAGTATACGAGGCTCTTTGATGGTGGTGTGCCACAACTTATCTACAATATCTTTATCATGGTATATAGGCACCAGTTGATACCTGGGCGAGTTATCTATCCCTGTTTGTACTTGTGCTTCTTGCATCGTTTTTATTGTACCGTGTGAGTTGCCCATTGTCACCATCATCATTGCACCATTTGGTACTGCGTTAGCACAAACTCGAAGACCCATCTGGCACAGGCAAAAAAGTAGAAGGAGGAACACAACAGCTGGCATTAAAAATTTCACAGTGGTTCCTAGCCATGAGGGAACCCAGGAGAAGATGTTGTCGAAGCATGTACTCGCTTCTGCTCCACCTTCCATTTTCATTTTTTCTCCTAGGTTGTGGACTGCTTCGATCACATGGGACAGGGAGCCATTCTCTGCGTCTTCTGAAGGCACGAAAGTGCAGCAGGCACTTCCTATTTTTCGGCAAACACCACCGTCCATCGCCGTCAACAGGTCCAGGACATACCTGTTTTGCATGGTCATTAGTCGTAAAGCTCTTAGTTCCACTTTGATTATATTGAATCCTTCTTCAGTGTCGTTTGCCAGCTGAATCAATTCCCAGTGTGTTATCTGGAGCCATTTTGCGTTTGCCCTTGCTTGGACACTTGAGACGAGTGAGGCAAAAAATGTTTCTGCTGAGCTGAATAATCGATACTTGTCTGGGATCTGAGCCAATAGTTCTGATGATGCCTTTGATATGTAATTTGATGCTCGTCTGTTACGGGTCAGCACTTCTCCCTTGCTTCCAGAAGACAGGACATATATTTGTGACTCTGCAGTTGGTTGAGCCACACTCTGCGTGCGTTCCTGTGTCCTTTTGCTCCCATCGATGTGGCTTTCTGGTATCACCATTAAGGCTGAGTGCAGAGTGGCCATTGAGCAGCTGCCACTCCATGATTGAGGGAGGTGTAGGTATGCCTGGTTGCCGCATACCCAGTATGTGTCCATCAGGGCCGCTGTTCCTTTCCTCAGATCTGGAATGGTGAGGGTCTTGTTGCAGTTCTTGTTTGTTCCCATGGGGGTTCTCCCTTCTCCTTTAAAGCACAGTTTATAGTCCATTTCGCTCTGTAGTTTGAACGGCTTTTCAATGGCAGTTACCCAAGTTAGTTTTGAAATGTGTTCTCTCCATACTGGAGTACATGTTTCCTTTATCCACTGCAATTTATCCGGTGCCACACCTCTTAGTGCTTCCGCTTTGCACAGTACTTCCTCATCCTTCCGCTTGTTGTCAGAAAAAAGTGTCCCTTCTATCACAAAAAATGGTTCCTTCAAACATACCACTCCTGCCGTTTTTGGGTAACACGTTTTCTCGTTCTGCAGCATTTGAAAAGTCACTTCGTGTGCCTGGAAGGTGTTCTTAATCCTGCACAGTGTGAGATGAAGGAGACATTGGGCATCCACAATAGGCAACTCTTTGGGTAACAACACTTTGGGTGTACCTGATGCATGGGGGATGAGGGAACAGACATAACAGCTCTCGTTTGTTGTCTGTTTAGCTGTGGCACTCATGTCTGCATACCACTTATTTGTTTGATGGGGGTGTCGTGGGTCTTCCATCTTATCTAGACCTAGCCCATAGTACTCATCATACTTCCTCCTCCCTGCTTCTCTCTTTCGTCTGTTGTTCTTGTTACTCATGTACTTCCCAACCCCCAGGACAGTAGACAAACTAGACCCCCCTTTCTCATTCCCGCCCCCCTTGGCCCATTCATCATATAGTATTTCGTGCATTGCTAGTGGCTTTTCGTCTTCTTTCCTGACGTTATCTGGCAGATTGTTTTTTGGGATGGGGGCAGGCTGGCTGGTGGGGGTGTTATACAACCATGATATGGCAGACGGGTTTCGGTCATTGAGACTGTGGGCATTGTAATTGGATACCCCTGGTGGAGACACTGTGCTGCTCTGCATTCCACCATGTGGCTTTTCTCTTTGTGAGGTTACAACACTGGATGGTGTGGTATGATACCCCCACACAAGTTTAGTTCCGTCCCATATCAAAAAATCACCTTCCCTGGTATTGACACCTGCAGTTGCATTGGGCCCGGTGGTACTGTTAATTGGACCAGTAGTGTTGTTACTCCCTCCCCCCTCGTACATCTCGATAGAGATGAACGCTATAAACCAATATGTAATCAAGCCAAACATTATCATAAAAAACAATGTGATGCATACTGATAATCCACACTCATACGAATATCTACATCTCTCATATACTAATTCTCTCATTCTACTAATTCTATCCGTTGCAGGCTGCCCGTTAGATGCCATGGAAGCTCCTGTTTGAGATATAAAAGTGCATTAAGTGCATGCATGTAAACGTTTTGCTGGCACCATCTGTGCCAATACATTTGACGGGGAATGGAAGCGGGTGGGAATGCGGGGGAGGGGTATTCACAGACAAGGGTATAAACAAGCTATAATATTATTATTTCATTAATTACATATCACTCAACAAGATAGAAAAAAGAAAGCACACAAACATTTTTTTTTTTTTTTTGGAATATCCTTGTCAGTCATTATTCCATTCTAGTCCAGTGCTGACACACACACACACGCAATTTGATATTTAGACATCCTACTCATTTGCATCGTTTGCTGTTGTCTGTGCCTCCTCATCTATCTCCTCTTGTACATTGCTGTATGCTTTTCGTACGTCGGTCAAATGCACCCAGTACCTCAAGCCCTTCACCTTCACTGCCGTGGGTGTGCAGAATATTACTTCGTATGGGCCATGGAATCGTGGTGCATTCCACCGACGCACAAAGCTTCTAACATAAATTGAGTCACCTGGCATCAGCTGTAGCTGTTGCTCTGGCTCCGTGACAGATCCTGTTACGTTTCCCTCTTCTCTAGTGAAGGGTGGGGAGAGTTGTTTTGATATGGCGCGCGCTGCTCTTGTCAATTTTCGTAAATAGTCTGTAAACTCGTCTCCCAATATTGCGGCACTTCTGTGAGCATCTGAGTGTTCGCGCAGTGGAGAGTGTGCTGTATTCATTCTCCTCCCAGTCACGATTTCGTGCGGGGACAAATGGTGGTCTTTGCTTGGCTGATTTCTTAATTCAAATAGCGCCAGGGGTAGACAGTAAATCCAATTTTTCTTTAATGAGAAGCATAGTTTTGATAACCTGCCCTTCAACAGTCCGTTCATCTTTTCCACTACGCCATTACTTTGGGGATGATAAATCGAACACAATTTATGTTTTATACCCAGTAATGTGGTCACTTCTTTGAAAAGTTCATTCACAAAGTGAGAGCCGTTGTCTGAGCGAATCACGTCACAAATTCCCCAGCGCGGGAACACTTCCCTTACTAGGAACTTGGCGGCGCTTTTGGCATCAGGTCGCGCACATGGTCCCGCTTCCACCCACCTTGAAAATGGGCACACAACCACGATCATGTACCGCGCGCCATTGCACCTTTCCCCCATGTCTGCATAATCTATATGCAGTTCGCTGAAGGGGCCAATGGGTTTTGGAATTGTTCCCCGGAGTGTGCGTAATGTCATTCCCGAGTTATATATTTGGCCTGTTGTACATTCCAGTGCTAATCGAGACACATGCTCCTGGAGACAGGGCACAAACCATTCTTCCTGTATTTCTGCTGCGATGTGTTGTTTGGTATTATGTGCCGGGAAGTGTAGCTGTTGAAATGCTAAGTCTAGTAACTGTAGTGGCATTACCACTTTCCCTGAGTTATTTTGCCGCCATAATAGGTCTGTTCCTGATTGGCTGCATCCCCGTTTTGTCCACGTCAATTTTTCTTCTGCACTAGCTCCTTCCTGCAATTCTAGTATTTGTGATAAGGACATCATGTTGTACCCTTCTGGCAGTTCTTCGGTTGTTGTGTTCTTGATCATGAACTCACCTGTGTCGTATTTCTGAAAATAGGAAGCCTCCTTGGCGGCAGCGTCCGCTGCCGCGTTCCCTAAAGACACAACGTCTGTGTTGGATGTATGGGCCTGGCACTTCACTATTGCTACAGCAGTAGGGTTTTGTAGGGCCTCAATTAATTCTTTTAACAATTCTGCATGCTGCACTGGTGTTCCGTCTGCCCTTCTGAATCCCCTACGGCCCCATCTTGCTAGACCTCCATGTACTGTCGTCGTCATGTAAGCTGAGTCTGTGTATATTGTTACTGCACAGCCCTTTGCTGCGTGTAGTGCTTCTATGAGCGCAATCAGTTCTGCTGCCTGTGCAGAGTAATGCGACGGGAGGCGGTACTGTACTAGTGTTTCAAACTCACCTTCCTCTAATCTCACTACCGCCATGCCAACGTGTTTTTCTCCCGTGTCCATATCAATCGATGCGGACCCATCCACAAAGTACACTTCCCCCTCACTGAGAGCGTTTTCACACACCACTGTGTCCTCCCCTCCTTCTCCTGTGTGGGTTGCGCAGTCGTGATTTTGCATATCCTCTAATGTGCACGCTTCTGTAATGAAAGTGGCGGGGTTCACTGTTTTACATCTCACTATATGGATGTTGGCGCTGGACAATATAATCTCGTATGCTGTTGCCCGCTGTGTGGTCAGTGTGCTTTTTGATCTTTCAAGTATTGCAAATAATGAGTGTTCCACAAACAATGTCACACGGCACCCCATTACTATTGTGGCACTTTTCTCAATCGCAAATGCGGTTGCTGCGAGCGATTGTTCGCACGCGAAATGACCCTGCATCACGGCATCCAAAGTACCACTATAGTAAGCCAGGGGCTTGTGTCCTAAGGATGTTTTTTGTGTCAGTACCGCTGTCATAAGTGTTCCTTTGCAATGGGAAAATAGGTAAAATTTGTGTCCATAATCAGGGTTTGCTAGTACTGGAGCGCTTGAAATTAGCTCTTTCAGTGATTGAAACGATATGCTCATTTCTTCTGACCATTTTATTTTTTCATTCTCCTGTTGTGCTTCTTTGAGTGCTTGTAGGAGGGGCCTGGTGTATGCAGCATAATCTAGTATCCATGCTCGGCAATAATTGCACATCCCCAAAAATTTCTGCATATCTTTCACTGTCGCGGGCTCTCCTACTGACCTTATTGCCTCCACCCTGTCAGGAATTATTCTCTTTCCGTCTTTTGATATGAGCGTCCCAGGTATAGGACCTCAGTCAGGCAATACTGTAGCTTCTCCTTGTCTACCTTGTATCCTTTGTTGGCTAGTGAAGTCAGGAGCGTTGTTGAATCTTTTCTACATGTTGCTTCGTCTTGTGCACACACCAATAAATCATCCACGTACTGAATAATCGTACTCTCTACTGATAGGTTTCCCAAGTCTTCATGCAATATGCGGTTGAATATGCTCGGGCTCTCACAGTATCCCTGTGGCAGTCTGCAGTGTTCATATCTTTTTCCCCCCAGTGTGAACGCTGTAAGGTATCTACTCTCTTCAGCCAGGGGTATTGAGAAAAATGCGTTTTTCAAGTCCACTACTGTAAAATGTGATGCTGCTTTTGGGATACTGCATAGTATTGATGCAGGGTTCGGGACTAGAGGGAACTCTTTCTGTATCACATCATTGAGGGGGCGTAAGTCCTGTATCATCCTCCAAGATCCCCCTTTCGCTTTTTTGATTGGATAAATACATGTGTTACATGGGGAGTTTGAAGGAACTATTATCCCTTGTACTAGTAGTGCATTTATCGTTTCTTTTATCCCTTCTTCAGCCTCACGGGACAATGGATACTGTTTGACTCGGGGTAAGATAGCTCCTTGTTTTAGTTTTATTATCACAGGTTGTACCCCATGCAACAGCCCTACATCATGGGGGCCTGTTGTCCATAAATTGTTTGGTACTAGCCTCATGTCGTCATCAAAAAATGACGGTGGTGTTCCTACCACTGCCATCAATTGGACGGGGATCTCTCTGGCTTGGATCAAAATGTCACAGGGCATCACTATTTCCATTACTATCTCACCATCTGCTTCTGTGTCTGAAAAGAGATCCTCATCTGTTACCTCGCGTAGGGCGAGGTTGGCGTTTGTACACAGCACTGTGCGCCACTCACATCCTTCTCTGTCCATTCCAATCACAGCGATCCGTTTCGTTGATACCTGCACAGCGTGCAAATCCAACGACACCACTGATCCTGGTGCTGCGTTTGGACACACTATGGGGCGGAAGAGGAACTCTGCTGGAATCCTCCAATCCATGCTTTTTAGCTCCGGAACTATAAGGGCCAAAGTCTTTAGCCCTTCAATAAACATCTCTTCATTCTGTGGCAGCCCTCGTATTTCCTGTGTGGTTGTGTAGGCTTGCACTACCAACATTGCACGCAAGGGGCATATCCCGGGTGTAGAACACACTATCCCTCCTTCGGTGAATGATATGGTCATGTTAAGTTTACTCATAAGATCCCTCCCCAGCAAATTTATCGGGGACTGTTCATAATACAGTAAGGGTGCCTTTACAGTCTTGCCCCCTACGGTTACATCCAAAACTTCTGTGTAAGGAACTTCAATTACAGCCCCAGAGAACCCCTGCATCTCTAACTTCCTGTTAGATAACGGGAACCGGCCCTCCCTGACACATGATTTCTCCGCTCCCGAATCAACCATGAATACAAACTGCCTGTCTCCTATCTGCGCCCCTACCAATGGTTCCTCTGCTGCACTGTGGGTGGTAGATAGAACTGGACACGCAAGTGTTCTCTGTGGGCTGTCCTATGCGGGGTGTCTCATCGCCCCCCTTCATTGAATACGTTACCTGAGACCACTGACATGCCGTTGTAAGGTGCTGGTGCGGGAGCCCCGTTTGCTGCTGTCGCGAAAGGGTTGCCTGGTGTATATTGCATACTGTCGTTGTTTTGCATGTTTTGTGGGTGGTTCTGTGTTCTGTACTGGGGTCCCTGTTGCTGGCCGGCATTACCTTGGCTTGGGTTTCTTAGTTGTTGTTGTCCCATTGGGAGGCCATATGGGCTTCCCGGGTGGGGATGGCCATATTGTTCTACCTCTTGGAACCCGTTATTGGGTCTGCTTCTGCACTCTCTAGAATAGTGCCCCCATCGCCCGCAGTTCCAGCAACTTCCTTGTGCACCTCTAGGGCCCTGCCATCCATTTCCTCCCATTCCCCCATACCCCGTTCCGCCTCCTCTTCGGCCCCTGTACCCACCTCGTCCCCCTCGAGGGGTCCACTCTTGCCACTGCGGACCTCCACCTTGCTCTTGCTCATTCCACTGCCGCTGTCCTGCTCCCGCCCAATTAGCTGCCATCCTTCCTTGTATTGCTATCAGCCCCTCCTCCTCATCGTCTCCCTCCCTGCCGTGTGGGAGTGCGGCTACTGCCGCTGCGACCTTCACCAACTTTGTCTGTACTAACTTTGCTTCGTCTGCCAATCTTTTCTGAGCTACCTCCCTCTCCCTTTCCTTTATTCGTTTACAATGGTGTACTATTATGCTCTGAATTTCTGGCCATCCTTTTGCTTCAATACCTGCTATCTTGTCGAGCGCTTTCTGCACTTCCTTTGGGAGCCCTCTTTTTATAATGAAGTAAAATAAAGAAGTCGATTGATACCAAGGCGTGCCCGTTTCCGCTCTCCACATCTCTTGGACCCGAAAAATGTAATCCATAGCCTCCTCCCCGTCATTCATTGTACACTGCATCACGGACTGTAAGTCAGGTGTATCTGGAAATGTTTCGCGTAAGGCGTCCCACACCCTAGCCCGCACTGTGTTAAAGGAGGCCCCATCATGGCGGTCGCAGTCTAACGTTACTCCCGGGAAACCGGCTTTAACCCATACTCTTTCAGCCTGATCGCCCACCGCTGATACGAGCAGACTTTTCACATCTCCTACAGCTAGGGGTACCCCAGCAGTATGTTTTTCAAAGGCGTATATCCACTTACTTGCCCCTCCTGATAACGGGGGCAATAGCTTTAGTAAGTTGGCTTTGTCCATTTGTGCCCATGGGATATAGTTAGGTCTCCCTCCTCCTCTGTGTATCAACGGGAGCTGTAGCTTTCCTTTCGTTATGGCACCCGGACCCGATGTGGGTGCTGATGTCTCTAGTGATGCCATTTTCCCCACTCTGTTCCTTAGTCGTCCCGACCACTCATCGTCCAGTGTTCTCACTGAACATGTGCCATCCCCCCCTTCGCTTCCCCCTCCCATAGCCAGGCTCAACCTGTCACTTTCTTCTAACTCGTCCCTTATATCGCATAGTAATTCCTCTCTATCCCCCATAGGCCTTTCATCATTGTCAGGATCTCCCTCACGTGTCTCTATTTCAATTATTCGTGTTGGTTCTTCCTCAATTCTGAACAGTATCTCACCTTTCTTCCACCCCTCTTCAGGTCTTCTTGTCTCGCCTGGCGCTCTAGACGTGCGCCCTGATCTAGTCGCATTAAGTGCTGCTTGTCCGCACATGTCTTTTATCCTTGAGAGCTCATCTTTTGCTATTGAGAGTCTTGACTGTAAATCATCTGTGAGTTTCTCTATGTCCACCCTTTGTGTACTCGCCTGGCCTCGCTCCCTTGTACTTTCATATGGTGGGGGTGCAGTGGGCCAGTGGGGTGTAGTAGTTGTCGGGGGAGGTACATACGTTGGATCACTGTATCCTTCTGCGGGTACAGGCTTTTTTAATATCGGGTACAAACTTATTACCTCTATTGGTGGCGCTACACTTGACAATTCTTTGATATCTTTCTGTATCATCAGTGGATTGTCTGTAGTGGATGGGAGATCAGGATTTAATGCTGGTGCTTTAGGCGGTGGTATCTCTTCAAACAACCTCCAGAGATCTATTATTTCCCTCCTATTTTGCAACTGTTTTCCTTTATACTTCAAGAAAATGCATGTGACCACCATATCCAGAACGCTTTTATCAAATGACCCTCCCTCTGGCCAAATCTGGGGTAGCCCCTCTCCCTTCAACTCAGTTACCCATTGGTCGTGATATTTCTTAATCCGCTCCGCGTACCCTGGAAGACTTTTACAAATATGTGATAAGGGTGTTTCAGCCCCCATCTCTGTGCCCTCCTAGTGCTTATGTGTCTCTGTGTGTCTGCAGCTATGTAGTATCAATATTATTTTTCGTATTCTACTTCACATTCAATGTTATGCTCGTTTGGGCTCTCCCTCCCTTGACTCCCCTCCTTTGACTGCACAATACAAAACTGGCTGTACACAATTTCTACTTTGTTCTCTTTGGGGGACACATACAAGAGCAACCCATCATTTATTTTGACAATATCAACCCGGAAATGAAAAGGCACCCACTCACGTCACTGTATCAACGTTGCCTTCAAAAAGTTTTATCCGGTCACACTTACCATGACCATTTAACAATTATACATTTATAGCCGTTTTACACATTCGCAACATCAAAGTCGTCCTCTGACACATACGAGGTGCACACACCTCTTGGTAGCATTCAATTCACCATTCGAGCTGCCCTCCCTTTCCTCCCTAGCCGGCTATCCCTGTCTGTCTTACTTAGATAAATGGATGCGCATATACATATATTTGTGTTTTTTTTTTTTTTTTTTCTCTCTCCCCCTACCCCTAAAGAAAAAGAAAAGAAAGCAGTAATAGCGATCACTAATATATTCTCAGTGCCCCCTTTTGCTGAACACTTTTATCTTGTATTTCACTTCGTCATATATTCCCAGTACTAGTCAATATAGCACTATGCGGCGCCGCCTTCCACCCCCTTTCGGAGCTAGGTTCCCGTCACTTCTATCTCTTATTCACCTCGTAATCCTAATGGCCATATGCAAAGAAAAAGAAAGGACATTTTAGAATAATCTTTAGTATATCTTCGTACCCCCTTTTCGTTCCCAGTCCTACACTTCTTTCCCCGCTCCCTTTACAATCGCTCACACTCAGTACTCACGTGCTCGTCTTGAACCGATAGTCTCCGAAACTGGGTCCGTCCAGGCAGTGTCGCCGTCAGCTCAACAGTCAGCCCCGACTCCGGCGAGCGGTACTCAAAGGGGATTTTTCAACCGGGATCCCGTACCCTTTCTCTATTGAGTGCGCACTTCTTAGTGTACCGGTCGCCGTTGGCGGGCAGCCTCCCGGAGCCGGCTCACCGTGCGTATCCCTTTTCGACCGGAGATTCTCGTGCCAAAAGGGGATGGTTATAACGAGTTTAGGAAGAAATAATATCACGCTATCGGGGTCACCACTGAAGGCAAGCGTCCCCAAACAGCACGATCCTCCCCGCAATGAGAGACAATGAAGGACTCTCCCAAAATGGGAATAAGGCCAAGACAGAGTGCGGGTGAGCGTAAATGGGAGTTTATCAATCAGAATAGGGCATGCAAAGGACTCTGCAAACTCCGAGAGCGCTCTGTCTGACAATAGCAAAGACAGGCGTATATATTTACAAAAAACGTCATAAGAACCTACACACTATAGGGGGCACAAGTTCATGGGGATTGGGTGGCGACGACTAACTATAGGTGCTGCTGTGATGTGGTTGGCTTTGGCTGGAAGACGTCACTGGTCAGCCTCGTGGGTTGGGCTGGGCCTGGCAGGGTGGCAGAGTTCATCCAGGCGGTGTTGTGGGGCCATCGCGGCCAGTGGCAGAGATGAATGTCTTTTCCTGACTTATTAGCCCTAGGCCATGCACACCGCAGTCATTCAGGCATTTTGATGTTATCTTCTTTAGTAAATCTTTCAATAGGTTATACAACAGGTTAATGCAACACAGGAGGAATGCACCTTGTGAGGGGACTGGAGGTGATACGTCAGGGCATGGTTACCAGTGTCCTGTTGACCGGGGCCATAGGTCGAGGGGCTAAGCTTCAGGGCCTGGGACGGGCGGTACATGTCTTTCTGCCTTGTTAGAAGTTGTTATGGATGTTCCGCTGTGTGTTGTCAAAGTGTTGGGTGTCTTGATTGCACAGGGCCATAAGTCTGAGAGGGTCCGGTGGGTTGTGAGGTTTACGAGGGGGCGCGTGTGTTCAGGCAGAGGTTTACTGCTGTGCTGTAAATAATGCATGTGGCAGGTGGTGGCCTTGGGTGCTACAGAGGAGGTTACAAATCTTTGAAGCGACTCCAGTCTGGTTGGGGGAGGTAACGCAGCGCGGCGCGGTCTCTGCTCTCATGCCTTGGCAGCCTTCGTAGGGTGGGAGGGGGAATGGCCTTGCACGTATTTCACAAAGGTATCTCCCTCGTGTGTTGCCGATTTGGGTAAAGACATCATAAACATTTGAACACTCTATAATACTTATTCAAAACATTACAAAACATGCATTTAAACTTTGCTGGATGTGTCTTGATTATACCCAGTCTGAGCACCTTATTCATACATTATGTTTTAACAAGTACAGTATTTAGTTATATGCATATACATTTGCAGTAAGTGAGGTAGAGTTAGGATTGGTGGAGAACATAGAAAGTAACCCGCCATTTGTTCGTGACGGTGGTGGCGCATGTGGGGCCTAGACATGCACACATGACATGCGCCTTCTCGTGCATTCTTCACATGGGCCCTTTGTATGGTTACATTCGTTTTCTTGTGTCCTCTAGCAGCATTAGTTCAGTTATGGCGCGAGCCCATGGGGTGTAAGTTTTCCAGTCATACACGTAACAAACAGATTCCTGGTGCGTTCCTTTATTATTAGCACCCTACTGCAATGGTATAGGCTCACCATCGCTTATATCATGGGAGCATGATTTCTTGTAATTATACATCTTACAGGCTTTTGTAATATAAGGGATTTATGGAAGAAAAGCATCCTTTGCAAGTAGTCTCAACATTAATATACAAAGATTGTCTGTCATCTAACAACCATTTTACTGTTCTTTTCATTTGCCTAGGCCTGCTGGCCGGGTCATGCTGGGAGCGATGATACTGCGGGAGGTGAACTGTTACAATGTTAGTGTATCACACTAGCTCATGTCCGTCTTATTCGTGGGAACGTGCTCGCAGCGGATCTGCCAGGGTGCTGCTGCAACAAGGATGACTGAAACCCTCCAAGGGTGGGGGCCGCGCTACAGTGCGCTGAGCTCACACCATCTTTACCGGACAAAATGGTTTCTGGGCCTAGCTAAATTTTAATACATGTGGGCAATTAATACGTACGGGCAATGTCTCCAGTGGGTGAACCCTCCACCACCTGGGCCCGGGTGGCATGAGGGGACGCCCAAGAGAGCCACAGTCCTCACCTGGGGAGAAAGCGTAGGCGAGGGGGGGTCTTCTTGGACCAGTCCTCCCCTACACCCTTTACAAATTCTCCAAGCAAACTTTCCTTTGTGCCATTTCCATCCTGAGAGACAAATAATGGGGAAAGAGATACAAAGGTGGGCCAGAGAGAGGGAGACTATGATTGACTGTGAATGACTGCAGCGATGGAGAAGGACTTAGATTAAAGGGCTGTGATGAGGGAGAGTGACCATGATGACGGTGAAGCACTGTAATGAAGGGAAAGGCCTGTGACAAAGGACAGTGAGGAAGGCGAATGACTGTGATGATGAAGAAGGATTGTTATGAAAGACTGATGAAAGGGAAGTACTGTGATGAAGGAGGACTGTGACAAAGGAGGACTGTTGCTAATGACTTTGATGCAGGGAATGGTCTTTCATTCAATGCATGGCTGTGATGAAGGATTGTGACCAAAGAAGAGCGACTGTGATAGTCACTGACTAGAATCTTGGAGAAGGACTGTGAAAAAGGAGAAAGATGTGGACCAAGGAGAAGGACTGATGCAGAAGGGCTGATAAGGCTCTGTGTTGAAAAAGAAGTTTCACAAGGGTAAAGGGCTGAAGGATTGTGACAAAAGAAGCACTAAGATGAAGGTGAAGGATAGTGACAAAAGTGAATAAATAGGATGAAGGAGAAGGACTGACCTGGGGAGACTATGATGAAGACAGACGAGAAGGGTTGTGAAAAAGGACTATGTAAAAAGATACAGAATGTGATGTGTGGCTGTGATGAAGAACTGGAACCAAGTTGCAGGACTCAAAATGGATTTGCAAGATAGAGAACATCTACTGACGAAGGAGAAAGTCTATGTCAAATAAAGCGAATGATGAAGAAGAAGGGCTGCATCAAAGGACTGTGATAAAGGAGAAGGACTGCGAACAATGAGATACAGCGTGACAAAGAGATGGACTGTGAGAAAGGAGTAGGACATATTGAAGAAGGATTGTCACACAGGCAAAGAACTACAGCGATTAAGAACTTTGATGAGACAGGACTGTGAAAAACATGCACTTTGAACAAGGAGAAGGGATGTGATAACATACTGTGTTGAAGGAAAAGGATTGTGCCAAAGGGCAATACTATAATGAAGGACATTGATGAAGGAGAAGGACTGTAACAACAGTTAAGGACTCATATTAAGAAGAAGGACTGTGATAAAGGACTGTTATGAAGTAGAAGTGATGTTATGATACAGGTCTGAAATAAAGGAGACATAAGGCCTCATTACGACCCAGGCGCTAATGGGTTAGCGGTGCCGTAAAAGGCTGCGGCGCCGTTAACCTATTAGCGCCTAATTAAGAGGTTCCTTTGCGGGACCCGATCTTAACGGCTGGTGTAGACCAGCCGTTGAAGTAGGGAGCCGCAAAGGGACCTTGGTGCTAATTATGGTGCCGCAATTTGCAGCACCGTACTTAGCGCCTTCCCCATTCCCATTGAGCCTTATGGGGCAAAAATGGGAATGGGGAAGGGCCATGGAGGAGCGGGGAATTACCGCCCTGCCAACCTTGTAATGGGGTGGTAATTCCCCCTTTCTCCATGGCGAAGACCATGGCTAATAGCACCATGGTCTTCTGCCAGGGTCGTAATGAGGCCCATAGTCTGAGAAAAGAGATGAACTGTAACAAAGGACGAAGGGGAAGGGCTGTGACAAAGAACGGCTGTGATTGAATGTGAAAAAGAATGAGTTTGACAAAGAAGGACTATGATGAATGTGGAGGACCATGATGAAGAAGAAGGAGTTTGATGAATGAGATGGGTGAAGAGAAAGGAGAATGAGTAACACAGAAGAACATATACAAAGGTGAAGTGCTTATGGAGTAGAAGATTTGTGATGAAGTAGGACTGTGATAAGGAACAAGTATTGTGACAAAGGGGAATGATTGATGAAGAAGTTATGTGATGAAGGAGGAGGACTATGATGAAGGACTGCACTGAAGTGGAAGGACTGTGATGAAAAAGAACTGTAATGCGACGCAGGATAAAGACTCTGATGAAGGACTGTGATGAAGGAGAATGACTGTGATGAAGGGAAAGAACTGTAACAAAGGAAGTGAACTGTGACAAAAGAGAAGGACTTTGACGAAGGACAATGTGAAAGAGAAAGACTATGATTAAGAAGCACTGTGATGAATACATTGGCCAAAGAAGAGCTATGATGAAGAGGAGCTGTGATGAAGATAGATTTTGATGAAGAAGAATGACAGTGAAGGAGAAGAGCTTTTATAAAGAAGAATACCTGTGACAAAAGAGATAGGCTGTGTTGAAGGAGACGGACTAGGAAGAAGTAGATGGACTGTGATTAACGAGAATGATGGAAAAGGATTATGACAAAGCAGAAGGACAAGGAATAAGAACTAGAAAAAACAAGCATTGGCAAAGCCAATAGTCATTTGTAGTTGTTAATAGTATTTCACATTTAAGGAATGACAGCACAGAAAGGAAGATATGCCAGCATAGTAGAGAATGAAGGAGAGTACAGGGGGTTGAGAGTAGCATGTTGGGTGGAGGAATAAGAAATACATGGCAACACGAAGAAGAATACAAAAATCCAATAGATGAACGGTAGGCCAGCAACAGTACACAGGGGCATTATGCAACATTTGAAAGAAGGAGTGACAGCGCAAATGGACGGGCAGAACAACAGCACAAGGGGGACTGATTGACAGTACAAAGTTGGGTAGAGCAAAAGCACCAAAGGGTAAAGGCGACACAGCTCATGGGGGGAAGGAGCAACAGCAGCACCAGTGAAAACATACAGAAGTCCTCTTAAGAAATCACATTGAGATTGGAGAGGTGCAGTACCAATAACAACAAACAGATGTGCTCATAAGAAATCTCTGATTTCTTATGAGGGCATGTGTATTTTATCAGAGATACTGCACTGCTCTAAAAAAAAATTGCTTGTATGCTAACAGTATCCAAAAAGGGAAACTTACTGATAGCCTAATGGAGCCAAGAAAGTAGCCCACATATAGCCTAACTACCTCTGGCTGCAAAATGAAACATCACTACGCCATCCCAGCTCTGAAAGCGACACGCTCACATGACATGGTACAGAACACCTAATTGGGAAAAAATGTGTTAAACAAGCCACTATTGGACATTAAGTGTGTCGTCTGATTATCTCACAGCTTTTCAGTTGTCATGCCAACCACAAAGTCAGCAGCTTTCTCGCACCCCTTTACTCTCTCTCTTCGCTACAGCAATGGTGTTGCACCACCAACATGTGCCAAAACCAAAACTTATGTGATGAAGGACACAAAAATATAATGACATGATTTGCTCCAAAACAAAAAACAGCAAGATATGGTGCATACATCCGGCTTTGATGCATGCACGCCAAGAAGGAGAAAGAGAGCCACATTAAAATGTATCCTTACACAACTGCAAGAGCCCATATAAAAAGAAATACTTTGGCAAAGTTGGCTCCACCAATTTTCAGAAAAAACTAAAAAAAGTGATTGTGCATTGGCAGCCATTCATGCCAAAAAAGATGTGCAACACATGTAACAAAGTGATCCAGAAGGTGGACCTACAAAGAAGGTATTTCAGACATCAAGCAATTAGTTACAAGAATGCAATGCAGACAACATTCCCATGGTTCTGCTACAAATACGTTTGCCCCCATGGGATTGGAGGTGCTCAAAAAGTGGTTAACTAAATCATTTTGAACAAGTAAAAGAATCAAGACAAATACTAGCAAAGCCCACAATGTGGCTATGTCAGAAGGGTTGGACAATGAATACACAGAACTACAGGAAGTTATTCATAGCACCGTGCTACTTGTGAGATAGCACGACACTGTAAATTGTCCCTCAAATCCTCTGGGGGCTGTAAGCACATAACGGATCTATGTGGCTCTCACAGGACGCATTAAGCTACTATTGTCATTCTATCAACATTTTAGCTGAGTGCTTCAGTCAAGTGCTGTTAGCTGATCTCTCTGCTGGAGCTGCAGGAGCTGGTGGAGCTGGTTTGAATTGACTTTGGACTTTAATAATGTGTCTGCGATAAGACACACCTCCCTCAACCGGTAAACAGTACTTAAACAGCAACCACGCGCATCTGCGCAAGTGCATCGAGCTGAGTGCTTCAGTTGAGTGGTGTTACCTGACCTCTCCACTGGAGCTGCAGGAGCTGGTGGAGCTGACTTGAATTAACTTTGGATTTTAGGATGTTTGCAGGCACTGGAGCTTTACTAACCAAAATCCATTGTTGGATATGGATATCATATATATATATATATATTATTATTTTTTTATTTATTGTGTTTAAATTGTTAAACAATGTTTTAGCAAAAATTTCTCAGTTGACAGAATAAAAAACGTAAAACAAATGGAATACATAAAGCAGTAAAATAAAGAAATCGAATCTACTTCACTGAGCCTGTTTCGAAGGATATTCTCCCAAGGAATTGAACGAGAGCCATTACATACGTATGTTTTGATCCTTCTATCAACAAAGTCCACCAAAACTGTAGGGTCAGAGGCTCTAAAATCAGAAAACAAGTGTCTGAAATCATCGATTGTCTGAAGATCTCTCAGCCCAAAACAACCTGCACCAATATGTATCAAAGTTTCAGGCTCATCCAGGGTTCTGCAGAACCGACAGTGATTGTCTTCCAGCAAACCTCGTGCAGCTTGGATCTTCTTTGTGGGATATAAATTCAGCTGAGCTCAAAGAAATGTGTCCAGTATTCTTTTGTCTGGAAACTGCTTCAAATAGGGACAAACGTAATCCAGTTTCCAACCTGCCGATGGGAGGTGTGTCACCAATTTGGACCTAGATGCCACTTGCAATGTTTGAATACAGTCAAAAAACTTAAATTTTGCTTTCACCGCTTAGCGTTTGGCAGAAGTTGGACAAATCGTCTGCCTATACCTTGCAGCAGCTTTTCATATCTTGAAACCAGTTCTGTAAAAATGGGTTGTTGTGTTGAATTGTTTCGTTATATACCAGGGGCAAGATTGGTGGTCTTGAGATAGCAAAACACTTGGCAAACAAGGCCAGTCTGCTCCAAGTGACTGAACATCTCAAGGAAGAGAGGCCCAGTTCTCGACAAAGAATAGCAATTGGGGTAGATTTTGGATCCCCGAGAACCTGCTTCCAAAAGATCTTCTCCAAGCGGGACCAAAAAGGGTCAGAGATCAACAGCATAGCATCAGCACCATAAATTACTGTGGGAATAACTTTTGTTTTATAAAATCAGATAACAGGGATGATAGAAAAATGCCCAAATCTCCTGTTTAATGCGCACGCCTGACATGTTAGTGTTTTAATTTTTACAACCATGTAGGATAACATCAGTGCTTCCGATTTTAAATCGCTTTGCTAAATTCCCAGATATTTAAAAGAATCCACATGCTCAATTTTCTCGCCACCAATTTTCCAGGAAAACCGATTTTTGGCTTTAATAAATGTCACAAAACTCATATCTTTGGTCTTGCCTTTGTTAATATCGAGCCTATTCCGAGAGATGTAATTACAGAGGGCATCGAGTTGCCTCTGAAGGCCCACCGGAGTCTGGTCGACGAGCATTATGTCATCGGGATACAGCAAGCGCGAAAGGTAGGTACTACACACCTTCGGAGGTAATAATCTTATGGCTTCGAAGGCGTCAGACATATCCTCTAGAAAAAAAGTTAAAAAGAGCTAGTGCTGTCAGGCACCCCTGTTTCACCCCTCTAAGGGTCTTGATTTTGTTAGACAGGAGCCTTGCTCGATTTAGTCTAACTCTCAGGGTGATATCAGAGTGTATAGCCTCAATAGGTTCTAAAATGGCTACCGGACAGTTCTTATTCTTCATTTTAGACCAGAGCAGCCCTCTGTATACCCGGTCAAATGCCTGGACGAGGTCCACAAATACCATGTAGGTTTTTGTTTTTCGTCGCCTGGATTTTTCTTTCAATAGCTAGAGCAGGAAGATGTGGACTGCCATACCCAGGCCTTTAACAAATCCACATTGGAAGTGGTTGTAGCTATCAGTGGACCTACACCAGTCGTGGAAGTGGTCTAAGAGGATTGTGCCAAAGAGTTTACCTATCACGTCGAGGAGAGCGATAGTTCTTTGGGCCTTTCGATCCCCTTACTTGTGGATCGGTACCACTATCACCCTCCTCCATGAACTAGGTACTTGATGACTACTTGCGATCTGACCAAATTGGGACACAATAAAGGCGGCCCAGTCTTCTGGGTGTTCCCGGAGCATAACATTTGTTAGGCCATTGGGGCCTGGTGCATGTGAGATTTTTAATTTCTTAATATGCTCAATGATTTTGTTGGTGTTGGTGTTAGTAACCCATGGAACCAGAGACTTAAAAGGCGACACCACAGCCCCTGTCACCATAGTCGGGGTATAGAGCCTATAGTTTCGTTCAGTTTCATGAGTGACCAGAAAGGTTCTCAGCATAACCTCAGCATCGTTCTGATACCTTGGGTGTTTACTTGAATGAAGCCAATTTTTATAGTTAAGCTGTGCCGTCCTTGCGTTGCTCAGGGACTTTGATGAGTTAGTTCTCTTGGTGATGCACAACAATTTCTGAACAGATCCTCTTTTAGACACCAAGACAGGGTCAAACGCATGTACACCAGTCTTTGTGGGGAACCCTTTAGATGTTGGATTAAAGCTGAAATCTTCCAGTAATGGGGAGTATTCCACCATGGCTGAGGATTTAGCAAATGCAGAAGCAAAAGTTCTAATTTTAGCCGACAACATCCTCAATCGCAGTCCTTTGTTGCAGGAGTTGACCACAATTGGTGTAAAGTCTCGGCCTACAAAACCAGGCGTGCACCATTCCAAGAGAAGTAAGTTGTGATCACTCTGAGTCGTTGTGATTACCTGGAAACTGTGCACTAAAGGGAGAAAGTTAGTGGACATGTAGATGTAATCTAAGGTGGAGGTAAAATCCTGACCTTGCCATGTCGACTGTGCAGGAAGGTCTCCCCTAATATTGCCATTAAGTAGGTGCATGGCTCTTGAGTTCATAAGTATATTCCACTAGGCCCGGAATTCAGGAGTGGGATTCAGGCGGTATATACATCACCCAAAGCCTCTATTTTCATGAATGGAGAATACTCCAGCTGGTTCCAATTGAGTAGGGGAACACGACAAGGATGCCCTTTCTCCGCAATACTCTTTGCGCTTTCACTGGAACCCTTAGCCCAGAAGCTGAGAGATGACTGCCGGGTTGATGGACTTCAACCAGGAACTATAGAATATAAGGTAGCTCTGTATGCTGTTGACCTACCTTGCATATATCAAACCCCACTTCCTCCATTCCTAGAGCAATCCAGTTGATTAAGGAACACAGTAGTCTCTCAGGTTTTAAAATTAATGAAGCTAAATCAATCCTATTTCCCCTACATGAGACCACACAAGCAGAAATTGACAGACTCTCTCCATTAGGCCTCATTCTGTAAAATGTCAAGATCAAATATTTAGGGATACAGGTCACAAGGGACATTAACAAACTCTATGAAGCCAATTTTCCACCCCTCCTCTTGAAGTTTCATGCAGACCTCAACAAATGGGAAAAACTGACGATATCACGGTTGGGTAGGCTTAATGCCATCAAAATGATATGCCTTACCCGCTTTCTCTACCCTTTTCAGATGCTTCCAATGCAAATGCCAATGATTTTCTTTAATGAGGTTAAAAGGGCAATTGTAAGGTTTCTTGGGCAGGGAAAAAGAGCGAGGGTAGCCTATGACACCCTGATATTACCTAAAGATAAGGGAGGGATGGGGCTTCCAGATCTGCAGAAGTATTATCAGGTTGCCAACTATGAATTTAGATTCCCCATCTTCGAAACTATAAAGAGCCCCAATGGGTTGCAATGGACAATCACTACTTGACCCCAGCAACAGTTTCCGAGTGGCTGTGGATACCCGGGGATAAATTAATACGGCGGTTAAGAGAACACCCAAATACTGAGGGAGAAAAGTGATATGCACAAAGTTACCTCATGGCCATCCCACCTCAGTCACCTGTGGGCCCCTGACATCAGGGAGAGCATTCCCAATTTGGATAGATTCCAACCCTGGTTCGAAGATGGACTGGAAAGAGTGTGTCAGCTCTAGAAGAATGGGTCCTTCATCCCAATTTCCGACTTCACCGAGGCTCTTGGGTGGGCCCCCTGTCTGTTTTCCAGTTCTTGCAGATTAAGGGAGTTCTGACAAGGGATGAATGGAGGCAGGTAGCGATCATGGTGGCTGGAGTTGGAGCCCCCCCTACTAAAGGCTTTAAAGGTTTTGGGGACCAACACCAGACTTCGGTGACTTCTAACAAGTCAGCATCCGAGATGTCCCCGGACAAGTTCACAAACATAGAAGCAGCTATCTGCTTTTTCTTGGAGAGCATAGAAAGGACTGTAGGAGGTGTCTCACCCCCCGCCTATAAAGTTTATGGTATTTGCGAGACTTATCGGGCAAGTTAGCAGCTTTGGGGGAGAAAATCACACCCGTCGCCTAAGTACTTCTTGTTCCTTTCCGGGACTTTGGATGTGACATCTTGCTTTTGTGACGGAAAGCGTCAGGTTTCCCGGAGGCAAGTTTAACTGCTACAAACCCATCCGATGCAGTCAAACTAGCCTCCAATGCCACTGCAACTCCTTCTGGCAGCCCCTCCCTCGATGGTGTAAGTGTGGATAAATTGAGATCTGCCTCCACTGGGGGCGGTTCTACTACAATAGACCCCCCAGAGTGGTCAAAGTGTGACCCTGACAGCTGTAAGATTGAAGGGCGAGAGCTGGCAATGACAGCAGGCATATACATCTGTGCCTTTGTCCTAATAGCAATGTCTGGGGCGAGCAGCGCAATCAAGCACTCCCCTTCAATGGGGGGAGCCTCAGGTTCTAGCCCACCACTGTAGCTCACAGATATTTCATTGTCCTCGCCAATCGGGCATCCCAAGAAGGCCTTTGCTGTACCGGCAAACTCAATGGAAGGTGATAATGTACCGTCCCAGTGTCGGCAGAGTGTGAGCCTGTTACCATATCAAATATAGGCTCTTGTTGGTTAGCGCAGACACTCACCATAGGAGTCGAGTTGGTCAGCTGGACAAGGGACCCTGTCTCCATTAAAGCATCACAGGACTTGAATGATTTTAGTGAGTTCAAAGAGATTGTGTTGGAAACGCTTTCACAATATACAGACGCCGGCCAGGAGCTGTTCAAGGTGGTGAGATTATTGCCAATTTGTGAGGAGTCTAAGTTTTTACTCACCAGCCGTGTGGTAAGTGCTCCACCCACAGGAACCAAGAGGGGTCCATTCAAGGAGGGCTGAATTGAGCTGCCAGGGTTATGACTGCTCACAAGCCGATGAGTTGAGCTGGGAAGGTGCATGGCCACATCCATCGGCCACTGGACACCAGACACTCTGCTCACTCCGCTATGCTTAAGATGGTTTTCAATGTGAGCGTAAGCAGGAGGAGGGGTCTCTGGAGACAGGCAGCAAGAAACTGCATGATCTTCTCCAAGTTTATAGTGAGAAGATTGTCTTTAGCGTATGCGGCCAATACTTACAAGAAATGTATACTGTATTTACATTCAGAGTAAATGGACAATTGCATCGAGAGTACTCAGTCATTATAGGTGAATTTAAGGCTGCAGTGATGGGTGGTGGTTGTGAGTGTCTTGAGCAATAAGCCACAGTTTAGCTTTGCTCTTGAAGGAGTGGAAGGAGGATTCTGTTCTAAGTGAGTTGGGAAGCAAATTTCACAGTTTAGTGGCAGGGACTGGGAAACTGGCCCCACCCTCGTTCTGTAGCTTGAACCTAGGTAGGGAGAGACAGTGAGCTTGGGCTACTCTCTGAGGACGGCTGGAGGTGTGTAGTGTGAACTGGATCACCAGGTAATTTAGAGCCTGGTTGGGCAGGCATTTGTGCATGAGAGCAAGAGTTTTGAGGGAGACTCTTTGGGCTAATGAGAACAAAAATAGGCTGTGTCTGGTGTCCGATATATGCTGGTTCCTGGGAATGTTTAATGCAGCCCTGATGGTCTTGTTTTGGATGACCTAGAGCTTGTTTAGATTTTGTTGACTAGTCCCTAGATAAAGCGCATTGCAGTAGTCCAGTTTCAACATAATAAGGGTTCTGGCAAGGATGGTGCTGTTAGCCGTGGTAAGGAATGGATGGCAGACTATATGTTTGCACGTGTAGGAGGATGCTGAGATAACGGCATTGGTTTGTCTAGAGAGAGATAAAGTGGAGTTGAGATAGATGCCTAAAGTTTTAGTATTGTTTGAAACCTTGATGGTGTTGCCATCAATGATAAAAGATTTGAAGGTAGAGTGTAATATGCTAGGTCAGTGATGGGAGCCCAAGATGAGAAGCTCTGTTTTATCATCATTAAGACAGAGCTCGTGTTGTGCCATCCAAGCCTGAATGACCTGATAGACATCATTTAAGGCTTTGGTGTCCACTATGTGGTCTCCCGTGATGGGGATGAGTATCTGGATGTCATCTGCATAATTAGTGTAGGTGACACCCAGAAAGTCAAGAATATCAAAGAGCGGTTTCATGAACACGTTGTAGAGCATAGGTGAGACCTTGATCCTTGAGGGACCCCACACAGGACTGGAGATGGTCCAGCAGATGCAGAAGGGGAGAAGACCCTCATTGACATATTGGCCAAAAAGGATCTAATCCAGGTGGTGGGTTTTTCTGAAAAGTGGGCTGCCGATTTAAGATGCCGGCAGAAAATTTGATGGTTCACCAAATCAAAAGCTGCCTATATGTCTAGTAGTAATAGGAGGGCCAGCTTTCCCTTGTCTTTCAGATCCTCGATTTGAGTTTTTCGATCGATGAGGGCAGTTTCTGTTCCATGCCTAGGACGGAAGCCAGATTGTAAGAGTTCGAGGAGTTTATTAGATTCCAGATAGTCCTGGATCTGCAAATAAGCAGCTCGGTCCAGGATTTTAAGCAAAAAAGGAATGGTAGTGATGGGCCTGTAATTAGTGGATATGCTCGGGTCAAAGGAAGGTTTGTTGAGAAGGGGGATAACAAATGCGTCCTTGAGGTTATCAGGGATGATGCCTGTGCTGAATGAAGTGTTTATTAGGGCAGTGATGAACAAAGCTAGTTCATGGGTAACCTCCTTAATGATCGGAGCTGTGCATGTGTAACCCTGGCAATTGGAAGGTTTAAGTTTGCTGATGATGTTTTCTACCTCTGAGATAGTTAGTGGTGAAAAGCTGAAGGTTTTATGGATGTGTAGGATATGGATGGTTTTTTCAAGGGGAGAATTAGGCTTCAAGTCAGTCTGACGGCTACTTCTTTTGGCATTGATTTTGGATTGGAGTGTTGAGATTTTGTCGAGGAGCACTTTTTGTGCAGCTGCGGCTATATTCCAGCAAATGGCATGTTGTGTGTTTATGGATTTGTGATAGCTGCGGCTACGAGAGACGCTGGCCAGGAATAAAAAGGACTTCAGTGAGTTTGATTGTGTGTGATTTGTTGTTGTTATTTGTGTAGCTGTCTGTGATAGGTTGTGGTGAAAACGTGTCATCCATTTTAGTAGTTTTCTTTTAGTATATAGTCCTCTTTTTGTGGTATTCATTTTTGAAAGTTTAAAAGCCAATATTTTCTGCAATGTTATACTTTTAATTTCAGAACTCACTTGCAAGAGTGTGGCTGATGTGAAAGTAATTGGCAATACATATTTACATATTTTAAAGTTTATTTTCAGTGCTGTATGTGCTAGTGTTATTAACCACTGCTATCAGATGGTATTCATTATCATTTCTTTCATCTGCTCGGATTGTGTGGCAAGTACCTTTTAATGTATTTTTTACTTTCACTAACATGGACCTACAAAATTATATTTGTCAATTAATGGCATTCATATGCAGGCATTTTGTTTTTGTAATCATGTTAGTGTGGTCGAACGTTTCTTTGATTGTATTTGTTGTAATTTGAATGCAGTTTCAGCTATGCAGTACTCTTAGTTGTTTTGACTTTTTAGTGAGGTACTACAATTGATGGTGTTTTGCAACTTAATTTTAGTCATTTTATATTTTTGTATTTTCTTGTGGCTGTTTATTTTAGTATCTGTTGAAAGAAAGTTGGATTATTTGCATTTATTTTCTGTTTGGGTCTTTATTATTTTTATGGTGTGCAGGTGCTTATAGGATTCAGGTACTTGAGTTGCTCTGGCTACTGAAGAAGTTGTTCAGTTAACTCGAGTGAAAGGTCAACCTATATTCAAAGTGTTTCCCACGTTCTCCACGTTTACTTAATCTACTCCATCCTTTCTTGTTCTGTATGTTTACTTAAACTGCCCCATCCTCTCTTTTTTTCCATGTTTAATTAACATACCGTTGTTTGTTCTCACCCAGTTTATATATGTATATTCATTGATCATCTAACCATTTTATACTTTTATTGTACCTATGTTGTGTTAGTGAATTAGGGATGGCAATGTACATTATGTTTGGAGAGAGTGATTTCTCAATGGGCTAGTGTGGCATCTCCCGCGAGAAGCCAATTGTGTGTAGGCAACACATTACTCTCATAAGTGAAACATGGGAAGCAGTATAATGGGAACAGGTGGAAATGACAATGTTGCAGAAGTTGAGGGTTCATTCACTGTTGGTGGTGTTATACTGAAATTGAATTTTCCAAGCTTTGAAATTGAACATTTGAAGGTCCATTTGCGAAAGGTGAATAGGATTTTCTTCTTTTTTAAAAAACAGTGTTCTTTTTTCTTGAAATAAGTTCAACTATCTGCACTGGTCTTTTTGGAGGTTGTTTTTTCGTGGCGTGAAAAAGACTTCTAAAAAAATATAGTACTAGTGTTTCTACCTATGTGATTGTTTTCTATCCCTTGTTGTCCAAGTTCATCTTTCCCACCCTATTCTCTCCTCTTCTCCAAGTTTACTTAAAGTTCCCCCTCGTTTTTCCTTCAACCACCCAGTATAATGTACTTTGTTCTCACCCAGTTTATATATACCTGATTGTTAATTGTTGTGGTCGTTTTTCTACTTTAAAAAATGTTTGTATAGGTTTTTTTCCCAATGACCCAATGATTAGTATGTGCAAAGAGAACCACAGGGCCTCATTACGAGGTTGGAGGAATGGGTTTACCAGCACCGGTGATGGTGCCGGTAAACCCATTCCTCCCTATTACGAGATTCCCTTGCGGGACCCGCACAGAACCTCTGGTCAGATCAGACGTCCTTAGCGGGTCCCGCAAGGGGACCAAGGAGCTAATAACGGGCCAGTTATTAACGGGCCCGTTATTAGCTCCATCCCCATTCCCATTGAGCCCTATGGGGGCTCAAATGGGAATGGGGATTGGTTTTGTGAATGAGGAAATCCCGGGTCCTCCAAGGTTGGAATGACCCAGTAATTCCTCATTCACAGAACCCGGACCGGACACGATTATGGAGGCAGCCATGGCGCTAATAGTACCATGGCTACCTCCAAACTCGTAATGAGGCTCACAGTGTTGTATGCACAAATGTTGTATCATATATAGTGCATACGAAACACTGCATACAGGATATGTCGGTCATACACATTTGTGAATTAAATTGTGTTTCTTAAAGTGTGTGTACTCTCTAACTAATTATGTTTTCTTTTTTTACAGATAGTAGGATATTATTTTTTTAAACATAGATGAATAACCACAGTAATGGTATCACCCAATGGGGTGTTGAATTTCGGAGGCACGGTTAACTGCAGCAATGACTGGGAAAGGTTGTAGCCACGGGTTTGTTGTACTATACCCGTGGTTATAGGTATCAATGAAAGTATGGTGTTTGTCATTTTAGAAAACATTTTTCGATGTCATTTTATATGTGATGGATGTTATTTCATTGTATTTGCATATTCATATGTGATAAGTAGTCTTTAAAAGGACTGTTTAGGAGTACACCTAGACTAGTATTTTAGCACATTTGACATGCTCTCTTTATTATCATGTATCTTTCATAACTCATTTGAACTAATTTGAACTACTATTGTATCACTACTGTCTCTTTTTAACAAAAACCTTTTTTATTTAGACAAAAATCGAATAACTGCAGCTACTGTTGCCGGCGTTGTTGCCGGCAGTTAAAAGTGCCACCCTGTGCAGCCCCGGCTATACACCAACAAAGGGCATGTCAAGTGTTCGTGGACATGTGATATCCGCCGCTACAAAAGAGCTTTAATATTAGAGACCCGTGGCTATACAAAAAAGGGAGTGATTGGAGCCAACTGACATACGAGAATTCTTCATTGACGCTAGCGGGATCTATCCCCTTTACACCTTGTTTGGGTAAGCATTGACTTTATTAATTCCATATCGACCTGAGCCTATGTGCATTTACTCTGCAGTTGCTCCATCTCAATACCAATTCGTAATTTTCTCTGAATACTCCAAAGGTATTTGAACCTTATATTGGCTCACGACATTTGAGTGCATTACTGAAGTTACAAACTTTACCTTTGCATCTTTTGGGGGCTCTCACTTATAGGTAAGTCATTCACTCTTATGACCTGCTAGTCAGTATTGTGGTACATTCAGTATTGGCCACAACTTAGTTCATTCATTTTGCAGGTTACCACTAAGGATAGTGTTTGACTCTTTTACCACAAGGGATCTATCCCTATCAATCAATGGCGAGTCACTTACCCAATACACCTCAACTTGATTAATTTGTCACCTTATCAGGCCATTTCATTCCCACCATCTATCAGTCCCAACCCTGACTCTTCATTTAAATATCTGAACAGCATCCTTGTTGTTGGCAATTACTAATGCACGGCACATTATCTATAGATCAATGTGAGCATTCCTTCTCACGGGATTTGTGCGATAACGTTTGGAATGTGCACGAGGCACCATCAGATATGTAACACTGGACATTGTGTTATGACAGCAGTATCAGTTTTTAATGATTTATTGCTAAGAATACTTTCTCTGTTTCCCCTCATTTGTCTCGTGCATTTGTTTTTATTTTATGTATCTAATGAAATATGTCAGCAGGATATGTAGTCAAAGATTTTTAAGCTTGTGATTTATATAAAAATCAAACAAAACAGAACAAGTAACAAATGTTTATTTTACACCAAACTGGGGATGGACAAAGTCTGAATGAGAGAATAAAAATGAAAAAAAATGTGTTAGGGTTTTCTTTAATGAATGATTTGCAACATAATTTGTCCTTGGCTGCTGCTGCCTTCGGTATTGCTAGCTGTCTCAAAAGAGGATCAATTTATACTATGATGGCTCTTTTTTCTGTTGTGATTGTACCGTTGGTACTATGCAGTAGGCATATGGATTTCGGGGTCCATTTTGACAGAACTGTAGGATCTATGTTCCCCTTTTCTCCTTTACTTTATAAGCCAGGTGGAATTTCTTTGAATTTGGTCCTAACACATCCAGAAATGGTATGATTTCCAAATGCATCAACCCAGTTCTTAATATGCTTAGTATACTTGCCCATGTAGGTGAGCATTCTTTTGTCTTTTTAGGTGTTTCAGCAATTCCTTTTGGCAGATGTGGTCTGGGACACTCATTCCGTAGTTTTTCTGGCTTATTTGGCCAGTCATGTTCTCAAACTCCTCATCAGGTACGCCGCTATTTTTGTTTGTGGCTCACATTCTGATGGCCAGGGATGAATCAGAGTGTCTGCGTCAAAGTTGTCTCCATTCTCGTTCTGATTTTACTTGGTCTTTCTTTTCTTGAGAGCTCTTTTGTCTTTATCTTCACAGGAAGATGACAGTGTTTTCACCTCCTCTTCACCAGACTGCTCCTGCCAGCTGTCATTTTCCTAGGCTAAACTGGGTGAGGATATTTTCTACCATTTGCTTTCTTTTATCCTCGATCTCAGTGCTTTTCTATTGCCACTTTTCTCCTTCTGTGGTGTACCCCGAGGTGTATGGCTATCATGTGTCCAATGGGCTTTCTTTCTTCACCCTTTTTCTCTTTGATGCTCACCTGTACTTCTGATCTTGTGCATGCCTTGGGAGAACTATGTCTCAAACTAGCACCTAACGCCTGCTGGATGGTCTGCCCCATATTGGGCTGCAGCCTTTTATGGTGTACATGTGGTCCTACCAGTTCACTGCAGCTGTAAGCAGTGGTTGTGCAGAATCAACCTACACCCATTAAAGGTGCTGCCAGCAACAACCAGAGTCTTGAAACACCTGTAGCACTGGAGCACTCTATTTGAAGAGTCATAAAAAATGCGAGAGCGGTTTAGAGAGGCAGCTTAATTTTTTGTGACATTGTCTTTTTAGAGTTGTCATTTTTGTTATTTTACATTTTCCTCACCCACCAGTTGGACATTTCAACAGCAATGACAGTGCCATCGGCATCCTCAATCCATCCCCACCACAGGAATAACAACCCCTGTAGACAGTTGAAGATATTTTAAGGTCGAAGAACAGTGCTGTAAAAGGGAGGCAGAGGATGTTCAGTGCAGATTGTGCATGAATACTCTGAGACGAGGACCATCAACTGAGACATTGCAAAGCCTTGGAATATCTGTGATGATCAATCATGTAGTGAGAGTGTATTGGGATGATGTGGGCAACACCAGTCATAAATCACATTAACACCACAAAACTAAATGCATGGGGTCATGCATTACATGCATGGAAATTAACACCACATCCAGCACCTGATTCCACTTTTGCAACGCCACTAACACTAAATGAACCCTTGTGAACTCCACATGTTCATATTTTACCTGCTCCAAATGTCTAAATTATGAGAGTCATGTGTGATCTATGCCACGCAGCTGTTGGGAGGTGCCGCAACTAAGTATAAGTTAATAATGGAATACCAGATTAATTGTCATCCTTAGTTTTTTCCCACCTTCTTTAGAAAAACAAAAAACATTGTGGATGTAGAATAAACACTTATGGCATTAGACATAACATTATTTATAAGTTTGCTTATTAATAACAGTGAAGGCTATCATTGCAGAGGTCACACAGTGCACATGCCAACTCTGTTGCTAATATAAACATCTGTGATCTTTTGGATAAGCAGATACTAAGTTTCAGTAAACATTTACAGCTTTATTTGCAGTAGAAACTGTGAGAGTGCATGTGTTGTGTTATTTACAGCTTGCTCTATGAAAAACTATTGTTTACCCTCTTCCAGATTTCTATTTGCAGATTCAAGAAGATCTACATTTTTAACTCTTTCTTCTTTTCTACACATATCCCTTTTCAATAACAATGAAGAACATGTAAAGGAATCAATTTACCTATGGGTTTGGGGAATTAGTGTCTTCAAGTATAAGTGTGTAATATATTGCACATCTGTGTTGCAGAAAATTATTATTTAACAATAAGCCCTGAGGGGGGAGGGCTTTACCATGTCAGGTAATGCCCCAGGGCCCATAGTTACAGGTCCAACCGAAGCGAGGGCCTTAACAAATACCATGGGGCATTACCTGATGTGGTAATGCCCCCTTGGCTCTGGGCCTATTGCTATTAGGACTCTGGCCCATTAGACCGGGGTACTAATAGTGTCTTTATTCAGTTGCAAGAGACACCATAAATTCACAACTGAAAAGATTTCTGCCATGAAATGGGATGCAAAGTCTGTTCACCCTTTCGATGGCCGCCATTTAAAACAGGAGGAGGTCATGTGCATTTCTGTGATAAGGTTTTGAGCAGGGCCCTTCAAACTACCTGTCGCAAAGTTTGGGGACCTCAACATTAATTGAACATCTTGTCTGCTTACATTAGGATAAAGTGAAGAATTGTATAGGAAGGTTCATGTGCAGTATTTATCATCTGTGCCATAGAGTTCCAATACGATTACTAGTTATTTTCCACCAACTAACACCCAACCTCCATCCTGCCTGCACCTGATCTTTCAGACTTTGTGGTGATGTGCAAAACTTGTCACATTAAAATTTAAGTAGAAAAACTTTAAATACAGGGACGTTAAGGTGAGCAATACATTGTAAAAAAAACTTTGAAATTCAAGGAAAAAACTTTAGTTGCAGGGTTGTTAAGGTGAGAACTTAATGCAACAAAACCCCTGAAATTCAGCTAAAGCCACCTTAACTTCACGCTCCATGTTGCACATCCTATGACCACAATGATGACATCACATATCACATCACTATTTACATGCTGTATGATAACTCTGATGACATTACAAATCCCATCACTGGTGATCACACTAATTACATTGTACACAATTGATTAAATCAATAATGGAATTAAGCATAATACAATTCATAAATTAGCTCATGAGAACTTTGATTACCTTATTAACAATTTAGGCTGTGGACTTGGCCATGACAAAGGCTGGGGTCACTGACCAAGAGCAAAGGCCATAGCTAGTCGTTGGTTAGTGTTCAAAAATACCAATGTGCATGGTTAAAATCCATGCCTAGTGGCCCATCACTGTTTTAAAATATACAGTGGACAATGTTGAAAGTGGTAGTCAGTGGCCATGGCTGAAGGCCATAACTAGTTCCCATTTATATGCTAGAATATGCAGTGGGCAAAACCAAAGGCTGTGGCCACTGCCAGTATTGTGTTGAAGACCATGGCTAGTGGCTGGTTAGTGTATATTATAAACAATTGGCATGCCGAAGGCCATAGCTAGTGGCTGGTTAGTGTTGTATAATACACTGTGGGTACATCTGAAGTCCATGGTTTATTGCATTTTATTATTTTAAAGTATACAGTGGACATGGCCAAAAGATGTACAAACTGCTCATGGTCAAAGGCTACGACTAGTGAGGTCCAGTTATATGTTAGATTATATGGTAGGCAGGGCCAAGATTGTGCCACTGGCCAGTATTGTGCTATAGTCCATGGCTAGTGCTGTTCAGTGTATATATCATACAGTGGACACAACTGAAAGCTGTAGCCACTGGTGAATGCCAAGGTCTATGGATGGTGGTCTGTTAGTGTTTAAAAATCTACATTGCACATGGGTGAAGACTGTGGCTAGTGTCCATGACTGAAGGCCATGATTAGTACTCATTAATGTATTAAAATATATTTGGCCATGCGTATTGACAATGGTTGAAGGCCATCCTTAATGTCAGTTACTCTTGTGATATAATTAGTGATGTCATACGTGATGTGATCTGTGATGTCTTCATGGTGGTGATAGGCTGCACAACAGGGGGTGTGAATTTAAGGTGGCTTATAGATTAATATATAGGAAAATTGGCCACTCTCAAGTTTTTACATATCTTTGGAGGAGTGTGAAACCAAAATCTAGATATGTTGTGAAGCATTTTTTGCAAAAGAAAAAAGTAGAAGTAATAATTAAAAAAGATTTTCATATGAAAAGAACATTTTAAATTTTTATTGAATAAACTTAAGAAATTATTTAAGGTGACTATACCATTCCATAGGAATATCGAAACAATCACTGACCTTCACCATCCCAAACCTTTTTATTTACAGCTTTTTTCCAAGATGCCATCAAGCAAGCAAAGACAACGTGCCTGAAGGAGGAATCATACGCAGGGAAGTAAACATTTACAATATAATATTTTTAAAATGTGTGCTCTGAAATCTGTACATACAAATTCTGTAGATAATACAACAATACCTGATATCGATAATACTTTTGAAAATGTGCAATTGCAAATAGGAGATGTGCCAATTGAACAAACTAATGGAACCCAGAATGTTTTAGTGAAAGTAATAAACAAAAAATATATAAAATATGTTAGAAGTGAGTAAAAAAACAATGATTTTCAGAATAACAGATAGCACATCGACTATCAATTTGAAACAGAAGATTAAAGATAAACATATGAAAATGTACCACTCTCCAGTTTTTACAAATCTTTGGAGAAGTGTGAAATCAAAATATACATATGTTGTAAAGTAGTGTTTGCAAAAGAAAAAAATAGAAGTAATAATTAAAAAACCTTTCATATGAAAAGAAAATTGCTCATTTTTGTATTGAATAATCTTAAGAAATTACTTAAGGTGAATACACCATTCCATAGAAATATAGAAACAGTTTATGTACTTACACATGACAACTTTTGTGACGTGTTTGGCAGAGAGTGGAAACAAGTTTCTCATACAGAAAGATTTTTTAATGAAGAGAGTTACATTCTAGCAAAGAATGTGCCTCTTGCTATTGATGAGAGTGGGCGTAGCTATGAGGTACAAAACAGTGTGGTTTCTCAAAAAGAAGAAATGCTAATGTCTGATAACACAGAAATTGAAAGTTTAGGTCAGTCTAGAATAAAACCTGAAAAGCAAACTGAGGTATGGACGTGCAATTTCTTGTGCAATATTGATAGATTTTTTTGTAAAGTCTTAGAGATTTTTACAAATGTGCACACAAATAATAATGTTCAAAGACAGCTCAAAATGCTACAGAGAATAGATGACTGTGAAGTTCATGAAAGAACAGGACTTCTGGGTCACTCTTTAGCTTGTTTTGATACAACTAGATATCAGTAAGTTTGATCACTAACGGATGCTGGCTGCACATCATACTAAAATGAGATACCTTCTAGTTAAACTATATGAGTGCAAAACACCACGTATGTCTCTTGCACTTTTAAATAAAACACCTTTGACAGGAACTGTAGAAGGTTTAGTTTCTACATTGCAAATGATAAATATAATGCATTTAAAGGATTATATGTATGTAGATGAAACACTTACAGGAAATGGAAATGATGATCCTATGCGTGTAAGGCATTTGATTTTTCAACAGTATAAAAAGGTATTTGAGTGGTCTTCTACTGAAAGACCTGACATTATTTTCATATCTTGTCGACACACATTTTAGAAATCTAAAGTGCATCTAGTGTACATTGAGGAGAACCTTAAACAGAGTGTAGAAGATGTTTGGAAAGAACTTTATCTGTATTTGTTTGTAGAAGAATGATTTGACACAAGTGAGGCACTTTATGTTTGCAGACGTTCCGTTGGGTTTTATAATCTAACAATTATTCCTGCAAGAAGTGTCTTGAACGACATGGTAGTGCCTGATATCCCTGTTGTGCTTCAAAAATTTAACATGTTTGAAGTGATTGCATTGCAAACTGTTCATTCTGTTCAAGTTATTTTAGATTGCAAACAAAAATGTGAAACTTGGCTAAAAAGCATTAGTGCAAGGTCTGAGAGGCAACGTTGTGAATTTACCTCGCAATTCGGAAGAAAATATCAATACTCTAGGAGTGAAGTGTGACATTGCAGATTCTTTGTTTTAGTAAATGGCATTGCCTGAAAAGATAAGAACATTTGGTAATGACATATAGATATTGGAAAGGTGAAAAAACACATTGGTGTTTCTATTGGAGCACAAAGGCAATGTGACTGTACCAGCCTTGCCTATACTTGATGTTGAGTTTACAATCAAAATCAGTGAAGGTCAGTTCCAAAGTTTATCCGTAGCAGAATGGAATACTGTGCATGACAACTACATTATTCATCCTCCACTCATGTGAAGTCATGGGCGACAGTTTAGAATTGTATCAAATGAAAGCAACGGAAGGTGCAAAAATCAGTGTCTTGTAAATGACGTTAGAAGCCTGCTGTATCCCTATTTTTGCTCCTACTGGTGCAGGAGGCAGATCAGATGATCAGAAGGTTCCAATTTCTTTTTCAGCATATTCCGCACCAATGTTTAATTTATTTTTCACTTGTTGTATGAAAGTGCATTTTCAGCATTATGTTATGCTGTTGATCATACAATTCAGACCGGAACCAGAATTAAAAATATGTCTGCATGTGAGATGCTGCAACAGGTGAAAGAAAAAATTTAGTTTTAGGGGTTAAACCTGCCAATATTCTTACTACAAGGAGAGGAACCAAGTAATATTTGTATATAAGACACTCCGAGGTTAGATGCATGATCAGAAACTTGGGCTCTCCAACATGGTTTGTGACTTTAAGTTGTGCTGATTATGGTTGGGATGATGTTGCAGAGTGGATTTGTGAAAGTAATCAATAGAAAGAAGACATAGAAAACATGAAACTAGGAGATTTGTATACCATGGGCCCCGTAAGTGTATTGTGGTTCTTTCATCACAGATGTTAGCCATGTTACATTTTATATGTAATAAAGAAAATGGTCCAGTAGGCACCTAGGATAATGTATTTTGGAGGCAAGAGTACCAGGTATGTGGGGCACCACATATACTTATGCTGTTGTGGATTAAAGATGCTCCTCAGTTTGGGAAAGAAAGTGATGACTCTGTGATGGAGTTCATAGAAAGTATGTTACTTGTCCCATTCTTGTGAATGCTGATATATGGAACAAGGTGGAACGATTTGGCTTTTCAAGGCCTGAAACACCAGTTGGTCATGTGAATAGTTTGTTGTCATCTGTTCAACACCATGTTACTGGTAAGTCATCAAGAAATACCTATTTTTTTAAAAATAAATAAGGAATTCCAATTCATTAATGATTACAATTCTGTCATTGCTGAGCTTTGGAATGCACATACCGATGTATGGTATATTTCTGATAATACAACAGCTATTGCTCGTTCTGTTACAGCATACATGACTAAAGCTAAAAAGAGCTTTGCAGATGAGGTCTGAGCAGATTTGTCAGCAGATAAAGGTCTTAGGCCGAAACGTCTAAACTTCTGTCTGAATATGCTCTCACGTAGAGAGTGTGATAGCTAACTAGTTTGCCTCTGTATGAACATAGCAATAATGTACTTTGGTTAAGTCTTGGCGCAGCTAGTACTCGCAATCGGGTACTGAAGACTCTGAGTGAAATTCAGCAGTTAACAAAACAGTACCTGACAGTACAGAGATTCTGAAAACCAAATTGATTAATATCTATTATACAAATAGATCTGTAGGTGGCTTTAGCTACATTTCAGGGTTTCGTTGTTTTAAGGTGAGAACTTAACTAAAGTTTTTTTTCCTGAATATATATCTCAGTGAAGAAATGTTCTTAAAGGGAGGTTATGGTTAAGTTGCACAAATAAAAAACTATGAAATTCAGTGAAAAATAAAATAGAAAAACCCAAGAAAAACGGCAGTTATGGTTTGCTATGCAACCCTAACTAGTACCACTGCCATGCACTGCTAACCCTAACACCCAGACCATCAAAGATGGCATCACAAATAGCGTATTTCTAGGGTTTTTCAATTTTACTTTGTAACCATAGCGTCCCTTTAACAACTGTTTTCCACTCAATGTCATAGATTTTTACTAGTGCAACTTAACCATAACATCCTTAACAAAACCTTTTCACTGAATTTGAATGATTTATATAAGTCAAATTGTTACTTGATGTTACAGCACTGTTTATACATTATTAATAATTCCTCTTTTAACATAAATGAAAGAACTATAAACCACCTTTACATTAAAAAATTCTATGCAGCACTTCCAAAGTCTGCAGTCTGTATCGTGCATCCGTGAACGTACCTGGAAGCAGGTTGCATCAACCCAACCCATAAACACAGGGGACAACACAATTTTCATCTTTCCTTTTAAAAGAAACAATATACACACATCAAAATTAGAAACAATACAACCCAAATGTACATTCATACAAAATACTGTGTTTCTAAATATGAAACATATTTTTTTACATATTACTCAAGATTATGGATTTCACAAAACACTAAACCTAACTGTACACCTTATGTAAACAATGCACTTCACCACCTCCTGTGACAGACCTTATGAACTTAGCAAGTAAACATTACCTTCCATTTTATTCTAAATGTTTCCCATAGGAAATAAATGCATTAATAATAATATTTTAATAACTGAACATTTTCAGCAATCAACAATGCATTAATGGTAAATACAGACATTTATATTTAGCCATTTTTTTACAGCTTTTACACTTCCCACTCATAGTACACTATCATTAAAAAATCACTCACCCCCTGTTTCTGCAATCATGTAGTCTGCAGACAGTAAAACAAGAAATGAAACACATCCTACCATGTGCTCCTGTACACTTCAACTCCTCCTCCACAACCAGGAAACCTGATTGGTTAATCCCCGACATCTACGGATGTTTGTGACTGTCCACAGTCTCCACAGTCCTCTTTCATGTAGGGCATCATTAAAGGACCCATATGGCATGTCTGTGTTCATGGACTATTCAGATGCTGCGGATATCCTCACAGAGGATAGCCATTCTACCCTTTTTACTTTTATCTATGTAGCACTCCCTCATTGGCTACTTTTGAACAGTCACACGTCCATCCATAATCACATCCAAAAAATCTACATGTAACCCTGTCACCTTAATTCAACAGTTCAGATGGACCTTTCAAATCCGACATGCATCCTCTCATTCAGAGCCACCTCTATAAAAAATCTACTGTGCAAACGGTTCCAGATTTCTATTTGCAGATTCAACAATATCTACTTCTAAGAAGACATAGTAAAGTTGTGCTTGTATTTTCAAAAGTTATTTTGGTCACCACATTTGTATATAGGTGTCAGCACCTCCATAAGGTATGCTGCTTTTTAACCGCTGCTATGAGATCCCATATATTGGCAACATTGTCCACCTACAATAAAAGTGTTCAGAAAGTGCATTCTTCATAACTTTACAGAATTAGAAAAATGGTACTGCTACTTATACACCTATGCATTGTCAGTCTTTTACTCAAAGGGTATTACTCAAAGGGTATTAAAAAAAACACCCGTGAAGCCCCGTTAAGTCCCGCTTTGCCGCGGACTACTCTGGAGTTCCTGTGCTTCTTTGTGGATTCAGCGTTTTAACAGACTTATATCCGCACTTCAACTACCAGCAGGCATCCTGCTTTGGGAGGGGCTATATATACGTGACTGCGCGCGCACCGCGCGCGTGCACCCGTGAAGCCCTGTTAAGTCCTGCTTTGCCGTGGGTTACTCTGGAGTTCCTGTGCTTCTTTGTGGATTCAGCGTTTTAACAGACTTATATCCGCACTTCAACTACCAGCAGGTGAAGATTTGTCCAAGGAACCCATAGTTAATCATCTACTTGCATATATATGCTGATATATTCCAGTGAAGCCCCGTTAAGTCCCGCTTTTCATCGCCGTGAGTGGTGAGGGTCTTAGTCTGTGGGCTCATCAGTTATAATAATCCTTAATCCACATTCTGCATAGCATTTTGCCTGTGAGCTCATTAACTCTCTTTTCAATATGAAACAAGGCATTACCTCTTTAAAATCGGGGATGCCCACTGTAACTGCTTTACATTGCATTAATGGTGGGAGCTTTCCTTCTAATTCACCATCCTCTCCAACCAAAAAATCTTGACTAAGCTCTACACCTCGCATAAGCATCATGGAATCTAAAACAAAAAGTAAAGCTGAGCTATTATTAGGGATGGACATTCGCCCTTTCTGTCGTGAATCAAGTCGTGTGGACTCTTCGGATTTCAATAAAGGAATCACCTCAGCAGCAGCACCTGGTCGAGCGGACAAAAAATCTGCTGTTTCAAAAAAGGACGTATCTCACGGACAATCTACCAGGATCGATGCAGCGGAGGATGTAATAGCTGGTGAGATATCAAAGTCTGTGCCGTCGACCGTCTCTACGGTCACTTTTGCAAAGGAAAATCTGTCTCTTGCAGACAGTGTTATGCTCAAAAATGTGTTAACTGGTGCAATTGTGCCATCTGTCAAAGCATTTTACAGCTCTGCTTTGTCTGTAAATGACACTTCTAGTTCCAATCTGTCAACCATATCAAACGCTGGAGATATGGCTGTAATTGATCTTGATACAAATGCTTCTGCTTTTTCAGCACACACCTTTTCTGAAAATCTATCTAGGTCTCCAATTTTATTCACTAACATCAGTGCTGCCAATTTGTCATTTATTGCTCCAACACCACGAAAAATGGGTGACAAAGGTACTCCTGATGTTGGATTGGTTGAAACTCAAAGCGTAAACATTGGTATTGCTCTGACTTCCATGAATACTGCTATTCTTGCTTTGGCAAAACTGTTTGAAGTTTTAGCTAACAAGGCTGATGTCCATTCTAATCAGCTTAATCAGCTACTATTTGAGCAACTCATGATCTCCAATAAGCTCGAAAGTCTGAGACAACCTGCTACCTTACCTATTATTAGAGGGTCAGTAGTTTCCCAGACTTCTTTCCAATCTGACGTTCCTGTACTTCGTTATCAGACCATTCCTTGCAAAGCAAATCCTATAATTGATCTGATGAATGTTGTGGATGAAACATCAGTTGACCAGCAAAAAAAACCAAATTACTCACTTTTTGGTGTTAATACAAACCCTTTTGATGTAGTGAAGTCGGGGTCTAAAAAGGGTGTCCTTTCAAAAAATCAAAAAATCAAAAAACATCAAATCTGTGGCCAAACGTACAACTCAAACTAAATCATTTGTCAAGAACCTTTCAACTTCATTTACAACTACTGCAATCGCTTCCAAAGCTATAGCAAAAAAATATTTTCAACAATCGCAGGCAAAGAAGGCAAAGTTATTGCCAGTTCCGGCTGCCTCTGCGATGGCTTATAGTCCTTTAAATGATCTGTTAAGTGCTGCTGCTGACATGTCTCAAAACACTTCTAAAAGACAAACATCCAATGGCTTTTGTTTTAAACCTCTTTTGGCCACGGGAGTTTCGAACAATGAAAAGCGTTGTAAAGAAATAAGGCAAGCAGTCGATGAATACATGTCCTCCAAATCTGTTGCCAAGAACTTGACTTTTGCGCAGTGTGAAATGGTTAATATGCATGAGCCTTCTGCACAGAAAGCGCAAATAACATGTTCACGAGTGTCTGACAAGGCCAACTCAGCACAAATCGTGGTCCAGGCGCCATTTCAGAATAAGAAAAATGTTCCTGCCTCTGATTTTGTTGCTTCTAGTGACATGGAAAGATTGATTCAATCTGCACTGACCACATTATTTGAGGCTTCTGCCTCTTCCCAATCTAAAGTTCATAGTGTAAACCAGCCAATGCCCAATGCTACGCCCATTCCAGCTAATCAAAAACCTGTGACTGCATGTCTTAAGCGCCCAGCGGTTCATTCACTGACACTCAGTTGCAAGCCCTTGCCAGCTAAACAATATAATCTTAATCGTGCCTCTGTGTTGTCAATATTTAGTGAAATTCCTGAGCTCGATGACATTGGCACCATCGACGTTGAGCTAGTGGAGTGCATTGATCATTCCAAACGGTCCTCTGTAAATCTCTGGATCAATTTGAGGGTCGTAGTTAATGCAATCTGGGCTGTGAAGTCTCAACTTCTTGATCTTGACTTTATCCTTTTGCCAACTTCTGATTCCCCAGATTGCTTATTAACACGACAACAAGATACACATTCAAAGCAAAATACAAATAAAACCCAAGGTTTTTCCTCCCATACATGTAATTGTGACCCTAAAAGTAACCAATGTTAGCATTCTAAATCTTTAGAACCTGCTCTATCTTTGATCAGTTGGAAATCTAGGGGCATAGGCATTTATTGAATAATCGGACTTTGCAGTTGTTGGACCATGTTGTAATTTTGTTACAAGAATCTTGGTTTACTAGCGTTCCATCATGGAATAATTATGATGTCCTTTTGATATCTGCAGTCAAAGGTTGCCTAGGGCTTCCGACCTCTGGTTTGTTAACCGCTGTCAAGCAGTCTTCCACCTTAAAAGTCGAACCTTGGTTCTCTCCAAATGCATTTTTACAAATGACTAGAATTGTTGGAAAAAACTTTTCATTCGCTGCAATTAATGTTTACTGGAATCCCTTGGGTATTTCTGATGACTGGTTTCTCGAATCTGTGAACAAAGCTATTGATATTGTCACTCTTGATGGGTAAACAAATCACATCATTTTAGCTGGCTATTTAAACCTTCACTGCTTGGGCCCGAATTGCAAATCTGAAACACAGCGGCTTGTTAAGTGGACAAGTTTCATTGAATCCCGAAATCTGTTTATGTTAAATGGTGCATTCGCTCGGGACATTCCACCCAGACCTACTTGGCACTGTGCTTGTAGCCAGGGAATTATTGACTTCATCTATGTTAATGCACACATGTTAAACAATATAACATCATTTCAAATAATTGACACAGAACTGATTGATCACAATGTCTTACAAACAAATTGGCGCTCAAATTCTATCACAGCACAACCGAAATCCACTTATCTTATGGGCTCCTACAAGGTAAATTCAGCCAGAAATCGATTAACGTGGACTGAGGCATCCTTGGAAGCCTTCAGGTCATGTTATGACACTCAGTTGAAGGGCAAAGCTGTGTGTAAATTTCCCTTAGATGTAGTGTATTATGATTTAATGCAGCTATTTCAACCAGGTTCAATCATACAGAAACAAAAACAAACACCGCATCTGCACATTTTCGACCATGAAATTAGAATTAGGAAATCCATGGTTTGGGCAGAAAAGAGGGAAGCTCTTAAGCTCCCCGTAGACACACGATTAGCGGCCCTAACCCTTATTAAAACCAGGTATAGGAATTGGGTAAGAGGCATGAAGGCTAAACTTTATCAAACTGATGGAAGCAATATGTTGAAACTATTGGCAGCTAAAAACTCTGCTCAGTCATGGAACATCATAAATCAAGCAACGGCAGGTCACCAGGTTGCTGTCCAAACTAATGATGTGACTGAGGAGATGTGGATTCATTACTATTCTGAATTATTTGCTGCCCCTCCGGCACATCCAAGCATATCTATGCCGGAATGTCAGCCTCCTTTCCACTTATGTTTTGATAAAGACAACATTATGTACTTCATCAAACAAGCAAGCCACTCTAGAGCACCTGGCCCGGATGGCCTGTCGAATGCACAAATGAAGCAATTCCCGGACATCTGGGCAGATATATTATATCTTATATTTGAGTCCATTAATGTTTCTCAGAAAATCCCAATGTCCTGGAAACAGTCCATCGTAATCCCCATCTATAAGAAGGGTGATCGGGCTAATCCAGCTAGCTATAGGCCCATTTCGTTGCTTGATGTGCCTGGGAAGATCTTTTGTCGCCTAATTCTGAGAGAGTTGAATACTTGGACTAAAAACTATTCTAAGAGAGATCCTCTTCAATCAGGATTCGTTAGTGGCCTTGGCACTCTTCCTAACATCATCACTATTAATATGCTTAAATCACAATATGCGTGTCGGAAACAATCTTTATACTTTGCTTTTATTGATTTTCGCTCAGCATTTGACTCCATAAATCGTGATCTCTTATTTTACAAGTTAAAATCTCTTGGCTGTCCATCATCTCTCTTGGCTTTAGTTATTCAGCTACACACGGAGACCTCCATGCGAGTTAGGCTATCTTTTGACGGTCTTCTGTCTTCCTCCTTTCCCACTTTTTTGGGACTTAAACAGGGTTGCATTCTAGCATCATTACTGTTTAATTTGTTTATTTTTGACATGGGTCTCTCTTTTCTTGGAATCATGTCGGATGCTCCTGAATTGGGTGGTCAGCGCATACCTTGGCTACTCTACGCTGACGACTTAGTCTTAATATCTCAAACTCCCAGGGGAATCCAGAATTTGCTATCAGCCCTCTCTTATTATGTTGAGACGAATCAATTTATAGTAAATCTGAACAAATCTCATATTCTAGTTTGCACACCTCAAGGGAAATCCAAAAATGATAATGGAATTTGGCGCATGCGACAGGAACCCATGGATATAGTTCTGGAATACAAATACTTGGGTCTTTACATAAAAAATAGTGTTGGCGATAGCAAATACTTGATTACCCTACAGTCCAAACTTCTCACTTTGATCTCACAAGCCAAAATACTTCTCTATAAGTACTGGAAATTTTCTTTAAAGCATCTCTTAATGTTCTATGAGCAAAAAGTCATTCCTGTTCTTCTTTATGGTGTTGAATCAAAGTTGTATTCAAATGATGAAACATGGAATAAATTGGAGGCGGCTTTTGGAAAAGGGTTTTACATTTACCGAATTGCTCACCCATGCCTATATTACGTTTTGAATCGGGTCTGATTTCACTAATTAGTAGGGTCAAATGGAGAATGTTCTCCTTCTTTCGTAAATGTCTGCTTGGCGTGGCTAACAATAATAATAATAATAATAATTTGGCACTTATATAGCGCTACGAACCCTCAGGTATCTGAGCGCTGCTTATTATTACCCACGGTGAAAGGCTGAGGTTGGCCTTGCCGGAATTCAAACCTGCGTTAGCAGGCTCTGCACGGATGTCAAAGCGAGCGCTCTACTCGCTGTGCCACGTGACCGGCTAACAATAATATACTGAGTACGGTTGCCCGCTACTTGTCCTCTTCTACTCTCGCTTTTCCTTTAAAATGGCGAAATCTAGTACTGGATACTTTGGTAGCAGCCGATATACCATTACAGCTCCTAATTGAAAATCCAGCCTGTGACAAAACAAAGTATTATTTATGGGATTGGATTCAAAATTATGATCTCTGTACCAAATATAAAGACTTCAATAATAATCATTTTGGAATTAAGCGCCTCCGTCAAGTGGCAGGTTATCTTTTGAAATGCCCCTCCGTGAATGTACGGAATACATTTCTGCGCTTGAGACTTAACTTATGGACGACTAGGGAAGTGTTGGTGAGGCATAAGATCATTTCTGCTGATTTAAATTTTTGACGGTTTTGTGAATCGCATGAGGAACTGGATGAAAATGAGATATGGAGCATTTTAGTTAATAGCGCAAGATTTACGGTCATAAAGGCCTTGGTGCACTTTTTGGAAGTCATTTTACCTGGTGAAATGTATGTACAAACTTTATTTGAACTATGAATATCATTTGTATATACTCAAAGTTTTGTTTGTGCACTCGAGAAAACAATTGAAATGAGTGTCACTTAGCAATATTTTACAATATTTTACAATATTTTACAAATCTTTCTCAAGTGCATTTTCCTTATTTGTACCAAAAGGAACCATTTTTTTTTACACTTTGAATAAAAAGCTGCTAACTGCATACATTTTTAAAACAACAGCATTTTCCCTTACAAACAAATGTGTAATGGTTTCCAAGCTTTGTTATCAATTCTCTTATAGTGTCAGCATTCGCACCAGCTCAAATTAACTGACAATTAATACCACCATACAAGTGTTCAGCAAATGCATTTTCTTTCCTTTATAAAAATATAAAAATGTTGGTGTTGCTGATACACTGTATGTTTTTTACTGAAATATAGTTGCAAATAAGCATTACTAAAACCCACCAACATTCCCTATTAATAAATGTACAATGTTTTAAAGCCAGTGCTATCACATTCCACATAATACCACAATATTACGCTGCATTACAAAAATGATCACTTAAAACAGTTGCTGGAATATTTTCCATGTGCATGTTCTGTACTTCAAAAACACAGGGAGATAGTAGAACTCCTAATGCACCCATTCATTCTTTGCCTTTCAATACATTGCTACAAAAAAGACCAATCGTAAAGAAAACACTTTTCCTTACATGTGAAGGACTAGTGTTTTCCAACCAGCGCTAGTGACTACATAGTCGAGTACGCCACACATAACAGAATTGTATTTAATCCTTTATCCAAATGTTCCTACCACAATAAATGCCATGCTATTCTACAGACTACTTGAACATTACCACATATACCAACTATTTCACTTTTACAGAAAAAAGGAAGATTGACAAAAACAGCTACCGAAACAAAGAAGAATCTTCCTGTGCTGCAAAATAAGTATAGCAATATATGTCTCTCCATTGAAATAACATAATTCGACTATGTATTAGCCTAAACCATAAGTACCTACTCAACAGTATTGTATTATACTATTACTCATCCATTGCAGCAGTCACACTATTTCTAATCCCATCTCAACATTGCTCATTATTCAAGAGACCACCAATCACTTATTGCCTAACAACACTACATGCTCTCATAAACCTTCTATACCATAATTTCATTTCTTTATTCTTGCATACACCTATACTCATCAACTCCTGAAGTCGAACCCAAAAATGTTCACACGCATTGCCTTCCAAACTATTAACACATGTTACCACACATTCACACTCTTCCTCACCACTTTAAAATGACACCCACCAACTCTCATACCTGTACAGTAAACCACACCATTGCAGCAACCACTGTTTTCCTCATCACAGCATAATATTCATACTTATTCAATAACACCACCACACCCGTACTCACAAACACGAGTACTGTGTAACACATATTACTATAAACTCTTTATCACCCATTCCCCATCACATACACATAGTTATTCCCCACAACTCCTCTCGATTTCAATCTTATATTTACCCAAACCCACCACACCTATACAACCTCTCACTCTTAAAACTTTTCCAACCACACCTATCACCCCACTACACAATCACCCATCATCTGTATACAATAACACATGCATAAACATTCCACAACTTTCAAACACACACTTACATTTTTTTACAACAGACACAACAGATTCCCTTCCAAAAAGCAACTCCATAGAAAACAAAGAAAATATAGAGCAGGTACAAATAGACACAAGGCAAATAGTCACCTGACACTAAAACAATGCATAGAAAACAATCAAACAGAAGAGCTAGTAACCTCACTCAACCAAACTAAACCAATCCGCACTATAAAAAAAGTAAGCTCCCTCTTTCAAAAAATAAGAATAAAAATGTTTTAGGAAGGATACTACACCTGAAGATATACCTCAGACTATGGGCCTCATTACACGTTGTGCGGTAAAAATGCACAATTACCGGCATGGCGCTCTTAACATGTCCGCACTCGCAAGATGGCGCTAATAGCGCACCATTACGAGTACGCGGACACGAGCATAGCGCGAAGCCGGTAATGATCCAACCGCCATGCCGCTAAAGACCCCAAAAAGTCACTTTCCGCCCTCGACGAAAGTGCAGATAGCGCCACAGCCCTCACGCTGCATGCAAATAGCGGTCACCGCTATTAGCGGTGACCGTTAAATTGCGGCACCGGAAATAGCGTCATCGCACAGGAACGGGAAAGAGCACGGCGGCCATCTTTAAAAACACAATCCATTGCCATCCTCTGCCCCCTGGACCTGTTTGTGGTACTTTGCTGTCTGAGATTCACTGGAATACCCTTACCATGCCCGAGGCACTGAAAAAAACAACTGACCGCCAGCAGAAAGAAATGTTTTCTAATGAGGAGTTACTCATGCTGACCCAAACCTTAGCAGACAATGCTGCAGTGGTCTTCGCTAACGACATGCAGCGGGAGACCCTCCTTAAGAAAAAGGCTATCTGGGCCGAAGTGGCAATGAAAGTAAGTGCCGTGGGCACCTGCACCCGCAATGTACGTGAGTGCAGGAAAAGATGGGATGACCTGAGACTCCGGGTCAGAATGATCCTGGCAGAGAATCATAACACTGCCACCGCTGGCGGATCTGGGTCGCCAATCAAGCTAAAGGAATGGGAGGAGACATGCGCCAACCTGATCGGAGTCGAATGTATTGAGGGAGTCGGGAGGATGGGGCATGGCGTGGCAGACACGTCGGTTTGAGGTAAGTATACTGATGAAAGCATGCAATGTGTATCTACAGGTCCCCACAAATGTCAGCCCAGGCTCACCTCATGGATGGCCATACATCCACACATGCATCCCACCCTGCCCATGTCAGTGCCAGACCCAAACACACACACATGCACACATCAACAGAGCCAAGTGCCACACACAACACTGCATGGATGAGCCACTGAACTGGCACATCACCTGCAACCTTCACAATGAATTGCAAATGCCCACAACTGCATTGATGATGTATCCTGCATTAAGTACATCAAACCCTAACCAATGGCATCCCCCTTCTTGTCCCCGACAGGGTCACATACTGACAGTGAGGATACATCCCAGGCACCCCCTGCGCAGAAGAAGAAAAGGCCACAGCCCACCGAGAACACCCCCACGACATCAAGGGGAAAAGGCGCAAGGCTCCATTTGCAGAGTACCAAACATCGTTCGAGCGCCACTGCCAAGGCCACACCAAACCCAACAACCCCACCTCAGGAGGTTCACTCACCACCACCACTCACAGCCACCGAGTGACCACCTTCAGCTACTGCTAGTTCAGCAGGAGAGGCTGCAGCCACCGCACCATTAACTGATGTGGAAGACCCAACTGAATTCAAGCTGGGCATGCACACCCCAAGCCCACCTGGAACCCCCGAGCCATCACCCCATCACACACCTGGCTCCAACATCACTGGTGACAAGACCATGGGATCCTTCAGTAGCCCCCCGGTGCCTCCATCTGTACACCTGCCAGCATCACAATGCACAGCAGCCACACCACCAGAGGTCGACACTGCCCTTGACCTGGCCACCATCATCCAGCGGCAGCAGGGTCTCACTGTGCTGTTTGGTCAGCATGTGGCAGAGGCTGCCCATCTCAGGGCGGAGATTGGGGAGACATCCAGGCACTCCAGGGAGAGTATGAAGTACTGCACAGACAGGCTGTGTGGGGAGCTCATCAGAGTTCGTGAGGTACTCACACGCATTGCAGATGCAATGGACCGTCAATTTCCACCACCACCAGCACCAGGACAGTCTGCCACTTCTTTGTCCACCGGTTCGCGGCAGCGAAGCCCACTCCGACGCTCCGCAATGACCAATAGGGAGTGAATATCCATGCTTCCACGTGCATGCCTGGATGCAAAAATTGTGGAAGACACATGAGGGACAGTTGTGGGGGGTGGGCGGTAGGGTGTGATGAGACAGTTGTGGGGCGCGGGGGTAGGCTGTGATGGGATAGTTGTGGGGGGTGGGGGGTAGGGTGGTGGGATGTTTGGGTACATGCACATTTTCCTGTTTGAGTTCATAAATACACTGGTGTTAGTGCAAAACACAGGCCTGGACTTCTTCATTGTGTATGTTTGATGTATTGACGCCAGGGTCCATTGTGAGCTAACAAACAGACACCAGTGCACCACTAGCCATGTCCAGGTGACAGTACGAGAACTTGTTACTTAGAATATTTGGTTGATCAGATGCTGCCTCACAGCACGTTCCTCCTGGCCATCCCCTCTTGCATGACCTGCATCCCCTTCACCTCCATCCTCATCACCATCATCATCCTCATCAGGTGATTCTATTTCAACATCAGAGGGCAGTGGCACATTCCGTCTGATACACATATTGTGCAGCATGACACATGCCATGGTGATCTTGGCCACCTTCTCATGGCCATACAAGAGAGCGCCACCAGACCTGCTAATGCACCTAAACCGTGACTTCAATAGGTCAAAAGTCTGCTCGATCACGATGCGGGTACGGGTATGTGCACGATTGTATTCCTCTTCGTGCCTGTTCTGTGGGTTCCGTAGAGGTGTGAGGAGCCACCTCTTCAGGGGATAGCCGGCGTCACCTATATGGGGGAAGGAATGGGGTCCTGTTACTGTTCACCTCAAGTGTGGCCTGTTCATTTCATTGGCTTACATCTGTGCATTTGGACGATGGACTACAGGCTACACCCAGTTGGAGTATCTATCTCTCCCCCCCACGCACACCCAGTTGGAGTATCTGTCCCCCCCCCCCACGCACACCCAGTTGGTGTATCTATCTCTCCACCCCACGCACACTGCCAGGTGCTTGGCCTGCTACTCACCAAGTAGCCATGAACGCTGTCCCGTTTGTCGCTACATGTAGCGTGGGATAGTTGAGTTCCGCAGGACCATGGAATCATGGGTAGATCCGGGAAATTGGGCACAGCAATGTGTGATTATCTTGTTGGCGTCACATACCATTTGGACATTGATGGAGTGGAATTGCTTCCTGTTTCGGTACACTACTTCATTGTGATGTGGGACGACCAATTCCACATTTGTACAGTCGATGGCCCAGATGCAACTTGGGGTGCCTGCCAGTGAATAGAAACCGACTTTGGTGTTTGCAATCTCCTGGGCAGTCCATGGCATGTATATGTGTTCGGGTGCATGCTTCAGGAGGGCATCGAGTACCTGGTTCAGTGTGCGTGAGAATACTGGTTGGGAGATGCCATGCATCTGCCCCACTGCATGCTGGTAGGTGCCTGTGGCCAGGAAGTGGAGCACAGTCTCCACCTTCAGTAGAGGGGGGATGGCAGTTCTGATGTCTATGAGGCTCACAATGTCGTGGTGTATCATGTCCACGATGCTGGTGATGGTATCCCGGTCCAGACGGTACAGGGTGTGTATCTGCTCAGGTGTTAGGTTAAATGGACTGGCTCTGATCCTGGGAATTGGTGGGTGCCTCTGTGGTATGATTAGGTGCCGTGGTGGTTCTTGCTGTGCCTGTCTTGCCCTCCTCCTCCTCCTCCTGCGCCTCCTCTCTGCTGCCTGTTGTTGTTGCAGCTGCACTGCTATCAGATCCTCCAGGCCATGTAATGCTGCTAGTATTGGAACCATCTTGGTGTGGGAAGGGGTGTGGGAAGGGGTGTGGTGTGCTCCTTTTGTGCAACCACAGTCTCCATTGCCTCCACCTGTGCTGATTGTGGCCACCTGTGGCAGGTGGTAACACTGCACAGTTATTTTAACGGGTGGTTCACGATGGTGGTATTATCGGCATGCCGGTAAGGGGTTTTGGGGGCTTTACCATGCCGCTATTGGCATGTCTGCTCGCCTTGTGATGGTGTGCTATTAGCGCCATGGTGTTATTTACAGGATGGAAGGTCGCGCGCCCACGTACTGGCCGTACTTAGCGGTGCCGCTAATAGCGGTGAGCCGGGTCATAATTTAATTAGCATGGGGATTTAACGTTACCGGTATTCCATTACCGGTAACGTTAAATCCCTACCGCCTACCTTGTAATGAGGCCTCATGTCTAGCAATGTTAATGTAGCCACAGTAAAACATTCTGAAAAGTCAATTTTACAAAAAAGAAGTCACATTCTACACTTAAACACTACCACAGGAAACTGATCCTTGAAGCTCTGATTAACAGTGCATTTAAATTAAAGAGAACATTCTTCATATTGATTGTAAATAGAATGCAACCACTAACTAAATCAATCAAGAAACTACAATGACTTGTAAACATGTGCAATGCCAATCTAGATACCTTTTCACAATTCTGTTCAGGTGAATGATTTCACACCAACAACACATAGCCATATTTCAATGAAGAGGCTTATAAACAAAAATGAACAAATCCAATGGCCGTAGACAATCATGGGCAAGGCTATGAAGTGGTAGTACACACCATTATGGCAAAAGAAACACTTATAGAAAAGTGTCCCCCAACATTCAACCAAATGTTCCTTTTGTCCAAATAACTCATGCAGTGTACACATGGACAAATCCTTAATCACTATGTCAAACTAAAAGACAAAAGTAGAAATAAAACTTTACAAACCATGGACTCCTGCCCAGTACGCATCCACACTGGACTGCAAGGACAAACATTAGCCTGCGTTTCGAGAACTGCTTGTAAATATCAACTACCACAAAGATTCCATAGATTTAACCCCCAAGAATTTGCGACATCTATGCTTCCAACTTTCATGTAGGAAGTGGAAGTCCTGATTTGGGCCCTCAAAAAGCTCAAATACTCAAAGGCGGCCAGTCCAGATGGCCTGCTGCCTTGTGTCTTCAGAGATGATCCTCACTTCTGGGCTGTTGTTCTGAAGCATCGCTTTGATTCTATTTTTTTTATCAGAGTGATTCCGGAGTCATGGTTAACATCAATGATTAATCCGCTACATAAAAAAGGCTTGACAGAAATCCCTGCAAACTTTCGACTTATAGCACTGATTGTTGTTGCAGCAACAGTCTTTTCCTCCCTAGTGCTAAGAGATCTCAATAGCTTCACTTTGACTCATCAGATCTCATCACGCTTTCAAAACTGGCTTCAGGAAAGCAATGGGCACTCAATTAAATGCAACCAGCTTATCCGACATCCTAGCATCCTCACACCAGTCAAATAATTGACCCATATTTATGGCACTACTTGACCTATCATCTGCTTTTGATAGTGTAATTAGGGGTTTGTTATGGGAAAAAATGCAAGGGTTTCATATTCCTTCTCACATCATTGCAATGATCGCACTTCTCCATGCCAAAACCAACTATAAAGTGAGGATTGATCAGACTTGGTCACTCACAGATAGCATCCCAACCGAGATCAGCGTAAAGCAAGGGTGCAACCTGGCAGCCATGCTGTTCAATCGCTATCTTACCGATATAGATGCTCTGTGGTCCAACGCTGCTACCTTCCCAGTAAAGTTAGGAGCAATGTAAATCATCTGGCTTGCATTTTCTGATGACGTTATTTTATTTGACCGAACACCATTTGGATTACAGAAGAAACTTCACTACTTTTGTTCATTTTGTTTTCAACACAACCTGGTTACAAACTCTTCTAAATCAAATATCATGGTATTTACCAACAAAAAAAGGCGATCAGATTCCAATGGATCCTAGAAAGCAACCCAATGCAACGCACTTTGGGAACAACATATTTGAGGTATAATCTGACCAATACCAACTCGATCATAAAGTGGCATAATTCCATATCTATTAAAATGACTCTGAAATAGTGCAGATAAGGATCATACTGCACACATTTTGCAAATTCTCAATTTCGCCAGTTATCAAATTATATCTTCTTAAAGCAGAGGCAATAGTTATTTACGGTCTTAACCTTTGTCTGCTCACAATAGGTGACGATCTCAATAAAATCCAAGGCACTATTTGGAAAACTGTCTTGGGTCTTCCTCAAAGCATTCCCAATGTCATAATAATCCACAAACTTAGTTTGTTTTCTTTGGCCTCCAAACTACAATGGAGAAGGATTAGCACCTTTACAAAAACCTTTACAAAAATCCTAGCACCATCCCCAAACTCGTTATATGAGGATTTAGCAGGGATGATAGCCAATGAGACTCTAGCTCATTATCGCTATTTAACATCCAAATGCGGGCTGTACTTGATCAGATTGCTATGACTCCCGAAGATTTGATAACACGCTCGGGAACTGTAAAGAAAAAGCTATTAGAATCTGATTGGGCAAAAAACATCTGACTGGATTGCTTGTTAGAAATCATATGCAGAATACACCAAATTTAGGCACTCACAGAAGCCCCGGTTGGCATACTTGATGATGTGCCCGTGCAATTAAGTGAGGAGACTGTATATGAGGTTTAGATTAAACCTATTTCTCACAAAAGAATGCGCAAAACATTGGAAACATAACATTGATAAAAATAATTAAGGTTCTTGCAGATTTGTGTGGAATTGGTTTTGAACTTGAATCTCTGAAGCACCAAGTCTTGCACTGTGGCTTCTTTGCAATATATAGAGAGTCGACTTTGAGATCATATGTAAGTTTCAATTCTTTCCACTCACTTGAAATATTCTGGGTATCATGCATGTGGGGCAAAATCAATTCTTTAATATTAGCTTTAGTACGCTTCTTAAAGACTTTAGAAACAAAGCTCAGCACATAGGCAGATCAAATTCATTCAGAAGCTGATTAGCAACTTAATGATGAGGCTGTATCTCCTCTTTAATCATGTCATACCACTCTTTCTTTACTCTTGAAATAGCTGCTTTCAACCATATCATGTTCACACAAATGACAAATTGTTTTGTATGAATTGTTTTGTGTATGGTCGTGTTTCTATCTATTCAAGAGATTGTATTTTTCTTCAATTACATTTTTCAAATATATAAATGATGCATCTTCTTGAAATTATCAGAAAAAGGCAATCATATTAATAGGTTTAAAATCCACCATCAACATGGAAACATTGGAATCATATGAGAATTGACCTCATTTAATTGCTTGAAAAATCTATATTGTAATCTATTCTCAGAATGGATTGTCTGAGCATTTTAGTTTACTAAGTTGTTTTAAAATTGTTTCTTAGATGTAAATATGTAAGTTTATTGCAATTGCAAGATTTTATGAGTTACTGCACAAATTAATTTGTAAAGATGTTCTCACCAAATACAATAAAAAAGCACCTTCCATTACAACAAAATGTTAGCAACACACTATTGTGCTATGCAAAATCTTGTCCATATATTGTACTATTGCCAGAATTCCGGCCGTAGAACTCCAAAATTGTAATAAAATGTTCCTACAGGGAACAGCCGAAGAACTCCTTTCGAGAAATAGAACACTACTGAAGTTGACTAAGTAGATATGGCCTACAAAATACGAGACAATGAGGTATCCCAAAGGTTCCAACAAGCTTTTTATCTAACAGCAGAAAATAAATATAAAATAACTGACACCTCAATAGTTTGCACATACTACAATACAAAGCTTAACAATAACCAAATGCCACAGAAGTTTCACTAATAAATTAGAAATCTTCCCACTTCCAGAAGCTCCCCAACAACTTAGTTTAGTTTAGTTTAGTTTGTATTGCGCACCAAACCCGTGGGTATGAGGGCACAGGAGCAAACAAGGTTATTCACAGCTTAGTTACATGTTACAATGCATTACAGTAATTACAATAGTTACAATCGGATCAAGGAAAGTTACAGCAGTCACGATAAAGACAAAGGTATGCAGATTTACAAGTATACATATTTACAGGTAGGTAACGGGGATGGGTAGGAGAGGATTAGCGGTCATTGTTCTTTATCCAGTGTATGTAGTTGCGTCTAAAGTGTGAATAGGTTTGGGGAGTCCTTAGAAGGGGTGGTAGGGAGTTCCAATGCTGGGCAGCTTTCACTTGGAAGCTGTTACCCCCCATTTTGGCGTGTTTGAACCTGGGAACAGTGAGTAGGTTGGCTTTGGAGGTTCTGGTAGGTCTGTTGGACGAGTGTTTACTTATTCTGTCGACTAAGTAGCGGGGGGCAGCGTTGTTGAGGCACTTGTGTGTTAGTGAGGCTACTTTGAGCAGGATTTTGTCTGTAGTGTTGAGCCAGTTATGGGCTCTCCTAACGTTGGAGATGTGTTCTTTCTTGGGGATGCTAAGCGCTGCTCTGAGAGCATTGTTTTGTAGCGTCTGTATTTTGTTAGTAACCTGTTTGCTAGCTCCTACGTAGAGGGCATTACAGTAGTCCAGTTTTGACAATATAAGGACTCTGGCTAATGTAATGCAGCTTTGGGTGGATAAGCAAGGTTTGGCTGCTCTTATAAACTTACATGTGTAGGCCGTGTAGGATGCCATTGAACTAACCTGTTTATGGAAGGAGAGGAAGGACTCAATGTATATTCCTAAGGTTTTCACTTCCTTAGCTACTTTAATCAGGTTCCCGTCTATTATGAAACTGGTGTAGTTGTGGTCCAGTTTGGTTAGATTTGCAGTGGATCCAAGTATGATTAGTTCAGTCTTGTCATCATTCAGGCATAGACTGTGAGATGCCATCCATGCCTGGATGATGAGGTACACCTTGTTCACCAAGGCCAAATCAAGGTTGTAGTCTCCCGTCAACGGGATGAGGATCTGGGTATCATCGGCATAATTCATATAGGTGATACCCAGACCATCTAGATCATCAAACAGGGGCTTTGTGAACACATTGTACAGTGTGTGTGAGATGCATGAGCCCTGAGGGACTTCGCATGTAATGGGGATGGGGTCTGCGGCAGCTGTGGTGGAGAAGACACGCATGGATCTGTTGCTGAGAAATGACTCGATCCAGCCGATGGCCCCTTGGGAGAAGTGGGCTGCAGAGTCCAGGTGATTGCATAAGATTTTGTGATCAACTAGATCAAATGCTGCGGAGAGGTCTAGGAGGAGCAATAAGGCAGTTTTCCCATTCTCTCTCAGAGTGTCCATTTGTGCCTTCAAGTCGATAACGGCTGTTTCTGTCCTGTGTTAGGGTCTGAAACCTGATTGCCGTATACCGAGGAGATGGTTAGTTTCAAGGAATTTTTGGATTTGTTGGTATGCTGTATTGTCTACAATCTTGAGCAGGAAAGGAACAGTGGTAATGGGTCTGTAGTTGGTGGGAATGGAGGGGTCAAGAGATGTCTTTAGGGAAGGGGGAGGACCCAGGACTCTTTGAGGTTGCTGGGGACGGTGCCTGAGGAGAAGGAGGCGTTGCTAAGTCTTGTGATGAAGGGTGAGAGGTCTCTTGCCGCATCTTTAATGATTTGTGGGGGGCAAAGGTCTCCCTGACAGTTGGATGGTTTTAGGCTGAGAAAGATTTTTTCCACTTCTAGAGTGGAGACTTTGGAGAAGCTAAAGCGAGAGGGGTTGTGCAGCGGGAGTTGAGGCGTGAGGCGCGGGGTCGTGTTAGTGGGGCTGGTTGGTTTAGCTATGGACTCTTTCTTGTTTTTAAATTTAGTTTGAAGGCTTGTGACTTTCTTGTTTAGGGCATTTTGAACACTAGTGCACCATTGTTTGTCCTTCACGCAGGTGTCAGGAGTTAGCACTGGTGTTTCTAGTTCTTTAGTTATCGTAAATAGCTCTTTGGTGCTGGAGTTAGATTGTGCAATTCTCTGGTTGTAGGACTCTTGTTTGGCAGCTATGATTTCTTTTTTGTAGTTGGACCTTATTTTATTGAGCAATGTTTTGTTGTGGTCTGTGGGAGATTGTCTCCAGGCTTGTTCCTTTTTGCGTTTTTCTAGTCTAAGTGTTTTAAGGTGATTAGAGAACCAATGGATGAGATTCTTTTTTGGTTTACATTTTCTTAGTTTTAATGGTGCAATGGAGTCTAAAGCTGTGTGCATGGTTTTGTTATAGCCTTCAACAAGGTTGTGTGGGTTGGAGGTGGCCGGGAGTTGGTTAATGTGGGGAGGATAAGAGGGATCAGTTTTTCCACTGTGATCTTTTTCTTACTTCTCGTGGGGATGGCAGAGGCTATCCCGTTGTTGGTGATGGGGCTCGAGGCTTCGAGGGTGAAGGAGAGGAGATGGTGGTCGGACCAAGGTTGGGGGGAGTTATCAGTGATGGAGGCTGCGCAGTTAAAGTCTGCTACCCAGTCGGGGGTTCTCCCTTTGTTATGGGTGGGGCCAGATACTTTTTGGGTAAAGCCTAATTCCGAGAGAGTATTGTTGATGAGGGTAGTGTGGTGATCCTTGGGGTCTTTAAAGCCTAGGTTGAAATCCCCAAGGAGAAGGCTCTGGGAGGAATTTTTTAGATTGTTGGTGAGGATGGTGCTAAGGTCTTCCTCGAAGGATCCTAAAGGTCCGGGCAGTCTGTAGAGTAAGTGGATGGATATCGTTTGGAAGTTAGTGGTAGGCAGCTTGGCTGTGAGTGATTCGCATGATGGGAGGTGGTTCGAGGAGTCAAGTCTGATGTTGAGGTGTGTTTTGGCAATTATGGCAAGGCCACCGCCTCTAGATTCTGTTCTATCCACTCAGAGGATGGTGTAGTCGTCTGGGATGGCTAAAGAGAGGGCTGGTCCAGTGGCTGCGTGGAGCCAGGACTCGGTTATGGCTAGGAAATCTAGACCTGCTGCTAGAATGAGGTCCGCTATATCTGTCGCATGGGCTATTGTAGAGCGTGCGTTAATGAGGGCGCCTTGTATAGGTGCAGAAGTGGTCTTAGTGGGGGTGGGGATGATGGCTGTGTTGTAGGTTTTGTGTTTGGGCGTAATATTTGGTGGGGTGTACTTGGGTCTTTCCATCGTAAGGTTGGCGCAGGTGCTAATGGTAGTGGAACAGTTAGTGAGTTTCAACTTAACATGTATGAGAGCATCATAATTCAAGCAGTAAACCCATTTCAGGCTATAATAGGCCTTCAACCAAAAACTGCCAAATTGCCTCCATCTGAGTTACTGTAAGGCATTTGTAGTAAAGTAGTATATTAGCAATTAAATATTAAAGAAAATACAGAAACTCTAGGAGTAGGGCAGCCAAATGAAACAATCTTTGATTGTACTAGTTAATGGTGTACCAACAAAAGACAAAACAAATTGGCAACAACTAGTTGTCTTAAACAAAGAAACCCTACAATATCTTAAAGAAAACAATAAATATTACAGAGCTAGAAACAGAAGAAAACTTGAGTAACCACCCACTTAATTGAACATTCATCACAAACTGGCCAATTTGAACGTGTGGATTCCTGTTAGCGCAGCCAACATTTTAGACCAGTGTACAATTCACCCACTGCATTCCGAAGACACCACAGAAAATGCATTTGAAACATATCAAATGCGTCAAGCCAAATGATCTACATTGAGCATATGGGGGAAAAGTGTAGAAGGACGTTCTTTTCCTCTATTCTTTCATACAATAAAAGGGGGAAGATATAAAAGAGACACACAAATTAGTGAATCAGAATATTGTTCTTTATTAATGTATTCTGAAGATCCAAGATTCAAACAAAATGTAGAATACATTTTCCACCTCTTGTTCAAAAGAAAACTAGAAACACACATTAAAAACAGACCGTCAATTCTTAAACATGTCAGCTACCCAACTCCTTCAAAAGATAAATGACAAAGATTACGCTTTGCAGTGAAGTATCACAAATCTCTTGGCAAACAGGCATGATATAAAAGAATACTGGTTCCGACGTCACACTAATGTATTTTGTATGCTAAGAAACCTAGACCCGCAGACTTGGTTTGTTACTTTAAGTTGTGCAGAATATGCATGGAATAACTTGCACGACTTCCTACACACCACAAACCAAAATAAAGAAGGAATAGACATAAAAACACCAGGAGAACTCTCTCTGTTCATCGCTTTATTGCCATGCAGCACTTCATCTGCAATAAAACTACCCCTCCACTCTGAGAAGTAGAACACTTCTTTTGGAGAATAAAATATCAATCCAGAGGAGCACAACATATCAACATGCCTTTTGTGGATAAAAGGTGCTTCAAAATGTGGCCATGACAGAGATGCCACTGTTTTACAATGTATTCAAAAATACTTTACCTGTGACATCTCTTCAGAAACCACACATAGTGACCTACATATGCAAATTTCAGGCTTCCAAAGATGTAAGTGTGACAATATTACTGATGTCAATATAAAAACAGAGTGTAACGCTCACCTGATTCCCACGGGGGCGTCGATCGGAACTGGACTGCTAAGTTCTCCTCCAGCGTTATTTGTAGTGCAGAGATGACTGACTGGACCGGCCTTCCTAGCTTTGTCTGCTTGATTCGTAAAAGTTGTTTCCTAAAAGCAGGAGAAGGGGAATTAGCCACCAAGTGGATGCAAGGAAACACTTGTTTAATTCGTTCCCTCTAAACACCCCGATTGGACTTTTGTTGTCTCACCTTATTGTTTGTAATGATGAGCTCTCCATCCTGCACCGAGCGCAGGGGCGCGTAGAATCCCAGTTGCTTCACTGGTTTGAAGATTTTGGGCGAGTTCCAGACGTGTTGGACTCTGTGGTAAATGGCAAGGAGTAGTAAGTATAATGTCTATAGAGTTCAATTGTCTGTTATTCACTCGTTTTTATCCCTTTTGTATTGCAGTTAATCCGAGAAGAGTTCACCTGAAGTGCTGCAGGTTGCGTGTGGGTAAGAGTCTGTATTACCCAGCGTTGTCCGGTAAAAGCAAAATAAATGTCTTTAACAAGTGTTCTTTCGTCCCACAGGTGTGGCGTTAAAGAGGTGGAACGCCGATGAGAGATGCCTAGGGGAGCGGTAACTCTGGTGAGTATAATATGGTTGCTTTGATTGTCTTTGTTAGCACCCAGCTCACCTTGTTCTCTTTGTCCCTTCCAGGTTCCACGGATGCAGTGATGAATTGATGGCTGCAGCGCTGAACCGTGGAGATGCAGACTGGTAAGTATGGCGAGGCACGCCTGCTAGCGATGCGATGCTTTTATTTCCGACGCATCTTTTCCAATTCTGAAGTGCGGCGAATTCGGGAACAGATGAAGATGAAAAGGTAAGTTCTTGTTCTTATTTCTCTTTCTTCTAGGATGGTGTCCAGGTTCGAGGCGGGCGTGGCAGAGGACTGGATGCTGCAGGCACGGTGAGCGTCACGCTGCTGAAGTGCAGAATAACGCGAAGCATGGGCTGCTGTTCGGGCGTGGTTTAAATAGCCTGCAAAGTAGTCCCAGGTAAGAAGTTCCCCAGAATCACACCTGAGTAAAAAATAGTCCCATCCAGGCCTCACGTGGGCTTTGATTCATTTGCAGCATGGTCTGCAGGAGGTAAGTAATGATATGAGCCTGGCACCTATGGCATCAGGACTGATGTCTATTATGAGCCTGGTGCCTAAGGCGCCAGGACTGAACCCAGATAGCCCCCAGCCGGGGCTGCTGCGGTCTCAATAAATGTCTGGATGCCTGCTCCCGAGGCTGCTGGGCTGGGTCCGGATGCCCAGGGGTAGTCATCATGACAGCACTCCCCCCCAAGGCCCCTCCTAAAGTTGTTCTTCCTCCTGGCCCTGGTTTGTCTGGGAAGTTCCGATGGAATTTCTTCACCAATCGAGGCGCATGAACGTGGTCACTAGGCTCCCATGACCTTTCTTGTGGTCTGTAGCCCTTCCAGTCGATTAAATAAAAAAGCTTTGATTTAACCATCTTAGAGTCCAGGATGTTTTTAACTTCGAATTCAGGTTCCCCATCTATGAGGACGGGGTCAGGTGGTTTGGCTAATCTAGTCCCAGCTTGAACTGGTTTTAGAAGTGAGACATGAAAGAGGGTAATTCCAATTTGACGGCCACCGGGTTGATAATGGCCTTGATGGTGTAAGGTCCCAAATATCGAGGATTAAAAGTTTGAGTTCCTTTCATAGGTATGTGTTTTGTAGCCAGCCAAACTTGATCCCCAATCTGGTATGGTGGAGTGTCACTTCTATGTTGATCGGCATTTTTCTTGTATTTTTCTTTTGCTTGTTTCAAATGTTTTGATGCCTCTTTAAAGGCTTGTGTAATAGTAGAGTGCAGGTGAGTTGCTGCAGGCATTTCTAAGTGTTGAGGCGAGTCAAGTTCTGAGGTTCGAGGATGATGCCCAAAGATAGTATAAAAGGGGCTCTGTCCAGTTCCTGAATGTACTGAGTTATTGTATGGTTATTCAGCAATCCATAAAATATCCTTCCATTTGCTTTCGGTTTGGTGTAGCATGCAACGTAGGTATTGTTCGAGAGTCTGGTTGGTCCTCTCCGTCTCACCATCGGTCTGGGGTTGGTGACTGGTTGATAACCTTACGTCGATTTGCGCCAATTGACAACATTTCTTCCAAAATTGCGAAATGAATTGACTATCTCCGTCAGAGACCAATATGGAAGGAAATCCATGGATTCACACAATGTTTTCGAGAAATTCCTTGGCCAAAATTGAAGCGTAAGGTAATCCTTTTAAAGGGATAAAGTGGGCCATCTTGGAAAAAAGATCCACGATAACTAGAATGGTGTTGAATCCATTGCATGGAGGCAAATCGGTAATAAAGTCTAAGGACAAAGTGTGCCATGGTGTAGGCGGAATGTGGAACGGTTGTAAAAGGCCAGCTGTTTATTTCTTCTGACTTTTGTTTTGGGCGCAGATATCACAAGACAGCACAAACGACTTTACGTCTTTTCGCCAGGTGGGTCACTACAATTGTCTTTTAATTTTAGCCTCGGTTTTTGTGATACCAGGGTGTCCTTCCATCAGAGCATCATGATAATTGGAGATGACTAGTTATTGTAGTTCCTTGTGAGGTAGAAATAAACGCCCTTAATAGTAAGGTAGATCATTGATGACAGAATAGTCTTGGCCTTTCTTTACCCAGTCCTGTAGGGCTGCTGGATCGAAAAGTTGTTGGATTTTTAAATGAATGTCTTCTGAAGTCTGTAGCGTAGTTATGCCGAGGATTCTTTGTTCTGAAATTATAGGCACCGGTTCCGGGTTGGAATATGGTTCTCCCATTCCTATTCGGGATAATGCATCTGCCTTGCTGTTTTTACAACCTGGTCGATAGGTGATCACGAAATCGAATTCGGCAAAGAATAATGCCCATCGATGTTGACGCGACGATTGTGCCTTGGCTGTTTTTAAATACTGCAGATTCCGGTGATCAGTGATTACAGTAATGGTATGCCTGGCACCGAGAAGATAATGCCGCCAAGCCTTAAAGGCTGATTTGATGGCTAACAATTCTTCATCAGTGATCGCATAGTTCAGCTCGGGAGCCGAGAACTTTCTAGACCAAAATGCTACTGGATGAAGTTGACCGGTTTCTGGATCCTTCTGGGATAGGACAGCTCCCATGGCTAAACTGGATGCATCGGTTTCCACTATATATGGAAGTTCGGGGTGTGGATGCTTTAAGACAGGCGCAGACATGAATTTCAATTTCATTTCTTGGAAGGTTCTTTCAGCCTCTTCAGTCCACAAGAAGCGTTTGTTCTTTCGCAAAAGTGTTGTGATGGGGTGTACCACATGTGAGAAGTCCGGAATAAATCTGCGGTAGAAATGAGAAAATTCAAGCATGCTTTGTAGCCCTTTAACGGAATTGGGTGATGGCCACTTGAGAATTGCGTCCACCTTTCGAGAGTCCATTCGGACCCCTTTTAGAGTTAGGATGAATCCAAGGAATTCGACTTCTGTAGTATGAAAAACACATTTTTCCAATTTTGCATATAACTTATGCTGGCGTAGTTTCTCAAGGACTGCACAAACGTGTTTAACATGGTCTGATTCTGAGGAGGAGTACACTAGAATGTTGTCTATGTATGCAACAACACAGACGTCAATGAGTTCACGAAGGACATTGTTCATAAAATACTGGAAGGCTGCTGGTGCATTGCACAAACCGAAGGGCATCACCTGATATTCGAATAATCCACACTTGGTGCGAAAGGCAGTCTTCCATTCATCGCCCTACTTTACACGTACCAGATGATATGCGGTTACCAGTCATTTCGTCGAAAACAAATGGTCGAATAACAAACTGATCGAATGAAAATGATCGAAAACCAAATGGTCGACAACTGATAAAAACAATGTAAACAGGTCAATACATCAAAAACAAATGATCGAAAGTCAAATGGTCGACAAACGAGTGGATAATGTGGAAAGCGTTTGCGCAAGATAGAGATGGCCATTAACATAGAAAAGGGTCACAGGAAAAAACATAAACACAAGAGTAAAGAACCGCATATGACACAGGTGATCACAGATGACGGTTAAAAACAAACAGCCAGTACATCAGGAAAGTGACAGAGAGCGCAACTGATGAAAACACTCGCTGGTACAACGTATACGTGCATAAAACAACGGTGAGTTACACACAGTAAATAAACAAATTACATAGTGGTTCACACAATTTCATATTACTAATGGGGGGGTTCCCCCCTCAACCCCCTGATTTTTAAATTTTTTTTATAGAAATACGAACCTTCCAAACAATTGAATAAGTAATCACACATTTTTTTTCAGCATATATATAAATTCAATTTTGCATTTTTGACGTAACAAACCTATAAATACAAACTCATGTACCGAAAAACAAGTGAATTATTTAGATTCATTTTATTATTTTGCTATTTCAGATACTACTTGAGAGAGAAAAATGGAATTCATAAAATCCCAAAGAGGCGCGATCAGTTAACGTATGAAGGCTACATATACAATAAAGAAAGCACAAAGCAGGAAAAAAACTACTGGAAATGTAAAGAGTACACCAAATATAAATGCAAAGGAAGGGTAATTACGGTTGGCGAAAACATACATTTAACCTGCGAACATAACCACATGCCAGACAATACAGAGGTTTTCATAAAGAAAACACTGAACACATTAAGGGAAAATGTCGAGAAAAATACGAATGAAGCATCGACTTGTCAGGTTAACAAGGCGTATGAAAGTTTACCACTACATATAACGGCACAGATGCCAAACACGACAATGGTAAAACGCAATATAAATCGCTTAAAGCAACAGAAAGAAAACTTACCCATGGCACCAGTATGTTATGAAAATATGGTTATACCAGAGGTATTACAGATGACAGAAAAAGGAGAGCATTTTCTATGGAAAACTTTGGAAATAAAAAAGGAAAAAAATGTTAATTTTTACTACTTTTCAAAACTTAACACATTTAGGCAGTTCGAAGACTTGGCATGGGAACGCTACATTCAAAACCTGCCCAACAGCATTTCAACAATTTTATAGCGTTCACGGCACAGTAAATTAAACCGTTACACCTCTAATCTACGTTTTAATGCCAGGAAAAACAGAAGAAATGTACAGCTGTATATATAAAATAATAAAAGAATCATTGCCTGAAAAAAACCCGGAAACTGTAATCATGGACTATGAACAGGGACAAATGAATGCTTTTTCTAAAATATATCATGAAACACATATTCAAGGGTGCTTTTTTCATTTTAGTCAATCACTGTGGAGAAGAATTCAAAAATTAGGGTTACGAACATTGTACATAGGAGATACCGAATTTCAACACCAAATAAAATGATTGTATGCTTTAGCATTTGTAAGAGAGGACATGGTTACTACGTATTATGATACTTTGATTGCTTCTAGTTACTATACTAATCATGAGGAACAATTAAGCACTTTACTAGAATACATGGAAAACACATGGATTGGGCAACTTACGAGACATGGAACAAGACGAAAAGGGAAATATGAAATTAAAATATGGAATTGCTACACATCAGTAATTTAAAAAAAAACAAGAACGAACAACGTACAGGAGGGATGGCACAGCAGGATAAACAAGGAATTCAATTCACACAACCCAACATTATGGCTCTTCCTTAAAAGTCTGAAAAAAGAAAAAATATACAAGAAATAAAATTGTCCCAGACACTGTCACTCGAAAACCGACAAATGGCAAAAAGGAAATACAGAGACCATGAAGAGAGAATATCAAGCATAGTGCAGAATTTTGAAAAAAACGGAGCCAATACAGTATCTTGAAGCAGTAGCATATAATCTGAAATGTTAAAGGAAAATAGAATTAACTCACCAAACGGAGAAGGCCGGCTCCATGCAGTAAAACCATTCCCAAGATACATACATCCAGAAAGCAAAAATCCCATGTAAAATCCACCGAATCCATTGATGCATCCCTCCACCAAAAAATTCCATGGAAAAGTGCAAGCAGAAAACAAAAATCCCATGTAAAATCCACCAAGTCCTTTTGAACATCCATCCACGAAACGATCCGAAAAAATGCATCCAGAAAGTGAAAATCCAATTTAAAGTCCAAAGAAACACAGCGATCCAGAAGTTGCAAAAAAATCCATCCGTTGGTGAAAAAAGCAGATCCGTTTAAAAAACCCATCAAAACACGATCCAACACGCTAAAATCCATCCAAAGAAAAAAAAAAACGTTGCAAAGTCCATCTAAAAAACCAGGAAAAAAAGAATCCATAAGCAGGTCCGGAGTGCGAGCAACAGGCATCCTGCAAGGAAGAAGGAACTTCGAAAATGGCGTCTACGTCACGTACGTACGACGTCATACGTTACTAAGTTTATTTAAGTTGTATTTACAATAGTATTGAAAAATAGAGAAATAGCACCATCTAGCGTTACAAGTTGGAAACACAGTTATAACTTATTTTGTTTAAAATTATATTGGGCCTCATTACGACCTTGGCGGAGGACCATGGCGCTATTAGCACCATGGTCCATGCCGCTAAGTTCCCAACTCCGCCATGGTGGATGGCGGACTTACCGCCCCATTCCGACCTTGGCGGGGCGGTTAGTCCCCAATCCCCATTTACCCTTCCCCATTCCCATTTTTGCCCCATAGGGCATAATGGGAGTGGGGAAGGCGTTAATTACGCCACTGTAAATTACGGTGGCGTAATTAACTCCATGGTCCCTTAGCGCCATGGATTTTAACACCTGCTAAAAGCAGGTGTTAGATCCGCCATGGCGCTAAGGGACCTCGTACTCAGGCGGTAAGGGTCGGCGCTGTTTACGCTGCCGTAAACCCCTTACCGCCTGGGTCGTAATGAGGCCCATTGCATTTATTTAATTATTTAACAATGAACACACAAGTAACACAAAAGAATTGTATTTTTAAATAAAAATAAATAAAAAACTTACAAATGCAAACTGTATTACTGTACAATTTTTAAATAACAATACAAAAAAGGCAATTACAAAAGCAAAATACATCTATGTACAAAAAATTTCAAATGTACTGTATTGCATTTCGACCAAAAAAGGTACAAAAGACCAAAATGCATTTCGAGATTATTGTAATTCGACCATATTTATTTGACCAAATTAATTTCGACCAGTTTTCAGTCGACCATTTGTCTGGACACCATGATATGCCCCTCGGAGATCTAACTTGGTATATATACAAGCGTCCTTTGCTTGGTCTAGTAACTCGGGGATCAGAGGCAAGGGGTTTCGGTTTTTTACTGTAATCTGATTTAACGCGTGGTAGTCTATACACGTTCTAAGGTCACCTCTCCTTTTTAGGCACGAAGAATAAAGCTGAGGATGCCGGAGACTTGGATGGCCGAATGAAACCATTAGCAAGGTATTGATCCAAGTATTGTCGTAGGTGAAGATTTTCGGGCTCAGTAAGGGCGTAGATCCTACTGCAAGGAGGTTGTGCACCTGCTAAGAGGTCAATTTGACAATCGTATGGTCTCTGAGGCGGTGATGTATTTGCCTGTTCTTTTTGAAAAACATCTTGAAAGTCTTGATATTCCTGCGCAACTGGGGTAGTAACTGTGGCCAGGGCTTTGTTCAAAGGTTCTTTCGGGTAACAGTTACGTGCACAATCCGGGAAGGTCACTTTCTTCTCTCGCCAATCAATACAAGGGTTATGTGTTTCTAACCATGGCATTCCCAGAATGATTTGGAACTGCGGGGCCTTGATTAAGTCAAACACAATAGCTTCTCGATGCCCGTCTTGACCCAACAGTGTCATCTCTGTAGTGGAATGAGTTACGGGCCCTGAGGCTATTTCAGTTCCATCGACTGTGGTGATGACATCCGAAGTGGTCTTCTTGCAAAGAGGTAGATTCATGCATGAAGCCAAATCGTGATCCATGTAATTTCCTACGGCCCCACTATCAATATATGCCCTTACTGCATGCATACGTGATGGCTGCTTTGGATCAACAAGGACCATTGATATGATGAGGTGCGAGGTCTGAGTGTCCTTCTTCAAGCTCAGCAAGCGGACCTCTACGTTTGTCGGGCGTGGTCGTTTCCCGAATCGGGTTCTCTTTGGCCTTTATCAGCAACTCCTACCACCTTCTTGGGTGTTTTTGCAGGACAATCCCATATAAAATGTCCTGCGGTTACGCAGTACAGACACAATTGCATCTGGTGTCTCCTTTCTCTTTCCTTTTGCGTTAAGGGTCCTCAAACCCCCCGATCTGCATAGGTTCAGATGCATCAGTCCCTTTGGAGGCAACATTGGGCTTAAATAATACCCTATTCTCAAACTTGGCTCAGTCAGCCTTTCTATTCTGGAGTCGATGGTCTAGCTGGACCACTAAGTCTATATACTCTGCGCAATCCTGGGGTAGGTTCACAACTTGAGCCAAGACGTCCTTGAGATCTCCCCGAAGTCCACGGTGAAATAATGTAACTCGCTTTTCCTCAGGCCATCCGGTTTCCACCACCAACCTATTGAAAGTTGTGATATAGGTTAACAGATCCTGGTTACCCTGACGTAAGGAAAAGAGTTTGTTATCCAGGGCCTGTCCTTGTGAATGTTTGGCGAATAGTTTTTCCATGCTCATTTGAAAACCTTGAAAATCCGGACGAAAGGGGTCATATTGGTTGACTAGTCGAATGGACCAATCTGCTGCGCTGCCACTAAGATATGATAATACAAAGGCTACTTTGGCTTGGTCATTCGGAAAGGCTCCAGGTCTGCATAAAAAGTGCAAGCGGCATTGATTCATAAACACTGCAAACCTTTTTGGGTCCCCAGCACAGCGTTCAGGTGGAGCTAAAGGGATAGATCCTGGTAAAATCACTTCCACAGGATTGCTCGATGAAACAGGGGTTGGATTCCCCCCAAGTCCAGGTAGGGGTGTTTGCCCAGCTTGGTTTTGCAGCAATTGCCTAGCAAGATCATCAGTGCGCTCCTTTGACACAATCAGTTCTCTCCTGAGGGAATTAGTCTCTTGATGGGCAGAGTGCACTTCTGCTCTAAGTTCCCCTAATAATTGGGCCAGTTGGTCAGTTTCTGAGGTCTCCATAACGCCCGGGTGGGGATTTGTAGATAGGCTTCGCGTTCTGCAATGCTCACCTCATTACCACGGGTGCGTCGATCGGAACTGGACTGCTAAGGTCTCCACCAGCGTTATTCGTAGTGCAGAGACGGCTGACTGGACCGGCCTTCCTAGCTTCGTCTGCTTGATTTCGAAAAAGTAATTTCCTAAAATCAGGAGGAGGGGAATTAGCCACCCAGTGGATGCAAGGAAACACTTGTTTAATTTGTTCCCTCTAAGCACCCCGATATTCCCCTTTTGTTGTCTCACCTTATTGTTTGTAATGATGAGCTCTCCATCCTGCACCGAGCGCAGGGGCACGTAAAATCCCCGTTGCTTCACTGGTTTGAAGATTTTGGGCGAGTTCCAGACGTGTTGGACTCTGTGGTAAATGGCAAGGAGTAGTAAGTATAATGTCTATAGAGTTCAATTGTCTGTTATTCACTCGTTTTTATCCCTTTTGTATTGCAGTTAATCCGAGAAGAGTTCACCTGAAGTGCTGCAGGTTTCGTGTGGGTAAGAGTCTGTATTACCCAGCGTTGTCCGGTAAAAGCGAAATAAATGTCTTTAACAAGTGTTCTTTCCTCCCACAGGTGTGGCGTTAAAGAGGTGGAACGCCGATGAGAGATGCCTAGGGGAGCGGTAACTCTGGTGAGTATAATATGGTTGCTTTGATTGTCTTTGTTAGCACCCGGCTCACCTTGTTCTCTTTGTCCCTTCCAGGTTCCACGGATGCAGTGATGAATTGATGGCTGCAGCGCTGAACCGTGGAGATGCAGACTGGTAAGTATGGCGAGGCACGCCTGCTAGCGATGCAATGCTTTTATTTCCGACACATCTTTTCCAATTCTGAAGTGCGGCGAATTCGGGAACAGATGAAGATGAAAAGGTAAGTTCTTGTTCTTATTTCTCTTTCTTCTAGGATGGTGTCCAGGTTCGAGGCGGGCGTGGCAGAGGACTGGATGCTGCAGGCACGGTGAGCGTCACGCTGCTGAAGTGCAGAATAACGCAAAGCATGGGCTGCTGATCGGGCGTGGTTTAAATAGCCTGCAAAGTAGTCCCAGGTAAGAAGTTCCCCAGAATCACACCTGAGTAAAAAATAGTCCCATCCAGGCCTCACGTGGGCTTTGATTCATTTGCAGCATGGTCTGCAGGAGGTAAGTAATGATATGAGCCTGGCACCTATGGCATCAGGACTGATGTCTATTATGAGCCTGGTGCCTAAGGCACCAGGGCTGAACCCAGATAGCCCCCAGCCGGGGCTGCTGCGGTCTCAATAAATGTCTGGATGCCTGCTCCCGAGGCTGCTGGGCTGGATCCGGATGCCCAGGGGTAGTCATCATGACAGCACTCCCCCCCAAGGCCCCTCCTAAAGTTGTTCTTCCCCCTGGCCCTGGTTTGTCTGGGAAGTTCCGATTGAATTTCTTCACCAATCGAGGCGCATGAACGTGGTCACTAGGCTCCCATGACCTTTCTTGTGGTCTGTAGCCCTTCCAGTCGATTAAATAAAAAAGCTTTGATTTAACCATCTTAGAGTCCAGGATGTTTTTAACTTCGAATTCAGGTTCCCCATCTATGAGGACGGGGTCATGTGGTTTGGCTAATCTAGTCCCAGCTTGAACTGGTTTTAGAAGTGAGACATGAAAGAGGGTAATTCCAATTTGACGGCCACCGGGTTGATAATGGCCTTGACGGTGTAAGGTCCCAAATATTGAGGATTAAAAGTTTGAGTTCCTTTCAGAGGTATGTGTTTTGTAGCCAGCCAAACTTGATCCCCAATCTGGTATGGTGGAGTGTCACTTCTATGTTGATCGGCATTTTTCTTGTATTTTACTTTTGCTTGTTTCAAATGTTTTGATGCCTCTTTGAAGGCTTGTGTAATAGTAGAGTGCAGGTGAGTTACTGCAGGCATTTCTAAGTGTTGAGGCGAGTCAAGTTCTGAGGTTCGAGGATGATGCCCAAAGATAGTATGAAAGGGGCTCTGTCCAGTTCCTAAATGTACTGAGTTATTGTATGCGTATTCAGCAATCCATAAAATATCCTTCCATTTGCTTTCGGTTTGGTGTAGCATGCAACGTAGGTATTGTTCGAGAGTCTGGTTGGTCCTCTCCGTCTCACCATCGGTCTGGGGATGGTGACTGGTTGATAACCTTACGTCGATTTGCACCAATTGACAAAATTTCTTCCAAAATTGCGAAATGAATTGACTACCTCGGTCAGAGACCAATATGGAAGGAAATCCATGGATTCACACAATGTTTTCGAGAAATTCCTTGGCCAAAATTGAAGCGGAAGGTAATCCTTTGAAAGGGATAAAGTGGGCCATCTTGGAAAAAAGATCCACGATAACTAGAATGGTGTTGAATCCATTGCATGGAGGCAAATCGGTAATAAAGTCTAAGGACAAAGTGTGCCATGGTGTAGGCGGAATGTCCAACGGTTGTAAAAGGCCAGCTGTTTATTTCTTCTGACTTTTGTTTTGGGCGCAGATATCACAAGACGGCACAAACGACTTTACGTCTTTTCGCCAGGTGGGTCACTACAATTGTCTTTTAATTTTAGCCTCGGTTTTTGTGATACCAGGGTGTCCTTCCATCAGAGCATCATGATAATTGGAGATGACTAGTTATTGTAGTTCCTTGTGAGGTAGAAATAAACGCCCTTAATAGTAAGGTAGATCATTGATGACCGAATAGTCCTGGTGTTTCTTTACCCAGTCCTGTAGGGCTGCTGGATCGAAAAGTTGTTGGATTTTTAAATGAATGTCTTCTGAAGTCTGTAGCGTAATTATGCCGAGGATTCTTTGTTCTGAAATTATAGGCACCGGTTCCGGGTTGGAATATGGTTCTCCCATTCCTATTCGGGATAATGCATCTGCCTTGCCGTTTTTACAACCTGCTCGATAGGTGATCACGAAATCGAATTCGGCAAAGAATAATGCCCATCGATGTTGACGCGACGATTGTGCCTTGGCTGTTTTTAAATACTGCAGATTCCGGTGATCAGTGATTACAGTAATGGTATGCCTGGCACCGAGAAGATAATGCCGCCAAGCCTTAAAGGCTGATTTGATGGCTAACAATTCTTTATCAGTGATCGCATAGTTCAACTCGGGAGCCGAGAACTTTCTAGACCAAAATGCTACTGGATGAAGTTGACCGGTTTCTGGATCCTTCTGGGATAGGACAGCTCCCATGGCTAAACTGGATGCATCGGTTTCCACTACATATGGAAGTTCGGGGTGTGGATGCTTTAAGACAGGCGCAGACATGAATTTCAATTTCATTTCTTGGAAGGTTCTTTCAGCCTCTTCAGTCCACAAGAAGCGTTTGTTCTTTCGCAAAAGTGTTGTGATGGGGTGTACCACATGTGAGAAGTCCGGAATAAATCTGCGGTAGAAATGAGCAAATTCAAGCATGCTTTGTAGCCCTTTAACTGAATTGGGTGATGGCCACTTGAGAATTGTGTCCACCTTTCGAGAGTCCATTCGGACCCCTTTCAGAGTCAGGATGAATCCAAGGAATTCGACTTCTGTAGTATGAAAAACACATTTTTCCAATTTTGCATATAACTTATGCTGGCGTAGTTTCTCAAGGACTGCACAAACGTGCTTAACATGGTCTGATTCTGAGGAGGAGTACACTAGAATGTCGTCTATGTATGCAACAACACAGACGTCAATGAGTTCACGAAGGACATTGTTCATAAAATACTGGAAGGCTGCTGGTGCATTGCACAAACAGAAGGGCATCACCTGATATTCGAATAATCCGTACTTGGTGCGAAAGGCAGTCTTCCATTCATCGCCCGTCTTTACACGTACCAGATGATATGCGGTTACCAGTCATTTCGTCGAAAACAAATGGTTGAATAACAAACTGATCGAATGAAAATGATCGAAAACCAAATGGTCGACAACAGATAAAAACAATGTAAACAGGTCAATGCATCGAAAACAAATGATCGAAAGTCAAATGGTCGACAAATGAGTGGGTAATGTGGAAAGCGTATGCGCAAGATAGAGATGGCCATTAACATAGAAAAGGGCCACAGGAAAAAACATAAACACAAGAGTAAAGAACCTCATATGACACAGGTGATCACAGATGACGGTTAAAAACAAACAGTCAGTACATCAGGAAAGTGACAGAGAGCGCAACTGATGAAAACACTCGCTGGTACAACGTATACTTGCATAAAACAATGGTGAGTTACACACAGTAAATAAACAAATTACATAGTGGTTCACACAATTTCATATTACTAATGGGGGGTTTCCCCCCTCAACCCCCTGATTTTTTAATTTTTTTTTTTATAGAAATACGAACCTTCCGAACAATTGAATAAGTAATCACACATTTTTTTTCAGCATATATATAAGTTCAATTTTGCATTTTTGACGTAACAAACCTATAAATACAAACTCATGTACCGAAAAACAAGTGAATTATTTAGATTCATTTTATTATTTTGCTATTTCAGATACTACTTGAGAGAGAAAAATGGAATTCATAAAATCCCAAAGAGGCGCCGATCAGTTAACGTATGAAGGCTACATATACAATAAAGAAAGCACAAAGCAGGAAAAAAACTACTGGAAAAGTAAAGAGTACACCAAATATAAATGCAAAGGAAGGGCAATTACGGTTGGCGAAAACATACATTTAACCTGCGAACATAACTACATGCCGGACAATACGGAGGTTTTCATAAAGAAAACACTGAACACATTAAGGGAAAATGTCGAGAAAAATACGAATGAAGCATCGACTTCTCAGGTTAACAAGGCGTATGAAAGTTTACCACCACATATAACGGCACAGATGCCAAACACGACAATGGTAAAACGCAATATAAATTGCTTAGAGCAACAGAAAGAAAACTTACCCATGGCACCAGTAAGTTATGAAAATATGGTTATACCAGAGGTATTACAGATAACAGAAAAAGGAGAGCATTTTCTATGGAAAACTTTGGAAATAAAAAAGGAAAAAAATGTTAATTTTTACTACTTTTCAAAACTTAACACATTTAGGCAGTTCGAAGACTTGGCATGGGGACGCTACATTCAAAACCTGCCCAACACCATTTCAACAATTTTATAGCGTTCACAGCACAGTAAATTAAACCGTTACACCTCTAATCTACGTTTTAATGCCAGGAAAAACAGAAGAAATGTACAGCTGTATATATAAAATAATAAAAGAATCATTGCCTGAAAAAAACCCGGAAACTATAATCATGGACTATGAACAGGGACAAATGAACGCTTTTTCTAAAATATATCCCGAAACACATATTCAAGGGTGCTTTTTTCATTTTAGTCAATCACTGTGGAGAAGAATTCAAAAATTAGGGTAACGAACATTGTACATAGGAGATACCGAATTTCAACACCAAATAAAACGATTGTACGCTTTAGCATTTGTAAGAGAGGACATGGTTACTACGTATTATGATACTTTGATTGCTTCTAGTTACTATACTAATCATGAGGAACAGTTAAGCACTTTACTAGAATACGTGGAAAACACATGGATTGGGCAACTTACGAGACATGGAACAAGACGAAAAGGGAAATATGAAATTAAAATATGGAATTGCTATACATCAGTAATTTAAAAAAAAACCAAGAACGAACAACATACAGGAGGGATGGCACAGCAGGATAAACAAGGAATTCAATTCACACAACCCAACATTATGGCTCTTCCTTAAAAGTCTGAAAAAAGAAAAAATATACAAGAAATAAAACTGTCCCAGACACTGTCACTCGAAAACCGACAAATGGCAAAAAGGAAATACAGAGACCATGAAGAGAGAATATCAAGCATAGTGCGAATTTTGAAAAAATGGAGCCAATACAGTATCTTGAAGCAGTAGCATATAATCTGAAATGTTAAAGGAAAATATAATTAACTGACCAAACGGAGAAGGCCGGCTCCATGCAGTAAAACCATTCCCAAGATACATACATCCAGAAAGCAAAAATCCCATGTAAAATCCACCAAATCCATTGATGCATCCCTCCACCAAAAAATTCCATGGAAAAGTGCAAGCAGAAAACAAAAATCCCATGTAAAATCCACCAAGTCCTTTTGAACATCCATCCACGAAACGATCCGAAAAAATGCATCCAGAAAGTGAAAATCCAATTTAAAGTCCAAAGAAACACAGCGATCCAGAAGTTGCAAAAAAATCCATCCGTTGGTGAAAAAAGCAGATCCGTTTAAAAAACCCATCAAAACACGATCCAACATGCTAAAATCCATCCAAAGAAAAAAAAAACGTTGCAAAGTCCATCCAAAAAACCAGGAAAAAAATGATCCATAAGCAGGTCCGGAGTGCGAGCAACAGGCATCCTGCAAGGAAGAAGGAACTTCGAAAATGGCGTCTACGTCGCGTACGTACGACGTCATACGTTACTAAGTTTATTTAAGTTGGATTTACAATAGTATTGAAAAATAGAGAAATAGCACCATCTAGCGTTATAAGTTGGAAACACAGTTATAACTTATTTTGTTTAATATTACATTGCATTTATTTAATTATTTAACAATGAACACACAAGTAACACAAAAGAATTGTATTTTTAAATAAAAATAAATAAAAAACTTACAAATGCAAACTGTATTACTGTACAATTTTTAAATAACAATACAAAAAAGGCAATTACAAAAGCAAAATACATCTATGTACAAAAAATTACAAATGTACTGTATTGCATTTCGACCAACAAAGGTACAAACGACCAAAATGCATTTCGAGATTATTGTAATTCGACCATATTTATTTGACCAAATTAATTTCGACCAGTTTTCAGTCGACCATTTGTCTGGACACCATGATATGCCCCTCGGAGATCTAACTTGGTATAGAAACAAGCGTCCTTTGCTTGGTCTAGTAACTCGGGGATCAGAGGCAAGGGGTTTCGGTTTTTTACTGTAATCTGATTTAACGCGCGGTAGTCTATACACGTTCTAAGGTCATCTTCCTTTTTAGGCACGAAGAATAAAGCTGAGGATGCCGGAGACTTGGATGGCCGAATGAAACCAGTAGCAAGGTATTGATCCAAGTATTGTCGTAGGTGAGGATTTTCGGGCTCAGTAAGGACGTAGATCCTACTGCAAGGAGGTTGTGCACCTGGTAAGAGGTCAATTTGACAATCGTATGGTCTCTGAGGCGGTGATGTATTTGCCTGTTCTTTTTGAAAAACATCTTGAAAGTCTTGATATTCCTGAGGTAACTGCGCAACTGGGGTAGTAACTGTGGCCAGGGCTTTGTTCAAAGGTTCTTTCGGGTAACAGTTACGTGCACAATCCGGGAAGGTCACTTTCTTCTCTCGCCAATCAATACAAGGGTTATGTGTTTTTAACCATGGCATTCCCAGAATGATTTGGGACTGCGGGGCCTTGATTAAGTCAAACACAATAGCTTCTCGATGCCCGTCTTGACCCAACAGTGTCATCTCTGTAGTGGAATGAGTTACGGGCCCTCAGGCTATTTCAGTTCCATCGACTGTGGTGATGACATCCGAAGTGGTCTTCTTGCAAAGAGGTAGATTCATGCCTGAAGCCAAATCGTGGTCCATGTAATTTCCTACGGCCCCACTGTCAATATATGCCCTTACTCCATGCATACGTGATGGCTGCTTTGGATCAACAAGGACCATTGGTATGATGAGGTGCGAGGTCTGAGTGTCCTTCTTCAAGCTCAGCAAGCGGACCTCTACGTTTGTCGGGCGTGGTCGTTTCCCGAATCGGGTTCTCTTTGGCCTTTATCAGCAACTCCTACCACCTTCTTGGGTGTTTTTGCAGGACAATCCCATAGAAAATGTCCTGAGGTTCCGCAGTACAGACACAATTGCATCTGGTGTCTCCTTTCTCTTTCCTTTTGCGTTAAGGGTCCTCAAACCCCCCCGATCTGCATAGGTTCAGATGCATCAGTCCCTTTGGAGGCAACATTGGGCTTAAATAATACCCGATTCTCGAACTTGGCTCGGTCAGCCTTTCTATTCTGAAGTCGATGGTCTAGCTGGACCACTAAGTCTATATACTCTGCGCAATCCTGAGGTGGGTTCACAACTTGAGCCAAGACGTCTTTGAGATCTCCCCGAAGTCCACGGTGAAATAATGTAACTCGCTTTTCCTCAGGCCATCCGGTTTCCACCACCAACCTATTGAAAGTTGTGATATAGGTTAACAGATCCTGGTTACCCTGACGTAAGGAAAAGAGTTTGTTATCCAGGGCCTGTCCTTGTGAATGTTTGGCGAATAGTTTTTCCATGCTCATTTGAAAACCTTGAAAATCCCGGAGAAGGGGGTCATCCTGGTTGACTAGTCGAATGGACCAATCTACTGCGCTGCCACTAAGATATGATAATACAAAGGCTACTTTGGCTTGGTCATTCGGAAAGGCTCCAGGTCTGCATAAAAAGTGCAAGCGGCATTGATTCATAAACACTGCAAACCTTTTTGGGTCCCCAGCACAGCGTTCAGGTGGAGCTAAAGGGATAGTTCCTGGTAAAATCGCTTGCACAGGATTGCTCGATGAAACAGGGGTTGGATTCCCCCCACGTCCAGGTAGGGGTGTTTGCCCAGCTTGGTTTTGCAGCAATTGCCTAGCAAGATCATCAGTGTGCTCCTTTGACACAATCAGTTCTCTCCTGAGGGAATTAGTCTCTTGATGGGCGGAGTGCACTTCTGCTCTAAGTTCCCCTAATAATTGAGCCAGTTGGTCAGTTTCTGAGGTCTCCATAACGCCAGGGTGGGGATTTGTAGATAGGCTTCGCGTTCTGCAATGCTCACCTGATTACCACGGGTGCGTCGATCGGAACTGGACTGCTAAGGTCTCCACCAGCGTTATTCGTAGTGCAGAGACGGCTGACTGGACCGGCCTTCCTAGCTTCGTCTGCTTTATTTCGAAAAAGTAGTTTCCTAAAATCAGGAGGAGGGGAATTAGCAACCCAGTGGATGCAAGGAAACACTTGTTTAATTTGTTCCCTCTAAGCACCCCGATATTCCCCTTTTGTTGTCTCACCTTATTGTTTGTAATGATGAGCTCTCCATCCTGCACCGAGCGCAGGGGCACGTAAAATCCCCGTTGCTTCACTGGTTTGAAGATTTTGGGCGAGTTCCAGACGTGTTGGACTCTGTGGTAAATGGCAAGGAGTAGTAAGTATAATGTCTATAGAGTTCAATTGTCTGTTATTCACTCGTTTTTATCCCTTTTGTATTGCAGCTTAATCCGAAAAGAGTTTGCCTGAAGTGCTGCAGGTTGCGTGTGGGTAAGAGTCTGTATTACCCAGCGTTGTCCGGTAAAAGCAAAATAAATGTCTTTAACAAGTGTTCTTTCCTCCCACAGGTGTGGCGTTAAGGAGGTGGAACGCCGATGAGAGATGCCTAGGGGAGCGGTAGCTCTGGTGAGTATAATATGGTTGCTTTGATTGTCTTTGTTAGCACCCGGCTCACCTTGTTCTCTTTGTCCGTTCCAGGTTCCACTGATGCAGTGATGAATTGATGGCTGCAGCGCTGAACCGTGGAGATGCAGACTGGTAAGTATGGCGAGGTACACCTGCTAGCGATGCAATGCTTTTATTTCCGACGCATCTTTTCCAATTCTGAAGTGCGGCGAATTCGGGAACAGATGAAGATGAAAAGGTAAGTTCTTGTTCTTATTTCTCTTTCTTCTAGGATGGTATCCAGGTTCGAGGTGGGCGTGGCAGAGGACTGGATGCTGCAGGCACGGTGAGCGTCACGCTGCTGAAGTGCAGAATAACGCAAAGCATGGGCTGCTGTTCGGGCGTGGTTTAAATAGCCTGCAAAGTAGTCCCAGGTAAGAAGTTCCCCAGAATCACACCTGAGTGAAAAATAGTCCCATCCAGGCCTCACGTGGGCTTTGATTCATTTGCAGCATGGTTTGCAGGAGGTAAGTAATGATATGAGCCTGGCACCTATGGCATCAGGACTGATGTCTATTATGAGCCTGGTGCCTAAGGCGCCAGGACTGAACCCAGATAGCCCCCAGCCGGGGCTGCTGCGGTCTCAATAAATGTCTAGATGCCTGCTCCAGAGGCTGCTGGGCTGGGTCCGGATGCCCAGGGGTAGTCATCATGACAGCACTCCCCCCCAAGGCCCCTCCTAAAGTTGTTCTTCCCCCTGGACCTGGTTTGTCTGGGAAGTTCCGATGGAATTTCTTCACCAATCGAGGCGCATGAACGTGGTCACTAGGCTCCCATGACCTTTCTTGTGGTCTGTAGCCCTTCCAGTCGATTAAATAAAAAAGCTTTGATTTAACCATCTTAGAGTCCAGGATGTTTTTAACTTCGAATTCAGGTTCCCCATCTATGAGGACGGGGTCAGGTGGTTTGGCTAATCTAGTCCCAGCTTGAACTGGTTTTAGAAGTGAGACATGAAAGAGGGTAATTCCAATTTGACGGCCACCGGGTTGATAATGGCCTTGATGGTGTAAGGTCCCAAATATCAAGGATTAAAAGTTTGAGTTCCTTTCAGAGGTATGTGTTTTGTAGCCAGCCAAACTTGATCCCCAATCTTGTATGGTGGAGTGTCACTTCTTTGTTGATCGGCATTTTTCTTGTATTTTTCTTTTGCTTGTTTCAAAAGTTTTGATTCCTCTTTAAAGGCTTGTGTTATAGTAGAGTGCAGGTGAGTTACTGCAGGCATTTCTAAGTGTTGAGGCGAGTCAAGTTCTGAGGTTCGAGGATGATGCCCAAAGATAGTATAAAAGGGGCTCTGTCCAGTTCCTTATTGTACTGAGTTATTGTATGCGTATTCAGCAATCCATAAAATATCCTTCCATTTGCTTTCGGTTTGGTTTAGCATGCAACGTAGGTATTGTTCGAGAGTCTGGTTGGTCCTCTCCGTCTCACCATCGGTCTGGGGATGGTGACTGGTTGATAACCTTACGTCGATTTGCGCCAATTGACAACATTTCTTCCAAAATTGCGAAATGAATTGACTACCTCGGTCAGAGACCAATATGGAAGGAAATCCATGGATTCACACAATGTTTTCGAGAAATTCCTTGGCCAAAATTGAAGCGGAAGGTAATCCTTTTAAAGGGATAAAGTGGGCCATCTTGGAAAAAAGATCCACGATAACTAGAATGGTGTTGAATCAATTGCATGGAGGCAAATCGGTAATAAAGTCTAAAGACAAAGTGTGCCATGGTGTAGGCGGAATGTCCAACGGTTGTAAAAGGCCAGCTGTTTATTTCTTCTGACTTTTGTTTTGGGCGCAGATATCACAAGACAGCACAAACGACTTTACGTCTTTTCGCCAGGTGGGCCACTACAATTGTCTTTTAATTTTAGCCTCGGTTTTTGTGATACCAGGGTGTCCTTCCATCAGAGCATCATGATAATTGGAGATGACTAGTTATTGTAGTTCCTTGTGAGGTAGAAATAAACGCCCTTAATAGTAAGGTAGATCATTGATGACAGAATAGTCTTGGCCTTTCTTTACCCAGTCCTGTATGGCTGCTGGATCGAAAAGTTGTTGGATTTTTAAATGAATGTCTTCTGAAGTCTGTAGCTTAGTTATGCCGAGGATTCTTTGTTCTGAAATTATAGGCACCGGTTCCGGGTTGGAATATGGTTCTCCCATTCCTATTCGGGATAATGCATCTGCCTTGCCGTTTTTACAACCTGGTCGATAGGTGATCACGAAATCGAATTCGGCAAAGAATAATGCCCATCGATGTTGACGCGACGATTGTGCCTTGGCTGTTTTTAAATACTGCAGTTCCGGTGATCAGTGATTACAGTAATGGTATGCCTGGCACCGAGAAGATAATGCCGCCAAGCCTTAAAGGCTGATTTGATGGCTAACAATTCTTTATCAGTGATCGCATAGTTCAACTCGGGAGCCGAGAACTTTCTAGACCAAAATGCTACTGGATGAAGTTGACCGGTTTCTGGATCCTTCTGGGATAGGACAGCTCCCATGGCTAAACAGGATGCATCGGTTTCCACTATATATGGAAGTTCGGGGTGTGGATGCTTTAAGACAGACGCAGACATGAATTTCAATTTCATTTCTTGGAAGGGTCTTTCAGCCTCTTCAGTCCACAAGAAGCGTTTGTTCTTTCGCAAAAGTGTTGTGATGGGGTGTACCACATGTGAGAAGTCCGGAATAAATCTGTGGTAGAAATGAGCAAATTCAAGCATGCTTTGTAGCCCTTTAACTGAATTGGGTGATGGCCACTTGAGAATTGCGTCCACCTTTCGAGAGTCCATTCGGACCCCTTTCAGAGTCAGGATGAATCCAAGGAATTCGACTTCTGTAGTATGAAAAACACATTTTTCCAATTTTGCATATAACTTATGCTGGCGTAGTTTCTCAAGGACTGCACAAACGTGCTTAACATGGTCTGATTCTGAGGAGGAGTACACTAGAATGTCGTCTATGTATGCAACAACACAGACGTCAATGAGTTCACGAAGGACATCGTTCATAAAATACTGGAAGGCTGCTGGTGCATTGCACAAACCGAAGGGCATCACCTGATATTCGAATAATCCGTACTTGGTGCGAAAGGCAGTCTTCCATTCATCGCCCTTCTTTACACGTACCAGATGATATGCGGTTACCAGTCATTTCGTCGAAAACAAATGGTTGAATAACAAACTGATCGAATGAAAATGATCGAAAACCAAATGGTCCACAACAGATAAAAATAATGTAAACAGGTCAATACATCGAAAACAAATGATCGAAAGTCAAATGGTCGACAAACGAGTGGCTAATGTGGAAAGCGTATGCGCAAGATAGAGATGGCCATTAACATAGAAAAGGGTCACAGGAAAAAACATAATCACAAGAGTAAAGAACCTCATATGACACAGGTGATCACAGATGACGGTTAAAAACAAACAGTCAGTACATCAGGAAAGTGACAGAGAGCGCAACTGATGAAAACACTCGCTGGTACAACGTATACGTGCATAAAACAAATGTGAGTTACACACAGTAAATAAAAAAATTACATAGTGGTTCACACAATTTCATATTACTAATGGGGGGGTTCCCCCCTCAACCCCCTGATTTTTAAAACATTTTTTTTATAGAAATACAAACCTTCCGAACAATTGAATAAGTAATCACACATTTTTTTTCAGCGTATATATAAGTTCAATTTTGCATTTTTGACGTAACAAACCTATAAATACAAACTCATGTACCGAAAAACAAGTGAATTATTTAGATTCATTTTATTATTTTGCTATTTCAGATACTACTTGAGAGAGAAAAATGGAATTCATAAAATCCCAAAGAGGCACCGATCAGTTAACGTATGAAGGCTACATATACAATAAAGAAAGCACAAAGCAGGAAAAAAACTACTGGAAATGTAAAGAGTACACCAAATATAAATGCAAAGGAAGGGCAATTACGGTTGGCGAAAACATACATTTAACCTGCGAACATAACCACATGCCGGACAATACGGAGGTTTTCATAAAGAAAACACTGAACACATTAAGGGAAAATGTCGAGAAAAATACGAATGAAGCATCGACTTCTCAGGTTAACAAGGCGTATGAAAGTTTACCACTACATATAACGGCACAGATGCCAAACACGACAATGGTAAAACGCAATATAAATCGCTTAAAGCAACAGAAAGAAAACTTACCCATGGCACCAGTAAGTTATGAAAATATGGTTATACCAAAGGTATTACAGATAACAGAAAAAGGAGAGCATTTTCTATGGAAAACTTTGGAAATAAAAAAGGAAAAAAATGTTAATTTTTACTACTTTTCAAAACTTAACACATTTAGGCAGTTCGAAGACTTGGCATGGGGACGCTACATTCAAAACCTGCCCAACACCATTTCAACAATTTTATAGCGTTCACTGCACAGTAAATTAAACCGTTACACCTCTAATCTACATTTTAATGCCAGGAAAAACAGAAGAAATGTACAGCTGTATATATAAAATAATAAAAGAATCATTGCCTGAAAACAACCCGGAACTATAATCATGGACTATGAACAGGGACAAATGAACACTTTTTCTAAAATATATCATGAAACACATATTCAAGGGTGCTTTTCTCATTTTAGTCAATCACTGTGGAGAAGAATTCAAAAATTAGGGTTACGAACATTGTACATAGGAGATACCGAATTTCAACACGAAATAAAACGATTGTATGCTTTAGCATTTGTAAGAGAGGACATGGTTACTACGTATTATGATACTTTGATTGCTTCTAGTTACTATACTAATCATGAGGAACAGTTAAGCACTTTACTAGAATACATGGAAAACACATGGATTGGGCAACTTACGAGACATGGAACAAGACGAAAAGGGAAATATGAAATTAAAATATGGAATTGCTACACATCAGTAATTTAAAAAAAACCCAAGAACGAACAACGTACAGGAGGGATGGCACAGCAGGATAAACAAGGAATTCAATTCACACAACCCAACATTATGGCTCTTCCTTAAAAGTCTGAAAAAAGAAAAAATATACAAGAAATAAAACTGTCCCAGACACTGTCACTCGAAAACCGACAAATGGCAAAAAGGAAATACAGAGACCATGAAGAGAGAATATCAAGCATAGTGCAGAATTTTGAAAAAATGGAGCCAATACAGTATCTTGAATTGAAAATAGAATTAACTCACCAAACGGAGAAGGCCGGCTCCATGCAGTAAAAACATTCCCAAGATACATACATCCAGAAAGCAAAAATCCCATGTAAAATCCACCGAATCCATTGATGCATTCCTCCACCAAAAAATTCCATGGAAAAGTGCAAGCAGAAAACAAAAATCCCATGTAAAATCCACCAAGTCCTTTTGAACATCCATCCACGAAACGATCCGAAAAGATGCATCCAGAAAGTGAAAATCCAATTTAAAGTCCAAAGAAACACAGCGATCCAGAAGTTGCAAAAAAATCCATCCGTTGGTGAAAAAAGCAGATCCGTTGAAAAAACCCATCAAAACACGATCCAACACGCTAAAATCCATCCAAAGAAAAACAATGTTGCAAAGTCCATCCAAAAAACCAGGAAAAAAATAATCCATAAGCAGGTCTGGAGCGCGAGCAACAGGCATCCTGCAAGGAAGAAGGAACTTCGAAAATGGCGTCTACGTCGCGTACGTACGACGTCATACGTTACTAAGTTTATTTAAGTTGGATTTACAATAGTATTGAAAAATAGAGAAATAGCACCATCTAGCGTTACAAGTTGGAAACACAGTTATAACTTATTTTGTTTAAAATTGCATTGCATTTATTTAATTATTTAACAATGAACACACAAGTAACACAAAAGAATTGTATTTTTAAATAAAAATAAATAAAAAACTTACAAATGCAAACTGTATTACTGTACAATTTTTAAATAACAATACAAAAAAGGCAATTACAAAAGCAAAATACATCTATGTACAAAAAATTACAAATGTACTGTATTGCATTTCGACCAAAAAAGGTACAAACGACCAAAATGCATTTCGAGATTATTGTAATTCGACCATATTTATTTGACCAAATTAATTTCGACCAGTTTTCAGTCGACCATTTGTCTGGACACCATGATATGCCCCTCGGAGATCTAACTTGGTATATATACAAGCGTCCTTTGCTTGGTCTAGTAACTCGGGGATCAGAGGCAAGGGGTTTCGGTTTTTTACTGTAATCTGATTTAACGCGTGGTAGTCTATACACGTTCTAAGGTCACCTCTCCTTTTTAGGCACGAAGAATAAAGCTGAGGATGCCGGAGACTTGGATGGCCGAATGAAACCATTAGCAAGGTATTGATCCAAGTATTGTCGTAGGTGAAGATTTTCGGGCTCAGTAAGGGCGTAGATCCTACTGCAAGGAGGTTGTGCACCTGCTAAGAGGTCAATTTGACAATCGTATGGTCTCTGAGGCGGTGATGTATTTGCCTGTTCTTTTTGAAAAACATCTTGAAAGTCTTGATATTCCTGCGCAACTGGGGTAGTAACTGTGGCCAGGGCTTTGTTCAAAGGTTCTTTCGGGTAACAGTTACTTGCACAATCCGGGAAGGTCACTTTCTTCTCTCGACAATCAATACAAGGGTTATGTGTTTCTAACCATGGCATTCCCAGAATGATTTGGAACTGCGGGGCCTTGATTAAGTCAAACACAATAGCTTCTCGATGCCCGTCTTGACCCAACAGTGTCATCTCTGTAGTGGAATGAGTTACGGGCCCTGAGGCTATTTCAGTTCCATCGACTGTGGTGATGACATCCGAAGTGGTCTTCTTGCAAAGAGGTAGATTCATGCCTGAAGCCAAATCGTGGTCCATGTAATTTCCTACGGCCCCACTGTCAATATATGCCCTTACTGCATGCATACGTGATGGCTACTTTGGATCAACAAGGACCATTGGTATGATGAGGTGCGAGGTCTAAGTGTCCTTCTTCAAGCTCAGCAAGCGGACCTCTACGTTTGTCGGGTGTGGTCGTTTCCCGAATCGGGTTCTCTTTGGCCTTTATCAGCAACTCCTACCACCTTCTTGGGTGTTTTTGGAGGACAATCCCATAGAAAATGTCCTGAGGTTCCGCAGTACAGACACAATTGCATCTGGTGTCTCCTTTCTCTTTCCTTTTGCGTTAAGGGTCCTCAAACCCCCCCGATCTGCATAGGTTCAGATGCATCAGTCCCTTTGGAGGCAACATTGGGCTTAAATAATATCCGATTCTCGAACTTGGCTCGGTCAGCCTTTCTATTCTGGAGTCGATGGTCTAGCTGGACCACTAAGTCTATATACTCTGCGCAATCCTGAGGTGGGTTCACAACTTGAGCCAAGACGTCTTTGAGATCTCCCCGAAGTCCACGGTGAAATAATGTAACTCGCTTTTCCTCAGGCCATCCGGTTTCCACCACCAACCTATTGAAAGTTGTGATATAGGTTAACAGATCCTGGTTACCCTGACGTAAGGAAAAGAGTTCGTTATCCATGGCCTGTCCTTGTGAATGTTTGGCAAATAGTTTTTCCATGCTCATTTGAAAACCTTGAAAATCCCGGAGAAGGGGGTCTTCCTGGTTGACTAGTCGAATGGACCAATCTGCTGCGCTGCCACTAAAATATGATAATACAAAGGCTACTCTGGCTTGGTCATTCGGAAAGGCTCCAGGTCTGCATAAAAAGTGCAAGCGGCATTGATTCATAAACACTGCAAACCTTTTTGGGTCCCCAGCAAAGCGTGCAGGTGGAGCTAAAGGGATAGTGCCTGGTAAAATCACTTGCACAGGATTGCTCGATGAAACAGGGGTTGATTCCCCCCAAGTCCAGGTAGGGGTGTTTGCCCAGCTTGGTTTTGCAGCAATTGCCTAGCAAGATCATCAGTGCGCTCCTTTAACACAATCAGTTCTCTCCTGAGGGAATTAGTCTCTTGATGGGCAGAGTGCACTTCTGCTCTAAGTTCCCCTAATAATTGGGCCAGTTGGTCAGTTTCTGAGGTCTCCATAACTCCCGGGTGGGGATTTGTAGATAGGCTTCGCGTTCTGCAATGCTCACCTGATTACCACGGGTGCGTCGATCGGAACTGGACTGCTAAGGTCTCCACCAGCGTTATTCGTAGTGCAGAAACGGCTGACTGGACCGGCCTTCCTAGCTTCGTCTACTTGATTCGAAAAAGTAGTTTCCTAAAATCAGGAGGAGGGGAATTAGCCACCCAGTGGATGCAAGGAAACACTTCTTTAATTTGTTCCCTCTAAGCACCCCGATATTCCCCTTTTGTTGTCTCACCTTATTGTTTGTAATGATGAGCTCTCCAACCTGCACCGAGCGCAGGGGCACGTAAAATCCCCGTTGCTTCACTGGTTTGAAGATTTTGGGTGAGTTCCAGACGTGTTGGACTCTGTGGTAAATGGCAAGGAGTACTAAGTATAATGTCTATAGAGTTCAATTGTTTGTTATTCACTCGTTTTTATCCCTTTTGTATTGCAGCTTAATCCGAGAAGAGTTCACCTGAAGTGCTGCATGTTGTGTGTGGGTAAGAGTCTGTATTACCCAGCGTTGTCCGGTAAAAGCGAAATAAATGTCTTTAACAAGTGTTCTTTCCTCCCACAGGTGTGGCGTTAAAGAGGTGGAACGCCAATGAGAGATGCCTAGGGGAGCGGTAACTCTGGTGAGTATAATATGGTTGCTTTGATTGTCTTTGTTAGCACCCGGCTCACCTTTTCTCTTTGTCCCTTCCAGGTTCCACGGATGCAGTGATGAATTGATGGCTGCAGCGCTGAACCATGGAGATGCAGACTGGTAAGTATGGCGTTGCGCGCCTGCTAGCGATGCAATGCTTTTATTTCCGACGTATCTTTTCCAATTCTGAAGTGCGGCGAATTCGGGAACAGATGAAGATTAAAAGGTAAGTTCTTGTTCTTATTTCTCTTTCTTCTAGGATGTTGTACAGGTTCGAGGCGGGCGTGGCAGAGGACTGGATGCTGCAGGCACGGTGAGCGTCACGCTGCTGAAGTGCAGAATAACGCGAAGCATGGGCTGCTGTTCAGACGTGGTTTAAATAGCCTGCAAAGAAGTCCTAGGTAAGAAGTTCCCCAGAACCACACCCAAGTAAAAAATAGTCCCATCCAGGCCTCACGTGGGCTTTGATTCATTTACAGCATGGTCTGCAGGAGGTAAGTAATGTCTATGAGCCTAGCGCCTATGGCACCAGGACTGATGTCTATAATGAGCCTGGTGCCTCAGGTGCCAGAACTGAACCCAGGTAGCCCCCTGCCGGGGCTGCTGGGGTCTCAATAAATGTCTGGATGCCTGCTCCCGAGGCTGCTGGGCTGGGTCCGGATGGGCAGGGGTAGGCACCATGACAAAGAGGTACATACTACACTTAATGTCGCTTTGGCTTCCCTAGACCAGATTCTACCAAAGGACATGTACATAGTTTGATGTCTTCTGTTAGCCACAGTGTAAAAGGGAAATCCCCTAAAACATACAACATTAAAAGAGATGAGGCATCCAAGTACATCAATGATTACAATGCGACCATGCCCTCTTGTGGAATATAAACATTCAACGCATTGCAGACAATTCCCCTGCATTTGCAAGATATGTCACAGCCTATATGATCAAAGTTGAGACAAATGAGCTAAAAGACCTTTGGGATGACATTTCATTTGACAAAACCATGTCACAAGAATTGTACAGCTTTGGTATCAAAATGATGTTGCATAGAGAATGTGGGTCCTATGAAGCTGCAGATCATTTAACATTTAGCCTTATATGGGAAATCTGAAAATACTTCTCTGGCTAAACCTTGGTTCAGCTTCATCGCAAAAAAGGGTACTAAAATCCTCCTAAGAGATAGAAACAGTAGCCACAAATGATCCCAACTACCAGGATATTTAAAAAAACAATTGAATTGACACTTAGGGATCGATTCATGGAGCAAACGTGCGCCGAAAATCCCAGCGCAAGCAGGCGCAAGGTAGCGCAAGCGTGAGAAACGCAGCGCACGCGTGCGATTCAAGGAAGACGCTGCGCGTGTTTCCCGCTGTCCGTGCGCCCAATCCTGCCATGGCACACGCAGTCACACACGGCGTGCGCTACGCGCACAGCAAAAGCACACATAGCGTGGAGCACACAACCAAAGTGGGCGTAACAGTGGGCGTAACACGCTTAATGGGGAATAACGCGTGAAAAAGAAGGCGTAACTGGGGAAGTACTGCAGGGAACTACACGGAACACCCACACGCACACCAACAACCCGTATTCATGGATTCGAATACGGGAAACCCGCGCACGGCAAAAGACGCACACAGGCGTCAATGCATCCGCCACACGAAGGCAGGCGTAAGCGTCCCCGCGCACAGTATAAAAGTGCACGCAAACAAGTATATACAGCTACAATGAATGCCCCATTTGTCGCAGCACTGATCGTGGGACACTGCAGGAGGAGGAGAATAGCCAGGGCACGCATTTTCACACCACGGACAAGCCTTTTTGGGATGCCTGACGACCAGGTCTACGGCAGGTATAGGTTTCCACCCCATATCATCCTAGACCTGGTCAGGGAGTGGGAAGATGACCTTACATCCCCCACCCTTTGCTCCCAAGCATTGAGCCCCTTGGAGAAGGTGCTCAATGTCCTGCATTTTTTGGCCACTGGGTCATTTCAGCGGACTACTGCCATAGTGGGGGGGGTCTCACAGGCCACGCAGTCACGCTGCCTACACCAGGTACTGGCAATCATGACAGCGCGCCCCTCAGTACGCAGGCACATATACATGCCCAGAACACCCGCAGAAAGGCAGGCCTTTGTCCTGGATTTTTTCAGGGTGGCACACTTCCCCAAAGTGCTCGGTGCCATAGATTGCACCCATGTGGCCCTACGTCCACCTAGGGCCACTGAGCACATCTACCGAAACCGCAAGCACTGGCATTCCATCAATGTACAGGTGGTATGCGATGCAAAGGGAATCATCACCTCTGTCTATGCAAACTACCCTGGCTCCACCCATGACAGTTTCATATACAGAATGTCCACCCTGAGACCGGCCCTGGAAGCTGGGCAGCATGGCGACACCTGGCTCCTAGGTGAGTACAAATGCCCTTGCACATGCATGCATGTCACACACACACACACAAATACACAAACCCCAATAATCACAACCATTTACACCTCCCCAGGGGACAGTGCCTACCCTCTGAGCAACCACATGATGACGCCAATCCGGAACCCCACCACACCACCCCAGGTAAGATACAACGCCGCCCATATTGCAACCAGGGCCATAGTGGAGCGCACATTCGGAGTGCTCAAGTCACGTTTCCGCTCCCTTGACCGCTCTGGCGGGCAGCTACTCTATGCACCCCCAGTAGTGTGCAGGATCATTGTGGCAGCATGTGTCCTGCACAATGTTGCAACACGGCAGGGCGTACCGGTGGACATGGTGGTGGCCCCACATCCCCAACCACAGGCACAGGCGCTGCCCATGGGAGGGGACAGGGCACGTGGCGAGGAAGCCCGGACCCAGCTTGTGGCCACATTTTTCACCTAAACTCCCACCCCTGTGGAGTGCACACAGGCCTGGCACAAACCAGGTGACAATCGATGATGACAAAGAGACAGTCAACTGTCACAACCCTACCACCCTGAGATAGTTGCCATGGAAGTGCCACATTGTCTGCATCCCTAGCTACTTAAACACAAGCTATCCTGTGTGACCAAAAGGCACACATATGACATGACATGATATGGCCTATACACAAGTATTTCAAGGTGCGATGAGTCAGGGAGGGGGGAACAAGGGAAGACAACAACGGTACTACTAGGCCAGGTGTCATTTAGATTGTGCAAGTGCAGGGGTAGGGGGAAGGGAAAAGTGCAAGGGGAAGGGGAGGGGAGAGGGGGGAGTGCAGTACAGGGTAAGTAGACTAAAAAACAAATACATAGGCCAGCTGGTGGCAACTGCAAAGGTAAGTGCAGACAAGTGCTGGGAAGGAGGGGCTGTAGGGATAGAGAGACAGTCCTGCAGTGCAGGGGTTGCCAGGGAGGCAGTGCAAGTGGAGAGTGGCTGGGCCAGGGACCAAGGTCGGTGAGAGTGGCCCAGTTGCAGATCCAGTGCAGTTCCAGTGAAGAATTTTGCAAGGGAGAGGCAGAGAGAAAGCAGAAGCAAAGAGGAAGGTCTTGAGGTGCTTCCCGAACCGGAGATGGTTCTCCTCAAGTTCCAGTGAGGCAGGAAGGCTGTTCCAGAGAGAGGCCCCTGCCGCGGAGAGAGATCTACCCCCAGCTAGTTGCTTTGAGAAGCGGATGACCCTGACATGCAAGGTGTGAATCACACACACCTGCAAAACAGGCCATTGCCATCACTGTTATGTCACTCAAACCCTCCCAAACCACAACATGACATGGCAAGCAATACCCATACACCAACACAGTAACAATAAGGTACACATTGCCATGTCCAAAATGCACAGTGGCATCAGACAATGATGCCTGACATGGAATCAGATGAAATGACTGACCAACAACCTCCCACCCAAAATAAGTCATTTCCAAATGCATTACAAGATTTGTAGACGTAACATAACAATGAATGCCTGTCTACATGCACATTGTGCATTGCAAAATCAACACTGCAGCTTCTGTGTGCTGTGTCCAACTCCTGCAACACACTGCTCAGCGCACAGCACAGTGAACAGCCATTGTGTGTGATGCACACCCTGAGCATCACATCTAAGCGACAGACCACATCAAAAAGCAAATTAGGCATGTACAGGATCCATAATTGGTCACAGAACATGTACTGCAGGGACACAGTGGGCACCAGAAGGCAAACAGTGTACACGTGGATATGCAAGGGTGGTTGTACATGTAGTGCATCAGAGTGCAAGTGTGTGGGTCAGTAAGGACATGCACTCAACATATGCATGTGCAATCAATTGAACATCAGTGTCCTCTACACATCACATGTGAACATTCACCATGTGTACACCCCAGCATGTCAAACCACAACTATCCCCCGCACCTGAAAGGTAAACACAACACATGAACAGGCATTGATCAGCAGAACACAACATGTACATAGGATACCACCATTACAATGTCAGGGTTCCCATCACACTGCAGGGCAAGGCAACTATCAACAACAACCCCCCCCTCACAAATGACCATGACCCACTGAACAACTGCACCTGGGCCCTGGAGCCTTCAACCCTCAATTCCACCTGGCCACAGGATCACCTTTCCCCTTCGTCACCATCTCCCACCTTGTGTGTAAAAAGGTGCCTGCACCCTCAGAGTCCACACTCATTTGCAAAATCACAAAATCCAAGCCAGAAAAACGAACCAGAACACCCTCCAGTAGATGACTTGACGTAGCAGTACCTCACAAAGGCCAAGTGCTACCACAATGATGTAACAACCCAGGTAGCACAGTAAAACAATGTCACAACAGGATGTGAACCATGTGTGGTACATAACATAGAATGATGCACCATGAACGGATGTGTACTGTCACAGGTCCCGTGTACAGGTGCGGGAGTGTCACGAAACAACCACCCCCACCATGTCCCAGGTGCCTGCAAGGTCAAACTCACACAGGCCTCTGAGACCCTGGTGGGGAAGGAGGGTCAGGGATATGCAGTCGCGACAGTTGTTGGCACACTGGATAACTGAAATGAGTGGCAGGAGAGGGGAGGAGGAATGACACATGAAAGTAGTGAATGCACGAAAATGTACTACCTGCATGAACACATACACAATCCAAACAAACTTGGACATCATTGTCATGGCCTTCTGTAGTCCAGGCTTAGGAGTGGCACGAACCAACCACCCCCTCTAGGGTTTTAGTGCCTGCAAGTTTGGGGCTTACACAGGCATCCACAACCCCAGCGGGGAAAGAGGGTTAGGGAACGTTGCTTGGATAGGTACGGGAAGCAGGAACACCGGGTAGAGGGTACAGGGTTTAAAATTGGATAGGATTCCGGGTGATTAGGGGAAAAAACATACCAAATTGAATTACACATTCATCCATGTATTAGTGCAACCCCCAGCAAGCCTATGCAGAGCAGTTTGAAAGAAAAACAACAAGACACCTAGCTCTGGTTTTGAGTGCTGGCCTTCTGCCTGCACACTCTCAGGTCCGGTTACAGGAGTACTGCAATGCTGCAAAGAGAGCCACAGTCAATAACCTGTACGTGCCCATTACACAAAAACACACAACCAAACATGCCCCATAGCAACACACTACTCTACAAACAGACAATCTGGTGTAGATGCTTCGTACCCATATATAACATTACCCCTGTGATGGGTCATACACAGACAATGCAGTAAGTCAGCCGCCAGTGGGTGCATGGCAAATGGAACACCAATTTGTCACAATTCACACAACATGCAATGTTCCCTGGGTAAGCAGACAGACCCATATAGCAAGGCATGACTTCAGAGCAAGTTGTGTTCCACCATGACCGAAACAAAGTTGGCAGTGCATTTATCAAAATGTACATGGAAATGAAATGCACTGCACCCGAGTATGTCCCTTGCTGTATGTCCCTGTGAGCTGCCCCTTTCCATGTCTCGGAAGGCTACATGGTTGATACAAGTGCCTCAATGGACCTTGGTGTACCGGAGGGTATGTGCCACTGCCCCTGCAGGTGTCCCAGACAACCTTACAATCAACAGCCATCAGTCCACCAACACATCTGAGCTGCATTGTGTGCTTCAACACCAATATTCGTCCAAGCTCACCCTCAGTCCTGTGACTAAGCCTGCATGTGCAACTCGCCTGGTGCAAGCTTTGCTGTGTTGTGGCCTCCCTGTGCTGCCCACCTTGCCTGGAGTTCCTTGGAACATGTCAGCAGTTCTAGGATGTAGGTCTGCAACTCCTGTGCCTCTGCTTGTGCACACATGTGCATTTGGGCACCAACAAACGTGTCCAGAATTCAGACGTCCAATGGGCCATGTCTGCTGGCAAAGGTGCTCTGGAGGCTCATCCACCTGCAGAAAGGGCATGAAACACATGATTAATGCTTTAAAGTCATCTGTGTGTGTCTCTTCAGGCATCTCATTACTTGACCATGTCAGAGAGTTACATCAGAAATCACACCATCAGTCCGTCTTTCACATCCAAAGTGTGGAACACAATATCTACGGCATGAATTGCAACAAGCACGTGTACAGTAAAGATAAGAAGCATACTACACAATGCATAGCAATGAATGTACACATTAATCATGAAAAACTCCATCTAGCAAAAGCTGAACAGTGGACAATAACACCGAAATCATCCCCACTAGGGGTGTCAACACAAGTCACACAGCACCAGACATGCCACAGATATGACAGTCCAACGCCCTTGTGTAATAGGTTGTCACACCAAACCATCCTTGCAAGCCCATGGATAATGGAGGCAGGAGTGGCATATGTGAGTCAAGGACCCCAAGCAGCAAACACATACACAAGACAAGCCTGAAGGGCCCAGCTGGAACAGACAGTGGATGCCTTCAAAAGCCACAAAGCACCGCACCGTCACATGAAAGCACAATAGACAAGCAATTTTAAACTATATTAACTAATTACACTAACTATGGAAAACCTACATTACCTAATTAAACTAACCATCAAACAGAAACTTAACTAACTAAACTAAAAGAAAAATCAAAAATGGCCACATATGACCCGGGGGGGAGGGGACGCACCCAGGAGGTGGGAGGTACAGGGTGCTGCTCAACACCCACATGCGATGATGCTGAGCCAAAAAAAAAACCTCCATGGGCTCAACGCCTGCACAGCCCGACTTATGTGGGAGATAGATGGTTGTCCGAGTCTGGCTCATCCTGGAAAGGAGGACGTGGCACAGTAGCCTGGCCACGCCTAGCCGCAGCTTGCCCCTCGTCGGCAGCAAGTCTGCCGGACGGGTGAGCCTGGTTCTGTGTGGCGTTGTGACGTAGGTCTGCATGCAGAACCTCACGTGATACACGTGCTTCCTCTTGTAAGGTAGCACGTGTAACACAGAGTTCCTCCTGCAAGGCCTGGCTGGACAACCGCTGCACCTCCCGGCAAGCCTGTAGCTCAGCCGAGATGGTATGCTCAAGCTGTGCAAACCTCTCCTCTGCCCGCTGCCTCTGGGACATCATAAGGACACCCAGAGTGGATTTGAGGGAAGCAAACTCCTCCCTCAGGGCATCCATGTGCGCCTCTGCGTGAGCAGCAATTGCTTGACGCAGAGACGACATTTCAGCCTGGCGTGCCCTGTCTGAGGCCGCCATGCCCAGCCTGAGCGAGCGGGCCGTGGACCGTGCCGCCTGCTGCTGGAGAAGCACCTGCCTAGCAGGGGGGAGCACAGATCGGGCCACACGCTCCATGCTCTCAGCGATGTTCTCCATTGCTTCCCCCTGCCGTTCTGAATTGGCAGTCATGTCTTGCCCCCACTCAGTATACTGCGGTTGCATGTGGCGACCGCGTTGCCGGGCTTGACCCCTGCGGGACCCAAGGACCGGGGGTCCTCGCTGTGTTGGCACCGCCCGCGGCTGCACGACTACATGCCCCCGTCAACGTGATGTCCCAGGCACATCAGTGACTGGTGTGGAAGGTGACCCTGCGTCCCGATCCACCACGGGCGGAGGAACCAAGACTGTCTGATCCCTCAGTGCAGGTGTCGCAGACAGAGGAGTGTCCACATCAGAATCACTCACCCCTGACACATGGACTTGATGCTCATCCAACTCAACATGGTCGTCAGAGTCGTCATCAAGGCTGGACTCATAGGCAGCCAGAGACAAGATGGACTGTAGCACTTGGGGGTTTTCGTGGCCTACCACCCCACGACCCCCACTTGTGCTGGGTTGATGTAGTGGTAACAACCCTGTGTCTGGCATGACAACACCATCCTCCGCCTCCATTGCATCATCACCTGAAAAATAGACAGAAAAAAGGTCACTACACATGTCAGAAGCACACAACACACACACACACACCGACAGAAAACGCATCAGGCAGACATGTGACACACAACATATAACCTGGCATGCATGCTGGATCAACTTTGAATTGCTTCTGTGATCAGACCTGTTGAAAGGTGGCAGTTTCCATGGAAGTGGGTCTATGCAGTGCAGAAAATGTGTACGCCACTCACTACCTACATGTACAAGGACTCCATGGTGTGTACCAGGAAATGTGAAGGCAGTGCAAGGTCAAATTCAGGCATCACGTGCATTGTGCATTCAATGTGTACCATATCTAGAAGCCAAGCACCCCTCCACCCCAGTACCAAAGCAGGGATGCCTAGCATGGTATCAAAAGGCTGACCATACACCTGTGTATTGACAGGCAGTGTTGACTGTCATCAACAGCTTAATGTGATTCAAGTGACAACACTGCAAATGATGATGGGACAGTAAGCAGGACACATGATGAAAACTCTGGAGGCCGCCCACGTGTGAAGAAGACACAACAACAGTTGGACAGAGTTATTGGCCATTGAACAGGCTGAGGCCTGTGAGCCACACAGATTGTCAGACCCTAAACATGTGTGCAACGCAGTACTGAGCCACAGTTGACATGGGAAGGCTGATGAGATGCCATGCAATGTATGTAACCAAGGACTTGTATTACAGTGATCATCCAGTCAAGGACACATATGGGCATGCGCGCAATGCACATGGAGCATGAATGGGCACTCATGTCGCTGCGGGACATCTGACCTATGCACAGTACAAGTAAGATACCGTGCATCAAGTACTAAGGCTGTACCACACGGCATATTTCTGGCAGATTATACGCTGGAAGTTAGCATCTACACAGGACGCATGAACAAGAAAGTACACATTGGCAAGATTGAAGCAGACCAGTGCAAAGGTGGAACTGGGGTGCAGAGTGGCGGAGGAGGGGCAAAGGAGCATGCCTACATGGAGTCCCCGCATGCAGGCAGAGGAGACATGCATCACGGAAGCATTGCATTACTTACACATCAGAACCATGTACACGTCACATGTAGTGGCAATCATGCACAACACATCCCACAAGTGAAACACACACGTCCTCAACAAACACGCATCAACACTCACTGGACTGGGCATCAAAGTCCAGCATCTCTCCCACTCCTTCGACCAATTCAGGTGGTATGAACTCCGCAACGAGTGCCTCATGCGGAGTGAGCTCTTCCTCCTCTGGTGCAGGCCCACCGCCAGTCACCAGAGTCAAGTTGTAATTAGAGGCACGCTTAGCCTCATTGCTGTGTTTGATGTCATTCCAACGCTTTTTGCACTCTTGTGCCGTGCGCACCTCATGGCCGAATGAACTGACATGTTCCGCAACATGCTTCCAGTGGGTGTCACGTTGGGCAGCTGTAGTCTGACTATTGGCACCCACTAGCATGTCACAGCTGTGGCCCTGCACGTAGTCCACGAGGAAGTCCAGTTCCTGCTTTCAGAAAGGCTTCTTCCTCGACATGCAGGTCGTGGCTGTGTGTGGGGTCCCAGCCTGTGCTGCAGGTGCAACCTTTCTCCTCTAGGACTGTGGCGCAGGCCCTGGCTGGCTAATGCGCCCTGACCAGTATGGCCAGTGGGTTCGGTGGATTGAGCCAAGGTAGTGGCAGGTGGAGGGACGACCAAAGGCCTGACTTGTGTCAGTGGCAGCTGGGTGCCCTCTAATGGACCGTGCGCAGCAACATCAGCTGTGGCAGGGTCATTGACCGCAACGGTCCTGGTTGGCAGACTCACAACCGGGGTGCTGTTGGGTGCATCTGCCCCTGCACTTGCCAACACCCGGCTGTTCGGGGCAGCAGATGACATAACTGCCCCAGGGACACGTGTCTTGGTCTGAGCAGCCCGTCCTGCCCCTATGGTTTCCCTCCTGGCCTGTTGGAGATCTACCAAGGGCTCCTCAAGTGCCAATGCAGCCTGCGCTGGCAGACCCTGAGCCTGGGTGGCGGTGTCCACAGCTGCACCTGCAGCTACCACTACCCTTGGGCCCGTGGCAGTCGATGGAACGGACTTCCGGGTCACACGGGCTCCAGTGCCAGATGCAGAAGCTGCATCCCCCGGAACCACAGGGGGTGGTGGCATGACCGCACCGACACATGGCACAGGATTGTGCTCAAGTGGCGCACCCCTGCCTCTTGCCCCTCTGTGGCTGCCCTGGACACCCTGGATTCCCCATACTCCCTGGTCACCACGGCCACGTCCCCGACCACGCCCGCCACGAGGAGTACACCCAGCTGAGGCGCCCCTCACCTTTGGTGGCCTCCCAACCATGGCACAGATGTAGTAGTGCCAGCACAGATGGAGTAGTGCCAATGGGAGGTGTACACCACAATTGACCTTTGCAATTGGGGTGAAGGGGGTGGGAAGCAAGATGTTAACAGCCCCCCTGCACCTGCAAGGCTGTATGTGACCCCGGTGATGTAGTGACGGGTCACGCAACGCTCAGGCACCCCAAAACTGCAGTAAAACCGTGCACGCAACCCTGCAGTCTACGTGCATGGATTCAACCTCCCGCAGTACGCGGTGGCACCCAGTAACACGAATAACGCGTACGCGTGGGACACGCAGGCTACTATGACATCGAAAATGGGTGCGATACACAGGGGCACCCGCAGTGGGAAAAAGAGCGTGTGCGACTCACCGTCAACACACGTCGGTCTCCACGATAGGCACGTACAGCGAACTGCTGGCCCCGCTCACCTTTGACCCGTGCTGAGGGAAACGCCCGCGCGCGTCACGTCACTTACGCGCATGGGCCCTTTCCTCGGATTACACGCGCACGTGCAGTTTTTCACGCGTGCTGAAACGCCCATGCACACCTGTGCGCGTCACGTCACAGTAGCGCTTGCGCTTGAGGGGCCTTCTGTCCAATGAAATTGCGTATGCGTGCAGACGCGCTTCAGCGCTAAGGGCCTTTCCTCGAATTACACGCTGACGTGTAGAATTTTTACGTGCCAAATCACTCCGTATCAAGCTGGCCACTTGTAAGCACACGGAAGACCATGCTCCTGCCCAGAAGGCCGAATGACTGCGCCCCATAGCCCCGAGCACGCTACCACCTGCCATCTGCTACTACCTGACTGCCTGCTGCCCACATGCCCTGCCATTTGCTGCCTGCACATCAGCCAGGGGTGCTGTTGCTGTGACCACCCCTGCTGGAACCGAAGACACCCGACTGGGATTCCATCGCTCAGCAGCCCAGCCCCAGGACCCAGTTGCCCACCCACTCCTGCCTCTGGGGTTGTCATGTCGGGCACTGCAACATCTGGCACCACTGACAACCCCTGGCCAGAGAGGCAGAGGGGCACCAGCTTCAGTGCCACCGAAGTTGGTGTCCTGGTGGAGCAAGTCCTGGGGCAGTATGATGCCCTCTTCGGAAGTTCCCGCGCCAACAAGGAAGGACGGACTCGGATCTGGACCGACATCGTGACTGCCATCAACGCGGAGGGGGTGGCAGTCCGCGACTTCCAACATGTCAAGAAGCGCTGGGAGGACTTCAGGTCCAGGACCCTGAACAAGGCCCGGCGCCTCTTGAAGGCAGCGGATGCTAAGGGGCGCCGGGGCCACTTGTCGGAAGATCAGATGAGGGTCCTGGAACGCATATCCCCAGCGCTCCACGTCCAGGTCCTTTAGAGGCAGACCCGTCTGAAGTCGAGCGGTAAGTGTACATGCATCCTGATTGTAAGCTGTGCGTGTGGTGATGTTTCAGTAGTGTGCAGGTTGCACATCTGTTTGTATGGGGTCGAGTATGGGTGGGGTGTATAGAGCCGTGAGGCTAACACATGCGAGGGCTGTAATGTGTGAGACATGGATGGTGCTTGTGTGTGTAGGCTTGCATGCCAAATGCAGTTGTGTGGGCACACATGTTTGGATGAATGTGTATGTAAGTAGACATGTTTGTGATGTCATGCATGTATGTTGTTTTCAGCTGCATGTATCAGCACTGTGTACATGTGCATGTGTGTGTATTTGACAAGGGTGCAATAGTGATGCAACATGGATGCATGTGACAGCGGGATGTGGAAGCCTGATTGGCAGATGTGACATGGATGCCCATCTGAACACTGCGACACTTGGCAGAGGTGTACACATGCATGCAAGTGTGGTGGTGTGTGTACATGTGTAGTGCATTCCCTGTGTTGCATGTGATGTCTGGCTCACCATTGCCTGCTCATGCTGTTGTATGTGTATGGATGGTGCTGGCAGTTGCGATATGGCTGTGGTATGGCTCATGTGTGCAAGTTGAAATGACATGGGTGTTGGGGATTGTGATGGCATGTCTGAGGTTTCCCAATGCCACTCATGTACAACTGTCATGTGTGTATGTGTCCATTGTACAGTGCCCTGATGCCTGTGTTTTATTTCTCCCTGTCTGCAGCGTCAACTGATGAAGAGGGCGGAGAAGGTGCTGTGGAGCACAGCGGCGGGGATCCCACCGCCAGCCGGAGACGTAAGGCCCGGCTCCCCTCCCAGGTTGTGATCTTGTCGGGGAGTGAGGAGTCCAGTGCCGCGTCCCAGGCCGCAGCTGCCGGGGGGAGGTCCAAGAGGCGGAGGTTGGAGTTGGACTCCTCGGCAGCAGAAGGGGCTGCTGGGACCCCACAGGGCCCAACGGGGGAAGATGGCACGGAGTCATCCAGGTTGGTGGGGGGTTTGGTGGAGGAGGAGGCCGTGCAAGCAACAGAGACGGGGTCTGGAGGTGGGGATTCCACTGGTGCTAGTGGTGCAGTGCAGGACCAGGGACAGGAGGCAGCACAGGCAGCCGCGGAGGTGCCTGTGTGCAATCCTGTCCCTGATCCTGTCCCTGCATCATCTTGCTCCAGCAGGGATGCCTACGTCCAGACCCGTTTTCAGGCAGGGGATGAGCTCACGACAACTGACCTTCCTCTGCCTGCGGACGTGGCTATCCGGGTCCGGGTTGAGCCTGTCCTGACTGGTGTGGCGTTGCGTCAACGGGCCATGCGAGGTGACCTGCAGTCTTTTCATGAGGAGACTGCACGTCATCTTGAATGGCTCGTTGGCCGCGTCGGCCTACTGGGACAGGTCACCCAGGCCGGATTCCTCCGTTTGATGGGGCTTGCTACGACCCCCTCCTCAAATGAACCCCCTATGCGCCAGTCGTCCTCCGTGCCATCTTCCCACCCATCAGTCACCTGGGTGCCCTGTGGAGCTGCCTCTCACGGTGGGGCCAGGCTGGTGGAGGAGGCATCCATGCCACAGTGGGGAGTCGGACGTCCAGCAGTGGTGGCCACATCAACGACTGCACCCCAGCCAGCGGAGGATGTGCAGGCATTAGGAGGCAGTGCACGGGCAGAGGCACAGCAGCAGCAGCAACGTGGTGGGAGCCATGATGGCTCGGGGCCTTCGACATTGGAGGGGCAAGTATCGGCCGGAGGGCAGGAGGACCCAGGACGGGAAGTGTCTTCTGTGTGGCAGCGGTTGGGCCACGCCATAGATGCGGAGCGGCAGCGGGTGGAAGAGGCATGGCTCACGATGGTCAGGGCGGAGAACTCCATGCGGAGGGCCCTGAGGCGGGCCGAGTGCCTCGAGGCAATCCGCAGGGGGTTGGAGGTGGACACATCGACGGCCCTACGGACTCTCGGGGCCATGGAGGAGGACCGCCTCCGGGACATTGAGCAGGAGTTCGATGATGCCCTGGCCCGGGACATCCAAAAGTGAGCCGTCGGACTAGCCCGCTGCCCTTGTAAATAGTTCTGTAGTTAGTATTAGGTTTCCTTTGGTTTTGCATTTTTTTTGGACCTTTTGGACAATGGGCCACATTTTTGTATATAGTTTTTTTTTATTAGGTAGTGTTATTAGATAGGTTTCATTTCTTCTGTTGGGATCATGGACATTGGCTTGTTTATCTGTATATAGTTGACTGTTGGATTTTCTTTTTTTTTACAATTTACCCATGGAGCAATGGCTTTCAATTATAATTTCCCATTGGATTTACTTTTGTGGACTGTGACTTTGGACACCTTTCCTTTGGATTATGATTTTTGGTTTTGCATTATTTCACGGACATGCTGCTTTTTATTTTTTTAAATTCCCATTTCTGTTTGTTTATTTTTGATTCAATTTATGTTTCTTTTAATACATATTTTTTGTTCAAACTTCAATGTGTAGTATCATCTCATTGGTTTCATGCATATCATGATATGGGTTTTGAGATTCACTGACACCCATTGGGTGTATGTGAGGGACATGTGTTCATTTCCAAACTTGCAATTGGGGTTCTATCATGTTATTGCCATTTCTAAGTGGGTGGATGCAATACTCGGGTGGGTTTTTGGCATTTGGAGGCTGACCATAGGGTCCAGGGATCTAGATTGTGATGACATGCTGGCTGGGGGACATGAGTGGGGGCATGCTGGCAGGTGCCCCACAGTGCTGGGGGGTGGGGGTGCAGAGGGACATGAGTTGGGGGCCTGGTGGAGGGTGCCCCACAGTGCTGGGGGGTGGGGGTCCAGGGGGACATGAGTTGGGCATGAGTGGGGGCCTGCTGGCAGATTCCCCACAGTGCTGGGGGGTGGGGGTGCAGGGGGACATGAGTTGGGACTGGTGGAGGGTGCCCCACAGTGCTGGGGGGTGGGGGTGCAGGGGGACATGAGTTGGACATGAGTGGGGGCCTGCTGGCAGGTGCCCCACAGTGCTGGGGGGTGGAGGTGCAGGGGGACATGAGTTGGACATGAGTAGGGGCCTGCTGGCAGGTGCCCCACAGTGCTGGGGGGTGGGGGTGCAGGGGAACATGAGTTGGGGCCTGGTGGAGGGTGCCACACAGTGCTGGGGGGTGGGGGTGCAGGGGGACATGAGTTGGACATGAGTGGGGGCCTGCTGGCAGGTGCCCCACAGTGCTGGGGGTGGGGGTGCAGGGGGACATGAGTTGGACATGAGTGGGGGCCTGCTGGCAGGTGCCCCACAGTGCTGGGGAGTGGGGGTGCAGGGGAACATGAGTTGGGGTCTGGTGGAGGGTGCCCTACAGTGCTGGGGGGTGGGGGTGCAGGGGGACATGAGTTGGACATGAGTGGGGGCCTGCTGGCAGGTGCCCCACAGTGCTGGGGGTGTGGGTGCAGGGGGACATGAGTTGGGGCCTGGTGAGAGTGCCCCACAGTGCTGGGGGGTGGGGGTGCAGGGGAACATGAGTGGGGGTCTGGTGGAGGGTGCCCCACAGTGCTGGGGGGTGGGGGTGCAGGGGGACATGAGTTGGACATGAGTGGGGGCCTGCTGGCAGGTGCCCCACAGTGCTGGGGGGTGGGGGTGCAGGGGAACATGAGTTGGGGCCTGGTGGAGGGTGCCTCACAGTGCTGGGGGGTGGGGGTGCAGGAGGACATGAGTTGGACATGAGTGGGGGCCTGCTGGCAGGTGCCACACAGTGCTGGGGGGTGGGGGTGCACGGGGACATGAGTTGGATATGAGTGGGGGCCTGCTGGCAGTTGCCCCACAGTGCTGGGGGGTGGGGGTGCAGGGGGACATGAGTAGGACATGAGTGGGGGCCTGCTGGCAGGTGCCCCACAGTGCTGGGGGTGGGGGTGCAGGGGAACATGAGTTGGGGCCTGGTGGAGGGTGCCCCACAGTGCTGGGGGGTGGGGGTGCAGGGGGACATGAGTTGGAGCCTGGTGGAAGGTGCCCCACAGTGCTGGGGGGTGGGGGTGCAGGGGGACATGAGTTGGGGCCTGGAGGAGGGTGCCCCACAGTGCTGGGGGTGTGGGTGCAGGGGGACATGTGTGGGGGCCTGGTGGAGGGTGCCCCACAGTGCCTGGGGGTGGGGGTGCAGGGGGACATGAGTTGGGGCCTGGTGGAGGGTGCCCCACAGTGCTGGGGGGTGCGGGTGCAGGGGGACATGTTTGGGGGCCTGGTGGAGGATGCCCCACAGTGCTGGGAGTGGGGGTACAGGGGGACATGAGTTGGGGGCCTGGTGGAGGGTGCCCCCCAGTGCTGGGGGGTGGGGGTGCAGGGGTACATGAGTTGGGGGCCTGGTGGAGGGTGCCCCACAGTGCTGGGTGGTGGGGGTGCTGGGGGACATGAGTGGGGGTGCAGGCTAGTCCCCCGTGGTGTGGGCTGCCTGCAGGGGCCGTGGAGGTTGTGGAGCGAACACCTGGGAGGACCCACACGGCCAATTCACGTGTAGTACTCCATGGAACCCCTGAAATACACGTACCCTGCTGATATCGCGTGTGAAACTTCCCACGCACCCCAAGATACAAGTAACCAGGACATTCGCTTGTGGAACTTCCAGTGCACCCCTGAAATACACGTACCCTGCTGAATTCACGTGTGTAAGTTTCCGCGCCCCCCGAAATACACGTACCCAGGACATTTGCGTGTGCAACTTCCAGCGCACCCCAGTAATACAGGCACCCTGCTGAATTCACGTGTGTAAGTTTCCGCGCACCCCGAAATACACGTACCCAGGACATTCGTGTGTGGAACTTCCAGCGCACCCCTGATATACACGTACCCTGATGGAATTGCGTGTGAAACTTCCCGCGCACCCCTGAAATACACGTACCACGCTCGCACAGGGCCAATCGCGTGTGAAACTTCCCGCGCACCCCAGTAATACAGGTACCCTGCTGAATTCACGTGTGTAAGTTTCCGCGCACCCCGAAATACACGTACCCAGGACATTCGCGTGTGGAACTTCCAGCGCACCCCAGTAATACAGGTACCCTGCTGAATTCACGTGTGTACGTTTCCGCGCACCCCGAAATACACGTACCCAGGACATTCGCGTGTGGAACTTCCAGCACACCCCTGATATACACGTACCCTGATGGAATCGTGTGTGAACTTCCTGCGCACCCCTGAAATACACGTACCACGCTCGCACAGGGCCAATCGCGTGTGAAACTTCCCGCGCACCCCAGTAATACAGGTACCCTGCTGAATTCACGTGTGTAAGTTTCCGCGCACCCCGAAATACACGTACCCAGGACATTCGCGTGTGGAACTTCCAGCGCACCCCTGATATACACGTACCCTGATGGAATCGCGTGTGAAACTTCCCGCGCACCCCTGAAATACACGTACCACGCTCGCACAGGGCCAATGGCATGTGAAACTTCCTGCGCACCCCAGTAATACAGGTACCCTGCTGAATTCACGTGTGTAAGTTTCCGCGCACCCCGAAATACACGTACCCAGGACATTCGCGTGTGGGACTTCCAGCGCACCCCTGATATACACGTACCCTGATGGAATCGCGTGTGAAACTTCCCGCGCACCCCTGAAATACACGTACCACGCTCACACAGGGCCAATCTCGTGTGAAACTTCCCGCGCACCCCAGTAATACAGGTACCCTGCTGAATTCACGTGTGTAAGTTTCCGCGCACCCCGAAATACACGTACCCAGGACATTCGCGTGTGGAACTTCCAGCTCACCCCTGATATACACGTACCCTGCTGAATTCACGTGTGAAACTTCCCGCGCACCCCTGATGTACACGTACCCTGATGGAATCGCGTGTGGAACTTCCCGCGCACCCCTGAAATACACGTACCTAGCTGAAATAACGTGAGGAACTTCCCGAGCACCCCAGTGATACACGTACCCCGCTTGCCGTGCTGGTACAGGGTTAACGCAGCCCTTTGCGCTGGATTGGGGATTTTGATGGCTTTTCCCTGCGCAAGGGGCGTTCTTGGGGGCGTAACTGGCGCTGCTGCAGGGTAGCTGCGCCACTGTGCGCCACGGCTGGTTTTGGTGGCTGGAATCCATGAATACGTTGTGCGCGGAAATGTATTTTGGCGCACGCGGCTGGTGCAGGGATTCGCACGCGCACACTGTGCGCCAGCCGCGTGCGCCACTTGTGCGCTGAATTCTATGAATTACCCCCATAATATCAAAACAGAAGTACTGCTTTGAAAAACATGTGTCTGCACAGCATAGGCCAAAACTACTGCTACAAAAATAATGTTATTACAGATGACACAATTGGCAAAAATGCCATCTCAACTTGTGACCGGAGCCCAGTGAAACCTAGCAGGTTCAGCCTAATTAATCATGTAAAGCTATCATTTAAATATCCACAGCATAGAGAACTGTATTACATGGCCCTAGAAAACTATTCAAAACTTGCAGAAAAGAGGACGAATTGGTAGGTGACCATGACACATTTGAAGCTGCTTTCAAGGCAAATGAAAGCAGTAAAACGAATGTCAATTTTAAGGAATACAAACAAATGTTGAACAATGAATGCCAACAAGAAGAAGAAATTGAAACCCTACTAGATAAAAACACTCTTGAAGGCAGTCATCCTTGTTTTACAGGAAGAACCACTTGGAGAACTACTCATTCAAAATGAAGCAGAAATAGTCATGCCTGAAGTAGAACATACCATGCACCAATCTAAACAATGTAAATAAGATTGGTCATTGCTCAACGCACAGCTAAGCCTCAAGCCCATGGGGCTGCATCTCCATGCCCTACAAAGTCTCCACTGGCTCCCGATTGCAGCTCAGATTAAATTCAAATCCCTCTGCATCATCCACAAGGCTGTCTGGTGCTGGGGACCATCTATCTGCAACTCTTTCTGACCAAATACTCTGCCTCTAGCCACCTGCGTTCCTCTGGCACCAGCTCCTTGCGTGTGAAGCGGTTTTCTAAACAGAGAGTATGTGGCCTATCGCTTTCCTCAGCTGGCTCACTTCTTTGGAATAGCCTTCACCTACCTCTTCGTCTTGAGCAGGACCTCCTTAAGTTTTGGAAAAGCCTCAGGACCTTCCTCTTCACCTCTTCCTTCACTCCTTATCTCCCCTGCTAATCGCACAGTAGCTGGACTGAAATGCATGGCCCTTATGCATCCTCAGGGCCCTGACCTCACACTTCTTATCACCGCAACTGCTGTCCATCCTCTGCACTTGCTTCGGCCAACCCTCCCCTTGGAGGTTACACTTACCTTCCTTCATGGCACTTCACCTCCTGCTCAGCATGAGCACCACAGCACCTAGCTTATACCTTTCTCCCTTCTGCACTTGCACGTTCTAAACACTCACAAGGCATAGTGGGTTTGTCTTCACCTCCCCACTTATCTTCTCTTGTTTAGTTACTTAACTTAATTGCTCATTGTTGTAAATACATTCTCTATCATTCCCTGCCACCTCCCTGTTAACCTGTGGACACTTTGAAACAGATTTTGAATCCTGTGTATGCACCTAACAAGTGAACAATAAATAAACAATACATAAATAAATGATGAATAACTCACCATTTACCTAGAAGTCACTGAAGAAATTGAATATGGCCTAAAACGTGAACGTAAAACCGCCTTTAGCTGGAACAATTACAAACCTCTGCTCTTGTATGTAAGTGGTGAAGCTCGTTCTGGAAAAGCCTTCCTAATTAGGACATTTGTAGAAGAGTTAACGAATAACAACCTTCCGGCTGTTGTAACAGCACCCATAGGTCAAGCTGCCTATAACATAGGAGGGATAACTTTACACTGACTACTTCTCCTCCCAGTAGAACACCAGAACAAATAAGAATACTACAAATTGTCAGCAGTAGCTGTGACTGAAGTACACTGAACTCTGCGACAAATGAAAGTCCCTCTAGTTGATGAAGTGAGCATGGTTTCCAAACTAATGCTAGCTTTAAGTCATCTGAGAATGCAGGATGTCATAAAACCTTACTACGAAGACCTGTTTGGTGGAAAACACATTATTGTTTTTGGAGACCTCCTACAATTAACACCAGTGAAAGGCCAACCCATATTCAAAACATCAGGACACAAAAAATGCTGTAATGCACTGTGCAGCTTGGGAATGTACATCTGTGGCAGCATTTCCTTTACAGAGAACTAACTTCAAAAATGTATCAGTCTGCAGACCTAACATTTAATTACATTTTAAAACACATTAGAGCTGGTCTGCTTACCAAAGAAGCAAAATCCACCTTCAATGTCAATGAGCTGTATGGACAAAAGGCATCTGCCCATGTTGTCATGGAACAATGTTCTCAGCAATATCAAAAATGAATGTGCATAATCCTAACCCTTGCAAGCTGTGTCCAATTCAAAGATACCATGTTGAATATAGAAATGCAACCCATAGTGCATATCAGCTCCACAGACAAACTAGAAGTGCATGGCATGACACTCCCTATGTGTCAACAAGCAACTGCACGTTGAAACATGCATGCTCTCTCTGCAACCATGTTTCACACGAACACATCTCTAATGAACAATGTGTGTATGTATCCATACCAAATTGTGAATCCATTTATTTTCAACATTTAATTTCACCAGCTTCTGCAAAATGTAAATCATGGCATATTATGCTCTTTTTTGAAATTCAGACAATCGCTTCAGCAAACAGATTGATTCACATGGCCATTATGTGATACTAATGCTTTTAAGGTACAATGCAGATAGTACCAAAAATAACTGGAAGCTCACTACCTTCACACACGACCAAGTATCTCTTGGCAAGTACACTTTTACAACAATAGTCTAATGTACCACACTGTTACCACAACAACCTCAGGCCACTATAGTGCATATGTGAAAAAAATAAGTGGTTTAAATGTAACAACACTTCCGTTACATAGGTTACCACCAAATCTAACAAATGCCTAATTAATATTCCTTCAACCCAAATGTACTCATTAAAGTACACTAAGTTGGAATATTCCAATGGGTATATGGCTACTTGATACCCTTCATTATAATGCAGTTCAAACATGCCATCATACTTATACTTACATAACACATCCATAGTAGTACACTAGTACTTTTAAAATCCAACGCAGTTAGAATAAGCCAAAGGGTTTCTAACTGCTCACAACACACACATACATTCTGTAACAAGTAAGCTTTAAAACCATGTACATGCCAGAAACTGTAACTGTATACAATGGGTATTTCAATCCACCAGAGATGTTTTTTTCCCTAATGACCCAGTGATTACTACATGTTAATACAAGTGTACCATGCACAATTGTTGTACTAAACATAGTACAAACAATGAGGGTAAAAAAAAGTAAGTATATATGTACAAGTGTAACTAATTACACTTTTCAAATTATGTACTATAACAAATAAAAGAAAATCTTTACAGAGAGACAACCACAGATTGCAGCATTGTTACCACATTCAACTAAATGTCCACGTCCATTACCAATTACTCTGGGCATAGTACTGTAGCCATAATTACTGAGGACAAAATATTATGCCCTTGCCCAGTGTCCAGAATTTTGCATTGCAGCCTTCTTACAACGCCTATCAATCTATGGGTATATTACTGTAGCCATAATCACTGAGGACAAACTACTGTAGCCATGGCCACATTTCTGGGAGAATTATAAATACTGTATACACTTCAATAATACCCTTCAACCTCAGCATCTTACTATGGTTATCATGACTGACCACAGATTATTGTGGACATTGCCAGTGTCCAGATTCTTGGGGTCATATTCGGCGGCCATCCCCCCAAGAATCTGGACACTGACCATGACCACAATAACCATCAACCATTTTATAAATACTGTATTTTACACTTCAATAATACCCTTCCACCATGTTACAAATACTGTATACCCCATATAAGCACCATAAAAACTGCGCACATATTACTGTGGCCATGGCCACAACAATACAGTTCAACTATGTCCCAAACACTCACATTACACCATCATGATAAATAACTCTTCCATGTCACCATCACACATAAAGTCAACGGAAATCCTGGTTGTCCCATCCTGGTCATCTGCAGACTCCGCAGACATGCAGAACTGTCCACATCCACGGAGGTCACGGATAGTAAAAATTACTGTGAACTCAGTGACACCCACACAGCTGTTTTTCACCTTTAACAAAGGGTCAATCTTAAATGTGTCCACTCCCCCATCATTCCCAGGCACTCTTTCATCCACAAAATAACCCTAAATATTGTTTCCAGAGGTTTGGTCTGTCGCACTGTCCGTGGCCAAATGCCATGGTCTGTGGATCCAATATGGCGACTGTTTCAAAAGGTTTGACGCAGCTCACATTTTACAGTAACCAATCAGCGGGTGCGTTTGATATCAGTAAATGTCGCAAGGCTCCCTGATTGGTTCAGAGGGTCCGTGGACACCAAACCAGGAAGTGAGTCCGCTGACCGGATGCAGATTTCACAAATGTTTTTGGACCTACTTTTTGGCCATTTCAAAAAAATTCTACTGGATGGATTTACACCAAATTTACAAAAGCATGCTTTCGATACCAGGCTACCATGACCTCCTGCAAATTTGGTTCAGATTCCGTCAAGTGGTTCGGGCTGTAGGCATGAGCAATGGTTTTTATAAATGTATGTCTATCCGGATTTCAAATGTTTTGGGACCCCCACATAACTTTGTCCCCCTTGACGAAACCACATCAAACTTCACAAAATCATTGTTATGGTTAAGTTGTTCAACTCAGAGCAAGAGCAGTTATTGGGTGTGTTATAACTTTGGTGCCATTCAAAAAATTCTTACTGAATTTTGAAGAACAAGTAAATGGCCACCCTGGAATGAGTTTGCAAAGTTTCATGCGGTTTCATCAAGGGGGGAGGAGGGAGTAGTTATAGGGGAGTGCCAAAACATTTGAAATCTTCATAGGCATAATGGAAAAAATGTTTTCTCATGGATACAGCCCAAACTGCTTGACGAATTTGCACCAAGCTTGCGTGAGGACCAGCGGCTTCGTCCTGAAAGAGTACTTTTGTAAATTTGATGTAAATCCGTACAGGAGTGTTTTTTTGGAATGGCCAAAATGTAGGTAACAAATAATTAGTGATATCTGCATCCAGTACACTGACTCATTTCTTGGGCGACACCTTTGGACCAATCAGAGCACCAGTTAACGTTTGCAGACATCGTACGCACCCACTGATTGGTCAATTAAAAATGTGAGGTGCGTCTAACAGATGCCATATTGGATTTGCAAACTGCACCCGTAGTCTGCGAACATCACAGTAAATACATATAAAAAAATACAACATTACACTTATCAAACTAATAAAATAATCTCTGGGAAGGTGAGGGTTGATGAGGATGGGATATGGCCATAAAAAGCCGAAAATCAGGTGTTTTTACTTCTGCAAAGTCCACAAACGTCTCAGATGCTCTGGGGGCATTGCTGGGATGTTCGCGAGCATCCATGCATATTTCTGCATTTTAAGGTCGGTGAAAAGGACTTTTTGGATTGCTTATAACGTTGACGCTATTCAATGATACTGCATGAAATTATGCAATATCATTTTAGACCAAACTCCGAATGCTTCTGCAATGTTTGGTGCTGTTTCATTAAGAGGGGGCAAAATTAGAGCAGGGTCTCAAAAAGTTTGAACGGGTTATACATTTGGTGCCATTTGATGAATCTGCATACAGGTATTCGAAAAGATTTGAGACTTGACTGTGAATGCCTTTTCCATGTTTGGTTGGATTTTGTCAAGAGGGTGCAAAATTAGAGGGTGATTCTGAACATTTTTAGATGGCTTATACCTTTGGTGCCATTTGACGGGTCTACACAAATGTTTGCAACAGATTATAAACCCAACCTTGAATGTTTGTGCAAAGTTTGAATGTATTTTGTCAAGTGGGGGCTAAGTTATATCACTATTTGTTGTATGTACATTTTGACGCTAAAAAAATAAAACATGGACAGATTTGCCATAGATTTGTGCTAGGAACATTTGCAAGGACCCAAAAGGATGGTTTTGCAAATGTGTCTGTGTTTATTTTTTGAAAAGTGTCATAATAGAGGTACACAAAATAGTGATATACCTTTGGCTACTGAGGTATAGCTTGTGGACATGACCCAGACAAGGTGACCACTGGCCATGGCCACGAGGGACCGGTGATGGGGTTAAAGTGGGCATGACCACCAAGTTTTCTAAAATCGGGATAGGTTTGAATGGGAAAAAGATGCTGCATGTGGCTACAGCCCAAAGTGCTGCACGGGGTTGCAGCAGACCTGCGGGAGGAGCATCAGCATGGATCTGAAATCATGGTTTTGCAAATCTGTCCTGTGTTTTATTTTTTCCAAAGTGTCAAAATGTAAGTACAAAAAATAATGATTTAACTTTGGTACCTGAATAGAGGACCTCGCCCTCGGCAAGGACAAATGTGCACTCTAATTTGATAATTGGGTCATGCAGCATGGCCGAAGCCGTAGGTTTGAATGGGAAAAGAAATTCTGCTTGCGGCTAAGTGTCTGAAGTGCTGGACAGGATTGCAGCAAACTTGCATGAGGAGCATCAGTAAGGACATGAAAGCATGCTTTTGCACATCTTACCTGTGTTTTATTTTTTGAAAGTGTCAAAGTACAAGGAATAGTGATATAACCTTTGTTCGTGGACAGTGGGCCTGGCCATCAGCAAGTACAAATGTCTACTCTGATTTGCTTATTTGGGCATGTGGTATGGCCAAAGCACTAGGTTTCAATGTGAAAAAGAAATCTGCTTCTGACTGCAGCCCAAGGTGCTGGACGGGATTGCAGAAAACTTGCACGAGGAGCCTCAGCAATGACCAGAAAGCATCTGTCCTGTCTTTTATATTTTGAAAGTGTCAAAGTACAAACAATAGTGATAAATGTTTAGTCCCTGGCCAGTGGGCCTGGTCCACGGCAAGGACAAATGTCTACACTGATTTGCATATTGAGGCATGGTCGAAGCCCATACCCCATGGATTTTGGAGATTGGCCATGGCCCAAAGCCATGAACACTGGCCATTGGTCACATTATGAGGATATAGTGGACACTGAACTAGGATGCAGGGTAGATGCAGTGAATAACGGGGGTGGTCTGGTGGGACAGCTGGGGTCATGGTCGAGCCTTATGCCCTAGACCAGGCTTGTCCAACCTTTTCGAATGTGGGGCTGAAGGTTTAACTTTTTGTCACCCAGTGAGCCGGCCAGCCAAAAGTCAACAACCTCACCCAAAGCAGTATATTAGAAAGCGATATTGTGTGATCTTTGTCACAATAGCATCACAGGCAGTGATGCGCCATGCAGTCCCAAAGATATATTTTGGGTGTCAGGAGCAGTGAGTATGTAAGGGAGCTCTTCAATCAAATGATCTCAGGTCAGTTCCTTGTAATTTTTTTCAGCGTATATGTGTTAATATTTTCCTGAAATAGTGGGGGCAACCGAGTGTAGCGAAAGAGCTATAACGATCTAGAGAGGGTTTGAGGGGGACCCCCCCAAGACATTTCTTTCAAATATGGCGTTGAAATGGTGCATTTTACAGCAGAAAAACTGACCAAAAAGCCATAAGTTTACAATCAATTTTAAAAGGCAACATGAAAATGCTATGTCACTAACATCAGACAAGAACATTTTACAACACAACACATTTTAATGATCAATTTGTCCACAGTGTAAGACAGCACTGTCACTGATGTAACAGATTGTCATGCTGGTTGTGCCCAAAATATGCCTCTGTAGCAACATGTCTATGCTGGTTGTTCCCAATTTAGGACAGCATTTTCCTGTACAAAACATGATTGATGCTGCCTGTGCATGTGCAGTGTGCCCAACACATATGCCACCTTATCTCTGTGATACACATTCATTACTTCTGTGTTAATTATTGATGCTGCCTGTGTAGTGGACCCAATACATATGGCAGCTTATCTCTGTAATACACATTCATTATTTCTGTGTTAATGAAAGAAGCATCATACAATTCAACAGATAAAATCTGGAAAAGCAATCACCCAAAGGTGAATGTAATTGAAGAAACGCAATGTGAGCACAATCCGAAAGTATGAAGAACTTTATTGCATGATTAGTAACTTGTTGATAACCTTACCTGAACAAGTTAAACCACTCTATCAAAAGAGAAACACAAGTAAACAAAAGCCAAACAGTGGCCACAGTGGGTTTTATACTACAGCTGAGATAATTGGATCCAAATACAATGGGGCCAAGATTGCCAATTCTCCTGTCTTGTGCATATTATTAATTCTTAAAAATACATTCAGCACAGTTAAAAGAGTTAACTCAGGATCAAGAGCATTTATAAGAAACTTAACGATTCCAAAACAAAAGCCACCTAACTGACTAAAAAAAAGCATGGACACAGGAAAGAGGGGGCACTTGTCCATAGAAATTAAAACACTTTCATACAAACATCCTACGACATACGCCCAGACAATAGCTGAGCATGAAGAATCAATCCAACAAAAAGATCTGTTGAATTTAATAACTCACATGGATGAACCAGCTATAGAGATCATTGATCTTTCCATGAACCCAAATGATTCTTCACTAATCATCATAGACTAATATGATATTGAACTCTCCATCCATTCAATCTCAATAGACTTCACTTGCAAAGACATCTCAGATATTACTTCAGATTACTCGCCAGAAACTACAGGATCGGTAACAGAGACGCATGGGGAAGATGACTCTCAATCCTCTTATCAGAGTAACTATCCACGAAAACATCCAGCCATGACACCCAATGATCGATTTAGTTCTGTCAATGAAACCCGAAACAGCAAAACGTTAAAGCTTGACAGATACAAAGAAATAGAGAAGAGCCTCAGCTACCGACATGCATAGACCCACGGAAATTAAAAACCCAATATATTATTAACTTAGCCAGAGTTGAGCAAATTAATGATCCTCTGATACTCAATGGGACGAACGTGCACCGATTATTTCATGCTATACCACAGCTCAAGACAATACAATCGGATGACATCAAGGTCATGATATTTATTGATGAAACTACATTAGATACAGTACAGATCAAACTCCAAGACATTCAAGCTATGAAGTGCATTCTAACAATGAACAAAACCTTATATAGCCTGGGATTTCAATGCACGGAAGCCACAGAACCAGCAACGCAAGTCTCACGACTACAGAAAAATATCAAACAAGAATCGCAACCCATAGGCGATACATGGAGCAAGAAACAATGCCTAAGAAGATCTTTAACTCAAGATAATGAGATATATATACCATCAGATCAAGAACGAACTACACCAAACATTTCATATGGAGAGAACTAGATGACATCCAAAAGAAATGGACAAACAAAGAGACAATTTGGTCGTAACCATCAGTGATCCAACAGAACTACTGCTGGTCACTCTGCTCTGTGAACACCAGAGGCCATAGCCATTTATACAATCAACCAGTTCGCGATCTCGAGAACTTCCATATAATATGTCTACAGGAAACTTTAAGCAAGAAGCCATCTTGAATAAAAACCCAGGTCCGTGTGGCATTTGCCAACCTCCATATGGCATTCGATGCAATCAATAGGCAAAAGCTTTGGGACAAACTAACGGTCTGGAACTGCCCAACGGAGATCATTGAGCCCATTGAACTTTTATACTCCAATACATCCATCTCAATTAGGCTACCAAAAGATGGGGTTATATCAATACCTATAAAGACATGGAACGGCCAAAAACAAGGTTATCCCCTTGCCGCAACCCTGTACAACCAGTTTACCGCCGATATTGAAGATCACATGAAAGAAAACACTCTCAACTCCCCTAAGATCAATTTAGTGCCTATTCCCATAATTATGAGCGCCAACGACATCGTTCTGATGGACAAAACCTCCACTGGCCTATAAGCAAGCCTGAAAATGATGGCAGATTATATGAAGGTTAATGAACTCAAAATGAATGCAGAGAAAACAAAAATTATGAATCTAACGAACATACCTACCAGAAACAAAAGATCCCTTACCCTGAACTTGGATGGCAAAGATCTGCTAGTAGTGTCAACCTTCATATATCTTGGATTCCTCATGTATCCTCAAAAATGGAAAAAGAATGGGTCGATCCACCTCAAAGGCAAAACACAGTTGCTAGCCAGACAAGGCTGCTTCCTGCACCGTAAATATGGAACATTTCGCTCAAGCCCACCATCGCCTTCAAAGCTATACCTATAATAACCCATGGGAGCAAAAGTATGATCAACTTTCCACAACTTTTGTGGCAAAAATACAATGCAACGTTCTGGCTGAAGATCTTAGCACTACCCAAAAACTACCCTACGGCAAGAATTAGATTTGAAATAGCAACACAATCACTTGCATCTATTGCACAATGGAAACAAGTCCATCTATTTTGGAAAATAATGAATAAGATAAAATTCCATTCATACAAATTCTGCAAACACATCTGAACGGAATGCACAACACTGTACTGAATGCATGGAAATGTGAGATGGAACGACATCTGAAAAATGAAGATATTTCCATGCAAATGCTATTACTATGTCCCCAACACGCCAAAATCAAGATCCAGCGTAATGATTGGGCCACGTTCTACAGAGAGAAAACAGCATATCACATGAACTTACACTGTGAAATAGACATAAGGGTTATTAACAAATTTCCAAGATACTTGAATCTATTTCCAAATCCCATAATTTGTGATATATATATATATATATACCATCCCAACGAGATATAGACTTACGAAAACGAGACAAATCAGCATGACAGAACAATACTGTCATTTTTGCCACAACCAACAAACACAAGAAACATTACAACACGTCATAATGGGGTGCCCGGCTCTAGCAAAAAAAGAGAGAGCTTTTTGGAGCCCACTATCAAATCTCGAGTCATCAAATGGACACTGAAACCAAATGGGCAATGATCTTAGCGGGAAAAGACAAAAAACGAATCTACACAATCGTCCAGTTCCTATGGAACATACTGGAATTAGACAAGCCATAGGCCCTCATTCTGAGGTTGGTGCTATTTGCACCATGACTGCCACCAATAACGGTACTGTGTCCGGTTTGGTGAAATGGCGACTTACCGGTCTAGTCCGACCTTGGCGGGACCGGTAAGTCCCCATTCACCAAACCATTCCCCATTTCCTTTTGAGCCCTGATAGGGCTCAATGGGAATGGGGAGGGCGCAAATAACGGGCTGGCGTATGCCAAACCCGTTATTTGCGCCCAGGTCCCTTAACGGGTCCTGTCCTTAACACCTGGTCAGACCAGGCCTTAAGGAAGGGACTCTCTAAGGGACCTCATAGTAGGGCGGTAAGGGATTACCGGCACCTGTCTCCTTACCAGTGCCCGGTATCCCTTACCGCCCTACTCGGAATGAGGGCCATAGACTTGATTTCCTGCTGACGCACAACACATGCGAACTCCACAGACTAATGTTTAGATTTTATATATGCACGCCAATTGAAAATAATATAAGAGGACAAGTGTGTGTGTGTGTGTGTGTTACACAGCATTGTTATTTCCTAAGTGGATAAAGCAGACTAAGAGGATACAGGTTTTCTGAAAGTTAAAAACATTATCTTCATGAAATGGCCTCAGACCAGGTTTGTGAATGAGTGCCTTAAGATATGACAGCATGTGGCTGACGGATTGTATGCACATGGAGCTTTACTCTGTGCAGGTGCTCCAACTGTACCAGATGCAGGTGTGAAATACAAAAGTGGAACGACTGTAAAGTTTGTCTTGATTGTGAAATAGTATTGATGACTAATATGCCCCCCATGGTGCCCATGAATCTTCTCGGGGGACAGTGATGGACAGTCGCCTTAGCCATTGCTGAAACTTCCATAACATGTGTGTCTCTAATAGAGTCACACTTGTTATGGAAGTTTCAGCAATGGCTAAGGTGACTGTCCATCACTGTAATGGCTGGACATTAAAGGGCGACTCACAGTCAGGTTATAAAGATGAAGGATTTTCCTTTTCAGAACCAGACAATTAAGTCATCCAACGTAAATTGAGGCCACTGAATGAGACTTCAACAGAACAAAAACCAGTCTTCTATGGAGGATTGTGGTCCTCGGGTATTTTCTCTCATCCTCAGACTCCACATTTCTGGACGACACGGAGCAGCACAGGTTCGATCCCCGGGGCGTCGCTTAGAAACCTATGGGTATTAAGCACGTTATACGTAACCTATCATATCATATCATGTGGGGTTGTAAGTGCCCCACACCTCTTTCATAGCAGTTGTAGAGGCTTGCTTATCTCCAGTAGATAATGTCAGAATGTCAAGCATTGACTTGACGTTATGCCAGCACCACAACTCTTGGTGCCTTGGGTGGTTTAGCCAGGATCAGGTGTCAAGCACTTTAAGATATTTTGGAGGGCTCTGTGGTTGTGAGATTTAGCCCTTCACAGGCTGTTGAAGATTGCCTTGAGTAATACACCTGCAACAAACTAGGAGGTCTCAACCGGGGCTCTCTTAGCTTATCTCTTTCTTTGTTGTCTTCTCCTCCTTAGAACCATAATTTCCCTACTCTCTGACTTTCACCTCAAAAATGGGTGGCCAACACTGTGGTCTGCCTCTCCTCCACCCCTCTTTTTTACCTCTGCGCTTTTCCTTCTCTGCTGTAATATTCTTCGGCTTCTCTTCTCCCACCTCATGTCTACCTACTCTTTCTTTCCCTTCCACCAATCCTCATTTCTGTTGTTCTTGTCCATCCCCTCCTTCTCTGTTCCTCTCTTTCTCTTTCTAGGCTTCACTCATCCTCCTTTTCCATGCTCCTTGCTCCTTTTCACCTCCACGTTATGTTAACCATTGAGAAGCATTGGTTATAAATAGCTCAGGAACATACCACAGATAAGCATATTCGTGTATACCTGATACTGAAAAGTTTAGAAAGCCATGAATAACCGTGGACAGACATGTACATTGAGATGGTATGGCATGTGTGCATATCCATTGTTCGTTCTACCCATGCATTGTTAACAATTTGTGATTTAGAATTAAAAAACTATATATGGCCATAGATGACAAGAGTTAGTATTAGCATAGAACAGCACAGTTCTAGGAAGTTCTGCATGACAGAAACAGTTATCCGCAGTGAAAATGTTATATCTCAACAATACCAGAGCATGCCCTGCAGACAAACAACTAGCGGGAAAGCAGACACCAGGCAAGAACAAGAACACAGGCCTTTAATGACAGATACAATGTTCCTATTGAGCAACAACCGGCTGAGGAATGCAGATCCACACCATAGGTCCCTGACAATATCAGGATTACTTTAATGAATTGTATACTGAAAAGACCTTAAAAGTGTAACATGGAAATGCACATTTATACGTGCAGAGTCAAACATTTTAAGAGTGTACCTATTCATGTTGGAATGGAAACTTAACTTTTTGTTATAGTAAATATGCACATAGGCCTGGGGAGCAGAATTACTATCCTGATTATATAGGCCCCCAATTTTCCCTGATTGTGTTAATAAATTGACTTGGATGTATTAGATAAAAGGGAAGTGGAACAATTGCATCGGGTTGATAATTAATTTGAATTTCAGAACGTTGAGGTTTCAGAGTTGGGAGTCCTTTAAGGGGGTGCTGAAAAAGAGTAACTAGTATTTTAATGTTAACAGAAATAAAAATGTTCCTTCCAAACAGTAACTCTACCGGATGTATTCATTATTCTCAGAAAAAGAGAAAAGCAAAATCCAAGAGGCATGTCCATGGACCCTGAAATATTCACCGTCAAATTGCATTGATCATAATCAAGACTGGGCACGTGTGACCTGTACAGCTCTGGTTGGCTGTTCTGGTATAGCCTTGTTACATGGGCAGATAGCATAAGCCTAATGGCCATGATTCATGAACTGACCATTGAGAAAAATAACTGGGGCATGGAGCAGTGATGACCATAATTATACACAGACAACTTTGTTTATACATGGTAACGTGGACAACCAAAGGTTGCCTGTCCATCTATACCCATGTTGCATGGACAATGTCCATCGACGTCATGTTTATGATTCATGGACAGATCATGGACAAAAATAGCATGGACAAAGACCAACAGGAATTTCCATATTATAGGGCGGTGCTAGCCTCCCTATAGTTAAGGTGAAACCTTTCATCAAAAGGAAATGCAAAAATTCTATGGCTAATAAATGTTGAGCCACTGGACAGATCAGCACCAGATTTTGCAAACGAGAGTTTGGACTTGGGACCCCCAGAATTTGTGCAAATCCCTGGCATGGTGCAAAAGCTATAAAGGATTAAAAAAGGATGTGTTTTCACTTTCAAATTCAATGTGCAATTTTTGCACAGCCTATGGACAGATGTGTGCCAACTAAGCATCAAGTTGGGCACTAAGCACTCAAAGGAAATCCTTTGTTGGTTTGGCATAAACCCGTACAGTAATTTGTTATATTTCCCATGATGCATTGCTTGTGCCAAGCTTTTTCATTTCTGAAATGAAAATCTGCTATTACCGGATTCAAGAATCAAGTGCGGGAATCGTTACAAATGACAAAAAAAAAGAGTATATATTTCAAACATTTTGATATTGAGATGTGGAAATCAGTGTGATTGCTAGTTAGGTTAAGAGGAGTATTTTAAGTTAATTTATGAAACAAACTATTTTTATATAAAAGAAAAAAAAATGACATGGATTGCTTACTAAATTAACTTAAAATGTGTGGGATGGGTGTATTGCGGTGTTGAAAGCTTAATATGTTAAATACATAGTGTCCAATGAAACACGGGAGAAATCCAATACTTCTTTACTACATCCTTTGTTTCTATTGGACAATATTTTCTCGATTCATATCTGGTGCCACGCAGAAAGTTATCTGCATGATCATACTTCCCTCTTCTTCATCCCAGTGTCTCATTGGGAATCCACAAAAATAAAGAGGTGATGGCTGGAAGGTTTAGACTGAATCTTAACCACTGGCATTGCTCGGGGCAACTCTCCAGACCATCGTTTTTCACCTGCCGAGCCATTACAGAACAGGAAAGACCATATGCAAATCAGGCTTGGTCCCACCTCAAAAGGGGCATTCCAGCCCGAACTGCTAGGTCACATCCCTTCTGCAAGAGACCACAAGCATCCCCAAACATGTTTTGGCCTTGTTGGGCCTCATCAGTGAGGAGTAGCTTGGGTCTCTAGGCCCAGCAGGCACGGGACCAAAGTCTGGGCATACCCGTCCCACTCGAGGTGACAAAGCAAAAACAAAGAGGTGATGGCTGGAAGGTTTAGATTGAATCTTAACCACTTGAATTGCTTGGGGCAACCCTCCAGACCATCGTTCTTCGCCTGCCAAGCCATTACAGAAGGGGAAAGACCATATGCAAATCAGGCTTGGTCTCACCCCAAAAGGGGCAGTCTAGCTGTGTCCTGCTAGGTCACATCCCTTCTGCACGAGACCACAAGCATCCCCAAACATGTTTCGGCCTTGTTGGGCTTCATCAGTGAGGAGTAGCTTGGGTCTCTAGGCCCGGCACTCTCCTTCGTCCCAGTCCCTCACTAATGCCAAATCCCTCTTCCTTGACACAGTCCCCACTAACTCCACCTCCCTCTTCTTATTCACAGTCCCCACTACCTCCAACTCACTCTACCTTGTCACAGTCACCCACTAACTCCACCTCACTCTTCTTCATCACAGTCCCCCATTATCTCCACCCTGGTCTTCCTTGTCACAGTCCTGAACTACTCCATCTGACTTTTCCTTGTCACAGTCCCTAACCACACACCAGTCTTCCTCTTCACAGCCCTCCACTTTCCACCATGTCACTCTTCCTCATCACAGTCCCCCGCTACCACCACGTCACTCTTCCTCATCACAGTCCCCCACTATCACCAACTCACTCTTCCTCATCACAGTCCCCAACTATCCCACCTCAATCTTCCCTGTCACTGTCCTCAACTACCCCTTCACACTCTTCCTTGTCACAGTCTCCCACTAACTTCACCTTGCTCTTCCTGATCACAGTACATCATTACTAATCCTTTCTTATCAAGTGGACACAAAGAAAGATGAAATATTTGCTAAACCCGATGTTGTGTAGCTCAAGAACAGATATTGATAACAAATGCTATCACATCAACTATGTTATCAGAAAAAAAGAAGACCGAATTAGAGGTATAGCATGACAAAACCCTTGAAATTCAGTGAAAAAACATTACTGATGGGACAGGTAAGGCGAATAAGTTCAGTGCATCAAAACCTTTGAAATTCAGTGAAAAAAGTTTTGCTAAAGCATGTTTCTGCATATAAGGGTGGATTCAAGTGCAAAGCTTGGTTTGCATTTAAAAACACTGTCCCTGTGATATTACAAAGTGTCTGTGAATGCTGCCCGCACATTTGCATTTCCCAGTACATCGGACATGTGCATTGACATTGCACTGTGTCTGTCACCATGTGACTTTCACTGACAGGCCACATTTTCATGCATACTCCCCCTGACATCTGCATGTGTGGTGACTCAAAACAAGCACACGTGACAACACGTGCAACAATAACAGCACTTCCACTTAAACATACTCCTTAACCACTTAGGACATGTCAGATGCCATCATTGATTACATCATATGAGAAATTAGGCAGGGCATCACTTGCAACCTCCTCAGTGACCTTACTGGTAGGTATCAGCCATGGGGAAACATATTTGACTGCATTTGAACATATAGCACACATGCAATATACCCTTTCTTTTATGAAGGTCTAAAAACATAGTTCAAGCATTGTAAAACAATTGTTGGGAAACTGCAGACAGTTGCTCTTGCACATAGCAATTGACAATTTAGATGCAATATAGGAGAGGTCTGCAAGCTTTGTATCTCCAGAGGTTTTACATTACAAGTTCCACTAGCTCTATCCGGCATAGGCAATGGTGAGGATAAATGGTGCAAAATGTGTAGTGGAATGACAGCTTCAATCCTGAGCACAATAACAATTAAAACCTTTGTCCATTCAGTACATTAGCCACTCTTGTTCTCATTATCACGTGTCCTGAAAACATGAATGTTATTTGTTTACTTTGTTGACCCTTGCAGTCCACCTGTCCTAGCCTTTACTAGTTTACATGCTGAAGGCTTACCATTAGATTTGTTTTAATGAGTAAGATGGATGTCTGCCATATGTTGATTTGTTGACTTTGGAAACTGCCCATTATTATGCATGTTGTATTCTTTAGTGAACAGGTATAAAGTCATAATTGAAGTACTCAAATGTTTTCTTAGCATAGAGGACTGTTTTAGAACAGAGTAATAAAGGTACTACAGTTTCTCATCGTGGTGAATGGTCTATCAATACAGAGTAACTGTGATGTGTAAGAATAACATGGTTTGAATACACAGTAATTTTAAATGCAAACTTCAACCAAGCATTGCACCTGAATCCACCCCTATATGCAGAAACACGATTTTTAAATGTTGCTTCTCTCTTTCTTGCATGTGTGATATGTTGTACAAGTGATGTTTCTCACAATGCCATCAGAGATGTCATGTGAGATATCATCAGATATGTTATTTGTGTTGTCACAGGGTGTTAAGGGTTGCGAAGTTCCAGCCTCATAGTTAAGGTAGCATAGTGTCTAGCACCTACTGAAGTTCAGGGGTTTTGTTGTATAAAATCGGCACCTTAACATCACTTACACTAAAGGTATTTCATTGATCTTCAAGGTTTTCTTTGCATTGAACTTATTCGCCTTAACTGTCCTTTAACTAATTATTTCCACTGGGAAAAAAATATATAGGTATACATATAAATATGACAACTCTCTTTGTCCATCATGCACGGACAACCAAAGAACGGACAAGAGCCTTTTTGAAAAGAGACATCAATATTTCGTTTCCAACTATATATTTAAATACATATGCAATTTCAGGTTTGTATTGCACTATTTGCAGTTTAAAAGTGCCAATGCTTTTGGAACAAGTTGAATATTGTGGTGCTTATGGGACTGCACAGAGCACATGAACCTGGTCAAGATTATTATGACACCATTGCTGCGAATTTGATGGCCCCATTTACAACATTCCAGGGTGACTATTTGTGCTTTTTATTTTGATATATTCTACATTTTAATTGACCAATCTCGTGAGCTCTCCAAAGTCAAATACTGTTGTAAATATGCTTCGATTTTAGAGATAAATGTAAATGTTTGAAATAAAAACGTGTTTTTATTTCTTCATAAATTGAAACGCTGTGGCATTACTGGCAACTGGGGATTGCTTTTGGCCAAGCAGGTTTTATTTTGTTATACAATTTCTCATGAATGCACCAGAATGGTATATGTCTGATGTCTTCTGCTTGTTATAAAAGACTAAATCACCCACTTGTGACTGGGCCTCTTGCTATGAAGTATTATGATGTTTTTATTGGAGTATATAAAAAGGTTTGACATAAGGCAATAATACTGCATTACCATCACTGAGCATAAAACTTGTCATTGAGTATAGACCTCCATCTACCTATCAGATTCACATGAAATTCTCTGCGCTCTCCTTTGTGATTCACTATCACAATACTTAAGGATTAAAGGTCTGACAAGTACAGGCAGAAGTGAGGCTGGTTTAACTTCTGACTACAGAATATCTCATTTAAACTAATTGACAAGATGACATTTAACAAGAACACACTACAAAATGAAGAGTGAGGAACTAAAACCTCCCAGGAGCAATTGAAAGAGTGAAGAGATAACATACTTTGGTGTCGCATTATGTGTTTAATTTCTGTTTCGTGATGAATACCCTTTTGACACAGCAGTTCCAGAAAACCTTTCACATTTGTATCCCCATGTTCAGACCCCAGTGTGAGCACCTCTCCTCTCTGAAAGTTCCTCAGGCGCAGCCATTATTTTGATTTATTGTTTATTGTTGATAATTTCAAAGCCATGCTGAAGTTGTGAATGCCAACCATGATGAAACATATGTTTAATGTCTACAGCAGAGGGATTGCAATTATAAGTCCTTGGACCTATGTTCACCCCATGATGTTTTAGCTCACCCTTCAATGGATCCCGGTGCACCCATTTACCAAGAGCCCCTCCAACATTTGTATCCCACCTGAGAGTTAATCAGGTAGGGTATCCAATTGAAAAGGTCATTGGCCATGAGCAAAATCTGTTTGCTTGAATGCCTGTCTCTCTCTGATCACCTTACTTGAAGAAGGCCGCCAGCACCACCAAACAGGTATTCTGAGCCTCCAACTATGTCTACCTAAGTCTCAGTTTCTCATTGTTTCTCTCCTCTCATCTTTCCTATCTACATACCACTATCAGACCAATAATGATTCACCCCATTGAACGTGTTGGTCACTTATCAAGCAAATTGAAGGCTTGGATGACTTCTCACTCCATTGACTCTTTTCTGCCAACAGACCCTATTGAAAACCTAGATTGCCCAACAGATTGCGATTTTTGACCGACTCCACAAATGCATTCTTGTTGCCCTAGCCTTTACCCCACTCATCTCCATAATGGTTTATTGTACTTCACTGCCCCCAACCCCCGGCACCACTACTCGTCTCACTTGACCCTTTGCATGGAACCTCTGTGCTCATACCAGCATGGCCCCCTCTCCTCCTCGGTGTGGTTCCCCCGCCATCTAACATTTACCCTATCTCTATGAATGCATTGCTACTCAACTCCTTGCTCCCACTCCCTTCAATGTCCTCCTTTTCTATAGACCTCCTCTCCCACAGAACTCCTTCTTCACTTATCTGGACCTGCTTCTCAACTCACACCCAGTTGTACTGGCCTTTATCCCACTCTACTCCATGCCTGTTGATTGCAATTCACTGCCTCCATCCAACGGGCAGCAGTACTTGTCCCACTGAAGCAACTTTTCTCTCTTAGGGGACTGCAACCTTTCAAGAATTCCCACTGCTCAGTGAACTAGATTCTGAATCCTTACCCTCAGAACACTCCTTTATCTTCCTTCATAAGGAACCGACCCACATTTCCAGCATCTTCTCTTGACCTTGTCTTCCTATCATCATTCAGCCTTTATATTTATCAGTTCCCACCTGACCACTGCCTTCTCTATTCCAATATCTCTTCCCATCTGACCACTACCATCTGTACTTCAATGTCATGTTTCTCCCTCCACTCTCACAGACCATAACTCTTCTTTATTAAACCCTAAGCATATGCCTGACACTCTGGAATTCTATATATGGCCAGATCCTCTCTACTATTCCTGTCTCTCCACCTCAGATCCCCTCTGTCAAACAAGCCTTCCTCAACTTCAACTTGGACCTCCACTCTCATCCCTCAATCTCCTTTTGAGCAGCACTACCAAGCTCACAACTTACCATCACAAGCTCCCCCAAAAAGATTTGCTACTTCAACCCCAGTGTGAACGGTTAAGGACCCAGAATGCATGGGGATATGATTTGTGTGGGAATATTTGGTTTGATGGTTCAAGATGGCAAGTAACGTGAAAATGGGCAATGAGGATATTGGATGAGGTTGCGAAATATGCAAATATTCAAACACATTGTATATTTATTATTTTTATTTGTATTTATTATTATTATTATTATTATTATTAGTATTTTTATTATTATTATTATTATTTATTATTTTTATTTATTATATGTATATTTATTATTTTTCTTTCAATTTCAGTGGACATTGTTTAGGGAATACACACATATAATCGTTGGTACAATATATGGATGGGATTCAAATACATTTCAGGTGCCCCTCAGACAGGGACTGTCTGGTCAAGGGGATGGGGAACAGCAGCCTCTGGTCACGGCCCATGTACCGTGGAGACCGGGGACCTTCGAATCATGGCACAGGAGTTTCCCAATATAAGGGAGGAATCTCAACAGTTTTTGGATGAGTTGCTAGAGAGTGATACAGTGTTATCATTCAGCATGGGCAGATATGAATCAGTTAATGAGATTAGTGATGCCACCGGAGGTGAGACAGAGATTAGCATGAAAGGCAGCCTGGCCAGTTACTGATACAGGCACAGGGGAAGCCCTGATGCAAGAGAGGGAAAGAAATAGTTACAGCGATTGTTAGGCAGAATCATATGCAGTACCCTTTGAGAACACCACACACAATTAAGACTACAAGTGACAGTACAAATTCACCTTTGGTACAAGCCCCCGTACCACACAGTAAAGTGGTAGTGATTGCTGAGAAGCCAGACTTATCTCAAGAGTAAAGTGAGCAGCATCAATAGTTACACAAAGGACAGCAATTACTATGGTTCAAACAAACACTGACTCACGGTTTCTGAGTAAAAGAATATACATTTATTTACACATTCATTTGTAAAACAGTTCACTAAATAAAGCAGCAGAAAAATCACACTCTTAATATACTACACAACACCCAATCAATTCTGGACAAGTTAGGCTCAAAATTAAGAGTGAGCAAAATGGCAATCCAGCAATTTAAAAGGGAGGGAAAGACAGGGTTTTACAAAATTAAGCAGCACCAACAAGTAAGTAGACAGGGCAATCTAGAAAAGGCTTTCTACAATGAGGATTCAAATCAATAGGCCTGGTCCAATGTTAATGGTTCAGAGTCTTTGCAGAGGATCACACAGTTCAGAGTAGTTTGCGGTTAAGTCTTGGCCAAGAGTTCGAAACGAAGTTAGTCGAAGGAAAAGTTATTTAAAAGAGTAGAGAAGGGCAAGCCCTTGGTTTGGCGACATATTTCAAACACTTTCACTGCAGTCAGACGGAACAAACAACCGGGTTAGAACAGTACCTTAAATGAAGAAGAAGGCTGTAGCTGAGGCAGAAGTTCCTGGCAGATTCTGCAGGCTCACAGTTCCTGAAGCGACTGTCAGACTGACACTAAGTAGGAAGACTGGAGGGTCCTGCACTGCCAAGGGAAGAAACCAGCAGCAGAGCAAAGCAACGAATAAAAGGCGCGCTCCTTAAAACCCAAACAGGGTCCGTTCCTCCTGGCTATCCGGTTCACTGCAGCTGGCACAGCAAATTCGACCAGGGGATGGAGGCATTGCTTGGTGTTTGGCGAACTGCTTGGTCCCACCAGCTCAATGGAAGAAGATTCCTTGCAGATCTTCTCTGTCGTTGAAGTTTGGAGGTTCAGACCCGCAGCAGGGCTTCACCGGGAGGTTCAGTCGTGGTAGTGGTCCTCTTCTTTCAGCTTCTCTTCGGTTCTCTTGATCTAGTGGCGACTCTGCCTTCCTAGTCCAGAGACCTGCTTTTTATGCAGTTTTCCCCCATTCACACAGCAGGGTGGCTGTCCTGGCGTGACAGTCATCACAGCCAATCATACAGCGTGCAAAATGGGTCTCCAAGGAGACCCTGTGCAGGGAGTCTCAAACCCCTCCCTCACATCCTGTCCCCCTCAGACATTCAGGCGCCTAAGGAGGGCTTCTGTGCAGAAGCCCGTCAAAGGATGGTGAACAAAGGAAGCAAACCTGGTTTGCTGCGCAGAGTAAAACACGAGAAAGACCTTTACAAAAAGAAATGGTGAACAAACCCAGCCGGAACAAATAAAAGTAAATAGGGTCCATCAGATTTAAGTTCAAGGCTACTAACGTAGCCTAAAACAGTACCAAGGCTATTTATGTAGACTGCGGTAGGAAAAATAGGGTAGATACCAACGCCACCAGCCAAATCTTAAAGAAAGGGGAACGAAATAATGTTCCATGAGAAACAGACAGAAAGGGATAACTATTAATCCTTCCCAGTACTCTATGTAAAAAAGTTTGTACTGGGTCTGTGCTGCTAAAAAGACTAATAAAGTCAATGGCAACTTTACATGTTCTGGGAGACATTAGTCAGTCTCAGAAAATTGAGTTTTTGAGTTTAAAAGTGGGACATCTGAAAAAGACAACCATGTGTCACTGCACTAAAGGTGCTGTGTAACACACAGTAAAAAGAAGATGCCTATGGAGTAGGTGAAGCTCCACAGTCTATGAACACAAACATGTTAAACACACAGCAAATCACATGCAAGAGTGGGAACAAAAGGCTCACACTCTTACCAGGTGAAAAAAGAAATCCTAGAAATCCAGCAAAGCTGCTGAGGGACTCAGTAGGTAAGGGAAATTAGCCATTCCGGAGAATTCTCCCTAAGCCTATCAAAATGTAAACAGAATAGGGCGAATCTCCAGCATATTATTCAGGCCGACCAAACATGGGGATTACACAGCACTCTGGTATTACTAGGATAGAGGAAACAGCTCAGGCTATAGTGAATTTGTTAATTGCAGGTTTAATTCCAATGATACAAGTGTCTCTTAAGAATGTGTGTATAGGTTGGCAGACCAGGCCATTAGCAGAGCTGGTGGTGATGGTGACTCATTCCATCGCTTGCCAAGAGCAAAAGAAGGAGACATTTGAGAACAAACTTATGGTATTACAAATTCAGAGTCTTCAGGGACAGGTATAGCGGCAGATACAGAGGGTACCACACCAGGAACAAAGGGGGGGAAGACAGAGAGGATGAGGAAGAGGCAGAGACCAAGGAGGCCCACCAGCATATCAAACATCCCATGGAAGATATGTGTGGGTCAGCCGCAAGAGCAAATACAGTGAGCACAGGGACACCGCAACAGACATGGAGACAACAGGGAGGTTGGAGTAACCAAAGGCTCCTGGAGCCATGAGACCAAACTCGTTAGTTTGTAGCTATTGTAAACAAGAAGGCCATTGGCAGAATGATTGTCTGTTTAGGCCACAGAGGTTACCACTGCAAGCCAATAAATATCAAGGCTGGGTGGACCGATGCCTACGTTTTTCAATCCAAAGTCCAATGCCTTCATCCCTGGAGATCTGTAAGGGCTGAGTGTGGATTCCAGTAGATTCTTAATCTAAAGAGGAGGCGATTCTGGAAGCACTAATGATTCACTTTGAACAGGACTAGCCCTATGTTCGCTGTAGTGTGCAAGGGATACCAATAATGTCTGGTGGATACAGGAGCAAATACATCAGCCTTAGTACATTTTTTGATCACCCAATTTCTGTAGAAACGGTGAGGGCAGTGTGTATTTCGAACACCACTGTCATACACCCGGTAACGGACCCTTTGACTGTTTCTTTGGGACCTATTACTGAGCATTCCTTTAGACTCCTACATCACCCGTAAATCTTTTAGGGAGAGAGTTGTTGTGAAAAATGAGGTGCACTATTTATTGCATGTCAGATGGGGTGTTCCTAAGCGTGCTCCCAGATAACACGGTAGCGGTGATGGCTGCATTAAGCGAAGATCCAGAAGAGAGTGTTGAAAATAGGAAGGAGTGGTGGTCAGAGGATTTGCAGGAATTCATTGATTCAATATCAACATGTTTATGGGCCACCCATGATAATGAGGTGGGTTATATCAGTACAGCTCAACCAGTGAAAATGAATATAGACTGGCTTAAAAGATCACCCTGTATACCGCAGTATCGTATGAAGCATGAGGCGGAAGCGGGTATCACACCAGTCATTGAATCCTTGCTGAATCAGGAATCATTGTACCGACCAGTAGTGTGTGTAATACCTTGATTTTTCCTGTGAAAAAGCTTGGAAAGGAGGTAGATCCTTTCATGCAACACCTGAGAGCTAACAATGCCATGGTGATACTCTCTCTCCCTTTAGTGCAAAACCGGCTACCATATTGTATTTGTATTTGTATTTGTTTATTACTTGTATCGCGCGCCAAACCCGAGGGTAACTGGGCGCAGGTGAACAGGTTATGCAAAAAATAACAGAAGGAGTGTCCCTGGTTACAGTAGGGTTGATTACAAGATACGCAGGTGATGGTGCAGCGGTGGACGCTGGTTACAATGGGAACTGAAAACGAGTTGGCTGGTCTTTACTGGGAAGGGTTGTTGTTTAGCCATGTTTTTATGCCTGATTTGAAGGTAAGGAGGGCTGGTTCCTGTTTGAGTGTGGTGGGGATGGCGTTCCAGTGTATGGATGCTTGAACTGGGAAGCTGGCGCCGCCTGCTGATTTTAGGTTGTATCATGGGATCATTAGGTTTGAAGAATTTGAGGATCTGGTAATGTGGGTGGGTTGGTGGAGGCAGAGTTTATCTGCTAGATATTTCGGGGCGGAATTGGTGTGGCACTTGTGCGTGATGGCCAGGGTACAAAGTGTAATTCTGTCTCGGATGGGCAGCCAGTTGGCGTTTTGTCTATGTGTGGTGATGTGGCAGGATCTCGAGAGGCTAAGTGCTGCTCGTAGTGAGTTGTTCTGGAGCACCTGTAGTTTTGTAAGGTTGTGTTCTGAGGTGTCGAGGAATAGTGTGTTGCAGTAGTCAATTTTGGAGAGGGCGAGTGCTCTGGCTAGTATTAAGCAGCTACTTGTGGATAGGAAAGATTGTACTGGTTGATTTATTTTCAACATTCTTTTCAGTCCCTATACATAAGGACAGTCAGCATTAGGCGATAAGTGGTAAAATTGGTAACTGAGTTACCACCAATTTTAGCACTACGCCAAATTATGAGTTTGAGTTTTTAGTGGAGGATTTGCATCCAGCAAAACCATGGAGGTAAATCTTCTCACTCAATGCCAAAAAATCAGCAGAATTGGTGGAATTACTGTGGCAGTAATTCCGCCTTGGTAAATCTGCAAAAAATGCCCCATCAGGTCCAATGGACCCAAAATAAATGGAAAATTACACCGCAATCACTACTTGTAATCAGGCGGAAATTCTGCCTGACCAAGTGGCGGTAACGGTAATTCCTCAGGGCAATTTTCCACCTAACTCGTAATGAGGTGCAGTATCTGTTTGTATTTTTGCAGAGGGGGGTCCAGTACATGTTCACCCATTTGCCCCAGGGGTATACAGAGCCCATACTTTCTTTTCACAACAATTGAAGAAAGATTTGGATGACATAACATTTCCAGAAAAATCAGCATTGGTGCAATATGTTGAGGATCTATTGATAGCCCCCCCTTCATATGAGGCTTGTAAGGAAGATACTAAGTTTTACTGACTGCTCTGGTGGAGAAAGGGCATAAAGCTTCAAAGAAGAAGCTACAGTTGTGTTCCCTTAGGGTACACTACTCGAGACATGATATCATGAAAGGATGTCGACTGATATCCAGTTCTTCAAAGGAGATTGTGTAAAACATACCAAAGCCTCAGACCATAACCCAAATGCGAGCATTTTTCCGTTCTGTTGGCTATAGCAGGCAATGGATACCAGGATTTGCAGAAATAATTAAACCACTTCAGAATTATACTCGAATAAACACAGTCGATCCATTGCAATGGACAACTAAAGCTGAAGAGGCTTTTGTTAAGATTAAACGACTTCTGGCTGAAGCCCCCACATTTGGACTGCTGGATTATAAAAAGGGATTTCCTTTGTATTGTCATGAGAAATACTGGCAGTTCTTACCCAGAAGCATGGAATCATCATAGACCCATAGCCTATTATAGCAAGGAATTAGATCCAGTTGCGGCAGGGATGCCACCTTGTTTGCAATCAGTGGCTGCTGCCACCCTGTCGGTGGAACAGAGAGAGAATATAATCCTAGGATTGCCTTTGGAGGTGGTGGTGCAGCATGCTGTGGTGTCACTGCTATTGAAGACCAATACTTGGTACATGCCTGTCTTGATAGCAAGTAAATGTGAGATGCTCTTACTAAAGTCATTCAATATTACCTTGACAAGATGTTCAGTTTTGTCCGGCATCAATGTTACCCACTCCCTTTGAAGGAGAGCTGCATGACACTACTTCACATGACTGTGTGACAGTAACAGATTTGTCTAGTAACCCGATACAGATCTTTCCGATATACCATTGACCAATCTGGACCTCGAATATTTTGTGGATGGATCAAGTTTCCGGAATCAGGAGGGGCAGGTGGTTTCAGGGTATGCCGTATGTACTCTTAAGTATATGGGTGAGAGTGGTAGAGTACCCCAACTCACGTAAGCTCAGGTAGCTGAGCTAGTGGCTCTTACATGAGCCTGCCGGCTGGCAGATCAACAGTCAGCTAACATTTGTACAGATTTGAGATATGTATTTGGCATAGCCCATGACTTTGGACAACTCTGGAAGCAGAGGGGTTTCATGACATCAACTGACAAACAAGCAGTATGTATTAGCCCTGTTAGACGCTATAATGACTCAATAAATTGCAATTACAAAATGCACGCTCACCAATCATTGGATGACCCAGGGAGAATGGGGAATTATTTCAACGACAGCACCGCCAAATAGCTGACTCCGTCAGATGATAGTGAGGTATAGGTATTGTCAGTTCAGACCATGCAGGAAGAAATACCATGTAAAACATTGGAAGAAATCACTCAGATGCAGGAAAATGCACCACCCAGTGAGAAGGCTAATTGAATTAGCGAAGGTTGCTGGCTACTTGAAGACTCTCTGTGGAGAGATGAACAGGGTCGGTTGATGTTTCCAAAAATCTAAGTATCCCATTTGCTTAGGATGTATCATGGGCCAAGACATGGAGGTAGGGATGGGATGACTATGTTGATGGGACTGTGGTATGTGCCACAATTCAGTGCAATGGCACAAGAGTATTGTCAACACTGTGTAATTTGTTTGCAGAATAACATGGGGAAAAGTGTGCCACTTAGGCAAGAGGCACATCCACCCTCTTATGGCCCATTTGCGGGGTTACAGATTGATTTTTTACAGTTGCATAACTGCAATCTTCTTCAGTATGTGTTGGTAATTGTGGAAGTGTTTTCTTTCGTGGGGTGGTAGCTTATCTTTGTAGGAGAGCTGATGCCATGACAGTCGCAAAAATACTGATTTGAGAGTTTGTCCCTTGATTCGGAATAACAGCGTGTCTTATCAGTGATCAGGGAACACATTTTTTGAATAACATTATTAAAATGTTGCTATCCACATTGAAAATTCAGTATGATTAGAATTGTCCCGACCATCTCAGTCAGCAGTGGAGAGATGGAATGGGGTCTTACACAATAAATTGGCTAAGCTGTGTCAAGAAACTGGGATGAAGTGGCCAGATGCCCTTCCATTGGTTCTGTTTATTATGAGAAGTACTCCCATTACGAAAACTGGTGCGAGTCCATATCAAATCCTTTATGGAAGACCTATGAGGTTGCCTCTCGACCCACCAGGTGAAAGCTGTGCCCAATTATTTGTAATTGTCAGATGATCGATTGTTAAAATGTGTCAAGACTTTAATGTCTTCTGTCAGTCTCATTCACAACCAGGCTCAGGCAGCTATGCCACTGGAACCAGACTCTACAGGACAGTCCCTACAGCCAGGCAACTGTGTACTGATAAAATTCCACCAGAGAAAGAAGCACTGGACGCGAGATGGAAGGGACCCGTCACCATCTTAAACTCGGCAGTAAAGGTTCAGGGGTGCATGTAAGACAATGTAAGAGAGCAGCAAACCCTGCAGTGTAGATTATGTTGCTCTGCTGATTTGCTTATTCATGTTTGATTCATTTAATTCAGTTAAAGGAGAACCTGATTCAATTGTACATACCATATTAGCCATGAAGAACCGCCTAACGTAATAACCACTAGTGATGTTGGTGCCTGCCAGTCGTATAAGAAACAATGGATAGTACACTGCCAAGGGGGAACCTGTGATTTGAATGGAGCCTTGCAGTGTGGTGTGGATCTTTGTTTGGGATTTATACCACAGCCTCCCTAATGCCCAGTAGGGATAGTGCATCTCCCTTTGAGACTCTACCCAATTGGATGAGTGATGAAGATTATCTGAAGGTACTGAACTAAGAATTGGAAGAGCCCACAGTGAGCCTCCAACCTAACCTTAGAAATAGAGAACTGAGTGTAACCACTAACATTCCTACTACTGTTACCACTAAACCTACAGTGTTGTATCCGGAGCCTTCACATGTCACTAATCTATAACTGCAAGTCTCTTCTTTTCAACAGTAGGAGGAATAAAGTCATCTCTAAACTGATCTACTGGTATAGACAGTGGACTGGGACCACAGTTATGACAATACGAAGAGAGCTTATGTGAAATGGAAGTCCTTAGTGTGGAGGCAGGTAAAGGAAAAGGTTGTTCAGTACAATTAGAGTGCTATTTACTAACAAAGATAGATGGCCAGTACTATACCAGAACAGTAAATGCATGCAATAATTCTATGGATGCTCTTTGTCGTGTCTCAGATACTCTGGATAATAGAACATTTACCGACTTCAGCAATAACCGGCTCTGGGAAAGGCGATAAATGGGTGCCTTTCACATACACAAGGTGTACAATCAACGATTATGGTATAATTCAGTGGCAAACCCAGAAAGAGCTGGTTATAGGTATATGGTATTGAATGCAACAGTAACTACTGGACTGTTTACCATTCCTCTTTCTGCATTTCAGGTTACTGCTCAGTACCACAATTGTACCAGGGGGGCAGGAATCTGGTTCAGCATCAGAAGGCATTACTGGAAGGACGACAGAAAAGGGAAGTATTAGATAAGGTGTGGAGTGGAGCTAATAGGAATCTTACCACATGGGGATTTATAAATGTTCAAATTCAGAAGGACATTCTGGCTCACATCTGGGGCAGAGTTGACAGGAATAGAGGCACAAATTGCAGAGCTACATGTAATTGACACTCTCAGTCTTACTACCAAAGGTGTCCTGCAGGCACCTGATGGAACGTGTGATGGAAGCAGGAAGTTATTTGGAATGGGACAAGGAATATGAGGAAATACAGTATTATCTGAATGAACATCTGATATTTCTTCGAGATGATGTGCAGCATAATAGTTCACCTAAACTGTTGAAAAATGATTTTGGAATACAGGTCTGACTGTGGCAATGGAGACATGTCTTGAAGGGCAGTGGTTGGTACTGGAAAGAAAAACAATCAGGCCGATTCATGGAAATAATGTGCGCGGAAAAACCGGCGCACGCGTGCGAAAACGTGCGATTCGCAGTGGCACAGAAAAAATCGCAGAAAATCGCACAGAAAACAGCGCACATCCATTCATGGAAGCACGGGCACGCGCGAAATGTGGGATGTGCGCTGAGAAAGTGCGTGGCGCACGCTGGCGCACAGGTCAACGAACGCCATGCAATAAAGCCACAGCGAATTCGCGCATAGCGCGGCGCACACAATAAAAATAGGCGTAACACGGGGCGTCACACGCAGAATGGGGAACAACTCGTGAAAATGTGGGCGTCACAGGGGAGGTCCAGGAGGCAAGTGCGCGGAACGCCCAGACACTCGCCTACAACAGGCATTCATGGAATCGAATCGGGTAAAACAGCGCACGGCCAAAGACGCACACAGGCCCATACCCGTAGGCCACAGAAAGCAGGCGGTAGCGTCCCAATACATGTGCGCCAAAATGTGCGCTTACCGTATACACAGCACAGCGATTGTGCCTGGGGGAGCCTGTGCGTGCATTTCAGGGGTGCGCGCGAAGTCACACATGCGTTTTGGCTGGGTGCGTGTATATCAGGGGTGCGCGAGAAGTTTCACACGCATTTTGGCTGGGTGCGTGTATATCAGGGGTGCGTGAGAAGTTTCACATGCGTTTTGGCTGGGTGCGTGTATATCAGGGGTGCGCGAGAAGTTTCACACGCGTTTTGGCTGGGTGCGTGTATATCAGGGGTGCGCGAGAAGTTTCACACGCGTTTTGGCTGGGTGCATGTATATCAGGGGTGCGCAAGAAGTTTCACACGTGTCTTGGCTGGGTGCGTGTATATCAGGGGTGCGCGAGAAGCATCACACGCGATGGGGCCTGGGGGAGCGGGGTGCATGTAATTCAGGGGCCTGCGGGTGGTTTCACACGCGATGGGGCCTGGGGGAGCGGGTGCGTGTATTTCAGGGGCCTGCGGGTGGTTTCGCATGCGATGGGGCCTGGGGGAGCGGAGTGCGTGTAATTCAGGGGCCTGCGGGTGGATTCACACGCGATGGGGCCTGGGGGAGCGGGGTGCGTGTATTTCAGGGGCCTGCGGGTGGTTTCACACGCGATGGGGCCTGGGGGAGCGGGGTGCGTGTATTTCAGGGGCCTGCGGGTGGATTCACACGCGATGGGGCCTGGGGGAGCGGGGTGCGTGTATTTCAGGGGCCTGCGGGTGGATTCACACGCGATGGTGCCTGGGGGAGCGGGGTGCGTGTATTTCAGGGGCCTGCGGGTGGATTCACACGCGATGGGGCCTGGGGGAGCGGGGTGCGTGTATTTCAGGGGCCTGCGGGTGGATTCACACGCGATGGGGCCTGGGGGAGCGGGGTGCGTGTATTTCAGGGGCCTGCGGGTGGATTCACACGCGATGGGGCCTGGGGGAGCGGGGTGCGTGTATTTCAGGGGCCTGCGGGTGGATTCACACGCGATAGGGCCTGGGGGAGCGGGGTGCGTGTATTTCAGGGGCCTGCGGGTGGATTCACACGCGATGGGGCCTGGGGGAGCGGGGTGCGTGTATTTCAGGGGCCTGCGGGTGGATTCACACGTGATGGGGCCTGGGGGAGCGGGGTGCGTGTATTTCAGGGGCCTGCGGGTGGTTTCACACGCGATGGGGCCTGGGGGAGCGGGGTATCACTCACCGTCTACCTTGCATGTAAAAGAACGCGTAGCCAACACCCGCTGCGAAGTAATAGCGAGTGAACCCCAACGGATGGAAAACACACGCACCGCACGAAAAGCACGTACAGAGAAGCCCTGCCAGGGCAACGCCCGTGCGCGAAACTGCACAGACGCGCTTACGCTGTAAGGGCCTTTGGTCCAATGAAATCGTGTACGCGTGCTGACGCGCTTACGCGCTAGGGCCCTTTCCTCGAATTTCACGCTGACGTGCAGGATTTTCACGTGCCAAATCACTCCGTATCAAGCTGGCCACGCGAAAACACACAGAAGACCACGCTCCTGCCCAGAAGGCCGAATCACTGCCCCCCAGTGCCCCGAGCAGCCTCCCACGTGCCATCTGCTGCTGCCTGCCTGCCTGCCTGCTGCCACTGTGCCCTGCCATTTGGTGCCTGCACATCAGCCATCTGCAGGGGTCCAGTTGCTGTGTCCACCCCTGCTGGTACAGAAGACTCCCGACTCGAATAACATCGCTCCACAGCCCAGCCCCAGGACCCAGTTGCCCACCCACTCCTGCCCCTGGGGTTGCCATGTCGGGCACATCTACATCTGACACCAGTGGCAAACCCGGCCAGAGGGGCAGAGGGTCACCAGCTTCACTGCCACCGAAGTTGGTGTCCTGGTGGAGCAAGTCCTGGGGCAGTATGATGCCCTCTTCGGATCGTCCCGCGCCAACAGGGAAGGACGGGAGAGGATCTGGGCCGACTGTGTGGTTGCCATCAACGCGGAGGGGGTGGCAACCCGCACCATCCAGAAGGTCAAGAAGCGCTGGGAGGACTTGCGGTCCAGGACCCTCATGAAGGCCCGGCGCCTCGTGGAGGGGAGCCGGGGCCGCATGAGTTCCATCCAGTTGAGGGTCCTGGAACGCGTACACCCAGCGCTCCACGCCCAGGTCCTTGAGAGGGAGACCCGTCTGGAGTTGAGCGGTAAGTGGCCAAGCATTGCTGTGTGAGACAGGGCATGTTGCAGTGTGCTGGTTGTCTGATACTTGCCTGCATGTGTGACATAGGCCATGTACACATGTATGTGTGCAGGGACATCATGGGAATGCATGTGCGACCTGTAATGTGTGAACCGCATGGTTGTTGCATGTGTTTGAATGCGACATGGGGAACCCTGTGCAGATTGCACACATGAGAGCATGGCAGTCTCTGTTCCTGGACATGGGTGGGGGCGAGGGATGGGTGCTGATGCCAGATACATATGTGGTATCCATGTCTGTGTGCCTGACCTGCGTGTCTGTCTGTGACAATGTACAGATTCACTGATGCAGCCTAGTCATCCTTGTATGCACTGTGATTGGGGTGTACGGGGCCAGATGGATGTGACCGAGGTGAAGTGTGTGCATGTGATAGGCATGACCCATGATGCATGTGAGTCCCATTACATTGTATGATTCGAGAGTCCATTGGACATGTATTTAAATGTCCATGGCACGCACCATGACTGTCACTGTGTGTGTATTGCCTGGACTGACACATGTGTTGTGGTGTGACATGATGGAAGTGTACTTTGACAGTGGCACTCATCTGCTATTGCTTCAGGGGACCATAGTACAGTACCCTGATGCTTGTGTTCTATGTCTCCCTCTACACAGCGGCTAGTGAAGGAGAGGGCGGAGACGGCGCTGTGGAGCAAGGCGGCGGGGATGCCCCCACGGCTGCAGCGGAAGGGGTGGGTGAGCCCCCACAGGGGCCTGCCACGGCGGCAGACGGTGAGGAGCCATCCAGGTTGGTGGTTTCCACAGAGGAGGAGGAGGCCGCCACTGAGGCGCACATGGGGCCTGGTGGGGGCATCCCTGCTGGTGCAAGTGGTGCAGTCCAGGGGCAGGGGCAGGAGGCAGCACAGGTCACCGTGGAGGGGCCTGTGCATGTCGCTGTCCCTGAACCTGTGGGTGCACCACCTTGCACCAGCAGGGATGCCCCGTCCCAGGCCCGTCCGCAGGTAGAGGGGATGTCCATGTCATCTGACTCCCCTCCACCTGCGGACGAGGGGACCCCTGGCCGTGTGGAGAAGGTCCTGATTGGGGTCGCGATGCGCACGGCTGTGATTCATGATGCCGTGCGTGCTTCCCACGAGGAGCACGCACGTCATCACGAAGAGCACCGTGCCGACGTGGCCCAATTGGGATCGCCCATGTTCGGGGGTTTCCTGCATGTGTCGGCCAATCTGGCGGCCCTCTCCTCCTCTGTGGAGACTATACGCCAGTCGTTCTCCTTGCCGTCTTCCAGCCCAGATGCCACCAGGGCCCCCTGTGGACCTGCCCTGACCAATGCAGCCAGCTCGGTGGGGATCCCATCCCTGCCACAGTCGGGAGTCAGAGGTCCAGCAGGGGTGGACACCACAGCAACTGGACCCCAGCAGATGGAGGATGTGATGGCATCATCGGGCAGGGCACGTGCACGACGGCGTCGGTGGTTTCCATCAGCCTGGATGCCGTCGTGCTGGCACAGGCAGTTGCGTCGGAGGCAGCAGCAGGCTCAACGTGGGAGGCATCATGGCTCGGGGCCATCAACATCAGGGGTGCAGGCATCGGCCGGGGCAGGAGAACCCTGGAATGGGAGTGTCTTCCGTGTGGGAGCGGTTGTGCCAGCGGATAGGTGCGGAGCGGCAGCGGGCAGAGGAGGAACGGCTCACGATGGTCAGGGCGGAGGACTCCATGCGGAGGGCGCTGAGGCGGGCTGAGTGCCTCGAGGGTCTTCGCAGGGAGTTTGAGCTTGACACTGCGTTATCCCTGCGGGACCTCGGGGCCAGGGAACATGCCCGCCTCCAAGCCATTGACCAGGAGTTCGATGATGCCCTGGCCCATGACAACAACCAGTGAGCCGTCCGAATAGCCCGCTGCCTTTGTATATAGTTGTATAGTTAGGGTTAGGTTTCCTTTGTTTTTTTAATTTTTTTTTGGTTGCAATTGGACAATGCACTACTTTTTTGTATATAGTTCAGTTTTTAGTTGGTAGGCATAGTTAGGTTTAATTTGGTTGGGCTCATGGACCGGGGATGATCTTCTTCATGGTTCTTCATTTAATTTTTTTTTTATTTTTCAGATTATTTTCTTGGACATTCATCTTGTTTTGTTTGATTTGCTTTGTGTTTTTTCTTATTTCATTTACATTCTACTTGCTGTTCAATACATATTATTTTAATTCTTCAATGTGTCGTATCATCTCATTGCTTTCAGGCATGTCATGTTGGGTGTTTTGTCATTCACTTGCAGCCATTGTGTGTGACAGACATTTGGTCATTTGCATTATTTGAAATGGGGGTGTAACATGTAATTGCCTTTGATATGTGGGTGGGTGTGATAGTTGGTTGGCCCTTTTGGCAGGGGAGGATGGGCATTACGGACATGATTGGGGATTGTTGGGACCCAGGTGCAGGGGGGCATGGATTGGACATGGGTGGGGGCCTGCTGGCAGGTGCCCCACAGTGCTGGGGGGTGGGGGTGGTGGGGAACATGAGTTGGACATGGGTGGGGGCCTGCTGGCAGGTGCCCCACAGTGCTGGGGGGTGGGGGTGGTGGGGAACATGAGTTGGACATGGGTGGGGGCCTGCTGGCAGGTGCCCCACAGTGCTGGGGGGTGGGGGTGGTGGGGAACATGAGTTGGACATGGGTGGGGGCCTGCTGGCAGGTGCCCCACAGTGCTGGGGGGTGGGGGTGGTGGGGAACATGAGTTGGACATGGGTGGGGGCCTGGTGGTGGGTGCCCCTGCACTGCTGGGGGGTGGGGGTGGTGGGGAACATGAGTTGGTGATTATTTGTGCAAGGAGACATGTGCCTTTGCTGGGGGGCATGCCCATGTTGGGTGGGCTGCCTGCGGGACATGACCAGGGATGCAGGGTAGTCCCCTGTGGTGTGGGCTGCCTGCAGGGGCCGTGGAGGGTGTACAGGGAACACCTGGGAGGACCCACACTGGCAAATCACATGTAGGACTCCCTGGCACCCCTGAAATACACGCACGCAGCCCAATCGCGTGTGAAACAACCCGCGAGCCCCTGGAATACACGCACCCGGGCTAATCGCGTGTGGATCTTCACGCGTACCCCTGGAATACACGCACGCAGCCCAATCGCGTGTGAAACCACCCGCGAGCCCCTGGAATACACGCGCCCAGGCCAATCGCGTGTGGATCTTCCCGCGCACCCCTGGAATACACGCGCCCAGGCCAATCGCGTGTGGAACTTCCCGCGCACCCCTGGAATACACGCACGCAGCACAATCGCGTGTGGATCTTCATGCGCACCCCTGGAATACACGCACGCAGCCCAATCGCGTGGGAAACCACCCGCGAGCCCCTGGAATACACGCGCCCAGGCCAATCGCGTGTGGATCTTCACGCACACCCCTGGAATACACGCACGCAGCCCAATCGCGTGTGAAACCACCCACGAGCCCCTGGAATACACGCGCCCAGGCCGATCGCGTGTGGAACTTCCCGCGCACCCCTGGAATACACGCACGCAGCACAATCGCGTGTGGATCTTCCCGCGCACCCCTGGAATACACGCACGCAGCCAAATCGCGTGTGGATCTTCCCGCGCACCCCTGTAATTCACGCACGCAGCTCAATCGCGTGTGGATCTTCCCACGCACCCCTGAAATACACGCACGCAGCCCAATCGCGTGTGATACCACCCGCGAGCCCCTGGAATTCACGCGCCCAGGCCAATCGCGTGAGAAACCACCCGCGGGCCCCTGGAATACACGCGCGCAGCCCAATCGCGTGTGAAACCACCCGCGAGCCCCTGGAATACACGCGCCCAGGCCAATCGCGTGTGGAACTTCCCGCGCACCCCTGGAATACACGCACGCAGCACAATCATGTGTGGATCTTCCCGCGCACCCCTGGAATACACGCACGCAGCCAAATCGCGTGTGGATCTTCCCGCGCACCCCTGTAATTCACGCACGCAGCTCAATCGCGTGTGGATCTTCCCGCGCACCCCTGAAATACACGCACACAGCCCATTCGCGTGTGATACCACCCGCGAGCCCCTGGAATACACGCGCCCAGGCCAATCGCGTGAGAAACCACCCGCGGGCCCCTGGAATACACGCGCCCAGGCCAATCGCGTGTGGATCTTCCCGCGCACCCCTGAATTACACGCACGCAGCCCAATCGCATGTGAAACCACCCGCGCACCCCTGAAGTACACGCACACGCTCCCCCAGGTCGCGTGTGTTACTTCTAGCACTGGTACAGGGTTGGCGCAGCCCTTTGCGATGGTTTTGCGATCTTAAAGGCTTTTCCTTGCGCAAGGGCGTTCTTGGGGGGGTAACTGGCGCTGCTGCGCCACGGCTTGTTTTGGAGGATTATTCCATGAATACGATGTGCGCTGAAATGGATTTTATCGCATGCGGCTGGCGCAGACATTCGCACGGGGACACTCTGCGCCAGCCGCGTGCGTTACTTTTGACTGTATTTCCATGAATCGGCCTGCAAGTGTATTCACTGCATATGGGCTAATCAGAGGACAAGGGAACCTGGCCAGTAGAATACTTCCCGGAACATGGGCAGGGTGTAACTAGGAATGGGTGACACATCATTAAGTATGGGAAATTAAGTTGCCCAGTAATGCCTCTAGGTACCTTATCTCTGCCCAAGGAATGACCCCAGAACTATGGTTTAGTCTTGGATCTAATTGGGAATTATGGCCTCTACAGCCCCCTTGAATGCATTGTTTGAGTAAGTTAGGAGATGGACACATAATACTAGTTGGGAACAGAGTATGCTGGGAAGGTGAAGGGGTTTAAATATAGTTTGGCAGCAAGGTGTTATTTCAGGGTAAGGTCCATTGGTAGAATTGATTGCAATAACTTTGTCAGATGTACATCATACTATTCTTACAAGTACTAAGCAATTCACAGTTTTCTGGCCAGTGACTGAGAGGAGGACCAAGAAGGTATATGTTGAGTTCTTGAAAGGATGGCCTAAATTGATACTCCATAGATTTGATGACTTGGAGAAGGCGGAGGACCTGGTAAGACATGTAACTGATGTGACTAATGCAGGTTTTAGAAACTGTTTTCAATCAGGAGAAGCATGTTTTTAAGGTAGCACACTGAACACTGAAGATATGTGGTGCAGGAGATGTTTTATACGCAGTAAATCTGGAGGTAACTGAGCAACCTTACATTGCCACCAAAAACGGTTTAATTGTATTTTCTCTCCTATTGGCAGGGGTGGTGTGGTGTTGTGTGAAATGTTGCTGCCACCGCAGAGCCATCATAATTAATAACAGACCCTCCAGCTCACCTCCTATTCGGTCGAACCCTGATCTAAACCCCTCTTTTGCTCTGCTAGAAGTACAGCAGGAAATTGCGATATTACAGAAAGAACTGGGGACATTTTTTTAAACTCATGATGAAGATATAATTGAGGTTGGTAGTAGTAGATAGTTTCTCTGCACAACTGAAAGTGCAGGGCTGGACCACAGCATAGTAATAGACAGAATTCTCTGTGCAAAAGAAAAACCGGTGCATGGGGGTTTAGAGCAGGTAACAGTTGTAGTTAGAATAGTTGCGGAGTAAGTGCAAAAGGGGGTCTGTAAATGGTTAAGGACCCCCAGAGGGCATGGGGATATGATTTGTGTGGTATATTTGGTTTGGTGATTCATGATGACAAGTAACATGAAAATGGGCAATGAGGATAGGGAGCAGTTTGGGTAATATGCAAATACCCGATGTGTCATCTGTATCTGGATGAGCCGAGCATTAATTATTTTTCTTTCAACTTCAGTGGACCTTGGTTAGGGATTACCCACCTGTTGGCTTTCCCAATACTTGTCCCAGGCCCAGGAGCTCCAGAGTTCGAGCATGCACTGTAGGACTGCTGACACAGTGCTTTGTAAGATTTCAGGGTTAATGGGTGAAGGCCACTTGGGCCTCCATCTTGGATCAAGCCAGTTTGGACTAGAGAGAGAATAATGGGACCTTTCTCATGGGCAGAACTAGATGTTTTTGATTTTTAAGAATTAAAGACAAATGTTTGTTCGTTTAAATTGTATACTGACGTTTTTATATGGGCTATATAAATGAGTAAATTGATTTAGTATTTTCTCTTGAAGTATTTTTTCTTTAAATATTTTGTGTGAGGCTACGTGCCGGGAAACAAACCCACTAATTTAAAGTAACAAAAGTGCAAGTGACTTTGTTATTCAAATACGTGTCCTTTTGGCCAAAATGTATATGATGAATAATTAATTGTTATTGGGACCTAGATTCCCTTAGGAGTGCATTTGGGCACACTGTGTAGCAACACACAGTTCTGGTTCTGTTCGATTAGTTCATCCCAAGTGGCCTTGTGACGTTAGCCCGCCTGCACCTGAAACTACCAGTATACACACACAGAATCTGAATAAGGACATAGGTCCTAAAAGTGAAACAATTTGAGATAATAATTATTAACTTCCCATGAGAAAGATCTGTGCACCCCTATCCCCCATTTTCAACTTCTCAAGTCACAAATGGTAGGTAATGATATTGGGGCACTACCACAAAACATCCAGGATCAAATCATGGCTACTGGGACAAAAGATCCAGGGATTAGTACTTTGAAACATCTACGTGGCTCCTACTTGAACCCCCCGCACCCGATATCTGGAACAGGGGAAATCCGATTATTGGGCATGTCTACTCATCCCTCAGTTGGTGGGGAAGAGGCCAATAGTATTTCATGAGCACAGCAATATGTGAGCTTGCCTGTGCTACTTGAAGAAGATACAAATGCTGTGTGGCTGGCCATTGATAATCTAAGGAATCATATGCGTTCAGAAACGAACGAACAAAAGTTACTTTTAAAGATTATGAACAAACATGTCAATGCATTTGCTCAATTGATAACAAAATCCTTAGGTACGAATGAGTCTGAGGACAGCACCACTCCAACTGGGTAATTGGTAAAGGGCACTCTGCTATATTCGCAGGAGGAAAGGGGTGCAACTCCAGTATACTAAAATCACATCAGAGAGGGCAATTGGTAGTAGAACAGGAGTAACACAGCATCCGTATCTGAACAAGAGTAACCAATCGAAAAACAAAACAAAAAAAGAGGGCAACAAATAATTCTCAAAAAAGTCTTAAATAAATCATCCCGGAAATATATGTATGATATAGCACAGTCCGCCTCACATTGTGTGGAGCAGAATGACTTCTCGAGGGATGAATGGACAGTGGACCAGGAAGGAGGCCATTAGCTGAAAAAGGAAGGGACCTAGAGGACATTGTGGAAGAGGTGGGCGAGGGTAATGGGTCATATGAGCCATCTAGTGTTAGGCTGATCGATGCTCTGAAAAGCAAAGGCATTGTCAAAACAAATTAAATGAGGAAGATAGTTTCCTGAGGACCCTATCTAAAACGTCAATGTTTAAAATATTTAATCAGAATAAGGGCAGAGTAGGGTCTAAGACAGATGTAGAGGGAGCAATACCTGCAAATAGCTTATCTATGGGATCTCTGAGGTTAGAGACCCAGGGCAAAAAGACAGTGGGGGTCATTACGAGGTATGTGGTAAGGGATTACCAGCACCGGTAAGGACACCGGTGCCAGTAATCACCCTATTCCGAGGTCCCATAGCGGGTCCCTCCCTTAACACCTGGTATTACCAGGCGTTATGGAAGGGACCAGTTAAGGAACTTCAGAGCTAATAACGGTACCGCAAATTGCAGTACCGTTATTAGCTCCATCCCCATTCCCATTGAGCCCTATGGGGGTTCGAATGGGAATGGGGAATGGTTCCCGGAATGGGGATTTACCGGGTCCTCCAAGGTTGGAATGACCCGGCAAGTCCCTATTTCGAGAACCCGGACCCAGAATGGGGTAAGGGGGTAGCCATGGTGCTAGCAGCACCATGGCTACCTCCAACCTCGTCATGACCCCCAGTGCCTTCAATGGGACCTCCTATGAATGAGAAACAGATTTGAGGAATGGCAAAGCTAATGATGTCCCAGGAAGATAAAAGAGTTGCAAATAAGGAAGGCTTGAATCCTAGAAATCTAGGTGCATCTTTATCAGTCCCAATGGGGCTTCATACAACCCAAGTCCATACAGTATTGGGAAGCACTTCGGAACAACATGATAGATGATGTGAGGGAAGCCTGTCAACCCACTAAATCATAAGATTCCAACCCAAACATAGACCAAATGGGACAAGGGGGGATAGGAACCTCCGTTGGGCGTGGGATCAAGGTTAAGTATCCGGGGAGAGTACATGGGGACATCAAAATATTAAACTGCTTACATCTTACATCTGGAGAGGTATGAGTATGTACAACTGGTTATCCCCACACGATTGGTCTATGGTATTATGTTTCAAGAAACTGAGAATTTGTATAAGCTGGGATATGATCTGTGATCTTTAGAGACATCTTTGAGGGATGAACAGCAAACCAAAGGTTGCGAGGTATGACAGACTAAGAGTGGGGATGAAAACAGTGAAGGGATGGGGCAAGAGCAGCCAGCAAATCCAAAATAAGGAGGGAAGATACAAGTTGGAGGTGGCTGGCCCTGAAGCTATTGAGCAACTGAGCAACTAAGAGAATGGATAGCCCCACTTTAGTGTGAAGTCGCACTTCTCAGTGGTGTGTTGGGATGTTCAAGGTTTTTATGAACTATGCTCCAACTCTAGTCTCTGTGAATTTCTGCGATCCTTTTCCCTAATATGTTTACAGGAAACATGGGTAACTAACACTCCCTCAATGCAAGGTTATGGTATAGTGAATGAGCCAGCCTCCAAGGGCCCTAGGGGCAGACCAGCAGGAGGATTGATTGTTTGTGTTTGTCAAGGATGTGGGCTATCAATTGTGAATCATGACATTATATGCAAGGGTGTATTGGCAGTGGTTATACAATTTAAGGAATGAAAGCCCATCAAACCAATATTGCTGTTTAACATATACTGGAATATGGGTGGGAATATGGATTTAACCGTAAAAAAAATAGAGGGACAAAAATGGCGGTCTAATATGGAGGACTGGGGTTACACCTTTTACGTCCAACCTCCGGGGTGCCCAATCGAAAGTGGATACTTGGTTTGGCAAGAATATGTCATCTCGTATTGATTATATGTTTGGCTCAAAGGCTTTATTCAACCATAATAGAACATTTGAAATATTGCTGACAGACTATAGCAACCACACCCTGTTGATGGCAACCTTTAATTTAATATTGGTGGTAAATCCGTTGTAACGTATGGTACGGAAGTAGATCTAAACCAACAAGGAAATAGATTGAGATGAAATGCAAAAAGGGTCCAACAATTTAATATTATCATTTTAAAAAATTTTGAGTGTTCTCCACTGAGTCAAAGGAAGCAACATATTCCTCGTTGTCATTTAGCAAATATATAATGAACGTTCTGCCCAAATTGGTTAAAGGGAAAGTAAGAGGTAAGGAATTAAAAACATATACCCATATATTTGATTCTAGGTTTCGAGAAATAAAGAGACTTGTGAGGACAGAAAAAAGACGAATAAAAGATGATACCTAAATAGGAATTGAGGGAAAAGCCAAATTGATAAGGAAAATAAAGCAGAAATGGAAAAACCGGACTAAAAAGGGTACAATTTTACAAAGTGACAATGAGGCAATGTTGAACTCCTTGAGGGGAGGTAATGCCAGCAGATTTTGAAGCCTGATCAACAACCATGAAAGGACTCAGCCGTCCTTGTCAACTAACCCAATAAGAGAGGAGGTATGTGATGCACATTTTAAGGATCTTTACAAAGGTGGTACGGAGACCAGTCCTAATTATAACATAATAAGGAATGCTCACTGGTCCTTGGTTTTTACTATTCAAGAAATAGCTGAAAATATAAGAAAGGCTAGTTCATCAAAAGCAGGGGGCCCCAACCTACTAATATATGTAATTTTCAAAGAGAATATGGATTTGTGGGCAAAGATATTGTACATATTATCTACTGATATTATAAACACCTAGAGACTTTCAAAAACGTGGGGTGTTTCATATTTAATCCCTATTTTTAAGAGAGGGGATAGGATGTCTCCCGGTAATTACAGACTGATATCGCGGATGGATGCTAATTCCCAAATCTTTGTGCCCATAGTCCTCAGTCACATAGAAGATTGGGATAGGAAAAATGCTATCCTGCACGTTGTTCAGTTGAGATTTCAGAAAAATATGGGAACTGATGGGGGAGGCCCGTTATCGAGTTGTATTCAATGAGCTGCGTGGAGAGGGGATGCAAGTGCTGTTAATATAGCCTCTATAGACCAATCTAGGGCTTTCAATATGGTGGACCGACGGACACTGTGGTCCAAGTTACACAAACTAGGTATGCCAGCTGGACTTTTAAGCATAGTGATACACTTAAACGAAAAGTCCTTCATTCAAATGAGGTTAAACAAGGAGGGGCTAAGGTGACACTCAATTTCAGTCTTAAATGGTCTTAGACAACGGTGCAGACTTGCATCTACATTGTTCAACATTTATGTACCGGATGTGGGAGAATCTTTAACTGGGCAAGCTTTTCCGCCCCCAAAAGTGGGGAAACTAAAGATAGCATGGCCAGCATATGCAGATTTTTTTATTTGAATGGATCGAACGCCTATTGGATTACAAAGAACTATGAAAAGATTCATTGACTATATGGCGGAGAAAATTCTGTTAATTAATCCATCTAAAACAATCATAATAAAACTGAACAGAGTTAGCAAGAAGTGCCATTTCACATGGTTTATGAACAAAATAAAAATTCAAGTGAAAGACAGCTTGGTCTACTTAGGATTTCCAATTATTGCCCATCCAAATAAAGGATTTTATAGAAAGTATTCAATAGGTAAAGAAATTGCTCTTGCAAGTCAAATGTGTAAGGTGGATACAAAATTTGGAAAGTTCTCACTCTTACCCGTTATTAAGTTTAATAATGCCAAGCCGTCCCAAGATTAATTTATGGGTTTGAATTTGTACCAGAGTGGCTAATCAAGGAGATGACTGTTTACAAAGTTTTTATATGGAGATGGTTTATTATTAGTTGCCTAAATCAGTATCAGATGCAGCAATTTGCTATGAATTAAGATTACAATCATTCCAGTGGAAACAGCTGACCCTGGCGCGTATAATGATGTCTAGACCAGGGCAAGACGGATATACTGGGCTGTGGAAAGAGGAAATTGAGTGTCCATTCGGGGAGGGCTTTATTCCAGCCTTGTTTAAACAATGTCTTAATATCTTGAGAAAATAGGAAGCTTAAAGTAGGTGTTAATAGAAAATCCGAACCATGTAAGGCGGAATAACTCTAAATTTGACTGGTCCATGACAATAGACTATGTAGTAAGGACAAAACTTTACAGTCAGATTGTCTCCTATGGTAAATTATTGAGAGTACCAAAATCATATTTGAGTATCTTTCCAAAGCAAAAAAGAAAGAATTAGCTACATGCAGTTCAGATTTAACTTTCTCTTAACTAAGGAAATACTATATATAAGAAAGGGCTTAGTGGCTGAATTGGCTTACTGTAGATTTTGCAATGATAAGAAGGAGAAAGAATCTCTGCCTCACTTGTTAATATACTGCAGAGCATTGAGAGGGCCTCAAATCCATTATTTTGGGAGATATGTAGGCAATCGGAGTTGGGTACAACTGGATTGTTTATGGCTGGAGATGATGCATGAAAAAAACACATTATAGAAGCTAAATGTGGTCAGGTTCCTGAGGCACGTGTGTAAACTAATAAAGAAACATACATCAGATGAGGGAAACATCCCATAAGATATTATAAAATGAATATTGATGTTAACTTGTGAATATACCAGACCAAATAAATGATTCATTATGGAAATTCCTAGAAGAATCACAACCATGGAAGACTGTATCATTGTATTGTTATGAGCTGTTTTATGGAAGAGATGTAAGAGATGTTGATTATGTAGGGTCCTATGCTGTTTATTTAGGATATGGTGTGGCTTTCCCTTGTACCAGATGTGTTGTGGTTCAGCACACCTTTGATAATAGGGTTTCTGATAACCAAGGCTGTTTTTCTCAGCAGAGTAGCGCCCAGAGCGCTTTGCTTTATTTTTCTGTCCACTTTTAGATAGGCGGCTCACCACTGTACACTAAGGTGAAGTGTGCTCCTTGAGGGACAGTAAGTTGGGATTTCTCTGCCTCTGATTAGGGGAACAAGAGGGAAGATAGAAATGTGCATATATACATATGCATGTGTTTTTCCTGCTCATTTGTCTTGCAACCGGCAACCATATTATTCTCATTGTGGTGGGCAGGACCCACATATGATATGGACCTCCTAGTGTGAAAATGGTCCTAAGATATACGACACAAAGATGTACACATGTTATTGCAATCAATTGTAAGTCATCCACGTTTATAGGGTGTGTCATGTGAGGTTATGTAATAAGCATTCAGGATACAAGTTCATCTCCCTAGGATAGAAATTCTGCTCTACTGGCCAAGTGTCTGAAGAATGAGTGCCACACAGTGGAACCATTACTTCAATAGCCAGACACATCGTATGTACATGCACACACAGGTCATGATCCATTTGTATTACTGACCTGGTGGTGTTGCAGCTGTGTCTGGTCCACCAATGCGGACCACTGCCACTGCGGGGATCATGGCAGCAACTTCCTCCTCCATTAGGGTCAAAGTTATTTGTGAGGACATTCCTCTTCCTGTGCCCCTGGAATGTCTGTGCATGTCTACCAGCTTCTGACTGGTCCTGCACCTCATACCCCCCTTCGCATCTTCACCTCATTCATGGTCCGTCGGTTGCAACCCAGGGCATTGACTTTGCCAGTTCAAGCCAGAGTGTGGTCCTGACTGCATGACTTTGATGTTGCCCAAGGAGGCAGAATGACCTCTACCTCTTCATCGGTGAGGTTTATAGCCCGCCACTCGTTGTCACCTTCATTATCAGCATTCTCTCCCCGGATCCCATTTGAATATCCTGGATGCAAGCGGATGGAAAGTTGTGGCTGTTGAAAGCTGTGAACTTTCTACTTTTCATAGGCATTTGAGCCTGTGTTTGCTACATCTCACGTGATGCGCACGTTTTCTGGTGCATTATCTTTCATTGAACATCATTTGCTCTGTTTTAGGCGCATCATGGAAGATGTGCCACAAACATGTGCATTCCAGGGATGCACCAATATTGGTGCATTTATTTGCCCTCTTTATGAGAGCAAACGTTTTACTTACATTCGCAAAGCACAATGTTTGCTTCATTTGTTGTGAATTTGACACATCTAATGAGATACGCAAACACTCATGAGCATCTTTGCGCTATGGTGCATCACATTGAGATGTGCATCATTTTGTGAATTTGGCCCTTTATCTCATTCCTGTGAAATAAAATTCCATATCAGAGCCTGGGGTAGTGGAATTCACACATACGTGAAAGAGACCTGCATTTATTCACAAGTTCGAAATGCCAAAGGCTGGTGCAGGCGATTACCCAAGGAAAAAAGAAAAACACATGAAAAAATAGATGCCCACCACCATGTGGAAAAGGCACTAAATCCCTTTTCCATGTCTATGGGGGCAGCCCGGAGATGGGAGGGATGCTGGGACTGGAGCACAGAGCTCTGGCCACGCAGGTAAGTGGGGATGGGGTGAGGGAGTGGGTAAAGGGATTGGGGGATATTTGCGGGAGGGTGGGGGGGAGGCAACAGGGAGAGCTACCTGTTGCCTCCCAACATTAACAAACAAACAAAAAATGGCATCACTCAGGGAAGGGCCTCAGGTGGCTGGGACACCCTCGAAGAAAATGTTAATTTATTGTATTATTCTATTTGGTTTACAAAACCTTTACAAAGTTAAAACATTTTTAAAATACACACATTTCACATATATTTATTTTCCAAATATGTTTTTGCCAAATAAATTACAAAAAATCTTATAAATTCACATCTTATTATCTACTATCTATCGTCTATCATAATTAAATAAACTAGAAATAAATATCATATCATCATACAAGGTTGCACATCACTTAAAATTGGATACATATCATATACCATACATCATATACCATAAACAAGTACCTTTATCACTCTGTTCTAAAAACAATCCCCTATACAAAAAGACATTTGAATGCGATAATTATTTTTTTAAACCTGTCCACCAAAGAACACAAACTACTTTAGTACTTTATTTGATTGTGAATTCTATATAGAAACAAAAAAACATTTTGACAGCACATCTGATTTACAATCACATTTAAAAAAATGTGCTTGAGTTTCATGTATTGTTTAGATTTGTCTTTGGGTATTGAGATTGGAATTACCAAAAAAGGAGGGATATGAAGACACTATCTGAATTGAGAACCAGATCAAAGTAATATTTTTGAAGTGTACCTTGTTTCTACCCCTCCCCCAAAACAAAGTGAGAACTTATATGGTTACACATTTTTCAGATGATACTGAGACGACGAAGAGTAGATTGAGCATTCTGTTCAAGAGCCACATATACACCCAATGAAATACAAACTGCATCTTAATCTTCTAATATCTTTATTGTATGTGATAGCAGAATGTAAACACTACAAAATAAAATGATAATTGCACTCTCTTTAGGAAAAAGTTCAATGATAACAGGGAAAACAATTGTATTTTTCTTAACTTTGCGATTCAAAACGCAATGTGAGCAGCACTGTAATCCAAAATTTAATTCCCAAATCGAGATTCGTCAGAATATTCATATGAGGAAAAACATGCATATCACATTCGTAGAAATAAGTATTTGCCATGCCTGATCTAATCAACAACCAAATTGGCACATAACATATTAAAAAGTCCTTAATATAAAAGAATGAAAACGGGTAATTTCTTTTCGAATCACGATTCACGTGTATAAATCAAATCTTCAAATAGATTGGCCTAAGGGAAGGCGTATGGTATGAAATGTGAGAGCTGATTGGTTCATAGACACACAGATTGCGAATTGTTTATATATATACATACACCAGAAAACCTTACATTTTCTCATTACTTTGGAGACAAATACAGATAGTCAAAGTGGAAACTTTGACTGTTTTATTGGTCCAAAGACCACTTTGGCCTGCCCAAACCTGTACCCTGTGTGATAGCCTTTTGTTGTACTTTGTTTTCTGTTGCTGTTTTTGTTTTATATTCATTTATGTTTTTACCTTTTTAAGGATTGTTTTATCCTTTTAGTTTTAATATTTCTTTTTTTTCTTTTTCTTTTTCTTTTTGATTGTTTTCTGGAGATGGAGGTACAACATCCCAAGGCACCATCCAGTGATGACCTTGTCACTGCTCTTTGAAGATGTTAAGAGGGTAGAACAACCAGCTCCGTCCAAGAAGTACTGTCACAGGAGTTTCACACCTTCCCTGTGATGGCATTACTTCAAGGGCACTATGTCACTCTACTGTCAGACATCTAGAAGGAACAGTGACCATTGTGTGGTGCGGTACGCAGTAGGTTATTCTCTATGGTTCCTGCATAGATCCTGGGCACTACAATGATCATCAACCACTTTCTTCATTACCACTGGCAGCAAGCGGATGAACGTTTCAGGTGAAGTTTCCAGCAGCAGGCAATCTGCCTTGGTCAAAATGCCTTGCAACCTACCGCCGGATAAGCAATGTCACAGGCCATAGACAAACCACAGGCTGTAGAGGACCCACCACCAGCAACTCATCATCCTCAGGTCCCCTTTCATTGTCTCCTCTGTGCCCCTGTGTTGGACCCACCACACCAACGCAGGTCCCCAGTAGGTGGTATTTACACCTGCAGGAAGTACTATATGCCAATTGCACTGACTTCAACCACTTTTGAGGCAAATGAGTATGCCTGGATGAAGCATGGGTGAAATTACCAGTGGTATTTATTTTATTTTTTGAGAGTTGTTTATTCACTTTTTCAGGTTTGTTTTTACATGACTGTTAATTGAAAAAACCAAAAACCCAAAAATATAAAACTTGATTTTAAAATATGTCTATGTTCAACCTATCTTTCCTACATCTACTCCCTCCTTCTCCCATTCCCTCCTTATCCCCACAATGGTATTTTCAGAACCACCATAAAAGATTTAAAAAGAACTAACCTGGGCGGAGGTGGTTTAACATGAAGCACTATGTCAATAGGCTTACCCCATGGCAATAGGCTTACCATACCAGTAACCAACCGCCACTGAAGTAAAATGCCCAAATGAAACAAGGGTCCATTAATGCAGGCAGCTGTATCTTTACAGGCAGTTTCAGCCCGCCACCAAGGATTATGTTGCCATTAATACTCATGTAGTTTCCTACGCAGGTTCTAAGGGTGTTTAATTGAAAAGAAAACCACACTTATCTTGAGGTGCACCTCTACGCTGCACGCTATTTCCTGGAATCACACTTTCTCTGTGACATCATCAATAGGGAAACATACTTCAGAAGTTACGGCACGGCACAGTGCAACACCACAAGATAAAGGGTGCAAAGAGGTGAGGGAGGAGCGGGGAGGGAAAGAATACGCAGGGGAAGGAAGGGCTGTCCAGCAGCATTCAGGCTGTTCCTAACACATCCTTATACCGGAGGATACAGCCCACATTCCGAGCATCCTGTTTTGTGTAAGGGTGTCCCTAATTATGCGCACATCAGAATAAATACACCGCTCTAGGGACATAAGACAAAAAGCTGATCTTGTAAGGATAACAAGTTTAAACTTACAAAATGAGCATGGCAGCTAAGGACTCTTCTCCTGTCCCTGTTACGTTCCTTAATGCCAAAGTGGTTTCAGGCAGCTGTATTTTTTTATTCGTATTTGTAGAGCACACGTCATCCCGGGGGCATTGTGGCGCTTGTTACAGACAATATCTTAGTTACATAGGATACAGTATTTATATACAAATTACAATATTTACAGTAGACATGTACACATTAGCAATGCAGTATATTTACATGAATTCCTGTGATTTCCTAATTATTTTGCAAGGAATGAGGTTTTCAGTTTCCTTCGAAAAATAAGGAGTGAGTTTTCTGCTCTAATGTCTGCAGGAAGAGTGTTCCAGGTCTTGGCTGCAACGTAGAGGAAACTTAGACCTCCGGCTTTGGCTTTTTTGATGTGTGGGATGCAGAGTAGGTTGGAGTATTGTGTTCTGGTGGGACGGGAGGAGGATGGTTTGAGGATGGTTTCTGCTAGATAGGACGGGGCAGAGAGAGAGAGGCATTTGTGAGTGAGGGTGAGGATTTTGAGAGTGATTCGCTCTTTGACCGGGAGCCATTGGGCTGAGTGCCTGGCATGGGTTATATGCTCTCTTCTTGGGATATTAAGAGCGGCCCGGAGAGCATTGTTCTGCGTGACTTGTAGTCTGTTTAGGTTTTTGGCTGATGTGCCTGCTAGGAGTGCATTGCAGTAGTCCAGTTTGGCTCCAATGGTTGCTCTCGCTTTCGGGAGGCAGTTGGGTTTAGAGAGGTAAGGCTTGATGGCGTTTATGAGTTTGGTGGTGTGCGCAGATGAGGAAGTGATTGCGCTGACTTGTCTAGTCATAGATAGTGAAGAGTCAAGGTATACTCCCAGTGTCTTAACGGCTGTGGATACGGGGATGATGGAGTTGTCAATGGAGAAGTTGGCGTACAGTTTGTCAAGTTTGTCTAGGGTGTTTTGTTGACCTAATATCATGATTTCAGTCTTGTCTCCATTAAGGCAAAGGCCATTAACTGCCATCCAGGCCTTGATGATGAAGTAGATTGTGTGGAATGCCTTGGCATCTTCCTTGTATGATCCTGAGAGGGGTAGAAGTACTTGTGTGTCATCCACGTAGTTTGTGTATGTGATACCGTATGAGTCGAGTTTGTCAAAGAGGGGCTTGGTGAACAAGTTGTAGAGTGTGGGTGAAGTACATGATCCTTGAGGGACCCCACAGTGGATTGTCATGGGAGTGGCGTTGGCGATGTCCGAGAAGACTTTCATGGCTCTTCCCTCAAGGAAGGAGGTGATCCAGAGAGCTGATTCTTTGGAGAAGTTGGCTGAGTGCATGAAGTGTAAGGTGAGAGTCTTGTGATCAACCAGATCGAAAGCGGCTGAAAGATCTAAAAGGAGCAGAAGAGCAGGCTTGCCTTTGTCTATGATTTGGGTGATCTGACTCTTCAGATCCACCAGGGCTGTTTCTGTGCCATGTCCTTTCCAGAAGCCTGATTGCCTAGTCCCAAGGATGGAGTGGGTTTCCAGAAAGTGTTGGATTTGGCAATGTGCGGCTTTATCCAGTAGTTTCAGCAGGAATGGCACTGTGGTTATTGGTCTGTAGTTGTTTGGTTGTAAGGGGTCGAGAGTAGGTTTTTTTAGGAGAGGCCGGACCCAGGCCTCTTTGAGGTTAGCTGGGATTATGCCTGTTTTAAAGGACGCATTGATGAATGCCGTAAAGAGCGGTGCAAAGCAGTCTGCGCAGTCTTTGACGAGTTTAGGTGGGCAGATGTCACCTTTGCAGGGGGAGGGTTTGAGATTTTTTAGCAGTTTGATACTTCTGATTCAGTGACGTCTCTGAAGGAGAAGTCAGGTATGGTAGGCTTAGAAGAGGTGGGTGGGGTGTTGGTAGGTTTAGTTCCTGTCTGTTGAGGAAGTGCTTTTCAGTGGTCTTTGATTTTCTTTTGGAGAAGGTCGATTTTGTGTAGCATGGCAGCTTGAATGCTGGTACACCAAGCTTCATCTTTGATTATTTCGTCCGGTGTATTGGGGGGGGAGATGAGCTCATTGAAAATGGCAAAGATCTCTTTACAGTGTGATTTGGCATTGGAGATTTGTGTGTTTTAAGCGTTGGCTTTGGCATCAGTGATAGCTGTCTTGTATTGGTGGGAGATTAAATTGAATTTGTTTTTGGTGCTGGTGCAAGGGTCAGATTGACAGTTTTTTAGTGCTGCTCTTTTGTGGGATCGCATTGAGTGCAGTTCTTCAGTAAACCAAGAGTTGGTGTGTAGAGATTTCTTCTCTTTTTTCCATTCGAGTGGTGCTATTTCATTGATAGCTATGCGGTAGATATAGTCCTGTCTTGCCATGGTGGTCTCACTGTATATGGACCAATCCATCCTTCTTTCATTATCGGGATGCTCCAAAGCCTTCTTTTTATTGTTGTCAGCAGTTTTGTCAGAGCATGTTGTTCTACATTTTGCTACCTTATGCAAAAACACACTGCAGCTCTGCAGACTTTTTCAAACCTTGTGGCCTAGCCCCAGGAAAAACTAAACATTTGTATAAACCATTTTCGTTAATTCTATCCATATTTCACTGCTTCTGCTAACGTTATCTGGGTCCTGTAGGTTCCCCCATATCTAATACTTATAATTTGCCCATTCTGCATTTTGTCGCACAGAACATGTAGTTCCTATTTTTAGCCTTCATGGACCCTTGACTGACAGTAAACAGCTGTTGAGTCAGTTTGTGTGCTGCCAGTGCTAGCCATGGTGACGATCACCATGCAAGCACATGTGGTCCATTTTTACAATCCCACAGGCCACATTCCTTCTGGGAAGGAGCTTGACTCCTCTACAGTCCTAGGATTTTACAATGTCTAGGATCTGACATTACAAATATATCCAGCTAATAATTAATTGTGCCGTATATTTAAACAATAACTGCCATCTGGAGCACATGTCTGTTTATGCGATTATATCTGCATGAGAGAGCCTTCCCAGTGCCCCTCCTCCCCCCTAGTCCATTATAGCGCCTAAAAGAGGCCTTGCCTAACTTGAAAGTGCTTGGGGGTTCGGGAGGACCCTGGTTCCTTCCCAACATTCCCCCTTTTGTTAAACTAAAACACTCCTCCCCACTCAACATATCTATAAGCCCAAAAATATCAATTTGAGTTTTGCTGTTTATTGTATGGCAAGATGTTTTAGAACCCCCATTGATACTATCATCTTTGCACTACTCAGTACTAAATTGACACAACATCGGAGACACAATTGGCACATGCAGAAGAGGACCAAGAAGAATACAATAACAGGCATTGATAATTTTACTGGTGGCCCCAGTCATGACAGGACTAAATCAAAGACAAGCAATAGCCAAACCGTGCTCTAAACTCTACCTTCTTTCTTCATTTGAACACCTAGATTGTGCACCACCTCGATAGTGTGGGATAGTGACCCATTCTCAGCATCCTCCGGGGGTACAAAAGTGCAGCAGCTGCTTCCCAACATTTTACACACTCCTCCTTCTATGGCTGTTAACAGATCCAGCATGTAGTGTTTTTGCATCGTCATGTGTCTCAATGCCTGGAGCTCTGCTTTGATGCTCTTGAACCCATTTTCTGTATCATTGGCAAGCTTGACTAGCTCCCATTGGGTGATCTGCACCCACCTGGTGTTAGCAGATGCTTGTACCCCAGGAACCAAAAAAGATGAAAAGAAAGTCACTGCTGAGCTAAAAAGCCGATACTGGTCAGGTATTCCTCTGAGCAGTGTGGAAAAGTCTTTTGAAATATAGTTTGATCTCTTCTATCGTTTCAGCTGTTGAAATCATTCTTTTTCTGGCAGTAAATTAAATTCTTGTGTGAACTGCAAGTCTCTTTCTTCTTCTTTAGGTGCTGGAGTGGCCGTTGGCACCTTGACAGGCATTTCTTTTCCTTTCAGTTGTTCTTCTGGGATTACTGGTAGTACTGAGTGCAGGGCGGACAGTGAACACTTGCCCCTCCAGGACGATGCGAGGTTCAAGTAGGCTTAGACAGCCACAAACCCAGTAGAAATCCATCACTGCTGTGTTGCACTGTGTGTTTGTGCCAACAGGAACTGTTCCTTCATCGCTAAAACCAAGTTCATAGTCCATGTCTCTTTGTATTTGCATTGGCTTATCCATTGTTTGCAATCCATGTCAGCCTTGTGATATATTGGGACCATATTTGCGCACACATCGTCTCTATTTGGGCTATTATTTCTTTACTGTACTCGATCAGTCCATCTGCCGGGCATGTCAATGTGGTGCCCTGCCATTTGTTGTTGATATGCGAGTGACCTCCCAAGGAAAAATATTGTGCTTGTAGACAGTTCCTGTATTTCGTACTGCCATTGCATAGCACTGGGTCTAGATCAATGCTGCTTAACTGCACGCTGTGTGCCTGGAATGTGTCCTTTATCCTACCTAGTGCAAGATGTACCAGGCATTGTGCCTCTATAATTGGGACTGGATGTGGAACTAAAACCTTAGGAGCCCCTGACACATGCAGGATGAGTGCACACACATAACAGCTTTCATTCATCACATTCCTTCCTGCAGTACGCATATCGGAGTACCCGCTATTAATCAACTCTGAATGCTGAATGTTAGAAGTTGTGTCAAAGCCCAACCCCTTATATAAATCATACGTCAATCGTACTTCCCATTTTATTCATCTAAGCAAAACTGTAGGGGTGGCTGGTAAAATGTGAGACATTATTTGCTTCTTTTTTTTTTATCGTAAACATATTCATGCTAGCATTATTTTCCTTTATATGTAACTGTCCACCCTCCCTTTATATGGCCACCCCATATAAAAGACATATCTTCATACACACCGACAACTATGACCAGTGTCACACAAAACAATATAATACCAGGAAAGCATAATAGAGAATTCCTAGAACAAATTACATTCATTTTATCCTTATTCCCTACATAACAGAGAGGTTTGAACATGTCGGTCAGGCATCCTTGCTTATCCCTGGAAAGGAGAAGAAAGGTTACCTAGAAAGAGAGAAAGAAAAAGAAAAAGGAGAGAGAGGGAGGGAGAGAGAACAAGAGAGAGAGAGGGAGAGAGAGAAAGGGAGAGAGAGAAAGAGAGAGAGAGAGAGAGAGAGAGAGAGAGAGAGAGAGAGAGAGAGAAAGAGAGAAAGAGACCCTTTCCCCACAAGGGCCATCCTGATTCTAGACCTTCAAAAATAAAAAAAAATAAAAGACCAATAAAAACAGAAGAAATTAAAAACAGAGGATCCCTGGCATGGATACTTTACTAAATATCTTCTTCATCAATTATGTCCTAAATCTGTCAATTGAGCTTTGCAATGTATCTTGTCTCAGATGCTCTTCGGACATCCGAGAGATGCACTCAATATTGTAACTCCTTCATGCGGACGGCGCGAGGCATACAGAATACCACCTCATATGGATCATGAAACCTGGGACTGTTCCATTGATGTACAACATTTTTCCCGTAATCAGCTCCCCAGTTAATAATGGTCTGGTTGTGGCAGATATGTTTGCAGTTGCTGTCCCTGCTGGTGTGTCCTGTCCTCTGCTCCTAGGTGGCGTAATCTGTCAGAGATATATTTGATAGCAAGTGTTAGTGCCGTTAAATATTCCCTAAATTCCTCTCCTACTACTTTCGCTGCTTGATGTGCATCTGACGCATTCCTCACAGGGGATATGGGGGTTTGCATGCGCCTGCCTGTGACTATTTCATGTGGTGTCAAATGGTGGTCCTTACTAGGCTGGTGCGTAAACTGAAGAGGGCCAAGGGCAAACAGTGTACCCAGTTTTTCTTCAACGTGGTACACAATTTTGACAGCTTACTCTTCAAAAGCCAATTGATCCTCTGCACAACACCATTAGCCAGAGGGTGGTAAATTGAGCACATTCGATGTGTTATGCCCAATAGCGCTGTGACATGCTGAAACAGAGCATTAAAGAATGTGTGCCACTATCTGATCTCCATACTTTGCACACGCCCCATCGTGGAAATACCTCTCTGACCAGGAACCGTACTGCACACTTTGCATCTGGGTGTGCCCGTGGTCCTGCCACTACCCACCTTGAAAAGGGGCAAACAACCATACCTCTCTGACCAGGAACCGTGCTGCACACTTTGCATCTGGGTGTGCCCGTGGTCCTGCCACTACCCACCTTGAAAAGGGCCAAACAACCACAATAAGGTACCTATATCCATTGCACCTTTCCCCCATATCTGCATAATCTAGATGCAGTTCACGGAATGGCCCCATAGGGCGAGGCAATGTACCTCTTAATGTCCGTAATGTAATCCCTGTGCTAAAACTTTGGCACGTCAGACAGTGTATTGCTTTTTTCAAAATGCCCTCCTGGAGGTTTAGTACAAACCAGTCCTCCTGGATATCTACCACAATATGCTGTTTGGAGCTGTGGTAGGGGAAATGTAGTTTCCCAAATGCCACAGAGAGTAATTGCAGTTGCAATCACCACCTCCCTAGAACTCTCCTGTCTCCACAATAAATAAGTGGGAGACTTTTTGCATCCCCTCTACAACCATACCTTCTTTTCCTCCTCAGGCACTTTCCCTTGCAACAATGCTGTGTATGGGACTGTGGTCTCACCTTCTACAGGGGTAGTCACTATACACTCTGTTAACATTGTATCTGGGAAATAGGCTATCAATTTGGCTGTCTGGTCCGCAACGACATTGCCCTTAAAGATTTCATCTGTTGCATTAGTATGGGCAGCGCATTTGACTACTGCCACAGCGTAGGGCCATGACAAGGCTTCAATCAGTTCTTCCAACAGCCTTGCATACTGCACTGGAGAGCCATCTGCCCTCCGAAACCCTCTCCTCTTCCACCGAGATAGACCTGCATGCACTGTTTTTGTGACATATGCTGAGTCTGAGTAGATGGTGACACACCGCCCTTGAGAGGCTCTCAATGCCTCGCTGAGAGTGACAAGTTCCGCTGCCTGAGTTAAATAGTGCATAGGCAATCTTTTCAGAACTTCATGCTATCCCCCCTTACTGTGCACCACTGCTGCCCCTGTGTGCCTCTGTCCTGTCTCCTGGTCAATTATTGATGACCACTCAACACATAGTATATCTGCTTCCATCAATGCACTGTATCTAGCTTCAGATTTACCCTCCTCTTCCGCCTCGTATGTAGCACAGTCATGCATTTTTAGGTCTAACCGGCTCTTTGTCCGCATTAAGAAGAGAGCCCACATCCAAGCCTGCATCTCTGGGACATCTAACAACTCGGCCGAACACTTTAAAATCTGCAAGGAGCTGGCCAATCCTGCTTCAGTCTCTACCTCTCCTGTCCCCTCTTAGGCCCTCGGCATGGCCCTGGCTTCTAATTTCACCTCTAAAAACCCAAGACATCCTGTCCACCCTCTCGTCCTCTCCTCCTCCTCCTCCACCTCCTCCTTCTCCTTGTCCCTCTCCTCTAACCTCTAGCTCTGTCCCCCCCTGTGACCACCTCTCCTCCATCTTTCTCTTACTTTCCTCTGTTCTCCCCTGATGAGGTTTCTAGACAAGTCTGATCTATGAAAGTCTCATCAAAACAGGTTCTACCCTGTTCTTCCAAAACCATCAAGGACCACGTTGCCACCCTCACTCCTGCCCTGGGTGACTTCTGCAACCAGTCCTTCACTACTGGAGCCTTCCCTTCCACACTGAAGCACTCTCTTGTGCACTGTCTTTTTAAGAAACACTCAGCTGACCCTTCGTGCCCGGCAGACTGGTGTCTGACCTCCATCACTCCTTACCTGGGCAAACTCTTCGAAAAGCTGGCCATCTCCCAGCATAATGTTCGGACTCACCTGTTGGTTGTCTCCATGATCATCAGTCTGGCCTCAGAGCAGCCATTAGCGCAGAAACTTCTCTCCTGAACATCCGTGAAGACCTGCTCTCTAACCCTTGACATGGTCAACCATGCCATCCTTCTCAATCGTCTCTGTGATACCCTGGCTATTACCGATCAGGCTCTGGCCTGGCTGACCTATTCCTCTCTGATTGACCCTCCAAGGTCCAAATTGGGTCCTTCCTTTCCTCTATATCACTCTCTACCTCTGGTGTTCCCGAGGGGTCTAATCTCTCTCCCTGGCTGTTCAACCAATACCTTATCCACTGAATTGCTGCTCTCTCCTCCAACTTTCAGTGCTTAGTGGATGACAATGAGTGCATTTTCAGGCTCCCCTCTACCACCTTTTCTCTTCTTTCATCTCTGACTGTCTGTCTGCTATCCAGGAGTGCTGTGCCACCAACACTCTCTGCCTTAATGCCAGTAAAACAGAGATTCTCTTCATTGGCACACCTGTACCCTCCTCTCCTGTCACTATCTGACTGGCCTCCCTTGGACCTCTTCCTGCTCCCAACTGTGAGGTTAAAAACCTCAGGGGTCATCTTCAACTCCACAATCTCCTTTTCTTCTCACATCTCTGGCATCTCTAAGAAGTCAAACTACCAACTGCACCTCCTCAGAGGTATTCTTCCTTTCTTCTCTTTCCCCCAGAAGCTTACTATCTTTAGAGCGCTATTTCTCTCTAGACTGGACTACTGCAACAGCCTCTTTATAAATCTGCCTGCTTCTACTCTCCACCCTCTGCAACACATCCAGAACAGGACTGCAAGACTTGTCCTCGGCATCAAGCCCAGGTATTGTTTCACTCCAGCACTGAAATCTCTACATTGGCTCCCAGTGGCTGCAAGGATTAAGTTAAAGACCTTCTGCATTGTCCACAAGGCCTTCTGTGGCCTGGGTCCTCAATACCTCCAACTCTCTCTTCGTAAATACCTTCCTACTCAAGCTCTTTGCTCCTCCACTTCCAGCTCCCTCAGGGTCAGTCGCTTCACCAAGCAACAAGTTGGTGATAGATCTCTTTTTTCGGCTGGGTCCTACCGCTGAAACTTCAGGAGAACCATCTCTAGTTCCAGAAGCACCTCAAGACCTTCCTCTTTGCTTCTGACTTCTCTCTTCCTCTCCCATGCTGATTTCCTGTCTGATACTGCACTGGTTACCTGGCTACCCTCTGATTTTGGGCCAAGGTCCCTGCCTGCCCAGTTGTACACCTGCACTGCCTCCCGGCAACCCTTGCACTTGGGTCTGTATCTGTAACTACAGTCCCCCTACCTGCACTTTTGAACACCTATTGTCTGCACTTACCCTTGCACCTGCCACCTGCTGGCCGCACTTCTTGTTATTGTGTTGGTCCCATGTACAGCACTGCCCGCTCCCCTTTTCCCTGGCACTTTTCCCCTCCCCTGCATTTGCTTTATCTCAATGTCACTTGGCCTAGTAAGATCGCTGTCTCTGTCCTCCGTCTGTTCCCCCTTCCTTGACTCATAGTGCCTTGAAACACTTGTGTATAGGCACATTACAAATGACATATCTTATTATCATCAGTGGATGTCTCTGTCAGAAATGTGCCAGGATTCATCGTCCTACACCTTACTATATGAATATGAGGTTTGGATATTATAATTTCATATTCAGAGGATCTCTGAGTCATCAAGGTCGATTTAGCCCTTTCCAAAATGGTGAATAGTTAATGTTCCACAAACAAGTGTGGGATGTTTTTACCCATGCATCCAAGCCCTACAATAAAAGTGTGCAGTACTGGCATGGAACACATCATGATGGCCAGAACTCCCCAGAGAGTGCACAGGGGAAACATGAAGAATAGGCTGCCACCCATTTCTGCCTATGTTGTGAGCACAGGAGGGCACTGCCTAAAACCACCATTGGGCTACACACACAGTAGCCTGAAACCATTGGGAATGGCAATGCTGATTGCCAAAAAAGCAACTCAGAACTGTGGGGAATTCATTTTCTTAATCTCAAAAATGGTTGCATTACCAGTACTCACCACTATCAGAAAGCCGGCGTTTTAAAACCACCAGACTTTTGTGTAAAACTGCACAAATGAAACAAAACCAGACAAAGGAAAGACTTGCTAAGAGGTGGAAGAATGTAAAACCATATTCTGAAATGACTTGAAGGAAGTAATTATTTAATGTATAGGTACAAATTGTCAGTTTGATTTGAATGTAGAAAACTGGGAACAAAAAGTGACATTTAGCTGAAACCTGGCTTAGTGAAACTGGATTCTGTCTGACAACTACACCCGACAGGAGAAACCTGTTCAGCCACTCTTCCCAGGCCTAGCTGCATCCTGCTGCCCCTTGCCAAAAGGAGTTGTCACCTCTCTGATTAGATTAGGGGTGGAGCACCTGGGAACTGGAAGGAACAGAACAATGCAACTCCCTTGACTCAGGCAAATGTTATATTGGGGGCGTCGTAAAGTGGCTTCCTCTTAGGGGAAACTGGGAGGGGCAGTGCCTCTGCTAGCAGCTGAGCTTGGGGGAAGTGGATAAACCAGTTATTCCACTCTGTGGTGTGGGAAGCCACACCCCTTTTTGACCAGGGCATAATTTTAAAAAGATAGATAACTCATAGTGCAGACTTGTCAGAATTATATAAGTAATATCATTATGTTTGTGATTTTTCTGTGAGCATTTTGAGAGGCGTTAGGACCCTGTGGTGTATTCTGGGGGGTTGCTAGCGGAAAATAGGGTCTCACTCCAAATGTCTGCATGTTAAAAATCTGACACTTCATCAATTAATGTCCATACTCCTTGCGCACATGTGTGTAATTTTGGGTAAATGTCCAATATTGCAAAACCAGTTAAAAAGCGCAAAATTTTGTCATTTTTGAATGCAAGCCCCCAGGAAGATCAGAGGCGGACAAGCATGGACCATAAGGAATATATAATGTGCACATTTAATTTCAACAAATTGTATATCTGGGAAAGATGTATTTGAATCAAATATAGATTTGTGGGCAAACTGACCAGGGGAGGATCCTCTGACCCATAAACAGACCTCATCAAGATGACACTCCATTTCCTTTCCCCAATCATGGGAGAGGGGAGAATTGGGCCAAAGACAAGTAGAGAGGGGCAGACTTAGCTAGGCCCAGGCACACACCCATTTTCAAAACACATAAAAAGAGACTGATGGGACAGGTAGAGACATTCAATTCCATTTGCTGCGGAGCATGCTGGCCAACAACTTCACATCCAGAGATCCAACACTTAGACTTCCAAGTTAAACAGAGACTACAGAACTATGAACCAAGAAGGCCCACTGCAAGCAAAAGTATTTGTCAGCAGGCCCAAAAATCATTTGCAAACTATTCCACAGCCGGGCGAGCTGTCTGAATTCTTTTGCCAAGAACTCTTGCCAGTACCCAGAAAGCAGTGTTACAACCAGAATCCACTTGATCCGGACCGGAAAGCAGAGCAGTATCCAGAACCAGAGGCCGCTGAATCCAGAGAGGCTAGACCAGCAGAGCAGAGCTGACCCAGATCGCTTTGAGCAGAACCGGTGCCTGATTGACCCGCCGAGCAGACAGAACCGCAGCCGGACGTGTTGACCAGATCCGTGATGAGGCCCAGTTCAAATTTATATTGTGAGTACCTAGCAGAACTGTGCAGAACCAATCTCTTAGTTAAAATAATCTAATCCAAACTATTTTAACCTAAGTAGAACAGCCTCCTAGAAATCGTGTCATCTGTCATTTGTAAAGCTGCACAACTGTCACCTGTCAATTCTGCAGCTGCAAGCTGTCACCTGTCATTTTGAGTTTACTTTAAATCCGAAAAACTACCTTTATTTAATCGTCCGTATCTCTGGAACCGTTTGGGCTAGGAACGAAATTTAACTTTCATCTGAAAGCCTAGAACCGACTTCCTACTCCTTATACTTTTTCCGCAATCACAAATTACGCACTTGCGAAATTTACTGCGATTTGCGATTTTGGCTCAATTTCTCCACTTGTCAAAATAGCAGCTCCATACTTTCTTTTGTTAAAATCCGTTGCAACTTGGTAATAACTCATAGAGCATTGCTAAAGTGAGCATGAACTAATACCAACACGCATCTCCCACTCACCCTGAATCTCTAGAGGGAATTAAAATCATTGGCACATTTTCCCATCCATTGCCATCACATGTAAAAAGCATTTTGGGCCTGTGTTTCAAACTCCTACCTGTTTCCTCTAAGCTTGCTGGGGGGGAACTGAATTTCGTATTGTATTTGATTGCATTCCTGAGAACTGTGTGCTCCTCTTTCCATCTCCTTCCATTTCTTACATTGCATAAGGGACGGGGGTGAATTGCCAGAGAAAAAGTGATTATTTTATCTTTTGCTAAAATGATATCAAGTATTTCTGTGCTGCATTTTATTCCTCATTGCTTTTCCCTTGAAATTATAAAATTATTTTTGCTACTTTATCCATCCTATACTAACTCCTCAGAAGTGTGCTAGTGCCAGATTACCCATTGTTGATCAACATCATATGTCTAAGTGTACTATCAGATATTAATTTATAGAAGTGTGATATTTATTTTGTTTATCATTTCAAATAAACCTTTTAATTTGCAAAACAAACCTACTTCTTGGCTCAGTGGGGTCAGGGGGATTCTAAGAGGGGGGTGTTATACAAGGGTGGTCATCCAGAGTACTGAACTAGACATAAAAATACATTAATAAGGGTTTTCCTCAGCATCCCAGACTAGGCATTGACTTGGCTGTAGTGTTGATTGAATATCGCTTACAAAAGTGGGGGCTCGAGCCGGGATATTCTGGGTTAGAATTACCACTTCTGCAGATTAATACAGTGTGCCAACTGACCAGATACACATATCCGGTTAGATCACCACGCTGTTTTACACTGTGAAAGCATCCCTCAAAGGAACGCTCTAAGGAAACGGTCTGTTTTGCAAAATAAAATACAAACTTCTGTAAGTCAGGAAGGAACTCAAATTCCAGAATGACGACCGTGGTAGATATGAAAATAGCGAGGGAGCACCTCTTACATAAGCTATTTGTGAGAGGTGAGTGGACTCATCAGGACCAGGCGGTCTGGTTGCAGGCAATCGCACAACAGGTCACTGAAACAGGGTCAGATATTTGGAGAGATCAGGGTCCCCTACATGTGGCCCTGAGTGAACTATATATGGCCCCTAAGGCAAAAGATGGACACAATAAGATTACCAGGATAGCGGCATATTTGTATCTATATATGGAAGTCATGCAGGACAAATGTGCTGAAGGCCAAGATCTGGCAAATAGACAACAGATGGCGTTAGAAAAGGCCCAATCTGATCTGGACTCTTCTGAGCAGACGCTGCTCAGGAGCCAGGAGTCAGAAAAGGACAGCAGACAGTACATCACTAAAATAAAGGAGGATATGGATGTGCTGCAACAGGAAAAGGCGGACCAGGATACCAGATTTCTAGCCTTGCAGAAGGAGTACCAAGAAGGTTTGGACTCCCTACTACAGAGCCAGAAAAAGCTGGAGCAACAATTAGATTTCAATAGGGCATGTGCCGAGCAGGTAGTCACCCTGCAAAGCCACCTAGATAGGGAGAAGGCAGAGAGCAATAAACTGATTTTGAAAGACCTGGATACCTAGGCAGAGTTTGACCAGGAGCGCCAGAAAGCTGGTGCCTTCCAAAGGCAAAGGGACGACCTGGCGGCACAGATGCAGGCTCTTAGTCAGGAAAGGGATACCTTAGGCCAGGAAGTCTGCCACTTAAAAAGGAAAATGGAAGAAAATCACCTGGCCCTCCAGGGACTGGGTGAACTCCAAAAAGAACACCAGAACTTGTTAGAGCACAACAGGAGGGTGGAGGATGCTCTGTCAAGAAAGGAGCAGGCCAATAGGGACACAGCTCAGGAGGTAACCCTCCTGCAGCAGAGACTGGCCCAGTACTCCAGGACCAATCAGGAGGCACAGAGAGAAAATGAGGCTCTCTGTCAGCACAATGATAGGCTCCAGCAACAGGGTGCGATGCAGGAAAGACTGATAGAGTCTAGTAAGGCCTTAACTGAGGAATTGAAAGCGCATACTCTTGCATTGCAACAAGAAGCAGGGGCGGATAGAGATGAGGTTCGCTGGGAAAGAGAAACTCCTGAGCATAACCTCAGGACCCCTAGTGCCAGAGGCCTTCATCTCTCCCAGTCCCTGGACTCTGCCACCCCCATGTCCCCTCGCGCACATGAGCTCAGGGCCACGGGGATGGCAGATTACTATCCAGCTAGAAGTATGGGGCTCATAGGCCAGTACCTCCCAGGAATGGATGGGCGGGCATCCGGGTATGGGCACCCAAGCACAGTGCAATTTAGTGGGGAACCCCAGGAGAGTAGGCCCACTAAGGGCATCCTGAAAACCTCTGCTCAGTTAGGTCAGTGGGGGGGATACCCATCAAATCCTGGCAGCAAGGAGGGGTCTGAAGACTCCTCTGAGCATTACATGACACAGGAGACCAGGTCCCCACATTCTGCCAGCCATTCCCAGGCTCGCAGAATCCGGGAAAACCTGGAAGATCAGACGAGCACCTCTGGGAGCAGCGCTTCTGAGTCGGAGGATGAATGGACCAGGGTTACCCGAACCAAAAAGGCCAATAAGGCAAAAAGGGCCTTGCTTAAGGACCCATTGAAACAAATAAAGGCAATAAGGAGTGTCATCACGCCTTATCATAAGAACGCCAAGTATTCTGTTTGGGAACACTTGGAGCTATATGAGCAAATGATGGAGACTTTCCATTTGAAGGACAGCCAAAGCTATATTCAATACGCCAAATGGACATTCTCCCCAGAATACTCCAGTTTCTTTGCAGGGCTGGAGGACCAAAATCATTTAAGATGGTCCACCTATAAGGCGGCCATCTTGAAACATTTTTCTGTTCACAGAAATCCTCAAGAGGCTCGCAAGGCAGCTTACAATTTGCAGTGTGGGGAGGATCAGGCCCCACAAGAGTTTGTGCAAGAATTAAAGTGTTCTTTTGCGCAGACCACCAGAAGGGTGCGCACGGATAGCAGAGAATTTATCAATACGTTTTTCCATGCCTTACCCAAATACATAATGACCCAGCTCGTGAGAGATTTTCATGAGAAAAGATCTTCAGACTGGGTCATTGAACAGGCTACCCGGATCTATAAGGTGCAGAAGCCTATCGAAAATAAAAATAACGCGCCGAAAAACCCGAAAACCAACAGCACCCCAGCTGCTGCCAAGGTGGCAGAGGTAAAGGTTGCCCCCATTTTAGATTTGGAGATGGGGGGCTAAAAACCTGCCTGCACCAAATAATTCACAGCCCAGAAGGCCCTCGGGCCAGTCACAGACAGGGAGTCGAGGAGGTAGTCCCACAAATGGGGTCCCCCGCTCCACTGACTATGTAAGTCCCTGCTACAAGGGAAACCGACCAATCCTGGGTTATGTGTGGACTCCTGCAGCCCAAGGGGTGGGATCCAGCCAAGCACCTGACCCAGGGAACTTCCCTCCTAACTTCCCCCAGGAGGGCAGAAATTCACCAAATCCTGGGCAGAACTTTTTCCCCAGGTATCCACCCAATTTCCAGCCCCAAAATCATCCATCCTTCTTTCCCCAATTCCCTGAGCCCAGACAACCTAATCCGGGAGAGGGGAGGCCAATGGTGGAGGGGTACCAAAATCTACCCAACCAGGGGTACTACCAGAGAAGGGATAGCTACCCTTCCCGGGATCAGCCCAGGGGAGAAAATAGAGCCACGTATCAGCCTGAGCGGGTTTCACAACTTGAGCGCCAGGTCCAAAATATGGCACGGGATCTGGGTCACATACTGAGGGCTCAACAGAACCCTCAGATGAGCATGCCACCGCAGAATGCCTCAAACTCTGGACCTGGTGCTCCAGAACAATGACGGGGGCAGCACCCCGATAACCTACCGGTTCCCAGGGAGGAGGCACAAGGAGAAGGGGGGTGTAAAGCCCTGGAGGAAGCTTCCTTCCCAACTTGTAAACAGCCCCTGGAAAACCAGGAACCGGAAACAAAATCTCCTACCCCTGAAAGTCTGCCACCCAAGGAGCAGAGAGAGGGTAGGAGAAACAAAGGACCCAAACAGACCCACTTTGTGGAGGAGGTACAGGTCTTCCAATTTGAGGGAGAGGGATCCTCAGAAGATCCTGGGAAAAGGATCTTCTCCTTCAGAGATGGGGGAACTCCTCCCAAGGAAAAATGGGTCCCAAGGGATGTCAATTCAGACTGGGGAGATGTGGAGACTGAGCTACCGCCGCCCATCATCTCATCCCAGAACCGACAATACCAAAATCCACAATGGCTCTGATCTCCAGTTGCCAACTTTTTCTTTCAGATTCCCAAGACTCTCCACAGAATTCTGCCCAAATCTCTTCTCTCGCCATGTCCAAAACCAGAAAGTTAGCCCACCAGTTGTTCAAAAATGTGCATTATCTGTGCCCCCTTGAGGAGAAGGAGGGAAGATACTATGCCCCGGTACAAGTACAGGGGCAGGATACAATTTTGGCACTGGTGGACACTGGATCCCAAGCTACCCTTCTGTCCAAAAGGGCCTTTGAGGAACTAAATGCAGGAAGGGGGAGAATTACCGAATTCCTCTCACCTCTCTTCCTGGACAACTGCAGAACTTTGACGGGAAGGAAATTCCCGTTGACGGGACTGCAGACTTGGACATTAAAATTGGGCGACACAAGGTGAAACACCCGGTCATAGTAGTGACTCCAGAGGGCACCCCTTGTTTACTAGGAAATGACCTCCTGAGAAGGTTGTCACCCCTAATAGATTGTTTAAACAAGGTCCTCTGGACCCACACTAGCCGACCAATAAAATTAAAACAGAGTGTCAACCATGTCAGTTTAAATGGCACCTGCCACATGGTTGAACAAAAATCTGACCAAGTAGAATTTCACTTCCAGAACAACCAGATTCCAGACGTAACAGTAATAGCAGTAGGACAACAGACTGGTGATGGGGGGTCCTCTCTATTTCTGAAAATCAACCTTCCTTCCAGTTTAAGGTGGTATTCTATACTGGAAGGAAACACCCTGAAATTCTTTACTAATCCACAATCAGAAACTCCCACTCCTATAGTCCAGAAAGATGTGAAATCAGCTCAGAGCCTGGCTGATATTCAGCAAATTGGAGAGCAGTTGTTCATCCCTGTTCAGTTAAATGAAGGGAAGGACTCTGTTCTCGCTCGAGTGTGTGTGAACAACGGTAAGAGCTTCATCAGCGAAGCTATGTTCCGCCAACTCCCAAAAGATCCAGCCATTCCCACATTCAAACTGATAGACAAATGGGAAATGGACCTGGAAGCGCCTAATTCCAAACATCTCCTGCCAAGCAGGTGTATGCTCAAAATCTCCATTGGCAACAAGAGCATAGTCCATAATTGTTGGGCCGTGCGAGACGTCACTGCCGCCTTTTACTTAGGCAGTGACATTCTCAATCGCTTTGCCATTCGTTTGAACCTAATAAACTTCATAGCTTGGTCCCGATTAGCGGATAATCCCATGGGCTTTGATGATTCAGAAAAAGCATTTAGGTCAGCTCAGTTGCTACCTTATGCAGTTGAAATTCAGATTAAAGAGGAAGTCACCATCCCAGAAAGGACCCGACAATTCTCCCTGGGAGTGAAAGCTAAAAGAGGACAAAAATTGAAAAACCCTGATGCTTATATTCATCTAAATGCTTCTCTCCAACAGCAAGGGTTAGGGGTAAACCCAACACCATTAGTCAACATAGAACATGACACCATTACAATAGAGGTGGATAACAGCGACTTAAAGTGTATTACTCTAGCCGCAGGCACCATTATTGGAATGGCGATTGATGACCGACATTTCTCCATTGATTTAGGAAATGAACTGTTAGGACCAATCCCCAAGGACTGTTTTGACAGTGACAGTGATGACAATACAACACCAGACAGGATTTTCACCCGGCATGGGGGAAACTTCCTGGTGTACACTTCCTGCCCTTATGGTAAGGAAGATGTGACTTGTGACTTCAGGAGGGATGAGGTGATTTTCCAGGTCCATGAGGGCTGCCTTTCCCACCTGAAGCCTCCAGTCCAAATCAGCACTCTGACCAGGGACTTCTCCACCCAGCTGGAGGAGGCCGCTGAGATAGCCAAACCAGAAGTCTTTCCAGGCTTCAGGCAGATGGTGTAAGAGAGAGTCAACTTAGCTGATGCCTGTGTGACTCTGGAACAGAAGCAAAAGTTGAAACAAGTTTTCTTAGGTTTCCAAGATCTCCTTGCGGTAGACTCATATGACTGTGGTCGCACCGACATCCACACCACAACGATTCCCACGGACCCTGGAATGACTCCAGTGTTTGTGAAGCAATATCGTTTTCCTCTCGCATCCATGGAGTCCCTTACTGAAATAATTAAGAACCTTGAGTCCCGGGGAATAATCCGTCCAGTACACAGCACCTTCAATAATCCGGTGCTGGGAATATTGAAGCCAAACGGCCAGTGGAGACTCTGCGCCGACCTTAGGGAGCTCAACAAACGGGTCCATATTTCCCGATGGCCTCTGCCCTACATTGACCAAGGGCTGGCCTAGATTCAGGGGCCACAGGTATTCACAGCAATAGACCTGACCAATGGATACTGGACCGTGCCTTTCAGTAGGGAGGACCAATACAAACTGGCTTTTACCTTTGGGGGCCAGCAGTACACATGGACCCGGACTCCCTTCGGATACCTCAACTCCGGCAATGAATTCAACATTTTCCTACATAAGGCCATGCCCGACCTGGGTGCGATGGGGTAACCTGGCTTATGTAGATGATGTCCTCATCAAAAATTCATCTGTGGAAGAACACATAGCAGAGATCCGTTATGTTCTGACACAGTTGAGGGCCGCCGGAGCAAAACTTTCCTTTCAGAAAGCACAGTGATGTAGAACCCGTGTTAATTTCTTGGGGCATGAGATTACTCCTCAGGGTCTCTGTCCCCAGGAAAAGAAAGTGGAAGCACTTCAGAAACTGAAAGACCCCACCACTCTGCGGGAACTAAGGAGCCTCCTTGGACTGACTAATTACAGCAGAAAGTTCATTGAGGGCTACGCAGAGATCACTAGACCCCTGATTCATCTCTTGAAGGGGGGGTCAAGTGGGAATGGGGTCCAGAACAATCCGAGGCGGTAAGACAACTCAAAAGAAGCCTCTCACAAGCGCATTGCCTAGCTTACCCTGTCAGAAACAAGGAGTTCTTCCTGGAGACGGGGTTCTCTAATACGTGCTTGACGGCAGTATTATACCAAAAGCATGACAAGGTCAATAAAGTAATCTCCTATGCGAGCAAAACTTTATCCTCTGTGGAGGAAAAATTCAACGATTGTGAGAAGGCACTCCTGGCAACGGTGTGGGCATTGAAGAATTACCGCCCGTTTATCCAGGGGGAACACATCATAGTGGAGACTCCACACCAGCCTTTGCAATATCTCCAAAGTGACAGAATCCGGGCCGGAAATGTGAGTATTTCCCGAATTACTTCCTGGATTCTGTCAATGCAAGGCTTTCCTTTAGAGGTCAGATATGGCCAAAACAAGAAGAGTCCCCTCGCGCAAGGTTTGGCTGACTTGCATGATTTTGCCAGAGAAAACTGTCTCGAGGACGAAAGTCTAAAAATCAAGGACAACATGGAGGCATACCTTAAGTCCCCAAACAAAGTCTTTGAAGAAGGCAAGTGCGAGGGAATGCCCACTGTCTATGTGGATGGATGCTCGTACCATGTTGATGACAACGGGGAGAAAGAACTGGTGGCCGGCGTAGGGAATGCATGGGTGAATGAGTCACCAGAACCCTCCGCTGGATACAAAATTGATCCCCGAAGTAGTCAGGTGGCAGAATTGATGGCTGTGCATCAGGCCATCCTCACTGCTGTCCAACATCAACTCCATGAACTGGTCATAATAATAGATTCGGATTATGTACGGAACGGGTTCGTGGAGCACCTGGTTAATTGGAAAACCAGAGGCATGTTATGTGCTAATAACAAACCCTTGAAACATGGGAAGCTAATCCAAAATATTGATGATCTGGTCACATCGAATGGGATGACCATCTACTGGAAAAAGATCAAGGGTCATTCCAAAGTAGAGGGACCAGACAAAACTGGAAATGACTTAGCTGATCAGCTGGCCAAAACCGGGGCCATCCAAGGGGATCTAATTGAGATTGAGTCCCAGTTGGGGGAAATCCAGGTCACTGCTATCACTAGGTCCCAGACAATTGCTCACAATGATCGTTCAACTGCACAATGGAGTAAGGAGACCCCTGATGCTGATGTAATTACAGCTCAGAAGGGGGATCCAATTATTGGTAAGTTTTACCAACACCTTGAGGACCCTGAGAACTTTCACCTGACGGATACCGATTACATTGGGAAAGAGGACCTAAGAGTGTTGATGAAATGTCCAAAAATGTTCTGAATCCAAGACGGTTTGCTGGTAAGGAAATCCAAAGATGGCCACGATCAGTGGGAGGTTCCTACCTCATTCCGAAGCCTGATGTTAAGTCACGCCCATGATGCGGCCACCGCTGGTCATAGGGGGTTTCACACAACACTGGAAATCTTAAGAGAGGTTGCATACTGGCCACACATGGGGCAGGACCTCGACCAATACTTGAAGGGGTGTCTTGTGTGTGCACAATTTCAGCCATCATCCCTCACACACTGTGCGCCTCTCCAAAAGAGGGGGATGACACTGCCATGGTCAGATTTGCAAATCGACTTTGTAGGCCCTGTAATCCGCTCGTCTAGAGGAAACAAGTACATGTTGACCGTTATATGCTTGTTTACCAAGTGGGTGGAATGTCTCCCAGCCCCAAACTGTAAGGCAGAAACAGCAGCTGCCCCGATGATTAACCACATCTTTTCCCGTTTTGGTCTACCTCAAAGGATTGAGTCAGACAGAGGTAGCCACTTCACCAGTGAAGTAATGACAAAGATTTGGGAGATACTGGGGGTTAAAAAGAAGCTACAAATTGCTTACAGGCCAGCTTCTTCTGGAGCAGTGGAGAGATATAACCGAACCATTGTGAGCATCTTAAAAAGGTTTGTGGCAGATTCTGGGCCAAGTTGGGATATCCGATTACCTCTGGTCCTAATGGCCATCAGATTTACCCCTTCATCTGCAACCAAAATGTCACCATTTGAGTTGATGGCTGGACGCAAGATGGTGCTTCCCCAGCATTTGCTCTACAGAACCCAAGAGCAAACGTTGATAAATGCCTCCACAACTCATGAGCATGTGGAGAATTTAAGGAAACACCTTCAGCATGCTTTTGCCTATGCTCAGCGGAATCTAGAAAGATCAGCTGAGACTATTTAAAACCCACTACGACCTGAAGACCACCCGGAAGGAATATAAGGTGGGTGATCGGGTCTATCTATACAATTTCCAAAGAAACCAGGCCAAACAGAGAAAATTTTTGCCTACATGCAAACTATTCCACAGCCGGGCGAGCTGTCTGAATTCTTTTGCCAAGAACTCTTGCCAGTACCCAGAAAGCAGTGTTACATCCAGAATCCACTTGATCCGGACCGGAAAGCAGAGCAGTATCCAGAACCAGAGGCCGCTGAATCCAGAGAGGCTAGGCCAGCAGAGCAGAGCTGACCCAGATCGCTGTGAGCAGAACCGGTGCCTGATTGACCCACCGAGCAGACAGAACCGCAGCCGGACGTGTTGACCAGATCCGTGACGAGGCCTAGTTCAAATTTATATTGTGAGTACCTAGCAGAACTGTGCAGAACCAATCTCTTAGTTAAAATAATCTAATCCAAACTATTTTAACCTAAGTAGAACAGCCTCCTAGAAATCGTGTCATCTGTCATTTGTAAAGCTGCACAACTGTCACCTCTCAATACTGCAGCTGCAAGCTGTCACCTGTCATTTTGAGTTTACTTTAAATCCGAAAAACTACCTTTATTTAATCGTCCATATCTCTGGAACCGTTTGGGCTAGGAACGAAATTTAACTTTCATCTGAAAGCTTAGAATCTAAGCTTTCCAACAAGCCTAGAACCGACTTCCTTATACACTATATTAAATATTATATAATCACAAATTACGCACTCGCGAAATTTACCGCGATTTGCGATTTTGGCTCAATTTCTCCACTTGTCAAAATAGCAGCTCAATTCTTTCTTTTGTTAAAATCCGTTGCAACTTGGTAATAACTCATAGAGCATTGCTAAAGTGAGCCTGAACTAATACCAACACGCATCTCCCACTCACCCTGAATCTCTAGAGGGAATTAAAATCATTGGCACATTTTCCCATCCATTGCCATCACATGTAAAAAGCATTTTGGGCCTGTGTTTCAAACTCCTACCTGTTTCCTCTAAGCTTGCTGGGGGGGAACTGAATTTCGTATTGTATTTGATTGCATTCCTGAGAACTGTGTGCTCCTCTTTCCATCTCCTTCCATTTCTTACATTGCATAGGGGAGGGGAGTGAATTGCCAGAGAAAAAGTGATTATCTTATCTTTTGCTAAAATCACATCAAGTATTTCTGTACTGCATTTTATTCCTCATTGCTTTTCCCTTGAAATTATAAAAGTATTTTTGCTACTTTATCCATCCTATACTAACTCCTCAGAAGTGTGCTAGTGCCAGATTACCCATTGTTGATCAACATCATATGTCTAAGTGTACTATCAGATATTAATTTATAGAAGTGTGGTATTGTTTAAAATTTCAAATAAACCTTTTAATTTGCAAAACAAACCTACTTCTTGGCTCAGTGGGGTCAGGGGGATTCTAAGAGGGGGGTGTTATACAAGGGTGGTCATCCAGAGTACTGAACTAGACATAAAAATACATTAATAAGGGTTTTCCTCAGCATCCCAGACTAGGCATTGCCTTGGCTGTAGTGTTGATTGAATATCGCTTACACAAGGTAACAGAGGACCCCATGACATTCATGTAACTTTTCTCTATTGCAAATGTAGCCACTGCGAGTGCTTGCTCGAACGTGAACATTTTGCACACTGACCTCAAATAACTTCTCATCAGTAATTTCCTTCAATTGTACAGTCAAGTCTTCACACGGTGCGTCACTTGCACCTATCCTGGTCTATCAGGACTACTCTTTTGTCTGACACTACTCATCCTTGCAAATCTAATGACAATATTGTCCCACCACCACCTCGGGTGGCACCATGGGTCGGAACATAAAATCTGTGGGCACTCACCAGCATTTTGTCTCAATTTGAAGCACTGCTTTTGCTAGTACCTTGATGCCATAGAAAAATATGTTTGGGACCACAGGATCTCCACGGACTACTTACCATTACCATTACCATTGCTTGAGCTACAAATATCCCTGGAGTGGAACACACTACCGTTTGATCTGTGAATGATATAGTTACATTTAGTTTACTGAGCAGATCCCTACCAAAAAATGTAGCAGGGGAACTCTCTGAATACAACAAGGGGGCTCCTACTTCCTTCCCTCCCACTTTTATATCTAGCTCCTCAATGTATAGAACGATAGAAACAGCACCAGAGAATCCCTGTGTGTCAAGAGTTTTACCTGCTAATGGAATGTTCCCCTCCATAATGCATGATTTAGTTGTACCTGAATGTACCATAAATATAAATGACTTGTTTCCTATTTCCACTTCCACCAAAGGCTCCTCTTCAGGGTGTGCAGTTGTCAATAGGATTGGACACGTGAGTGCTCTCTGTGGGCTGTGCTAATCAGAATATGTATTTGTCCCAGGGAATGAAAAAGGACGGCCCCCACCATTGTAACTCCTTGGAAACCCCCCCTGCCATCCTGTTAAACTGTGTTCCCTCACCCTGCTGCCCTTGACTGTCAGATCCATAAGGGAACTCATTTTGACCCCCTCACCCAAATTGCGGGTGTGCCATTCCTTGAGACCCTTGGAATCCCTGTCCTGGGGGTGATGGTTTATAATTAAATCCACCCCAGGCCTGTTCCTGCATTCCCTTGCGAAATGCCCCCATCTCAAGCAGTACCAGCACTGTGATGTTCCCAATCCTCCTCCCTGGGGTCCTATACCCCCAAAGCCTCTGGCTCTTGCTCCTCAGAATCCCCCTCTTCCCCTTGGTGCTCCTTCATTGCGCCACTGTGGGTTGGGGTACTGTCCTCCTCGACCCCATCGTCCCTGTCCTTCTTTGGTCCATAGTGCCACAAATGTGGCATTCACAATCTGTTGGGTATCTCCTGTCTTTTCCCTTTGAGCCAGTGCCGTCACTGATGCTTGGATGACAACCTTATTTAGTTTCTTTTCCACTAGTTTTGCCTAGTCCATTTGCGCTTCTGCGCGGTCTTCCTGTCCCGCTCCTTGATTCTCTTACAATGGTGGACTATTATACTTTGTATCTCTGCCCACCGTGTGGCTTCAACTACCACAATTTTATCATGGCCTTCTGGACCTCTTTTGGTAAACCCTGCTTTACTAAAGTAGAACATTTTTACTGAATGTCCGATTGTCCTCCTGTCTCTAATCTCCACATTTCCTGTAAGTTAAAAATAAACCTAACTGGGTCCTCATCATCACCCATTGTGCACTGCATTAAAGAATGTAAGTCAGGGGAAACTGGGTACATCTTTCGTAGGGTATCCCATACCCTTGCCCTTACTTCATTAAAGGGTGCTCCATGATGTTTGTTATTTGCAAGAATTATGCCAGGACATATAGCCCTTACCCATATGTCCCCAACTTGGTCCCAAACTATGGCGACCAGTAAACTCTTAAGGTCTCCTAGTGCTAAAGCTAACCCTGCTGTTTATTTTTCAAATTTATAGATCAATTTACTGGCTCTGGCTGTAAGCTGGGGGAGAGCTCTAATCAAATCATTTTTGTCCATTTGAGGCCATGGCACATACTGCGCTATCCCTACTCCTTTATGCATAAGAGGCATCTGCATGTCTATTTTGTTTTCAACCCCTTTTTTTACTACCACCATTAAATCTAGTCTATTTCTTGGTCTGTCCATTCTCACTGCCTCTTGTGGTCGGGATGGGTTTCTCGCTGCCTCCTCTTCTTGATCTCTTTCTTGTTCTGCCTCTTCATTATTTATGCCATCTTGATCTTCCGATTCATTTTCCCTTGCTGGTTCGACCTCTTGTCCCAGTACCATCCATACCCTCTCCCCATCATATTTTTTGACACAAACATTTCTTATTGCCCCAGGGTTGAATCTAACCAGAAAATCTCCTGACTTCTAATCCCCTTTTTTTCTGCACCGGTACCCTTATTTCTGGTGGTACTTCTCCAGGTTCTTGTAACTTGACCAACCTTTCCTGCAACGCTTTTAATTTGTTGTTTATATCTGCTTGTGAACCCCCTGGGTACACTGATGCTACGGGCATGTCAGCAGTTGTGGATGGGTTATATGGAGGTGGAGGTGCAAGGGCTCTTGAACCCCCCCCCCCTAGTTGCTGATCCTGATGATCCTGTTGTCGACAATTTCTCTACCACTGGAGGCTTATAGATTGGATTTGTATACCATGCTGCAGGTTTAGGCGCTACAGGGTATATCCCTTACATTCAATCTCTTTTTCATTTTCCTGATCTTCCAAATCCTCAAATGATTTTTTAAACTTTTCTCCTTATATTTTGCTGCTAAAAAGATGAACATGTTTTCTAGCATGTTTCTGCTATGGGAGCCCTGCTCTGGCCAGGAGAAGGACATCACCCCTTCCTTGGTTTTCAATACCCATTGTTTATGAAATCTGTCTATCCTGTCACAGTACAGTGGCAGGGCCCTATGCATGTATCTTTTATCATGTTTCTTCCCCCATAATGTTGTGTGCGTCCCTGACACTTCACTTGGACCTTACAGCTATGCTACGCTTGCTGCTGCTTGTTACACAAAAATACAGATCAACCCACTTTTTCCCCAAACCCTTTTTTCACACTTTTTCCACACACACACACACCTCGACTCATCCACCTTCCGTCTTTACCACAAAAGACAGCAAGAGAAAATATACAAAAATAATTTCCTAAAATCCAGGCCCATTCGTTATACCGAGCCACTACCTATTTTTTCCTTATATCCTTGTAGTACCACCTTCTCTGCTTTTTTACATGCTGAGGATCCCATTGCTTTTATCATCATAAAAGAATTCCACGTAGCATTACCTTCTCAACCTATTGTGGCCGAGGATCCCTTACCTCTCAGTCTTCATACGCTGATGCTCCCTTTCTTCCCAGTCTTTATACGTTGAGGCTCCCTTTCTTCTCAGTATTTATAGGCTGAAGCTTCCTTCCTCCATTATAAAAGGTAGAAAAACACAAACACGCAACAATTTCAACACATAACCCACCTCCTACCCAATCTATATCTTAACAAATCACCTGAAATCCTCTCTAATCTATACCATAATACATCACCAAAGTTCCTATTCAATCTATGCCATTGACCTCATACTCCATCCTTTCAAATCACATACTGTCATACATACATGTCCCCTTCTTGATATCTCTTACAAGAGTCTACTCACATGTGTGTGTAAACCAGAGTTTCCTTCTATATGAGGTCCCAATACTGGCCTGTCTTTCTCTCTGGAGCTGTACCCACTTCAGTGAGCAGAGAGGAATTATTTTAAAATGGTTCCTTCTAAAACCACTTAGGAAACACATGTTTTTTGATTTGGGGGACCGGTCAGAGAATGCTGTTCTACATTTTGCTACTTTATGCAAAAACACACTGCAGATGTGCAGACTTTTACAAACCTTGAGGCCTAGCCCCAGGAAAAACAAAACTTTTTTTATAAACAATTGTCATTCATTCTATGCATATTTCACTTGTCCTGCTAACGTGATCTGGGTCCTCTAGGGTCCCCCACACTTAATACTTATAATTTGTCCCATTCTGCATTTTGTCACACAGAACATGTAATTCCTATCTTTAGCCTGCATGGACCCTTGATGTACAGTAGACAGCTGGTGAGTCAGTTTGTGTGCTGCCAGTGCTAGCTATAGTGACCATTACCACGAAGCGCCTGTGGTCGGCAGGAATCCCACAGGTCATATTGGGAAGGAGCTTGACTCCTCTATAGTATTAAGATTTTACAATGCCTAGGATCTGACATTACAAATCTATCCAGCTAATAGTTAATTGTGCCTTATATTTAAACCATAACTGCCTTCTTCAGTGTCTGCCCATGTTTGTGTATGTGATTATATTTGCATGAGAGAGCTTTCCCAGTACCACTACTTCCCCCAAATCCATTATATCGCCTAAAAGAGGTCTTGCCTAACTCTAAAGCGCTTGGGGGTTTGGGAGGATCCTGGTTTCTTCCCAACATTAGCTAGAGCCCTCTTGCAGGGAAGTGCTGAAAAGAAAGTAAAACTTATGCTACACCAGTTCGCAATCATCCGGAACTCTTTTTCATATAAATAAAAACATAGCAAATTTAACACAACACCATCAACTTCTAATACACAAATATACAATCTGAATCGAGAATCACAGTTCACCAACCAATACTCATACATCTTTTACTTTCAGAAAAGAAAGTTTTATGAATAAGATCTCAACCAAATTTTTCACTTTTCATAATTCACCTATTTTACATTGTATACTCTTCATTAGTCACCTCTTACGAATAGAGAAATGATGCAAATGGAAAATCGCAGTACAATGGAAAGAATCCCCAAACTTATCACTGAAAGAATGGACTAGGGGCATGGTTAAATGGACAACAGCTGAAAGAAACATAAGGAATAGCAAGGAGGAATATGGGAGGAGGGTGACATTTATATGAAGACATAGCTGCAAGCTGCACTGTTATCACCTTATCTAATGCCCTGTTGGGGCTTCCTTATACATAAGAAATGGGTCAAATAACAACTAAAATTAAAAGTTGACATTGTCTGTAGTAGGTGTTACAGTGACTGCTGGTTTATGAGAGGACCTGTGTAATGTGAACACTTCCTTATCTTGCACTGTAGATATGGGTACATACATGTCAGTACGAACCATCGAGGCATTGCTGCTGTTTTTGCTGCATTGCATTTTTGTTGTTGATTTAAATTGACTTACATTGTACGTTAATTGCCATTATGTATTAATGTTTGTTTCAACACGTTAATAATGGTTCCTTTTGTATAACTATATAATACAAATATACACAAATTGAACAATAAAAGGAGGTATGAGTCCTAATATATTCATTGTGAATAGCTGCTGCCTTAGGCCTGACCAACACGTTTTCAACCAAATGCTTATATGGTGTCAGGCTGCATCCGCTAACATGTTGCAATATGATCAGTGCATTACATGTATAATAGTGTAGCGGCATAACTTTTTTAATAGCTGACACTTGCAAGCTGAAAGATAATCCCAAGTACTGTGTTGACACATGCATTTAAGTCTACCTACTCGCCCAATCACATAGCAGGGCTATGTCTGCCTAGGGCTACCCTTCCCACTCCTTTTCTCTGGACAAGATTTAAAAAACCAAATGTACAGCAAAGGGGCTTTACACAATGATCTGCACGTAGAATGCCTCCTTAGTATTAAACAGGCAGTGTTTGCCTGAAGAGGTGTAAAATACTAGATTTCACTGAAGAATTTGAGGATGCAGGCAGGAGACACATTTGATTGCCACTGCTTCATAGAAAGCGGAGCAGTCATTCATGGATTACCTCCCCTCTGAGAATGGTTTAATTTATTCTCTGGGCAGATGGTACAGATTTTATGCTTTGTTGCCAGATGAGCTGTCACAAACCATTGACACATATCCGTGCTAGTCATACAGAAGGGGGACCTTCCTCTTGTGAACGGAGAAAGGTCCCAATTACTACATTGCAAATTACATTGAAATTGCGAATCACAATGAAACTTTGTGCATTGCAAAATAGAATTTTGAATTCACAAAGCTAGCAAATTTGCTTTGCCCTGGTTTTGTGACTGGTAACGTTCCTGATGGCTGGTTCTGTCACTTTGTGAATAGGTTGCCACTTGGAGACAGAGAGGCAGTGTGCTATGTCCTCACATGGCGCAGACACATAGATTAGATCCCCCCCTCAAGACTCATACACTTAAAAGTATTATTCGGGCCAAAAATGTCGTCACAAGTACAGCACAATAGTTTGTACTGAAATTAAGCATAGTTAGCTGTTAAAAAAAAAATATTTCAAATGACACCTGACATGTTCCGGGAATATTTCAGGCAGGTCATGATGAACGATTTTTCGTGGCTTGATATTCGTGTGTCATGTTTGTATAATTCCTTGTCTGAAATGAAAGTTAAACATCATAATTGTTTTTCAAAAAACACTCAGGCCTATAATTTGTCTGTCATGGCTCTGAACAGTGCTTTTGGAAGAGGGACACCGGCTGCAATTAGTTATTCTCTGTATGTGTTAACCTCAGGGCTGTACACATGCTGCATGAATAACGAAGATTAACAGGAACCGATTAATACTTTAAACATACATTCTTTAAACTCGCAAAAGGCTCTGGCAGTCTCATTCAAACAACTACGGAGATGCTAGCTTCAATGCAAGAGCCATTTAAATAGATGTAAAGTGTAAAATACACATATGTGTACATTTAATATAAATGCATCATACAATTAAGGCTATGACTACACTTGACACAAGAACAAAACCATGTTTTCCTCTGTACCTTTTGTTGTCGTCCTTGAAAGTTCATTACATTTGGCATGCATCCGATCTAGACAAAAAGCAATCACGTGACAAAGTTTCTTGAATATCTTTGTGCACAATATAATTGCGGAAAAAACATAGATTTTGGTTACGATTTCCATAGACCTAGCATTTAGGGGGACATATCTTTAAATTGTCTGCTACAATTTTCGAGATATTAATGGCCCTTATCCAAAAGGTATGCATGTTCAAAACATTTCGAACATTCATCAGCCAATCTTCACATGTTCACTTTTTTATTAGAACACAATTGTCTCAATAAATTCGTACATGGAGCTGGATGGACAATACATTTAAAAAAATCATGAAATGAAAAATATACTAAGCAACATATGTGATCTTCCACCACACCCAAATACATAATAAGGCCTGAGGTCAATTACCAAATGAAAGAAAACATTTCACGAAATGAAAGATGCTAATATAATTTGGCAAACGCAGAGATTCACTTTGGACAACACAAAATGGAACATATACCACACAATGAAAAATACTAATTTATGAAATACGAACAGTCAAACTCCAGAGATTCACTTTTTTAAAAAAAAGATACATTTATCGATATACTCATACATGAGTATTTAGGCCAGTGGGACAACACAAAATAAAAAAATACGACACAGAATGAAAAATATACAGCACAAGGCTCAAGAAAATAAATAAAGTTGAACGAACACGAGGCAGACACGAGAAGTTATTTTTCAACGAGTAATTATTAGCACTAAGTATACAAATGGGCCAATTGAAGAGCAATGAAGAACAGACTTGTGACTCTGTGCCTCTCATGGAAGTCTCCCTCACCTTCCTCCTGATATCCATTTCCACGCTCTTTCCCGTCTCCTATATGTCCTTCCACTCCTCCTGATGTCTCCTTTTCCACTTCTTCCTCTCTTAAATCTCAATATCGCCACCTCCTCCCTTTGCCATAAACCTTTCCGGCACTCACTCTCCATCTCTTTTAACCCCCAATCCACCCAGAACGCAAAATGTTTTTATCGGGTCCAAGCCCCTCCAATCAGTCTAGCCTCCAGGGGAGTATTTGCATGTGTGCTTGACAAATATTATTGAATTTGGAGTGGTTCAGTGTAGCTCAGAAATTCAAATCGGCTGTGTTTAACTTTTCCGAGTATGTTTTGTAATAGCTGTACATTTGCCCCTGCTTCAATGCACTTATTTACTTATCACTTCCCCACTGAACACCATCAGCCTAATCGTGCTCAGGTTTGGAGGTTTGGCCAAGCTATCTCCTACATTACCCAGTTCCAGTGGCTGCAGTTGAATAGGGATATATTAATTAAAAGCAGGACCCTGATTCTCATATGCAGGAAGACTTCGAACTAGGGGAAGAAAACAGATGCATATATGTTTGATGATACCCCCCTGCAACAGGTCTGGGGACCAGTGGTGTAGTCCTGGGTATCCCCCATATTCCTAGTGCACGCTCAGCATCACTGCGTGTGTGACATCAATTGGTCCCCACGACCACACCATCTGCCACCACAGAGGCAGGCAGACACACAACACACAATCAGGCCAGATGGACAACATAACATGAAAATAATATGCCAAGCAATGCAAAATATGGTTCCATGGCATTTAAACGAATTAAATTACTGCCTTGTAATTTACGTTGTGTGTGTTTTTTTCGAAATTTGACTTTCAAATTCTGTTTTGGGGTCCCCCCACACCAATCACTACCACCCCCACCCGACACTGCTCCCCACCCCCTTTTTATCCCTTATCTCACAAATGCATATACATATTCAAAGTATTATGAAGAAACACCTATCAAGTAAATTACAACACAGTATGTTACCTTCTTAACTACGGTATACCAAAAAATAAACCACACAAAGCACAAGTAATATACCACACCAAACACATACAGACACACTGGCACACTCACACACTTACACACTTACACTAGGAAATGATTAATACACATCAACGCACAATAAATCATGCACAGCAGGCACTGTGTATGTGTGTTTATCCATACAATGGCAACACTGAACAACAAAAGCACACTTAAAATAACACTCCCAAAACAATATCCTTGAAATGAAATGCAACATAACAGTTTAGAAAAATAGTCATAAACAACAGGAACTGCGTACACGTCCACACTGTGAGCACACCATGACAAATATTGCACTAAAAACAATAAACTCAAATCAATACACAAAACTCAATACACTTAGTAGAAAATGCTGAGAAAAGATTCAACATACTAGTTATACACATCTGAGATTACCATCAGCATCCTTTGTGATGTAATCATGTTATTTCTGATTTTCCTATTCAACAGCCAACCCAATGTTTTCTCTGCCTCATTGTGCATCTTGAAAATGTATAATGCATAGTCCAGCTTACCTAAGCAATCATATATACCACAAATGTTTTTTAATGTTACTATCGCCTTCTCATTATAAACATTTGCAACGCTCCCAAAGTTTGTAACTTTGCTCTCCGGCCAATCCATTTTCCATAAAAGTGTTTGCCTGACCTCCTCACAAGTAAAAATACATATAGCCCTTTCTGGGACAATACATGATTCCCAAGTTATTCCTAAATTATCCAGTTTGAGTAAACCCACAGTCGAGGTGGCTGTAGCGCTTGTGTTGTTGAGTAATAGGAATGTACTCTAACATGCAGATGCATTCAGCGACATACTCTAACAGCTCCTATTCCTTCTTAGGTTCCAACAATGTAGTGGAGGTGGTGGTCAGTCAAAATGTCGAAAATAAAATGTAGAATGACAATAATGTCGAAAAATAAATGTAGAAAAAATAAATGTTGACTTCCCTTTTTTTAATTATATATTTATTTTGGGGTCCGGGAATGGTAAAACAAAAAAAAAGGGGGGGTTGGAGGGAACCCCCCTCATTTCGAATAAAAAACGTCATAAAATAAAATTAGACATTTTTTTTCGACATTTTGACTTTCTACATTTTGTCTTTCTACATTATCACTATAAACCGCCAGTTCACGCTAGCTGGTGATCTACATATTCGTACAGAATGCTCAACAACTATATAATTGCTGAAGAATCATCTAGATTAAGAGCAAAAGAACATAAAAACAATGTGGGTTTACAGGCATAGCACCACAATTCCCACATATCTCACAGTACTTTCATGCAATACATACCAATCCGCTATTACATACCACTTGTCATGCAAGTGAGTACTCCTCTGGCAGAGGCGAAAAACGGAATGCAAACTAATGTCAAAAAAATAGTCATGGGCGCCTCTCTATGAGAACGAACACAGCAAAAATGGCCTGTTCTATGGGATGGTACCCACTGTAGAGTCTGCAGACACATTTTAGCTCAGTGCCTCTCCATATCTTGTTCAACTTGATATTTTCCTCCGTAGTGAAGTGTCCATGTGGAAATGTTGAAAGCTGTAACTTAGCTATGATGAAAGATACAAAGTCACTGCATTTTAGCTGTGTGTGTGAACTGCGCAGCTATTTCATTTTCAATGTGGTGTTTAGCCGTATTAAAAGACAGCGAGCCACACCATAACCACAGCCTTCATATGCAAATGAGCCGCATCTTAGTCACAGCCCCAACACATCTCTTATCACAGCAGCTCTGTGGCAGCTTTACTGACAGACGCTACAAAGGCTTAGTGCAAGCTTCGACACATCTGATACCTCAGCTACACCTACAACTTTGGGACAGCTTTCCAGAAGCCTCTCCTACAGCTTAGTGGCACATTGTTTCATAGTCCGTGGTCTTTAAAGGAAACAAAGGCTTGTTCCTAATTGCTGCATTGTGAAGCAGCGACTCACGTTGTAGTGATACAATGCCGTGACGCTAATAGAATAGAAAAATGGATAGCATACTGTACACACTAGCATCTCAGCAAAGTGTATCTGGGAGCCATTATATGCCCACCAGTAACTCTTCAAATAGAATACTTCCTGGTGCATAAATCAGGGAATCCTACTATGCCGCCTTGCATTAGCCCGTTTAACAGAATTGCATAGTGCATAGCACATGAAAAAAAATGATACATTGAGAAAGGAGCATTTTGAAGGCGTAAACTTAGTTAAAAAGGGAGTCTTTAAAATGGATTTACATTTGCAAAGTGCTCGTATTTACAGGGAAGTTCATGGCGATGCAGTGTCTTGTCCCCTTCAATGCATAGACCTACTTTGGTGGTTAATCACAGCAAAGCCCTCTCGAAAATATTGTTTTACAACCCTGGCCCATATGGAACACGCTTATCCCATGTTTTAACTCAACCTTCTTGTAAACTCTGCATATTTGTACTGCATTGCTAATCATGTGAGTAACTTTTTTCAAAACAGCAATAAATGAATGCGGCCCTAAATATACATCCCTTTAAACAGGGGCGAGGGTTTTTCCAAAATATTGTGGGAGATGAAACATTAAATACATAAAATATGCCCAACTCCAGGGCTGACAATGACCAGCAAAGTGGCACTTCATGTTAATCAAGCATCACAATAAGCCCTGGCTTAGCCCTTAGAGCCCAGAACATACGTTGTGCAGCTTTTCTCACTGTCACTGAATTCCATGGGTCATTGAATAACAGTTTGTGGTGCACTACCGATGAGCTTGAAAGGAAAGGAAGCAGCAGTGTTCCCAAACCTTTTCATGGCTGAGAGACTGAAGTTGATAAGTGAAGCTGAAAAGGAAAGCCTCCACTGACACCATGTGTACAGCTTTCAGAGGCCTCTCCTGCCATTGCCTGGTGACTACCCATCTTCTCATATAGCTACACTACAATCATTCAGGCCACCCTGCCTGCTAACAGCTCTGAGAATGCCAAGTAGGCAGAGTGGACCAAGAGCTCAGAGCGGGCCCATAGAGTTCACTAACAATAGAACTCTAAGACGTTCAAAGGAACTGGGTGTCCCACCAGACGTTAGTAGCCCAAGTGACCTGAGAAGACCAAGAGACTTGAGCCTCCCAATACCTCTGGGAGAACCAGACGAGCTAAGAAGGCCAAGAAAGCTAAGCAGCCTTAGACCTCTGCAAATCTCTGGAGCTGAGCAGCCCAACAGAGTGATGAGCCGTGTAGACAACCAACAGATTCAGTGTGCAGATTAAGCTAGGAGATCGCCATCTTTTCCAAGTGTTTGTACAGGAAAGAGCTGATGGAGATCGGGCAATAGTTAGCCGGAGAGGATGGATCGGCAGAGGGCTTCTTTAGCAGGGGTTGAACAAGGGAGTGCTTAAAGGGGGAAGGGAAGGTTCCAGTGGTAAAGGAGTGATTGAAGAAATCGCTCAATGCTGGAGCAAGGGTGATGATGTGGTCCTTGATGGTTCTGGATGAACAGGGGAGAACCTGTATTGATGAGACTTTTATAGATCGGACTTGTCTAGAAACATTGTCACGGGTGAACATGGGAAAGGAAGAGAAGGGAGGAGGAGAGACAGCCACAGGTGGGCCTGGAGTGGAGGAGGAGGAGGAGGAGGAGGAAGAGGAAGAGAGGGTGGACATGATGTCCTGAGGTTTAGTGATGAAGTGAGAAGCCAAGGCCGTACAGAGGGCCTAGGAGGGAACAGGAGAGAGAGAAACTGCAGCAGTATTGGTCAGCTCCTTGCAGATTTTGAAGAGTTCAGCCAAGTTGTTAGATGCCGCAGAGACGTTGGCTTGGATGTAGGCTCTCTTCTTGGTGTGGACATAGAGTCTGTATTGCCTTTGGAGCAGGACAGCAGGCCAGTTAGTCAGAGGGTGTGACTGATGCTCTCTGCTTCCTCTCAGCCACCCTGCACTTTCATTTGAGGATGACGAGGTCGGAGTTGTACCAAAGGTTTCACTTGAATTTGGGCTTCAAGCGGATCCTCATGACAGAGGCAATTACAACAAAAGGTTGTTGGGATAGAAAGATAAAGGTTAGATAGGGCTGTGTCAGGGTGTGAGTCAACCAGATGTGCAGAAGGAGGAGAGCAGGTAGTGGCAAAAGCCTCAGCTGACACATGCTTCATGGGTTGGATGACCATGAAGGTAGGTGGCAGTGCTGGATTCGGCATGGCCTGAGGGGTAGAGAGAGAGAGAGGTGGTAGGGAAGGAGAAAGTGATCACTCCCGGAGAGAAGAGTGGTGAGAGAGTTGGGGAGGGGGAGGTCTGAGCAGATTAGAACATCCAGGGAGTGCCCTGCAGAGTGAGTCAGGCCTGAGGGAAGAATAGAGAGAGAGAGAGAGAGAGAGTCGCAAAGGTGGTGAAAGAGTCCTGAAGAAGGGCAGGTAGCATCCAAATGGATGTTAAGGTCTTAGAGGAGGAGAAGTTGAGAGGTAGAGTTGAGGAGAGAGGAGGAGAGGTCAGCCAATGCAGAGAGAAAGGGGCCAACCTGGCCAGATGGCCTGTAGATAGTGGCCGCAGTGAGAGAAATGCCAGGAGAGATTGAGAGCCTGCAGACAGGCATTCAAAAGAGGAGTAGTCCTGCATAGAAATGGTAGATGCAAGGATCCACTCTGGGAAGATCAAGACTAGACCCCCACTGGGACGGTTGGTTCTGGGTTCGGAGAGGATCTTGTAGCCATCAGGAAGGAGAGTGTCAAAGCTCGTGACAGAGCTGTCCATGAACCAAGTTTCAGTCAGACCGACTGATCCAAATCGAGTTCTTCAAGGAGATGGCAGATGTCAGAGGAGTGTTTTGCAGTTGAGCAAGCGTTAAGAGTAGCAATGTGGTGCAGCTACTGCTGCACCACATTGCCACATTGCACATAGTCCTTCCCCCTTTGAAGGACTTCCTTGGAGGGATACAGGTCAGAGGTATGCCCTGTGGAAGTGTTGCAGGTGTCCTAGAATGGGCAGAGAAGAAAGGATGAGAAGGCAAGGTAGCCAGGGAGGGGGAGTTGGGTGCCAGAGGGGTGGCAGAGGAATTAGGCATCACGATAGCTGGAGAAACAGCAGAGGCAGCCGTAGAGGTGGCAGAGGAAGGAGGTGGCAGAGTAGCCAAAGAGGGGAAAGAAAGGAAGTTGACAAGGCACGGAAGCCTCTATGAAAATGGAGGAGGTTGGCCTGTGGACTTTGGACCAAGTCGTGCCATTTAGGTAAACATTGATGATGATCTTGGAGGAGTGGAAGGGGGCCAGGAGGGCCTCCCACTAGGGTGCCACCATTATTGTGTGAATAAGAACATGAAGAGAGAACAGTGACCATATGGGAGTCCATAGGCTTGGAGAGGCAACGACAAAGAGGATGTCGGTAAGGGTCTGTCTGGAGGAAGCACAGGTGTAGGTATCGGCGATAGGGAGGCCTGGGTTGGATACCAGGATATCCCTCTTGAGCTTCTTCCTGCCAGACCTATTGAGAGGGATAGGATAGTCGATACAAAAGCAGATAGAGAAGATAAGTGAGACAGAGAGCAACTTAGAGAGTGCCGAGAGGAGTAGGGGGGCAAAGAAGAGAGGAGGGGAGGGGGAACTCTAGCAGAAAGGGGAGGGGATAGTGCTGGGAAGTAGGCAAGCAGGGGGAAACACTAGGGGGTGGCACAGAAGGATGGGGGCACACAGAGGACAGAACACAGATAGAAAATCAGATGCAATGTATAGACAATCACCAAGGAACCTAGAAGTAAGGAATGAACACACAGGAATTCAGGCAGAACATCGTAACCAAACAACCCTGGAGAAACAAAAACAGCAAGGAACAGAACAATCACCAAAGGTACCTAGAAGTAAAGAAAACCACCCTGGAGAAACAAAAACAGCAAGGAACAGAACAATCACCAAAGGAACCTAGAAGTAGGGGATGAACACAGCAGGAATGCCGGCAGTACAATGTAAACAAGCAACCCTGGAGGAACAAAAACATCATGAACAGTACACAAAAGATCAACGGGTGGATCTAAGAAGAGGCGCAGGAAAGGCATGTGGGGAATGCAGGGAGAGCAGCAGCAGAGGGAAGGAGGGGGTTGCATGCAGCCGAGTAGAGATAGAGAGCACATAACCTAAGAAATGCACAGGGGTGCATGCAGCCTACATGAGAAGGAGCGCACGCAGCCTAAGTTGTGAGGGAATGAACGCAACCTAAAGTAAGAGGGGGTGCATGCGGCCTAGAGTTGCACAGGAGTAGACACAGCCTAGGCTGTGAGGGAGTGAATGCAACCTAAAGTAAGAGGGGCACAAGCAGCCTAGAGTTGCGGGAAAGCATGCACAGCCTCAGTGGAGAGGGAGTGAAAGCAACCTAAAGTAAGAGGGGGCACACACAGCCTAGAGTTGTGTGGGAGTTCACGCAGCCTAAGTTGCAAGGGAGTGAATGCAACCTAAAGTAAGAGGGGGTGCATGCGACCTAGAGGTGCATGGACACACACACAGCCTAAGAAGCAAAGGAGCGCAAGAAGGCTGGGGGGCGGTCGGGGGACAGGATGTGGGGAAAACACATGTGTTCAAGAGTGAGAAGGGGCACCAGGTCAGGGGGGGTGCATGGAGTGCATCAAGCTAACTCTCCCTGCACCTTCTTACCTGGCAGCAGCAGACAGGAGTTTGAGGTTGTCTGCAATCACTGTCTGTGCCACTACACAATTGCCGCCAAACACCTGCATCACTCAACAGTGCAGCCTTGTCCTGTGAGGGCTTTGCCGCCAAGGGTCCATACCTTGGTTTTATAGGCATGGAAGCGTGGACTTAGCAAAGCGTGCTATGTATAGTCAGGTAGCGTCTCCTGCGCACCTGCGTCGTTCAACACTGCGACTTTGTCCTGCAAGAGCTTTGCAGCAGAGGGTCCTACTTCAGTTTTATAGGCACAGAAGCATGGCCGTAGCAAAGCGTGCTGCGTATAGTCAAGCAGCATCTCCTGCGCACCTGCATCACTCAAAACTTTGGCCTTGTCCTACGAGGGCTTTGCCGCAGAGGATCTGTACCTCGGTTATTATCGGCACAGAAGCGTGGACATAGCGAAAACGTACTACGTATAGTCGGCCAGCATCTCCTGCGCACCTGCGTCACTCAACACTGCAGTGTTGTCCTGCCAGGGCTTTGCTGCAGAGGGTCCATACCTCGGTTCTTATAGACACAGAAGCGTGGACGTAGAAAAGCATGCTATGTATATTTGGGCAGCGTCTCCTGTGCACCTACGTCGCTCAACACTGCAGCCTTGTTGTATGAGGGCTGTAGGGTATGAATGTGATTGTGTGTGTGTGTGAATGTAGTATGAATGAATGTGAGAGGAGTTGTATGGGTGGGTGAAAGGGAATGCGTGTGTTTGTGTGTGTGTGTATGTGTGTGTAAGGCCCTTGGAGGCTGGGGATCACCAGAGCATTTTTGACACATCCTTTATTGACTTTGCATGTTTTTCTGGTATCTTTGGGCAAAACAAGGTTCATGTGTGTCATTAACTGGTATTTTGATGCAGCCGGTCTAGCCATTGCTTACTGTGGCATGGCATGTACTACTCAGCATCTTTGATAAAGCAAGCATGATTAATAGTATTACCTTGCTAGACTGTCGTTTTCATGTAGCGGACTGTATATTTCTTACTGTAGCATGAATTTTTATTAACTAAGTCTTCTTATGGGTCTAGACTGGCTTACATTGGAACAAGTTTCTACTTACTGACATGTCACATTTAATGGCCAAACTAACAGGAGTATTTTCTTACATAGGATGACTGGCATATATTGGCAGAGCCAGCCTTGTGCCTAGTGCCCATAATGATACCATAAAAAACATCTCAAAGCGAACATGAGTATATTATTATATGGGAATACCAGCATATGTGGGTGGAGCCAGCATGGAAATGTATGGACATAGCCAGCATGAAAATGTTTTTTATACTGACATATATTGAAGGGACCAGAATGACAATGCATTGGCAAATGCGATTGTGCACTTTTGGTGACTTGCATCTATTGTACTTATTTTCTATGAGTTACCCTATACCATACAAAACCGATTGCAAACTGTCTGGCCTTCTACCTAGATTTTCACAGCAAGTGTGCTGTGTAGTCCACCATTTTAACCCATTATTCAAAACATTTTCTCATGGGAGGGGAAAGAATCCCCGTGACCTCTCCAAACCAGTTTACATTAGTTCCGGCCCTCTCGCTATGCTCGGTCGCAATCGCATATTTGTGGCAAATATTCACAGTCTCTAGTGGCATATTCATCATGGACATTGAGCACACGTGGTGGTCCGGGCCGACCCACATTGTGGCGTGCCCTGTGCTTTGTTAAGGCGCACAGGGCACCCACATTTTGTGCTACACCACTGATTGGGCTCTGTTCGGCTTGAATACATTCAAGTGTGATTTGAATGGTTGAGAGGGGTCACAAAGTTGAGGAAGACCCTGCTCTGGTGCAAAACTGTTTAAGAAAATAAGCATTGGACTCGGAGTCTCAGAAGTGAGAGAGCCACGGAGTGACCCAACCCATGCTTGTGGTGGTCAACATGTGGCTGCTTGTCACACAACTTAAAGATACATTCACACAGAGGCAGATAGCCTCAGCTTACACCCTCACAATAGGTTTCTTCTATCGTAATGGTAGCTAACTCATAAATACATTTATAACCAGGGTATTATGTAGATACTAATTACTGGTCAATGATTTAATTTTCAGGGCTTGCTCGTGCAGCATTTTGCTCCTGGGTAAACAGACAGCGCAGTATCACAAAAACAATGGTTTTGTAGGAAAAGGGTGATTCAAATGGTTCTGTGAATGAAAGAACAATTGTCTAGGACACTCAAACAGAGTGGAGGGAAAAGGGGGGTTGTTGGGCCGGGGAGGATCACCCAACTGAACGTACCGGTCCCTAAAGAAAAGCACCCTGTCCTTATCGGGGGTGCCTGTCCCTAGGTAGCGTGTGTGGTGACGCCTGTCTAACAGTGATAAAGGGAAGGGCTGGCCCTAGTCTTCTATACTGATGACCTACGTCTTCAATCAAAGCACCACCAAATGCACAAAGAGCTAAGATTTTTATTCAATCTACAATATTGTAGGTGGCCTTTTTATCCCCAACCCACCCTCGCATCCCGGCAATGTACGCCCTACCCAAAATCCACAAGGGCATTGTTCCCCCCCCCCGGGCTACCTATTGTGTCCGGAATCAGCTCAATCTTGGAACCCCTATCCCAGTTTGTAGATTTTTTCATCAAGGATCAGATTCCCAAAATGACCAGTTACGTCAAGGACTCCACCATCATTCGGATCCTCCTTGACACTCTCCGATACAACCCGGAAGAAGAATGGCTAGTGACAATAGACATAGAGTCGCTCTATACCCAGATTCCTCAACAAGAGACACTGGAAATGCTGAACAGCCTACTTCACTCAGGCATCGAACTCCACGGAGTACCACCGGATTTCATTCACCAACTGGCAGAAATTGCACTAACTAGAAACTACTTCCTGTTTGAAAACACTTTTTATCAACAAACTTAAGCACTGCGATAGGGGCTACTTTTGTCCCCAGTCTCGCTAACCTCTATGTCAATTTCTTCGAACAGAAACACATCTACCCCAATACCAACCCATACCTTACCATTTTGGTCATATGGCGACGGTATATAGATGACATATTTGTGATCTTCAAAGGGACGGAACAAGAACTAGTAGCATTCCACGCTTGGCTCAATTCACTCAACCCTCATCTTCAGTTCACTTTGGACAAAGACAAGCATAATACCCATTTCCTTGATCTAGCTATCTCGGCCGGCGATAGGAAATTGCTTTCATGTGTTTACAAGAAAAGTACAGACAGAAACTCCCTCCTCTGCAATTCCAGTTACCATCCTAAAGCACTGCGAGACAACCTCCCATTTGGACAGTTCTTGCGATATCGGAGGCTGTGTACCCAGACTCCATCTTACACTACACAATCCAGACTCCTGCAAAAGCAGCTGGCAGACACGGGCTACCCCCAAAGGATTATCAAAGACACCTACAAAAGAGCCAGAAACATCCCTAGGTATGTCACCCTGCAGCAGAATACCAAACAAGATAACACCACAGGGCTCACAGCAGTATTCAGCTATTCGCCTCTTTTGAACAAAATAAAAGTAGAAATGAAATGGCCAATCCTGAATACTGGGAATACTGACATACCAGTCCCACGGTTTGCCCTCAAAACACGGCCCAACTTAAGAGACAAAATAGTCAAAACTTTGACACAGAACACACCCATAGCAGGACCTAACCAACGGACCCTCTGGAATACATCACCAGCTACAGGCCATGCCCCCTGTGGCAACTGCTCAATGTGCGGCCAGACAGCAAGAACCACTGAGATAGATATAGGGTGGCAGACCCCGTGGAGGCAGACTACATTTACCTATTGCAACTCCAAGGGAGTCATCTACATGATCACATGCCCGTGTAATCTCAGATACATAGGCATGACGATGAGGGCAGTCCGCACATGCATGATTGGACATCGTTCTTGCATACGCACCAACAAGCTGATGGCCCCCCTAGTACAACATTTTACAGCCAAGGGACACACTGCAGATACCTTCAAATGGACCATCATAGAAAGAATCACACCGCCTGCCAGAGGGGGCAACTTCAACAACATCCTCTTCAGGCGAGAACAGCAATGGATTTTCAGACTGAATACATGCTCCAATGGCCTCAATGAAAACATCCAGTGGCATGACCTAGCCGTGCTCACTTAGGTCTTCCCAGGGTCCCCCATTCTTTTTGGCTCTCAGTTTTTTAGGCTCTCATTTTCTGGCTCTCATTTTTTGGCTTCATTTTCTGGCTCTGTTTTTTGGGGGGGGGTTGTTGGGCCGGGGAGGATCAGCCAACTCAACGTACCTGTTCCTAAGGAAAAGCACCCTGTCCTTATCAGGGGTGCCTGTCCCTAGGTAGCGTGTGTGGTGATGCCTGTCTAACAGTGATAGAGGGAAGGGCTGGCCCTAGTCTTCTATACTGATGACCTACATCTTCAATCAAAGCACCACCAAACGCAAAAGAGCTAAGATTTTTATTCAATCTTCAATATTGTAGGTGGCCTTTTTATCCTCACCCCACCCTCGCATCCCGGCAGTGTACGCCCTACAACAAGGGCATTGCCCCCCCCCCCCGGGCTACCTATTGTGTCCAGAATCAGCTCAATCTTGGAACCCCTATCCCAGTTTGTAGATTTTTTCATCAAGGATCAGATTCCCAAAATGACCAGTTACGTCAAGGACACCACCATCATGCTGATCCTCCTTGACACTCTCCGATACAACTCGGAAGAAGAATGGCTAGTGACAATAGACATAGAGTCGCTCTATACCCAGATTCCTCAACAAGAGACACTGGAAATGCTGAACAGCCTACTTCACTCAGGCATCGAACTCCACGGAGTACCACCGGATTTCATTCACCAACTGGCAGAAATTGCACTAACTAGAAACTACTTCCTGTTTGAAAACACTTATTATCAACAAACTTCAGGCACTGCGATGGGGGCTACTTTTGCCCCCAGTCTCGCTAACCTCTATGTCAATCTCTTCGAACAGAAACACATCTACCCCAATACCAACCCATACCTTACCAGTTTGGTCGTATGGCGACGGTATATAGATGACATTTTTGTGATCTTCAAAGGGACGGAACAAGAACTAGTAGCATTCCACGCTTGGCTCAATTCACTCAACCCTCATCTTCAGTTCACTTTGGACAAAGACAAGCATAATACCCATTTCCTTGATCTAGCTATCTCGGCCGGCGATGGGAAATTGCTTTCATGTGTTTACAAGAAAAGTACAGACAGAAACTCCCTCCTCTGCTATTCCAGTTACCATCCTAAAGCACTGCTAGACAACCTCCCATTTGGACAGTTCTTGCGATATCGGAGGCTGTGTACCCAGACTCTAGCTTACACTACACAATCCAGACTTCTGCAAAAGCAGCTGGCAGACACGTGCTACCCCCAAAGGATTATCAAAGACCCCTACAAAAGAGCCAGAAACATCCCTAGGTCTGTCACCCTGCAGCAGAATACAAAATAAGATAACACCACAGGGCTCACAGCAGTATTCAGCTATTCGCCACTTTTGAACAAAATTAAAAAAGAAGTGAATAGACTATGGCCAATCCTGAATACTGGGAATACTGACATACCGGTCCCATGCTTCGCCCTCAAAATATGACCCAATTTAAGAGACAAAATAGTCAAAACTTTGACACAGAACACACCAATAGCAGGACCTAACCAACGGACCCTCTGGACTACATCACCCGCTACAGACCATGCCCCCTATGGCAACTGCTCAATGTGCAGCCAGATAGCAAGAACCACTGAAATAGATATAGGGTGGCAGACCCCGTGGAGGCAGACTACATTTACCAATTGCAACTCCAAGGGAGTCATCTACATGATCACATGCCCGTGTAATCTCAGATACATAGGCATGACGATGAGGGCAGTCCGCACACGCATGATTGAACAACGTTCTTGCATACGCACCAACAAGCTGACGGCCCCCCTAGTACAACATTTTACAGCCGAGGGACACACTGCAGATACCTTCAAATGGACCATCATAGAAAGAATCACACCACCTGCCAGAGGGGCAACTTCAACAACATCCTCTTCAGGCAAGACAGCAATGGTTTTTCAGACTGAATACATGCTCCAATGGCCTCAATGAAAACATCCAGTGGCATGACCTAGCCGTGCTCACTTAGGTCTTCCCAGGGCCCCACATTCTTTTTGGCTCTCAGTTTTTTAGGCTCTCATTTTCTGTCTCTCATTTTTTGGCTTCATTTTTTGGCTCCGTTTTTGGTGAAGTATTTTGGTCTGAGGAACCTGTTCCACCGCCTTCCTCTGTTGCTACCCCCAACACACCAGCCTGACCGACCCCAACTCTTTTTGAGGGGCAGACCCTTATGGGCCCAAGCAGGTGAGTTGTCCACTCGTGGACACCACCACTGAGGCATTCCCTTTTGCCCTTTTGGCCTCCTCCCTTCTTTCTCTTTTCCTATCCCCTTGCCCCCTTTTTCATGCTGACCACTCATCTCAGTGCATTGACCCCCTCAGGGGGCCAACCTGACGTTGGATCCCTCCACCTCTGTCTGACAGCCTGACACAGCTTTCAGGCTTGTTCTACAGCATCAGCTGTTACTGACGCGCTCTCTCGTTGTTTCGAGAGGCGATTGGGCACACTGAGCAGCCCACGGCACACCGCTCACCACGGACGTTGCCTTGACGCCCGTTCATGTCATTTCGGCGTGGGCAAAGCACACGTTGCTTTCCTGTTTCTACAGGCGATCGGGCACTATTCCGATCGTACGCATTTGGAGCAGTACAACGCTCCCGAGCACCTGGATCCTTCGTAGGTGTCCCTGCAAGGCGCTATCATCAGGTAGGGACCAGGTCTGTTGCTGCCATTAGCCACTTCACCCCACAGCATTGCAGCCTTCACTCAAAACACTTTCTTGTGTTTATTTGTATCTTTAGCATTGCTGCCTGCCAGCATCAGTCCAGAGTACCTCCTCCACCACTTGTAAAGGTACAGAGGTAACAATACCTTTCCATCCTCAGCATATTTTCACAAGGGAGTGGGGACCCAGCACCTTCCCTTTTTCCAGCCCATCCCACCCCCACCCCCGATGATGAGTTAGTTTGCACCAGTGATCAGGCAACCATAATTTCCTGTACTTTTATTACCATTAGCTTTGGTTGATTAATGATCTCTCTCACTCATTTGGAGTGGATAGACTTCCCTCCCACCGTAAGGCCAGTCCCTTGAGCATATGCCCCACTAATTAGTTCTTATTTCTCCATGCCCCCCCTTCTGTGCCCCTTCAGGAGACACCCGATCCAGTTCAGTCATTCTGAACTTTCTGATTTAGTCCCAAAATGGAATCATGGTCCTGACGAAGATGGCTTCATCCACACACGCCATTGAAACCGGTCAACGCCAGAGGTCATGAGGGCTCTCATGACCCACAACAAATATCCCCAATAAGAGGAAAAGGATATTGCTATATACAACTGCTCTCACGCACACTTATGGTGAAAGTGTGTAATTTTATAAGAGCCTCTTTTACACCCCATGGCCCCATGGCCCTTTCATTTTTACCTGCTTTCAGGCTTTTCCAACTTTTGAACTGCAAGTAGTTCCTCCTCACGCGACCTATGGGCAAATATTAAAGATTGACACAGGAGAAGGAATACATACAGCTGACCTGCTCCCAGGTCCTTTCAACTACATCCAGCTAGCCACAGAATCGAATCCACAGTTCTGGACATTGCAGAACAAAAAAACGAAATGGGAACTGCCTACAATATTGAAGACTGCCTACAATATTGAAGATTGAATAAAAATCTTAGCTCTTTGTGCGTTTGGTGGTGCTTTGATTGAACACGTAGGTCATCAGTATAGAAGACTAGGGCCAGCCCTTCCCTCTATCACTGTTAGACAGGCATCACCACACACGCTACCTAGGGACAGGCACCCCCGATAAGGACAGGGTGCTTTTCCTTAGGGAAAGGTATGTTGAGTTGAGTGATCCTCCCCAGCCCAACAACCCCCCCTCCCCTACACTCAGTTTGAGTGTCCGAGACAATTGTTCTTTCATTCACAGAACCATTTGAATCACCCTTTTCCTACAAAACCGTTGTTTTTGTGATACCACTTTCATCCTGTTAACGGTTAAAAGGATCTCAACAGCTTGTCCATGCTTGTTCTTTTTACACTAGCCTACCCTGTTTGTTGTTATATAAAAAGACAGCACACAACTCCCAAGGTCAGTACGTTTTTTGGCTTGATTAACACAATGCCAGAGATAATGAGTACTTTGGTATCCATTGATCTATTTGTTTTTTTTTATTGGCCATTTGTAAGGTGCTTATACATCAAGAAATGGTGTTTCAAAGCGCCCGCAGGGCAAAGGGAAGGGCACAATCAATCAGTAAGACAATGCAGTAATATAGCAGTGATGAGCAAAATATAGAAAGTGGTCTTACTAGGACTTGTGGACGTTCAGAGAGTGCAAGTTCAGAGAGAGAGAAGAGGCAGAGGAAGGGGGTAAGTGCTAGAGGTTCCACAAACGGGAAAGTGCCAGAGAGGCAGTTCCAACGGCAACAAGTGCCAGGCCGTGACCACTTGGTAGAAGAGGGGTCACCAGCCAATATAATAAGTGCAGGCCTGTGAGACATCACAGGCCAGTGGTGCCCGAAGGCAAGTGCAGGAGGAAGATCAGATGCTGCGAGTGATTGGACAGAAGGCCAGGACCCAGAGGGACACATAATAGCCCAGGTCACCAAACACACTGACTGTGGGGTTTAGCACCGGTGGGAGAGAGGGAATTAGGGGGAGAACGGAAAGTCTTGAGGTGCTTGCACAACTTGAGGAGATATGCCTCAAGATGGGGAGGCTGTTCCAGAGGTGGGAGCCAGCCAAGGAAAGAGAACGGCCAGCCAAATGAGAACAACCAAGCACGTGACAAGCAGAGAGTTGGAGCTAGAGGATCGGAGGGATCTGAAAGGAGAGTATTTGGTGATAGCAAGTTGCAGATAGCATGGTTCCTGGCCTGCGACAGCCTTATGGATGATGCAGAAGGATTTAAATTTGCTGCTTGCAGCAACCAGGAGCCAGTAGAGAGGTTTTAGGGCTGGAGAGATAGAGTCCCTGGGCTTGAGGCCAAGGATAAGTCTTGCTGCCCTGTTGGAGTGGATTAGTTGGAGAGGGTGGAAGGAAGAAGAAGGTAGAGTAAGGAAGAGGCTGTTACCAGCCTAGAGAGTACCAGAGCTCTGAGGATATTAAGCTACTGGGTAAAAGTGAGGAAAGGGAGAACGCCTCTGAGGAGGTAGAGTTGGAAATGGGCCTTCTTGGCAAGGTCCAAGATGTAGGAATGACAGAGAGAGAGGAGTCGAAGATAACTCCTAGGTTTCTGATTTCAGCGGAAGGAGAGGGGGGAGGGCCCATAGAGGGTGGCCATAGTGAGGGAAGAAAGTAGGGAACAGGAGTTCCATAGGAAGAATCTCAGTCTTGTTGGCATTGGGACACAGATCATTGTTGGCACACCAGGACTGGATGGTGGCTAAGCAGTCAGGAATGACAGAGGAAGTTAGAAGAGGTGCAGAGGGTAGTTTGAAAATTAGTTGGGTGTCATCTGCACAACGCTGGAAGTGCAGGGAAAAGTGGAGACAAGATGAGCAAGAGGAGCGAGATAGATGTAAAAGAGCCAAGGTTAGAGCCCTGGGGAACACCACAAGTGGAGATAGAGGTGGGTGAGGAGAAAGAACCCAGGGTAACCTGTAAGGGACGGTCAGTGAGGAAGGAGATGTTTCATACACTAGTTGTAGACTGCGTTAGAGATTTTGGTTACCCTGCTACAAGTACTGCATTATGTATGTTTTATATATAGGCTCCACGTCAGATGTGGAAAATGACATTCCCCAAATGTGTGATCGTGGACAAATCTCACCTCCCTCTGTGCCTCAGTTCTTATATCTGGCTTAAATGAGAGTGCCTGGAAACAGGGTGTAAGACACATCTGAAAGTCATGTGCTATCACTTCCCGTGATGTCACTTGGGGGCAGGGTCAAATGACATCACTTTCTGTGATGTAATCGGAGTTTAAGGGCCGTGTAATATCAATTTTGCTACCCCTGGAATTTTGGTGAAATGACGTCCCTGGTCTTACAAGATTTTAAAAGCTTTCACCAAATACACAATACCAATATCGAAAAATGTAAACTGATTGAAAAGAGAAGGCAATTTATTATTTATATTTATAAACATTCAAGAAATGCGAGCCAAGTATCTGCTTGGACCAAACATATTGTGGCTACCTGTCCACAAACTGTACTTTCCACTAAACCTGGAAAGTCTAACACATTTGACCCACTACTTAATAAAACATAAAAAGCTATTTGCAAAGATTTGAAGGTTATTCAGCAATTAAACCTAACAGTAGCTGACTATGAGATAGGGGAAAAAACATAGTGCAGCAATTTAAGAATTGGTTAAAATGTAGAGAAACTAAGATCACACAACAATAACTCCATGTCACATCCACAACATACACAAATGATTTACATAATGTTTGGAGATGGATTAATAAAACTAACCAGAGAACCATACTTCTTATGCCTATAAAGTTGGGACTTAGCACTCCTATAGTGAAACTACCTTCCAAGATTTAAATTCTAATTGGGAAGGAAATATCGCTACAAATTACAGAACCGAGTCCAGATGCTTTCCTTTTCATCTCAACGAGAACTTGGTCTCGTTAAAAACTAGGAATACATCTATAGCACCTGACCCTGATGCCCTGCATCTAGAGCACCTGACCCTGATGCCCTCCATCTAGACACCTGACCCTGATGACCTACATCTGGAGCACCTGACCCTGATGACCTACATCTAGAGCACCTGACCCTGATGCCCTACATCTAGAGCACCTGACCCTGATGACCTACGTCTAGAACACCTGACCCTGATGACCTACATCTGGAGCACCTGATCCTGATGACCTACATCTAGAGCACCTGACCCTGATGACCTACATCTGGAGCACCTGACCCTGATGACCTACATCTATAGCACCTGACCCTGATGACCTACATCTAGAGCACCTGACCCTGATGCCCTACATCTAGAGCACCTGACCCTGATGACCTACGTCTAGAACACCTGACCCTGATGACCTACATCTGGAGCACCTGATCCTGATGACCTACATCTAGAGCACCTGACCCTGATGACCTACATCTAGAGCACCTGACCCTGATGACCTAACTAACGCTGTGATTCTCGAACATGCAGGCACCTGGGCTACATTTCCCGTACTTAATTCAAACACATTTTATTAACCGAGATAATTCAGAAATAGGTCTTAATTGTCCCGATTTTCAAAAAAGGTGCAAATGCATTTAGGTTAATTGCCCTCTTAAACTCCTTTAGCAGGGCCCTGAAAGTGTAGCTTTCAATAGAATGAAGAGTGGGGCAGAAAGAATCAGGCTCAGATCGGATTTCGTGAAGGCTGCTCAAGGATTTATTACATCATGGTGCTAAATGTCTCAGCCACATTTTTCAGTTTTAAAGGTAATTTGCCATTGTTTGTTGCTGTCATTGATTTCTCACAGTCTTTCAATACTGTCTGTAGGAAATGTATTTTGATAAAATTACACACAGGCGGTTGCCCTTTTTTTGGTCTAAATGTGTAGAGGGTCTGCTTGAGTGAGGTTGGACGAAATGAGTGGCTTCACTAGGAAAATCAATATGTGGAGAGGTGTGAAACAGGGTTGTGTGAGGCTCTTTCCCTCATTAATTGGGTAATCTATATTTAGCATTGTCAACTTGTGCTGATAATATCGTGTTATTCGATCCTACAACCATTGATTTGCAGAGAGCTGTAAATCATTTAAATACCTATGCAGAAAATAATCACCTAATGCTGACAGCTCCAAAATGATGCCTTTTACCAATAAGAAATATAAGCATTCCCCAAGTCCACTGAATGGCAGCAAGTGGGTCATCAACTAGAAATTGTTAAACTATGGAATTACTTGGAAATGGAGGTATTTAGTAGGGCCTCAACTACTAAACGAATGTGAAGGAGGACAAAAAAGCAATACCACTAGGGGGCAATCCTTAGAGGAGTGGATTGTAAAATGGATGGATTGTCTTTGATTCCTACGCACAATTTAAACAAACAAAAAAACATACCAGCAATGACTTATGTCTTGAAATATTGAGTACTAATATTGATACATGTGTGAGGAAACTAGAGGACACATTTTGGTGTTCATGTATTTTGTCTTCCTAAAAATGCATCAATGCCATCACTTTGATCGTAGCAGGGATTGGTCTCCTTAAGTACTCCAGAAAGTGGGAGATGTTACACAAAAGCTGACACCACCTGCTCTTTTCTTTCCGTAGTGAGGAATGAGTCGTACGGAACCGGAAGCTGACCTATGTTGTTTCGTGGTGATAGTATTTTTGTGGTATTTGAGGGCTTCCTTGTGGATGCAGCAATGTGCAATCATCAGTGCATTGATCTTGATAAGTGCTTTAATAGGTAGCCAAAGGGCTTTTCATCTGGTTTCGGAGATATGATCAGATCTGCGTAAGCCCAGTGCAGCGTGCAAGGCTTTGATCTGTAGCAGTTGTAGTTTAGCCAGGTTAGCTGTGGTAATGACCGTGAGGAGTACATTGAAATAGTCAAATGTTCTGATGGAGAGCGCTCTGGTGAGTGTAATGCAATTGCCAGAGGAAATAAATTGTCTGCTGAGGTAGATGAGTATGGAGGTATGAGCAGTGGCTGATGGAAGTGCACTGATATGTTTGGTCATAGGCAGCTCTGCATCAAGGGGCCTCATTCTAAGTGTGGTGGTCCTGAAAAAAGGGTGCCGGTCGCACCATACCCTTTCCGGGACCGCCACACTCCAACTATGCCTTCTGGGGCCATTGCACCTGGCGCAGCAGCCCCAGATGTCAGAGATTTCAATGAAGCATCTGCACCATTAACAGATTCAGTGCTTCCGTGAACCCATTTCCGTGGAGTCCTGTGGGACTCCACAGGAATGGTGACTTCCCGAATCCGCCTCCTGATACCCTGGGCCGCCAGCCTTGTAATGCCCCAGTAGAACCAGGATATTAGACAGCAGATTTGGTGTTATGTAATGAGGCCCAAGGTGTACGCCTGGAGTTTTAACATGGACCAATGTTTTTTAGTCGGTGAGGAGGACCTACAATGAGCAGCTCTGTTTTATCATCATTGAGACAAAGGTTGTTGGAGGCCATCCAATTTTGTCTGATAGTGTATGTTCTGTTTATGGTGATAAGAGTCACATGTGTGATTGCCCGAGATGGGAAAAAGGATTTGTGTATCATCTGCAAAGTTGTGTAGATTTTTCCAAGGGAGTCTAGTAGATCGAAGAGTGGCTTGGTGAATGTATTGTAGAGGGTGGGTGAAAGGCAAGATCCTTGGGGGATGCCGAGGGGGACCAAGATGGGATCTGTCACCACCTCACCAATGAATATCCTAGATGTGTGGTCACTGAGGAAGGATTTAATCCAGGATGTGGCCTCAAGAGAGGTAGTGGAAGTGGAGGCTGAGGTGCTGGTAGAGTGTGTCGTGGTCTACAAGATCAAACACTGCAGAGAAATCCAGTAGGGGAAGTTTAGCTAAATTCCCTGAGTCACAGATATTGTCCATTTAAACTTTGAAGTCACGCAGTACTGTTTCAGTGCTATGTCTCGGTCGGAAGCCCAATTGTCTGGTTCCTAGCAGGTGGTGCTGTTCTAGGTACATTTGAACTTGGAAGTAGGCTAAGTGGCCTAGGATTTTGAGTAAGAAAGGGACCGTAGAGATGAGGCGACAATTTGTAGGGATGGTCGGATCGAGTGACGGTTTCTTGAGGAGTGGGATGATTCAAGCTGATTTCATGCTGGGTGGACCTCACTTGTTGTGAAGGAGGCATTCACAAAGTCAGTAATAAGAGTCAGAGTGGGCCCACAGAGTTTGACTAAGTGAGCTGGGCAGGAGTCACCCTTAAATTTGGAGGGTTTCAAGGCTAGTAAAATTTCTAGAACCTTCTCTCGTGTAACTTTGGCAAACATGAAGGGGAGGGGGATGTCCCCAGTTAGGCACTCCTGTTTCGAGAGGGTGGGGGGTTTAGCTGCAAGTAGTGCTTTTTGTGGAGATGGTCACACGTAGTTGGTCAATTGTGTTAGAGAGGGTGGCTTGAATAATGGAGCGCCATGCGTTGTCAGACTATGTCAGGGGTTGGGTTTTCCAGCTTTCTCAGTATGGCTAAGAGCTCTTTGGAATTGGTTCCCGCATTGGAAATTCTAGCATCATGCCAGTTGGCTTTATGTGATGCAACAGCTTTCATATAGGACTTTGCTGCATTAGATAGGGTTTCAACGTTATGTGTGGTGGGGTGTTTCCTGCAGAGGTGTTCGAGGGAGTGGAAATCTGGCTTAAACTAAATGGCGGGAAGATGGAGGTCTTAATTATCGATCCACCAGAGGCAGCTGGTAATTGGACCTCAGTGTTCCGCCCAGTTTCATTGGGATCACTTCCTGAGCCAGCAAAAATGTTTTGAAACATAGGTATCAAAATATCTCAATCTTTGTCTATGGAGGCTCAAGTGAATGAAGTATGTGGCCTGGAGTTCATCAAACTTAAGCAATTGAAGAAAGTTCTTCCTTTTGTGCCTGAAAAATGTCATGCTCAGAATGTGGCTGCAGGTGTCTACAATCTGCTTGGCAAAGCCATCCTATCTTATACATCGCCTACAAGTGTACAGCAGAGTGCATGGTGAAATATGCCCAGCTTGCAAGAGGGGTAACCAAGACATATCAATCGCTACACTGGCTGCCCATCGAAGCAAGGGTCAAATTTAAATCATTGTGGTTGATTGATCGTGAATGAAATGGCAAAGGATGCCTAGCCATTCAACAGAAAGTCCATAGCTACAACCCAACCCGAACTCTGAGATCTACAAACACTGCACCTTTGTGTGTACCTAGCTATAGAAGGGAACAGCTTGGTGGAAGAGCCTTCTCTGTGGCCAGGCCTAGGCTGTGAACTCTTTGCCTCTGCATCTAAAAACTAACATTGATTTTGCATCGTTCAGGAAGGAACTAAAGACCTTCCTTTTCATATAGGCGGCTCCTTTCCCAGTCCCTTTGTCTTCTCAGAATCTCCTATCAGCACGATGCCTTTGGCGATAGTGCGCTCTGGAAGAAATTATTTGATTGATTGATTGATTGATTGATTGAGGGCTCTTTTGATCCTGCGTAGGGTGACCGGGTCCTCTGAGAACTAGATATTGGAATTTTGTGTGCTTTAGGTATTTTAGCTTTAATCAGAGCATGCTGATCCATATTATGGAGGAGGCTCTGAAGGTAGCAGTTAGCAAGATGTTGGGGGCTCTTGGCAATAGGGACAATCTGTGTGGTTAGTGCAGTAGTGAGAATGTGCTTAATAATTACTTGTGTCAGTTTGCTAGTGTCGCGGACTAGGATTGGCCTTGAGGGAAGTGTGGCTTTTGCGGAGGCTTTGGCGAGAGAGAGTTTGAACTCAATAAGGACCAGGGTACATGATTGACTGACAAGAAATTGATGATGGCATTGGCAGAGAGGATCCAGTCCAGTGTTTACCATTTGGAGTGAGTGGGGGAGGAGATCAGTTGGGAGAAGTTCATATCTCCTAGTGCTTACATGAGGGTGGAAGCATATGAGTCATCCCTGTCATTGAATCTGAGGTTGAAAGTGCCCAAAATGACGAATTTGGTCAGGGGTTTGATGAGTGGGGTGATTAGGAGAGGGATATCTAAGTCCAGATTGCTAGCTGACTTAGGCTGGCGGTACCGGAGGAGCAAGTTGTAGGTGAACTGAGGGCCAGTGGTTTGTTTAAGTAGTGATTTTCCTAGCCCGGGAGGGGCGTAGTGCAGATGGGTCTGATTTGAATACAAGATTTTGCAATGATGCCACCTCCTGGGTATTCATGCGATCTGCTCTAAAGATGTGGTAGTTGGGGGGGATGGCTAGGGATAGCATGGACAGGCACTGTGGAGCCAAGATGCCAAGGTGGCGGTCGAGTATGTTGTCGTAGATCTCGATGGCGTGTGCTCCCAAGTAGCGTGCATTTGTTAAGTGCAGTTCATTGCTAACGTCTGGTTAGCTGGTGGTTGAGGGGCAGTGTGGGCAGGAATGTGTAGGAGCTTGTTAGTGGAATGGGAGCATCTGGGCTCGCCTAATATACAGAGAGAGGGGCTGAACAATGGTGGTACTAGGTGTGCAGTTCTGACTTGGAGCTTTTGGAGTTTCCGGGGTTACTTTGCATGGGTAGGAGAGGCAAGACTTTTTCCCTGTCTGTATGTGTGGAGCATTCTGCTTTCCAGTGAGTTAGTTTGAGGACTGGCAGTTTTGCAAGAAGACAGTCAGGGTGGGCAATACACTGGAGGCTTGAGCGGTCAGGAGGTGATTGGTTGAGGCATCTGCTGAGTAAGCTTACTATGTTTAAAATATGAAGGGGCACATGAATTTTGAAAATAAGGAAATCAACAGATGGGGGCAAAAAACGGAATTTAGAGAGGCAATGATGTGAAACCCCTAGTTGAACTTCATTTCCCTTCATTTCTGACTTTCAAACGGTTGACAAATACTTTTTTGATGAGATTGGTTTTATGTGATGCAGAGTTGTCTCTCGAAAATAACTTACAACATCTTAAGTTTAAAGGGAAAATTGTGATTGGGGTAAAAATGTTTCATTAATTCAAACAAAGTATAGATTGTATGAATTTAACAGATACACACTGTGTAAGGGAACTAACCAAAACTATATTCATGTTTTTCCTGACAGATGGTTAAGGCATATCTACATTACATTTCTATTTAATTTATTGTACACCTTTAAGGGGCTGGGCCCAAAATTAACACTCCATAGAGCATATTGTACATAAAGACGAAGTAAAAATCATAGAATCTTGTACCCTATAAAACATATTTTCTTATTCTCTCCGACAGTCTCTATGATCAGGATGACATTTATATGACAAAGATTCTTTGGGGACAGAGGCTTTCTGGTTTTACAGTATGGTCTTGAAACAAATCCGATTGATTTTGGTGGTAATACGATTTTGGCTCTGAATTCAATTTGAGCTAAAGCTGTAGATTGCTTTTAAAAAACATTTTTGGATAGAATAATAGAAGGTATTAAGGAAGCATTTGATATTTTCTTATTGTTTTAATTTTATTGTTCTGTTTTCATATTTTTATAATTATGTTTGTATTTTTATTTTGTTTGGAGAGTATACGGTTTAAGGCTAAGCATGAATACACTTATTGTTAATTTTGTAGATGGGAGCTTGAACTCTAGAATCTGTTGTATGCATATACATCAGTTTTATCTCATGGATCAGCACCCCCTTTCCTCAGTTCTTAGTTTGAACATAATGCAATGGACATTTGGGGTTGTCAATTAAATTATGTTTGCCGACCACATCTAAACGGGAATTTTTGTTTTAAGACAAGTATTTTATGATCTCCTGAAAAGATTTTGTATGTTTTTGGGTTTCCATCCCAAAGTCAGGGCAAAAGGAAATGCTATTGTTATTATACCTGTTTGCTCCTTTGGTGGAAGCTATTGCCAACAGCTTGTCCTTGCCTAGGAATGCCATGAGCTGTATACTTATGGAGCAATCCAGGGAGAGGGGGTTATGGTTGAGAGAGTGTGAAATGTTCCCTATGTACCTGAATTCCCTTTAAAGCATTGCCTTCATCAGTGTGGAAAAACAATTTTCCAGAGAGGATTGCATGTTGCCTTTCTCATCTCCTCCAGCAGGCCGAGAAGGCAACTATTGTTTCTCCTGGAACTGCCTTCCAACTCCCTGAGTTTAATAGCTTGTATACTCATCACTTCCTGCAGTCATGCCAACTAATGTTTACGACTATCCCACTGTCTTCAAGTGATGGTACCCTGCTCTCTACTTCAGCTAGCTTTTCTCGAATCATATCAGCTTTCTGCAGCATCTATGCCAAAGATATGGAAAGTTAATCTATTTTTTCTGGGATTTGCTTGATTCTTTCAAGGATAAATAGCCTCAGTTCTCCATTGGAGGGACTGACCTTGACTTCAGCATCTACCAAAATTGTTATCATTCCTTTTATCATGTTCAACTATTTCTGTGAGGCCTTGTCTAGATTATCCTGCAGGGGACCACCTGAGACCTTGTTCACACCCTGTCCATTATATTGGCTTCCTTTCAGTATAAGAAGCATTTAATAGGGTTACTATTACAGGAACCCTATAATGTGTTCTGTAGATGCCCAGCACTGCCAGTTTAACTCTCACAGGTTAGCAAAATAAGGTCCATGCATGTGGTTATGTTACATGTTATGTTGGTCACCGTCAATTATCTAGTTTGCCAAGTTGCTTCTATCTGCTCATATTACACCAACGAAGATCAACAGCTCTGGCCAGTTTATGTTGAAGAAATGAGTCTTCCATAGTTAGAACATGTGTAAATTCATCTAGAATTAGTATGGGTTTACACTTGGAACTACATAATAGCTGCCAAACGTTGCTGTTTTTAGCAAGGGCAGTTAAAAAATAGCTTTAATTCAATGTGCCCGGCCTCCACTTGAGCACTGCCTTAGGGTCCAGTCAAAGACACATTGTTCAGTACCACATGGCACCAATACACCAGAAATCCAGTGGTCCCTGAGCAGGTCAGTTGAATGCTGCAATGTTACTGATCCAATTTGGATGATTTTGGAGCTACAGTGCAGCCAGTCCAGACAGCTAAGAATATTTTCCAACCACAACAACTGTGCACCATGGTCACACGCAAAGCAAGGCATGTGTGCCCTCACTTCAACTTTGTCTTCTGCCCTCCAGCGCAACAGGCAATGCAGGGTGTACAAGATAATTGCCGGATCGGCACTCCCACCTCCGCAACAAAGGGACTCCAGTTCTTTGGCATCGGTCGCCTCCAATATCATGACAGCAGTTCTTCAGCGTGCAGGGAGTGACACATGTCAAAAGTAGAGCACCATGTAGATACATCAGTAAAAGCTATGTTGTTGTATTGGTGGAACGCATGAAAATCCCTGTTACTAGATGATCATATTGACTCCTCCCACTGACTAGTAGCTCCTTAAGAGATGGAAAGATGTTCAAAGTAAGCATGCCAACATGCAGATACAAACACACATAAACACAAACAGCATCAGCCATAGGGATGGACCCCTGACCAAACCACCAATATGTTCTGTACTGTTACACTGATCTACTAGTCCAAGCAGTTTCGGGACACAAACAAAAAGCATTGCCTGATCTGTATGAGCAAATAGATACTGTGCTACTGGAGATGAGAGTTACAACAGGTCTGGCCATGGCCCCACCTATTCCCAATCATGAACAAAGATACAAATTAAGAAATGTTCAATAAACTCTCAGTGAAACACTAAGGATCATGTAGACACCATTAAGAGTAGAATATACTCTGCGACACAAGTGGGGCACAAAGTAGTTTACACTTATATAGGTAGGCTGCTCCAGAATACCCAGCTAGGGTACACATGAAATAGACCCAGAGAACATATATACCAGGCACTAAGAGCACTAACATGATAGAGCGGGAACATAAGGACTGCCATTATTCACACCAAAACCTGCAAGACCTCAATTCTGAAATACTGCATCCTGACATAAAATTGCTTAAAGCACAGTTTCCAGGCCTCACAAAGCCCAGACAGTAGCACAGCAACAAGGCCAATGCCCTGAAGGGAGGTTTGCTTGAGAAATTGAAACCATATTAGGTAATGTTTCCCAGAGCACACAGCATACAATTATTAAGATTCATTAGTTTCAATTGGTAGCAGTGAGAAATACACACATCCTTGAAAACCAGGTGCAGGTAGCTACTGTGCCAATTGATCCCATAATGAATGAAAAAACAGCACCCCAAATTGCCATCGAAGGAAAGCACACACACGTAGATCAGTGGGAAATCCAACAAATGGTTGAAAATGGTTTTAGCACAGAGGTCCCACGTGATCAATACAAAGGTACTATGCCCAATTAGATAGTGCACATGACACTTTCTTAGTACATCCAGACACTGAGATGACATGCCCAAGGCCACAAACAGGCAGGTGGATAAGCTTCAAACCTGGGAATGAGGTGGGAGTTTTACTTTAACTATATCATATCGGTTCGGCCACTTCTCCTTCCCCACCATGTACATTGGCAGCACATAAAAGTTATTGAGTCCAGATGAGCAAATGACTAGCCAATCAAATTATGTTCCTCTTATCAACTATTGTAGTAGAATGACTATCACTAGTATGCTATAATTGAAATATGTCATTTATAGAAGGCTGTATCTACGAGGAGTAATTATTTGTGAAAGAACCCATAGTAAAAGGTTTGCTTATAGATAACTATATGTTCTATACATTACCAACAAATCAAGTGAGAGATCCACGTTTTAATGAAAATTACCAACTGTGACAATTTCCTTGTTGTTCGTAGCACCATTTTGAGATTATCTTTTGTACGTTCTCTTAGCAGCTGTCTGTATTTGATTAAAGCCTGGTTTCTTCATGCACTTGGAGTGACACCATGTTTTAGTTTTCTTTAATATTGGTATATGTGGGCCTTTCATAACAATAAAATACCCTCCTACTAATCCATTGGCATTATGCTAGAAAACAAACACAGAACAAGGAGTCCAGATCTCAAACATGGGCAAGCGTTTCCCATGCTAGCACACACTGAGTTCAGAAGCTCCTCAAACTAACTTCCCAATGAACACCACTCACAATAACACCTACATGAAGAGAAGAAGAAACATAGGCAAAAAATATTATGATTCCAACCATGCAAACACATGTTGGGATGCACGTACAGTGTCCCAGCCAGGCAAAAAGTTTCAGGTTGAGACAAACCTATTAGCACAACCTATCGTGGGAGCATACTGAGGTTTGCACAGCAGAAGGTGCATGTATTGTTCTTAGATAGGTCTGAGAGATATTAGATACTCACATATAGCAACACAGAAAGAACAACAAATTGCATTTGTAGAGGTTATAGAAAGGGCAGTATTATAGGGCCTTTGTTTAGTTGTTGTATTCAAAGTTATGGTTCAAATTGAGATGTGAGGTAAGAGTTGAAACAGGTGGAAGATGGATTCAGACAGGTACTGTGGTAGCAGCAAGGTCTGTGTGTTAACATGGCAGAAGTTTCACCATATTGGAAGTTTAGGCCTGATATACCATAACAAAATAAAATGCAGACCCTGATGCAGAGCTGCGGCTCTGTGTAGCCTGGCTCCAGAAACAAATCCCTTTTTCCGTCACCCAGGAGAGAAGCCGGGGTTAGAAGCACCCACGGTGCACAGATAAATGCTAATTGTATCCAGTTGCAGGATACATTCCAGATGAATTCTGTTCCCACCTGAGCGTGGTGGGAATTGAGAGTGAATTGCTGGGAGAGGTGGTAGGGATGCACCCTTTGAAGGATGAGGATAGGGCATAAGGTTTTGTGATGCCAAAAGGCTAAGTTAAGATTTAGAGTACTACTGCCCTCCCCAATGAGCAGTCATCCCATTTGAATTACAAGTAGATCCACAACTAAAATAAATAAATCCCTGAAATTCAGACGCAATTACTGGGCACCTGGGGTTTGAAGGAGACATTTGGTACAGGAGGAGCAGAGATGATGCCAATACATGTACTACAAGGTTGGGAAGGCAGCTTGGGTGTACCAGGGTGTCTGGTATAATGAGAAGGCGTAATGTCTTAGCTAAGCAGAGTTGGCCGTGCCAGTTTAGTTTGATGGGTTCTGGAATGGAGGGGTGCACATAATAAGGCAGTCTCGATTCATCAATGTGATAATAAGGTTAAACCACCAACCCCATTCCTGCATTCATTATTTAATAGACCACATGTTTAGAGGAATGGGTTTAGATAAGATGTGGCCAGTTGGTCCAGGCACTATAGGGGACAAGAAGCCCTCTGCCGATCCTTCCTCTCTGGCTAACTATCGTCCGTTCTCCATCACTTTTTTCCTGGGCAAACTCCAGGGAAAGCTGGCCATTTCCCAGCTTAATTTTCACACTAAATCTGTGGGTTGTCTCCATGACCACCAGTCTGGCTTCAGAGCTGCAAGAAGCATGGAAACTGTTCTCCTGAACACCCATGAAGACTTGCTCCCTAATCTTGACTCTAACCTTCCTTCGGTCCCCATTCTCCTCGATCTATCCTCTGCTCTCGACACAGTCAACCACGTCATCCTGGTCAATCGCCTCCACAACAACCTGGGTATCACTGGTCAGGCCCTGGCCTGGTTGACCTCCTTTCTCACTGACTGACCCTCCCAGGTCCAAGTTGGCTCTTTCCTATCATCTATCTCTCTCTCTACTTGTGGTGTTCGCCACAGGTCCAACCTCTCTCCCTGACTTTTCAACCACTACCTGGCACCTCTTGCCCACCTCATCGCTACTTTCTGCTCTAACTTTCAGTGTTATCCAGATGACACCCAGCTCTCGTTCAGGCTCCCCTCAGCCACCTCTGCTCCGACTCTCATACCTGACTGTCTGGCTGCAATTCAGGACTGGTGTGCGGTTAATGATCTCTTCCTTAATGCCAGTAAGACTAATATCCTCCTCAAAGGGACACCAGCTCCCTCCTTTCCTCTCTCTCTCTCTCTCTCTGGCCGCCCACCCTGGGACATCTTCCTGCTCCTTCCTGTGAGGCTAAGAATCTGTGTCATCTTTGACTCAACCCTCTACTTCTGTCCTCACATCTCTGATGTCTCTAAGAAGTCTCAATATCAGCTGCATCTCCTCTGTGGTATTCTGCTTTTTCTCTCTTTCCCCCAGAAGCTCACTGTCACCAGAGCCCTGGTCCTCTCTAGGCTGGACTATTGCGACATCATCTTCCTTAATGTGCCTGTCTCTACTCATCGACCTCTACAACTTATTCAGAACAGGGCGGCGAGACTTGTCCTTGGCCTCAAGCCCAGGGATTGTATCTCTCCAGCTCTGAAATCTCTGCACTGGCTCCCCATGGATACAATGATCAATTTCAAGACACTTTCCATCCTCCACAAGGCTTTCTGGGGCCTGGGACTGCGCTACTTCAAATTTTCTCTTCCTAAACACCTTCCTTCTCGAGCACTCCACTCATCCAACTCTCTGAGGGCCAATTGCTTCTCCAAGCAGAGAGTAGAGGGTAGATCTTTTTCCTCGGCTGGGGCTTCCCTCTGGAACAGCCTCCCTGCCTCTCTCAAACTTGACCAGTAAAAACTCTGGTTCCGAAAGCAACTCAAGACCTTTCTTTTCACTTCCGCTTTCTCTCTTCCTCTCCCTTACTGATGTCCCAGACTGCTACGCATACTGGTCACCTGGCCAGCCACTGATACTTGGGCCCATGGTCCTGCATGTCCTGCTGCCCTCTCACTTCCTCTGGACACCCCCAGAACTTAAGGGTCTGTATCTGCAACGCTACAGGATCTGTTCTCTCTGCACTCATGAGGCACCCTCCGGCAGCACCTATTGAGTTACCTGCTCTTCTCCCCCCAATGGCACTTCTCCCATCTCCTCTACCCGCACTGGCATGATCTGAATGACCAACTGACACAAAAAGGAGAGGTAGGAGGATATTTATACTGCTACACCAAACATTCCTCCAAACTAGGGAAACAACCCTTTACAAACATACAAAAAGTTTGGTGAGCAGTGTGTTGTTCAGGTGTTGCATCTATCGAAAACCAAATCAGGTATCGTGCACCACGCATCAAGGGAATTTTATTCTCCACAACGGAATATCGAAACATATAGCCTGGTTAGTACTACTCTGTAAACTTACAGAGAGAAAAAAATCATGTCATAGTATAAAACAGTTTTTATTCAATAATTTGTCAATAGATAAAAGAAAAGAATTGTTCTCAAATACAATTCATCATTCATAAACACAATACAATAAAAACATGTAAACAATGCATCACACAACCTCAAACAGATACTATATGAGTTACAGTGGCATAAAAAAGGAACCAATATTGTTCGGGTTTCACCCTACAGAATACAAAAAGGAATCTATAGTTATAAGAAAATATTAGATTAAATAAGCTGAACAGTCTAGGGTCAGCTAATTCGCCCACACTGTGCTCCACGCTAAATTGCACCAAAGTACTCACACTGCATCATACACAATCAACCCGACATGTTTCATTCCTCATACATATTCACATTCATCTACTAAATTCAAGGGAAATTCATCAGGGGCTCATATTCAAGGACAAACACTATTCACAAGAGAACAATAATGTATATAGGTAAAAAGGTGAAGCAAGACGGCTCAACGGCCGTTGTATTTATGAAGAAAAGGCTAGGCAAAGCATTCTGACATAGTCCAAGGCTGGTCGCCGATATGCACTGTGATTGTGCTGCTACGGTGCAGGGCCGAGCTGGGTTGATGGATGCAGTAAAATTGTTCTTGTCACCAGCTCCTCACTTACTGAACAGGCCAAAAGAGGATGCTTGCCACCTGAAAACAATCAAAAAATAGGGTGTGGGTAAATCGAAGTCTCAACGTATGGACTTCAGTCCCACCAGAATCTTTAACAACTATGATTCTGTGGAGTATACTTAACTTCATTGAAAGAACTCCAGTCCCTAAACACATCGTGAGCCTAATGCCATTGTCATAGCTGAATCTAATACATAAAAGTCTTCTACCCATAGTTGTAAAAAATACAACAAGACAAAGAGGAACCACCATAGAGACAAGTAAGGGGTGGGGGGGGGGGGGGGGGGAACGAAGAAAAGGAGGAACAGGTACTAATCCACATTATTCGAATTAGAATTGGTTTTATATACGAAACCTTCACCGCTCTCTTAATCTAACTCACCCCCCACATACACTTATACCTTCTAGCTTGAGGTATGATAACAAAACCCAACGGCCCACAAGGGGCAATGCTGTATCTAAGGTTCCTACAACATCATGCTTGCGGGGTATTGGAAAGCATCATGGTAATAAAATCTTGATAATAAATCTTGCAGCACCCACTCCTATGGTCAGGGGAGAATACTACAGTCTCCCGATGTCAACAGAGACCCCCTCAGACCAGGAGCAAACCAGACTCCTACGCGAGTGCCTACCTTCTTAAAATTGGGTTAGATCTCAATTGAACTCATTTCAACGAATATCTCATTGTTGGGTGTAGACAGGCCTATCAGGACTGTTCCCACACAATTAAGAAGGACTGTTGATCAGGTCTAAAAAAGACAGAAATACAAAAACATCATAGACGTCAGTAACCTACCCATAGCAGTATAGTGTGCACAAAGTAGTTTAAAGTCGTTTAAAATAATACCTGTGCAATGTTAAATAGGTCAGTCAAAAAGGGGGGGGGGGGTTGCACCCAAAGTTATGCTGGATTAGATCGAGTCACTTAAACATCCGCCCGGCATTTAATGACGGTACACAATCCCAAAAGCAGATCATAATTAAGGTCGAAGCAACGGGTCCTATATAGAGCAAAGACAAAAAGGCAAAAGGTCTAAATCAGAACCTCGTACTTCATCAACCCAGTAAGGCACAAGATCAATAAGGAATATGTAAATAGATTACAATGCTGTTGTACAATATCAAAAGAACGACGGCTCTCCTCAAGCCGCAACCCCGTCCAGCAATTACCTGTTATTGAGAGTTTGAAATCTCATGTGGCCGAACGTCCTCGGGACGAGATCATTATACTCCCCTCATTGCGCTGTGGCTCTCGGTACGTATCGGCACTCGAATCCTGAAGGAAGCAGGAGGTCCTCTAAAGAGCTTCCCGGAAAAGGTGCTTTTTAAATAAATACTGACCAATCGGCAGCATGGGTGTGTGCGCACTCGCCTATCAAGGTCGAGGGCGGGTTAATACTTTGCAGGTGTAAAGTTTTGCTGCTAGGCCTACTAGTGAATGGGATCCCTGGCGAGTTAACGCTTAGCAGGTGTGTAATGTTGTCACTAGACCTGCTGGTAGATGGAGTCCCTGGCTCGCCAGATCCACCAATGGGCTGATGGCCATGGGCCAGCACAAAAAAAGAGAGAGATGGCCATAGCGAACGGCGGTTTCCGAACAAAGGCAAAGCTAGTCTACAAAGAACAGAATCACAAAATGTATAACTGTCCTCTTACAATAAAATATTGTAACAATAGAGAATCGAAAGGTGTAAAGTTTTGCCACTAAGCCTGCTGATGAGTGGGACCCTGGCCAGTTACTGCTTTGTGGGTATGTAATTTTGCCGCTAGGCCTGCTGGTAGATGGAGTCCCTGGCTCAACAACTCCACCAGTAGGCTAATGGCCAAGGCAAATGCTGAAAAAAATGCGCAGAAAAAAAAAAAAAATAAATAAAAAAATAAAAAAATGCGTCCCTAACGAACGACGATATCCGGGCAAGGACAAAACTAGTCCACAGAGAACAGAATCGCGAAATGTGTAGCTGTCCTCTTACAATAAAATATTGTAACTAAAGAATAGACGGGTGCCTAAAGGTACAACCATCTTGACATTTATTGCTATACATGAGTAAGAAATTTGCCTCACTCAACTCGTCATAAAGTTGGTCAAAACAAGGCTGGAGTGGCATCACATGTTCACACATCCCACTCTATTTTTTCATTAAGCCCAATCTCAGCGCTGCGGGTCAGGAATATCAGATGTTGTTCCTTTTGGAGTAGCTTAATTTTATCTCCATTGCCATCACCAGTAGGATTGATTCTCAAAATCACGCTCCATTGTAGATCTTCCACTTTGTGAATGTATTCAATCCAATGATCGACTAAGGGGGCATTCGGAGTCCTATTCCGAATACAACTTTTATGTTCCCCAATCCTGATTTTAATCTTACGTTCGGTTTTGCCAACATACATACGATTGCACGGGCACCAAATCGCGTAAATAAGCATATTAGAGTTACAATTACTGAAGTGTTGCTGGCGCCATGGTGTCGGGAGGCCCAGGTTCAATTCTGTGCTCCTAAAAGTGGAGTTACAACAAGAACAGTGTCCACACGCCGAATGGCCAGTTAGTTTTGGAATACCCCATCTTTCGGGGAGTGTGGTCTGTCTGTTGGGTCTTAAACTCACGTCATTTCGTGAGATCAATTCTTTCAAGTTGCGGCTCCTTTTAAAGGCAACAATCGGTTTAGGTAGTGGTTTGGGGCCTTGTTGCAGAATATTCCAATTTTTAAGCAGCATAGTTTTGATTTTATTAGACAAATGGCTAAAGGTGTTGACGAATACAAGGTTATCATCTCCATCCTTCTTAGAGTCAGTTGAATACTCCAGAAGGGCCTGTCTATTGTTGTTCTGGGCACGTTTCTTCGCAGAGAGAGTTACTTTTTTGGGGTACCCCCTCTCGAGCAGTTTGGTACTCAGGGTCTCAGCTTCATTCTTAAAATCCTGTGTTTTAGTACTATTACGTTTCAGGCGTAAAAACTGTCCCAGAGGTAAGTTATCCCGAACATGACGAGGGTGAAAACTCTCGTAATGTAATAGGGAATTCCTATCTGTATTTTTATGAAATGGCCTCACACTAAGCTGATTATCAATGGGATTAGACATGATCGTAATGTCTAAAAAATTAAGTTCACAGTTACTCTGGGTAAAAGTGAATTTGAGGAACCGGTCTTGTAAGTTCAGCCAATCAAAAAATTGGTTCAGTTCTTGTAAGTTGCCTGACCATATAACGAATATATCATCGATATACCGTTTCCATGTACGGATATTTGACTTAAATGGATTATTTATCGATAAGATCTTATTAACTTCAAAGTTCTCCATATATAAGTTAGCTACGCTGGGTGCTAAAGTAGCACCCATTGCGGTGCCCTGTATTTGTCTAAAGTACTCACCATTAAAATGGAAGTAACTTTCTGTCAGTGCCATTTCGGCACACCAGAGTACAAACGACATCGGGGTCGAAGAGTCTGGATGTTCAGAAAGAAGGCGCTCTTCAAGCATTTCAAGGGAGGCTCTTTGGGGTATACTAGTATATAGGGCAACTACATCAAATCCCACCAGCAATTCAGTATTAGGGTCAAATGTTAGGCCTTCAACTAGATTAATCATTTGGATGGTATCTTGTACATATGATTCCATTTTCTGCACCAAAGGCTGAAGGAAAAAATCTGTAAAACGAGACAAAGGTTCCAACACAGAGTTTACTCCAGACACAATTGGCCTGCCTGGTGGATGTGTCATGTCCTTGTGGATTTTGGGTAAAGTGTAAAACTGAGGAATCCGAGGTTTAGAGGCACACAAAAAATCGGCTTCTTTGGCTGAAATCCAGCCACGTTCTTTCGCTTTGGTTACTTTGATAGTGATTCGCTGTTTTAAGGATAGGGTGGGATCTGCAGAAAGAGGTATATAACAACTGAGATCTAAAAGTTGTCGATTGCATTCGAGAACATAAGCCTCACGATCCTGAATTACAGTCGCACCACCCTTGTCAGCTTTGCGAATGACAATAAACTTATTGTCAAGGAGGCCCTTAATTGCTGCCTTTTCACACTTACTAGTGTTATGAAAGACAGCCTCGTTGGTACTATATGATTCCAATTTCTTAAGGTCAGAGAGTACTCTTCTCTCGAATACTAATGCCTCTGCTGTTCTTTCGCTGGCCGGTACGCAAAACGTCGATTTATTGTGTAGCCCCGTATCAACTTCATCCACTCCCGACTCTCTGTCTTGAAAAAACTGTTTGAGATGCACTTTCCTCATAAAAGCGTAGAATTCTTGTCGAAACAAGAAGTTGTTGTGTAGGTTAGTAGAGACAAAGCCCATGCCCTTCTCTAAAACCCTGATCTCATCTTGGGTGAGAACATGAGAGGACAGGTTCACCACAAGGCTTGCATACTCCTTGTTATTCGAGCCTCGGGTTCCCAATCCGTTTGGTCCTGATCTAAAAAAGTAGATTGTGGTGCCATTGCACCTCTATTCCCACGTTTACCTCGGTTACCTACGTTTCTGCCACGGTAATTATTACGTCTATTACCTTGACCACGTTTAGGACCACCGCGGCTATTGCTGGTATCTCCATAGTTACTCCCGTCACTCGAGCTGAAAGAAGTGTCACGGAAAGTCACTCGTTTCTTACTACTAGAGGCGCCCAAATTAGATGAATCATTGGGTTTGTAATCGTCTCCAGTATACCGGAACGCTTTCTCGTGGGTAAAGTTATGGATGTCCTTATTCAATCTTCTGACTCGGTCCTTTAGAGTATCGTCCTTAAAGGCTGACATCTCTGCAAGGAGGGAGTCAGCTTGTTTTTTATATAGATCCAAAGGGATAGCTTTCTTTATTTCTTCCTCTAGTGCTGTTAATTCTATCAGAATCTTCTCAGACATTTCATTAGCCGTGTCGATAATAAGGATCATCCAATCCCGTCCACATTTCGTGGCGACATAACTCCATTGGAGTACAAAGTTCTTATTATCCAGGAATAAACGAGGCTCGTTGCGCACCACGAGACCTTGGGGCAAAATGCCCTTCCTGAGGTATTCCAACATTATTGACCCATGCAACTCAGTACGGATGAGTCTCTTTTTAATCTGAGAGAGCTCATCCCATTTTGTAATGTTAGCCGTTACTTCAGCCGTGCCGCCCAAAAGTGAAGCTTTATTAAGTAGTTCTGTAACGTAATCGTCATTATAGCTTCTACAGCGTTCTAATGCCATAATGGAAACTAAAAATGTGGGAATAGGGGTGGGGCAATCAATAAACTCACGCTTAGGTGGTATAAAAGAGACCAGGCAAGGAGATAAAGAATTCAACTATGACAATACCGGCACAGCAACTCACTGTGTTGATAAATTAAACCTCACAGCCAATCGGCTGTACTGGGACCAACTGACACAAAAAGGAGAGGTAGGAGGATATTTATACTGCTACACCAAACATTCCTCCAAACTAGGGAAACAACCCTTTACAAACATACAAAAAGTTTGGTGAGCAGTGTGTTGTTCAGGTGTTGCATCTATCGAAAACCAAATCAGGTATCGTGCACCACGCATCAAGGGAATTTTATTCTCCACAACGGAATATCGAAACATATAGCCTGGTTAGTACTACTCTGTAAACTTACAGAGAGAAAAAAATCATGTCATAGTATAAAACAGTTTTTATTCAATAATTTGTCAATAGATAAAAGAAAAGAATTGTTCTCAAATACAATTCATCATTCATAAACACAATACAATAAAAACATGTAAACAATGCATCACACAACCTCAAACAGATACTATATGAGTTACAGTGGCATAAAAAAGGAACCAATATTGTTCGGGTTTCACCCTACAGAATACAAAAAGGAATCTATAGTTATAAGAAAATATTAGATTAAATAAGCTGAACAGTCTAGGGTCAGCTAATTCGCCCACACTGTGCTCCACGCTAAATTGCACCAAAGTACTCACACTGCATCATACACAATCAACCCGACATGTTTCATTCCTCATACATATTCACATTCATCTACTAAATTCAAGGGAAATTCATCAGGGGCTCATATTCAAGGACAAACACTATTCACAAGAGAACAATAATGTATATAGGTAAAAAGGTGAAGCAAGACGGCTCAACGGCCGTTGTATTTATGAAGAAAAGGCTAGGCAAAGCATTCTGACATAGTCCAAGGCTGGTCGCCGATATGCACTGTGATTGTGCTGCTACGGTGCAGGGCCGAGCTGGGTTGATGGATGCAGTAAAATTGTTCTTGTCACCAGCTCCTCACTTACTGAACAGGCCAAAAGAGGATGCTTGCCACCTGAAAACAATCAAAAAATCTGAATGACACAAGGCCTAATAGGATCATTGTTTTTTCCTCCTTCTGTCCGCCCTTTTCTTCTTGCACGTTGTAAATGACCTATCCTATCATATCATATCATATCATTTCATTAGCATGTTCTACAGGCAGTAGCCAATGAGGGTGGTGGGATCATATTGCAACCTATGTATATAAATGTTTTGCTGTATAGCCTGTATTTTTGTGGGATGTGACGAGCTCCGTATCAGTTCAGTTCTAGGGGACAGTCTGAGAACTTTTGCGTGTAATAAACCATGTTTTCACTTGCAAAGAGGTGCAGTGATTATTTGGCCATTAGGATTATTTTTATTGCTCAGGTTTTGGTTTGCTATTTTATTTACACACACAGTGTTCTCAACTCACCACCACAGGGTCTAGTCTTCTTGGCCCAAAGAACAAATACTATAGAATAAAATCAGAGAAGACCTTGCATAATCACCAGATATAGACAACATGACTTATGCATGATCGTGTTATCACTACCTCACTCTAATCCACTCATAATATGCCAATCATAGTATCTGGGATACATACATGGATTAGCCCTTCTAGATGACCACATGCTTGTTGTGTCCTCTTCCACTTAACAGAAATTATCCTTGGACCCCATTTCTGCAGCCCAAACTTAAATCCTGAGAAAAACTCTCAGCCAAACTACCCATATCCAGCAACCGTACGCTAACCTTCTACCTGTTATACAGACCCCCAGGCCCATTGGGAACCTTTGAGGAGGACTTATCTAGCCTCCTCTCCAACAATACCAAAGAATCCTCACAACTCCTACTCATGGGAGACTTCAACCTAGTTTTAACGACCCTCAGGACAAACATGCCCAAACTACAGCAACTATCTTGGCACAGCACGGTCTCACCCAAAAAGTCCTTGCTCCCACCCACATTAAAGGGAGAACTCTAGACTGGGTCGCTGACCTCAACTGTTCGATCACTATCACGAAAGTAACCCCGCAACCATGGACTGACCACCATGTAATTAGCTTCTCTTCCTCAATAGAACGTCTAAAAACTAAAATCCTAGATATGGCACCCCCCTCCATTCAGAAGTTAAAAAGACATAACTGACAAACTACTCCCTCATATTCTCCCTTCACTCAACTATCTTGCTTGCAATTCAGACCCCAACTTATTGGTAGAGACTTTCAACAATACCATGACCAAGGCCCTAAACATCATTGCGCCGGTCAAACTTCACAAAAGTAAACAGAAAGCCCACCTCAATGTCTGGTACACGCCCCACCTTAAAGAATTAAGACTCCAAAAAAGAAAACTACAAGCCCTGTAGCAACACTCCCCCACATTCAAAAACAAAAACCAATAATAACAAAATAAATAATCTGCACCAAAAGAAACACATTCAATGACAGAATGTCCAAGGCCAACTCCAATACTAACGAGTTATTTACTATCCTCTGGGAAATGGAGACTCCCATCCCACCTTCTGACAACGTCCCCAAGGACAAGCAATGGTGCACACAAAATGCCCTCTCCAACAAAATAGCATCTCTCCAAACCAAAATAGCCAAGAAAAAAGCATACTTGCACTCTACTGAGCTACATCCCACCCTACCTACCGAAACTACTAGATTGATATACCTTTCAGATTCTCTAAAATCTCCATTCTGAAAACAGAGAAAGCCATACTATACCTGAAGCCTTCAAATTGCCAGGGTGACAGCTGCCTGTACACAAATAATTAAGGACACAGCTAGGGACCTAGCGCCGTTCATCTCAAAACTGATTAATGCCTCTTTCAAATCCAATACCATTCCAAATCACCTCAAAGAATCTTGGGTTCTTCCGTTGCTGAAGAAACAGACCCTCCACATCTGCAGACCCAATCCAAACCACCTGTGGGGTCCCACAGGGATCATGTGTCTCACCAACAATGTATAACATCTTTACCAAGCCCTTATTCGACAAATTGGACAGACTGGGTGTCACCTACACTAATTATGCTGACGACATCCAGATCCTCAATCCCCTTTTGGGCATTTAGGACAAAGACACAGCCTTGGTAAACAAGATATACCTCCTCATTCAGGCATGGATGGCATCACACGGCCTCTGCCTGAATGACGACAAAACTGAGATCTTGATTCTGGGCTCTGATGCTAACTTAAAAAAACGTAGCCCCAGCTACGCCGCATTTAACATTGACGGCAACACAGTTAAAGCAGTAACCGAGGTAAAAACACTAGGTTTCTACCTCGACTCCATCCTAACACTAAAAAAACAAGTTACTGCTATGGCATCCTTGACTGAATATACCGGCAAACTCACTAGGGCCTGCAGACCCTTCCTATCTGAAGCCAACTGTATCATGCTAGCAAATGCATTAATAATGTCTAAACTAGACTACTGTGTGCCCTTTACATAGGAGCCAACAAATATATATTAGACAAAATGCAAACATTGCAAAATAACACCTTAAGAGCAGCCCTGAACATACCAAGTAGGGATCATATCTCCAACATCAGAAGAGATCACCATTGGTTAAAAATGTGCGACAGGATCCTTCTCAAAACTGTATCCCTCACCTTCAAATGTCTGAACAATGCGGCACACCCTTATCTCTCGTAGAGAATGACTAGAAAAATGTCGACCCGACTCACCAGATCATTTAACACACTCTGCCTAGAAATTCCTAGATTTAAACTAACCAAATCTGGTGGAGCAAGCTTCCCAGTTAAAGCAGCTCAAACCTGGAACGCCCTTCCACTAGCCTTCAGATCTGAACAGCCTTACACTAGATTCAGACACAACATGCTAAACTGGCTACGTTCAAATGACATTTAACCACCCACTACCTTACCGCACCTCTGTGCACCGACCTAGCCTGATATTACATACCTAATGGTTTTACCTGCCTGATGATGTATATTATTTGTATTGTATTGTATTTGTATTGTATTCCTGTAAATCATCGACTGTACCCCATGTATGTACCCCATTCCTGAATGTATCTACTGTATCTCCTGTACCTTTTCATTTGTTGTAACTAAGCTTCAAGTCTCCTTGTTTCTGCTGTGCCGAGTTACCCAAGGGTTCGGTGCGCATTACCAAATAAACAAACAAACAAACGCAAAAACACATAAAATGTGGATTGCAGTGGGAGGGAGAAAACAAGATCTGAAGGAGATGGGGTGTTACAGCTACCAGGGTCGGCTTGGTCAGGAGGTGCAGGAGGATGCACAGAGAAGGGAGGTGGCATGGGTATACGCCTGCAGGAAATAAGGGGTCTTCTCATGAGTGTGAGGTGGCCTGAGCCCATAAATGCAGCGTACCTGGGGATAGATGCAGAAATACATTGATATGAGAATGTTTTCAGTGTCCAGGGAGGTTTGTCAACCTAATAAATGTGCTTTGGGTTCTCTCAGTGTCCTCAGTTCACTTAGGGTAATAGTGTTCAAGCCGCCAAGGCACAACACTTTGGAGGGAATGTGAGGCTTCAGAAAACAGTATAGCACGTTTTCCTTTTACTATACAGGAGACCACATTGAGGTGGCAAATTCATATTTCATCTTCTTTGTTCGTCAGTGAGTTAAAGATATTATAACAAAATGACTACAGGTCGGAGAAGTGCAAGGATGGATAGTAGCTAAAATGCCTAATCAGCTTTCTCACTACTACATATGAACAGTGATCCCAAACATAAAAGTGAAACAGGCATAGTCCAGAGACATACCCCCTTCTACTTTTGTGGTAACGTGGGCAGAGGGCAGACTACACTTTTCAGATCGGTGATAGCGTCCCAAACAGTCAATGTACACGATTTGAAAATAAAGGGATGTCCAAACAAGGGGACTAACTATTAAAAAATAGCAAAGCCCTAACACTGTTGAAAGAACACAGAAAATGCCGAGCTTGAGGATGAACGCTCTCTGAGTAATGTAGCAGTGATTAAGAACAAGAAATTGCAACAATTACACTTAACAAGGAAATATCTTGGAAAAAGGTGCACACGGATGGCTTAGCAGTCACTAGGGTCCAAAAGATGGACCAAAGTGTGGGATGCTTGGGACTCTTAAAAGTGACTTATACTAGCATGGCAATTTTACAGCATAAAACTGGATTTCTCAGCACTGTGCATGCAGTTCAAACCAAATTCTAATGCTGTAATTCATGTGGTGAATTTAAAGATTAGCATTCATTTTAATCCAGTGTTTAATCAATTGACCCAGGGTCGATGTGAAGCTCTGTGCGATGCAATGCCAATTCGATACAATGGGCACTTCTGGGTTGAGTCATCAGATGAAACAATACTTCCAGAGGTTCCAGATAAAGTCTGAGTCGATTTGATGTGAAGAACCGTCCTGTTCATGGTGTTGTTCAAAGAAACCAGAGTTCAAAGACTTCCACATCAGTGAACTTCTTGTTTGAGCCAGAGCAAGTGATGCACTCTGCTGGTGTGATGCAGTGGTGAATTGGTTTGATGCAGCAGCACAGCAATTTGAGGTTCAGAATGAGTGTTGAAGGCAGTACTCTAGTTCCTAAATGGTTTGAATGTACTTCAACATTGTCGACTCAGCTCAAGGGTGGTTTGAGGTGGTAAAACCCCGACATCTATCTGCCTTGGCTTTTTGGGCGTTATGAGTGCCAAGCTAGGGACTCAGGAACAAGATAGGTTCTTTTCTTCCTCATTCCCATTCCAGGGAGCCTAGCTGGCACCTGCAGGAGTCCTTACTAACCAGTGAGGTGCCTGGATACCAGTGCAGTTGGCAGATAGTGCAGGTCTTGGCCCAACTGCAGTCACCCTGATGTTCCATGAGAATGGTTAGGGTACAGCGCTTGCCTCTGCCTTGGAACACCTGTCTTCACCTCTGGCACATGGCATTGCAATGGAATGCGCATTTCCCTTTCATTGCATCCTCCTTTAATCATAGCAGCAGCGAACATGGACCGCTGCTAAATCACTGCATTCAGTCACTGGCCTTGCCATAGTGACAGCAACTTGCTGCCTTTGGAACCTTCATCAACATCATCATCATGGAAAGTAAGTCGCAGAGAAAGGAGCTCAAAACCGCTCCTTACCTTTATCAGACATGGCATCATCTGAAAGCCTGTGGCAGCAGCTCAGCTCCATCTGGCGCAGTAAGCCGTTCCACAGAACCAACACGACCACGACAACACCGCTTGGCTGCCATCCCGCCAGTTTGAGTTCTACTCTGCACAGCAAAACTCCTCACACATGGAAACTAAAGTCCATTATGCTCGGCCACACCTCTACTCATGCACAGCATCGCTGCCTCGCCGGCCTGGCTGCCACACCACCCAGCAGATCGATTACTTTGCCACAAAACCAATGGAATTACAATCAGACCTGGATCACTTCATCAGCCTGCTTGCTTGTGCCCTCAAATAACACAGAGGATGGTTGAGATCGAAGTGCAGTGCCACATTACTCAGGACAGCACAGGGAAGGCAGCGTGCCTCACTGTTACTCATACCATGCTGGCTCCCAGTACTTTTGGGGTATCAACTGCTGCTGCTGCTTGGGGCATATCACGTTCAGGGCCCAATGCCTTAATGGCAGTATTTTTGGAGTGTCAGCCGCTCCTGCTAACTCAGGTCAAATCACTTTCAGGGCCCAATGCTTAATGTCCCTCCAATGCATAATGTCCCTCCAACACTGGATGCCCAGCATGCCCCTCATTGAGCCTCTGGGGCACGCTCCCTTACCTGTGAGGATGGATGTCATCAATGGGGGAAAGGTGGGTGGCTGTCTAGCGCTACTTGCCCCCCACAGCTCGCCTTACTTTGTCTTATGGCTCCTGTACAACGTCTCATGTCCTGTGTCTTTACCTGGGTTCAGTTCACAATACATCACAACATCCCCCTTCCAATACAAACTCACACACCAAATGAAGCAGCATATACACACTGCCTATCACTCCTCTAAACAAACCACAGACGCACTGCCACATCCTGACCCAATCACTAAACTAAGACACCTTCCATCCATGACTGCCACTCTCGGATCCAGGGTCTGACTCACCCACAAACAAACACTCCAGGAAAAATAACAACACTCCAGAAGGCGGGGAAAAATAACAAGGGGAGGGAACTGCAGGTTTTCCAACAACAGAGCTAGGACCTACCCCTCTTTTTGAATGCTGAGCCTGGGCGGATCAACTAGACCACTCACGTCCACTCACATCCAAACAAACCCACAAACCAAAAGGGTAGTCTCACACATCTCCAAGTGCAACAACATAAAATGGGGTACGTAATTCACCATCTTCCACCCTCATCCACCCAGGATACCATACACCCCATGCAGATGTATACGAAACACAACCGCTCATATTAAGCTTCACTTCACTATACTACACCAATATCTCAACTAACCCTTTCCATCCTCACCATATTCACAATAGAAAGAAAATAGAGTTCAACAGATTCAACATTCAGGTACTCATGCCAGTACCAACATACATGAAACAAATACAAATATTATAAGGTAACTTAACTATCGGCAGATCTGCAAAACAGTAACTGTACAGAATCAATTGGCCTAAAATATTTACAGTCTTTGCAAAGTTCTAGACATATCAAGCTTTAATTTTTCCTTCTTTTTTCCAAAACCTGAGAGACAATATATCTTTTTTGACACGCAGCCTTTGGAAAATGACTACAACCATATATTTGTTGAACTCATAGTGTTCCTCCCCACGGGCCACTATAGCACACTCGCCAAAACAACGGAGTGCACTAAGGATGAAATAACCCACCGTATAACTAGGTGGCAGGCCACAACACAGACCATGCAACAACACATTTTGAGACAATGGCCCGAAGACATCACCCAAACGTCACTCTCCCATGACATTAACCACCCCACTCACAGCCTTCATGGTGGAATTATTTCTTCCTTCAAACTCCTTACCACAACATTTGTCCCTGAACCAGTATTCTAAAGAACAAATTACATATCTGTGAAAATCCCACACAAAACAAATGCGTGTTTAAATTTAAACCTTTTGTATTATACTCCTGGAATTACACTAAGTTCTAATCACAAAAACGTCCCATTATTACCATCGAAAAATCATCACAGCAAGCACTTAAAATACTGAACTTGCTAATATTGAACACTTCCTAGAAATACACCAACGTCCGACGTCATATTGATGTTCTCCAGACCCCAAAACAATGCACTGGAAAAGGCTCCCAACATGGTTCAAATGAATTATTCTGTCCTTAGGAGCATGAGATGAATCAAAGAGTGAGTGTACAATCCTAAGGTAAGTGGTCACAGGGGATTGGACAAAAGAAAAACTGCTTCAAGTGGTCCAATCCCTGTCAAGGTGACAAATGACGTTTGCCTTCTTGCACCATACCCAAAGTGCTCTTCTGTGTCGGAAGTTTAGGAGACAAGAAGGAAAGAGAAGCCAACAGTATATCAAGATGTAGAAATCCTTCCTACAGTCCTTTCTGCTCCATTTGACTATTCTAACTGAGCCCTCTTTTCAAGCGTGGTACTTCAAAGGACCTTATGCATGCAACACCTTGGTGTGCAGATGGCTCTTTTTTTTGGGACATTCGTCTTTCAAGCATGGTTCCCAGCAGCTCTTCTGTTGAGATTTCTCTGGGCTGGACAGAATTGTTTTCCAACCTCCGAGAGGATCAAAGACTGATATTGTTCCTGCCCATTATCCAGCTTGCTGAAGCAGAGACAGTTAGTATGGTATACTTCCACAAAGCCTTTCCATAGCTAGTCTGACCTCACAGGATTGACATGAGTATCATACAAATTTGACCTAATTTTAATAATTGTGCCAACTATGAATCGCCATACCCAAACCCAGGCACGGCTTATTCTTAGACGTAATCCTGCCACCAGATGGATAGTCTTCTCAATGATTATGATTTTGGTTCACAGGTGCAGATTTAAATGCAGCCTCTGTCTGCAGTGATGTTATTGTCAGATTGATGCAGCAAGGCACATGTGTTCACTATGCTTTTGGCATGGAGCTTTCTGCAAAGGGGTCAGCTTAGTAGACCACAATTTCTGAGATGGATAACATCAATATAAAAATATGTTAGAATCAACAGTGCAACATAGAGAATGTGTAAAAAGTGTGACTTATATTTTTCCTGCCTTTTGTCCTCCTTGCTGAAGCATTGACAGTTAGTATGGTATAATTACACATAACATTTCTATAGCTGGTCTAAACTCGCAGTATTGACATGAGCATCATACAAATCTGATCTGACTTTAATAATTGTGTGCGCGATCGGTCACCATACCCAAATCCTGACACAGCTCACTCTTAGAAGTAACCCTGCCATCAGGCCGATAGTCTTCACACTTACTCTGTTTTGGCTCAGAGGTACAGATTTAGATGCAGGCTGTTCCTGCAGTGATTTTGCTGTCACAACAGCTGTCAATCAGGACAGATGCAACCTTTAAACCTGCAGTGCAGCGTATCAGCAGACTGATGCAGCAGGGCACATGTGTTCACTATGCTTTTGGCCTGGAGCTTTCTGAAAGCTTATCAGACCACCCTTTTTGCGATGGTTTACCCACATAATTTTAGTATTATTAAACATAAAGCTAGGGCGTCTATAGCCTAACCAGGTGGCAGTTCTTCACAGGAATGTACAGTAGAAGGTAAGCACATTCACTGTTAGAAGTTTAAAAGATGTACAGGAGCAATCGCTTTATCAGTATCGGCTAAACAGTGTTCTTTTCATTTTTCTTTTTCATTACCTTTTTCAAATACTTATGGAGCCCACATACAGTGATATCATTATAACAATCATTAGTGAAACATTGAGAAGGTGTAAAACGTGTGACAGCAGCCATAACACACAATACAAACATTGCAGCTGAGATGCATGTTTTTCCCAGCAATCCTTGACAAACAGGAGGCATATGAGTAACACCAAAGGACCACAAAGCTGATCAAAATAGAATATTGGAATGTCTTTGTAATGAATGTATTTGTCTGTAAAGTAAGCTTGCCGAACGCTCACTGCTACTACATAGACTTGCTAGAATTAGATGGACTATCTCAAGCAATACAAATATAGTTTTTGAGGCTTCCCTTCTTTTGAGACATCCCAACCAATTGTAAAATGGAGGTTGCGGGTTACATGTCCACAGAAGTCAAACTGTATAGGGCTACAAGATTTTAGCCAGACCGCATGTTTTTTTTTCTCCCTTTAAGTGCCTTTGTGGGGAATGAGACGTGTTGTGTCCACATCTCAGGCGTTGTGCATTCTATGCAAGAGCCCAAGACTAGAGCTTTCTTCAGGAAACAGACATAGGTCCAGGATGGACTTCAATTGCAGCCTTTCCAATTTGGCCAATATTATCAACTGGTACATCTTGGAGCAAGAAGTAGTCAGTATATTTATATTGCTAGGAATGCCCTGAGACTGCTTAATACCAGTATCCTCCAATTTTCAGGAATGTGGGTCTTAATAAATTGATGACCAATGGCATTTCCCCATAGTCGGGCCTATCGTGAGAGTTATGTGATGGTCACTAATGGTCTAATGCTCGATCATGTTGTCATCAAAGTGTTACACCATTTTATATCCGTTTTTTTTAAGAACCAACATTTTAATTGGATAATCCGATTAAAACACATTCAACATAACATTTTTAAAAATGTAATAATTAACTGATAGCAAAAAATAGTACAATAGGGGGCTTTTAAAGACCACCACTAGCAGGATATTCTGTCTTATAAGAGTTGCTTTTACACACCCACCGGCCATATAATTAGTATGGTTGTCTCTTGCTGACAGCATCAGGCAAAGGATGTCCCCACAACACCATGGGCCTCATTACACGGTAGGCGGTGAGCCATGGCGCTATTAGCGCCATGGCTCATGCCGGTAAAATACCGGCACCGCCTTGGCGGAAAGGGGATTTACCGCCCCATTCCAAGGTTGGAGGGGCGGTAAATCCCCTTTCTGCCATTGCCCTTCCCCATTCCCATTTCTGCCCCATAGGGCTATATGGAAATGGGGAAGGCGCTAATTACGGCACCGCAATTTTGCGGTGCCGTAATTAGCTCCGAGGTCCCTTAGCGGGTTGGATTTTAACGCCTGCAAGAAGCAGGCGTTAAATCCTCCAAACCGCAAAGGGACCTCGTAGTACGGCGGTAAGGGTTAACGGTCACCGTTGCCATTAACGGTGACCGTTAACCCTTACCGCCGTCCGTGTAATGAGGCCCCATGTATTATTACAGATAATCAAGACATTGGGCCTCATTACGACCTCGGCGGTAGCCATGCCAAATCGCGTCCAGGTCCGGGTCCTCAGAATGAGGAATAACCGCGCCATTCCGAGTTCGGAAAGCCCGGTAATTCCTCCCTCCAAGACCCAGTCCTTCCCCATTCCCATTTCAGCCCCCATAGGGCTGAATGGGAATGGGAATGGGAGAGGCAGCAAACAACGGGCCATTACGAATTGGCCCATTGTTTGCTCCGTTTTCCCCTCGCGGGACCCGGTAAGCATGCCTGGTTTGACCAGGCGTTGCTTCCTGGGTCCCGCGAGGGGACCTCGTAATGAGGCGGTACGGGGTAAACGGCGCCGGCACCTTTTACAGCGCTGTTTACCCCGTACCGCCAGGGTCGTAATGAGGCCCATTGTTTACATGTTCCTGCCCCCAATCATACATAAACATACATAAACAATCTTTACAGGGGGGCTGACCCTCTATGCTTAACTCATGTAGGTCCAAGAGGTCATACATTTAAGCAACTGAAGTTAAGATTGTTCTACATTTTGGGGACTGAAGCTAAACACGTTTTCATTTCCTTGACTCTTAAACTTTAGCATAATACTGGGAGCATGGTAGCCTATCAGCTTATTCCAAATATACTCCCAAATGCAGAAATGCACACTTGTTTTAAATCATTGATTTTAAAGGTTTAACCTAATCGTATTACTTAAGAAGAGCATGCGCCTTATTTGTGCTTTGGCTGAGATGCCTGCAAACCACAATTCTAAAAGTAAAGCAAGGCTGGGCCTTGCACTCTGGAACTTCCAGGATTGCACTCATAAGGTTATTATGCAGTGACTCAAATGGGGCTGTGACGAAATAATTCCTGCTCTGCAGGTGTACAGGAACGAGTAGTGGGTAACCCCGTATTCAGCCACAGCATACAACTAAACAAGCAGTTATCCCAATCATGAAGAGGAGACAGACAGAGCCGGAAAGATATACCACCTTTGCCTTTCGCAGTAGCGCAGGCTGTGCTCTGGCTGTATCTTCGGGAGCGATTTAAGTCGATAATAGTAAGAATACAAACAGCTTTAGTTCAATGGTTCCAAATTAAAACAATGTACAATAAAGGTTCTGTCACAAAAGTGGAAGTTTAATAAAACAATGCAGAAAACTAACTAAAACACTGCAAGTCCACTCCTGTAAAGGAAACACAGAGAATACAGAAATGGTATTAAAGGGCGCACTGCTTGATGGGCATTCTAGGTTCATCAGCAAGGTTGTTCAGGCAGGAGACAAACCAAACATTTTAACAGTTCAATGATATGTTTTTGTGGAAAAAAGGTAGAGACAGGGGTGGGAGGGTTTAGAGGGCAGTAACGTCAATAATGTGGACCGTCACAGAACAATTGATTTCTACTATTTGGGGGCTCAACAGCATTGAGCCAGACGTCTTAGAGCTTCTTGTGGCAATGATTCTGTGTCAACTTGCTGACATGGTCCAAGCAGAAATGGCATGCAGCATGAAAAAGCTTTAAACATGCATGCAGTATCCTGGTCAGTGCCACGCACAAGTAGTTCAAAGAAGGAATCAAGGCCAAGAGCTATTCCATGACTTCTGGGTTGCAGGAATGCCCAATTCAGGGTTTCCAGGGACAAAGTGAATCCTTAAATCTGCACTTCCATTTCAAGACATTGTCTTGCACCTGTAGGAGGTCCTTCATCTCCAGTCAGCAGGATCCTGGTGCCACAACCTCTGGCCACTTGTCTGGGGAAAGATCGTAGTCTATGTTTGGATGCAATAAATTCACTCCGTAGACACTGTCATATACTGATGCGCACTCCGATTCACTGCAGTAGGTACTAGAAGGGGGCAGAATTCTGAAAAGTATCTGAAGCAAAATGTTAGATGTGTTTGGTTATTCCTTTGCAATGTATTACTACTATATACAGTTTAAAAGTGATTATTAAAGCATTTTTTAAGGTTATTTAAAAAGAATTACACTTTCTTTTATCACGCCACTCCAAATATGGGAAATGGCAAGGTTAAAGTTTACCTACGTTCATTCACGAGAAGAGAGCACAATGAATCAATATTTCTTGGACATTTTCTCAAATGTGCTGAAGACATTGAATGACTGAAACATGCCGCACAAAAACAGACATCACTTGGAAAAGCTCCTTCTGATGCAAGCGAAAATCAATATCAAGAGTTTTTGAAACACAACAACAAACAGCAGCATGACTTGCCGACCAGAGGACAAGAGCAACATCCTCCAGGACACATGAGATGCCAGACCAAAGTGTAGCAAGACTTGCTGACATGAGGGCAAGAGCAACATCCTCCAGGGCACATGAGACACCACTCAATCAGGGCACAGGCAATCAGGGGTACCCCAGCTAGTGGCTTATATTTACAGATTAGTGTTCCATAAAGCTACCTAGATTACCCATTTATTATACTTTTAATCAGAAGTGAAGACAGTTGAAAAGTCACTATTGCTAGAAGGAACATTTTGATTCAGCCGCTCTCAGGAATGAACATGTGACCATTGAACCGGCTCAGTGCCACATGTGTGCACCATAGTTTTGGCATGGAGCATTTGTGAAAAGTGGGTCTTATTGGCTGGAACAGAATAACCCACATCATTTTAGTATTAAAAACCAAAATTGCGTTGACTATTTCACCCTCACCAGATAACATTCTGCCATATGTGGCATAATAAAAGGACACCTAATTTCACTCCCATTCTAAAAGAAAGGAGTGTCAAAAACATTCATGTATTGTGACAATATACATGCCCTATAGGTGTAACATAATATAATTTGTCCTTGATTAAACGACAAGCTAATTTGACAATTCTCAGTATATGAGGACACCAGCTACCAATGTCTGCAAAGAGTAAGCCTCTATTGGGATACACTTTCACCACTTCAAGGTCTGCATTTTCTAGCCACCACATAAACTTGGGTTTAACTCTGCCAAATGCACACTTTTGATTTTGAAAAATCTAAACTCAAATGGTACATTGCTAAGAAAATGTTTGCCTGTTTAAGGTTATAGAGTGGACTCAGATCCAACATAGCAGTGTCATCTGCATTTAGCAGCAATCTTTAACAAACCATGTCGACTATTGGTGAATCATTTCCCTGTGTGATATGCCCTTGTCAAAATCTGCTAAAACAGAAATAAATGGGGTGGGGCCGAGGAAAAACTCTGCCTTATTTGTGTTAATGGGCTAGTATATTTTCTGTCAGAGTTGCAGTGTACAGAGGCCCAAGCAAATCAACTGTATCTATTGCAACATTCCTCCCAGAACCCCACATAGTTTTCCAATGTGCCCCTACCAGGGCTGTTCCTAGATGAGGAAATATATGTTTGTATTGTATGTTCATGTTTTGATACGGCAATGGTGCTAGGATGTACTGTCTTTATTAGGGAAACACTTTTTCCTTTGCACAGCATTATGTGTTATGTACGTTTGGCTTGTTGAAATGTTCGAGCTTCTGCCTTAGGCATTTGTGTTTGGCAGATTGTATGTCACATGGCAGTTTTAAACTGCACTCTGAATTTCGTTTCAGAAAAGAATACAAATGACATTATACTGTTAATTGTCAATCAGTGAATGTAATGAAACTCGTGTTCATTAGGAACATTCTTTTGTATTTTGCTAGGTGATGAAGTCAATATATACATGAACAGATCTCATTTTTTGTACATTTCCCAATCATTGTGTTCTGCACAGAGTAATGGTAAATTGTGCTTAAGACTTCTTTGAAGAGTTCTTGAGTCTCTGTAATTATCTACTCTGCAAACTTCACCAAAATACGCACCGACCAATTTGCATGCCACAAAAAAATTGACTTGAGGCCATGAGTTCCTGCAGCCTTCCTAGGTTTAACTGATCTAATGAAGTTTAGCATTTCTCCCAAAGTTGGATAATCTACTTCACAATGAGCTGGTGGGATTTCTCTCGCAGAGGCATGTATCAAATAACATGCTGTCGAAGTGTGGGGCCCATTTATTAGGTGATGTATTACTCATAGGTGGTGGTACATGGCTACTTGTACCTTCGACCTCCAGCTTCCAAAACCTTTTTCTATTTCTGTTTTTAATATCAGGAGCAAATTGTTTCCACTGTACCCTTATATGTTCAGACTTTTTTGTTTTTAAGCATCCTCTTGTACCACAACGCCAACATTCCATATCGTGCAAAAGAGTGTGTCGTTTTAGTTTCGCTGCAACTCTATGTGCCAAAAATGTGATGAGTAATTCTTCCAAAAAGACGCCAACTAGTGCCTCATACTTTGCTAACACCTGTGTTAAAAATTATCTTTTGTTAACTTTCTCACACTTTTGGAAATTGAAGGGTCAGCAAGGCCATTTTAGGCTCCAATTTAAATGGAATTGGCACTGGCTGACCATTAGACAACGCTATGGGGGTCATTACAAATGAGCTGGTCCGGAATTAAGGTGCTGGTAATATTGTTACCAGCACCTTTTTCCTGGACCGGTTCACTCCGTGTTTGCTGGTTGGAGCTGTGAACTACCAGCAGGCCCGACCGCTCGTAGTTCAGGACACTACCGGCAGATACATTACTGAAGCACTGGCACTGTTAAAACAGTGCTAGTGCTTGAGTGGTTCCCAACCCATGGAGTCCAATCCATAATATCTCGGTACTACCTGGATATTGGAAACGAGAAGCCGAGGTTGCCAGTAAGCTGCCAGTAGTACCATTGGCTTACCGGCAACCTTGTAATGCGGGCCTATGTCTCCAGAGAACAGTATAGCAGAACTTAACTCCAATATTGAATTTGGTAGTTACGTAAGTGGAATATAATAACTTTCTTGACAGGTGTCTATTCAGAAAGATTTAACCATGTTTAATGAATGAGAACAAACTTTGCAGTCACCAATTATAGAGAACCCTCTATTAGATGTCACCCCTACTCTGGCCTTTGAGTTGTGCCATTGAATGCTACTACATAAACTCTGGGAGGCAACATCCCCTCGATTCAGAATTTTGATTTAGAGAACATGATTGTGGTATATCAAGATCTCCTCCAGGTGTGTACTATCTCCACCTCAGGTCAGCTAAGCAGAAACCTTTGCATTCATATCACCAGCAATATAACTACACTACTCATCTTCAAGCAGATTTAAGAGAGGTCTATTAATATCAAATACTTTTCTTCCGGCAGCTCCATACATTAACTAGCCGGAGCCTTTGCTGAAATTCTAAGTCACATTTAGCAACATAAATGGACTATGAAATATAACCAACATGCTCTCTAAACGAGAGGATGTGTGTACTCGGGCACAAATGCCACCTGTAAGGTGGTCCTTAGTAAATATTTAGGAAAAAATGTGGTTTTATCCAATATCTTGCGAGATCTCCTACAAACAGATAATGTCAAATCTACCTAAATATCCCAGACACTTATATACCCTGTTGCAAGCCTTAACCTAGCAACATTCCATGATCACATTTTCAATTTATTGGTGGTACCTAGTCAAAAGCCACGGTAAAAGAGAAAGATGATGTCAGAGTTGGCAAGGGACTGATGATTGATGGTCCCATGTCTGCCTTCTGTGGCGTGTTTGAACAGCCCACTTACAGGCTTAAAGTTCCCTTGAGTGAAGTCAATGATTGAATTAGAGTTATCTGTAATTTGATCATATGCCTAAACTTTCAGGAGTTTAGTCACCCTCGCATCTTTATCTTACAGTAATGCTGGATTTTCCAACCACTTTGCAACAAGTGATTGTGCCATGACTCCTGCAGACCACATAATTTAAATCAACACCCAAAAAGGTATCTGGATTTGCATAATCCAAAGGTATTCTTTAACAATCATAGAATACACTTATACAGATTCCTAATATTGGTGGACACATCTATTGACACACCTCTAAACCCCAATGTCTACCACAGTTCCCTGAGAAGGTTTATCGTATAAGAGTTCCCTTGGATATCTGCCCATGAATGTGCAAAGATTTGTTTTTTTTCCATCCCTCCAGGATTACACATTGGCAGATTTTGAGAAATTGCTAGTATTGCGTCCATTGGATCTGTTTGCCACCATGTTAATGGTACAGTTTGAAACATCTCTATGCGTAGGTGGTTTAACTGGTTGCTGGTTGCATCTGTAATTATTAAACTCTTCTGACCTGAAACATGTGACCAGTACTAATTTCTGATATTTGCTGTGCAGTCCTCCAAGTTACACGGCTCCATGTTTCAGTGTTCCTGCAAATTATGTTGGATTCCTTCTGAGACACCGGCATCTCTTTGTCTTGTACATTCATGCTTTCTTAACACTGTGAAAGAATCAGTTGTCTACTGCAACTGGACTTTTCAGTGGTCTTATTATTAGTTTGCCGGGCCTCATTATATTTAGCTATATTTACATTACACACTAGAAAAGTACCTTTTTGCCAAGAAAGGTAGTTGTGTTTAATGGTCCTTTGGCAGTCTCTGTTAACATGACCAATAATGACCAATCAGTTTCCCAAGGCTGACCAATAATAACCCGGAAATCCTGGCTCATCAGTCCACCTTTGAAAAATGTAATTTGCAAGAGTTAGATTCATCACTAAATATGATAAATCGTAGACATTTAAAGAAGATTTATCAGCCTGATTGGAAGAGTGCTTAACTAATTTGAAAACTGCTGTTATATAACCATATTAATGAAGTTGACTATAATCATGATTGACAAGGATAGTATCTTAATTTTTTAAAGTAATTACTCATAGTTAAAATGAAGGATCATATCCACGTCATTACTCAGAGGGATTCCTAAATTGCTAGCAGGATTTTTTCATTGACAGATTAATATGTTGACAGACTGTAGACAGAAATGCACTTTTGTGCATTTTAAGTGCAGAGCCTCGCAGATTGCCAATTATTTGTGAGAGCCTATTCATTTCAATGAAAGCCAAAGCTAGTTCCGTTGTACAAATTGCTAAATCATCATCATACAGTGAAGTCTTGAGGAAGAGAACCTTGACAATGACAGATGGTTAAAACATTACATCTATAACCTGATATAGGAATAGCTCCATCCAAAGGGCAAACAGTAATGTCCGGAAGTAACACACCTGCTGTGTCGCTTAGTGTATGGTTGTAAGATCAGATAGCGCTTTGATGCACAGATACAATATATCGGGTTTGCACATAGGGCTTTTTTACAAGATGTAAACTTAGATGATATACCTGACTTGATAAGGATAAACTAGGCCTCTCTGCCATATACCTACTCATCATCAAGGAATACTACTCTCAAGCTGTGTCAAATTAAATAAGGCTACCAGACAAGTAGCATGCTCCATTATATCTCTACCAGGAGTACATTTACACTACCATGATGTCACTATTTGGGCAGTGATTATATGTAGGTGATTATCTAGTAATTGTGTTATATATTTTAAAGTCCATGTCAAGCAAAGAAATCAGTTGGTATTAATCCAGGTATAACTTACCCACATTTCATTTTAGTAACAACGCAACATTAGCTTTTTCCCAGGAGTTAGGAACAATAGTCTGCGCATAATTTGATGCAAAATTGTTCTAATAAAAATGAGGCGCTAGTACTATAAAGAATTCTGCTAATAAATGTCATCCAGTCCTTCAGCTTTGTTATTGTGTAGGTTTTGTGTAATGGCCAATAGCTCACTGGAGATTGTTTCTAACTCAAAGACTTTGACCATTGTGGGGGAGAGCATTACTAATGGGATTCGGTCAAGTAAATCATTTCTCTATGTACTTTTAGCTGTGTCTTCAGAGTAGAGTTCAATGTAAAACATGACGAGACATTCAAGTTGTATTTCTAGTCCGATTGTGTCTGGTCTTCCTGGTCTTCAGTTGCCTCTACTTAATTATCAACTTTCTCATTTCCACCATCCTGCTTTAGAAGGACTGGCGTTTCTCCATTTCCACCTATTTTGTATACTTTCCCTCATTATGAGTATGATGGAGTCGTAAAAATGTGGCAGTTATAGAATGACTTCCACTTTTACTGCTCTGCCATATTCAGAGTGTGGCCTTGGAATCAATGATTTACCTGGAACATCATGTTGGAGGTAAATACTCCACTTTCTGCCAAAAAATCAGAAAAATCAGCAGAATCACTGCAAGTGGGAATTCTGCGAAATCCCCATGTAGACCAAAGTACCCCAAAAATAGGGACTAACTCTGCCTACCACCATTTGTAATCCAGAGGTAAATCTGCCAGACCAAGTGGTGGTAACGGTAATTCCATTTGTCGATATTCCAGCATATTTACTGCTGGAATACTGCCAAACTCGTGAAGGGCTTATTTCGGAAAGAAGACAGTGGTGATGCTCGAATACTGCCCTTATGTTTAGCTTTACCTTTATTAAGTTTCATAATACAGTTATCTGGTTTATCAGAACTGGCTGTCAAAGTTTGTCATGATGCAGTTAAAATAAACATAAGGTGTGGCCCTACACCCAGACTTTCGCAGAGGTGAGCGTACGTACAAGCTGCCAAAAATGACAAGTGACCTGTAATCAGTTAGTTTATAGGGAAAATGTAACCAACAAAAAGAGCAGAATAGGTTGTGCCACTTAAGCAGGGCTTAAAGGTAGAGTGCACATACAAACTTAAAAGGGTTGCAGCAGACCCAGATAGGTAGCATGACATGAACTTAGGTAGACATGAACATAGGTAGAAGTATATGACAGCATACATGGGCAGGGACTAAACGTATGGCGGTAGGCAACACACGAGACAGGAAGAACATTAACATGGCGGAGAGTGAACCAAAGTACCACCCTTTTAGATAGAACTGTGAAGGGCCCAAATCTGAAATACTGAATCCTGACTTCAAATTGATTTACACACACAGTCCCAAGCAACGCAATATTAAGAGAGGAGCTTGGCAGTCAAAGCCATGAGGCAAGGGGGCTTCAACAGGGAATTGAATCCTCTAGATAACAGTTCCCAGAAGTGCAGAGCATGCAACTCTAAAGGTTAATTAGCTTTTGTTGGTATTAGTGGGAAAATATAGATAGCTTTTGATCTCCAGGTGCAAGAAGATACCGTGCCAAGCAACATTTTAATGAATATACACACAGAGCATCAAAAACAGGTAAGAATAGCAGAACACTCAATAAATAGATGAAAATGGGGTCTGAAGTAATGGTCCCCTACCACGTGATCGGAACACCGATCATTTATCCCAGACTTAACTAGAGAGCGCACCTGCTATTTCTGTGGTTCAGCCAGACAGAGGGGCAGCATCAAGGCCAAAAGCAAATTAGCAGATGAGGGTCTCAGGCCTGGGAATAGGGAGGGAGTTGACTTCTTCAAACTGAATCGAAGCAGCCCACCACGCATCATGGCATTACATTAAAGTATTCCAGGTCGGATGAGCAAACCTCCGACCAATTAGAGTTCTGTCCGCGAGGTTGGCCGGAGCACAGTGCCAACCAATAAGCTAGCATAACATAGCGTAAACACTTTGAGTATGATAATCTTAGGAGGATCCATCAGTTAAAGAATATCCAAAAGTAGTAGCCATCATCTATAGGATGTATAGGTATTATATTCCCTTTACCAATGGTAGAAGATATTTTCTTATCAATAACTATAACATCATGTTGACATATTTTGGACTTAAAAGCTTGTGTTTTAAATTGTAATGTTGGAGAATGCCTTTTTTATATTTTCCCTGCCGATTCACGTTTGAATAAAGCTGGGTGTTCTCATACACTTGTATTTAATCAATTTCCTTGAGCTTGTTTCATTATAGACTACTGATTATGGATCACATTAAGAAGTTAGTCATATATGTATACATGGATGTGTGGAGTTAATATACTACAAAATTCTCAGTGAAGAAACAGAGTGATTTGCAGCAAAGATATATAGGATTAGGGTTCAACAATGTTATCACACCTAAAATAATGGAATATGAATATATTGATTTCACAGTTTGATTCTGACCATTACTCTGTGTATGCCAGTTATGTTGGCTTTTTTTCATTTAATGACTACTGACATCACAAGGCCCTGAATTTAGCTTTCAATGCATCCTATACTGAGCTGGACATATATAATCTCACTTTTCATTTGATCAATGAATGTCTCATCTGTCAATAAGGAAGATATGTGGGGCATTGTTGGAGTTTGCATTCATTGTGCAATAAGAGTTTGCTTGTTTGGCCCATGTTTTGAAAGGTCAAATATTTGGATATATGTGGGAAAAGCACTGATAATAGGATACACAGTAATAGTTGTAATCGGGATACAGGCGTAGGCAGGCACTGCAATATACTTTTTATGATGCTTTACTTTAAGACTTGACCCGCATCTTACCTAGTTACCAGCTCCCACTTACTTGAGCTCAAGATCATGGCGGTGCACCTGTCTGGGAAGTTGACAGTGGATGGAAAGTTAAATGTTAGGATGGGATTCCCCAAAAACACCTATGGAAGAAACACTGGCTTATAATAACTTTTAGCATAAATAAAAGGAAAGGCCAACCCCCGGAATGCTGGTATGCAGTCTCTTTAGTTGTTCTTTAGCTTAGTTATACATTTCTTCCAGTACACCAGCAAGGTTTTAAAAGTTTTACTAGAAAACGGCTGACATTACACAACACTATTTACAATATCACCCTACCTTAGTGGCTGCATTCCTTAAAACTTTTAACACATATCAAAAAAGATTCCCTTCAAAAATATATAACGTTCTTTAACTTTTTTTTCCATTTTGTATTTGTGATTCGGTTTTAAAACAAACCTTACACAAGAGAACAAGAATGCACCTCATATACAACAGACAAGATTTTAAAGGAATAGCATTACTATACAATTTATTAAAACATGATCATTGCCAAATAGGTGATAGCCCATTAAATTCATTATGTTATCACACATTTAAAAAGAAAACAGTTATTTTAAAATGAAATAAAGTCCTTAACAATATATAAAAAAGATTCGCTATGCAGTCCACTGTAAAACTATGTATAAAAACATTACTTGGGAGACAGCTTGGCCAGGCTGTCTCAAGGTCTGTTCTGCAGCTGTTCCTTATGTTCTCTCCTTCAAGGTGGTAGATTTGTCAGGCAAGGAAATAGCAGCAGCAACGTGTGTGTGGGACCCAAGGTCCTTTTTTGGTTGGGCTGCATATGTCAGGTGCAGCCCAGCATTTACCTGCAGTGTGGGGGAAGTCTGGTTTATTATTATAGCTGGGCTGTGTATGCAAGGCGCAGCACTCAACCATGGCCAGATATGCCATCAGAGGCCTGGGGAGTTTTTGTGGGCATGACAGAGGGTGGGAGATGGCTGTAAGGAAAGGCGCTCCCCTTCCTGTCCGGGCAATGCAAGACTTTCAAACCCAGACCAGCACTGACTATCCTCTAAGGAGAACAAAGACAGAGTATCAGAAATCTCAGCTCGTTACAAAGCAAAGATCATCAGAACTAAACAGGAAACATACAATGACAGGATCCAGAATGCCAGCTCTAGTATCAAGTAACTATTTGGAAACTTAAGGGAATTAGAATCACCCATAGCCCCTGATGACTCTCACTCAAAAAATAAAGCCTGGTGCACAGGCATCCAATATGCCCTAGCCAACAAAATTGCCACCCTTCAAAAGAGAATTGCCTCAAAAAGACTTAACATCAACGGCACTAACATAACGCAGAAACAGGATACCACCTTCCTCATTAATCCTCTACCAGAATTGAAATTCTCCCAAGTCTCAATAATAGAGGTTGAAAAAATCATAAGCTCTCTGAAACCGTTGCGCTTTCAAGCCGACATTTGCCCTGCCCAAATCATAAAAGATGCAGTGAGAGATCTCACGCCTTTCATTACCAGATTAATAAATGCCTCTTTTAAATCATGTCAGGTTCCCACCAACTTGAAAGATGCATGGGTATTCCCCCTACTGAAAAAAGCCTCTCTCGATCCCACCATCCAACTAATTACAGACCGATAACCACAGTCCCTTTCCTACTCAAAATTATTGCTAAGGCAGCCTACCACCAAACTCATGCTCAAAATCTGTTTTTCTTTAGTGAGCAACGGACCCCAATGCAGCATCATGTATGGGGTCCTATCCACTATTTTATTCTCTCCTTTTTTCGTTTCCCCCGCAGGAGACAACATAAGAATGCTAGATTTCTAATTAAAGTGGTTGCATATTAACTGAGTTTGTATTTTCCATAAATAAAAACATATAATTTGCATTACCTTTTAGGATTAATTAGGATGGTTATTGAGATGTGGGAGTTTTGTTTGGTGATTCATGTAGAGACCATTTCAGTTGTAAATTAGTTTTAGTACAAATATGTTTGTAATAGGTATGCAGTCGTACAATCCTTGCATGATACATTCACTGCAGGTGTATGGTCCTGCATTTCCTGGACTGGCCAAAAAATAGGGTGCCCAGGAAATGCCACCCACATAATTCCATCAATGTGGAAGAGGCTGTAGGACTGAAACAAAGGCCTGGAAGAAGGGCGAGGGGGGCGTTAGCATTGCAAAGGCAAAGAAGTATGCCTGTGGTGTAAGGTGTGAGGAGGATGGTGCTGTATAGGTGGGTTTTGGTTGAGGTGAGTGGGGTGATAGGAAGCCTGGACGGGTACACATAGTGCCAAATGTGGCGTGGTCAGGGGCAAGGACTAGAGACGCATCGTGGGTTTCAGACTGGGATAGGGATGACGGTGTGTGAGTAAGGGGGTGAAACCCTCGGTTTGAAATGGAAGAATTGTCTCTTTGGTGCCTGTATAAGGGTGTTCTCTGGTGCGGCCATAAAAAACCCACCTTTTTTCAGAGTGGCATCAAACAGTCAACCATAAGACATAGAACCGATCGATATGATTAAAGGAATTTGCCTTGATATTGTGTGTGAGACATCTTTGATGGTGTTTCATAATAAATGTGCACTCACGTTTTCTTTATTCAGGTTACAGAGGATGGTGGCTGCAGAGCTGGCAAACTGTTTTAGCCTTGTCCTTCCAACATAAAAATACATGAGGAACATATATAGAGACATTTTAAAACAGCAAACGTAAAATATGGGAACAGCATTGATAATCTGTAGGTGACAACATTTGCAGTGTGACCAATGGCAGGGCTGACTTCAACACTCAATTGCCTTCCGCTAACAAATCTGTCAGCTACCAAAGCAAAATAGTCCTATTAAGAATTGTTTTATTAATAGGTGGCATAAAATGATGTTGTAAAATTACAGGTGCTCAGTGGCTGAGTTGTACATTGTAACATTTTACAGCTTAATCAAAATACAGACAATCGTGTAAGAAATCTGTGGACTTTGCTTTCTTTTACTACTCTGGAAATGGAGCACCCTGTCTGATTCTTTGCATCAGTTATCAGGCTCTAGGGAGAGTGGCCCTGAGAGTTCACTTTGGTCCAGGCGAGAGGAGTTCAGACCCCATGCTTCTGTGAGATATTTCAAGTCTTGTAGTGATAGGGAATGCCTAGCATAGAGAGAAGGGAGTACCAGTAGCCGTTCTGAGTCAGAAGGTGAATGGATTCCGGTGAAGAAAAAGAAAAAGGCAGGGAAACAGAGCAAGGGTTTTGTGAAAGGCCCAATAAGACCAATCAAGGCCATAGAGAGCTTCCTGACCCCATACCACAAGAATACCAAGTATTCAGTATGGGAGCACCTGGAACTTTATGAGCAGATGATGGCATTATTCCAGATCAGGAATGATGTCAATGGTATAGCGTTTGCTAAATAGACTTTCTCACCAGAATACAGTTTCTTTGCAGGACTGGGGGACCATGATCATTATAAATAGTCCACCTATAAGGCGGCCATATTGAAAAGAATTTACACCCACCGTAACCCACAAGAGGCCTGTAAGGCTGCATGTAATTTGCAATGTGGGGAAGACCAGGCACCTAAGGAGTTTCTGCAGGACTTAAAGTGCTCATTTGCTCAGACTTCCCGGCGGTGAACACCAATAGCAGAGAGTTCATAACTACATATTTTCATGCACTCCCCAAACACATAATGGATCAGTTGATACGTGATTTTCACGAGCATAGGATCTTCGATTGGGTTATTGAACAGGCCACCATGATCTACAAGGTGCAGAAGCATCCTGAGGACAAAAACACCCCAAAAACCCCAGAACCATCTAACACCCCTGCTGCTGTGGATCTGGAGATGGGGGCCTAAAAGTAACCTTCTGCCAACAAGCAAAATAGAAGGCAGAAGGGACCCCCCAACCTGGCCCAATCGATTGGTAGTCAGGCAGGGACTCAGCATAATTATCCCTCTGACCCTACCACATATATAGGCCCTAGTTACAAGTGTACCAGACCAATCCTGGGGTATATAAGCACTCCCCCAGCCCAAGGGTGGAACCAATCAGATACGTACTGCCCTCTGAAACTTCCCTTCAAACTTCCCCAAACTTCCCTCAGGAGAGAAGTATCACTCCACCTCCAATCTGAAAATTTTCCCCAGATATCCCCCAAACCGCAACTTCCAACACAATCCTCTTCTCTCTCCCTGGTGCCAGGATAATAGATCCCTGAACCCGGGAGAAGGGAGAATCAGGACATAAAATTATTGGGCGAATTTCCTAGTACACAAGCTACTCTGGGAGAAGGGACAGTTACCCTTTTCAGGAGCAGCAGAGGTATGACTTGAGACCTCACTACCACCCAGACAAGGTCTCGCAACAGGAGCGACAGGTCCAGCAACTGACCGATCATCTGGGGCTCAGTCCAACCCTCAACCTAACTCTACTTCCCAGAATCCCGCAGCACCAAGGGCTGATGCCTGAGGGGGAAATGCTGTGAAGAAACCTCTGACAAACCACAGGGTCCTGAGGAGGGGGACTTGGTGGAGGGGAGATTCCAAGCCCTAGAAGAAGCTTCCTTTCTCTCCCAGACAGAACCCCTAAAAATCTGTCAGCCTGAAAGTGTCTCTTCTACCCCTGAAATGTTAGACCCAAAGAGCAAAGGGTAAGCAGGAGAGGCCAAAGAATAAACCACTTTGTGGAGGAACCCCTTATTATCCCCTTTGAAAGAGAAGAATCACTGGAGGATTCAGGTAAACATAGCTTCTCTTTCAAAAATGGGGGGATCCCTCCCAAAGAAAAATGGTTCTCAAAAGACCTGGATGGAGACCGACTCAGAACCAGAAACTATTCACCCACAAACATGTGAGCCAGACAAAATGGAAACGGAGGGGGTGTCCTATCTCCAAACAGGTTCTGAGAACTGTTGCCAAGTAAAGGTGGACAGACAAGGAGCCGGACAAAAGGAGGATTCCCAAACAACTTCCGAACTTCAACACTGAAAATTGCCCAAAATCAAACAGTGGCAGAGTCCAATATTAAGAAAATTATCACCGGGCTGTCAAATAACTCACACTGTCTTTGCACCCTTTGAGGAGAAAGAAGGCTGTTATCATGAACCGGTCAAGGTGCAGGGTCAGTGTGAATTATCAGCTATGGTGGATACTTGATCCCAAGCCACCCTCCTGTCAAAGATGGTCTTTAACCAACTAAACTCAGGAAGGGGAGAGGGCCACCAAATTCCATTTACACCACTTCCCGGACAACTCCAAAATTTCGATGGGAATGATATGTCTGTCGACGGTACTGCAAATCTGGAAATAGAAGTTAGACAGCTCTGGTTAAAACATCTCTGATAGTCGTGACTCCCGAGGGCACGTCTTGTTTACTGTGGAACAATCTCCTGAGGAGGTTATCACCTCTTATCGACTGTGTAAACAAGGTGATCTAGACTCAGACTAACCGCCATATAAATTAAAAATGAGTACCAATCATGTAAGCCTGAATGGTACCTGTCACCTAATTGATCAATGTTCTGAGAATGTAGAGTTCTATTTCAAGGATAACCAAGTCCCAGACATCACTGTTATTTCTGTACGAGAACAAATTGGTAATGGGGACCCTTCTCCATTTTTGAAAATCAACCTTCCTCCCAGTTTTAAGAGGCAATCCATCTCGGAAGGGAGAAGCCTAGCATTCTACACCAATTCAAAATCAGAAAAAAACCTTGAATCCCGTGAAACCAGACAAGGAAGAACCCCCTCAAAGTCTGACAGACATTCAGAAAAAGGGTGAGCAGTTGTTCCACATTAAGTTAAATGAGCGGGAGGTGGAGGTGACACCATTTGAATATTGGTGGATAACAGCAACCCTAGACGTATCACTTTGGGCACAGGCACCTTTATTGGAATGGTTGTTGATGCCCCACATTATTCTATTGATTTAGGTAATTAAATCATGGGACCAATCCCAAACAAATGTTGCAACATCAGCAACAGTATTCCTCCAGAACAGTTTCTTATTAGGCATGGGGGGAATTTCCTGGTGTACTCTTCCTGCCAAAATGGCGTGGAAGAGGTGACCCGTGACATTGGGAAGGATGAGGTAGTTCAGAGTCAAGAAACACTACCTCAAATCCCCTCTCCAGGTCAACACCATCAGAACAGATCTCTCCACCCAACTGGAGGATACCACTGAGATTGCCAGGCCAGAGGTCTTTCCAGGTTTCAAGCAGATGGTAGAGGAAAGGATCAATCTTGCTGATGCCTGTGAGACTGAGGAGCAAAGACAAAAGCTGAAACAGGCCTTCCTGGAATTCAAGATATCTTTTCAGTGGACTCATACGACTGTGGACACACATCCATTCATTCAACCACCATTCCCATAGAACCGAGATGGCTACAGTATTTATGAAACAATACTGGTTACCTCTCACGTCCTTGGAGTCACTCACACAGATTATTAAGATCTTAGAATTCCGTGGGATAATTTGTCCGATCCACAGTACCTTCAACAACCCCATACTGGCGATACTCAAACCCAACGACCATTGGAGACTATCTGCAGACCTGATGGAGTTGAACCAACAGGTCTGCATGTCAAGATGGCCCCTTCCCTGCATCGATCAGGGGCTGGCCTAGATACAAGGGTCAAAGGTGTACACCGCCATTGACCTGACTAACGGTTACTGGACAGTACCCATGTGTAGGGAAGACCAGTACAAGTTTGCCTTTACCTTTGGGGTGCAGCAGCCTGAACCCCCTTTGGATACATAAACTCTGTCAATAGGTTCAACATTTTCCTACATAAGGCTATGCCTGATTTGGGCAAAATGGGAAACCTGGCCTATGTGGATGATATTTTGATCAAGAGCTCAACTGTGGAGGAACATATAGCGGAAATCTGCTATGTCCTAAACCAGTTGCAGAAGGCCGGAGCAAAAGTGTTCTTTCAGACGGCTTAGTGGTGAAAGACCGGAGTGAACTTCTTAGGGCACAAGATCATACCTGAGGGTCCTTATCCACAGGCGAAGAAGGTGGAAGCCTTATTGAAATTAAAAGACCCTACTACTCTGGAAGAATTAAGAAGCCTTCTTTGACTCACCAATTATAGTCGGGAGTTCATTGAAGGCTGCACAGAGGTCACTCGACCTTTGGTCCATTTATTAAAGGCCGGAGTCAAGTGGGAGTGGGGTCCAGAACAATCTAAGCCAGTGAAACAACTGAAATTAAGCCTTTTCGAGGCTCCTTGTTTGGCTTACCCCATAAAGAACAAGGTGTTCTTCTTGGAGAAGGGGGTACTCAGATACTTGCCTAACAGCAGTATTGTGTCAAAAGCATGAAAAGATCAACAAAGTCATCTCATGCGCGAGTAAGACTTTGTCCCCTATGGAGGCAAAATTCAATGATTACGAGAAGGCAGTCCTGACAACAGCATTGAAAAATTACCGCCTATTCATCCAGAGGGAGCACGTCATTGTCAAGTCTCCTCACCAAACCTTGCAATATCTCTAAAGTGACAGAATCCGGGCAAGCAAAATTAGTAATTCAATAATTACTTCCTGAATTCTGTCCATGCAAGGCTTTCCTGTGGAGGTCAGATATGGCCAAAGCAAGAAGAGTCCCCTAGTGCAAGGATGGGCGGACTTACATGATTGTGCTCAAGAAAACTGTCTTGAGGACAAAAGTCTAATGACGAACAACAACATGGAGGAGTACTTCACTTCCCCACTCAAGGTCTATGAAGAAGACATGTGTCAGGCGATAACCACAGATTATGTGGATGGTTGCTCGTAACATGTTGATAACAACAGGGAAAAATAACTGATGGCTGGCATTGTGAATGATTGGGTGAATGATACCCTGGAACCCTCTGCTGGTTATAAAATAGGACCCTGAAGTAGTGAAGTTGCAGAGTTGATGGACGTTCATCAAGCCATCCTCACTGCAGTTCACCACCAACTCAATGAACTGGTCATAATCGTTGATTATGTCAGGAATGGGTTTGTGGAACACCTGATTAACTGGAAGAATAGAGGAATTCTTTGTGCTAACAATAAACCCCTAAAGTAAGCAAAACTGATCCAGTCAATTGATGATCTGGTGACCTCCAATGAGATGACCATCTATTGGAAGAAGATAAGAGGTCATTCCAAGATAGAGGGGCCGGATAAGACTGGGAATGATCTGGCTGATCAGCTAGCTAAAACTGGAACTCTGCAGGGGGATTTCACAAAAACGTAATCCATGCTGGGTGAAGTCCAATTGGCAGTTGTCACCAGGTTACAAACTCGTGCTAACAGCAAACTCATAACAGCCCAGTGGAGTAAAGATACCCCAGATGCAGATTTGAACCCTGCGCAGAAAGAGGACCTGATTATTGGGAAATGCTATCGATACATTGAAGATCTGTGAGCTTTCCTTTAACAGAGTCAGATTATACCAGTGAAGAGGATCTCTGGGTGTTGATGAAGACTTCCAAAATGTTCCGGATGCAAGAAAGTTTGTTGGTAAGGAGAGCCCTATCTGGCTGTGATCCATGGGCGGTAATGACCTCATTCTTAATCCTGATGTTGAACCACCCCCATGAACTGACCACTGCTGGTCAAAGGGGGTTCCATACGACATTGGAAATCTTGTGCGACGTTGCCTACTAGCCACACATGATCTAGGACCTCGACATTTACCTAAAGGGGTGTCTTGTGTGTGCTCAATTTCAACCCAGTTCACTCACGCACAGAGCTCCCCTACAAAAAAGGGAAATGACACTGCCTTGGTTAGATTTGCAAGTCAATTTCATTGGGCCAGTGATTCACTCCTCTAGAGGAAACAAGTACATGTTGATGGTGACATGCTTGTTCACAAAGTGGGTAGAATCTCTTCCAGCCCCAATTATAAAGCAGAGACAGCTGCTTCACTAATGATAAACCATATCTTCTCTTATTTCGGCCTCCTGCAAAGATTTAAGTCAGATCGAGGAAGCCATGTTACCAGTGAGGGGATGGCAAATATGTGGGATATTCTAGGCGTAAAAAGAAAACTACACATGGCATACCGCCGGCCTCAAGTGGAGGGTGGAGCGATACAACAAAACAATTGTGAGTATCTTAAAGAAGTTTGTGGCAGACGCTGGACCCAATTGGGACATCTGATTGCCATTTGCCCTGATGGCTATTAGGTCTACACCATCTTCTGCAACAAAGATGTCTTCATTTGAGCTCATGACCGGACAAAAAGGGTGTTACCGTAGCATCTGCTCTATGGAATTTAAGAGCAGACATTGTGAAATGCATCCACTACTCATGAGTGCATTGAAAATTTAAGGAAGCACCACCAGCATGCTTTTGCTTATGCTCAGTGCAATTTAGAAAAGTCAGTTGAAGGAAGGTAGACGTATCTAATGTCCACCAAGAAGGCGCACGAAGTAGATGGCAAGGTTTACCTGTACAATTTTCAAAGGAATCAGGCCAATGAGTGGAAATTCATACCATCTTTGGGTGATGCCTTTCAAATTGTAGATAAAATATCACCTGTTACTTACGAGACCTGCATCCCAATTTTTTAATTTATTTTATTTTATTTTATTGTTTGGCTGAAAATTCCACCTTCAATCTTATCTTTATGCATACATACCATATAAGTTCAATTTTCACAAGTTTTTTACAATCAGAATATAATCAGTGAAGAAAAAAGAAGAAAATTATTCATTAGAATAAATTCATAACATAGATTTACTTTATTCACACATTAAAAACAACAAACAGAGCCATTTTATAACGCTACAAACACAATTTACATTCTAAACGTTTAAAACTCAATTGGGTAAACCGATATCTCACATAGCTTATATAAGCTTCAATGTATACATTCATTTTATAATTTCTATATTAGGGAGTTTCTTATCACATCTCATTTTCACTTAAGTCAAGGGATTCCAAAAATGGTATTGTTGCTATTCTGCCTGATGTGCTGTTTGTACCAAATATTCTCTGCCATACTTCCCACTTGAACATAATTTTATAATCAACAAACAACCATCTAAAATACGTATAACATTTTTGCACCAAATCTGGACATTCAACTAAAATGTGCTGTAAAGTTTCTCTTTGAGTATCCTCTTTGCGGAACCGACATATGTTTTGGCTCTTTGTAATAATCCCACATCTGGCTAAAATCTCTCTCATGGGCCAAAGATTTAGCCTAAATCTAGGTTAATTATCAATTGGTTCTTTAGCTTCCCAAATTGAGAACAGACAGAAGAAAAATGGATCCACATCGATCAGATGAAAAGCTGTCATCCCAGACACACTTTACAACTGATTGATGTGCCAAATGAAAGACGAGCAGAGGAATCATCTGAAGAATGAGAAGGAAGGATGAAAAATCGGATGGAAACCGAGACGAATATGTATATAAGAGGGAGTAATTTACTTGGTGTTATTGTACAAATGAGGAAAATAAATCAAATGTGTTTTGTGAAATGGTCAAAATGTCATTTTGTATGTTGTTGTAAATTCTATGTAAATCTTCCAGGGAAATATATGTGTAAAAAGTACTGAAACACTTTTTCTTTATTTTATTAGAGAACTAACCTCCTTAACTTCCAGAACCCCAGGAACCCTGGAAAGAAGGAAGGCACAGGGTGCCGTGCAACACTCTCCGACCCAGAGATGGACAGAGAAACTGAAGTGACCACTCCTTAATGAAGGATACTACGCCTAATGAAACCCCATATTGCCCTGCTCTTCCCCAACAAAGAGTCATGGAAGAACAGGGGGAAGGGCATGTGGTGTGCATTCAAAGGCCCAAAATTGAAGGTTTCTTTCACCTGAGAAACAGGATTGTACAACACTAAAACCAAAAACGGCTTTGCATGTTTGATTGCAACTACAAACCGAAGGGCCATGACAAGAAAGTTTACCTGTCACTACCCTAGGAAAAGCAGCATTTTAATTCAGAAAGCAAGAAGAAAAATCAAAGGATGCTTTCACATGGAAAACAGGATTTTTAAACAGTGACACAAAAACTACTTGGCATGTGTGTTTGCAAAAACGCCCATTTTGTTTTCCATGGAAAAGCCTCTGTAGGCTAGAGACAAACCCTTGCCCTTGCTGTGGGACACTTCACAAGGAAGTCCCCAACTGTAGGTCTGGATTTTACATCCCCCAGCTAATTATAAAGGCAATAAAGCATCCTGCTAAACACGTGGCTCTGAAGGCAGTGACTGCAGGACAAGTTCTCCTTGGCTGGAGCATAACCAAAAGATGTGAAAATGGAGGCAACCAAATTCAAAGAGCAAGCATCAAAAACAAAGAGAATAATAAAAACCCTGGTTACAGGCAGAGCCAGTGAGACCATATGGCTTGAAGGCAGGAGAATGCTATTTGTCCCACATGAAGATTTGCAATTAATTTAAAAGGACTATTATCGTTTAGGGCTTTTTTCTCAGCAACCATAAGTCATACTGATTACATGTATGTCTTATCTTTTATGTAATTTCCAGGCAATTGTGGCGATATCAAATTCATCCACCTGTGACTCTGGGAACTGTAATGGCCATCTAAAATGGGTTTCTGGCTGATCTGAAAAGGTTCCAAATTTACCATCCGGAGGGCTGCTGAAACCTACCATCTGAGTCCTATAAGGAAACACCAGAGGACATATGGGAGGAGCTGTATATTCCTAGGAAGGCCTCAAAGCTGACTGGGTCGTATGGTGGAGAGTGGGAGGCCATCTTTGAGAGTGGAGTGACTTGACCCCTGCCCTATCTTTCCAGAGTGTCCTGAGATGTAGCAGACTTTCCTGAACTTTAAACAGAGGCTTTCTACGTAAGAAGAACTTAGCCCTGGGAAACCAAAAGGTAGGGGAATATGTTTGCCTTAAATCCTTTCCCTTTATAGTGGGCGGGAGGAGGGCAAAACCGTGTAGATCCTTAGCTTATTTAACTAAAAAAGTATTAATTTAATTAATTCCCCATTTGGCCAAACACTACGGGGTGAATTTTGTTATAATTTGAAATTAACAAAGCTCACTTCCCGTTGTGCGCTGAAAACTATAGCCTATAATTTAATTGTTAAAGTTTTCTTGTTGGTACTTTTTAATCACTGACATTTTTGGTAATTTGATTTACTTCATAAAGAATTCATTTATTTATTATTTAAAAATTGTTCCCTAGACATTATTTCCAAACTGTCCTGGTTGCCAAGTTTTCAGCTTTAAGCCTTTTGTTGGACTGAGTGTCAAGATTGGTGGTACAAAAACACCTCCACAGTCCTTATGAGGCACTCTGTCCTCTAGGCCTAGATGTGTTTTTCTCCTGTAATGTAGAATTTCCCGATGCATGTTGCGTGTTTATGAATACTACTAACAATATGAAAATATATATTTTAGTTGAATGCTAGTTTCTCATGAAGTATCTTGAGAGAAAAAATACAAACTGTACCCTGAACGTAGAATTACGAGGCAGACAGAAGAGAGGTGCATAGATGGGTGGTTTATGGATTCCTTTATGCTCCAAAGTAACTTTTTAACAAGCAGAGACATTTGACAGCTTTACCTTATATCAAATCCACTTTTCAAACATTTCAGTTTTTTCTCTTGAAAACACTTTCCAAATGACTGCTATAACTCACGTCCAGGAACAGCGGAGCAAATATTTTTCTTTCAGAGAGGTGAACCGAAGCACCAATTGGACAAAAATGAACACATCGATTGACAGAATTCTGTGTTAAAGTAAAACCAATATCATGGGATATATTGCTTTAACAACATAAAAAATAGATAGCAACATAAATGATTGACAGAGATTTTGGAAAACAATGAGGTGTATGTGCATGAAACCAAATCAACACTAAGAGCCTCCTTATACGTTTGGAAGTCGTTTCTTCAGAAATCCCGCCAAACTCTTTTACCATAATCTGGTGCAGTAATTGGAAGGGCCTACATAATTCAATGTCATGCGGATCGTTCGGTTTTTCCAATTGTTGGGACACGTGGTATTATTGCATGCAAACTGCGAGCAGCAACAAAGCTTCAGGGCGTGATTCCCAACCTGGTCTTAAGTACCGAAAAGGTTGTTAAACCTATTCTGAAGGTGGCACATTTTTCCAAAGTCTGTAGGAATACACCACTTTCAGAATACATGTGGCGATTGCAAGGATGGGTTGAAAACCAACCGAGCAATCGCTACATTCGTTACCTGGCTTTTTAGAAGGGTATCCTTGTGGCACTTCTCTAGTTTTATATGTGCACTAAAATCGTGCACATATACGGTACCATTTTAGTGCCGTTAGACTGGAGGAGTGCCTCAAGAAGCCTTGTTTGGTGTATGTGAAAGTGTTCATATACACCCATGTGGTGTATTCATATAAACCAAAGCAAGTAGCTTTAATGTTGCATTCTGCAAGTGTTCATATACAACCCATAGGTGTATATGAACATTTTCATTTACACCAAAGTAAGCAGCATCAACGTTGTAGTCTACAATGTTGAAGCTGCTTACTTTGGTGTAAATGAATGAACACTTTAATTTACACCAAAGTGTTCATATACACCGCATGGGTATATATGAACCCTTTAATTTATAATAAGGCAAGCAGCTTAAACGTTGCAGTCTGCAACGTTGAAGCTGGTTACTTTGGTGTTTAGGAAAGTGTTGGTATACAACTGTGTTCTCTGCAGCATTTTACGAATATGTCGTTATTTTACAAAATGCTGCTGAGATTTCAGTATTGCGCCTGTTATAACTAAGACAAGCGCAATCCTAAAGGTCCACTGTCATGCACTAAGAGGACGCCCAGGCCCACTTGAGAATACTGGTGGAGCCTGGTAGTCCTCATTTTGCGCAGTGAATCGTGCTCTTTAGCGTGTTCACTGTGCCAAGTTATGAATCGGGCCCTCAGTGTGGAAGACATGTTGAACACCAAAAGCGTGTGTTTCATTAATGAAGCTGTGAATTTGGTGGCTCTGTGAAAATTTGGTACGCAATAATAACAGCTGTTTTACCACTACTGGCAAAGTCGTAATGAGGCTCTTATTTCATAAAACAATTTGCAAAGGTAGAGAAACGTAAAACCGTCAGTGCACAAAGGTGGGAAATTGTACTGTAATTGTCAGTGACTATCTTCAGGGCTACTACCAGGACACGTGTCACCAACGGAGACATTGCCAATAGGCAGGGCATTATGCAGTCTTTAGCAGCCTGGAGTCACTGCTGATCCAATCACGTGGCTTAGAATTCGGGCATTTTCTGCCAGTGAATGCCCAAATTTCCCTTTCCCGCTTGCTGGCATTTTCCCAATAATGACATTGCTTCCACCACTCTGTCCCCATTGTATGTTTCCACACTGGCCTCACCACAGCCAGTCGACTCCCTCCTCAAACCAAACATGCAGGGCCCCCAACCTTCTTCATCACAGCATGGCTGACATGGAAAGAGAAAAAAGCCATGTCATGTGCACTTTCCTTTTCCTGTTGGTGGCCATATTTGTTTGAGGACAAACACTTTTACTAATTGGAATATGTGAGCATCCTTTCATCCATTTTTTTTCTACACTTAATGCCATTAGTTGGTGCTAATAGTGATGGTGCGTACAGGCACTGACTGTACTAGCGTCATATGTCCGCTGCCTTCGGTACCTTCTGAAACCATCCATGTTCTCAGCTATTATTGCCAAAATAGTATCAGCTAGCAGTAGCTTCCACAATGAAAGTTAACCCAAAGGAGAGGCAGTTTTCAAAACGGTTGTCTGACATCCTACAACTATAAAAGCAAGTGGCAGCGCTATCTGCACATTGTACACAATCATAGGCTAACTCAAAAGGAGGCTATCACCAGTGGAGCTACGCCAAATCTCTCCTTACTCCACTCCTGACGATCTGACATAAACAAGGTCTATAGAGAATAGTATCTGCACAGGAGAAAACAAAGGACGCAGATTAATAACTCCTTGCAACCCTCAATCAAATTTAAACATTAGTCCAACTTTCTTTGGAAGGAACCACACCAAAAAAGAATTACAAATATTTCTTAAAAGTGAGCTCTGCCAGTCTTATATGTTTTGTTTACATTCATTTGTTCATCTGTTTTGAGGGAAATCATGTTCCAGCGTATCCCACCAATGTCTAATGTTCGGCCTGTATGCGTTCTTCGCTGGCTTTGCAATGTCTAATGGAGGCATGTTTTGTATGCATTTACATCTCCTACCAGGTCCAGTTACTCACTCATCAGTTGTATTCCTAAGAAGAGGTGGCAAAACCAGCTCGAGCGAGATTGAAATATCTCTAATTGGTACCCGGCACGTGCAGCGCACCGGGAATACAATACATGAATTGGCTCTTTTGCGAGCCATACCACACGGTATTCCCTTGTACGCCGGTGCGTCCTGCGCGTGCTGGGTACTCTGTTCCCAGCGAAGGGAGTGGCAATGCCAATGAGGAGGCTCGAAACAGGACAATCCCCGCTCTGAGCCTCCCCGTGGCTGGAGACTGCCTTTGTCCCCTGCCGGGGGACTCAGGTAAGATTGTTTTTTTTTTTCCTTTCCTCCCTCCTCCCACCTCTCACCTCCCTGCCCTCCACACCCCACTTACCTTCTATCCCTTGGTCTCCGGCGGGGGACGATGGAAGCCTCCAGGGTGTGGAGTCTCGGAGCGGGGCCATTCCTGTTCCGAGCCTCCACACGGCTGGAGGCTTCCCTCGTCCCCTGGCGGCGGCCGCGGTACGTATTTTTTTCCCCTTCCCCTCCCTCCCTTAAACCCTCCTAACTCCACTTACCTTCTTTTTTCTTCTTGTCTTGGGAGCGGACGCGCTGGAAACACTTCTGTTCCCAGCGCTTCTGCTCCCGATTGCGCCATGGAAAGGGAAAACGGACTATGTTTTCCCTTTCCCGGTGGGCATTTTTTTCACTTTTTTTTTCTGTTTCGAAACAGAAAAAAATGCCATTAGTACCCCTGTCTAACGGGCCGGGGTACTAATGGCAATAAGACCCTCGGCGGCGGCCCAATACCGCCCACGGTGATGCCCCTGGGGGTTCGTTAAGGCCCTTGCTACGCTTGGGCCTGTAACTATGGCCCCTGGGACATTGCCCGGGGCGGTATTGGCCCGCCGACTCGGGTCTTATTGCCACAACAATGCGAGCTTGAAATGTCTCAAACCATTATGAGGTGAAGCTCACACTGATTTCATCCTCGACTCAAGGGGTAGAAGTTAGCAAAAGTACCTGTTGGCTCGGCCTGACAAAAACATTCAGTAGCTTTGCCTGGTTTCATTTAATATATTTTGATAGAATTGTGTTTTTATTCCGGTTTTATTTCATGTTTATATGAAAAGTTTAACTATGTACTAAACCATGGGCCTCATTAGAAATTTGGTGGTATTTCAGTGGTAAATCTGCTGAAATACCACCAAATGGATATACTGTTACCGCCGCCTGGTCCAGCGTAATTATCGCCAGATTACAAGTGGTGATATTGTGCTGTTAGTCCCCATTTATGGAGTCCTTAAAACTCCATCAGCATTTCGGTGGAAATACCGCCACCGGTAAATCTGCCAAAATGCATACATTTTGGCAGTAAGGCTGTCCAGAATTACCTACAGCATTTTGCTGAAAGTGTTTCCTTCAACCGAGCACCAAAACCATAGTTGGACGGTGCGGTCATGCAGCAGTAATGCAGCGGTAACTTCATTACCACTGCATTACCGCCAATTTTAGCCACACTGCCCAACTTGTATTGAGGGCCCATGTCTCTGTATCTCTGGAAAAGTTGCCATGAAAGTTTGACAATTCTGAACTTTAAGAGCATAATTAAGTTTTAGCACCTGAGTGTGCAGGATTCCACCCATTAGGTGACAGGAAAGCTCAACAAAAATGTCCTGTGCAAAGCAAGGGCTGTTAAAGAGCACTACAGCACACCTTGGGCCTAATTCACAGAAAAAGTGCTAAATCCATGCAAAGTAGTTAGTACTTTGGCGAACATTGCACAATTCAAATGTACTGCACTGGAAGCTGATTCACAGAATGTTATGCGCGTAGTTACCTGCAGCACTTAAAAAAATGAGTTTTTCTTAGCAATCCCACAACACGCCCCCATAGCAACATGAGCATAGCCCTGTCGAAGTAACCTGTGCCACAATGTGAAGTGTGACTTTGGCCGGACCATTTGGAAAGAAGTAATCAAGGACTGCTTACCAGCAATCACCATTACTTCCACACCTCTTCTGCATCCAACAGGTCCTCGTCCCAGTACTTCCAGTATTCTGCGCCTCATCCCAGGCCGCACCCACAAATCCTCATCTCACTACCTCCACTAATCTGTGCCCCTCAATCTAACATTAAGGCCAGGCCCACAATTCCTCGTCCAAGTACCTCCACTAATCTCCACTAATCTGCTCCCCCATCCCACATTAAGGCCGCACCCACAAGTGCTAGTCGCAGTACCTTCACTATTCCACGCCCCCCAATCCCACATTAAGGCTGGACCCACAAATTCTTGTCCCAGTACCTCCACTAATCTGCACCCCCAATCCCACATAAATCCTACATAAAGGCTGCACCCACAAGTCCTTGTTCAGTACCTCCATTAATCTGCACCCCCCAATCCTACATTAAAGCTGTACCCACAAGCCTTCATCCCAGTACCTCCACTAATCTGCACCCGTCCCACATTAAGTCCCCACCCACAAATCCTCATCTAAGTACTTCCACTAATCTATGCCCTCTAATCCCACATTAAGGCTGCAACCACAAATCCTCATCCTAGTACCTCCACTAATCTGTGCTTCCCAATCCCACATTAAGGCTGCACCCACAAATCCTCATCCCAGTACCTCCATTAATCAGTGCCCCCCAATACCACATGAAAGACGCACCCACAAATCCTCGTCCAAGTACCTCTACTAACCTGCACCCCCCAATCACACATTAAGGCCGTAACCACAAGTCCTCATCCCAGTACCTTTACTAATCTGCACCACCCAATCCTACATAAAGGCGCCACCCACAAGTCTTTGTCCCAGTACCTGCAGTAATCTGCACCCCCAAGACTAGAACCATTACTAACCTGCACCCCCCCAATCCCACATTACAGTTGCACCCACAAATTGTCATCCCAGTACCTCCACTAATCTCTACGCCCACTCTCTGTCCTGACAGCACTTGACCCAACAAGGTGCAAACTGACATTAATGATCCCAAATACACATCACCCCAATGCCCACTATTCTATTGTACAGTATTTACACTAGCTGGTGGCTGGAATGTCAAATGTCTGAGTAAAATCCTTCTGAATCTCCTTGCTGCAGAGGTCCATGATGAAGCCTCAGTCCACCTTAGTAGGCCGACCCCCCCCCCCACGTAATGTGAATACAACACCCTCTTAACAACATGTCACTGAATATCCCTGTGAGGAATTGCCATGGTAAGGAGGCAAAACTCTGGCTTTTTTTTAATTTTTATGAATACATAACATGATGCAGGTTATTCCTTCTTCAAATGGGGCAATCTGCTAACCAGAGTCCCCCTTTGTCGCAACTCAATGCCAAATGTTTAGTATACTTGAGTCCTGTGTGTGGCCGAAACATGTCTGGGGATGCTTGTAGTCTCATACAGAAGGGACGTGACCCAGCAGTTTGAACTGGCCTGACTCTTTGGTGGTGGGACTAAGGCCCTCATTACACCATGGTCCATGCCGGATTCCGCCATGGTGGATGGCGGAATTACCGCCCCATTCCAAGGTGAGTGGGGCGGTAATTCCCCATTCACCATTTGCCCTTCCCCATTCCCATTTTTTCCCCATAGGGCATAATGGTGATGGGGAAGGCGCTAATTACGGCACCGTAAATTACAGTGCCGTAATTAGCACCAAGGTCGCTTAGCGCCTTGGACTTTAACGCCTGCAAAAAGCAGGCGTTAAAGTGTGAATCAGGCGTTAAGGGTTAACGGCGCCGACGGCGCCGTTAAACCCTTAACGCCTGACTTGTAATGAGGGCCTAAGCTTGATTTGCATACGGTCTTTCCCATTTCTGTAATGGCTTGGCAGGAAAAGAACAATGGTCTGGACGGTTGCTCGGAACAATTGCCAGAGGTTAAAGATTAAAAGAATAATGCACTCAAAAATGTTATTGTCCCGATCGTTCAGGCAAATCGTTATAAGCATACAGTGATCGATCGTAAAAATATTTCCGATGCATCTTACCTTTGCTTTTCTCACTTTTACACATGTGAAAACAACGTGCTGGTAGTGGCCATCTTGTGCTAATCTTATCCGTGGATCAATTTCCCTAAGTTTAAGTGCACTCGCGGCAATAAATCAAAACACCCGCCCCTGAAGCTGATATTACTAGATGCGTTTGTCCCATGCCACAATGCCAATGCACGTCTCGTTTCAACGTTCTCTGTCCACAAGTTATTGACATGTCTCCATGGAAATGGGAGAACACCGCTTTCCTCGAGAAGTATAAACAGACCCTTTCTGATCAGGTAACACTCTAGTTTCTTAGTCAACAGTTTCAGTGTATTTAGTTTAGATCCCCCGTGGCTTGTTTCTGCTTGGTTGAGCTATCTTCCTACTACGAAGCCCCTGTGTAGCGTTACACACAGTAGCGGAACTGATTTCACTCGTTACTTGCGTTTTGGTTAAATCTTTGTTGTACAATATCAACATTACAGCCCTACCAGTACGAGCCTGAGTATTCAGAGGAAGAACTAATGGAAAGAGAAGGTTGCCGAAACGATGGGGAATCAGACAATAGTTTGCAAGATCAATCACCTGAGCCTGAGCTGCAGCCGAGTTGCATGGGAGACGTTTCAACATGGTGTACTTGCAATCATTACGAGGTCATGCCAACCAAGGTGGAGAACTGCTGCTGCTGAGAAAACTCTGGATGCTCGGCCTACATAGCCGAAGAAGACACACCAGTCTGCGTTACCGAGCTGCATGACTTCAGGACAGATTTGATGGTGCTTATGCACGAACTTCGCAGAACAGTTCGGCCACACAATCTAATTGACGAGTAAGTATACTCTAGATGTCATGTCATTTTCACTACCTAGACCATTTGAATGTCATTTTTTTCCTCCTACTTTCTCCGAATTGTGATCCATCTCTCTGTAGAAATGCAGCTCTACCTTCCCAGTGCCTCACAGAGCAAGCCCACACACACCATCGCCTCCCCCTGTCAGCTCTGCGCGAACACTGTTCTTACAAAAGTCCTACCATGTCGTTGTTACAATTCTGTAGTATCATTACTGATAGAATGTGCTCTGCGGAGAGGGTGAGACCTTGACAAGCCAAATCCCAAGTGTACATTCATCTCCATTAAACTGCCTGTGCCCTCTCAACACCAACCCTTCTAGTCCAGGGTCCCACCAGCCCCGACCCCCCAGTTTCTTTCATGCTGATACTCATCTGAACCCCTTATATTCCAGAACACTCACCACAACCTTAATGCCGTGCTTCAGTATATTCTCCCAAAAGTAACACACCTCCACCTATATCAATAGGATCCAAGCAAGGCAGATGGTAGATCAAACCTCTGTGGTGTGTTATAATTATTTCTTTTAGCATATAGTGAGGACTTATGCTGTAAGGGTTCCCGTCTTCATTTTTCTAAGGGCAACTATGCCATCGAATTTCGGATGCACTTTTTGATGTTGGCTGCTACACTTATCAGGTTCATTCAGTTCAAATATGTATGTTTTTCTTTCTCAGGTGGTACAGGCTGGTCGCCTAACGTTCGTTTACATGGTGGCTTTATGGGAGGCTTGGATACCGCAAACGACGAGTAATACCCGCCGTCGTTCGAGCCATTTGCAACAAATTCCCCAGTGACAGTGGACAGTACAGGGGATTTTCTTGTACTGTACTTCAACCTCAAGTATACAATTTATAGTTTGTTGGTGCCATCAACATCACCCAATACAAATACATCTGAGTACATAAGGATAGTGAGTTTTTCAGTGAGTCAAGAACACGGGCAATCGTCTATGAGTGTCATGCTAGAATGGTTGTTGCCCGGATGGACTGTGAACGAATGGAAGCACTGAAAATAATTAGCACACTGGTCCCATATTACAAATTTTGATCTAGCTCCACTCTTTTCTTATGATATAATGTGAAAATAAACTACAGAATAGGCACAGAGTGCTGACGCACACAAGGACATCTCCACAATACCCAGTAGCCCAGTTCAGCACTGGTTGGTGCACGTTTGCGCTCACCTTGTCCCCATCCACCCGCCGTCCAGATTCAATGGCATTTCGCGCCTATGACCGTGCGCTCCCAAGGGCGCAGGGGTGGGTTTGACCGCTCAAGTTGTCAAACACCATGTACAGTTCAAAGGCATCTGTCACACGTTCACCATTGTCCACATGGCCTCCCCAGACCCTGCGTCTCCAGACTCCCCTCTTCAAATCCCAGCCCTTGCAATCAACAAACGTTTGTGTCCCTTCATCATTGTTCTGGGCTTTTCACGATCCCCTCATGCCCAACCACCCACCCTTCCAGTATCAATGACATTTTGCACCTATGACCGTGCGCTCCCAAGGGGCGGGTTGGGTGTGACCGCTCGAGTCGTCAAACACCATGTACACTTCAAAGGCATCTGCCGCACGTTCACCATTGTCCAGATGGCCATCCCAGACCCTGTGTCTCCAGACTCCCCTCTTCAAAACCCAGCCCCCTGCAATCAACAAACGTTTGTGTCCCTTCAGCATTGCTCCGGCTTTTTCGCGCTCACCTCATGCCCATCCACCCAACCTTCCAGTATCAATAGCATTTCGCACTTATGACCGTGTGCTCCCAAGGGATCTGGGTGGGTGTGACCGCTCAAGTTGTCAAACATTGATTACAACCAGGTTTGCATTTGTTTTACAACCCTGGCCCTACTGCCCTATATGCTGCACGAGTAGGCCTATGCCTGTGCACTGGAACGGCGACAGGGTGGGTTCATAGGGCAGATGGGAAGCATTGGGATGGAGGCAGAGTGGGTGTTTATGGACACATCATACATTCACATACACACCCACTTCTGTAAGCCTTTTTAAACATCTTGAGATTTACCTTGAGAACATCTGGGAGATCTACTAGGTATATTGTCATCGAGCTACCTGTTTACCGGCTACTTGTTCCTCTGCTTGCTGAATCTGCTCATCTGTTCACCTCAAATCAAGTCCCTGTTTGAACTCAATGGATATCAGGTGAAATATTAACTGAATGTTATGATCAAGTCACGTACACTTGATTCAAGGTTTTATCCATACTAACGTTATGATAAGGCATTTGTAACGTTCTATTTGTATTGCAACAGCAACCCTAACAGTATATGGTTCAAAGTCTATGTAAAATACTTAGCTTTCAGGTGCTCTGTCCAATGTAAAACAAATGTGTGCACTTTGGCTGACATTGTATTTTTTTGTATATTACTCTATTCAAGGAATGTACTCCAGATGTGGACTTAGACGAGGTACATGGAACCGAGGTATACATTTATGAAGTAAAATCGGGCATCACATTGCATTCTGAATACATTTTCGTTATGTCAATATCTTTTCTAGTCCATCTAGTTGTTTTTCGATTTGTAGATATGTAGTTATGTTTGTTTGCTTTGAAATACAATTTGCTGTATTAAAACCATATCAACATGTTTTTTGCAGCTTCATGTCGCCGTCTGCAAAGAGAAGGCCACTGTTTTGAAGAAATCAAGAAACAAAGGGTAAAGAATGCACCACTTTGTTTTGCACAACCTTTTGAGCAGATATTTTAGTCTTTCTAGGTTTTTAGTTGCAAGATCGCATGTTCTGTATGTGTTCAATACATTCAGCATCTTCTTCTATTTATTCTTTTAGAAGCCAAGAAGTAAGAGGTGTATAAAGACACAGACATCATTTGTAACCAAAGATGTCGCTTGCCAAACCGATTTCACATTGGAGCTAATATCTCAGGCGCAGCATGGCACAGACAACAAGCAGACTAGTGATGCATTTGTCTAGTGGATGGAAAATGAATGGAATGTCACATGCGACCTTTACAAAGTCAGCTTGGACCAGTGCTACTTTGTGTCAGGTTGAACACATGAAAATGTAGAAAGTGATGATAAATTGCAACTGCTTGCCGACTCCTTCACACAATCTAAACCCGCTACCAATGTTCTACCAAAAAAAAACATTCAAAGTTAGCTGTTTCTCCAATTCATGTTGAATTATCACATCATGAACTGACAGAGGTTGAAGCTTCAACGAAATAGACTGATGATCTTGCACAATATCTCGACTTCAGTTTGCAAAGTCTTGAGGAATTGTCCACCACCGTCGACTCACAAAAACCAGTACTGCGGGACGATTTGCTACTAAAGGAGCAAAAGTACATTGTGTTTGATAACTGCCTGATAGAGATTGTACACATGCTCAAATGTGAACATGCGTGCCTCGCTTATTACAAGACAACAACCTAAAAATCCAAGCAACCTGTGTCCAGCTCCATAATACATTTACATGGTCTGCTCAACCGATGCTCGGCAAAGTGCCAGCTGGGAATTTACTTTGTTCAGCACCTTTACTATTCAGCAAATCGACTTTCAGCAAGATTTCCAGTTTTTGTTAGTTTGTGGGTCTTGAGTTTCTTGCTAAAACTCAATACTACAAATACCAAAGGGAATTCTTATTCCCTGCTATTAGTCATGCTTGGAATGTTGAACTGAGGTCAATGGGCTGTACATTCTCTGGCAAACATTTCTGGCTAGCTGGCGGCGGACAGTGTGACAGTCCAGGATTTTCCACAAAGTACTGCAGTTACCACTTTCAAGACATGAAAAGTAAAAAAAAGTGTGAGTTCTGTGGTGGTGCAATTGTCTGAATGTTCGTCTGTTGCCATGGAAAAACATGGTTTTATCAAATCCATTCAACTTCTGCAATCCAAGGGAATGAAAATAGACGTGATAGCCACCGACAGGCATGTCTCAATGGCAAAGGCCATGCGAGAGCAGTTTCCACACATTTGGCATCAATCTGATGTATGGCAGGTTGCAAAATCAATCAATAAAAAATTACAGCTTCTGGGAAAAAAAGGGTTCAGAAAACCTTATAAAATGGTGTCAGACCATCAGCAACCACATTTGTTGGAGCTCCAAAACTTGTGGAATCTGTGGAAGTTCTACTTGAGAAATGGCATTCATTGATGCACTATTCTACCAACGCACATGCATGCACAGAAAACCAACATTTCCACGAATGTGCACAATGACCGCTGTCGAGGAAGGAGGAATGGAGGAATAAGTGGTTAGTGCCATGTTCACCTCCACACAAAGCACGTGAAAAGATTGTGTACGATAAAACTATTTTGAGAGACCTGAAGGGACTCACCAATTTCTGTCACACAGGAGATTTGGAGGTGTTCCATAATATGTGCCTAAAGTACAGGCCCAGAAAGTTGCAATTTAGCATAGACGGCATAGAGGCGAGAAAGAGATTAGCGGTACTTTCCCATAATAATAATGAAGTTAGGGATCAAGCGAGAACTTCAGGAAAATTGGGGGTGCCACGTTACTACAAGGCCTTTATAAAACAAAGCAAACAATAGGTGGCCAAGCCAATATACGAGGAAATGGATTTTGAATCTTTCAAAGATCTAACATTGACTGTGTTGGCCATGCATACTCATTGACTGGAAGGTGAGTTTGTTCCCAGGACCCATAAAATGCCACAAAACATTGCAAACTAGCCTTGTCCTCCAAAATCCAAACTTGTCATAATGTGTAGTTCTAGATTAAAATGATGTGTAGCTCTCTGTAAAATATGTTCACATTCACATCTGGAGGTGTTATCAATGCCAAATCATAAATGGCAAAAAATAAAATTTGAATTTGAAAGAAACCGTAATTGAATATTACACCCCTTGGTCATACTCCCCTATATTAAGGGGGTAATTCATAGAATTTAGCGCAGAAACAGCGCACGCGGGCAGCGCAGAGAGGGAGCGTGCGCCAGCCACGTGCGCCAAAACCCATTTTCACGCACAGAGTATTCATGGATACTTACATCCATTACCAGCCGTCGCACAGAGTGGCACAGCGACCCTGCAGCAGCACCAATTACACCCCCAGCCCCGCCCTGTGCGCCAAAAACATCGCACAAATCCCCTACATGGCGCAAAGGCCAGTGGACCAACATACAGCCCCCGAACCACGAAAATGCACAAAAACACTACTCAGCCCTCATGCGCCAGCGAAATCGCGTGCAAAAACTCTGTGCGCACCCCTCGGAATACGCGTACCCTGCTCGCACCAGCGAAATCACGTGTAAAAGTCCCTGTGTACGCCTCGGATTACCCGTACCCCGCTCGCGCCAGCAAAATCGCATGTAAAACTCCCTGCGCGCCCCCCGGAATAAGTGTACCCCGCTCACGCCAGTGAAATCACGTGTAAAACTCCCTGCGCGCCCCTCAGATTACCGGTAACCTGCTCGCGCCAGCAAAATCGCATTTAAAACTCCCAGCGCACCTCTCAGATTAAGTTTACCCCGTTCGCCCAGCAAAATCGTGTGTAAAACTCCCCGCGCACCCCTCAGAATACGCGTACCCCGCTCGCGCCAGTGAAATTGCGTGTAAAACTCCCCATGCACCCCTCGGATTACCCGTAACCCGCTCGCGCCAGCTAAATCGCATGTAAAACTCCCCGCGCACCCCTCGGAATATGCATAGCCCGCTCGCGCCAGCGAAATTGCGTGTAAAACTCCCCGTGCACCCCTCGGATTACCCACACCCCACTCACGCCAGCGAAATCGCATTTAAAACTCCCTGTGCACCCCTCGGAATAGGCGTACCCCGGTCCCGCCAGCCCAATCATGTGTAATTCTCACTCCCGTACCTCTAGATTCATGCAGCAGTGTGGTGAGAAGTCACATGCACCCCCTGCAGCCAGACCACACCACAGGGGTCCACCCTACACCCCTCTCCATGCCCCGCAGGCAACCCATCCACCCTCCCCATGCCCCGCAGGCAACCCATCCACCCTGACCATGCCCCACAGGCAGCCGATCCACCCTCCCCATGCCCCACAGGCAGCCCATCCACCCTGACCATGCCCCGCAGGCAGCAGATCCACCCTCCCCATGCCCCGCCGGCAGTCCATCCACCCTGACCATGCCCCGCAGGCAGCCCATCCACGCTCCCCATGCCCCGCAGGCAACCCATCCACCCTCCCCATACTCCACAGGCAGCCCATCCACTCTGAATATGCCCCGCAGGCAGCCCATCCACCCTCCCCATTCCCCACAGGCAGCCCATCCACCCTCCCCATGCCCCGCAGGCAGCCCATCCACTCTGACCATGCCCCGCAGGCAGCCCATCCACCCTGACCATGCCCCGCAGGCAGTCACCCACCCCCATGCCCTGCAGGCAGCCCATCCACCCTCCCCATGCCTGCAGGCAGCCCATCCACTCTGACCATGCCCTGCAGGCAGCCCATCCACCCTGACCATGCCCCGCTGGCAGCCCATCCACCCTCCCCATGCCCTGCAGGCAGCCCATCCACCCTCCCCATGCCCCACAGATAGCCCATCCACTCTGACCATGCCCTGCAGGCAGCCCATCCACCCTGACCATGCCCCGCAGGCAGCCCATCCACCCTCCCCATGCCCTGCAGGCAGGCCACATGGCACCATGCACTTGGGAGTCCCGACTCATGTACCCCCAACCCGCGAGTCCCCCCCACCCACACTCCAATGACGGGCACCTGCCAGCAGGTCCCAACTCATGTCTCCCCACCTACCCCACATGTTGAAAAAGAAAGTCTGAAGGGTCCATTATCCCAAAACAAAAGGAAACCTACCTAAAATCCTATCTAAAATACAACTATATGCAAAAAGTGGAGCAAAGTCTGTGAACTCCAAATAATAATAAAAACCAAATGAAACTTAAACCTAAATAACTATATACAAAGGCGGCGTGCTAGTCCGACGGCTCATTTATTGATGTCCCGGGCCAGGGCGTCATCGAACTCCATGTCGATGTTCCGGAGGCGCGCCTGTTCCCTGGCCTCGAGGTCTCGCAGGGATGCAGCCATGGCCTCCTCCAACTCCCTGCGAGTTGTCTTGAAGCACTCAGCCCACCTCAAAGCCCTCTGCATGTAGTTCTCCGCCCTGACCATTGTGAGCCGTGCCCTCTCCGCCCGCCGCCGCTCTGCACCTATTCTCTGGCCCAACCGCTGCCACACGGAAGACACTCCCAATCCTGTGTCTTCCTGACCACCGACTGATACCTACCCCGATGTTGTAGAGGGCCTCGAAGCCACATGCCTCCTACGCCCTGCATGCCGCCACCTTTCTGCTGCCTGCCACCGCCACCAGGACTGCCTCTGGGCAGATGGCAACACCTGGGGCCGTCGTGCAGGTGCCCTGTTTGTATGTGCCTGCACATCGTCCGTTGCCAGGGGTAAAGTTGCTGGGTTGACCACCTGTGCTGGAGCTCTGACTCCTGACTGTGGCAGGGATGGGATCTCCACCAGCCTAGCTGTGTTGGTTGGGGCAGGTCCACAGGGGGCCCTGGTGGCATCTGAGCCGGAAGACTGCACGGAGAACGACTGGCATATAGTGTGCACAGAGGAGGAGAGGGCTGCAAGACAGAGCGACACATGGAGGAAACCCCCGATCATGAGCCCTCCCAACTGGGCCATGTTGGCACACATCTCTTCATGATGACGTGCGTGGTCCCCCCAGGAAGCACGCATGTCATCACGAATGACACGTGTGCGCAACGCGACACCAATCAGGACGGACTCAATCCAGTCACGGGTCCCGACGTCCGCAGGTAGAGGAGTGCCAGATGATGTGGACCACCCCCCTACCTGCGGATGGGCCTGGGATGGGGCATCCCTGCTGGTGCATGGTGATGCAGTCACAGTGTCAGGGACAGTGACATGCACAGGCCCCTCCGCGGCGGCCTGTGCTGCCTCCTGCCCCTGCCCCTGGACTGCACCACTTGCACCAGTGGTACAACCCCCAAAAGGCCCCATGTGCAGCTCTGAAGAGGCCTCCTCCTCCTCCTCCATACACACCACCAACCTGGATGGCTCTGCACTGTCTTCTGCCATCGCCATCCCCTGTGGGGGCTCACCCGCCCTTTCCGCTGCAGCCGTAGTGGCAGACGCAGCACCAGTCCCCTCGCTCCTGGATGATGGAATTACCTGGGAGGGTGACAGGGCCTTGCGTCGCCGGCCGGTGGAGGCATCCCTGCGACTTTCCTCCACAGAGCTGTCTCCGCCCTCTTCTTCACTTGACGCTGTGTAAAGGGAGACATTGAACACAAGCATCAGAGTACTGTACAATAGTCACCTAGACACAAAGCAATAGCACATGAGTGGCACTGTCAAATGTCACTTCCATCATGTCCCTCCACAACACATGGGTCAGTGCAGGCAACACACATGCAGGAACAGGCATGGCACATGCAACAAACATTTGCATCCATGTCCAAGGCACCGTAGAAACATCCAATGATGGGCTGAAACTCACATGCATCATGGGACATGCTGATCACATGCACACACATCACCGGAGGGTCATGTATCTGGCCCTGTATACCCCCAGACACAGTGGATACAAGGATGACTAGGCTGTATCAGTGAATCAACACATCGTCACGGACATGTGTCATGTATCCATGGCGTTTACCAGTCACTCACACAGTACTCTGACACACAGACATGTACACCATGCATGTCCATGACAGCAGCACCCATCTCTCACCAAACACGTCCAAGTACAGACACAGGCATGCATACATGTGTGCATTCTGCATGCCGCTCCTCATGATGCATTGTAACACATACACCATCCATGTGGGTCACGCCTGACTGGACTCACATGCATCACCATCATGTCCCTGCACACACACATCCATACTTGACCCATGTCACACATACAGCCAAGAAGTTAACTACCACCACACTGCAACATATACTGTTTCAAACGAGACTGCATGGGCACTGTTAGGCAGAATCCCATGCAGTGCCCTTAGGGACCACTACACACAATTAAGACTACCAGTGGTAATACAAGTTCACCTTTGGTACAAGCCTGTACTACTATGTTAAAGTAGTAGCAGTAGCAGAGCAGCCAGGCTTATCTCAAGAGTATATGAGCAGTAGCAGAGATTGCACAAAGGGACCACAATTACAGTGACTCAGGCAACCACTGACTCAAGGTTTCAGGCAAAAAATATAAGTACATTTATTTTTAAACCATCTGTTATAAAACACAGCACTTCTATAAATTCAAAACCACACGTAAAATACACTGCAAACAACCAATTCTCTTGGCACAGAACAACTCAAGGTAAGTACTTCATGTTTTGGCGGACCGGTATTGTGAAACAAAAGATGTTACTGTGAATACGTATGCAATCATTTTTTGACAGTTCGGTCTTACTAAAGATACGCGTATCCGCGGCAAGAAAGGTTACCGGAGCAAAACACACTTAGCACCTGTGCTAACCAGAGAGAGTTGGGGGACAAAAATCATAGGCAATACTTTTGTCAAGGCAGACAGAATCAGAGAACACTCACTGACAGAAATACAAAAGTCAATAGGCCGGAGCCAGTGTCAAGTGGAACCGGGTTCCTGTTGTCGAGGATCACACAGTCAGACAGTTCAAGATTCAACGTTGCCAGGAGTACTTGTATATTGTCACCAGAGGAAGCAAAAGTTATAAGAGAGAAGGAAGACAAGGGCAAGCCTTGGAAGAGGGGAAAAGGGATTCACCCTAGTTCCTCGAAGCAGAACACAGTACCTTATTCAATGAAGAAGCTGGTGCCACGGCAGTTGTTCCTGGTAGTTTCCTGCAGACCGACTGTTCCTGGAGCTTCGGTCGTGGAGACCAGAAGGAGGACTTCTAGATGGGTCTGCACCACTCAGGGATGAGGCCAGCAGCAGCGAGGGTGAATAAAAGGTGTGCTCCTTTAAAACAGGAGAGGCTCTTCAGATGGCTTTCCGGACCACATCAGTAGGGTGCAGTGATTTCGACCACGAAGAGGATCCTCTGCTGTGGAAGATGAGCTGGTTGACCCCATCAGGCTCAAGGGAAGAAGGCTCCGGACTGGATCTTCTCTGGTCGTCGAAGGGCAGATAGCGAAGGACTGCAGCAGGGCTTCACCGGGACGGGGTTGTTGCAGCAGCCATCTTCTTCTCCGCTTCTCTTCAGTTCAATGTAGTTCCAGTGGTGACTCTGACTTCCAGCCCAAGAGTCCTGACTGTTATGCGAAGAAAATCCCCCATTCAGACAGCCTGGCTGTCAATCACGCAGCAGGGGGGTTGTCCAGCCCGGACAACCACCTCAGCCAATCATGGCAAAGTGCGACTTGGGTTTCCTAGGATACCCTGTGCAGGGGGTGTCTACACCCCTCCCTCACATTCAGCCCACCTAGACACCCAGGCACCCAGAGGAGGGCTTCTTGGCAGAAGCCAGCCAAAAGACGGTGAACAAAGAAGGCAAATCTGGTTTGCCACACAAAGTAAAACACAAGAAGGAATTTAACAAAAAGAAATGGTGACTAAACCCAACCGGAGCAAAAAGAAAGGGTATTTGGTCAAGCGGGTTTATGTTTGAGTTTACTATAATAGCCTAAAACAATACCACGATTATATGGTATAATCGTGGTAGGAAAGTTAGGGTAGATACCACTGTCACCAGCGAAGTCTAAATGTTAAAAGATCAAAACAAACTCAGAGAGGCACAGACAACAGGGGGTAGGATTTAACCCTTTCCAGTACTCCATGTAAGATGGGTTGTACTGGGTCTGTAGTTTTAAAGTGACTATGTAAAGTTAATGGCAACTTTACTTGTTTCTGGGGGACAGTAGTCAGCCCCAGAAAAAGGAGTGATTGGGAAGTCTTGGAGACAACCCTGTGTTACCGCACTGAAGGTGCTGTGTAACACACTCAACAAGTTTGGGCTCATGGAGTGGTGTGCTCCAGAGTCCAAAACCACACAACAAGTAGAAATGCACATGACAAAACACAGGTAAGAGTGGGGAAAAGAGGCACACTCTTACCAAGTGGAAAAAATAAACTCCAGAAATCCAGCAAAGCTGCAGAGGGACTCATTAGGTAAGGGAAATTAGCCATAGAATGAGAATTCTCCCTAACAGGCACTTACCGCTCGACTCCAAACAGGCCTGCATCCGGAGGATCTGGTGATGAAGCACTGGGCGAATGCGCTCCAGGACCCTCATCTGCTGGGTGGTAAGGTGGCCCCTTCTTGAGGGTCCTGAACTTGTAGTCCTCCCAGCGCTTCTGGACGTGTTTGATGTCACGGGGTGCCACTCCCTCCACGTTGATGGCACCCACTATGTCCTTCCAGATCCTCTTCCATCCTTCTTTGGTGGCGCGCGATGGTGTGAAGAGGGCATCATAATGCCCCAGGACTTGCTCCACCAGGATGCCAACTTAATTTGCACTGAAGCTGGCAGCCCTCTGCCTCTCTGCTGTGGGGTTGCCACTGGTGCCGGATGGTGTTGTGTTGGACATGGCAACCCCCGAGGCAGGTGTGGCTGGGCTGTGGAGCGATGGAATACCAGTCGGGAGTCTTCTGTTCCAGCATGGGTGGTCACAGCAAGTGGACCCCTGCAAATGGCTGATGTGCAGGCACCAAATGGCAGGGCACTGTTGGCAGCAGGCAGGCAGGCAGGCAGGCAGGCAGCAGCAGATGGCTAGTAGGAGGCTCCCCAGGGCTCTGAGGGGCAGGAAAATGGCCTTCTGGGCAGGAGCATGGTCTTCCGTGTGTTGGCCAGCTTGATGCAGAGTGATTCTGCATGTGCAAAAACAGCACATCTGCGTGTGAATGCGTGTAATTCAAGGAAAGGGCCTTAGTGCGTAAGCGCGCCAGTGACGTTACATGCGCGGGCGTTGCCTTCAGCATGGGTTAATGGTGAGCACGGGCCAGCAGTCCACTGTATGTGCTGTTCGTGGAGACCGACGCGTGTGTTTACTCTTCTGGAATCACACGCGATTACTTCACAGCATTTGAAGTACATACCTCTCCTTTTGGTGGAAAGTTGCCTACGCGTATAAGCGTGTGTGTTTTTCTTTTTCTTTTCCATGCAAGGCAGGCGGTGAGTCGCACACGCTATTTTTCCCACTGTGGTTCCCCCTATGCATCACGTACCGTTTTTGAGGTCATAGTAGCCCACGTGTTCCACACGTACATACTTTCTGTGTTCCTGGGTGTCACACCGTACTGCTGGAGGTAAAATCCATGCACATGGGTGACCTTTTTATTTATTTATTTATGTATTTATTTTGGGGGGGGCCTGAGCGTTGCGTGACCTGTCATTTTTCCCCAGGGGTCACAGACAGCCTTGCAGGAGCACAGGGGTACCTATTTCATCCAGTACCCTGCCCACTTCAACCCAATTGAGCAGGGCAATTGTTGAGTGCACCTCCCATTGGCTATTTACCATCTGTGCCATGGTTGGGAGGCTACCAAAGGCTAAGGACGGCAAAGCTGGGCATCCTCCCAGGGCTGGGCCTGGTCGAGCACGTTGGCACAGAGACCAGGGGCGACAGGGAGTCCAGTATGGCCAGGGTGGCTACAGAGGGGGGAGAGGCAGGGGTGCCTCACTGGGGCAGGATGCCCAGCCACATGCTGGTGCAGACATGCCACCACCTCCTGTGGCTCCTGGTGATTCAGCTGCTGCATCACGACCTGGCACCCAAATGACCCAGCAACAATTTACACCTGCTGTCACAGGCCCAGTGGTGGTGGTAGCTGCAGGTGCAGCTGTGGGGACCACCACCCGGGATTGGGGTCGGGCAGTGCATGTTGCGTTGCGTGACGGAGACTCCCAGGACGATTTCCATCTTGTCACGTGCATGTCCAGGTGCGGGTCACGTGTGTCCAGTGTAGCTGTGACTGGGTGTTAGGCAGAATCCTGTGCAGTTCCCTTGGGGAACACTGCAAAAAGATTAAGACTACAGGAGCAGCAGTAAACCCAATTGGTAGCAGTCTGCAACACCCAGATTTACCTGGCAGCTGTGGCTGAGCAGTCAGACTTCCCCTCAAGAAGAGTAGGGCAGTATGCAGAGTATACACAATATGGTCAAAACACAGTAGAGCAAACAAACACTGACCAGAGCTTTGTATAAAACGTATAGAATTATTTATTTAAAACACACTTTAGGCAATACACTAGCACTTTCAATGAAAAGTAATCTAAAACACAGTCAGGTAAGTATACACACCTCCCTTGATAACTATCAGACAAGTCAGGGTTAAAGCACAACTATTTGTTAAGACAGAAGTGAGCGCTTAACCTAGGTGGCACTCCAATAGTTTAGGTAAAAAAGGGAGAGAAAATGCAGAACATAAAATAAAACAGTTCCCAACACTTTTAAGAGTTCAGAGCAAGAGGAGAAAGGCAGGTAATACTGTAGAGCCAAAGTTCATAGGCCAGGCCCACTTTAAATGGAGCCAAGCGAAATGTGCCCAGGATCACACGGTTTAAAGTGCACTGAAAGTCTTTGCAGAGTGTTCAAAAGAGGTTGGGGTGAGTCAAAAGATATAGTTAGAAGGCCTGGAGCCAACCCAGTTTAGAAGCCAAGGATTTAAGGGTCACCTTTAGCAATCTGTAGAAAGGGAGGCCAGGCGGGACACTGTACCTTAAAGAGAAAGGAAGCTCCAGCGGGGGCAGCCATGCACTGCACAGGGATGAAACCAGCCATGGAGTTCCCGATTAAAAGGTGCAGTCCTTTTATTTGCGGTCAAAAGTGGTGAGCTTGGCTATCCGGCCGCCGGGGAGCTTGGCACGGGCGATTCGACCAAGTGACGTCTTTGGAAGCGAAAAAGGGCGAACTGGTTGGTCCTACCAGCTCAAAGAGAGAAGACTCTCCAGCAGAAGATCTTCTCTTGTCGTTGGAAAAGTGGTGAGTTTGTTGCAGCAGGGCTTCACCGGTGGTGTCGTCGGTTGCAGGTGGCTCAGCTTCTTCCCTCTTCGGATTCTTAGGTCCTGTGGCGACTTCTGAAGTTCCAGTCCCAAAGGCCCTTCTTTTATGCAGAAAAACCCCCATTCATCAGCCTAGCTGTCAATCACACATGCTAAGTGGTGAGCCGGGCGGCTCTCCACTGGGCCAATCAGAGTAGAGTGCGACTTGGGTTGCTAAGGCAACGCAGTCCAGGGTGCCAATTCCCCCCTCCACCCTTCCTATGGAACCCAGACAGAGGGGCACCATTTGGAGGGCTTCTGTGGAGAAGCCCGCCAAAATAGTGGAGCAAAGGGCTCGACCTTGGACAGAGTTACAGAGACGGACACAAACGCCATTTTAGAATCGTGTTCTGGCAAAAAGACCCAACCAGGGATTTAATATTGAATAAATAAACCAGCGGTATCTTTAACATTGCACCAAAAAGTGGTGCGTTTAAAATCAATGGGAAAATCCCATAGCGAATATTCCAGAGGAATATTTCGCGTGGTAACCACTGCCACCAGCCAGAAACTCGACGAGGGGGGACAGGACAGTGCCCCCTCGAAAACAGACCCAGGGGCAATCGAATTACCCCTTACCAGTACTTCCACAATATGATGGTTTGTACTGGTTCTGTTCACAATTTTGGACTAGTAAAGCCAATGGTGACTTTACATGCCCTGGGAGACAGTAGTCAGTCCCAGGGTATGGAGTCTATGTTTGGGGGTCACTGTGACACCCCTGTGGTACTGCACTGAGGGTGCTGTGTACCACACATACAGAAAAACAGATGATACCCTATGGAGTAAAAAGAAACCCCATAGCCCATAAGCACATAACAAGTCAAGGACATACCTCAAATCATGTCTAAGAGTGGGAGTAAAAGAGTCTCACTCTTAGCAGGAGAAAAAAACAAACCCCAAAAATCCAGAAAAGCTGCTGGGGGACTCACTAGGCTTGGGAAATTAGCCTTATCAGAGAATTCTCCCTAACACTCGCCCCCCCCAGACTAAGGGACAGGAGGATTGAATCCACTCCTGGATGAATCTCATACCTCTAGTCGGTTATAAACATCCTAGGTAGACCATCAGCGTTTTGGTGGTGACACCTTGACGTGTGTTCAATGGATAAATCAAAGGTTTTCCTTTGTAAACTATATGACCTACAAACCCTTTGAGGAACATCTTTCTTGTTAAATTTATAGGGGATCTGGTTGACCAGTCCCTCAGAAGTTGGTACAACTTCTGAACCTGTGTTAGGCTTTTTCAAGGGGTCCTTTTAAAGGATTCCCTTAGATCTAGAGGGGCCACCAGGGTTCCGCACCACCTCTCTGTTGGGAGCAGGTTGGATCTCAGGTCTCTTGGTTGGAGGGGTTGGGGTTAGGCAATGTACCTGTTTCCCATTCCTCTTAGATCTTACCTCACCTACTTTAGGAGTTTTACTCCCAATACTAGGATTTGAGTTGGAGTCTTCAGTATAAGGTCCAACAGTCTGAAGGTTTTTGGCCTTAGACTTTTCTTTTCTGGTTTTCCACCAGCACTGAGAATTACCAGTTCTCTTAGGCCAAGGTAGGGGTCCAGTTGGTCTATCCACCTCTTCCTCAGAAGCAGGGGGAGTCACAGACTCTAAGACTTTGGGAACAATGATGGAGCTTGGTACGGGCTCCCATTTCACTAACATTTTAGCATGAAGTTTGCCTGGGTCAGAGGTCAACTTACAAACACCAGGGTTTGTAGTGGGGTTCTCAGTAGAGGTTCCCATAGGCTTAGAGTGGTCCCTTAAGGTGGCCTCTCTAGCCAATTTGGTTAGGTTCTGTGTCTCCATACTGGGAGGCCTGGGGGTACTGGATACTACTCCTAGAGTTTTTAGATCATTCCCCAACAGGACTCTCCCGGGCACCTCAGTCTTAACACTGACAGGGATCCTCACTGTCATGTTATTACACTGAATGAGGGCTGGTAGAATAGGAACCACCTGGACAGGGCCTCGAGAATTTCTAGTGGGACCTTTGGGTGCCTTAGCCACATCCTCAGGTTTGAAAAAGCTTTCATCCACTACTGTTCTGCTAGCCTGAGAGTCTGTCCTAGCAGGAGTACCCTGGCCATTGATGAGAACACTGTCCATATAATACATTTTAGAGTTTTCTGGTAGGGGGTCATAGATTTCCCTATTCTGGCTGCTAACCAGACCCATAGGCTCTAAGTTTACACTTGCTTGAAGACTCAAGGGTTCTTCAGCAAAGACTTCAAAGTGAGCACAAGCCACTTGTACTTCCTCCTCAGGAGTGAAGGCTAAGGAGATTGTGCTGATCCCTGCAGATTTACCCTTACATCTGGGATCTCCTTTGATGTGGTCAGTTGCTACACAGAGATAGCATGTTCCAAATGCTCTCTGGAATGGTGGCTTATTCTGACCTCCTTCTGGTTTGTGACCAGAGGGTACACTAGCCTGATGGGGTTTCCCTGATGGCTTACCGTGGTTATTTTTTGTTTGTGGCCCTCTTTAGTATGGGAGGTATTAGAATTCTCTGGATTCAGTTTTGGTGGCTGCTTTCCCTCATCCTTTTTCTGAGTGACCCCTGAATCCTTGTGAGTAGCCCTGTTGGCAACCCACAAGTCAGCAGCCTTAGCTAGCTTTATAGGATCTATTTCCTTTGAATCAGCTAAGTGCTGTCTGAGCTCAGGAGAGCAGACATCATAAATTGACTCCAACATAACAAGATTTTTCATTCCCTCATAAGTGTTCACTCTGTAACCCTTAATCCATCCCTCTGAGTTCTTCAAACTTTCATTCACCCAGGTAGCCCAAGGGGTACCATCATTCTTTTTGCGGGTCCTAAACCTCTTAAGGTACTGGGAAGGGGTCTTCCCAAATCTAGCTATTAAAGCTAGCTTCACACATTCATAGTTCATCCTATCCACCTCCCCCAACTCCATTACCACATCAGATGCAACAGGGGGGAGCCTAGAGAACAACCAAGGAAGCAACTGATTCCCTGTGATGTCCTGGAGCCCATGATTATATTCAAACATAGCCAACAAATCCAACACATCCAACTTAGGTTCATACATACCCACAATCTCTTTAGGCATCCGGGGTTTTTGGGACTGGAACTCCTAGAGGATCCGGGGAGAGAAGCAGTTTCAACAAATCATTTCTTCATCTCCAGCTCATGCTTGAGCTCCATTTCTCTGAGCCTTAGTTCTTGGTGCTTTTGTTCAGATTGGGCACTAATTCTTTTGAACTCTAATTCAAGCCTCATTTTTTCTAGTTCAATGAATTCAAGACTTAGGCCCTCATTACAACACCGGCGGTAACCAATCAATGGCGCTATTAGCACCATGGTTGCTGCCGGTATTGTAACGAGTCCGCCTTGGTGCAATGGGGAATTACCACCCCATTCCAAGGTTGGCGGGGCAGTAATTCCCCATGCACCATTGGCCCTTCCCCATTCCCATTTTTGCCCCATAGGGCTCAATGGGAATGGGGAAGGCGGTAATTACGGTACCGCAAATTGCGGTACCGTAATTACCTTCAAGGTCCCTTTGCGGGTCCCTACTTTAATGGCTGGTCCAGACCAGCCGTTAAGGTCGGGAGCTGCAAAGGGACCTCGTAATTAGGTGCTAAGGGGTGAACGGCGCCGCAGCCTTTTACGGCGCCGTTAACCTCTTAGCGCCAGGGTCGTAATGAGGCCCTTAATGTGGGAACTGACACAGGTCCAGTAGACATAGCTTGAGGCGCTAGAGCAGGCAGAGGGGCAGTTGGGACAGTCACATTAGCCTCACTTTCCTCTTCTGAATCTACAACAATATTATCAATACTTTGATCCATATTACCTTCATCACTGTTGTCTACATTTGATGGGGAGGTAGGTTCCTCTGAACCACTACCCAGACTTTGGTTTTCTAACAATCTTTCTATTAGTTCCATTTTTTTGCCTTTAACAGGAAGATCCTTATGTCTACAAAGAACTCTTAAACAATCAGCAGTTTTTGCAGAAAGGGACTCCTGGTTGTAACTTTCCATAGTTTGACTTGTTAAAAATTAACTTTTACAGTGCTAAGCTTTGTGGTTAGTTGCACTAAGGTATTTAGACACTCTAAAAGGTATACTCAATACAAATCCCACCGCTGTATACCAGTGTTAGGCAGAATCCTGTGCAGTTCCCTTGGGGAACACTGCAAAAAGATTAAGACTACAGGAGCAGCAGTAAACCCAATTGGTAGCAGTCTGCACCACCCAGATTTACCTGGTAGCTGTGGCTGAGCAGTCAAACTTCTCTCAATGAAAAGTAATCTAAACACAGTCAGGTAAGTATACACACCTCCCTTGATAACTATCAGACAAGTCAGGGTTAAAGCACAACTATTTGTTAAGACAGAAGTGAGCGCTTAACCTAGGTAGCACTCCAATAGTTTAGGTAAAAAAGGGAGAGAAAAGGCAGAGCATAAAATAAAACAGTTCCCAACACTTTTAAGAGTTCAGAGCAAGGGGAGAAAGGCAGGTTATACTGTAGAGCCAAAGTTCATAGGCCAGGCCCACTTTAAATGGAGCCAAGCAAAATGTGCCCAGGATCACACGGTTTAAAGTGCACTGAAAGTCTTTGCAGCGTGTTCAAAAGAGGTTGGGGTGAGTCAAAAGATATAGTTAGAAGGCCTGGAGCCAACCCAGTTTAGAAGCCAAGGATGTAAGGGTCACCTTTAGCAATCTGTAGAAAGGGAGGCCAGGCGGGACACAGTACCTTAAAGAGAAAGGAAGCTCCAGCGGGGGCAGTCATTCCTGGCAGTGGTTGAGGTTCATGGTTCCGACCAGGGGAAGAGAAGATCTCATCGAGGAGAAAACGTGGAGTCGTTGCACTGCACAGGGATGAAACCAGCCATGGAGTTCCCGATTAAAAGGTGCAGTCCTTTTATTTGCTGTCAAAAGTGGTGAGCTTGGCTATCCGGCCGCCGGGGAGCTTGGCACGGGCGATTCGACCAAGTGACATCTTTGGAAGCGAAAAAGGGCGAACTGGTTGGCACTACCAGCTCAAAGGGAGAAGACTCTCCAGCAGAAGATCTTCTCTTGTCTTTGGAAAAGTGGTGAGTTTATTGCAGCAGGGCTTCACCGGTAGTGTCGTCGGTTGCAGGTGGCTCAGCTTCTTCCCTCTTCGGATTCTTAGGTCCTGTGGCGACTTCTGAAGTTCCAGTCCCAAAGGCCCTGCTTTTATGCAGAAAAACCCCCATTCATCAGCCTAGCTGTCAATCACACATGCTAAGTGGTGAGCCGGGCGGCTCACCACTGGGCCAATCATAGTAGAGTGCACCTTGGGTTGCTAAGGCAACGCAGTCCAGGGTGCCAATTCCCCCCTCCACCCTTCCTGTGGAACCCAGACAGAGTGGCACCATTTGGAGGGCTTCTGTGGAGAAGCCCACCAAAATAGTGGAACAAAGGGCTCGACCTTGGTCAGAATTACAGAGACGGACACAAACGCCATTTTAGAATCGAGTTCTGGCAAAAAGACCCAACCGGAGATTTAATATTAAATAAATAAACCGGCGGTATCTTTAATATTGCACCATAAATTGGTGCGTTTAAAATCAATGGGAAAATCCCATAGAGAATATTCCAGAGGAATATTTCGCGTGGGAACCACTGCCACCTGCCAGAAACTCGACGAGGGGAGATGGGACAGTTCCCCCTCGAAAACAGACCCAGAGGCAATCGAATTACCCCTTACCAGTACTTCCACAATATGATGGTTTGTACTGGTTCTGTTCACAATTTTGGACTCGTAAAGCCAATGGTGACGTTACATGCCCTGGGAGACAGTAGTCAGTCCCAGGGTATAGAGTCTATGTTTGGGGGTCAATGTGGCACCCCTGTGGTACTGCACTGAGGGTGCTGTGTACCACACATACAGAAAAACAGATGATACCCTATGGAGTAAAAAGAAACCCCATAGCCCATAAGCACATAACAAGTCAAGGACATACCTCAAATCATGTCTAAGAGTGGGAGTAAAAGAGTCTCACTCTGAGCAGGAGAAAAAAACAAACCCCAAAAATCCAGCAAAGCTGCTGGGGGACTCACTAGGTTTGGGAAATTATCCTTATCAGAGAATTCTCCCTAACACTGGGGCGCACGTATCTGGGGCAGTCATGACATCTGCTGCCCCAAGCAGCCCGGTGGTGGTAACTGCATGGGCAAATGCAGCCAACACCACACCAGCAGTGAGTCAGACCCAAGCCAGACCTTCTGTCCTCATTCCAACACCCACTGCCTTGGTCCAGTCCACCAGTGCCACTGCCCCCACTTATCAGGGCCACATTGCCCACTCAGGGTCAGTACCACCACCCAAACGGAGGAAGCATGCTCCACTGCAAGAGGCTGAGACCCTCCGGCACGTCGAGGAAGAAGCCTTTCAGCAAGCAGGAACTGGACTTCCTTATGGACTACGTGTCGGCACACCAACGCAATATGTTTGTGGGCCTACAGTGCCATACAATGCATCACCAGCATTGAGTCCACTGGCAGCATGTTGCGGATGGTGTGACAGCCATGGGATTCCAGGTGCACACGGCTCAGGACTGCTACAAGCGTTGGAATGACCTCCGAGGCAGTGCAAAACAAAAGTGTGCCTCCAGTTATTCCATGTCTCTGGTGACTAATGGTGGGCCACCACCAGAGGAGGGTGAACTCAATCAGCATGAGGAGACCGCTGCAGAGTTCATCCTGGAAGAACAAATCCATGGAGGGGGAGAGAGGATGGATTATGATGCATCGTCCGGTGAGTATTGATGCGTGTTACTCAATGGCATGTGTGTTTGGCAAGTGTGACCCTCCCAGCTACAACTTGGGTCCTTCCTTTCATCAATCTCCCTCTCTACCTGTGATGTTCACCAGGGGTCTGACCTCTTGGCCTGGCTTTCCAAACAGCACCTGGCAGCTCTCGCCTACTGCATTTTTATTTTCTGCTACAACTTCCAGTGCTATGCTGATGACACTCAACTCATTTCAATGTTGCCCTTTGCTACCTCTTCTCCCTCCCTCATTTCTGATTGCCTCATTGACATTTGAAATTGGTGTACTGCCAACAATCTCTGTCTAAATGCCAGTAATACTGACATCCTCCTCATCGATACACCTTTGCCATCCTTTCCCCCCTCACTTTCTGGTGGGCCCCCCTTGGCCCTCCTCCTACCCCCCACCTGCAAGGCTAATAATCTCGGGGTCACTTTTGACTCCACACATTCCTTTTCTGCACACATTTCTGACATTTCTTTAGATATATTAATTTCTTGCTTAACCTCCTCAGGGGTACTGTGCCTTCCCTCTCGTTCACCTTCCAGCTCACAGTCTCTCAAGCTCTGGTTGTCTCAAGGTTGGACTACTGTGATAGCCTCTTTCAATATTCTACCTGCCTCCACACTCCACCCTCTACCACTAATCCAGTACAGGACTGCGAGACTTGTCCTTTGCCTCAAGCACTGGGATCCTATCTTTCCAGCTCTGAAATCCCTTCATTGCAGGGATGAAACTTCAGATCCTCTGCATTGCGCACAAGGATTTTTGGGGCCTGGGTCCAAAATACCTTCAACTATCCCTCTGCCAATACCTCCCCTCTTGAGTCCTTTGCTCCTCTACCTCACACTCCCTCCGGGTCAGTCGTTTATCGAAGAAACAAGCTGGGAGCAGATGTGTGTCTACGGCTGGGACCACCGTTTGGAACAGCCTACCTGCCACGTTGAAACTTGAGGTGAAACATCTCTGCTTCCGGAAGCACCTCAAGACCTTCTTATTTGTTCCTGCATTAGCCCCTCTTCTCAACAGTTTCCTCTCTTGGCACTGAGCACCTAGACACCCTCTGTCCTTGGGGCCCAGGTACCTGCTCATCCTGCCTCCCTGCTGCACTGCCTTCAGGCCTCCCATCGCAATGGGTCCTGTACGTGTACCCATACAGTCCCCACTCTTCTTCTACACTCATCAGATTTGCCCTATCCAAATGATCTTGCACTTGCCACTTGCTGGCTGCACTACCACATTTTGAATGCCTATTCTATCATTGGACTTCATTTTCATTCTTTGGTCTCCTCTGTTTGGCACATTCCACTTCTCCCCCTTCCAGGGTCTTCAACCCTGTATCCCTTCTCCATGCACTTGTGTGTTCTCAATGTCACTGTGCCCAGTATGATCATTGTTTTCATTTCCTTTTCTCCCTTGTTCTCCTCCCTTTGCTTGGTTGCACTCTGAGCCACTTGTGTAGGAGGGCAATCTTGATGAGATATCATATCATGTCATATACATCCTTTGTCCTTGGTGCAGTGTGTCTCACTCTGACTGTGCTGATGGCAGTGGCTCCCCGTGCACATGTGTGCACATTCATGTTCCATGTGCATTCCATGTATGCCCCTAGGTGTCCTTGACCGCCTGCTCATTGTAGTATGTCTCCAGGATGATCCAAGAATCATGGTTCCTCATCTGTCCTGCATCATGTCCACTTCTCATCGGCTGTATTGACATTTGACTGATGACATGCAATAGACGCATACCAACTGTGTCTGCCAATGGACAGTTCTCTAGGGAACCTTTCATTGCCATGCAGTGCCTTGCTGCTATTACCCAGAGGGTGGGTGTTTCATGGTAGCCACACATGATGGCTGCAATTGCCCTTACACTGCCGTCACGTTTGGAGATTGACATCACTACATACATGTTGATGTTGGAAGTTGAGGGGTACACATGCACTGCACTGCAAACACCCACTCCTGTGCCAAGTTCAGCCCTTCAACATGCCAACACAATGCTGCTGTGTGATGGTGACGTGCAATGTATGTACCCATGTCCCTCCTTTCACTGTATCGAAACGCAGTAGCGTAGGTGCCTCCTGTGACACATGTACTCTGCATAGTCAATGGTTGTTGAGCGCTGCACGTGAACATGCATGTTACATGTGTCCTGGTGTGTTTGGTGTGATTGCCAGCTGTGTTATTTGTGTGCTCCCACGTGCTTATGCTACGTGCCATCTCTTTGTTGCCATCTCTCATTTCGGCCTTGGATATTTGCCTGCTAGAGTTTGTGTGTGATGCAGGTGATGGGCAACATGCAAAACATGTGTTGGCTTCACATTTTGCACACATCCTTTTCTGCTTTCGGGATACGCTTGCATTGCAATGCCACTGGATACATGTTGGACTTTGAGTTGCATGTGACATGTCTGCTTCATGTGTTGGCTGTCAATGTTGTGATCTGTATGCGTATGGTATATGCTACTGACATGCGTGTTCTTCTTTCTTTTGTTTATGTTGATGGGAGATGAAGCACTAAGCCAGAGGAGGATGAGCCATCCCAGACACGGTGGTCAGTTCACATGACCATCCAGGCACCAGTGGTGGTCGTGGGGTGGCAGCCCACGAGAACCCACTGGTGCTCCAGTCCATCGTGTCCAGAGCAGACTCTGAGTCAGGCTCTGATGTATCCTCTGACCACTATGTTGAGCTGGATCTGCATCAAGATGTGTCGTCGCCGGTAAGTGATCCTGTGTTGGATGATCTTCTGTCCGCGACACCTGCAGTAGGGGTCCAGGCAGGGTTGGAATGTCTGCCTGTGGTGGTTATGGGTGCACAGTCACACTCAACACCAGTTGGCCATGTTCTTGGGGCATCAGGTCCACAGAGGGATGCAGTCCTGCAGCCGCCGCAGCACCAACCCAGCAAGGACCGCGGCTCCTTGGGCCCGGCAGGTGTCGCATCCGTTAACGTGGTGGCTGTGCGCTACCGGGGTCAACTGACTGGGAACAGGCTGTTATTGCCATAGCACAGCAACAGGGGGGAGCAGTTGAGATGATGGCTTAAGGTATGGAAAGTGTGGCCCGTTCCATCCTTCCCCCTGAAAGGCAAGTGCAGCTCCAGCAGCAGGCTACGCGGTCCACATGCCGCTCACTCAGGCTGGGCATGACGGCCTCTGACAGGGCACGCCGGGCTGAAATGGTGGCTCTGCGTCAAGCTAATTCTTCTCAGGCAGATTCATACCGTGAGGCCCTGAGGGTCGAACACCAAACCCTCTGATCTACTCTGGGTAAGCTCATGATGGACGACAGTAGGCGGGCAGAAGACAGGATGGAGCGGCTTGAAAGAACCATCTCAGCTGAACTCCATGCAAGCCGGGAGGTACTCTGTATGTCATGTGAGGCCATGCAGGCTGAACTCACTCTTACACGTGAGTCCTTGCAAGAGGAAGCACGTGTGGCAGACCTGCGTGTCATTGCCATGCAGGACCTGGTTTAGCAGACCCAGATGCTTTCTGGCACTGAGGGGCAAGCCGTGGTGAGGCGTGGTGAGGCAACTGTGCCACGTCCACCTTCTGAATTCCATCCAGAGGGTGACGACGACAACCTATCTCCCACATAGGTTGGGCCTTGCAGGCGCTGAGCCCAGTGAGTTATTTTTTTTATCTCAACATCTACACATGTGGGTGTTGAGGTGCACCTTGTACCTCCCCCATCCTGGGTGTCTCCCCACCCCCAGGTCATATGTTATGTGGCATATTTTTTTTTTCCTGCAAGTAATTTTTTTAAAAACATTGTTTTGGTCTATGTGCATTCATGTGACAGTGTGGTGCTTTGTGGCATTTGAAGGCATCCACTGTGTGTTCCAGCAGGGCCCATTCAGGCTTGTCTCATGTACGTGTTTTTCTTGGGGTCCTGACACGTATGCTACTCCTGCTTCCCCTTTCCATGGGCTCGCAAGGATGGCTCAGTGTGACAGCATCTCACACAGGGGCATTTGGCTTCTGTCACATCTGTGACCAGCCTGCAGTCTTACTTGTGTGTACACCCCTAGTGGGTATTCAGGATGGCTTCTCCAATGCATGTCTGCACTTCATTTTGGTGAGTATTCTGTTGACTGTGCATTTCATCATGTTGCTTATGATTTTTTATGAATTGACTGTCTATGTTCATGCACTTCCTGCTGTAGGTGGTACCATACACCCTTTGGCTGTGTAACACACACTGATGGTGGGAGGGGTCCGTGTGCTGACAATGTTACATTGGGACGGTTGACCTACAGTGATTTTGATATGCCACATGAACACTGCACGCTGAGTTATCCTTGTCACCACACGTTTCAACTACCCCCATTTCCTTGATTCCCCTGCTTAGGCCATCTTGCAGCCCTGCTTGGTGTTTTGTTGTGCCATTGGAAATATGGCTGCATTGATTTTGACTTGACTGTCATGTTTGTGGCCTGGACCGGCTCCCCCCTCCCGTTGCACTTGGCCCTTGTGACAATCTGGCCAACCAGGAGGCTGGAGCCTGCCACCACTACCAAAGGCCCACAATGGAGGCCCTGTCTACACCTGTCCACCCCTGTCCACCACCCTTCTGGGTCCCTTGATTGTCCCTCTCTTAACCTCTGCCCCCGCCTGTCTCTACCTACCCCCTGCCAGTCTCCCGCTGTCTCCCTTGCCCCTGCCAGTCTCCACCTGCCCCCACCAGTCTCCCTCTGTCTCCCCCCTTCACCATCACACCCCCTCCACTTCTGCATCGTCTTCTTTCCCTCTGCCCCCTGTGCATGCTTTTTTCCCCCATCCCCTTCCTGCCTTTACACCTTGGCACCCTCCTCCCTTCTCTCCTCCCTCTCCACCACCCTTTCCCCTCCTCCTTGTCCTCTGTCTGTCTTTTTCCGGCACTACCCCAATTGCCATCAGGCATGGTGATACGTAGCCGCTTGTTCTTTGCAGACATTTCCCCCACCTTCACCCTTTTGAGTTTTATTTTGGCACTTACTTTTATCATCAGTCCCTCCACCACTGATTTCAGGTCATTTGTTTCCCCTTTCCCTTCCGTGTTTTGTCTCCCCCTCCCCAGCACTATCTTGATTCTTCATCAATCTTCTATAGTTTGTCACTTGTTTTGTTACTCTCCTCACCTCTTCCCTCCTCTTCTCTCACCCCCATCCTTATGTGACTCCTGCACTGCAACTTTTTCAGTCAGCCATAGCAATGATGATGCTGGTTTTGTTTTCCCACATTCCCTCCCTAGACTCTCCCTTATTGTTCCAAGCACTTGTACTATGTACTTTGATTTGATAGTTCATTTTCACATTCTGGACTGTTTGAAGGACTTGTAGGAATGTACTGTTATTCTCCCTTGTTCCCTCCCTCCTTGAGGCGTTTTGATGCACTTTGTCTGTAGGCCCTATAAGGATTTTCAATGAAGCAGTGATTGCTCACTGTCTGTCATTGTTGATGTGGGATACTCTGTACATGATATGTTCTGCTGGTCAATGGCTGATCCTATGTTGGGTTTTATTTTGAGGTGTCAGGGGATTGGTGTGGTTTAACACACAAGGGGGCCCTTGAGTGCAATGTTCACATGTGCTGTGTACAGGACTCTGAGTCTCACTTCATTTCACATGCACGTATTCGATTCATGTCCCTACTGACACAAACACTTAGGCAACGCCTCCCCACACCAACTACAGTGACACCATAAACACACGTGCACACAGATTGCCTTTTCAGGCATGCTGTGTCCCTACAATCCATGTTCACTTCCTATTAATTGATCGTGTACATGCATGACAGGGTACTATTTGGTTGACTGTACTTATTTTTCATGATGCTCAAGGGGTTTCCCCAACGCAATGCACACTCACTGTGCTGTCCGGTGAGTGGTGTGTTGCAGGGGACACACATGCAGCACACAGTGTTTGTAATGCCAATTTGCTATTGTCCAATGTGCATGGCAACAGGTATTCTGACGTTTGTTGCTTGCACCACTGGTGGCATGCATTTGTGCCACCGTTTTCAGGGTGTGAGGTTTTGGTCAGTCATTTCTTCAGATTCCATGTCAGGTATAATTGTCTGGTGCCTATTTACATGTCTCACTTGGCACTTTATGACTATTGTGTCATGTGTTGTGCATATGGTTTGATGTTTTGCCGTTGATACCATGGTATGGTGTGGCAGATGGGGGTCATGGGGGTTGGGAGGGTTTGGTTGGCATACCAGTACTTTCATGCCCTGTTTTGCAGGGGGAGGATATGCACCTTGCATGTGTTCCTTTTGGTCACATGGGATTAGTTGTGTTTAAGTAGCTAGGAATGCACACAATGTGGCACTTCCGTGGACACATTCTCAGGGTGGTAAGGTTGTGACAGTTAACTTTCCCTTTCTCATCAACGATTGTCACCTGGTATGTGCCAGGTCTATGTGAACTCTGCAGGGGTTGGAGTTTAGGTGAAAAATGTGGCCACAAGCTGGGTACGGGCTTCCTTGCCACATGCCCTTTCCCCCCATGCGCCGCGGCCATGCATGTGGTTGGGGATGTGGGGGCACCACCATGTCCACCGGTATGCCCCACCGTGTTGCAACGTTGTGCAGGACACATGCTGCCACAATGATCCTGCTCACTACTGGGGGTGCATATAGTAGCTGTCGGCCAGAGCCGTCAAGGGAGCGGAAGCGTGACTTGAGCACTCCGAATGTGCGCTCCAATATGGCCCTGGTTGCAATATGGGTTGCGTTGTATCTTACCTGGGGTGGTGGGGTTCTGTATTGGCATCATCATGTAGGTACTCAGAGGGTAGGCACTGTCCCCTGGTAAGGTGACAATGGTTGCCATTAGTTGGGCTTGTGTATTTTTTCTGTGTGTGACATGCATGCATGTGCACAGGCATTTGTACTCACCTATGAGCCATGTGTCGCCATGCTTCCCAGCTTCCAGGGCCCGGCTCAGGGTGGACATTCTGTATATGAAACTGTCATGGGTGGACCCTGGATAGTTTGCATAGACAGAGGTGATGATTCCCTTGGCATCTCATACAACCTGCACGTTGATGGAATGCCAGTGCTTGCGGTTGCGGTAGATGTTTTCAGTGGCCCTTGGTGGACGTAGGGCCACATGGGTGCAATCTTTGGCACTGAGCACTCTGGGGAAGTGTGCCACCCTGTAGAAGTCCAGGACCACGGCCTGCCTTCCTGCGGGTGTTCCCGGGAATGTTTATGTGCCTGCGGACTTAGGGGCACGCATCGAAGATTGCCAACACTTGGTGAAGGCAACATGACTGCGTGGGCTGTGAGACGCCTCCCACTATGGCAGTTGTCCGCTGAACGTTGGGCTATGCTGGCAACAAACGTAATGAAAATAGATGGAGCAGATTGTTGGGACAACTGATGTCAGCTTTGGGGCGGGTGTTTTGATTTATCGCTGTGAGTGCACTTCAACTTAGGGTGATGGATCCAAGGATAAGATTAGCAGAAGATGGCCACGCCCAACAGGTTGTTTTTGCATGTGTAAGTGAGGAAAACTGTATGCTTATAACGACTTTCCCGAAAGATCGGGACAATAACATTTTTGAGTGCACTATTCCTTTAATTCTAAACCTTCCAGTCATCACCTCTTTGTTTTGCTTTGTCACCGAGAGGGACAGGTATGCCCAGAACTGGGTTCCATGCCTGCTGGGCCAAGAGACCCAAGCTACTCCCCTCTGATGATGCCCAGGATGCTTGTGGTCTCGAGCAGAAGGGATGTGACCTAGCAGTTTGGGCTGGACTGCCCCTTTGGGGGTGGAATCAAGCGTGAATTGCATATACTCTTTCCCCGTTCTGTAATGGGTTGACAGGTGAGGGACGATGGTCTGGAGGGTTGCCCAGAGCAATTGACAGAGGTTTAAGATTAATTCTAAACTTTCCAGCCATCAGCTCTTTTTTTTGCTGTATCACTAGACTGAACCGCAGAATCCACCATGCTTGTGGCGCAGAGTAGGTTCAAAGGCCACAAGATGCACTCTCGACTGCTGCAGGGACAGCAAAGTCACTCCAGTACAGTGGTGACATTTAGATATGTCCCCTGTACCCAAACTATGATGATCATGAGCACCCCATGCTAGTGGCAGGGTCATCTCTAAGAATAGGATATGCCTGAGTTTAGGCATAGTGCATGGCATTACTTATGATCATGGCCACCACATCCCGATTGATATCTCACATGTGTCAACTCCTGTGAGTCAGCTCTGCTGTGGAAGGGAATGTGTATTGGAGTCATAGGGACCGATGCTGGCACCCTGCAGGACAGGAAGCCAGCCTCTCTTTCATTCTCTTGTGAGGGGCACAAACCCCCTATAACAAAACAAAAGAAGGTGAAATCACCTAGTAGTGCTTCATGCTCTCAAATTGCTCATAACATGAGCTATTCATTCGTATCCTTTTACCTCAATTATTCTATTTTTCTTCCTACTTTCACAAATATATTTCTTCCTTTACATGTGAACCTGTTATGTTTTCCATTAATGACAAACCCCATCCCACAGAGACAACCACACAGAAGGCAGCTGTCCTAGGTACAGGTATAAAAGGGGCACACCGATTCAGGAGGAGTAGCCTCACACCAGGGTGCAGCATGTTGAAAGGTCTTTGTTGTCAGTAGGAGGGAAGGGGGTTGGAGTACAATATGCAGGACTGCTCTGGACACTGGAAGAAGCCTACCACCATCTGGTTTCTTGCTATCCCTCTTTACCTTTCTGGTCACTTTTACTTCATCTGGAGCAAGGCACTTTGGGTGTGACATCAACAGGGTGAAGTCCACTCCAGCCAGGAGCAGGGTTGGCCCCTTAAGGAAGACTAGCGATAGACCAATCACCTGGGGATGTATGTCATTAAAGGAAGGGGTCTTTCACCCCTTTGGCAGAATTCCCTCAGTTCCTCAAGGATCCTTTTAGGCAGAAGAGATGTTCTTTGGGACAGTTTTAGTGTCTAAAGCCCTAACCCTGAGAAGAAGACGGAGCCGTCCAAGACAGAAGGAAGGTATGTCCCCTAAGCACCCCCAGGCCAGGCAGCATCAGGAGTGACCGGTGCTGTGGACCAGGACCAACCATTCTGCAACAGATCTCCTGAAGCTAAGGGAGCAGACCCTGAAAGGAAGGAAGCAACTGTCCTCCAGTCCTTTTTGAAGGCATCACAGAAGCATGAGAGCCAGGCCAGCTGAAGCTCTCAGTTCTATCACACCAAACCAGTTGCTTCATTTTCCCTGCTTCCCGAACAATAGGGAAGGCATTGGCACCGGTGTCTGCGTTCCTCAACCAGCTGAACTATTTCACTGCATCTGAACCAGCTCAACCCAAAGAGACTGCTCAATGCTGCAACCCAAACTGAATTACCAGAGGTTCACTTGCTGACTCAATGCAGCGGGTTACAAACACATCTTGCCCCAGTTAGCCCGTGAACTGCCACCTCATTGATTGCACATTGACACACCTTAGATCACCTCAATAACTGATGACTGCCAACTCAAAACCGCTGGTAGGTCACTCGCCAACCTCGCCCAGTGGCTAAATCTTGACATGCCCTAGTCAACTGAAAAGCATTCTTGGGACAGCCCGACCTGCTTCATTCACCGTTTGATCACCCTACTAGATGCCCGCTTGCTGTCAGAGCCTTCACAATCCTATGTACTCAAACTGAGTCTGATTAGCCCGCATCATCACTGCACACCGGGTCTGATGTGTCAGCCCACCAAGAACTGAATCCAACTACTGGTAACACTTAACTGCCTCCACGGTCCACTGGCACCCTAGATACTGGTTAGTTAATGATTGATCTTGTTACGCCTGGAACCACACTCAGAGTGCTGCTTTCCTCAGTCTGTTGCATCTTCTCTGTATGTTGCTTTGGGCTCTTTTCATTCTGCATGCAGATACTGTGTTTTATTAAAGTGTTTATATTGTTATGGAATCTTGATTGACCTTTCCCTATGTTGTGGACTGTGATACTTTGTTGTCTGGGTAACAGCTGGTTCACCTTTACACCCCTCTTTAGCAAAAAAGGCAAAGTTGGTATATCTCTTGTGTTACCTTTATGATTGCATTGTGTTTTGGTTTGTAAAAGTGTGAGGGCTGAATGGGCCATATTAGGAACATAACAATTGGACTCTGTGAGAAACCTCAAGGTGTCTCCCTGTCTAAACCTCGAGGATCCGTTATCCAGGTGGCCAGGACACCGCCATCGCTATGGGATCCAGTTCCTGGGGATGGACCAGTGAGGGAGGATCACATGGAGGGGGGTCCTTGAGGAGCAAGAGTGGAACACCAATGGGTGAGACACATATATACCTTCCTTTGTCACCTTTTCCCCATTCTCTCACGTAGGACATTCAAAAACCCTCCCCCTCCCCCCCTTCTGCGACATGAACACCTTTGCACCACACAATAGACAACAGACTAATGTGCAACCTGTTGGGGTTAGGCTTTTCAAATGTGCCCACTTGGACTTTACTGCACTTTGTGAAAGGGCTGCCTTTCAACATTGGGTTAGTCTTCTCCAATGCGCCCACCTGGACTTTACTGCACTTTGCGACATAGCCGCCCTGCAGCATGGGGTTAGGCTTCTCCAATGTGTCCACCTGAACTTTTTGCACTTTGCTCTGCAGGTTCTCCCTCCAACTTGATTGCAGTCTGCTTCGGGGGAAAACTGCACCTGCACTGCAATCACTTGCCTAGCATTCCTCCACAGCCTGATCCCTGTTGGTTCCTGTGCAGCCTCTGGGACCACCTTATCTGCTGGGTCCCAACTCCCACCTCCACCAGGGGCACAGGCACCTCCAGACTCTCAAATGGCGGGACAGGGGCACAGGAGGCCATGGTGTTGGCTGACATGGAGGCTTCAGTTAAGGTTGACTGGTGCACAGAAGGGTAGTGGGAGGGGGCAATTGCAGAAAGGCCACCATAAAGCAGTGCTGGTGCCAGTTGTGACATGAGGCGGCACACCCCACTGTGATGCTGTCGAAGCAGCTCTTGAGTCGCATAAACAACATCACAGCAAGATGTTTTCTGCCTCAAGTCACCCACCAGAAGTGGCAACACTGCATCACAGATGGCCTCTTTAGCCACAAGTGTGATATTTGTCTGGGTGGAGACATCAACAAAGGTGGGCAGTGCTGCAGCAGATGGCCCTGGGACAATACGATATGCTGACCTCTCCACTGTGGACTGCTCAGCCTCCCGTCTCAGGGCCAGGTGTGCAGCCTATAAATCGCCCTCAGTACCCCGGCCTGACACTGTGGGCAGGCCTACAATGGACCACTCCTCCTCCATAAACCGTGACCACTCCAATGACATCTCCATGCCTTTGGGCCCCTGCATGGTTACTTCACCGCTTCACTTTGCTGCTGAGGTGTCCACCACAATCATGGGATCCAGGAGCTACTCTCCAGCAGCAGTGTCATCAGATGTATATGCTCGACCAGGCACATGGCCCTCCAAGAAGGAGGATGTAATTGGGCGTGCCTGAGGCCTGCATTTCTGTCTAGAGGTCTTGGCTATGGCATGCAGCTCCACAGCAGATGGCCCCACTTTTTCAGTTGTCGCAACTGTGGAAGGGACATATATAAGATATGAACCAATCATAAGTGCCAATGCTTATGTACTCTCCTCAAATGCATTAGTGCATGCAGTCATTATAAGTCAACAAGCAACTGCCACACACACACAGGCCAATGAATGGTCATCTCAATGAATCCTGTCTCACAAGTGAAAGCAAAAAAAGTTACAATGAGGAGACATGCAAATGTGAACATGTCACATTGACATATGGCCACATACATGTAACACTGGGACTCATTATGAGTAAGCCAGTAAGCTTACCAGGACCCTTATTTACGGACCGCCACACTCCGAGTCTGCCATCTGGGCCGTTGCACCCGACAGGTCTGACCCTGGCAGGCGCAGTGGCCCCGGTAGGCAGACTCATCATGGAAGCACCGGAACCGTTAGTGACGGTGACGGTGCTTCCGTTGCCCATTCCCATGGAGTCCTATCCTATTGGACTCCATGGGAATGAGGACTAACATTTTCCGACATTTTCCAGCACCTAGCTTCCCGTTCCACCATCCCGTTGTAATGGCAATGGGAAGCTAGGTGCAGGAAACAGTGTTACGAGGTCAGCAGCAACCCGCTGGTCGTACCGGCGGGTTACCGCAGACCTCGTAATGAGGCCCATTGACTCATTTGACATCCCAATAGCAATGAAACAGTGACCCAAGTGTATCCTGCAGGCAGGGCCATGGAAAGGGAACCTGGCGGCATGTGTCTGTGGCATCATAGTCACATCCCCATACAACCACATCTTGCTACATGAATCCCTGACACTCCAACATGAAAGGATGCAAAACATACATGCACCCATTCCTGAGGATTAAGCAGCAATGCTGTCGGTCTTAACACGAAAACTTGTTATGTTGGCATACCATATATATGACCCCTCATTCTGTGGCCTGACTAGTCCAGATGTTGAACCAGATTGTCAAATGCATTAAATTGCCATGACCAGACATCCAAAACACATGTGTCAGTCTTACCTGCGGAGTGGATCTGAAGCAATCATCATTCCCTAAATTTAACAACGGGTGTTGCTCCAATTAAAGAAGTTTAGAGAATGCTCAACATAATAATTATGGGGTGTCCATTGTTTAATAGTAGAACTGGACCAATTTGGAACAATTTGTAAGTATATTTGGTTATATGGGAATGTACTTATTTAATGTACTCATGTAATGTTTCTATGCATATTTTGACTAGATTTGGTGACGTTGTGAATGTCTATTTCATTTTAAATGTCTTGATTAGTTTAAAGTCTAAAGCTACATCATTAAATCGTCCAAATAACGTTTTGCTTTGGAGTTTGTTTGAAAGATTGTTTTATTTTGGTTTGGAGATAGTTTAGGAGTTTAAAGTAAGTAGACCCATCTGGTTTAGAGGATGATATAATTTGGTTTATTTGTTTTAGAGCTTGATTTACAGAATTCAATTTCTTTATTTTTGTTTTATTGCTTATAGATATTTTTATAGTCGAAATGAACTATGTAATGAACTATGTTGATATTTTGCTTTTTTATGTAAGGCCGACTTATTTGGCTAATTCGTAATAACCCCCCCCCCCCCCCTGCCCACACAGACAACATTTGATTGATCTGCCAAACTGGAGACGTGCTAAATAATTTGAAGTGACATCAAGAGTTGAGAGAGATCATAGACCATTCTGTCTGACTTTAGAGATCACAGGGAAGGTTAATAACGCCACTAAACCTGCTCTGGTTTTGTGTGCCACAAATAATAGGAAACGGTTGAAGTGGGAAAACCTAGAACTAGATAGTTATTTATTTTCAAAGCTTACATATTGCTTTTAGCCAAATATTGTTTCTCCAATAGGTTCTCCCCACTATGATAAATATCATGGATTAGGGCAGTTGCCAACCAACAAGCAGTTAAAGACAGGTGGTTTCATGTGGATTGTAGGAAGATGAAAGCAAAGCTGGTGCAGAGTTATTACAACTAATAAGGAAGGGGCAAAGAAGAGGTTAAAGGAGTTAAAAAGGAGTTTAAGAGCAAACTGCAACTTTCCCTGTCCAAAAGGGAGCTAGGCAGTGGTGCGTATTAGCCCCCACCCAGGCAGGTCAGATAGCACAGAGAGTTTCACAGCGAGTTGTGTGCTCGTTCTGACATCAGTACGTAGCCTGTTGATGCAGGTTGCTATCCCGGCAGGGCAAACTCAGCCTTTCATCCTTTTGAGTTTGATAAATTGAGTCCCACGCAGTGGTATAATAATACAAACTGTTATTGCAGTGCTTAGATACCTGTGGGTTTTTACCGCTATATAAAACTGAACATTATTATTATCCATGTGTTCTCTGATGGGGTTGTGAAAGAACTATCTGCCAATATATTTGATGTCCCCCCTCGTGCAGGTGAAAATTAACATATTAATGTTCGTGGAGGATGTGGTCCTTATTCCAGAACCCCATCAGGTCATGCGAAACTAACAGGACAGTTTGCTAACTTTCGTGATAGTCATGGGCTTGAAATCAATAAAGACAAGACAAAAACAATGAGGTTGGGCAAAGTCAAGGGCCCCAATACACTAATCAACCTTACGATAGATGGGTCCCTAAAAGAGGAGGTACCATGTCTTAACTACCTCAGGTTAAGGGTCTTGGCGGGACGGCAAATGGTGCAAACACATTGATAGAGGCAATGTAGCACTAGCAAGGAAGTGCAATAGAATGTTGCACTTTCCAAAACCTATGTTAGTAATATACTGCATCCTGCATTGGAAATCTATAGCTCTCAGGCAGTTTTATTTATTGGACATTTGTATGGTGCCTATACGCTGGTGTATCCAGGTGCCCCAAGACGAAGGGGGGGGGGGCATGGGAATCATAAGAGTACAACAACAAAAAACAAGGAAACTGTTATATTGGCCTTGTGACAATTCTACCGTGCAAGTGCATGACAAAGGTGATAAGTGCAAGGTGTGGGTGGTAGATGGAGAAATGCAGGAGAGGGGTGCCCCCACAAGTGGGGGCGGGCAAGGGCTGCTCTGGCCAAGGGGACAAGTGCCAGGGGAAAGAGGAGGAAGGGAAGGAAGAGTGCAGAGGGGAACTGGGTTGAGATAGTCTGGAAAAAGGAGTGTGAGGTGCCAGTGCTGGCAAAGGGTGCTGGGAGAGACTGGAGGGCTGGAGTGGTCTGGTCCCTGTAAGGCAGATGGACGGTTTAGCATGGTAGGGGAAGAGGGAAGGAAGAGGAGAAAAGGAGGTTCTTGAGAAGTTTCCAGAGCCTAAGATGATCTGGCTCAAGTCTAAATGGGGGAGGGTGGTCCAGAGGGAGGTACCAGCCGAGGAGAGGGAGTTACCTCCCACTCTCTGCTTGGAGAAACGTTTGACCTGCAGAGAGTTGGAGCCAGAAGACCAAAGGATTCTGACTGGGAGGTATTTCCGGAGAGAAAGCTGGATGTAGAGAGGTCCCGGGCTCCAGACAGCCTTGTTGATGATGCAAAGGGTTTTGAATTTGATCCGTGCAGTCACTGGGAGCCAGTGGAAAGATTTTAGGGCTGGAGAGATGTGGTCCCTGGACTTGAGGCCAAGGATATGTCTCCCAGTCATGTTTTGGATTAGTTTGAGGGGGCTAACGGAGGAAAACGGAAGGTTGAGGAAGAGGCTATTGCAGTAGTCAAACCTATAAAGAATCAGGGCTCTGGAGACATTGAGCTTCTGGGCTAAGGTGAGGAAAGGTAGAATGTCCCTGAGTAGATGAAGCTGAAAATTGGATTTCTCAGCAAGTTTGCTGCAGTTATTTACCGGCAGAAATGTGGGACCATTGTAATACCCAAAATATGTTTGTGACTAAAAATAATGATCTTATAAGCATTCTGTGGCTCCCTAATACTACACCATGCATTCCCTCATGTATGGAACTTGGCCTTATCGCAATAAATGAGGTAACAGGTTTAAAACCATTGCTGTTCTGGATATGCATCTGGGATAACGAATCACTTGTTAGGTACAGATGTGCTTTCAGAGACCTTTTAAACTACCAAAATGTTTTGATTCTCTGATGGTTTATCAACATCAAGTTTTTTTTTCAATGTACTTTTAGAGCTTGAATAATTTAGGTCCAACTCCAATGAAATTACCTGTATGAGCAGACAAGTGGTTTTCATTGCCCACACAGGTTACATGAGGGCATTAAACACAATGTCTGGGTTTATCAACTGGTTACATGTATATCTCAATAAAACACAATGATACAATAGATGTTTTTCTGTAATTGATTCCCCAAATCAGAGTTCCTTGTTTATAAAATTCTATCTTTGCGTTCTCCCTATAGGGGCAGTAAAATGTCGATGACATTAAAGCTACTTTGTCTATTGCCCATTCTGCCCCGCAGAAATTGAAACTATTCAGCATTTTGTATTCCAATGCTCAAAATATACCGATATTAGGAGCAAGAATGTAAAAATCTACTTGGTAAACAGAGGCATACAAACTATGGCTGCTGCCGAAGAACTGTGCAAATTGGCAAACACTATCAATGTTATCTTCGCTGTATCCATGGTGGAGGAGAGAGAGCCGGGAACAATGGAAGATGAGGTCTCTTAGAGGCACTGGCATGAATTCCCAAATGATGTTTTTAAAAATGCTTAAAGCATATGTTTTTTAAACAGAGTTGTATCCATGAATTCATGTGAATTTGTGGTACTGTTTTTTCGGTGCTGGACTGCCCATGTGGGTGGGACAAAGACTGATAGGCAAATGGTTATTTCCGATCTGTGAACGGTACAGTGTGGCTGCAGACCATCGAGTGGGTACCTTCCCAAAGAACAGGTCAATGGGCCATGTTCGTTCTCACGGAGGGGCGCCTATGCATTTGCTCTCCAAGAGGTGCAAGCAGGAGCTCCCTCTTCCACCAGCTGCTGGAGCAGTTCCATGCAGCCAGAAGCTCTGCCATGTGGGATGTATTTACCCATGCATCCGAGCCATACCTCAAAACTGTGCAGTACTGACATGGAAAACATCATGATGGCCAGAGCTTCCCAGAAAATGCACAGGGAAATGCATGAAGAATAGGCTGCCACTCATTTTTGCCGATGTTATGGGCACAGAAGGACACTGCCTAAAACCACCATTGGACTACCCACACAGTAGTCTGAAACCATTGGGAATGGCAATGCTGATTGCCAAAAGCAAACCCATAACTGTGGAGAATTCATTTTCTTAAATCCCAAAAAGGGGTGCAGTACCAGTACTCACCACTATCCAAAAGCCGGCGTTTTAAAACCACCAGATTTTACTTTTTTGTAGAAAACTGAATAAATGAACCCAAAACAGGCCAAAGAAAGACTTACTGAGAGGTGGATCCAATGTAAAGTTATATTCTGAAGTGACTTGAAGGTTTATAACAAGACTGGCTGAGCTGGGGATTTCAGCAGTTTAAGTAAATTTGGACTGAAAGACATTAAAAATCTCAAGGTTTAAGAGAAATGAGTGACCTACTTTGAGTGTCACATAGGTTGCAATTGTTTAAATGTCATAGTTTTGAACTTAGAATCAGCATTCTAGCTGCATATGTAAAAAAATTGTCTTGACTTAAACTGGGAAACAAAAAGTGACATTTTATCTGAAACCTGGCTTAAGGAACTGAATTCTGCCTGGCAACTACCCCCATCAGGAGTGAAACTTGAGTCACAGCTGTGTTCCCAGGCCTAGCTGCCCTTTTGCTGCTCACACCAAAAGGGATATGAAACTTCCCTGATTGAATTACCTGGGCTCTGCAGGAAATTGAACAAAGCCCTGTCCTGACTCAGGCAAATGTTTTATTGGCGGGAGTCGTAAATGGAGCTTCCTCTTGGCAGAAGCTGGGAGGGGCAGGGTCTCTGAGCTTGCCAGAAACTGGAAAGACTGGTTTCTGCCAGAATATGGTTTTAGAAAAAGATGAATAACTCATAGAGCGGACATGTGAAAATTGTATAAATGACACCATAATTCTTGTGATTTTTCTACCCACATTTTAAGAGGTTTTTAGAACCGGTGGCATGTTCAGGGGGGTTTTAGCGGAAAAGAGGATATTACTCAAAATGTGTGCATGTGAAAAATCTGACACTTCATCAACTAATGTCCATACTCCTTGCGCACATGTGTGTAAATTTGGGTCAATGTCCGGAATTGCAAAATCAGTTAAAAAGTGAAATATGTGCCATTTCTGAATGCAAGCCCCCAGGAAGAGCAAAGTTTGGACAGGGTATATCTCCTGTGATATGTGATGTGTGCATGTAATTTTAAACCAATGTTTACCTGTGCAAATATGTCTTTTGTTATCAAATATAGAATGTGTGCAATTTGACTGGGGAGTGTCCTCTCTGCAAGCCATAAAATGACATCACGCTGACACACACTTCCTTCCCCAATCAAGGGAGAAATGGAAGCTTGGCCAATGATAAGTGGAGAGGGGCTGGCTAGTGATGCTGCTCACACACACCCATTTTAAAAACACATAAAAACAGAGAGACAGGACAGATAGGGAGGGACTTTCAAATCCATTTGCAGCTGGAAGCTCTGCCGGGAAAATCCATACTTTACCTCCATCAATCTCCAGAGAAAGCTGTGCAGAAAGATCCAGACTTTAAATCCCTCAATCTTCAGAATCCAGAGAGAGAGCAGACCCAGATCACTGTGAAGTGCAGAGACCAGAGTCCCGTCTAAAACCTGACCAGATCCATGGCGAGGCCCATTTCACTCAAGAATATAGTGTGAGTACCTAGAAAACTGTGCAGAACCAATCTCCTAGTTAAAATAATATAATTCAATCTAGCTTAATCTAAGTAGAACTGTCTCCTAACTGTCACCTGTCATTTGCATAGCTGTCACCTGTCATTTTCTAGTTGCAAGCTGCACTTGTCTTTTTGAACTTTAAAATTTCAAATCTGAAAAACGACCTTTATTTAATCGCTCATATCTCCGTGACCGTTTGTGCTAGAGACTTGCAGTAACTTTCATCTGGAAGCTGAGATCCTAGGCTTTCCTAGGACCCCAAAACGATAGTGATAGTCCTTGTAGTTCCTCTGTAATCGCGCCAGACGCATCCGCGAATTTTGCCGCGATTTGAAAATTTCTCCACTTGCAAAAAGATAGCTGCTTTTGCTTTCCTCTGAAAAAAAATCGTTTGCCTCATAAAAACTATCCCTGCATCACTGCTAGAGTGAGCCTGAGCTAATATTAACTTGATTTCACTCACCCTGAACCTCTAAAGGGAATTAAAAGCATTTTAGCATATTTTTTTCTTCATTTCCAGCACATTTAAAAGCATTTTGCCTGTGTTTTCAACTTCTGTAGTCTAAGTTGCTGGGTGAACTGAATTACATTTGAATTGCATTTCTGAGAACTGTGTGCTTCCTTCCATTTCCTTGCATTGCATAAAAGGGGGGGTGAATTGCAAGAGAAAAGTGATTACATTGTTTTGTTGAAATCATATTGAGTATTTTCGATACTACATTTCATTCATTCAACCTTGCATTTCCTTGAACCCTATAAAACATTCTCTTCCACATTATTCTTCTGTCCCTATTTACCAGTGTGCTATCTTATCCATTTCATGTCAACTCCTTAGTGATTATAAAGAAGTGTGCTAGTGCCAGATTCTCTGTTGTTAATCTTTATCATATCAGATTAAGTGTGATATTCAATTATTAATTTATTATAAAGTGTGATAGATATATATTGCATTACTTCTCAAATAAACCTTTTAATTTGCAAAACAGAACTACTTCTTGGCTCAGTGGGGTCAGGAGGATTCCAAGAGAGGGGTGTTATATAGGGGTAGTCATCCAGAACGCATGAACTGGACATAAAGATATATCAATAAGGGTTTTCATTCAGTATTCTAGACTAGGCGTTGACTTGGCTGTAGTGCTGAATTGAATCCTCTTACAAATTGGGGGCTCGTGCCGGACGTTTGGGTTAGATCTACCATTTGTGCAGATTAATACAGCGTGCCAACTGACGGGATACATACATCCAGTCGGATCACCACGCTGCATTACGCTGTGAAGCATTCCTCAAAAGGGACACTCCAAGAAAAGTTCTGTTCTGCAAAAATAAAATACTAACTTCTGTAAGTCAGGACAGAGACCAATCTCTAGAATGACGACCTTGGTAGATATGAAAATAGCCAGAGATCACTTCTTACATAAACTATTTGTGAGAGGTGAATGGGCTGAGCAGGGCCAGGAGGCCTGGTTGCAGGTCATCACGCGACAGGCCACTGAAACAGGGTCAGACTAATGGAGAGATCAGGGTCCATTACATGTGGCCCTGAGTGAACTATATATGGCTCCTAAGGCCAAGGATGAGCACAACAAGATTGCCAGGGTAGCGGCATATTTATATTTACATATGGGAGCCATGCAGGACAAATGTGCTGAAGGCCAAGATCTGGCGAGTAGGCAACTGCTGGCATTACAGAAGGCCCAATCTGAGCTGGACTCTTCTGAGCAGAGGCTGCTCAGGAGCCAGGAGTCAGAAAATGACAGTAGGCAGTATATCATTAAAATAAAAGAGGACATGGATATACTGCAACAGGAAAAGGCTGACCAGGATACTAGATTTCTGGCCCTGCAGAAGGAGCACCGAGACAGTTTGGACTCCTTACTGCAGAGCCAGAAAAAGCTGGAGCAACAATTAGACTTTAACAGGGCATGCACGGAGCAGGTAGCCACCCTGCAAAGTCATCTAGATAGAGTGAAGGTAGAGAGCAACAAGCTGATTTCGAAAGACCTGGATACCCAGGCAGAGTTTGATGAAGAACGCCAGAAAGCTGGTGCCTTTCAAAGGCAGAGGGACGACCTGGCGGCACAAATGCAGGCTCTTAGTCAGGAAAGAGACGCCTTAGGCCAGGAAGTCTGCCATTTAAAAAGAAAAATGGAAGAAAATCACCTGGCCCACCAGGGACTGGGTGACCTCCAAAAAGAACACCAGAACTTGTTAGAGCACACCAGGAGGGTGGAGGATGCACTAGCAAGAAAGGAGCAGGCCAATAGGGACACAGCTCAGGAGGTAACCCTCCTGCAGCAAAGACTGGCCCAGTGCTCCAGGACCAATCAGGAAACACAGAGAGAGAATGAGGCTCTCTGCCAGCACAATGATAGGCTCCAGCAACAGGTAGCGATGCAGGAGAGACTGATAGAGTCTAGTAAGGCCTTGACTGAGGAACTGAAGGCACAAATGCAGGCTCTTGCATTGCAACAGGGAGCAGGGGCGGATAGAGATGAGGTTCGCTGGGAAAGGGAAGCTCCGGAGCATAACCTCAGGAGCCCTAGTACCAGAGGCCCTCATACCTCTCAGTCACTGGACTCTGCCACCCACATATTCCCTGGCGCACATGAGCACCGGGCCACAGGGATGGCAGACTACTATCCAGACAAAAGTATGGGGCTCATAGGCCAGTACCACCCAGGTATGGAGAGGTGGGCATCCGGGTATGGGCACCCAAGTACAGTACAGTTCAGTGGGGAACCCCAGGAGAGTAGGCCCCTTAAGGGCATCCTGAAAACCTCTGCCCAGTTAGGTCAGTGGGGGGGGTACCCAGCAAATCCTGGCAGCAAGGAGGGATCTGAGGACTCCTCTGAGCACCACAGGAAACAGGAGACCAGGTCCCCACATTCTGCCAGCCATTCCCAGGCTCGCAGAATCCGGGAAAACCTGGAAGAACAGACAGGAACCTCTGGGAGCAGTGCCTCTGAGTCAGAGGAGGAATGGACAAGGGTTACCCGAACCAAAAAGGCCAATAAGGCAAAAAGGGCCTTGCTTAAGGACCCCTTAGAGCAGATAAAGGCGATCAGGAGCGTCATCACGCCTTACCATAAGAACGCTAAGTATTCTGTTTGGGAGCACTTAGAGTTGTTTGAGCAAATGATGGAGACTTTCCATTTGAAGGACAGCCAAAGCTGTATTCAATATGTAAAGTGGACCTTCTCCCCGGAATACTCCAGTTTCTTTGCGGGGCTGGAGGACCAAAATCATTTAAGATGGTCCACCTATAAGGCGGCCATCTTGAAACATTTTTCCATTCATAGAAATCCTCAAGAGGCTCGCAAGGCAGCCTACAATTTACAATGTGGGGAGGATCAGGCCCCACAAGAATTTGTGCAGGAGTTAAAGCGTGCGTTTGGGCAGACCACCAGAAGGGTGCGCACAGACAGTAGAGAATTCATTAATACATTTTTTCATGCCTTGCCCAAATACATAATGACCCAGCTCGTGAGGGATTTTCACGAGAAAAGATCTTTAGACTGGGTCATTGAACAGGCGACCCGGATCTATGAGGTGCAGAAGCCCATAGAAAATAAAAGCAATACCCAGAAAAATCCCAAAACCAACAGCACCCCTGCTGCTGCCAAGGAGGCAGAGGTAAAGGTCACCCCCGTTTTAGATTTGGAGATGGGGGGGCCTAAAAACCTACCTGCACCTAATAATGCTAGGCCCAGAAGGTCCTCGGGCCAGTCACAGACAGGGAGCCAGGGAGGCAGCCCCACAAATGGGGTCCCTCGCTCTCCTGATTATGTAAGTCCCCGTTACAAGGGAAATCGACCCATCCTGGGTTATGTGTGGACTCCTCCAGCCCAAGGGGGGATCCAGCCAAGCACCTAACCCAGGGAACTTCCCTCCCAACTTCCCACAGGAGGGCAGAAATTCACCAAATCCTGGGCAGAACTTGTTCCCCAGGTATCCACCCAACTTTCAGCCCCAAAACCATCCATCCTTCTTTCCCCAATTCCCTGAGCCCAGACCACTGAATCCGGGAGAGGGGAGGCCAAGGGTGGAGGGGTACCCAAATCTTCCCAACCAGGGGTACTACCAAAGAAGGGATAGCTACCCTTCCCGGGATCAGCCCAGGGGAGAAAACAGGGCCCCGTATCAGCCTGAGCGGGTTTCGCAGTTAGAGCGCCAGGTTCAAAACATGGCGCGGGATCTGGGTCACATACTGAGGGCTCAGCAGAACCCTCAGATGGGTGTGCCGGCGCAGAACGCACCCAACTCTGGACCTGGTTCTCCAGAACAATGACGGGGGCAGCACCCCGATAACTCACCGGTTCCCAGGGAGGAGGCACAAAGGGAAGGGGGGTGTAAAGCCTTGGAGGAAGCTTCCCTCCTCACTTGTAAACAGCCCCTGGAAACCCAGGAACCGGAAACAAAATCTCTTGCCCCTGAAAGTCTGCCTCCTAAGGAGCAGAGGGGTGGTAGGAGAAACAAAAGACCCAAACAGACTCAGTTTGAGGAGGAGGTACAGATCTTCCAATTTGAGGGAGAGGGATCCTCAGAGGATCCTGGGAAAAGGATCTTCTCCTTCAGAGAGGGGGGAACTCCTCCCAAAGAAAAATGGGTCCCTAGGGATGCAAAACCAGACTGGGGAGATGTGGAGACTGAGCTACCGCCGCCCACCATCTCATCCCAGAACCAACAGCAAGAAAATCCCCTGGTTCAAACCCATCCTGGTGACTGCCTCCAAAAAGGGGGGGCGGCCCAGAACCGGAGCCAGGGGAACCCACAATGGCTCTGATCTCCAGTTGCCAACTTTTTCTTTCAGATTCCCAAGGCTCTCCACAGAATTCTGCCCAAATCTCTTCGCTAGCGATGTCCAAAACCAGAAAATTAGCCCACCAGTTGTCCAAAAATGTACATTATCTGTGCCCCCTTGAGGAGAAGGAGGGAAGATATTATGCCCTGGTACAAGTACAGGGGCAGGGTACAATCTCAGCGCTGGTGGACACTGGATCTCAAGCTACCCTTCTGTCCAGAAGGGCCTTTGACGAACTGAATGCAGGAAGGGGAGAGAATTACCAAATTCCTCTCACCTCTCTTCCTGGACAACTGCAGAACTTTGACGGGAAGGAAATTCCCGTTGAGGGGACTGCAGACTTGGACATTAAGATCGGGCGACACAAGTTGAAACACCCGGTCATAGTTGTGACTCCAGAGGGCACCCCTTGTTTACTAGGGAATGACCTCCTGAGAAGGTTGTCACCCCTAATAGATTGCGTAAACAAGGTCCTCTGGACCCAGACTAGCCAACCAATAAAATTAAAACAGAGTGTCAACCATGTTAGTTTAAACGGCACCTGCCAAATGGTTGAACAAAAATCTGACCAAGTAGAATTTCACTTCCAGAATAGCCAAATTCCAGACGTGACAGTAATAGCAGTAGGACAACAGACTGGTGATGGAGGGTCCTCTCTATTTCTGAAAATCAACCTTCCTTCCAGTCTAAAGTGGTATTCCACGCTGGAAGGAAACACTCTGAGATTCTATACTAATCCACCATCAGAAACTCCCACTCCTATAGTCCAGAAAGATGTGAAATCAGCTCAGAGCCTGGTTGATATTCAGCAAATTGGAGAGCAGTTGTTCATCCCTGTTCAGTTAAATGAGGGGAAGGACTCTGTTCTCGCTCGAGTGTGCGTGAACAATGGTAAGAGCTTCATCAGCGAAGCCATGTTTCGCCAACTCCCAAAAGATCCAGCCATTCCCACATTCAAACTGATAGACAAATGGGAAATGGACCTGGAAGCACCTAATTCCAAACATCTCCTGCCAAGCAGGTGTATGCTCAAAATCTCCATGGGCAACAAGAGCATAGTCCATAATTGTTGGGTCGTGCGAGACGTCACTGCCGCCTTTTACTTAGGCAGTGACATTCTCAATCGCTTTGCCATTAGTTTGGACCTAATAAACTTCAAAGCTTGGTCCCGATTAGCGGATAATCCCATGGGCTTTGATGATCCAGAAAAAGCATTTAGGTCAGCTCAATTGCTACCTTATGCAGTTGAAATTCAGATCAAAGAGGAAGTCACCATCCCAGAAAGGACCCGACAATTCTCCCTGGAAGTGAAAGCTAAAAGAGGACAACATTTGAAAAACCCTGATGCTTACATACATCTAAATGCTTCTCTCCAACAGCAAGGGTTAGGGGTAAACCCAACACCATTAGTCAACATAGAACATGACACCATTCTAATAGAGGTGGATAACAGCGACTTAAAGAGTATTACTCTAGCCGCAGGCACCATTATTGGAATGGCGGTTGATGACCGACATTTTTCCATCGACTTAGTAAATGAACTGTTAGGGCCAATCCCCAAGGACTGCTTTGACAGTGACAGTGACGACAATACAACACCAGACAGGATTTTTACCCGGCATAGGGGGAACTTCCTGGTGTACACTTCTTGCCCTTATGGTAAGGAAGATGTGACTTGTGACTTCAGGAGGGATGAGGTAATTTTCCAGGTCCATGAGGGCTGCCTTTCCCACCTGAAGCCTCCAGTCCAAATCAGCACTCTGACCAGGGACTTCTCCACCCAGCTGGAGGAGGTCGCAGAAATAGCCAAACCAAAAGTCTTTCCAGGCTTTAGGCAGATGGTGGAAGAGAGAGTCAACCTAGCTGATGCCTGTGTGACTCTGGAACAAAAGCAAAAGTTGAAACAAGTTTTCTTGGATTTCCAAGATCTCTTTGCGGTAGACTCATATGACTGTGGTCGCACCGACATCCACACAACAACAATCCCCACGGACCCTGGCATGACTCCTGTGTTTGTGAAGCAATATCGCTTGCCTCTCGCATCAATGGAGTCCCTTACTGAAATAATTAAGAACCTTGAGTCCCGGGGAATAATCCGTCCAGTCCACAGCACCTTCAATAATCCGGTGCTGGGAATATTGAAGCCAAACGGCCAGTGGAGACTCTGCGCTGACCTTAGGGAGCTCAACAAACGGGTCCATACTTCCCGATGGCCTCTGCCCTACATTGACCAAGGGCTGGCCCAGATCCAGGGGTCACAGGTATTCACTGCAATAGACCTGACCAATGGATACTGGACTGTGCCTGTCAGCAGGGAGGACCAATACAAACTGGCTTTTACCTTTGGGGGCCAGCAATACACATGGACCCGGACTCCCTTCGGATACCTCAACTCCGGCAATGAATTCAACATTTTCCTACATAAGGCCATGCCCGACCTGGGTGCGAGGGGTAACCTGGCTTATGTAGATGATGTCCTCATCAAAAGTTCATCTGTGGAAGAACACATAGCGGAGATCCGTTATGTTCTGACACAGTTGAGGGCCGCCGGAGCAAAACTTTCCTTTCAGAAAGCACAGTGGTGTAGAACCCGTGTTAATTTCTTGGGGCATGAGATTACTCCTCAGGGTCTCTGTCCCCAGGAAAAGAAAGTGGAAGCACTTCAAAAATTGAAAGACCCCACAACTCTGCGGGAACTAAGGAGCCTCCTTGGACTGACTAATTACAGCAGAAAGTTCATTGAGGGCTACGCAGAGATCACCAGACCCCTGATTCATCTCTTGAAGGGGGGGGTCAAGTGGGAATGGGGTCCAGAACAAGCCGAGACAGTAAGACAACTCAAAAGAAGCCTCTCACAAGCGCCCTGCCTAGCTTACCCTGTCAGAAACAAGGAGTTCTTCCTGGAGACAGGGTTCTCTAATACGTGCTTGACGGCAGTATTATACCAAAAGCATGACAAGGTCAATAAAGTAATCTCCTATGCGAGCAAAACTTTATCCTCTGTGGAGGAAAAATTCAACGATTGTGAGAAGGCACTCCTGGCAACGGTGTGGGCATTGAAGAATTACCGCGCGTTTATCCAGGGGGAACACATCATAGTGGAGACTCCACACCAGCCTCTGCAATATCTCCAAAGTGACAGAATCCGGGCCGGAAATGTGAGTAATTCCCGAATTACTTCTTGGATTCTGTCAATGCAAGGCTTTCCTGTGGAGGTCAGATATGGCCAAAACAAGAAGAGTCCCCTCGCGCAAGGTCTGGCTGACTTGCATGATTGTGCCAGAGAAAACTGTCTCGAGGACGAAAGTCTAAAAATAAAGGACAACACAGAGGCATACCTTAATTCCCCACACAAAGTCTTTGAAGAAGACAAGTGTGAGGGAATGCCCACTGTCTATGTGGATGGATGCTCTTACCATGTTGACAACAACGGGGAGAAAGAACTGGTGGCCGGCGTAGGGAATGCATGGGTGAATGAGTCCCCAGAACCCTCCGCTGGATACAAAATTGGTCCCCGAAGTAGTCAGGTGGCAGAATTGATGGCTGTGCATCAGGCCATCCTCACTGCTGTCCAGCATCAACTCCGCGAACTGGTCATAATCACAGATTCGGATTATGTACGGAACGGGTTCGTGGAGCACCTGGTTAATTGGAAAACCAGAGGCATGTTATGTGCTAACAACAAACCCTTGAAACATGGGAAGTTGATCCAAAACATTGATGATCTAGTCACCTCGATAGGAATGACCATTTATTGGAAGAAGATCAAGGGTCATTCCAAAGTAGAGGGACCAGACAAAACTGGAAATGACTTAGCTGATCAGCTGGCCAAAACCGGGGCCATCCAAGGGGATCTAATTGAGATTGAGTCCCTGTTGGGGGGAATCCAGGTCACTGCTATCACTAGGTCCCAGACAAATGCTCACAACGACCTTTCAATTGCACAATGGAGTAAGGAGACCCCTGATGCTGATTTGATTACAGCTCAGAAGGGGGATCCAGTTATTGGTAAGTTTTACCAACACCTTGAGGACCCTGAGAACTTTCCCCTGACGGATACCGATTACATTGGGAAAGAGGACCTAAGAGTGTTGATGAAATGTCCAAAAATGTTCCGAATCCAAGACGGTTTGCTGGTAAGGAAATCCAAATCTGGCCACGATCAGTGGGTGGTTCCTACCTCATTCCGAAGCCTGATGTTAAGTCACGCCCATGATGCGGCCACCGCTGGTCATAGGGGGTTTCACACAACATTGGAAATCTTAAGAGAGGTTGCATACTGGCCACACATGGGGCAGGACCTCGACCAATACTTGAAGGGGTGTCTTATGTGTGCACAATTTCAGCCATCATCCCTCACGCACCGTGCGCCTCTCCAAAAGAGGGGGATGACACTGCCATGGTCAGATTTACAAATCGACTTTGTAGGCCCCGTGATTCGCTCTGCTAGGGGGAATAAGTACATGTTGACTGTGACATGCTTGTTTACCAAGTGGGTGGAATGTCTCCCAGCCCCAAATTGCAAGGCAGAAACTGCAGCTGCCCTGATGATTAACCACATCTTTTCCCGTTTTGGTCTACCTCAAAGGATTGAGTCAGACAGAGGTAGCCACTTCACCAGTGAAGTAATGACAAAGATGTGGGAGATACTGGGGGTCAAAAGGAAGTTGCATATTGCTTATAGACCAGCTTCTTCTGGGGCAGTAGAGAGATATAACCGAACCATTGTGAGCATCTTAAAAAAGTTTGTGGCAGATTCTGGGCCAAGTTGGGATATCCGATTACCTCTGGTCCTAATGGCCATCAGATCTACCCCTTCATCTGCAACCAAAATGTCACCATTTGAGTTGATGACTGGGCGCAAGATGGTGCTTCCGCAGCATTTGCTCTACAGGACCCAAGAGCAGACACTGATAAATGCCTCCACTACTCATGAGTATGTGGAGAATTTAAGGAAACACCTTCAACATGCTTTTGCTTATGCTCAGCGGAATCTAGAAAGATCGGCTGATAGCATGAAGACCCATTATGACCTGAAAACTTCCAGGAAGGAATATGAGGTGGGAGACCGGGTCTATCTATACAACTTCCAAAGGAACCAGGCCAAGCAGCGCAAATTTTTGCCTACATGGAAGGGACCCTTTGAGATCATCGACAAGATCTCTCCTGTGGCCTACAAAATCCACATCCCCAAAGGTCCTTTGGCAGCGGGGGAAGACAAGTGGGTCCACATAAACCAGTTGAAATGGTGCCATCCCAGGCACACTCTGCAACAACTGGAGGAATCCTCTGGAATCCTAGCGGGCACTGTCTCAGACTAATTCAGTTCCAACCATAAAACATACCACATCTAGTCTCTAAAATATTGTGATTTGCATGAAACTGTCTCTTAGTTATACTGTTTTTTTTTTCAAAATAAGAATGTAATGTTTTGTTATGATGAAATGCATATGCTGCCCCACTATCTCAACAGTGGTGGAAAAACGTCTATGAGTAGGTATTGCCGCTTTTGCTTTATCATCCTAGGAGAGATGAAACCATGGAGAATGACCAAGGAGGACGATCCGGAGACCGCGAGCAGAGACGCAACGGGCCCGGGGTACCGCCCAATCTTCCCACCAGGACCGGCGAGGAGAACCGATCGATCAGTACCGGATGGAGGAAAAGATGCTGAACTGTGCCATCTATTGGAAGAAGATGAGGAAACATCCCAGGTCTTGCAAGTCCCATTCGTGAAATAGAATGGCCATCGCAAGAGGGGGGCTTGTGGGATGTATTTACCCATGCATCCGAGCCATACCTCAAAACTGTGCAGTACTGACATGGAAAACATCATGATGGCCAGAGCTTCCCAGAAAATGCACAGGGAAATGCATGAAGAATAGGCTGCCACTCATTTTTGCCGATGTTATGGGCACAGAAGGACACTGCCTAAAAGCACCATTGGACTACCCACACAGTAGTCTGAAACCATTGGGAATGGCAATGCTGATTGCCAAAAGCAAACCCATAACTGTGGAGAATTCATTTTCTTAAATCCCAAAAAGGGGTGCAGTACCAGTACTCACCACTATCCAAAAGCCGGCGTTTTAAAACCACCAGATTTTACTTTTTTGTAGAAAACTGAATAAATGAACCCAAAACAGGCCAAAGAAAGACTTACTGAGAGGTGGATCCAATGTAAAGTTATATTCTGAAGTGACTTGAAGGTTTATAACAAGACTGGCTGAGCTGGGGATTTCAGCAGTTTAAGTAAATTTGGACTGAAAGACATTAAAAATCTCAAGGTTTAAGAGAAATGAGTGACCTACTTTGAGTGTCACATAGGTTGCAATTGTTTAAATGTCATAGTTTTGAACTTAGAATCAGCATTCTAGCTGCATATGTAAAAAAATTGTCTTGACTTAAACTGGGAAACAAAAAGTGACATTTTATCTGAAACCTGGCTTAAGGAACTGAATTCTGCCTGGCAACTACCCCCATCAGGAGTGAAACTTGAGTCACAGCTGTGTTCCCAGGCCTAGCTGCCCTTTTGCTGCTCACACCAAAAGGGATATGACACTTCCCTGATTGAATTACCTGGGCTCTGCAGGAAATTGAACAAAGCCCTGTCCTGACTCAGGCAAATGTTTTATTGGCGGGAGTCGTAAATGGAGCTTCCTCTTGGCAGAAGCTGGGAGGGGCAGGGTCTCTGAGCTTGCCAGAAACTGGAAAGACTGGTTTCTGTACCATGTGACATGAAAAGACACACCTCTATAGCCAGAATATGGTTTTAGAAAAAGATGAATAACTCATAGAGCGGACATGTGAAAATTGTATAAATGACACCATAATTCTTGTGATTTTTCTACCCACATTTTAAGAGGTTTTTAGAACCGGTGGCATGTTCCGGGGGGTTTTAGCGGAAAAGAGGATATTACTCAAAATGTGTGCATGTGAAAAATCTGACACTTCATCAACTAATGTCCATACTCCTTGCGCACATGTGTGTAAATTTGGGTCAATGTCCGGAATTGCAAAATCAGTTAAAAAGTGAAATATGTGCCATTTCTGAATGCAAGCCCCCAGGAAGAGCAAAGTTTGGACAGGGTATATCTCCTGTGATATGTGATGTGTGCATGTAATTTTAAACCAATGTTTACCTGTGCAAATATGTCTTTTGTTATCAAATATAGAATGTGTGCAATTTGACTGGGGAGTGTCCTCTCTGCAAGCCATAAAATGACATCACGCTGACACACACTTCCTTCCCCAATCAAGGGAGAAATGGAAGCTTGGCCAATGATAAGTGGAGAGGGGCTGGCTAGTGATGCTGCTCACACACACCCATTTTAAAAACACATAAAAACAGAGAGACAGGACAGATAGGGACTTTCAAATCCATTTGCAGCTGGAAGCTCTGCCGGGAAAATCCATACTTTACCTCCATCAATCTCCAGAGAAAGCTGTGCAGAAAGATCCAGACTTTAAATCCCTCAATCTTCAGAATCCAGAGAGAGAGCAGACCCAGATCACTGTGAAGTGCAGAGACCAGAGTCCCGTCTAAAACCTGACCAGATCCATGGCGAGGCCCATTTCACTCAAGAATATAGTGTGAGTACCTAGAAAACTGTGCAGAACCAATCTCCTAGTTAAAATAATATAATTCAATCTAGCTTAATCTAAGTAGAACTGTCTCCTAACTGTCACCTGTCATTTTCATAGCTGTCACCTGTCATTTTCTAGTTGCAAGCTGCACTTGTCTTTTTGAACTTTAAAATTTCAAATCTGAAAAACGACCTTTATTTAATCGCTCATATCTCCGTGACCGTTTGTGCTAGAGACTTGCAGTAACTTTCATCTGCAGTAACTTTCATCTGGAAGCTGAGATCCTAGGCTTTCCTTGTAGTTCCTCTGTAATCGCGCCAGACGCATCCGCGAATTTTGCCGCAATTTGAAAATTTGAAAATTTCTCCACTTGCAAAAAGATAGCTGCTTTTGCTTTCCTCTGAAAAAAAATCGTTTGCCTCATAAAAACTATCCTTGCATCACTGCTAGAGTGAGCCTGAGCTAATATTAACTTGATTTCACTCACCCTGAACCTCTAAAGGGAATTAAAAGCATTTTAGCATATTTTTTTCTTCATTTCCAGCACATTTAAAAGCATTTTGCCTGTGTTTTCAACTTCTGTAGTCTAAGTTGCTGGGTGAACTGAATTACATTTGAATTGCATTTCTGAGAACTGTGTGCTTCCTTCCATTTCCTTGCATTGCATAAAAGGGGGGGTGAATTGCCAGAGAAAAGTGATTACATTGTTTTGTTGAAATCATATTGAGTATTTTCGATACTACATTTCATTCATTCAACCTTGCATTTCCTTGAACCCTATAAAACATTCTCTTCCACATTATTCTTCTGTCCCTATTTACCAGTGTGCTATCTTATCCATTTCATGTCAACTCCTTAGTGATTATAAAGAAGTGTGCTAGTGCCAGATTTTCCGTTGTTAATCTTTATCATATCAGATTAAGTGTGATATTCAATTATTAATTTATTATAAAGTGTGATAGATATATATTGCTTTACTTCTCAAATAAACCTTTTAATTTGCAAAACAGAACTACTTCTTGGCTCAGTGGGGTCAGGAGGATTCCAAGAGAGGGGTGTTATATAGGGGTAGTCATCCAGAACGCATGAACTGGACATAAAGATATATCAATAAGGGTTTTCATTCAGTATTCTAGACTAGGCGTTGACTTGGCTGTAGTGCTGAATTGAATCCTCTTACAGCCAAATCATAGGTAAGCCTGGAGGCTACTTTATGTGCTATTAGGCATCTCGATCTCATCACCGCCAAAATTGCCTAATTTATTTCTAGAATTAAGGCTTTTTGTTCGTGCAGTCTCACTATCGACATAAACACTCTGCGCCTACTGGATCACAAAACGAAGTGCACCGCATCTAAATTCCAAATTGCAAAAACACGAGGCCGCCACCGCTTTTTATCAATCACCCTGCCTTGTCTCCAAGCCCTAGAAGACTGTTGCCCGTGATTGGTTGCCTGTTTCCTTTTGACCAATCGGGGTGCACTGGCAGGCGAATCCAGCCCCCGACGAAGGCAACAGACAAAGGCTATTCCCCTGACTGAGCCTGACCGAGCTTGGTCGGGCTCGAGTGCGCCCGCTGTCCGTCATCAGCACACTACAGTGAGATTCCTAATCTACGTCCCCCTGAAAGGCCGCCCGCGTAAAACTGCCGTAATCCCAGTGGCCAACCCACTTAAACACAGCCTCCCACCCACCCTTGTCACCGATCACTATCCCTGCCTACTACAGTGCGCCCACAGCACCTGAACTAAACCAACACTTGAAACCAACCAATGCACTCTGCGCTCTTCCCCATGCATGCCTTCATTGCTCGAATCCTCTAACATCAACCTCGCCTACCATGGTAATGATTATAAAGGCACGTGTAACTGCAAATGCATGCTATCACTTGTTTACTTTCCATCCTGCCTGCCACTACTGTATGCCTCCCCAGTTCCTCTCCTATTGAACTAAGACTGCCTCTTTCCTAGCATTGCCGGTGTCCGTTCAGTGCCTGTATGAGCTGACAAATTTAGCTGTTACTCAATTCATATTAGCCAAATTGCTATACCTGAATCTAGCTGCTGCTACAAGCACCTTAGCCACTTTTGCCTACTTCGAATTTAGATGTATAAATGTAATTTAGCTGTTACTCAATGCACATTAGCCAAATTGCTATACCTTGAATCGAGCTGCTGCTATATGCACTCTAGCCATTTTGCCTTATTTCAAAACTAGGTGTAACGCATCTTCTCCCAGCCACACTGCTTTCCCTTTAACCTAGGTGTCACTCATTGCATTTGTACCTACATTGTAGCTAATTGGGGTTAACCAAGCCTATACCCCGGCCTCCCAACACTCCTGCCACCAGTACTTAGTATGTGTCCATTCACTACAAACCTGCTTGCATGCTTCTTGATCCTTTTAAACACTGCAATACAGCTCAAGATGGCTCCACACTTACCCAACACACCATCCCTAACTGGACCTAACAACCAGGAACCACATATAGACATAAACATCCTTCAGCCACTGCCATCCACTAGCCTCCCTCGTGTTACCATAGATAGGAACCTAGGACTCAGAGCCAGACTAGCCAAAATGTATGAGCCCCTTGCCCGCTCACTGCCCACCATACAGAATTCCAGAGTGCCGCCGCCTAGACCTAATTCCTCTACAAAAACCTCCAATTCACCCCAAAACTTCAACCCTAGACCACCTCACAACTCCCTCATTTACGCCACTCCTGAATCAACACAGGACAAGCGTCATACTACTACTCCTAAAAACACAGATAGCCCCAAAATTAAGGGAGCCTTGATCAACGCCAGATAGCTAGTAGCTCATGCTACAGAAATAGCAGACTTAATCCTTAAAGAAGACCTTGACTTCCTCACTATTACTGAGACCTGGCTACTCCCAGCAGCAGGCCCCTTGCTCATGCTCGCAGTCCCATATAACTACTCTATCCTGAGACAAGATCGCCCCAATTCCAGAGGAGGGGGTGTTGCCATTATCCATAAGTGCAGTCTTACCATGAGACTAGCAACTTCTTCCAATGTCCTCTCTTGCGAAACACTATCAGTCAAACTTCCACTTACCAATACCCAAACTCTCAACATCTATCTGATCTACCGCCCGACAGGCCCCATTGGCACCTTTGATGAAGACCTCAACTCTATTCTATCCAGCATTCTTAAAAGCTCTACTCAAGTTCTCACCCTGGGAGACTTCAATCTGGGCTATAATTACCCAGAAGACCATACCGCCAGTACTATAGTTAACACTCTCACTGAACTAGGCTTCGTGCAAAGATGCACGGCACCCACTCATTCAAAAGGTAGAATACTTGACTGGGTAACCGATCACAAATGCCAAGCGAATATCACAAATATCTCTCCCCTAGCCTGGACTGACCACCATCTGGTATCGTTCATGCTTTCTACTGACAGACCTCCACCGCCAACTACCATTATGGTCCCACCTACTCTCACTAGAAACAAGAATAATATGACAGTAGAAAGACTCATCCCGAACCTACTCCCCACACTCAACATACTCCCTGACAACCTTGACCCTGACACCTTGGTCGAAGAATACAACAAGATTATGTCCACCTCGCTGGACCTTATCGCCCCCCTCAAACTCAGACCAAGCAAACCAAAAACACACCTCAACAAATGGTACACACCATTCCTTAAAAACCTTACGCAGCAGAGAAGAAACTGTGAGGCCACTTGGAAAAAATCCCCATCAGTCGCGAACAAACTCAAACTTTCCAAACTAGCCGCACTCTACAAAAAAGAAATTTATATGGCTAAACGAACCTCCTTTGACTCTCGCATATCCCAAGCAAAATCCAAAATGAAAGAACTGTTCTCTATCCTCAAAGAAGTAGAAACCCCATAGTACCCCCAGACAGCTGTACTAAAGATAAAAACTGGTGCTCAGAAATTCAACATGCCCTAGCGAATAAGATCACAACCCTCCAAAGTAAAATCTCCAGCAAAAAAGCCTCCCTTAATGGCCCTCTCCCTCCGAAAATTCCAGACAAGCTCACGCCCACAGATATCACCCGCTTCATGTTCTCCAAAGTCAACACACTTGAAGTTGGAAAAACCATCCTGTCCTTGAAACTATCCAATTGCCAGGGAGACCTGTGCCCAGCACAGCTTATCAAAGACGCTGCCCGTAACCTCTGCCGTTTCATTACAAAACTGATCAACGCCTCCTTCACCACTGGCTCCATCCCCACCAATTTAAAACAAACTTGGGTACGTCCACTACTGAAAAAACCTACACTTGACCCAGCCATACCCACATATTACCGACCCATAACAACCGTTCCCTTCCTACTAAAAATCCTGGACAAGGTTGCCTATGTACAAATACAGAAGCACTTGGAAGATCACCACCTCTTAGGATCCAGACAATCAGGGCTGAAACCACATTCATTGACTTAAAAGCCCAAATCGACACGCTCAGAGACAATGGACAAGCTGCCCTACTCCTCCTCCTCGGCTTATCTGCAGCTTTCAATTTGGTCGATCACTCTGTCCTATGTACACACCTCCACTCTTCAGCGCACTTCTCTACTGAGGCCATCACCTGGATCACATCATTCCTTAATGGCAGAACCAGGAGGGTCTTCTCTCCCACTGCTGCAGCAGACCCTGTACCGATCACCTGTGGGGTACCACAGGGCTCCTGTGTCTCCCCCGCATTGTATAACATATTTACCAAGCCCCTTTTCGATGATTTGGATCATCTCGGTATCACCTACACTAACTATGCAGATGATACCCAGATCCTCCTTCAGCCTTCTGGAGATTATGGAAAGGATTTGGCCTTGCTAAATAGGGTATACATCATCATCCAGGCATGGATGGCCACTCATGGACTATGCCTGAATGATGATAAAACAGAGCTCATCATCCTAGGTACCATGTCCAGCCTAAGGAAACTGGGCCCGGACTACAATTCTTTTATGATTGACGGGAACAACATGACAGTCGGACAGGAGGTCAAAACATTGGGATTCTACTTGGATTCCAATTTTTCCTTCAAAAGACAAGTGAGCTCCCTAGCATCCTCCAAGGCATACACATGCAAATTAATCTGCGCAGCCAAACCATTTCTGTCAGACACTAGCTGCCTTACACTCGCTAGAGCCCTCATATTGTCCCACCTCGACTACTGTAACGCCCTCTACCTGGGATCGTTCAAGGCCACCACCAGCAAGATATAAACCCTCCAGAACAATGCTCTCAGAGCAGCCTTGGGCATCTCTAGAAGAGAACATATCACAGGAATCAGCCAACAGAACAACTGGCTATCAACTAAAGATAAAATTATTTTAAAAACGGCATCACTCACCCACAAATCTCTTAACAATGCTGCCCCAACATACCTGATCAATAGATTCCACAGACAGTCCTCTTTAAGACCTGTTAAAACAGCATATAAAGACTGCCTATCCGTCCCCAACTAGAAACGTGCCACCATAGGAGGAAACAGCTTCCCGGTGAAAGCAGACAAACTGTGTAACTCCTTGCCTCCAAATCTCAGAATGGACTTGCCCTACCAGAACTTCCGTTCCAAGGTAGTTTCATAGCTGCAATCGGAGGCCCACTAGGATTACTAAATGCCGCACTACCCGCACATACTGTAACCACGTGTGCCTACCTGTTTACATGTATATAATGTCTATCTGACTCACTGATGCTTTGTATATAACATTGGTTTACCTCATTGTCCTTATGTATATTTTATGATGACTGCAACTAAGCTTCGAAAACCCTTGTAAATGCTGCGCCCTGATACCTTTGGGTATGCTCGCGCATTATAAATAATAAAACAAACAAACAAACTATGGACTATTTTGTGATTGTTTAAGGGACTTAGGTTTAGTCACCCTAGGTTTCCTAGTGTCATCCAGACGTGGACGCCTTGCTCACTGTGCTCAGTTCCACCTCACTGATGATGCCCAACAAGGATGATCACGTGTCTGGGGTTGCTGTTGGTACTCTTGTTCAGAAGGGAATTGCCATAGCATTTCGGTGCTGGACTTCCCATGTGGGCGGGGCAAAGACTGATATGCAAATGGATAGTTCCCTTCTGTGAAAGGTACAGTGAGCTAAATTGGTGCTGTGGACTCTCGAGTGGGTACCTTCCCAAAGAACAGGTCAATGGGCCATATTCGTTCTCGCAGAGGGGTGCCTATGGACTATTTCTTGACTGTTTGTATACCTTTGCCTGTGTTCGAACTGTAATTTATGAATCTGTATTTTTATGGTGAAGAACCGCAATAAAGTTATATGATGGTGATGATAATAAAGGATTACTATGACATCTGTCTAAAAATAAAATGCTACCCTGTAAAGGGGGGCAGATTCCCGAGGAATCCATTGTGAAAGCGACCTGCAAAGCACGCTTTACAGGCAGCATGTGCACTTTCACTTGGACAAGTGAAGAGTAAGGGTGCAAATCCCCTTTGTGAACTACTCACGTGGTGGAAAGGTGGAACATTGCACAGAGATTACCTTTTGCACACAAGTGCAAATGGAGTGCGTCAGCTCCAGTGCAATTAACGTCGGGACAAGAATGACCCACTAAGAAATGAAACCTCATTTAATTTACTGACACTTCTCTGCCATAAACTTTACATTGGTAGTAATACACAAGAGATGGTTACTTACTTCACCACGATGCCTAACCTATATTGTTAATACAGCTTATAGACTTCAGCAGCGGTCATTATTGCTCGGAAAAATGACTCTTCACGGACAGGCGCTGAAAGAACTTGGAGGTGTGTCATTTTCGCCTATTATTGACCCCTCGCCCTGTCTCTAAGGCAACATGATCACTTTCCACCTCTCGTGCTCCCTTTCATTACTAAACCACTATTGTACGTGTGTGTCTGGGGTGTTTATTTTTTCAGTCACTGTGTGGCTTTGGTAAGAAGGGCTAGGTGTTTACCCAAATAAACTGGCGCTCCAGTTCAATAGCAACTGAGTTTATACTTGATGTAGTTTTCAGCTACAAAAAGTGAACACTGCACACTAAACACCAGCCAGAATGTAAAATGCAGAGAATATGAATTAATATTGCATAAGATTTGCTGTATGTTCTACTGGCATAATTACTCAAAAATCAGAGGGTTGCATTTTCTTTTGCGCCCTGATGTCCCCGACCATGATGACTTGGCATGAGTGACAATGCCCAGCCCTCCAACCTGGCAAAGCCACAACAAGAAACTGAAAGGAATCCTATGAGAAGTGCACAACAAAAATCTGTGAATGCAAGCAGTGAGAACGCACGTCAGGGTGCAGTGTGCCATGGTTGTGCATACGGAGGGCAGAAGGCCGCTGTGTGATTCGATCACTGGCAGTCATGATGATGGTGACACTGAACTTGTGGATGTCAGGAGCTTACTGGTGCCTGCAGGAGGAGCTAGGGATACATGGATCGTTTGGACCATGTCGGTGTTTGGGATCCACAGGTTGTCCCTTGGGTAAGCCTGGTGCGGTGAGTTACAACGCTCACCTTTTCTCACAGGCAGAAACTTGCTAATGAACTATATGAGATATGGAGCCCAGTGCCTTATAGGATCATGAATGGCTAATTGTGCTTAGTTTTTTTAACACCTGGTCAAAAATGATATTTCTGTAATTCGCCTGCATGCACAGGCAGGCTACAGAATCTTAACGATTTGCCTGGCTGCCTTCAGCCCACGGCTGTAAGGCACTGGAGGTAAACACATCACGTGTGCTGCAGTTTATTGATTAGGGGAGAAGCATCAGAGCTCAATTGCATCCTGTTAATTGTGCACACATGCAGTTGGTAAGGAGTGGGATTTACACATCTGACATCATTCATAGCTCAGGCATTATTCATAACCTTGATAGGTCCTGCACAAGGATACAAATAAATACAGTGGTGAAAACAACGAAGATGTATAAGGTTTAACTGTGTTACATGCATTGTTTTTGGTTTGTAATGAGTTTTTGTAATATCGTGGAAAACTTGCATTTCAAGTGAGATGGAAAAACAAAAATCTTCAAAGTCATCATAAGACAATACTTTAGATCCAACATAAAATAGAAAATTCCTACACACATGCACGATGCCTATGGGGGGCTGTGCGTATGCTTCCATCCCTCTCCCTAGCCCTCCATCAACTTAAATGTGAGCACCATACCATTTTTATACCAAAGTTTGCAACACTCCCTTCAAACTCCCTAACCCAAAATGATACTCTTGACGTTTCTCCCACGCCTACTTCTAGCACCGTAAACTCTCTGAAATATAATTAGTGGCACAGAAGTAATAGCCGTTATGTGTGACAGGGTCTGGGGTCATGACCTTGTCAATGGAAGGGGGAGCGACCTTTCTCATCCTAGAGCAGGAGACTCACTAAAACACAGCTCAGAGCAAGCCCTGGCACAGGTATGTGAAGTGGGAGTAGGGGGTCACCAGTCCCTGGAAAATCCAGCCCCTTGTTCTGTACACCTGAACCCTGATACCACTCTGTCTCCCAGTAACTCCCTCTCAACACAGTTGCTGACCTCAACTCCCACAAGTCAACAGCAAGCAGGACCTAGACCGCATCCAAATGAGTGAGAAAAGAGAATGATAACCCAGATGAACCACAGACCTTCACCACATTCCCAAAGCAATACACGCTCCAGAAATGCAGAGAACTAACTCTCTAAGTTGAAAAATGAACGCTCAGCCCATAGCACAAGAGAGAAGTATTAGAATGTTTAAAAAACTATGCTGGAAAATGGGGAGGAGCTGAGAGGGTTTTTAAAATTCTCCCAGCTATGTAGCCCACCACCTCGGGGAAAGGTAGGCACTGATTGGTGCGAGAAATCAAGTGAGCGCTAGAACCAATGGAGGGATGACACTGCATCACTAACACTGCAGTATAAAAACAGGCAGCAGGAGAGTCAGAGTCTGGGTTGTACGGTTGACGTCACAGGAGGAGAAGGAGGCGACTGAGAGACCAGACGGTGGAAGGGTGGCAGAGTGGAGCGTTGGTGAATTTGTGGCAGAGCTTTGAAGGCGAGAGGTATTTGAGAGAGAGTGGTATCAGTGGGTGGAGTATATTGTAGAAAATGGTGAGGGGGATGTAGAAGGTGAGAATCAGTGAGACAGGTAGAAGACAGTGTGGGCGATAGTAGTAGTGTAGGGACTGTTGGAGTTAGTGTGCATGGAAGTCAGTGTTAGGAGAGAGTGTGACTACTAATGAGGGGTGTAGTAGTGGGTAGGGTGTAGTAGTGAGGTGTGAGGAGCAAGGAGCACTAGAGAAGAGGGGAGGGGTGAGAACAATGAGAGTGGGTGTAGTGAAATGGCGTGCAATACACCATATACCTGAATTTCGTGGATATGAGAGGAGCAGTGGTAGCATTAGTGAGTAGAGCAGTGGTAGTAGTAGTGAGAAGAGCAATGGTAGCAGTAGTGAGAGCAGTATTGGTAGTAGTAGTGAGAGGGGCCGAGTAGTAGAAAAACAGTAACAGTAGAGAAAGACTAGTAGAAAAAGAGTAGTAGAAAAGGGAACGGTATTAGGGACAGAGGGAGTTAGTAGTGAGACCAACAAAAGCAGTGGCAGGGCAGGGAGTAGTAGCAGTAGTGGCAGAGCAGGGAAAGTAGTACTAGCATGGAGAAGGAATAGTAGCATTAGTGTGGAGAAGGTAGGGAGAAGAAGGGAGGGGTAGGAACAAAGGTAGCAACATCGGAGAGAGATATGGGGAGGAAAGAATGTGGGTGGAGGAGTTAGTAGGCTGGAGGAGAGAAGGGGAAGGAGCATACTAGTGACAGAAGTAGAAGATCAGTAGGCACACATACACCACCATCTAGAACGCACATCATCATTAGTGCAGAGTCAAGTAGGACACTCCTTAGGAAAATAAACTGCCAGTATCTCAGGGACTCCCGCTTACGCCAAGCCAGAGAACAGGGACTATGGGTTACCCTGCACTAGAGGTTTACATACGCCTAGGCTGGGGTGGAAATGCCAGGGGTGGTGAGAGGGACAGATACCCTATGGAACTACCTCCCTGTTTTTTTCCAAAACATCTGTCTGTTATGTCTCAACCGCGCCCACACACACAAAGACACGCAGACTCCGATTTCACGTCTTCCTCCTTTATTATTCCAACTCTTACTGCCTTTTCCTCATGCCTTCCCCCCACTCCCACTCCTCCCTTTCCCTTCCCGCAGTCTCTCAGTTTGCTTCCCTTAAAGGGCATGGTGCTCAATTCCCCAAAACACCCAGCCTTACTTATCATGGGAGTCGGTGGCCTACATCTGTTTGATGAGACGAGAGGGTTTGCGTATGGTCCACTGTAGGCCACCATGTGGGTCATCAGCATCCTCATCAGGTGCCTTTGGCGGAGGGTCCTCAGCTGACTCTCTCTGGGGTTCCTCTAATTTCTCTTCCACTACAGGCATCTTTCCTTCATGATCTTCTTGGAACAGCTTGCTGAAGAACGACGCGTTCCTTGTTATCTCCCAATAGTCTCCCGAGGCCGTGATCATTGGCACTTTCACTTCAGTGACCACGAGGGGCTTGGGTCTATATATGGAGTCCATTTTCCATTGCTGCGTCTGTCTGACTAGTACGACCTCTCCTACCAGGATCTGAGGCTCTTTGGCTTTCCGTTTCTGGTCAGTCCATTCTTTGGGCTTTCTCCTCTTCTCGGCCTCTCGTTCTCTAATTTCGGGGTCTTCGACGAGAGTGCAATCCTCCAGCTGTGGTATCCTTGTTTGTGGCTTGTACTTTAACATGAGTTCTGCTGATGTTCGGCCGGTTGTCTCATGAGGTGTATTTCGGTAACTCCTCAGCATCTGGGAGATGGCTTGGTGCATGGAGGCCTGGTCTGCAGTGGATTTCTGGTGTGTCCTCTTTATGATTGCCATAAAGCGTTCCACCATGCCGTTGGCTTGGGGCCAATCCGTTGATGGTGGAATCCTAGGTGTGCTGCAAACCTCCCGACTCTTGTCCCTGGAAAGGTGGACCGTCGTCTGTCTTTACGACATTGGGGGATGCCTCATTCACTGAATAGTTAATCCACCACTGCCACCACCTGGTGGAATGCCGTGGACATAACGTGCTTAACCAAGGGGAACCGGGAGCATTCGTCCATTGCGACCAGAATATGGCCTCCCTCTTCCAGCAGCCCGTAGAAGTCTAATGCCACCCTTTGCCAGGGTCCGTATGGTAGTGGAACTGTTGGGAGCGGGCATGGTGGTGCGCTCGCTGCCGTCACCTGACATGGTGTGCAATGCCTCAGTGTGTCCTCAACTATGGTGTCCATATACGGGAACCAGAACTGGTTGCGTAGTATTTTCTTCATATTGGCTATGCCCCTGTGTCCTTCATGCACAATTATGACTAGGGTTTTTCTGAGGCTTTTGGGAGCCACTAGCCAGTTTCTTCTCAGGCGTGTCCCTTGTTCCGTTGTGACCAGTTCTCTCTGTACTCTTGCCATTCTCTGCAAGTCTCTTCTATCCACATCCCCTGTGTCGAAGCTTTTGGTGGTCACGTGTCGCCACATGTTGGTGTTCATGAGGGGACGGTGGCTTGTATGGTGGGGTCGGTCCTGCACTGTTCTGCAAACTGCTCCTTTGTGATGGCCAGGGAAAGGGCGTTCAAGGATAGGTACCCAATGTATGCTTCTGCCTCGATCTGCATGTTGGTGTCCGGGGCACTGTCAGGGTGTCTTGACAAGTTGTCTGCGGGGTTGGATTCCCCCATGGCTTATAGGTGATGGTGTAGTTGCACTCCTGGAGGCAGATGCCCCAACATTTGATGCTCAGCTGAATTTTGATTTTGGGGTTCCCGAATAGGGACAGCAGTGCTTGGTGGTCTATTATGAGTACAAATGTTCTCCCAATGATGAAGTGGTGAAACTTCTCGCATGCCCAGACTGCAGCTAGGCTCTCATGTTCTGCTTGGGAATAGGCCTGCTCTATGGAGGTGAGCGCTCTGCTGGCATATGCTACTATGCACGTCTCGGTCTTTCGATGTGGGTTGGTCTGGCTAGAATAGCACCCAACCCAACGGGGCTGGAATCTACTGTAATTTCAGTATCCCACTGTGGGTTGAAATACGCCAAATGGTGAGTGTTCACCAGCTCTTCTTTAATTGTAGAGAAGGAATCCTGACACTGGTCATCCGGTACAAAGGAGAGGTCCTTCTTGAGAAGTTGTCTAAGCGGGCTGGTGAGCGTTGTGTAGTGGGAGAGATATCAAGCACAATATCCCGCCATGCCAAGGAAGGATTGCATCTCGGACACATCCTTTGGGGGCTCCAAGTTGACAATGGTGCTGATTTTGTCAGGGCCTGCCCTGATACCTTGGTCAGAGAAGATATGTCCGAAGAAACACAGACTGTGTTTATTGATGGTGCACTTTTGGCCATTAAGGGTGAGGCCGGCATCTTGAAGGATGTTGCATACCTGTCGCAGTGCCTCGTCGTGGTGGTCTTGGGTGACTCCAAACACCAATATATTGTCACTGTAGTTGAAAGCATTGGTGACTGGCACTTTCAACCTGCATATTGTCTCCTGGAATATCTCAGCTGCCAAAGGTATTCCAAAGTTCAGCCCTTTGTAACAGAATAGGCCTTTGTGCATTGTGAATGTTGTTATCGGTCTCGATTCGGGGTCGATAACCAACTGGTGATAGCTCTAGTTCAAAACTAGCTTCGAGAAACTGGTGGCCTGGTTAAGTCTCCCCAGTATGACCTCGATGTTTGGCCCTGGTTGTCTCTCCCTTTGGATGGCGGTGTTGGGAATATTCATATCAACACAAAGACGGAGGCATCTGTCCGACTTGGGTACTACCACTAAGGGGGATATCCAGGGGGTGGGACCTTCCACTCTCTTGATGATGTGGTTGTCCAGCAGTAACTGTAGCTAGTTTGTCACCTTGGCCTGTAGGTGGAACTCTATCCTCATGGTGTGCTGCAGTATGGGCCGTACCGTAGGATTGATGTGGAATCGGATGACTGTATCCTTCCGCATTCCTACACCCTTGAACAGGCTGGGGAACATTGTTTGCAGTTGATCCATGTCTAGTGCCCTCTGGGACAGTGCTTGTACGGAGTGGGCGTGTGGTGGGAAGCCTTGGATCATCTCAGATTAATCATACTGAATGTTGATGAGTCATAGAGGGTGAATGTCGGAAAAATAATGTTGCCATTTTTTTGTAATGCTTTATTTTTTTATTTACATGTTTTTTTCCGGTTCCGCAAGTAAATAAAGGGTTAAAACTGAATTTTCTTTTTGAAAAAAGGGTGGGTTGGGGGGGAACCCCCCCCATTTCAAACAAAATACAAAGAAAAAAAGACATTCGATTTTTTTTTTCGACATTATGTTTTCGACATTTTGACTTTCGACAAAATGTTTTTCGAAATTATCACTATAAACCGTCGTAGAGCATTGGCCGTCTTGTAACTGAGGAGACACCTTCCGGTCTCCGGGCTATGAATGACATGAATTGTGACTGGGACTCGTCGTCTTCTGTCACACAGAAATTGTCCTTTGAATTGCAGTGCCAGGGTCGCTCCCCACTGGAAGATGTGCCTCTGAGATGGGTGTAAGGGATACATGCCTGTCAACGCCTCATATGTTTTCTCATTCATCATGTTGATGGTGGCTCCTGTGTCGATGAGGAAGTGTGTGTCAAGTCCTCCGATGTGCACTGTCACTCTTGGGGCCGTACTGTCTTTGGATGTATTGTATATGAGCCGGACATATTCTCTACTGTACCGGTCATATTCTTGGTACGGTTCTGCATTTGGTGGTTCTTCATCAATGGGTGGGTTCTCGTATGAGTCCCCTGTGGAGAGTTTCCTTCTTTGGTCTTCCCAGTGGTCAGGTTGTATGTGTTGGAGATGCTCCAGAATGTCATATGCTTCACCCGGCATGTCGACTTGTATATTCTCCATGGCTCGGATGAATCCAGGATGAGTCGCGTAGGCTGCTGTACTCCGGTTGAGGCTGTCCCTGACACTGTCCCTCTCCGGGTACAGCCGTGGGTTAGGTGGCCTCGTTGGGTTGTATCCTGGAGGGAGTCGACTGTGATGGCGGTCTGTACGCTGACAGTAGTGGGGCTCTTACCCAACACATGATCTGGAAATGGTTTTCTTGGCCACACCTCATGCACATTTGGCCAATGGCAGGGATTTGTCCTTTGTGAGGGAATTCGAACCCACAGCACACAGCAATAGCATTGCCTCTCAGGTTGGGTTCAGCGGGCGGTGCTCCAGGTATCCTGGCGGGATGATGTGCCCAGATGGCGTGTCTGCCCTTGTGGGTTGTTGATCATGGCGGCAACTGTGTCCAGCTTCTTTGGGTTCTCGATTTTGGCTGCTTTTGCATCAACCCGTTCATGGATACTTGCTAGTTCGGCAATCTCCTGTAGTGGGAGAGGTTTCTTTAGCTGATGCTTCCTAAACTGGGAGGACAAGCACCCTTCGATCACTCGTAAACGGATGGCTTCGCCATCATTAAAGTTTGCAAAATCACAATACTTTTTCTTCCTCTGAAGACGTACTATGAACTGTCCAATTGTCTCATGGGGTGCCTGGGTGCACTGATTGAACGTATATCATTGATAGTCTCTGTTGAGCAGGACTACTAAGCGTCCATTGATGGCAGTAATGAGGAGTGGGTAAGTCGATTTTTCTTGAGCAGGGATAGTCTTGCTGATGCTTTTGATCTCTTTCCCTACCAGGTTAGTCAAGATGTCCAGTTGGTTGGGTGCATCTTTATTTCCTACCGCCCTCATATATTCCTCAAATTTGTCCATCCATTCCTGCCATCTTTGGCCTTGATTTTCTTGTGGTTCTAAAGTGAAGGGATGTGGGTGGGCCTTCTCTCATTCAAAATTGCAGACCCTGATATCCAAAACCAAGTCTTCTTATTGCACCACTATCATTATGGCAGCCTTTAACACTGCTCGAACCCCACACTACACTCACAGGTGCCAGAATCCCAGTAGAAGCATGAAGGTATTAATAATGTCTTTATCAGCAACATTGATACCATCATGCTCCAAACCCTGACTCCCCTCCCTATATCCCCCGAACAGGCCATTCAACTAATGACAAACTTCTTTCCCCTCTCGCCCGAGGACCTATTGAGCATGCATTCATTCTTAAATCTGGTCTCTTACACCGAGGACATCCTCTCAGCCACCATAATTAAAATCATAACAGTCCCTCCCTCACAACTCGTCTAGGATAGTCAACGCATTCCTCAGCAAAAGTACATTTCAAGATGACATAAAAACAGGGCTTCAGTGCCCTGAAAAAAACATCCTCGACCTTGAAGACCTAGCAAACTACTGGCCCATCACTAGCCTCTCATTTATTGTGCAAGTCATTGAGAAAGTAGTTGCTAACCTACTACTTACAAACATTCAGCAATTTAGTCTGCTCGAGCATGACCAATCTGGGTCCTGTCCCAAATGCAGCACTGAATCAGCCACCATCAAGGTGGTCGGAACTGTCCTTCAGATTTTTGACAAAGGGGTGTTGTATCTGCTAGAACTTCTTGACCTCTCGGGAGTGTTGGACACAGTTCACTATCACACACTACTCACCCTACCTGCATACAGGGTGAACATTTCTGGTACTGTACTAAAATGGCTCACATCCTACCTATCTGGAAGGCACCAAGCTGTCTAGATGGGCACCTTTGCATATGAAGAATGCTCTCTGTCACCTGCTGAGTTCCTCAGGGTTGCATTCTCTTCCTAGTGCCCTTTAACCTATACATGGAAATGCTGTGCTCAGCTAAGCTACCCAAACATCTCAATACACCAGTACCCAGATGATACACAGTTGTACATAAAGGTCAAGGGCCCACAATATATTTCTCGCCATCGCTTATGTCTTGCAACCATTCAAAGGTTGACAAAAATATGTTCATAAAGCTTAAACCAACCAAGACCAAATTCCTACTCTTGGGCCACCCCTCAAAGAAAGATCCCACTGAAAGGTGGCTGGATGAAATGTACTTGTACTTGTACTCACCTCACCTACTCAGCAAAATCCCTAGGCTTTATTGTGGATAGTAATCTAGCCTTTCAAGACTTGGTATCAGATCTCTCTTCTCCACATGGTCAACATTTTCCTCCTGGACTAGGACTTTTGAAACAGTGGTTCAGGATCTAGTGATCTTGCATATCAACAGTGGTAACAACATCCTCACAGGGCTCTCAACTGCTCACTTGCACCCCCCTTGAAGTGGCTCACCTCATCACCAGCTCCAGGAAGCCTGACCACATTACCCCCTACCTTGCACAGAACACATTGGTTCCTCAAGCTAGTGTCAGTCTTAGAATCTCATGCCTTACCTACAAGGCAACCACCATTGTATGCCTCCTGTCTGGTGTGATGCAATGTTAAGTGGTCCTGCATAGCACCCTTCTACCAATAATGCTAGATGTAGAAACCATTGGTGTTAATGGATGCAGTCTAAATGGACCCCTTGTCTGTTTGCCAGTATGAACATTTATATGTTGTTTGTGGTTGGACCAGGACATGTTAGCCGTATGGGCAGCCCCAGTTTGTAGAGTGCATGATTGACAGAATGGTTGATGATAAAAAATGGACAGGGTCTGACTCTGTGAAGTACACTAGACCTGGCCACCCTTCTGAAGGGTCGTGGGAAGTGTAAGGTTGCACGATTCCAGTAGTGAGGAATTTGTTGAAGGATATGAAGGGTGGGTAGAAGTGGGGTGATGTCGCTCCCTGGCTTTTGGTTGTAGACTTCACTGAGATTCAGGTGCGGACCAGCGTCAAGTAGCAAAGATCCATAAGCTAAACTGAACTAATCACGGATGATAATGAGAAGGGTGCCACAGTTGATTGTTAAGTGCTATTATCCTTCACTTCATTGCATAGTGGTTGGTTGAGGAGCCAAGTTGTGTGTTGTTTCTTGAAAGTTAGGTGGTTAACTTCCAGGTAGAGGTACTTGGGTGGGGTGCTCCAGAGTTTCATGGCCAGGATTGTAAAAGAGGATCCTTTGCATTTTTACTTATTGAAGTTAGGGGCTAGTTTTAGTGCAGTATTGCAGGACCTAACTGTTCTGGAGGAAGTGAAGCGTTGAAACGTACTTCAAAAGGTTTTAAAATCAGCCCTTTTACGATGGCCAAACAGCAGATGATACATTATGGTGGTGTGAAATGTTCAACTTAATTAATTCTGAGAAGTAGTATTGACGCTGCATTGCAGCTCTTTGAAGTTTCCCCATTGTGTAATCTGGCAGTTTGCGATTGAGGCTGTTTGCATGGTCTAGTTTGGATAGCATTAAAGATATTATTGCCAAGGCAAAACTAAATGAGTGCCAGGGAAAGATCCCCACCACAGCTTTAAGTAATATCCCAGCGCTGTAATTACATCAGAACAAGTAATGTAGAAGCCTCAAACAACCATAGAACCATAGAATCATTGAATAATGGAACCCTGAGCCTGCACTGCCGGTTACAAGTACATAGGAGAAAAGACCAAAGCCAAAAAGTCTTGGATAATATTAGCTTGACATAAAATCTGCAAATCTAACGCCAATACTGTATTAATCAAGAAATGTACTTAAGAATACATTTCAGGATACAATGTTGTGAAGGAAACAGCTTAGTCAACACTCGTACACATATACAGAGGCACAGAGGTGAACAGCTACAGAAGGCCAATGCGTTTTGGATCACCCATTCATCATCAGGGACAATCTGAAATGAACAAAAAAGAAAATAATACTGCAACAGAGTTCCTTCTAAGATTAAAGAAGATATACGTGTATACATATATCTCAAACACTGATTACTCAGTAATCTTTTTTCAGGGTCGGAGTGGGCCATAAAATAGTCTCGGGCACCAATGAAAAATTGGTCCCACAGTTGCAAATAACTATTAAGTGCTTTCGTGAAACTGTTAGAATAGGACAAGAAGGGGAATTTTCATGATAAAATGTAATGCAAATTGTGCATTTTAAATATAATTTATTTAGCAACACTGGTCAAAACTATTAGCCGCATAGTGAAGTAACTCATCAAACTGGCCCACATTGGCTAAAAAAGTGGCCCGCTTTGACCATCCACAACAGCTTTATTTATTTTTTTGTTCGGCCCTGGGCTGTTGCCCTATAGGGCAGTCTGAGCCTGTCTTTTGTTCATTCAGGGGCCAGGAACTAGGCACCCGTGTAAAGCAATAATTCTCTCTCAGGGTGCCAAGTTTGCAGATGGCCACCATTTGAAGTTAAGAGGTAAGAGGACTTTTCTTCCATCAGACATTTTGTTATTGACAGTATTGTGGCCTTCAAGCTATAGAAATGGAGTCACGGGGTGGTAAAAGGTAGACATCATTCAGGGTCCAGTTAGGCTTGGCGACTGAACCTAGCCCTAAATTACCATGTCAGGCATCTGCCTACCATATAACAGTGTTTCCTGCAAGGATATTTGTTTGGGACCTGTTGTACCTGAGGACTTCCTACTTTGCTTAGTGACTGGCTACCTGATCTCGAGAAACCAAGTCCTCAACACATTCCCGTGAACAGTGGCTTTATGATGGGCTACAGACCTGTCTTGCTTAAAGGACCAATGCCTGGTAGCTTTGCTGTGGAAGTTATAAGGATCAGAGGGTTCAGAATAATTCATCAGCTCCAAGAAGACATTGCCAGTGGTTGCAAAGTGCACGAGGATACATGTGACAGGGAGTCACTATAAAGTTGAAATCCAGAAACTACTAAAGAAAACAGGGTATTAGTGGGCCCTGAACCTACTTGGCATAGACACATCAGAGAGCACATCAAATGTGTCACATTGGTCAGAGCTTTTTCACATTCAACAAAAGTGTTGACCTCGAGGTAGCAGAGGCGCTACCAGAGGCTGCAAAGCCCTCTACATCTAAAGCTTCCAACGTGTAACGACCAGGCGCTGAAAAGTTCCAGCGGACCCACGTCCCTTATCCTACTATGTTCTCCTTGGTCATTAGCATGTCTTTAATCTGCAGAAACCCAACCATTCACAAAAAATTGCCCGAGCATATTCTCGTACTACGTTTCTTCAGAGTGAAGTTTAGACATCTTGCTCTTTTTTCTTGCCTGAAACCTCTGCTTCATCAAAACGTATTTCACCTGTTATGTTCACAAAATGTCCCCAACGTGTGTCTCACGGAGCAACACAGGGTGCTACCTGATGTTGTCTCCTTACCATTCCACGTGGCACATCATGACACCAGATACATGCTGAGGCCACAATGTGTGCACGTGTTTTACGGAGAAAGCAGGTAAATATAAACCCAGGCATGTATCATTGCCAGATCCGTGGTGGACCAGATTATAGATCACTGACCGGCTAAGGGAGCTGTGGGAGCATTCCTGCTCACCAGGCTTTCCATGTGCTGTTAATAATATAGATAGATATGTTTGATTGTTCCTGTTTTTTTGTTTTTCTTTAAATGAAACCTTTCGCAATATGAAAGAACCAACACATAAAATAAGCATACAACAGAAAATCTTCACAAATGCGCATTATGGAATTTTAGAAAGGAATGCATTCTATGTTACAAATAAAAACATCTTTTCACTAATTAGTGATATCTGCATCCCGTGCAAAAAGCAAACCAAAGCTTTGTCTACAATAAGAATAATCGAATCAAGTACAAAGCCAGCAAAGTCGTTCAACCCTCACATTACACAACCCGAGCATTCAATGCCCTATATCTTGTAATATATGTACAGCAAACGTTGTTCCCACAAACACGACACTATTTCAGAGTCCTAGTATAGACTAGAAGATTAAATATGAACTTCAGATATATTCTCCGAGCAACCTTGTCTGGAAAACGTATAATGCATGTGTGTACCACCGCATATTGAGGCAAACGTTGAACATATTCTGACATATGAGACATGCTGTTTAATATTCCAGCATGTATATCTCCTTCATCCTTTATAACCTTGTATGTGCGTCCCTCCTGCATATTACTACTGGTGCTGCTCTTTCTGTCAGAACCTACCATACTGCCGCCATAACTATGAATTATTTGGACAATCTCAAGGGGACCTTATGGAAGGGAACACATAAGTTTTCTATTTGACAATAATTTGTTCTGCACTACATCCCTTGCAAAATGAACTGTTTATGACATGTGTGTGTTAGGCGGAAACCCTTGCAGTTCCCTCTGGGACCACTGCAAAAGATTTAGGACTACAGGTGTTTGGCAGTAAACCCACTTGGTAGCAGTCTGTACCATACAGATTCACTTGGTAGCTGTGGCTGAGCAGTCAGACTTCCCTCAAGAAGAGTTAGGCAGTATGTGGAGTATACAACATAGGGCAATCCTTCACAGTTAAGACAAGCAAACACGCAACAAGGCTTCAGTGTAAAGATATAAAGGTATTTATTTATAACGAGACATCTAAGGAAAACACTCTGGCACTATTACGGCAAACACTTCAATTACAATTACTCTACGAAGAAAAAGATCAATCCCCCTAACAATAGTTCGACAAGTCTAGGTTTTACCAGCATCACTTATTTGCAGACAGAGGTGTATGCTTCAACCTAGATGGCACTCTAGTATTCGTTAGGACGGGAGAGAAAAATAAGCAGGTTACGAAATCAACACGGTTCCAATACTGAACGGACAAATGCAAAGCAAGAAGACAAGAACCACGGTAGATCATAAAGTTCAGAGGCCAGGCCCACTCGGAGAGAGGCGAGGCGATATGTCCCAAAAAGTATCTCAGTGGAAATGCGTTCTAGTCTTTGTAGCAAATTGTTATCGGCAGATTGGACCAGTTCAGAACAACACGCTAGAGAAAGCTTGGAGGCGACCCAATGGAGAGGCGAGGATTAAGACACCTCACTCTATCCGGCAATAAGGGAAGCCAGGCGGACACAGTACCTTGATTGTGGAGAGACAGCTCCGGCGGGGGCAGTTGTTCCTGGCGGTGGGTGCACATCCGGTCTTTGCCAAGAGAAGAGGGGATCTAGTCGTCGAAGAAAAGTTGAAGATCGTTGCACCACCAGGGAAGAGACCAGCGCGGAGTGCTCCGTCACAAGGCACCACCTTTTGGTCGCGGTACAGGGGTAGTGGCTATCCGGTTGCCGGGGTGCTCTGCACGGGCAATTCGACCACTGCGTCCTGAGGCAAAGAAAAAGCAAAAGGGACTGGTTGTTCCCACCAGTCAGGGGAAGAGACTCTCCGGCAGGGAGATCTCCTCTGTCGTCAGGAAGTGGTGAGTCGGTTCAGCAGGGCTCCACCGGAGGTGTCGTTGTTGCAGGTCGGCTCAGCTTTACCCTCGTCAGATTCTTAGGTCCTGTGGCGACTTCTGAAGATCCAGTCCCAAAAGCCCTGCTTTTATGCAGAAAAACCCCCATTCATTCAGCCTAGCTGTCAATCAACACATGCTAAGTGGTGAGTGGAGAGGCTCACCACTTGGGCCAATCACACCAGAGTGTGACCGGAGTTGGCAAGGCAACTCGGTCCAGGGTGCCTAAACCCCCTCCCACACCCCTGTGGTAACCCAGACAGAATGGCACCACTTTGGAGGGTCTCTCTACAGAAGCCCGCCAAAAGTGGAACAAAGGGCTCGACCTTTGGTTTAGGAGTCACAGAGACGAACACAGACGTCATTTTAGAAACCGAGTTCTGGCAGAAAATACCATCCGATAGACCTTTTTAAGATAAGTAGACCGGTGGTATGTTAGAGATTAACGAGAAAAAGTATCAATCTCCAACAATGGGAAGAATCCCATAGGGTTACATTTGGGGTCGAATATAACAAGTAGTTTCCACTGCCACCAGCCAAAACTCGACGAGGGGGGACGGGACAGTGCCCCCTTGAATAACAGACCCAGGAGTAATCGAAGTACCCCTACTAGTACGTCCACAATAGGATGGTTTGTACTAGTTCTGTTAGTAAATTTAGGTCTAGTAAAGCCAATGGTGACTTTACATGCCCGGGGAGACAGTAGTCAGTCCCCGGGTATGGAGTCTATGAGGGAGGTCCGCTAGGACGCCCCAGTGTTACGGCACGGAGGGTGCGGTGTAACACACATAGCAAAACATATGAGACCCTATGGAGTAAAGGACCCCATAGCCCATAGAACACATTGACATTCAAAGGAATTACACACATTCATGTCCAAGAGTGGGAGAAAAAGAGTCTCACTCTTGGCAGGATGGAAAAAAAACAAACTCTAGAAATCCAGCAAAGCTGATCGGGGACTCACTAGGTTAGGAAATTCAGCCTAAACAGAGAATTCTCCCTAACAGTGTGACACATGAAGAGATTTTATCTACAAACTTTGTTGGGTGGAGGAATTGAAATTTGAATGAGATTTCATTGAGTATAGCAGTTTTAAACTTTTTACTAAAAATACTTGTTTGAAAATTCAGGTTTTCATTGTTTCACCGTGCAACCCTTTGATAATGTGTGTAATGTGTTACAATTGTGATGTATTGAATAATTTGTACAAAGTTTTCTCCTTAACCATGTGTGCAAAACACAAAGAAACTAACAAAAAACGAAGATTTTTCGTGACTTTGTAGGACCTTGATCTATATGGGTCTGCTCTTTCGACCTATGTAGCACAGATTGATTATACTATAGGTAAATATGTAAAAAATATATTAACGATTGGCTCGCCACAATTATTAATTTTCCTCTGCCCCTTAGTAATTATAGTTCTTTGTGCAGACATCTTCAGAGATGTTCAGAATAAGGTCCTAGGGTACAGTGCAATAGTCATTGAGTACCCTCTAGCATCCTAATACTAGAGTGGGATCACCCAGCTCATACCCTGAGATCTATGCTGGGATTTAAAAAATGCGACACTAGAAAGATATTCACCTTGGACATAAACATCTGCTTCCAACTATCTACCTTCTACACATGTGCCTCAATGAAATCTATTAAAAACAATTCTGTTACTATACACTTTTATAATCATATTATTGACCTAATACGAACAAATAAGTCATTACAAATCCTTGTGTTCATAATCCGAAGAACCGCAATGAACATTCAAACACAAATATTTATCTGCCTATATCCAATCGATATTATGAAAGGAATGTCCATCTATAGGTTTTGGCTACATACAATCAATGGGAATCATCCAAATGCATGTCCCCCTGGACATGAGAACTCCTAGTTTATAATCTTTGAGTTTTTATTCAAGTGTGTCAGCCTCTCCGTCTATCATGACATATATCATTCGTTCCTGGTGTTAGAGAATTGTCTTCTTGCGAAAAATGGCAATATCAAGAAGTACAGTGAAAAAACCCTTACATTGAATTGTGTGACTTCTCTAGAATAAGCATATGGCAAAATGTTATAGGTTAGTACCAAGAAAGAGGGGGTCTGAACTTCAAATATTAAACAGAAATAAATTAATATTATTCCATACCTGTACATTTTGACTAAATCCTTATTATATACAACACAGTGCTACTGTCTTCTGTCTGGTCCATTCATGTTGCAGGAAGTGTGCTCAAGTATGCAGTCCAGGAATAATATAACTACTTTGCTATATCTGCTGTCATAATGTCTCCTAGAAGATTATGCAGACGTGAATGTAAGTTAATCTTGTGCTATTCTTTGTTCCTCCCCATTGTTTTTAACATCTGTATTGTGACAAGGAGACAGCTTTCCATATGTACTGCACAGTTGTGAATTCTAATGGTACAAAAATGTGATACAATTGCAGTTAATTGAAGAAAACCTCAATAATCAAAATACAGTGAATGGAAGTAGTGTTTGTGTCTCATCTAAGATCTGCAATATTCCATTCCATGCTGTCAGCACTTACTTGGAGACTCGGAAGGCTCCGGTAGATCCTTGTGCAGGAGTAGTACAAGCTCCCCTGTCCCCGTTGAGGTTGATGCATACGTACGAGATGCTGCAACCCCCACCCACGGGAGTAGAGGGTTAGGTATGTTGGTTGGATAGATTGGGGGTTTGCAGGAAACTTGGAAGGGGATAGGAAATGGTGATGAATATGTAATGAATAGGCAGGGAGAAATAGGGAAAAATGCTCCTCGGCTCCGTTGCAGCTCATTGGTGCCTCAAAACCACTAGATGCAGATTCTGAAGACAATCACCCAATCTCATGTTTTTCACTTTCACTCTTTTGAATAGTGACTCATGTAGATTCGGCCTCATGACCTAGAACATATTACGTAGAACACAACATGATCTAGCTTTTAATGTAATGAGCCAACTCGCATTGCCTTCATGCCTTCATGCCGTCATGTGATTAAAAGTGGTTCGTTTTTAGTTAGTCATAAAATTCAAGCAACACTTAGCTTTCTCATTGGTCCTTTGATCTGCACTGTGAGTTCGTAATGGTGGACCTGCAAAACACAGTCACAATCAGTGCACTTGCAAACAAACTGGGCTCCGGCACCATTTCTTCATGATCCTTGTAGCTCCACAAATAAATCCACTTTAAACCTCTAGTTTCCTACTGTAGTGTCCTGTGAACGGGTGGAGGCCGTTCCCCGAATAAGTAAAACATAGCATGTAGCAAGAAACAGGAGACAAGCAGAACAAAGATGTTTTCCCTTCCAGAACGAGGTTTCATATCCCCATAGTATCTCTCAAGTATTTATTGTACTTATCTGTAGACAAGTGGCGCCTGAAGAGCGTTTCTTCGAGAGTGGCTCTGCACGTGGATTCCCAACCTTACGCAGTGTCGAGATGCTGTGATCGGACCAGTGAGAAGCTCAATCGCAAGCGGTGTGTAACACTGACTGTTCATGCATCGTTCTTCTACAGGCAGAGCCATCCAAGTGGCCCAACACCCCACTAGTTCTGCGCTAGGCATTACTGGGAATTGTAGTTCCTGATTTCCTTTTTTCTTCTGGCTCCCTTCTGGAGCTCATTGCTGGTCCTGTGCTGGGTACCATGCGGCCTGGCCTGCCCTGGTTAGGCTCTGCTTCTTCTTCTTGGGCCCCTGTAGTCACTTGGACTGCTCTGTGTCATCTTCTTGGCAATGGCCCCTTCTTGGCCCCTGGCTCCTGCCATATGCTATATTGAATGTAGTTAGAACTACGCCTCACAGGAACACACAGCAGACTATAATCTGCTGTGAGGGGCCACTTCAGTCAAATAAATTGCCCTAGATAATTTTCCCAAAGGGAATGTAGTATTGTTTCATTTAAGGGGCATTCAGGAGCGCATGTGCTTCTTACCACCATGGTGGATTTCTTGTGCCACTTTTGCATTCCATCAACATTGTTTCAATGGAATACATTGGAATTTAAATAAAAGAGCCTCGTAAATCATGAAACGTGAACAATAAGAAGGGTAGCCTCACACTTGCTGATGTGTGACATTTGCTGAGTGTGCGACCAAACACCAAATGATGAGAACTGCATCCCAGCCATTGGACACACTCATAAGGTCCCAAGTTGCTTACCCACATTATCTAAAGGCTTAGGACAATGTGGACAAGCAACGTGGGGCTTAATCTAGCAAAGACTCATTTATGAGAGTCATCGTTAAAACACATATTAAATCATCACATTTGGAAAGATTTCTAACTCAAATATTATGGTGGCTAAAACTAACGACAATTGATACACCGAAAGAATTCTAGACCAGTGAGCAGTTGGTAGGACATAGTGTGCAGTATTAATAAACCCACTCAAATCGTCTGAGGCTGTTTGACCTAAGATAAGAGCAATACATGATTATGTGTTCCAAATCCCCTGCAGCATCAATATTGCCACAAAAGCGGCAGAATCTGTGCCCACGAGGCAGATTATTTCTGGCACCAACCATGTCATGGGTTGGGAGAAGATATGATCTTAAACGCATAAAAGTATTTCGACATTTAAAACATGGAGAGTTTATAAGGTAGCCCTTAACAGTATTAAAACCCTTCTCTCCCATAACCAGGTGATGAAATAGTTTATATTTACCCAGTGTGTCCCGTCAGACTGTCAGACTGTAATCAGGAGCGGGGCTCGGCTGCCTGAAGCGGGCGAGATTGCTTGCGGCTCCGGCCACAACTCCCACACAACAACTACTCTCTCCTCACAAACTGCTCTACGCACACGCCGGAATGTTTATAACCCTGCTGCGACTTGTATCGCTCCTCCAACAAAAATAAAACACTCTACGCGCGTTATGAGCTTGCACGATGACGCACTGTAACCATTCTTGTGATTTCATACGTGGGAGACACATATTTTATTATGCTAACACTTTAGCCGCATCAATATTGAAATACATTTAAAAGCATATTATTGTGAACTGTTGGTACTTTACTTCGAATCTGTATTTATGCAATAGTGCCAAAAATTATCAGATTTGATGGCGTCATATTCATCTACAAACTTACCCAGTGTACACATATATCTCAGCCCTATTTTTTCACAATGAGTTAAAATATGCTGTGGGCTTTCCAGTTTATCTGGACTTTTACAGATAGGACAGGTACGGGATTCTCTGGGCATCTTTATGGATGCACCCTGTGTCACACGCAGAGGGAGTTGGTTTGTTCAAGTTTTGAAGTGCTGGTATGGCAGCAAATACAAGTAAAGCATAATGCACACCTCCTTGTCTTTAATAGAATGAAGACTTCCTGAGCTGTCAGCGTGGGCAATCTTTATTAATGGACCTACTTTGAGCCTATTCTATTTATAATAAGGTGAAACCAACTAACCAAGCTACTTACGCATGGCATTTTCTTTTTTTGTGTTACTTTGGTAGATGAGATATGACTTATGAGATAAGAGATAAGACCCAGAGGAGTCAATTGAAGCACCCTGTGAATCTAAAAACGTTCAGATCACTATTGATTTTTGTCGACCATTTTAAATCCTAAATTGTTAAACATTTTAGTAATTCTGTATATAGATAATTTAATGTATTTTTCAAGTTTGTAAATATGTTATTGTTTATGCATATTTATTTGTAAATGTTCATTTAAGAACTAAAAACAAAAAAAGACTATTGTTATTAGTATTATTAGTAAATCTTTAGGGGTATTTGAGCCATTTCAGAGCTGCTCACAATTCTTTATCCAAGAATGTAATTCAATAAAACGTCCTTTTTCTAGATGCATATTATATGCATATTAAGGTCCATATATAAAGAATTAGAAGTGGCATTGATATGTTTCCTATAGCCAGATAGCAATTTCCAACTGATGAAAGCCTGCAAAAATAGATGACCCAACTCAAATCTCAAGACAGAAATAGGGGTTCAATTAGGAAGCAATAACAGCTTGAGCCAGATCAGGCCCTCGATTGTGTGCCATATTTGTTCTTCTCTTATATGTAAGATCTCTGCCCCATACAGAAGGCATGTAACTACCATGGATTTATAATAGCTTAACCCGGCAATAGAGAATACCACCCATATTTTAGATTTATTTTTAACTGGAAGAAAAGATAATGGCCTTTAGGCATAGGCTTAAGGTGTTGAAACCTATTTGGGTTTGTTTATAAATGTTAAACACCAAGTAGGTCAAATGTTCCATGATCTCTAGAGGCCTATTGTTCAAATCCCAAATAAAAGATACCTGTTTTTGTTGTTTGAAAGGATGATAACTTTTGACTTCTGGCAGTTCATCTCAAGGTAAATTACTCAGTAGACTGCTTTAAAGAACATAGGGCTTTCAAACTGCGCTAAAGACCAATGGGTCTTTAGTCAAAAATGGCCAGGTCGTCAGCATAGACCAGTCAGTGGAATGCTACATAGCCCAATCTAGAGGGGACAATTTAGTTTTCTATATGAAGGTGCCAATGTCGGAGATCTATAAATTAAAGAAGGCCGGGGCCAAAACACATCCCTGACGAAGGCCCAGAGGCGTTGCTAGGGGGTGGCTAAGGGGGCTATAGCCCCTGATCTTTTGGTTGTAGCCCCAGATAGAATCTCAGGAGCTACTACCAAAAGGCTAGCTAGCCCCCAGTCCCGACAGTTCAAACATCAGCTTAGCCACAGGTCTTTTCCAGACCTAGCAACACCCCTGCGAAGGCCTCTAAAGGTTTTGATGTGTTGGGATAGAGTTCCCCGTCCATCCAATCTGATGCTCATGCTGATGTCTCTATCTAATTGGAGCAAATACCACATCAATCTGTCTGTTAAACCACACCCTTCCAGCTTGCTCCAAAGCATATTTCTGTTAACTTTATTGATATCGCCAGAGAGAATCATCCAGCGTCTCGCAATATCATGAAGAGGGGACAAGACATTATGGGCATGATTCATGGAATTTATTGCGTGATGAAAAGTGACTGTGTGTATTTTTCAGCACCCAAAACTCCTTATCCCGATTCATGGATCGGACTTTACATGTATTTCCGGGACACAGAGTGGGTCTGTCACATCTTTGCGTGCAGTTCAGCGCTTTGCGCGACACTCCATGCAAAGTGTGGGACGAGCCTATGCAAAGAAATAAATAGGGGGTCGGACATGCACATTCCCCTTTCTACTGGCAAAATGAAGATGAACAAGGAATATCGTGGGCAAGTTGAAATCACACACCGAACCAAGTGCAAACCTAACCGAATGAATTCATGCATTTCAACACGCAACTTCACGTCAGGAAAAGTCACATGCAAGCCTTGTGAACTCACCGCCACATGATAGGATGCTCAAAGCACTATGCGCATATGATCCAACGTGCAAAGGTAATGTTTAGATAGCAATGTAGGTGTGACGGCACATAGTTAAGGTACCGCTTGGAGTTAGGGGTAATCATATGCAGATTAGCAGGGTGCTGCCCTGAATTACAGTGGTTCGCACGCAGGTTTCCAGGGGTCTGTCTTGAGTTATGCGAAATGGTATGCAGATTATTCGGGTGCAGTTTTGGGATACAGGGGCTCGTACGCAATGTCGCCGGGGTGCTGCCTTATTTGCAAGGGGACTCCCGCAGAATTTCCCAGGATGCTTGATGGTGGAGATAATGTAGGCGCAAAGGTTGGTATATGTGGCTAGTTTTGGTTTGCATGGGACTGTGGCGGGAGTGTTCCGGGCATTACTCTATTTTCTTTGTGCCTAGGGTTACTTTGCCGTTATAATTCCATGAATACGAGGAACGTACAAAGCATACTTTTCCATGCAGGTAGGCGCACAGTTATTTTATATACTTTGCAGGCACTATGCACTTTTTCTATGAATAGGGCCCTTAATGTGTACAGGACCATAGGTGATGTATGCGGAAGCTTACATTGCAACCCAAAATGACCGTTAAAGTGGACTGTGGATTATGGCATTAAAAGTGCATTGACTATTAAGGCACGGCAGGGCCCTAAATTTCACATCAGCACTCTGAGTTGTGCGAACAGTGGATGCTTATCTACGGTATTAGAGGGCCTGGAATCAACTTGTGATAAATCGTCTTAAACAGCGAAGTCCAGCATAGAAGATTGCATGGATTGTTGATTTATTTTATTTTTTGCAAATGCCATTATGGAGCAGTCCTTAACAGGTTTAAGAGAGGATTTTGGTTCACCAAGCTCCTTAAATCTCCCCTTCTGTTTCTTTGTTTAGATGTTTTCCCCAATACGACTTCTTGGTGTAGATTCCCCAATGCGACTTCTTGGTGTAGATCAACACAAGTCGCTGTAGCCTCCATAGTATTTGCCAGTAGATCCCCGATTCTTAGCGGTAACCAAGTTTTTAAAATGTTTAGGCCTTTTCTTTTTTCCGCTACGTTCCCCTTCCAATAAGTCAAAATGATATGGAGTGCCTACAAAAGTCAAGTCCTTACAGTCTCACCAAGGCAAACAGGAGCAAACAGTGATAATAGCCAGGGCCCGCAGCTGCCTTTAATTAAACCGAAAACATGTGAAAAATGAAGGATAGTATAAAAACACAGTAACCCCATTGAAGATTTGCGATTTGGTGCCAGAGTAATCAGTTATCAAAGCAAAGAAACATACAAGTTGTTAATTCTAAGAAGAGATCTTAGATCTTCTGTCTCTTTTCTCTTGTACTTGTTGTCTGCATATGTAACAGTACAATATTTAGGCCGCACTAGTGAATCGTTTAAGACCATAACCCAGAAACCAAGGATTCTCTGGCGGCTCAGCGGAGGGATGAACATTGCATCAAGAAACCAGATGATTTACTAACACCACCAAAACGAATGATCGATAGCGACAGTGCAAATGATCATTCATCAACTGATTATGAGTGCTGGGTACTCCCCAGTCTGCCACTCCCCATTCTAACATCCAATGGGACTTCTTCAGTGAGAGGCAGCATTACTTCATGCACATTGCAATACAGCCAGCAGCTTTACACCCAGTGTAAGTGGTGGCAAAAGCCCCACTCATGAACGTGTAGTATTCCTGCTCATAGCTTGCATTGTCCATAGTCAGGTGAAGTGGTAAAACATGCTATCACTGCCAGTTTTGACCACTACCTCTAAACTCCTAATGAGGCCTTTAGAGCATTTTAATGTTATACTAGGCAAACTAGTATGCTTCTTCTGAGCACGTTACTTAGTGGTGAAATTGACTGCTGAGAATATATTATATGATATGTCATTGCTAACGCGCCTGTACATAAACACTAAACTAAACACATTACATTAATCAACACAAACTGTAATTCTACTGCACACTAGAGAAATGATATATGCCTTCAAATTGAAAGTAGTTGAACTTTGGCGAGCCATATGTAACAGAAAATCTACTCAATGGCTGACTACTTTCACGCTGTGCATCAGGGGAAAGCAGAGTGAATGCACTGTGTGTGGCAAATATATGGGCATCCCAGAACTGGCAATGTGCCCAGCGGTAGCTCGCCTTACTGCTCCTTATTGCTAGGTTTTGCTGTAAAGCCCAGAGAGCGCTTAGCAAAAAAAGGAAGCCATTAGTTTACATGCAGTTTTGATGAATTGTTACTCAATAGTTCATTGAAATCCAATGTTTTACTCGCATGCTGTAATTCTTACTAAATATATAATAGAGGAGTGTGCAATCAATTTGCAATTGTAACCATGTAAAATCAGACAGTGCAGCTGGTTCATTATTTCAATTAAGGGTGTGAATGTTAATGGGTGGTAGGCGATTTACTGATTTCATTGACCTAATTAAGGTTGAACTTAACGTACATTTCCTAATGACCTCAAGCACAGAAATGTTGGCAGGACATTGAATAATTGACGTATTCCCTTCTCCTACCTATGATATAAAATGCAAGGTATTAAGATTTCCAAAGTGTGCTGTGATCTGAGAATATATTCATTGACTGCCATGTGGTGTAGAAATGCTCGGCTTGTGTGAAAACATGGGTTTCTTGTTTCGCGATATAGCTACAAGATGGCGAGTCCCGCGCCATTTCAAACCATATGACTTCGAGGGAATAGTGAGATGTCCATGCTCATGACAACACCAAAAAATGAAGCCTATACATGACACACAGGTAAATTGGGTTGCTATCTCATTTTTGCAAAATAACATTTGCTGCTCTGACACACCACAGTGTGCTATGGTGAAAGAGGTCCCACCCATATGGTGTCTTCATTGATGCAGTATTTGCCCTGGCAGGCAAGAGTTCAAGCCACGTTTTAATGTATTCTGAATGAACCTTCTACTTTTTTTATGTATTCTTACTTTGAGGAAAAACATCTCCATTAGTGTTTGGCAGCGAGTCAAGCAGATCTCTGGTGCCTTCCAAAGGTAGATCGCCTATAATTCTAGGTGAAGTTGTGGGTTCAGCAAAGCACATATGGAGGAGTGCGGGGTCGGACTGGCCAATAGGGACATGGCCAAATTCCAAGCCCAACATGCAGTGTGCGACATTTTTTGGGGGTCAAAATGGGACCGTTTTTGGGGCAAGTGGTCTACCTCGATTAATTGCTTCATTTTTATTATAATTTGTTATTTATAGCATGCCTAATACCTAAAGGTTTCTGTGCACGCCCCGGGGATCGAACCTGTGTTGCTCTGCACCCCGAGACAGTGTGCAGCTAGGAGTTTTGAACAGTGTTATTGAAGACATATGCTGTAAAATGCAGAATTTGCAACGTATTTGACCCATAACTCCCACGTGGGTACTACTCAGTCTGTCACAAAAGGAATTAATTGCTATTTGCAACCCTTGGCAACTTTTTCATGGATGCCCAGGCTGGTGTTATTGCCCCAGTCCGACCCTGAAAGAAACACCATACACATTACTTCATGTAAACACATATGTGCCTCTCATTCTAACAAAACAATGACTAAAGATGTTGAACATGGAGAAAAGGATTTTGTTGGTGGTGATCACATCTCGGAGAGTAGATCAGCTGATTTCGATTAGCGAGCTTTAAAGCGCTTTAACAATCACCATCAATATGGTGGTGGTTTTAAAAAATGCAATGAAGAACCCATCTGCCATACGATGTGTATGTGCATTGCATAATGCATGTAAGCTTTACAAATATAATCACGTGTAACGCCTTACATAATGCTCCAATCACAAGGAGGTCAACTTCATGCCATTGATGATCTCCAATAAAGGTGAACTGCATGAAGGGTTGTTGCACCCTTCAGAGCTGTCCATCTTGGACTAATAAAGCTAGGCATACAAGGTGCCTATCAAGGCCCAGCAAAACCTCTGGGTGAATGGGTATGGTGGCCCAGGGTAAGCGGGGAGCATGGGATATGTGGGAGGCCTGACAACCCGCATGTACTTGGTGTTCAGGGGTCATAACATGTTTCTGTATGATGTGAATTGTGCAGATTTGTTATCTTAACTGCTGAGATGAGAACACAGGCTAGTCATATGAGTTACCATGTCTTTTTAATGGGCAGGTCATGTACATGCCAGCGCTTGTTGTTGACTTGGGGCCCATTTAAATGATGACTGTGAGATTCCTAAGCACGTGTGGATTCCTTAATTAGAATCTTGCTACCAGTATGTGTAACTACAAATGTTTTTTTTTTTTAAAAGGGCTTCTACAATGGATCGAAGCTAAACTGCAATTTAACAATATGCATTTTTATGTAATGCATTGCTTTGTGAATTTGACAAATTGTGAAGGACATGCAAGTGGCTGAAGCAACCGTTTTAAAAAATGTATTACACCAGTAGTGGGTTTATAACTCCAATTAAGTCGTCAACTCTCAGAAGGCTGCTTTAAAAAAAATAACCTAAGATGCACTTTGAGGGCAAAGTTTGGTGTTAAGGCTTGATTTAAAAGAACTTCCAGAGTTCCCGTGAGGAGGTGTATTGGGCGGGGAGGGGCAGGAACTGGATGGGAATAGCCATAGGGATTAGCGTGGCAATGGGCAGTCAATGGGTGGGCAAATAAGAAAACAACACCTACAAACTGTGTGCCTCTCCTCATATGCCATTTCTCCCTAGCTGTACTCTAAGGCAATAGTTTAGGCTTATAGCGACAACTAATTTCCCAAACTAAACAAGTTTCAATTCAGGTTGACCAAATCTTGTCGACCAAACTGCAGATCTTCAAAAGAAAGTATTTTAAAACACTCAGAACTGAAATGTGACACTGCACCCTTTCTACTCTATTAAAAAGTGGAACGTTCTCCTTCAGTGTGAGATTGTGATAGAGTCACCACTACCACTCGAATTTTGTACCGGGATGTGTTCTATATCAATGGAATCCCCCTGTACAGCTCCAATTTCGGCTAATTGGTGTGTCACATCACTTCCTAACTTATCTAGAGCCTCTATCTTCCAGGCAGCCTTAAATATTTTCTGATATACTGCCATTCAGTTGGAGGTCACCAAAACATCTATGGTTCAGATCGTTTTGCCAAGTAAAAAGGGTTTGTTATTTTCATAGTGCATAACCTAGGATTTCCATTGATCCGATGCTCCACAAACCAATTGCAGACATAAGCAGAATTGGTTAGGATCACAGGTGGTGGAGCTGATGATGTATGTCAGTTTTATAACAGTCCTCAGTTAAGTGACCACGTTTCGAATTTGTTAAATCCATAAGAAAAATTTGGAATCAATGGCTAACACAAACGTAACGTGCGCAGTACCCAGCGGTTTCTAAGCGCAGACCCGGGGATCGAACCTGTGTTGCTCCAAGCACGTTGACCCTGAGCTATCCTCCCAAGACACTGTAGCAATAAATGTCAACAAATATTTGTGCAGTATTATCTTTTAATATGCATATGGTGCTGAAGGTAAGAAAAAGTCCTTTTTTTCGTTAGACAATGTTTCCCCCCTTTTGGTTTTTACAGGTACATTATGGTGTCTGGAATTTCTGCAGAAATTGACTTCTTTTACTTGGACCTCAACCGTATAGGTCAGCAATTGAGCAAATTGAAATGCTTTGTCAGATTGCTGAATTCCATTGGGTTACAACCTGTCCTGGACCATACTGTTCTTTTAATAAAAGCCACATGTATTGCTAACCAATGTAATATTTCACTACCAATAAAAAAGTTGGAAACAGTCTCTCAGGGTCCATCAATTTTGAATTATCGTGTTGGTCTCAATTATAATCTTCACTGTAAACTAGTTAATATTCTAGTTTCTAGAATTAATGGTATCAAAACCAGATTGCCATTTTGTTTAGCAGACTAAAAGTGGAAGATTATGATCTTTTTGTAGCTACATAAACAATTTTTCACTGATAATAACAATGTTATTGGGTTATATAATATATGTTAACGATTAACCATATGTTTAAATGCAGAAGAATAGCTGCTCTCCTGTCCATTGGAAAGTGGTTGCTTGTACTGTTTTCTGAATTATCCATAAATTGACCTTTAACCTGACTGGAAAGCGTTCATGAATAAAATCATCAATGTATTTCCGGCCAAAGTCGAGCAGCACTCATTATTACGTGGTAGGCTTATCTTCAAGGTTTCTGATGAAGTTCCACTTTTATCCTCTGGTTTCTTCACAGATATGATGCTGATGTCAGGGACACAGATATTCCTCAAATGGATTTCCACTCAGTGTGGAAGTGTTCAGAATTGTTCAGACTGATGTAATTGGCACTCCATTTTAATTTGATCTTTCTAGTCATTTGCTTCAGATTAGTGGGATTCTGTACTTCACAGATTCTTGTAGCTTGAGTTTGAGCCATTCTAATAATCTAGTATCATTACAATCATTGTCTCAGTAAGAACATATTTCACAATGGGTGTAGAAGAAAGTAGTTCTGAAATTCCAATGGATAGAGTGCACATGTCAAGTAATCGAGTGTCGTTCCTGCAAGTGTCGGAAGCGGCTACCTTGGCATCCAAGAGCATTGTGGCTTGACGCTGACTCCCACGCTGATGGGTCAGCTCCTCTAGCCTTTTCCAACTCTTCCAGCACCAGCAGAGCGTCAAAGGGAGTCCGAGGACAAAACAAAGCAGTGGACACTGTGGCCACTGGAGATTCTGTTGATGAATAGTGCCACATCTGCAAGATCCTTTGAACCCCAGAGCTCCTGAGGCCCTACAGCCCCCGCCATCTTTCGTGAGGCTATTCTGAGCCTTGCAACTGCAGGGGCAGTAGGATCTGAGCACGATCCACACAGGCTGACAGGTGTGGTCAAGGTGAGATGAGGGGACCTATTAGTGGGAAAAAGAGTTAAGGAGCAGGTTATCATCAGGTGAATGTTGCCTGATCGCTTGGTGTGACCCCTGCAGTGGGCGTATCACCAATCTCAATTCAAGCCTTCCCTGCGATCTTTCTGTGACCATATTTCTCGCCTCTATTTCCAACTATTACACAATTACACATGTGTCTTTAGCTTCCCCTTTTTTCCCTCTTTCTAGGTCCATGGTGGATTTGGTCTAGGTGAGGGTGTGGGGGAGGTGGGGTGCAGGGGGTGACTGTGAGCAGTTTGCTTTTGAGCCGCTTGTGCATCCAGTTTTCTAGCTTGGTCTCTGCCCATCTGCAGCTAGCAACTCGGTGGTGTCTACAGATTCTTTTTGCCTGAAGGTTTCTGGAATTTATTGAATGGTCATCTTGTATGCCATCTTAGTCACTTTTGTGATTGCCTTTGCCTGCCCCTCGTGCCTGTGCCTGGGCCCCTGCCTGAGACTTTGAAGCTACCACCATCTGCAGCCTCCACGTTACCACCTTCACTGGTTTTCCAACTTTGTTCCATTTCTTTGGGCTGTTGTCAGGTCAAAACAGTGAGATTGCCTGTTGCTCACAGGTCATACAATGTATATGCGCTGTTCATTTATTGTCATCTGTTGCTGATGCCGTATCTCTGCCTGTGACCTCCAACCATTTTCCCACCATGGCCATTAGACCTCAGCAGACTCTTCAACATTGTCCAGTTTAGCCAGCTTGGTGAGTGGCGTGACTTCTGGACATCCTTAGCCCGGGGCACCCCACTCAAAGGGTGACCTCTGAAAAGGCTTTGAATTTCATTGTTTACTCCTGCTCATGGCAGATCATGTGCCGACTAGCCATTCACTCACTTACTTGTCTATTCACTGTTATCTTCTCTGTCTTCATGCCCTGTTCTATCCCATCAAGGATGTCCCATCTCACTTTCCCACGGCTATCTCCTGCTAGCTTATGCAGTGATTCTAATTTTTCCTGTCTTTAGATTTCATCTGAAGCTCTTCCCCAGTTTCACTTTGGTCTTTCAAATAATCACTCAGAATGCAATATATCACACTCTATTCTTGATTTAGTTCTTCTCTCTAACTTTCACTTTCTCTATCTAACTGAAGCTTGGATCGCCCCTGATAATTCCTTCACCCCAGCCTCCCTTGATACTCCCTCCACTTCTTTCTCTCATACTCCCCAGGCATATCTCATTGCGGAAGCCAAGGAGCAGGAGCTCTTTATCCCTCGCGGGCTGCTAGAGAAGCACGCCCACCTCATCTGACCTGCAGTGATTGTGCCTCTGGTAATCGATTGGCCAGCCATTTCCTCTTAGCCTATCCTGTGCTACCGGCAGGTGTAAGCTGTCCCACAACAAAGGCACACAAATAAGGCTAATTACATCTTGTTGCAGAAGCCCAGGAACAGGAGCTCCTTATCCCTTGTGGGCTGCTAGAGCAGCACACCCACCTCATCTGACCTGCTGCACCTACGATGTAAGCCTGTGGGCTTTACTGTAGTAGCTACACTTACTACTCTACCCGCTATGCTCTACGATCCAGCTGTTATAACATCAATTCCACAATTTGCAATCATTTATCTGGCCGCTCCACGAGCGCGACAGATTACGATTTGTGCTTCTTTAATTTGCATCCTCTACAAGCAAACCGCAAGGTTTGCACGTCTTAAGATGTCCGCCTCCAGAAAAATTGGCACCTCCAGGGCAGTGATTGTGCCTCTGGTAACTGATTGGCCCCCAGTTCCTCTTAGCCTATCCTGTGCTACCAGCAGGCGTAAGCCGGGCCACAACAAAGGCATGCAAATAAGACTCCTGACTGAGCCCTCCTTACATCTCGTTGCAGAAGCCCAAGAGCAGGAGCTCCTTATCCCTCGTGGGCTGCTCGACAGCACACCCACCTCATCTTACCTGCAGCACCTTCGAAGTAAGCCCGTGGGTTTTACTGTAGTACCTACACTTACTACTCTACACGCTACGCTCTATGATCCAGCTGTTATAACATCAATTCCACAATTTGCAATCATTTATCTGGCCACTCCATGAGTGCGACATTTTACGATTTGTGCTTCTTTAATTTGCATCCTCTACAAGCAAACCGTGAGGTTTGCACATCTTAAGATGGCCACTGCTGGAAAATTCAAACCTCCAGGGCAGTGATTGTGCCTCTGGTCTCCGATTGGCCAGTCAGTTCCTCTTAGCCCATCCTGTGCTACCGGCAGGTGTCAGCTGGTCCACAACAAAGGCACGCAAGTAAGGCTCCTGACTGAGCCTAACCGAGCTGTGCGAATTGCGAGCAGCCTCTCCTAATATGCTGCTTCATTCCTCTGCCCTACATCCATAACCCTTCTCGTCCGGCCACCCCTACTTGCACCCGGAGTGAAAGGCTATCTACCCGCCTGCATCCCATGAAGAAAAAGCAAAGTGCAGAGTCAAAAGGCTACCCCTTTCATAGACGCACAGGAGGTGCAGGCCGACTACAGGAGGCTAGGTTAACATATACTAACCAGTATATCACAGAGAAATGGGTGCAGAATAAAACAAAGTTTAATCATAATGGAAACATCATGTTAAAATGGCCATCGAAAGCCAAGCCAAAGATATTACATAAAGGAAAAAACAACTGGTTCTTTACATTTGTGTGGGTTAGTAACAACAAAAGTGCAATTTCATGTACTGCTGAACTATTAACAGTGCATCATTACTGACAGTAATTACATACTGTTAATAGTTCAGCAGTTTGCTCACTCAAACGCTGTCACCTTCATTAAATGTCTGTACTTCTCTCTGCAATCATCTCAATCCACTTTTAAGTGCCTCTAGCATGCAGTGCATTGCTAGTAATAACTTACCTACAGTGATCGTTTCATGCTATAATGTGATACGCTTATATAGCAGCGTAATCTGGTTCCGGCCTAGCTGCCTATTAACACTGCCTCTGCGCAACCTCACAAAATACCTAGTCACCCTGCACTAGGGCGCAAGATCCCTAGATCACTGTACGAAGTCTGCGTCATTCGGCCCTCAGTTAACGTGACTTGCTTACTCCATGCTTTGTAACTGAGCCCAACAAATGTACGAGGTTTATTGCCATTCTGTTAACTTGTGCACAGGAATCCCAAATTATCTACAGTGTGCGGCGTGTAACCCATAAATCAATCGCTCATCAGTATGTGGTTACCATTACCCTGCTTTACCATATTTAGATAAGTCATTGCTACCCTACTTTAGCATATATAGTTAAGTTACACCCTGTTGCATCTTCCATGTACTACCTGTGGCCTTCTACATGTTACACAATTCCTAATGCTACATTAGACTAACTGTTTCGGGATGTTCACACCCAGCATTAGCATTGTGCCAATGTAAGCTGCTAGTGCCATTCGACCAATAGCCAACCTAGCTAAGCTCACTGTGCTGTTTCTATCCCACATTGTTTCAAAGGCACTGTCACTACCCTACACTGTATTACTGTATTACTATTTGCGCTAACCAGTCCTAGTCTGCATATGCCAACAGCTTAGCGCTCTTGGTAATCATGTACCCTTTTCTGGCCACTACTCTGCCCAACCCTCGCATCTTCAAGTCTGTACTCTCCTCTCTCTTGCCACACTCACCTTCATAAACTTATCCTATATCCTGCCACAGAACACAAACCATCACTTTAAGGATGTCTCTCCATCACAAGTCGTGTATCACGCTCTCTATGAGTTCTGCACTACCTCAGGCTGAGTCCAGCAAACCATCGACATTCCTGTTACCTTGCCTACTAGACTCTAATATCCTCATTCAGAAGTCTCATTCACCTGCCGATTACCACTGCCCACTCTCCCCTTTTGAATGGTTTCAGATCTTTGCTACTAGACCCACTCCTACCCAACCTTGTTCCAGCAGTCTCAGAAACCTCAGGCTTGGTTCAAGACTAAACATTGCCCCGCAAATACCAATAAATCTTTCAGACAAGCAACACATTCTTGCAGAACCAAAAAAGAGAACCAAAGTTAATCCCAAAGGCATCTCTTTTTCCAACAACTCTGTCCCTCATTCTATTTCAATCTACCCAACCAACCCGACCCACCTTACATCAAAGGGTAACGTGTTAATGCTAGGTCCGTAACTGCCCACGCACTAGACATTGCAGATCTTATTGTCACCAACCAATTAGATTTCCTTGCCGTTACTGAAACCTGGCTGCATTCCGCATCAGCCCTGCCTTGTCAATAGCATTACCAGACAACTACACGATAATAAGGTCAGACAGAGAAACCTCCTGAAGCGGAGCCCTATCCTTCATTGCCAGAAACACATTGGGTCTCAGAGCATGACCTCCACTCTCCTTTCCCTCTGGAGAACTCCTTACAGTCAAACTGCCACTTTCACCTTCTCGTATCATAACTCTACGCATCATTTATGGCCCCCCGGGTCCTATCTCTTCCTTTGAGGAAGATACCACATCCCTACTCTCCTCCAACACTAGGCCCAATTCACAGATCATAGTACTAGTAGATTTCAACCTAGGTCTCATGACATCAATGACAACAACGCCATAACCTTGCCCAATACCCTCACAGAACTGGGTTTCACAAAAAAACCATTACCCTCCCTACCCACAGCAAAGGAAGAACTTTAGATTGGCTTGCTGACATGAATTGTGATACCAAAATTATCTCTAATGAACTATGTGCCTGGACTGACCATCACACCATCTCCTTCAGCCTGCCTGTCAAGCCTCAAGTTACCCTGAAGACCATAGGCTCACCCTCTATGACTAGATACAATCGCAATATAACCATGGACAGCCTTCTACCTCTACTCCATCCTATCACTAACTTCACACCCTCTAGATTGGACCCCACAGTGCTGGTTTATCTCTATAACAATACTATTAAAATAGCCATAGACAAAATTGCACCTCTGAAAATGTGCAAAGCGAAATCTCAAACTCACCTGAACTCCTCGTTTACCCCACACCTCAAAGCCTTGCGCAATGAGAAAAGAAGGGCAGAAACCCTTTGGAAGACCAACCCATCGGAGACTAATAAGGAAAATCTGACTCTTATCTAAAAAAATTCAAGTATGAAATACTCCTAACCAAAAAAACACCTACAATGACGGGATCAACAAAGCTAGTTCTAAAACCAGAGAACTGTTCACCACTCTAAAAGAACTAGAGTCACCTACTGCCGAATCAGAAACCTGCATCAAGGACAAGACTTGGTGCACCAATATCATAACCGCTTTAGCTAACAACCTCGCACTCCTTCCAAATAAAAATGAAAACAAAAAACACAGCATAGCCAAGGGCTTATCTGCTCCTTATTTTAACTCAACTCCTGAGAAATCCTGCATCCATTTTAACTTTGCCCCTGTCTTCATCAAGGAAGTAACAGGAATAATATCCTCTCTTAAACCTTCAAGATGCCAGGGAGACCCCTGCCAAGCTCCTATTATCAAAGATGCCACCAGAGATCTAGCGCCTTTCATCACTTCCTTCATTAACTCCTCCTTTGAATCCTGCTCTGTTCCCATTAACTTAAAAGACGGGTGGGTCCTCCCACTTCTAAAAAAAATCTAGATCCCAACTTGCCTACCAAGTACAGGCCCATAGCTACTCTCCCCTTCCTTCTTAAAATGCTAGACAGAGCTGCCTAACTCCAGATACAGGCTTACCTAGAAACTAACAATCTCCTTGGTCTGCGACAATCTGGTTTCAGACCAAAACACTGAACAGAATCGGCCTTAATAGACCTCAAAAATCAAATGCACAATTTTGAAGACAATGGGAAACTAGCTCTCCTCCTCCTTCTAGATCTCTCGGCCGCCTTCGACCTAGTTGATCACAAGGTTCTGTGTAACCAACTTTCCTCTGCTTCACACTTCTCCATGGAAGCTGCGGCCTGGATACAGTCTTTCCTGGACAAACGCACTATTAGAGTCTTTTCACCTAATGTTGCAGCCGAACCCACACCCACCACTTGCGAAGTTCCACAAGGGTCCTGTGTCTTGCCTGTCCGATGATCTCGATAGCCTGGGTGTCATTTACACTAACTATGCAGATGACCCTCAGATACTCATACCCATCACTGGCGATTACGAAACAGACTCTACCCTCCTCAATAAAATATATCTGATTATCCAGGCATGGATGGCCACCCATGGCCTCTGCCTGAATGACGAGAACACGAAGCTTCTCCTCGTCGGCTCTTCAGTAAGACTAAACAACCTAAGTAATCAGTTAAATTCCTTCGATATCTATGGCAACAATATCAAAGTTTCGAGTGAGGTGAAAACCCTGGGCCTCTACCTTGACTCTGCTTTTAATCTAAAGAGACAGGTCAATGCCACTTCCTCTGCAACTATATATGCTATAATGTTATCAAAATTAGATTACTGCAATGCCCTATATCTAGGTTCCAGTAAATACAACATAACCAAACTCCAAACCCTACAGAATAATGCCTTAAGATCAGTGTTCACTATTCCAAAAACACAGCACATCTCAGCTGTCAGATGCAGTACTAAGTGGCTGGCAGTCACAGATAGAATTAATCTGAAATCTCTAACTCTCACGCATAAAAGTCTAGCCAACTCCGCCCCTAAATATAGAGCTGACAAATATACCAGAAAAAAGTCAGCTCGCCCCTTGAGAGCCATACACTCACACTGTTTGATTGTACCTAGATGTATACTTCAGAAAGCAGCTGGAAGTAGCTTTCCAGTGATGGCTGCTAAACTCTGGAACTCATTACCTATTAACATCCAAGCAGAACCCACCAACTTTAGCTTTAGAAAGAACATGAAATCCTGGCTCCTCTCCCATGATGTATAAATATGTTCTCAGTCATTTTCCATGTATTTATCTGTATTTAACCCTTGCTATTACGTGTAAATATGTGTAAATACTTGTGATTGCCCTATTACTGTTCTGTATGTAATTTCTCTATGTAATTTCTGAAACATTGTAACGTGCCCAGATACCTGCGGGTTTGGAGCGCTACATAAATAAAGAAAGAAAGAAACAAATAAACACATAGACGTGGGGGTGGGCCATGGGAATTCTTGATAATTACCCCTGGACTCTTCTACTCCCGTACTAATCTCTCAAGCTTCCCCTTTTTTGAATATCACTTTGCCTCCTTCTCTAATCTGTTCCCTGTCTCTCTTCCTGTCGTCTACCATTCCCCTGGCCCCCTTATTGATTTTCTTGAACATCTTGATCTTCTCTTATCCCATCTCCTCCCATCTTCCCCCCTTTCTTTCTTCTTGGGAATTTTAATCTGCCCGCCGCTAAGTCATCATGTCCCTTGCTGCTTTCACTCGCTGATCTTAATACTTGAACTTCCTTTCGTCCCCCCCTCCTCATCAGTCTGGTCCTTGCCTAGATTTAATGTTTTTCTCACTTCCTTCGCCTTCTCCTTTGTCAATTTGCCCCTTTTATGCTTCTGATCACTTAATTCTTTCTTTCAATGTTTCTCCTCCTGCTCTTCCTGTTTCTTCCTCGACTATCTTTACTCATCGTAATCTTTATTCTTTTGATTATCCATCTTTACTCTCCTCTTTGCACTCTTCTCTTCCACTAATTTTGCTTTTCTCTTCCTTCTCTCCAGATCAGCTGCTAGCACTTTACATTCTTCTGTGCTATCTGTCCATGATTCAACTATTCCTCTGCACCCTTTTTCTCTGACTCGTAAAACCTCACAGCCCTGGCTCTCTCCAGATCTTATCTCCCTTCGCCGTAGTCTGCGTAAAGCCGAACGGCAATGCAGCAATTCTCGATCCCACTTCATCTTGCTATGCTCTCTATGTTGCACTCTTTATATGATTCTGCTTTAATTATTACAAAAAAATCCTTATTTTTCAGAACTCACACTCTTGTTATCTCACCACCCTCGTTGCCTCTATCAGCTCCTTCACAATATTCTTTCTCCTAAAGCGTCTAATCAATCTGCTTTCTTGCCTTTCTCTTCTGCAAACTTTGCAAACTACTTTACATTTAAAGTAGCAAACCTCTGCTTACCTTTCACTCCTTCTGCTGCTCCTTCCCCTCCTCCCTCTCCTGTTTCATTGCTACATCATTCTTTTGAATTATTCTCTCCCTTTGTGACTCCGATACTTCTGCCCTCTCAGCTCATGCTCACACTACTGCTTCTCCATCTGATCCTCTCCCCTCTTCTAGTATCCCTCAAGTATATCCTTATCTTCTTCCTTACCTCACCTCTCGTATTAACTCTTCTTTTGTACATTCTTGTTTTCCCTCTACCTTTAAGCATGCACTAATTCTTCCTATCTTGAAAACAACCTTTTCTTGACTCATCTATTCCTGCTAATTTCTGCACTGTTTCCCTTCTGCCTTTCTCTACTAAAATTCTTGAATGAGCTGCCTAAACCCAGGTAACCCCTTACCTAAATCTCCATTCTCTCCTCCCTCCTCTACAGTCTGGTTTGCGTCCTTCCCATTCTACAGAGACCACTCTTATACATATCTCAAATTCTCTCCTCACAGCCCGTCACTCTAAATGTTCCTCTATTCTTATTTTTCTTGACTGGCCTGCAGCATTTGACACTGTGGATCACTCTCTTCTTATAGCCTCTGTTTTGGCCCTCGGATCCTTCTCTCTCTTTTTCTCTCCATATTTCTTGTATCGCTAGCTCTTGTTGGTATGCAATGTTTAACATTTGTTGTGATCAGCCCGGTCTTTCTTTTTATGTCATGAAACCTCTTCTTTTCTCTCTTGTTTTTTCCCATATTGACTATTGTCAAAATCTTTATTGCTTGTCCTTCATGCTTCCCACCTTCTTCCTCTTCATTCCGTTTATAATTCCTCCATTTGTCTTCTTGTTTCATTAGCCCCTCAGTCTTCTATTACAGCCTTGCTACTTTCAATCTCATTACTCCCTTTCGAATCTCGTCTTCTTTACCACTTTCTCTCGATTGTTTTCAAATGACCTCTTCATCTGGCCCCCTCCATCTTTACACTTTACTCATCTTCTACGTCCCCTCGCTACCCTTAAGATCTCAGAACTTATTTCTTCAAACTGTTCCTAAACCTCCCTGTGCTTCTTGTTTCCGTTCTTTTACTTTTCTGGCCCCAAACATTGGAACTCTCTTCCCCTTTCACTTAGTTCTGTTCCCTCTCTTCGTATCTTTCAATCAAACCTCAAAACCTATCTCCTCTCTTCTCTTGAATCTTAAACTATCTGGCTTCTCTCTCTTCAAATGTTACTTTTAATTATGCTGATGCTTTAACATGATGAATGTACTGCTTTTTGATAATTTTGTATTGTTCACCGCCTTTAGCGAAAGGCGCTCTATAAATTCAATCAAATGAAAATAAAATGAAATGAATCTAGTGAAAAGCCAGATTCAATTTGTGGGTTCTTGTCCAAAATCGTGAGGAGATTGAGTCTCAGTATCCATTAGATGTTATGCTGCATTCAGGCATCTTGAGGGTTCCTAACTGTTGAGAAATATTTTAACAATGCTGCTTTAAGAGAACCATTTATAGTGGTTTTGGACTCTTCTAATCTATCAAAGAAACCAAAAAACCTTTAGAAAAGAGTCAATTTTCTGTAATTCCGTATTATTGTGGTTGTTTTTTTAATCTAAATGAAGCCCTGATCTGTGTGTACAGTTCTAAATGTTTCCAGACAGAATGTTTTGTATTTTTATGATTAGGTGTCATACAGCATTGTATGGCTTTGCTATGCCTAAGTGGATCATTTACAAAGTGTGGTCCTGGATTCTGTCATGTGTTTCCTGCCAAGAAAACGTCTCTCAAAATCCTTGCAAATTATTGCTTGATCCACATCTCTCAGAACAGATTCCCACCAAATCAGAGTGAAATCGACCCTCTGAGTGTGAGGGGAAAAAAGCAGCAATTGTTTTGAGCATGATTCTGCTCTCCGACTTAAGTCCATTCTCGCTTAGAAATCTGTATATAAACCAAAACATCTATTTACATGGATTCTAATTATGAGATTCCTCTCAAAACCCTCCAAACCTTTAGTAAATTGTGTGTGTAGTGGGCGCTTGAAAGACCAGATTCTGGAGGATGGACAAGGCAAATAGGATGTTAACTTCACATTTCTCTCATTGTTCTTGGCGACTGTAGCTTGCATCAGTTGTGTGCTTGTAGCACTAAAGTCACTGGCTACAAATCTAGCTGAGGCATTTACCTGCACATTCCCAGATCAGGTATATTTTTCAGTTATTATCTCCTTGTTTAATGTTCCTAGTTATTCTGCTTGACAGATATCCTATGGTCCCTTCTAGAAGGAGTTGTATTGAAAGGCTGTCTGTCTCCTTTCTCAAGCCAACTTTGCAGAAAATTGTCATACAATGTCTCTAAATTGTCTGAACATTTAATAACATGCACAATCAGAACTTGCTCTTGTCTCAACCCACTCTCTAGAATATGTTTAAAAAATTGGCAAAGAGATTCTGAACCTTTAATAAGATGCAGAATCAGACGTTGTCTACTTTGTTGGTGGGCTTCATAGACTATAAGGATTATTTTCTTTTCTCCACAGGTGCCAAAAACCTGGAAGCCTGGGAGGCTTAGGAGAGAGGGGGCTGAGCTATGGATATATTAGTGAAACCCATGCTCAGGCAGGAGGTGTGACACGGAGATGAGGACAGAGTGGTAGAAAACCCTATCAGGTGAGTTCCAGAACATCTGCCATGTTTCCATGGGAGGAATGGCCTTAAATAAAGTCTTCTTACCCCGAATCCTTTAGTAGTGAACACTAGGTATTGAAGGTATTTTGGTCATCTGTTGTATTATTGCGAATGTGTGTGGTCTTAAACGTGTGATCACTCGTAGTGCATTCTGCTGAAACAGAATTTGGGCCAACCAGAGCTTAAGGATGGGGCTGCATTGGCCCCTCTTTTGTCTTTAGTAATTATTGACACGGTCAGCATGACACACTCACTTTTCTATGTCTTCTTAGTCCAACTTCTCTCATCAGAGTCAGAGCCACTACTTGAAGCCCCTTGCTGCTTACCTACCTATTCTCCCTGCTATTATGACTCTGGGAATGCTCTGGGAATGCTTCATATGTGCATGACATAAGCGGACATATCTTTTCTCTTATCACAATTGCTGTTCTAGACTCTGAGCTCAGAATTCCCTCTAAAGATATATGGTATAGCATGGTGTCTCTGCCTACAGCTGATCAAAATCGATGTTTCCCCATCTAATTAGGGATTCCAGGTTTCCCTCAATGTCTCTTGTGAAAGAGTAGATTTTTAAAATGCCCTTTCTGGGTTTTGTTCCTTGTCCCTCAACGTTAACCATGTGGGCTGAATGGTTTCTCTGTTGGATCAATTCAACTCATGTTGGTACATTTTTCATGGATTTGGTGCATGCTTGGGAGAACACTTTCCCTTTTGACCTTTCTTGACAAACTAAGTGGCTCACTTCACCTTCCTATCTCCTGTAGGCCCTGCCATTCCCGTGTACCTAACGCAGAAACCACACCTTGCTGTCTCTCTGGGTATTCTTGGGGAGGGCAAATATTATACCTCATGCCTTAGATATCCTGGCTAGTGCCAGGTGCACCAGACACACTGATATTGCTTAGGAAGTGTCTGGGCAGTGTGGAGAATGTATCAGTGACACAAGAGTATCTGTCTCTATCCACAAATGTATCTGTCCTTAGAATGTATTCACCGACTCTGAACTCAACCTGTTTTTCTCATTTCTTGTTTAAGCTTAGCCTTAGTATCCACTTCAATAACCATCCCTTGTTTGCATTGAACTAGTTGCTCCCTAGACTGGCGCGGCAAGATTAAAATGTTTTTTATTCTAGAGACAAGTGATTCTGTTGTGTTTGTAATTACTTTTCTAAGGGATAATTTTTATGCTGACAAGCATGTACTTTATTAATGGTTTCCTTTTTGATTTAAGACTTGCCTCAGCTAGGTCCTTTATTTTTTTCAATTTCTCTCTCAATGTCATATTTTCATTGATTATTTCTCCTTATTTTTGTGCAGATACTTTAGGTTGTCCTCATTGTGCTTGTATCAACTGTAGAGTATGGCAGTGTTTTATTTTGTGGTGTCTCTTTCTTATGCAATTTGGATTTGTTGCTTTAGCTGATTAAACACAGGCCGAGAATCCACTTCTTTGCCAATCAATTTCACAGTCCTTTCTTGGCTAGCTTTCATATGTTATTGCATGGTCTTCAGATTATCTATCAAGCCAATTGTGTACATAGTGCAAACATTTCATTTGATTTGTGAACAGCCCTGTGAATACAAAAAACGATTATAATTACCCGTAAGACCAAAAAAAAAGGGCTGCATCAATATTTTGTATCAACTATCTGTGCATTTTTGTATATTTTGCTTCTGGTAAGTGATTCCTTGTGGCTGCTGAATAGACACTTGATTATTGTTTGATTATCTGCTGTCACAGATGGCACAGAAAGCACAAGGACAGCTCAAGAGTCTGTATTGAAGTCTTTGTGAGGGCTAGCGTTGTCCCTGTTATGTTATGTAATGTTATGTTACTTGGCATTTATATAGCGCCTTATGTATCATTGGTATGATCTCAAAGCGCTGGTAGGTTGAACGCCCTCAGGAACCGCAGTTCAAGTCAATAGAGAGAGAGAGAGTGTCGTATGGTGCGTGGGCGCACAATATATGTGTACAGCTGGTGTGGTTGTTGCATGATATCTGCTTCTTAGCGGTAGGTGTGGTGCTGATGAAATCAGTTGGATGTGCTCAATCTGGAGGGTGGACACCCAGACTGAGTTCTGGCTGTGTTAGGCCTGAGGAGACACCTAAGCTAGCCGGTATGTGCTCAGCTAGCTGTGTTTTATTAGGATGATGAGGTGTTTGTGGGGTCATATTAGTATGACAACAGCTAGGCCGAATGTGTCATAGTATAGCTGTGTTCTAGTTGAATGATGGTGTATCGGAGAGAGTAAGCGTAGTGGTTTGATATGGTGGTTATCAGTAAAGCACCTGCGACCAAGCACCAGAGGAGGACAGTGGGCGTACAAAGTGGCATGCGTATATAAAGCTACAGGATGGATAGGGTAAACGTGATACAGATAACATTGGGATACAGGTACATAGCGTATACATAGCATAAATTAGAGATTCAGGGATATACAGAGATATATCCACTCCGTCCACTCCATTCACTCTGTCATTTCCATCCATTCTATTCACTGTAATCTTTCCATCCATTCTAGTCACTCTAACATTTCCATTCACTCTATCCACCTTTTCCATCTGTTCCAACCATTCCAGGCTTTCCATCTGCTTCATCCTTTCATCCACTCCATCTGTTCCATCCACTCCATCTGTTCCATCTGTTCCATCCATTCCATCCGTTCCATCCGTTCCATCAGTTCCTCTCCATCTCTCATCTTGCATGTCCTTCCACCCTAGCCCAGGCATCCATAATCTCCTTGTTAGTACTACTGAATGTAGACCCATACTGTATAAATCCTGATTTAGACTACCAATAACTCCCATAATACAGGCTCACTTACTCTTACACTATGATACCCATCCCACACTCCTACTTCTCCTCCTGCTCCAGTACTACCCCTTCTCCCACACTACTACTTCTCCTACACTACTGCTCCTTCTCCCTCCCCACTACTACACATGCTCCCACATTACTACTACTCCTCCTTCCTCGCTACTACTCCTCCCAATCTCCTACTACTCCCATACTACTACTCCTCCAACTATTACTTCTCCTCCCACACTACTACTCAGTCACCCTCCTTCCACAATTTACCCCCTTCTCACACTCACACCTTACACTCCCCTTTCTATACACTTGTTTCACACAGAGGCACACTCACACTGCATAACCACTATCACCCCTAAGCAAATGTCTCACCTGCTCCACGAATATCCCTCGCAGACTGCTGCGTCTTCCTCCTGCTGGTCTCTTGTTTGTCCTCCACCTCCACTTCTGATCTCACCCGAATAACCCATGCTTCCAACTTTATGTTCTGTATTTAAATATCCCTCTTTCTGTGAGGATTGTCCAGCTCTCCCTAACCAACATGGCCCTTTCTACCCCTCCCCTATGTTGTGTGTACAGGGGCGAGTCTTAAAAAAGGGACTAAGTCCTGCCCCCTTTCTCCACACAGTATCGCTGCATAAGGGACATGACAGTGTAAGCCTTTCAATGGGCCTCATTACGACCCTGGCGCTAATGGGTAACGGCGCCGTAAAAGGCTGCAGCGCTGTTAACCCATTAGTGCCTGATTACGAGGTCCCTTTGCGGGACCCGACCTTAACGGCTGGTCTACACCAGCTTTTAAAGTAGGGACCCGCAAAGGGACCTTGGTGCTAAGTACGGTACCGCAATTTGCGGTACCGTACTTAGCGCCTTCCCCATTCCCATTGAGCCCTATGGGGCAAAAATGGGAATGGGGAAGGGCCATGGAGGAAGGGGGAATTACCGCCCCGCCAACCTTGTAATGGGGTGGTAATTCCCCCTTTCTCCATGGCGGAGTCTGTAAGTTACCGGCATGGACCATGGTGCTATTTTCCGCCTGGGTCGTAATGAGGCCCAATGCCATAATTTGTGTTTGAGAATCGTTTTGCTGGGACATTTTGGCAAGTTTAGGGACCTGCCCCATGACTCTGGGGGTCTGGTGCGTTGCTTCAGTTAGGCATGAGTCTGTCACTGGCCTCTAGTGGATCAAGAAGCAGAACTCTGTGCTTTGGTATTGCGCTGCTGCATTCTCCCCTTCTCTGGTGAGCAAAGAGCTGCAATTAGGTCAATGTGGTGCCATGGCTGTTTGATGGGCTCCGTTCTAGTATCTCAATGTGTGTGATGCTAACAGGGTTTTTCTGGCGGGTTCTCCCCTGTTCTTTATCTTCAGTAAGCCAGATGCTTCTGAAAAAGAGAAATAACACTGGAAAGAATATGCATCAAGAGACAAGGCTGGAGACAAGAGTCTGCAAAGACACACACTAGCACCAGGACGGAACAGGAACTTGGTCCCTCTCTGCTGCCACCATCCATCTCAAGGGTAGTGTAGAGGAGGAGCCAAGTACTCGCCCTCCAACTGCCCCGCCCATATTGCCTATAGAATGGGAACCAAAGTATGTGACGTATGTGGAACAGTTGAACCAGCAAAGAGCAGAGCGTGGACTCTGTGCAGTACCCATAAGAGTACCAATACCTAAGAGAGTTTGGATTGTAAAATACCCATTGAGGAAACCGTACCTGCACGCAAGACAATATGATGGTCATCTGATTGAGATTCCTGAAGAAGCAGAGAAACTGAAAAACAAGGATGAATGGTGACATCACGCGGAAAGAGATGACGCACACGGAAGAGATGCAGAGACCTGAGAATGCATATATTCTATAAGGCATCAAGAAAGCAACAAGGATAAGTTACATCTTGGGCTCAGGATGAAGAAACATATGCTGCAGAAACAGATGAAGATATCTAATCATTTTACACATGTACAGATGCAGAAGAAATGCAAGCAGCAAAATGATTGTGAAGCTAGCTCTAATCTTATAATAGATAGACCGCGGCAAGCGCCAATACATATATAAACCTCTATAGATGCATACGGACAAAGAAAAGATGGATGTTTCCATTTTATGTTATAAAGTAGTACTGAATATGAACATGGGCAAACAAGGCCTCACTCTAGTGTGTTACAGTCAAAAGCAATTTTAATTACAAATGAATCCCAGCAGAAGGAGGTGGGTGAGCCAGGATGCCTAAAGTCTTTTCAAACAGGACTTGGCTAACATTTGGATTCAAATTGTGTGAAGGAACAAGAGGCTCCTGTCCAGGAAGCTTTAGAAAAACAAAATGTGTCAGAGGACTATTATAAAGAATATTAAATACACAAAAAGCTTGATTTTATGGTGTCCAGTCACATGGTAAAAAGAAATTGGAAGATCGAAGTGGTCACACCTACACACGAAGGCCGGCTGTGCCCACAATCCCTTAAAATTCTCAGAGACGAGAGCAAACCCAAGGCCAAACTTCAAAGCACTAATTGACACTGGACTGTTGAGGTGATGATGGATTGATATAATAATTGGTGGGAAGCTAGTTTCGAAATGTGCCCACTAGCACCTGGATGTTCAGTCTGTGTGCTGCTAAATGTGTATGGAAAAGTACTGATGAAGGTTAGAAGCCAACCAATTATAGAGGGCCATGTAATGAAGTGTCCTATAGTTTGTGTAGCCAATGGAACTTTGTGTATTTAATGACGTCCATAGTTGCCATGTTTAGGGAGGTCTTAGTTGCTCCGCCTGATGTTAAGCACCCTATCCCTTTCCTTCACGGTTCTATACTGATATGGAACTTATGCTTAGACATTCACTTAGAACCAATCACTCCCTCTGATAGGTTTTTGTAGTTTGCCACGTAGGTAGTGACACAGGTCAACGTCAATGATGATGAGTTTATGCAATATAATCTCAGTTTCTACTAAAATGTTTAGTGTAAGAGGATCGTACGACTGCTGAGGTTCGTTGTACTCCCCGTTTTATATACTTGTTAATAAAACGGACTCCCCTTTTGGCAAACTACTTGAGTCATTTTGATTATTGATTATTGATGTATGAATACAATCTGCATCCCCATCCATCTCCGGAGTATTGGAGTATTGATACTCATATTAAAGATCTGGGAAAACCCAGTTCACTTGATAGCGGAAAGGATGGTTCTTTAATAAGTCCATCGACCATCAATATAAATAAACTTTAGAGTCTCTGTAATATCGTGAAGCTCCCCGTAGATAGTGGTTAGTGTAAACAATGGATAAATCCTTGCAAGGAAGGTGTGAAGGGTACCTTTATTTTCTATAAAAATCCCCTCCTACTTCTATGACAAGCAGAACGGACTACAGTTTGAAGAGGCGGTAGCGGAGGTGGCAATCCCGAGGGTCCGAAGAAGAAAAAAATATGCAAATGGTGAGTAGAAATTGAGGAGTGTGGCAAATTGATGCATGCAGAGTAAAATAAAGGAGAGTAACGGAGGGAGGCGGGATAAACGTAATGAAAGGGTAAGAGTGAAAAATAAATATATATATGGGGAATGAGATAATGACTTCAGTGTGGCCGAGCAATATACTAAGAGTAATCGTGAGCGAGGCCACAATAAGAGGATACACCCTGTTCCTAAACTTTAAAGAGTGTTAGAAGAAACCTTTATCTAGAGTCCCAGAAGTGGAACATTTAGGATACGGGACCAATTAAGGACAGTCAAAAGAGAAAGGTTTACGTTCCGTGAGGAGCATTTTTCGAGGCTAAGATGAGTCTTAAAGGGAAGATCGTAAACAATTCCTATGACCGGTCAAGTTTGTCTGTTTGTTTTATGTGGTTTTGAAAGCACAATGACGTCATAGCCAAAGGAAAAATATATGATAAATGACAGAAGTGTGAAGTTGAGGAAAAGAAAGTGATCGTTTTACATTGTATTTGATTGTTGTTTTTTAGCAAGATTAAAGTAAAATTGTGGATAAATGGGATTAGATCTTGCGACGATTGGTGCTCGCTCATATTGTGTTGTTTTCTTGAAACGTGTTTTTAAAACTTGTGATCAAAGCAAACGAGCATTGGCAAAGATAAAAGTGAAGGAATCAACATGGAAGAAGTTACTCCATTAGTGCACCTCTGTAATCAGTTACCGAAACATGCGCTTAAACTTAGACAAAAAAGTGCAGAATGGGTTAAAGGAACCGCAGACAAAATGTTCATGCCGTGGCCACTGGGTGGAACATTATCGAAGGCAGTCCTGCAACATATGACGAAATATTTGCATGCAGCGTATTCTGGGAAGAAGCTAGAAAAGCGCCTAGCGAGCCTAGAACTTTGGAAGATCCATCAACAAGAGAAGGAGGAGAGGCTTCCTTTAGAGTGGATACTTAATGTATGCAAAGAGGGGGGTGAGGAGCCCACTGCTCCGCCCGCCCCGTCTGAAAGAAAGGACGACAGTAAGAAAGACGATGGGTTATACCCATTAAGGGAACTGAAAGCAGCGACAGGGTATAGCAACCCGGCTTATGAGTCACTGACGCAAAGTAGTGACGAGGGCCCAGAGAAAAGCATTGAGAAAGATGTAATCTCCAAAGTCCAGAGGGACAAGGAGAGACGTGATAAGGAGAGAAGTGATCGAGCAAGCACATCTCTAGATATAGGAGGAGAAATAAAGAGATGGAAAGGAGAAAGAGATAAAACTGATGAGATAGCGCTCTTACAGAACAAATGGATGGGAGGTCAGATTTTGCTTAAACTCGATGGTGAAGGCATCGAGGATGTAAGACAAAGGGAAGATCAAGACGAACAAGATAAAAAAGATAAGGAAAGAGAGGAACGATTGAAAGACGAAGGAGTGAAAAGGAAAGATAGACTGAGACGCGAGCAGTTCTATCAAGATAAGCCAGCAATAAAACAAGAGAGAGCAGAAAAGCATAGGAAACATGACAATAAACAGAGAACAGCTGACGAATAAGACAGGAAAGAATAGAAGAAGAGCAAAAAATAAGAGAAAAAAGAATACAAAGACAAAGGGATGAGGAGATACGAAGGGCAAATGACTGAAGGGATATGAAAAGGAAAGAGGAAGACAGAGTGAGAGAGGAAGAAAGAAAGCGATGAGAATTTGATGATGATATGGACCGGAAAAGAAGGCAAAGAGCATGCAATGTCGAGTATTTGGAGAGGAAGTAAGAGATCCTAATCCAAAGGTAGCATGGGAAGACATAGAGGATTTTTTCCAGAATACGAGTCATTACCAGGCCCGTCTAGAGCAAATCTAGAAGACGAGTTTGACTTGAGGAGTATTGGGGAAGCGATCGATAAAGTATACCATGACATGAGAGCTCAGAAAGAACCAAAGGGGAAGGAAAAAAATGACTGTCTCAAGAGCACTCAGTTATATGACACGGGGGAAGCCTCATGTAGTGCGAAACATAAGGAGCTGTTTTTAGACAGACTGACTATAAATAGAAATGAAGACGAGAGAAGTTGCACGAGTTGGGCACAATAAATGTCAGATGAAGAAAGGGAAGCCTTCCATGGGGAAGAGAGGGATAACGCATGTGGGTGTGAGGGATGCTTTTCCATGGATAAGGAAGTAAGATGGTCGGATTTAAACCTGCCTGTGTCTAAAGCAACAGAGCCACTGATGCAGTCAGACCGACCTAGGGGGGTAACTCCACGGTCAGAGGGGAGAGTCGCCGCCCTATCTAAGCAGGTTAAGATCATTACCAGGTAGACGGCCATGTGGCAATATTGTCCCTGCAGTAGACAGACAAATGATGAGAGATGACAATGGGTTTGGGGCGTCACAGTTTCCTTTGTTAGAAAAAGGAGGGGCCAGACCGCAGTATATCCCATGTCCCCAAATGGACAAGGATAATTTAAGGTGTAAACTCATGAGTTTATCTTCTGGCGCTGGGAAATGGATACATGAATTACAGAAAATGACGGGTGGAAACATGTTGGCTATAGGGGACATCAAAGGTCTTTCAATCGCCATACTTGGTGAGAGAGCTGATGACGTGCGGCAGTAGTCTGGAGAGCAATTTGAGTACTATATCCAGACATGTCCGATATGGGAGCTATAATGACAAAAAAGATGAAGGAAGGAGATGATCCGTTGGTTTACATTCAAAGTTTTCAAGAATCTTGGGCATTGGAAATGCGTGAATCTTGGGGAAAATCTATACCAGTGTGTTACCATATCTTATGCCAAGGGCTGCCAGAGCCAGTACAGAAGCAGCTCAAGAAGTTAGTGGGGATAGAGGCCAAACCATGGTCGTAAATTCAGCTGACCATTGCACATTACTGTAGACTCCTGCAAGAAAAGAATCACAAAAAAGACAATACTTGCAAAGGCGAGGAGGTGAAGTTGATGCAGTAAAAAACTATCCAAGTACGCCATTTAAGGGGGAATGTTGACCAGCGTAGATGGTTCAAACCCACAGCAGGCAGTAAACATACTGCAGGTGAATAGTCAAAGGCAGTTTGATCAAAACAATAGTGGTTATACTCCACGAGGAAGGGGATTTCGAGGATGAGGGTGGCAAGGTTCTCAAGGGAATTGGCAAAATGATCAGGGAAGCTTTCAGAATAACCAAGATGGGTTTCAAAATGTGTATAATGGTAATCAAAGTATGCAAAATGGTCAGGTTGGAAGATCACCACTTACGTGTTGGACCTGTGGAGTCAAAGGTTTGTGCAAAATGGCCAGATTTTAAGAGGGGAATGTCAAATCCACCTGCATATTCGCAGCAGAATGGAGATAGATTTACGTATCAAATGGTGCAGAAGCAAGCACTGAGAATGCAGCAAGGCTTGCAGACACAACAGATAGTAGGTAACCCCCCACAAGGACCGTTGCAGCAATCGCCTATGCAGCCACAGCAGAGTACACACACTGGGCAGTTAATAACTGCTAGAGTAGGGGGTGTAACTATTGACGGAGGGAATACTTTTACGAATGATGGGACAAGGCTTTACCCGCAATAGGAGAGCTCACTGGGAGGCATGATGTGTTCCATATGATCTGTGACGCCAAACCCTCATGAGGAACCAAGGGTGGACGTCAGTATAGGAGGCAACCATTTTTCATTTCTAGTAGACAAGGGTGCAACACACTCATGTATACGAGAGGGGAAAATGTCCAATGTCTGGCAATGCCATGAATACTCAGGGATTCACAGGAGCAATGAGTTGAGTTTCTTTTACTGAAGATTTACCAGTCTCCATTGGGGAATGCGACATGAAGGTGCCACTGCTATATTCAAGGCAAACACCTGTTAATATACTGGGACGAGATTTAATGACAACATTGAATATGAGAATCTCATTCACTGATGAAGGAATAGTGTGTTCAATGCCAGGAATGCATTATGTAGTGTGCAAAATGATCATGGCATACGCAGGTCAACTAGCTATGAAAGGAATTCCATTAGAACCAGAGGTTTTTCAGTATGGGGTACGCATCCTGTTATCAGGGTTAGCAGACCTAGCAGGCAGAAAAATTAGAACTCCTGATAAATTTTTGTTTAGGCCAAGAATACCTATGTTCAAGGAAAAGGGACAAGTCTTTCCCTTAAAGATACAAGCAGCGAGTCGGCCACCAGGGGGCGCACGGATGGAGACGTTCTCCGTGTGAGCTCCGCGCAAGGGTCCCAAAAAGTGGGTTGAGCCCCCACCACGAGACCCACGCTGGCTAAGAGAGCGTCGGAACCTGGTGTCGGAACCACCCAGGCACCGTCTGGTTCCAACTCCGATCAAAATCGGACCTTGCATTCCGGAGAAATACTCTCCTGCGTCATACGGAAGGAGGACGCGCGAGGCCTGGAAGCTTCCAGCACACGCTGCGCTGACACGGCCCCAGGAAACTGGCGACTTCGTGGACCCTCGACTCGGCTGAATCCTGCGAGAAGGTGCGTGCAACTTGAAAGACGCACAGGCCTCACCTGATCTGCGTAAGACACGGTCCCAGACTTTAGGCCGCGCCCGGTGCGCGGGTCCCCGCCAGGGCGACAGCTGAGGAAGGCCTTCTCTACGGGGATATACCGAACCCTCCCCCGAGCTCACAGTTCTTCTGGTGAAAAAAATGCACTCCGGGGATATCGGCGCTACGCGCTTCCCTTTCCTCCGGGCTGCAGTGGGCTGAGGGTTGGACCCCTGGACTCCAGGGCGTGTGCCCTCCTCGGCCCCCGTTGTCGGCCACTGCTCCTGCTGGTCCCATCGAACTGTCACTTCGCCTGGCCGGGGATCTCCGGACACGGCCACAGGCCTCAACGACACGGAACCTATCTGGCCCTCAAGACGCACCACCACGTGCAGACGCTGTCCTGAGAGCACTCCATTGTGTGGTTGCGACCCCACTACCCAAGGACCCTATGGACAAACTGGCAAAATACAAGTTTACCCCATCGCAAGACGACCCCCGAGGCCCAGACGAGCAAATGATGGCCTCCCAAGGATCTGAGGCCGCAGCAACTAAAGGGGACGTTGCTGACCTGCTCAAAGAAATGAGAAGCATGAGAGCAGACATAGGGAGTCGGATTGACAAGATTACGCAAAGGATGGATAAAATGGATGACAGAGTGGAACAGCTCGAACACAATCAAACCTCCTTAAATACGCTGGAAACGCAGATGGACCTTCGTATTGCAGAGTTAGAGCATAGGGAAGAGGAAATAAAGCTGAAGGTGGACGATCTTGAAAATAGAGAACGTCGTAACAACATACGTGTGCATGGCATTCCCGAAAAAGAAGGGGAGACTGATCTTGATTTGAAGCAATCCATCCACAACATCCTGAAACTCCTCTTTAAGGACGATCTGATAGACGAACCCAAAATCGACCGCGTCCACAGGGCAGGAGGCAGGGCAGGAGGTCCGCGTTCGGTCCTAGTCAGATTTCACAACTACGCTGACAGGGCCCGCATCTTGGAAAAAGCTAGAAATGCCCCACCACTCACCATGGGTGACGCGACTGTCTCTCTTTACCAGGATTTATCATCCCTCACGCTTGCTCTGAGAAGAAAATGTATCCCAATTACGAGGATGCTGAAAGACAAGGGAAGCAGATATCGATGGGGGTACCCGTTCTCTCTCACCTTCGAGTGGCAAGGCTCGACGATAAAGCTCGCATCGGAGAAGGAAATTGCAGACTGCACAGCTGATCTCCTGGGCGATCACGCAGGGGAGCCCTCCCAGGGGGATCCAAATATAAAGGAAGCTGAATGGCGCATCAAGGGCCCCCGTCGGAGACGTATCCAGGGCTCCAGGAAATTTCGGAGGATGAATGACTCGCGTGACATGGAGCACTAACTTGGACAGGGGTTGTGTGTGCTCAATTACTGGGGAAAAATGGCTTCCTCAGATGGGCGCTTTACCCCGATCGCTTCATTTGGGGCCCCGCCCGATGGGCCGAGGGGTCGACTGAGGTGTTATTTGCTCATTGAGGATCATGGATGCACACGCCTTCCTCGAGGCGCTCCTTGACTGCAATATATCAACCTACGTATGGAGCACTCGATTCTGTTTGCACGGTGAACTTGGTGATGGATATGAGGTAATATCCATGCAGTATAGACATTCTGGGGGGAGTCGATAGTATTGTTTCGAAGCTGCGGTTTACTCAGGTTTTTGTGTGATTTGTCTGTTGGGGGCTCACTGTTATGTTTGCTTGTAATGGGACGGGACTGCTTGTTCTTGCGGTCCCCGCTGATGGTCCGAATTCGACTGGGTGAGGTCAACCCAGGCGGGTCGGGCGCCGATTATAAAGGGGATGGGGGAGTGTGGGGAGGGTGGGGCGGATGGGCAACATTTAATCGACCACAACTCAGATTTGAAGGGAGAAATAGCACAATATCCACGTACGCGAGGGCTTTACACACGGAATTGGCGCTGTCGCAGGCACACTCGAGGTGCATACACACGTATATGACCTAAAATGACACACACACTTTCCACAGATACCATACGTATCTGCACGCTTAATGTTAAGGGGCTGAACTCCCCCACCAAAAGATCTATGGTGGCCAGGGAATTTAAGAGATCGAAGATCGACATTCTCTTTCTTCAGGAAACGAGATATCGGAAGGGTGAGGAGAGAATGATTCCATCACGGGAGGTTGGGCCCACCTTCTGGAGCTCGGGCGCTTTGAAGAAAGCGGGGGTGGGAATCATAATTCGCAAGAGCCTGCGGAGCACTATTATGGAAACATGGACAGATCAGGAGGGGAGGGCTCTCATAGTCATTGCTAACATAAGGGGCACGATAGTCACCCTCGCCACACTCTACGCACCTAACCAGGGGCAGAACAGATTTCTGCATAGAATCAGTGAAAAGGTCTTTGGAATGGCCAAAGGACACACGGTCCTCGGCGGGGATTTTAATACGTGGATGGACAGCTCCTTAGATAGACAATCCAAAGCAGACGCAGCAGACCCACCCGGTATATCAAACGAGGCGAGCATCAAGCTGACCCTTGACCTCTTTGGCCTCACTGACTCCTGGCGTCACTTACACCCGTTGGAGAGAGGCTTCACCTTCCATTCCCTCCCCCATGACACGCTTACGCGCATTGATTACATTTTTCTCTCAGAACATCTCATGCGTATAATGCAGGCAGCTAATATACATACCTCCGCCTGGACGGATCATGATATGGTGACGGTGGACAAACCCTGGCACGATCTAGCCCCACGAAACTCCAAATGGAGATGCAACGATTCTCTATGGGCCGATTTGGTCTTCAGAGAAAACCTGGAAAATGAAATAAAACAGTTTTTCCTTATAAATGATACAGGGGAGGTGGGGAAGTTACACGTCTGGGAGGCCGCCAAAGCGACGCTGAGGGGAATATTAATAAAAGAGGGAGCCGATAAAAAACGTGAACGTGCCCTGGTGGAGACGGATATAAGGGAAAGGCTTGGGAGGGCCCAGGCCATGGCACAGTCATCCCCATCTGAGAGGGCTGCACATATTGCCGAAGTCCGCCGTCTCAGGGAGGAGTTGAGAATACTCATCGCCGGTAAGACGGCACAGACCCTACAGTATCTCAAGCAGAAGTTCTATGAGAAGGGTGACAGGGCCGACGCTCTCTTGGCGGCCCGCCTCCGCGCGCAAAAAGCGGAGAGATGGGTTGAAACGATCGAGAGACTTGATGGCACTCTCACAGACACGGTAGTCACGGCCCCTGAGGACATACAGGAAGCATTTGCTTATTTTTATGAAGACCTATATACATGTGACCCGCCCCCCCCCGTAGGAAGTATAGATGCATATCTGAAGGAATTGCAGATCCCCACACTATCACCCACTGAAGCGGATTCCTTAGACATGCCTGTTCTTGAAGAGGAAGTCATAGAGGCCATCAAGAGGTTGAAAACAGGCAAAGCCCCAGGGGACGATGGATTCACGCCTGGGTTCTATAAAACGTTCTCCTCCTTCATTACTCCCTTTCTTACATCACTATTTAACCACATCTTTATCACAGGCCAGGCACCCCCATTTCGCAAGCCCTCCTCGCGGTCATCCCAAAAGAGGGCCGTGACCCCAGACACTGTAGCTCTTACCGCCCCATCTCCTTGCTTAATATCGATGCGAAGATTTATGCCAGAGTGATTGCAGCCCGGTTAGAGACATTCCTCCCTAGGCTGATAAACTCCGACCAAGTTGGCTTTGTCCTTGGCAGACAGGGCGCGGATACAATGAGAAAAACGCTGCATCTAATCCACAAAGCAAAGGAGATGGAGGGAGACCCGTCTCTTCTGTCTTTGGATGCCGAGAAGGCCTTTGACCGGGTCTCTTGGGAAATCCTGGAGAGGGTATTGAGTTCATACGGGCTGGGACCACAGCTCTCCCCTGCCATTAAAGCACTTTATAGCTCCCCCGTGACGTCCGTGGCGGTGAACGGGGGATACTCTCGTTGGTTTCCCCTTGAGAGAGGCACAAGGCAAGGCTGCCCACTGTCGGCGATCCTATTTGTGTTGTCTCTGGAACCGTTGGCACAAAAACTGAGAAATGACGCCAGAGTTAAGGGTATCACGGTGGGCGACCGGGAATATAAATTGGGCCTATACGCAGATGATATTTTGCTACATGTGACCGACCCTTTAGACTCGATCCCGGCAGCATTTAGTATTATTGAGGAGTATGGAGCGCTGGCGGGACTGAAAATCAATACGGGCAAGTCTGTCGTCCTTCCAATAGACACCCGCAGAGACGCGGATGTCGAGCGCTTCGCCCCCTTGGGCGTTAAGGTCAGTCTCACTACGCTCCGATACCTGGGCATTAACGTCACCCGAGACCTTGGATCCCTGTGTGAGGCCAACTTCCCCCCAATGTCCCTTGCTCTCCAGAAAGATGTCCAAAGGTGGTCCAAACTTACCATCTCGTGGCTAGGGCGTCTGAATGCTGTAAAAATGGTCCTGCTCCCTAAAATATTGTACTTATTTCAAATGCTCCCTGTTCAAATGCCCCCAGACTACTTTACAGACACAAGGAAATTGATATTAACCTTTTTATGGCAAGGCCAAAAGCCAAGAATCCCGAGATCCCTCCTTCAACTTAGAAAGGATAACGCTGGGGTGGGCCTCCCAGATATTGAGACATACTACAGAGCCACTCAGCTTAGGGTTCTTGTCCCACATTTCAGACAGCAGTCAGAACCCCAGTGGATAGCGCTTGATAATTACCACCTCCGTCCCTTTATCATGAGTGAATGGCTATGGGTGCCTGGACCACAACTACGTAACACTGTCAAATCCCATCCCATCATAGGCACGATATGGTCGATATGGAAACCAGGGAGGAAAATGGTGGGTGTCACAACGTGGCCCGCCCCACTGGGGCATCTCTGGTCACCAGGGATCCGCGACGCTATTCCGGAACCAGGGAGTTATGAAGCATGGTACCAGGCGGGGCTAGAAAGGGCAGGACAACTGCGCCGCAATGACTCCTTTATTACCATTCAGGAGTTGCAGGAAGCCCTCGGCATAGGTAGCCTCTCGGTCTTCCTGTATCTTAGACTCAAGGGGGTAATGACCAGACCCATATGGAAGCAACAGTTACAAAGAGACCTCACACCGTTTGAAAAGATCCTTGATTTATGCACTAGCTCCAAAGGTCTGATCAGTGCTATGTACCTCGCACTCATTGAAATCGATATTAAACCCTCCTTGACACTTAAGAGCAAATGGGAAGCTGATATGGGCAGGCAAATCTCCCCAAAACTATGGTTACAAATGTGCAGAAGGACGGCGAATTCTTCCCTTTCGTGCCAATATAAATTACATGCTTCCAAATTACTATACAGATGGCAATACGACCCTGCCCGGCTGGCCAAGATGTACCAGGGAGTGAGCCCGAACTGTTGGAGGGGATGTGGGAGGCGGGCCGATTATTGGCATATGTGGTGGGGATGCGCAAAGGTCCAACTCTATTGGTCAGAAGTCCTTAGCTGGATCAGGGACCTTGACGGGGAGGAAAGAGAGATGCATCCACTGCTCGTTTTGTTTTCTTTAACTGAGGAAGGGGATAGAATAGTGGTGGCATGCAAAATGGTGCAGGGTCTATTGATGGCTGCTCGAGCATGTCTTACTATGACATGGAAGAGACCCACGCTCCCCAGCAAGAGTGAATGGCGAGCAGTCGCACTGAGCATTTACAGAATGGAGTGCCTGACTGCGGCATTGCATGGGGATCGTTCCACGGTAGAGAACGCCTGGTCGGAGTTTCGCTCCATATATGCGTTGTAAAGTGTGTCTGACACACGCTATGTCTAAAGCTATGAAGGCCTAACGCTTGGATTGACTCGAGTACGTGTCTGTTAAATCAATGCGCGACTTTTATGCCCACTGCCATGACTGAAATGACGGTTAATTGGTGTTGTTCAATGCTCTCTCTAAGTTCTGGTTTGATATCATGTGCGGGGGGTGGGAACTAGGGGTGGGATATGTTCGGATGCAATGGTTTGGGGTTTTTTTTTTTCTCTTCTTTTCTCTCAGGTATGCGATATAACTGATTGTTATACTACTTACATGCTCGCTTTTTTTTGTAACCAAGAGATGTAAGCTGCATTTATGCGACTGCCGAACTTTTCAAAATCAATAAAAGTGAAATTTAAAAAAAAAAAAGATACAAGCAGCTATAGTGCATGGGTAAATGGCTTTGCTTGATGGCAATGATGATGAGGGCAGACAATGGTGTGCAGTAATCATCATTGGTGGAGGTTACAGATTGACTGATGTCACTGATGAAGACCTGTTTGGGGATCACCCATCTGATGATGAGGTGATATTTGAGATCAACATTACGTATTGGGTAAAAGCGATTATAAGAGAAGTCCCTCAGAAAATGATATTAGCACAAAAACATCCTGAATATTTCGACGAAGATATGGCAAAAGTGCCAGTTTCATTATGGACCACAGGCCCCTATGATGTAGGCCTTCTAAAGGGGGTTGGGGAAGTAAAGATTAAATTGAAACCAGGCGCAATTTTACCTTGAGCATTACAGTATCCCATGTCTCCAGAGGCGGATGAAGAGATTTATAAGACGATTTCCTCCATGATGGATCAAGATATCAGAGTCACCATGTAATACTGCTGTGTACCCTATCAAGAAATCTAAGGGAGGGGGGGGTCTTGGAGACTAATACAAGATTTGAGGCCAATAAACCAAATGGTAGAAGACGAGCTCCCTCTAGTCCCGAACCTGTCTACAATTCTATGTAATATACCTGTTGATGCACAATATTTCACAGTGATTGACTTCAAAAATGCATTTTTCTCAATCCCATTGCATAAAGACTCACAAGTTCTGACATCATTTACATTCAGACAAAGTCGCCTGAAAAGACTCGTTTACCCCAGGGGTCCTGTGAGTTTCCAACGATTTTCAATAGAGTCCTTCAGATGGACTTGAGCAATATTGCTTTAGAAAGCGTTGTTTGCAATACGTAGACGACATCCTAATTTGCAGCATCTCAGAGGAAGAGTGCAGACGCGATTCTGTTCAGCTGATGATTATACTCGCTGACAGAGGATATAAGGTTGACAAAGAAAAGTTGCAATATTGTTAACAAGAAGTGTTGTACATAGGCCAATTGATTTCACATGAAGGAAAGAAAGTCACTCCTGAAAGAGCTGAGGCTATTTTAAAAACAGCTAAACCACACACGATAAATCAAATGCAGAGCTTTTTGGGACTATGTAATTATGTCAGACCATGGATCATGGACTACAGCTTGTATACAAAGCCTCTTTTACAGGCCTTGAAGAAAGCACAGGCAATGCAAGAAAAAATCATGTGGACTGAGGGAATGGAAAATGGGTTTGATGAATTGAAAAAAGCAATTTGCACGGCACCAGTTTTAGGGATTTCCAATTATGGAGAAGAATTATTTTTTTCACATACAAACGGCACTGTAATGACAGCAGTGCTCACGCAGAGAACCACGTTGGGGTACAAGCCCCTTGCATATTACAGAAGAATCTTAGACCCAGTAATGAGGGGTCATTTTCCATGCGACCAAAGTTTAACAGCCACCGCGTTCGCCATAGAGAAAGCTGCAAGCATAGTGATGGGATGTTCCATGATGTTATTTGTTGAGCACGCACTATTTGCCATTTTAGAAAAACCAAAAGGCACATTAACTTTGCAAAGGGCTTCTGCCTATTAGGTTGTCATATCAAACCTGATGATCAAAATAGTCCATTGTAAAATAGTGAATCCAGCCATGTTTATAGCTGAGCCAATGACAGAGGGAGAGCCTGTACACGATCGTGTGAACTATGAAGAGTTTGGCAATGAGCTCCCTAGAATAAAGGAGAATGCATTAGCAGGAAGAGAGATTGTTTTTATTGGCGGTTCTTAAAGGATCAATCAAAATGATGGACAAAGGTATACAGGTGCCGCTGTGGTAAAGCACACGGCTAATGGGGAATTTTGGGTGCTTAATAGTACTCGATTGCCATCTCATTATTCAGCACAGGCTGCAGAATTATTGGCGCTGATACTCCCTATCGAGAGTCACGCAGACCAGGAAGAAACAGTGTACAGTTATTCCGCCTATGTGACATCAACAGTGCACGCAGGAATAGCACGTTGGAAAAGGACGGGAACTTCCTAGCGGACGGCATGCCTGTGCAGCATGCCACTCTATTGGATAGGCTTATTAAGGCACTACAGTTCCCAGTAGGCATAGTAGTCGTTAAATGTGCAGCTCACACTAAAGGGATAGATTATATCTCATGCACAATCAAGCAGCAGCCACTGAGGCTAAGCGCAAACAAATATAGATATAGGAATGATGAATGTTGAGACCCCTGATGTGAGTGAAAGGATGACTGTAATGATGACTGTAGTTTAAGGATATAACCATTTGTCTAAAATGCAGCTAGTGGAGATCCAGGGGGAAGCACATCAAAGGAATAAAATGTGTGGACGTGAAGAGGATGTTCTTTAAACCCCTCTGAAGCATTGTGGTGACAGGACAGCACTGGTAACCCGGTGGTGCCTATAGCCTTCTTGAGGGTGGCGCTGAACATCTACACTACCCTGCGCGTACAACTACGGAGAATCTCTCTGCAACTATTTCTGAGGATTGGTTTGTGCCGAATTTGATGGAGCATGTTGAATTTTGTGTAGTGAACTGTATGATGTGTCAACAATTTACGGCTGGGCATACACTACGCACAGTTAGGGGAGTTCTTTCAAGACCTAATGGCCCTTTTCAGCACTTACCTATCAACTATGTCGTCATGATACTCGTATGTAATAGATATAGATACCTGATTGTAGTGGTTTGTCCTTTCTCGAGATGGATAGAAGCAGGTCCATTTACACACCCAGATTCTACATGTGGAGTAAAATTCTTAGTGCAGGAAGTATTTCTTAGATGGGGAGTTTGTGAAGTTGCGAGGTCAGAAAATGGTCCTCATTTTGTTAACACAATTTTTTAACAGATTATCTTGTTGCTTGGTATAAAGCACAAGTTTTCTTCGGCTTATCATCCGCAAGGAAATGGGATTTGTGAGAGGCTCAATGGTTTGCTTAAAGAAAGAATAGCCATGTTGAAGCTTACCTTGAAGAAAGGGTGCTTGCATTGCCTACCACTGGCATTATATGCTTTAAGGAACCAACCAGGTTCCGACAACCATCTCACGCCCCACAATATAGTGACTGGGAGGTGAATGAGAACACCCCTAATGTCTCCATCCAGAGTTAGAAGTGATGCTCAGCCAACGTCAGAACTGTTAGGATTGGAATTACGTTATTATTTGAACTGTATGACTTTCAGTATCTCTGTCATTTCAGGACAGTTGCAGAGACAAAAGTGTAGAGCAGCAAAGAACACAGAAGGAGATGCTTCAACAAACCAATTTAAAGAACTTTATGTACCCAAGCTATTCCCAGGAGATATGCTTCTAATCCACAATCACGTAAGAAAAAAGTGGGACTAGCCCCGATCTTGTGGACCTTTTATTGTGGAAGATATCACGCCATCTGCTGTCAAAGTGCAGGGCAGGCGTGCCTGGATGTTTCTGGGAAATGTCAAGCTCTTTGCTGGAAAGACCTTTCTGCCTGCACCCCTACACAACGAGGCAAGTACAAGCATAGTGGAAGAACCACAGCACGTGCAGACAAGATCAATGATGAGGAAGAAGGACGCAGAAGCTGACAAGTAGAAAGACACAGAACTTGCTGGACTATGGCTTGGCTCAGGACACCCCTTTTAAGCCATTTACAAGGTCAAGGAAAGCAAACTCGAACACTCTGTGCATCTCAGTTGCAGGGTCAAGGGAAGATCTGTATTCATAAAGCCACAAGTAGCATGTTGACTTTGGACTGAGGCCTGCTTGAGCATTGATAAAAAGTAGGTTATGCCAGATTTTGACCGTGGACACAGTAATTGGAAAAGGGTACAATACCCAGATTGGTTTAATACAGAATTCCTGTTTTGATTGTCCTATGGTGTTACCCAGTGAGGACCTGACTAGGAACATTCTCACCTATTTTGAGTTGGTATTGTGCAATTGTCCATCGACGGTGGGGAGAACCACCCGCATTCCAGCCTTTCCACAAGATCCTAAGAATGAAGAAATTACAGGAAGATTACTCATAGTGATCACTGAGCAGTTTGTGCAATTACCTGAATACAGTGATGAGAGTACAAATGCCTGCATCAAACGAAGCAGCTCATAAACTAGTCAGTGTGGTGTTCTTTCGTCTGATTGAAGAGTATCCACACCTTGTTGGGATGCAAACTGATGTTCATACCTTTCTCAGGGATCCGAGAAACACTGCAAATCTGAATGTGATCCTGGAAGGTATCATTATCCAAGTGAGCACCTATTCTGAAAGAAATCACAGATCGGTGTAGAAACATTCCTCCGTGGGACAGATCGAGAAGTTGCTGATAAGCAAGGACTTTTTGGTTCCTGCTGAAAGAAACTCGACATGTCGTCTGGGCTGAGGCATAGATCGGGAGATAATCTATGTCATACAGATTGTATAGACCTGCTGAGGTTGTTTTTCTTCATACTAAGGAGGCATCTGTGTGTCGACTAGTGAAGGACTGATTCAGTTGATCGAGGACCACTTGCTGAATCAAGACGGCAGTTTCCTGAAGCAGTTCATAATGCTGAAACATTGAGAAATTACGTTTTTTCTTCCTTAGGTGGTCAAAATGGGCAATCTGAATAGCAATATTATTCTACCTCATGAAGAAAGGTGCTCACGTTGTCCAAGAATTAGATGTTGTCAGCTTTCTTACCACTGTGTGATCTACACTTGCATTGTGTTTATAATCGTTCTGCTTTCATTGACTGTGAGAACTACATTTTATTTATATCGGTGCACATGGAGTGAATACTCCAGTGCACGTGTCTGAGCAGAAGGGAAATGTATGTGTGGCAACTACTAGGAGGCCTAGATCCTATGTAGTTATTCCTTTCCCAAAGCAAGATGGCAACTTGCCTGAGCTTGAGATGGATGCACATACCAGTCACCGGTCAGGCCCTGGCTTAGCTGACATCTTTCCTCTCTTACCGACCCTCCCAGGTCCAACTTGGGCCCTTCCTCTCTGCTATTTTTTCTCTACCTGTGGTGTCCCCCAGGGGTCTAAACTCTCTCCCGGGCTGTTCAATCTATAACTGGCACTTCTTGCCCACCGCATTTCCGCTCTCTGCCCTAACTTTCAGTGCTATGCGGACGACACTCAGCTAATTTTCAGGCTACCGTCGGCCACCTCTTCTCCGTCTCTCATCTCTGACTGTCTGTCTGCTATCCAGGAGTGGTGTGCCACCAATGACCTCTGCCTTAATGCCAGTAAGACTGAGATTCTCCTCATCCACACACCTATTCCCTCCTTTCCTGTTGCTCTCTGGCCAGCCTCTCTTGACCATCCTCCTGTTCCAACCTGTGTAAAAACCTCAGGGTCATCTTTGACTCCACACTATCCTTCTCTTCTCACATCTCTGATGTCTCTAAGAAGTCACACTACCAGCTGCACCTCCTCAGAGGTATTCCACCTTTCCTCTCCTTTCCACAGAAGCTCACTGTCTCCAGAGCTCTGGTTCTCTCTGGGCTGGACTATTGCAACAGCCTCTTTCTAAATCTGCCTTTCTCTACTCTCTGCCCTCTGCAACTCATCCAGAACAGGACTGCGAGATTTGTCCTTGGCCTCAAGCCCAGGGATTGTATCTCTCCAGGACTTAAATCTCTGCACTGGCTCCCAGTGGCTGCAAGGATCAAGTTCAATACCCTCTGCATTGTCCACAAGGCCTTCTGGATCCTGGGTCCTCAATACCTTCAACTCTCTCTTTCTAAATATCTTCCTTCTCGAGCTCTTCTCTCATCCACCTCCAACTCCCTCTGGATCAGTTGCTTCTCCAAGCAACGAGTTGGTGGTAGATCTCTTTCTTCAGTTGGGACTTACCTCTGGAACAGCCTCCCTGCCTCCCTGAAACTTTAGGAGAACACTCTCCAGTTCCAGAAGCACCTCAAAACCTTTCTCTTTGCTTCTGCCATTTCTTCTCCTCTGATCTCCTCGCTGAAATGGAATCTGCACTGGTTACCTAGCCACCCTCTTATCATGGGCCCAGGTCCCTCCCCCACCAGTCACACACACCTGCACTGTCTGCCTGACATCCCCCGCACTTGGGGACTGTTTCTGTATTCCTTCAGTCCCACTACCAGCACTTGACATCTGATGTCTGCACTTACCTTCTGCTGGCCTATACTTTTACTTATTGTTATTATGCTATTCCCATGTACTGCACTGTCCCTTCCCCAACCCCCGCACTTTCCCCTTTCCCCCATCCCATGCACTTGCACGATCTGAATGACACATGGCCTAGTATGATCGTTGTCTGTCCTCCCCTTGTTCCCCCTCCCTTGCCTCGTCGCGCTTTGAAACACGGATGTTCCTCTGAGTACCTCAGAGAGAAGAAGCTACATGGGCACACTTCATGACAGGATTATGGAAGCTCATATGAAAAGAATGCGATCTAAAAGAAGCACGCAGGAAGATAATTATGAATTAAATCATTACCTGGACAGCACAACGCTCCTGGGGAATAAAATATGGTACCAACACATGAAGGAAGTTAGGAGAAGAACTTCAAAGGAGGAATGCTTTGTATGTGCACTCCTGCCATACAACATGGGGAAGTCGAAAATCTTCATAGCTGTTGAAATAGATGTGCACACAGCACATTGTCTTTCACACATAGCACTTTGCAAGACCAGAGGCCAGTTTATGGGAAGTGGTGCATCTCTCAAATGGGCAACTGAAGGGACAGCTCCAGATGAATACGATTATATTCAAACTATAAAGACAAGAAACAATGCAAAAACTAGGAGTATCGTGATCAGGTATGAAAAACCTGGAGTGAAGGGAGCTGAAATTAGAAGGGAAGTGAACAAAAAATTGGAGACTGCAGGAAAATCTGCAGACGAAATTCAGATGTGGAAGAACAGAGGTCAGATGCAGATCTGGGGATCAGTATTATCACCAGATTGCTGGTAAAAAGGAGTGGTGATCTGCAGAGTCTGAATGGTAACTAATTGTCCTGAATCATCCACTATTTTGAATGTACAAGAGGTGTGCAAACCATTGTGGCCAAGACTTTCTAAACTATTAACATGGGTCGAAGACAGAGGAGGACCCCTGCAAATAGTGTCTTTGGAAAGCTCCAGGTTGTGCATCAGAAGTAATGGCACAAGGAAAGTTGGAGAAAATCAAAAGTGTGATTGTATCTTTGATACATCAGGGATGGTGCATGGAGAACAGCAGTAATCATGGATCATTATTGGGCTTGTGGATCCAAGGCCTACATAAGGCTACCTAAAGACTGGGGAGGAATATGCACATTAGTGAAGGTCCATGTTCCAGCATTAGTGATTCCAAAAGGTGACCTGAATCTTGACAGTTTCCCAAAAGCAGATGCTCACCTGAGGAAGAAGAGATCTGTGGAGCTGATAAAGAGAATAAAGAGAAAACTACCTTTCAGCCCAATCAATAGAAGCCTTTGATTCTATCGCAAATGAGCACAAACTGTTCAGCTAGACTTCTTCAGTGTTCACATTGATATTCATGCCAAGAATCCAAGTTGGAGCTAATACAAAGTGGCTTCAGATAACTAGATGGGAATTGCTGCAGAAAATCAACACTACCATAAAGGGGTTCAGTGCAATCAGAGAAGAGATGAGAGCCATAAGACTGATGACTCTCCAGAACAGGTATGTCTTGCACATGATCACAGCTATGGATGGAGGAGTTTGTGCAAAAATAGGAGAATCATGTTGCACGTTCATACCTTCTCATAATGACGAGAATGGAACATTGACAGAGGCCATCGACATGCTGACAAAACTCCATGATCAGATGATAGACGAAGTAGAAGACATTGCTGATGACAGCTGGTTTGGATCACTCTTCTCTGGGTTCCTCAATGGATGGCAGATATGTTCAAATTTCTTGGAGCCCTGATCATGTTGATTGATAATGCTTGGATTTTGTGTGATCAAGATAATAAATTCACAGTGCAGGAAGACAGCAAAGAAAGTTATAGGGATGACGATTATGACTGATGTTGAACCAGGATGGAAGCCAAAGGATCTAAAAGATAAAGAGATCAGAGACTTTGTGAAGACCACTATTCATGCACCTGAGGGAAAAAAGTTCCTGTACCCGAAAAACCATAAGTAATATGTGGGCAGATGGATCTATTGCAGTCCAAGTGGCCAGTGTATGCTCATGACATGGAACAAGGATGAGCATGTGAAATCAGCAGTTTGTCTGAAAGGAGTCATAAAAATATGGATCCCTAAAAACAGTTCTTCAGGCAAGGATGTCTAGGTATGAAGGATGGTGAGAAAGTGGTTGATAAATCGCCCAGAGGGGAGAGTGTAGAGGAGGAGCCAAGTACTCCCCCTCCAACTGCCCTGCCCATATTACCTTTAGAATGGGAACCAAAGTATATGGCATATATGGAACATTTGAACCAACACAGAGAAGAGCGTGGACTCTGTGCAGTACACATAAGAGTACCAATACCTAAGAGAGATTGGAAAGTAAAATACCCATTTAGGAAACCGTACCTGCACGCAAGACAATATGATGGTAATCTAAATGAGATTCCTGAAGAAGCAGAGAAACTGAAAGACAAGGATGAATGGTGACGTCACGCGGAAAGAGATGCCACACACAGAAGAGATGCAGAGACCTGAGAATGCAGATGTTCTATAAGGCATCAAGAAAGCAACAAGAATAAGTGACATCTTAGGCTCAGGATGAAGAGCTTATGCCGCAGAAACAGATGAAGATATCTAATCATTTTACACGTGTACAGATGCAGAAGAAATGCAAGCAGCAAAATGATTGGGAAGTTAGCTCTAAGCTTATAATAGATAGCCCATGGTAAGTGCCAATACATACATATATACTTCTATAGATGCATATGCACAAAGAAAAGATGGATGTTTCCACTTTATGTTATAAAGCAGTACTGAATATGAACATGTGCAAAATAGGCCTCACTCCAGTGTGTTACAGTCAAAAGCAATTTTAATTACAAATGAATCCCAGCAGAAGGAGGTGGGTGAGCCAGGATGCCAAACGTTTTATCAAACAAGACTTGGCTGACATTTGAATATGAATTGTGTGAAGGAACAAGAGGCTGCTGTCCAGGAAGCTTTAGAAAAACAAAATACATCAGAGGACTATTAAAAAGAATATTAAATACATGAAAAGCTCGATGTGATGGTGTCCAGTCACATGGTAAGAAGAAATTGGACGATCGAGGTGGTTCACTGATGCACGAAGGCCGACTGAGCCCACACTCCCTTAAAATTCTCAGAGACGAGAGGAAACCCAAGGCCAAACTTCAAAGCACTAATTGACAGTGGACTGTTGAGGTGATGATGGATTGATATAATAATTGGTGGGAAGCTAGTTTCTAAATGAGCCCACTAGCACCTGCCTGGATGTTCAGTCTGCGTGCTGCTAAACGTGGATGGAAAAGTACTGATGAAGGTTAGAAGCCAACCAATTGTAAAGGACCATGTAATCAAGTGTCCTATAGTTTGTGCAGCCAATGGAACATCGTGTATTGAGTGACATTCATAAGCACCCTATCACTTTCCTTCACGGTTCTATACTGATATGGAACTTATGCTTAGACATTCACTTAGAACCATTCACTCCCTCCGATAGGTTTTTGTAGTTTGACACGTAGCTAGTGATGCAGGTCAACATCAATGATGACGAGTTCATGCAATATAACCTCAGTTTCTTCTAAAATGTTTAGAGTAAGAGGATTGTATGACTGCTGATGTTCGTTGTACTCCCCGTTTTATATACTTGTTAATAAAATGGACTCCCCTTTTGCCAAACTATTGAGTCATTTTGATTATTGGTATATGAATAAAATCTGCATCCCCAACTATCTCCAGGGTATTGCTACTCATTTTAAAGATCTGGTAAAACCCAGTTCTGTATGATTGGCTGTGGATTCCTCCCTTTTAGGCATCCAACCCCCAGCTAATACTGGCCTTGTCACAATCCTCCAATCCTTATACTTCTTGTAATCTTTGATTGTTAATTTTCTACCTATGTATCAATGTGTGGGTAGAATTAATCTTGATTAAGTTTCATGTCGGCTTCTCTATTTAAAAAACAAATCCACAGAAAGAATCACCAACATTGACACCTGATCTTTGTTTAGTGGCCCAATATAGACTTTGCAATGATTGATCTAATGGATCATGTTCTCCTCAAATGTCTTTTCCTACTTTTACCATTTGATTCTCCATTGTATCTTTTAATAATTCCAGATCCTTGGTGACCCACTGTCTATGAAGAAAACATTTCGACAGCTCATAATCCTGTGCCTTTTTATATTAATGAGCCTTTTTTTAGATGTATATTTTGAGGCTGGATACTTGATCACACATCACCATCAATAATGAATGGCCAGTGGTCAATAATGAAATAAACAACATGGCTCTGTAATATGTTATAAGTCACAGTTTATCAACGTTTACATACAGCCATAGATCTGGGTGAATGCATATCAGTGAATCAAATTTCGATAAAATTTAAATAATAAGCCTCAACCCATCAATATTAAAACAATAATATCAGTTCTCTTTCCATAGCGTACTCCAAAAAACCTGCCTATTTCCTTTGTGAAACCTTTCACCTAGACCACATCCTCACACAGCTAAAATTGTAAATTCTCAGTGTTGTAGTGCCACGCACTGTTGCGTCACACATAATGTCAGACAGTGAGTGGGTTGCCGTGGCTTAGCTGGCACATGGCGCCAGTCCTTGCTCTAGCGGTAGACCGGTCCAGGGATACATGGCTCCGGTGATCAATTTGACATGTCTGACGCTGTCTCCACACTCCTATTGGCACCACCATCCAGTTGGTTGTGTGCATGCGCCTGGGAAACACTGTCCCGACATCGTGCATGCACACCAGGCATTGGCATCCCATTGTCATGGTGATCAAGGAGGAAGCCTCGCCTTCGAGCCACTCCCATATCATGAATGCAGGCATTTAGCTTGGCGTGTCTCATCTTTCTCGTGTGCATGCTCCTTTCACTTTCCTATGTCGCCTGCTCCATGGAGTTCATGCATGGTCCTTGTCTTATGCTTCTATGTTTCAGTCCTGACTATGTCTACTTGCTATTCCCACTCTACATCTTTCAGTCCCTGTTGTCAATGCTCTAATATTCTGAGCCTTAACTCCTGTGCGTACTTACCTTGACTGTTTGAATCACCTTGCCTTGCTCCTGGTCATAATAGTATCCCGGATCAGTGCTTACACTGTCCCTGCCCACAGTAAATCCCAGGGTACTGAAATGTGGCACAGGGAGATGATAGCAATGTACTGACACGGTTTAACCCTTCTGTACAATGTACTGAACTATATCACTGTGTCACTTGTGGTCTACCGGATCTCACTACAGCAGCATTGTGGGCACAACGCAGATGACTACTGCTTCAAGGATAAATGGTACGGACCATCTGCACTCCGGTGTGCATGATATGTAGAATGTGTTAATATGTAAACTCCATCGCTATCTACTACCACATCCCAGATTTGCAAGACATAATTTCTGTAAGAATATTTAATAATTTGAACGCAACCAGCTCTGAGACGTTTAGCAACAAACCCCACAACCTGGTATATGCAATTGTTTAAATGTATTTCTTGGATGGTTCAGTTATCCCTGATCTATTGCTTTGAGAGATAACAATCCCACCAAACACTATCGGACAAGAAGCAGACTGTCATGCTTCAAGTATTTTCCTTGTTATATTAAAATCAATGAAAATGAGAACAGGTAGTCCCCTAACTCACAATGGTGTTCAAGTCACCCAACACACAAATACATGGTGTTATAAAATGCAAATTCCTTAACAACAGCTTCACTACTTTTGCCTTTCTAGTAATAAGCAATGAATAGATGGAACACAGAATGTACATTATTTCTTTCAAAGTCTTCCATATCAGCTGAGAAAGTTGATTGCAAATGATAGCTTCACTTTAACTACTAAAAGAGGTTGTCAAAAAGTTGAACTTGCCATTATTCTGGAAATTTGAACAAAACAATATTAAATCTCTTTATACATGAAAGAGAGCCAGCACATAATGCATACATATATTAATAATTTGGTCACTCATAATTTTAACACTTCAAAATGTTGGTTTGAATTGGTGGGTGATTCAGCTTAAATAATCAGAATAGGGGAAAGAAAACTGACTCAGCATTGCAGGATTATATTTCAAACTTTATCCATATTTGATAAAGGTTGATTTCCAATTGAGCACAAATGAAAAGGGAATTTAAAATAATGTTTGTGCAAATAAATGTAAGGGAAATTCAAAAGGGTTTAAATTTTGTTTTTTGAATGATGCACAGTAAATTGCATCCTATATGTATTTGGAGTAAGGGAAAGTGAGAAGGGGAAGTGACTTAACTTACTGGTTCTTTTATTTAATTTTAATTTAATATGATATAGTTCACTAGACCTTTTCATTTAATTCACAAAACACATTATACTAAAATGCATCACAATTTTAAAACATGTATACAAATCGATCTCGAAAGTTTCAAAATGCATTAATAATTCATTTGTAATTCATTAACATTACAATTTTCCTAAAATCAATAAATAATAAATTAAACCAGGTTTTGGGTCACAATCAACTATACCCTGTAAAGTGCAAGGTGCAAGCTGTTACTCTTAGAGCTAAAACAGAAGTTCCAAAAGGTAAGATCTTTGATGGAGTATGGCGTATGAAGAAATTCACCCAGATGACACATATAGATTGAGCCTAGTTGACTACAGTCTGTCAACAGGTGTTTAGCCCTCTCAAGTATATTCCTCTTCTTACATATACGAGAGCTTCTTTTGTCTTGTGGTAGGTTTAAAGCTGAGCCATTTATATCCAATAATGGGAGGTGGTTTATTCACATAAGGAGAATGAATATAAGCTGATGGGGAAGGACATAGCAGCCAGTAAGGTTGAGCTTTTTATAGTTATATGTGATTTCTATTAGAGACTTTCCAGGCTATAAAGGATAGCTGGGCAGAAGAATTACTTATATAAATGAAAGGTGCCCTCTAAGTTGAAACACCACATTCATTTAGTAAATTTGCCAATTAATACCATTAGTTGGGCCACCTTTTGCTTCCGTGAAGCAATGCAGTCCGCAAAACCCTGCCACACAATGACTTACACTCCAAAGTGTTTACACCAGCTTGTATATTTTAGAGCCCATGAAGCAACTGCCTTGGTCTTGGTATCCTTCCACCAGAAAACAGCACAATCTGCGTTTTGTACCTGTTGATGACCTAGTGGTTTTCTTCTGCGTACCCCAACAGTTCTCCGGCATATCCTGCTAAGCCAGAGAATGCGTGGTTAAAAATCTCTAGGTCATCAGCGTATGACAAGCACAGTGTGTCGAGAGTCCACCTTCAGCGTGAAATTTGAAACCCTATTCAAGTATTTGGGCAGGTCTGCCAGGTACACGTTGAAGGGCAGGGGGTCCAGAATGCAGCCCTGCTTAACACCCCCAGTAGTAGGGATAGGGCTCTTCACTGACCCCCGCCATCCAACTTAACCTGAACAGTAGTGCCACAATGAAATAATTTCAAAACGTGTAAGATGTAACTTGGACAACCACAAGCCTCAAGCTTCTGCCAGAGTTTATTTCTGCATACTGAGTCAAATACAGCTCTAAAATCGGTGAAGAGAGCATACGGGCCAGGGTTATTCTTTTGTCTCTCACTCTTTCTGTCAATAAGTCCATCAGTCATAGGTTATGCTTAGTAACTGACCCTGCTCTGAAACCTCTTTGAAACCTGTCCAAGAGTTGGGCTGTTAATGCCCATTACTGAAGTCTTCTCAATAAAAATGAAGCAAACATCTTCCCTGTTGTGTCCAACGTAGACAAGAGTGTATAGTTCCCTGGTTTACAATGTTCACCATGTTTAAAAATGTATCACCAGGATCATGTTCTCCATGATCTATGGATTTCTCCCCTCCTGAAGTATGTGAGGGGTCAGAAATGTATGACGGGCAACTTTGTGAACGTTTTTCAAAAGATGCCATTTTATTAACTCAAATGTTTGGATAAATGCCTCCCTATACCTACCCTGGTGATGATATCCCTGCCTAAAATAAACTAAAGGAAACACTCTAACAAAACTGTTCTGTCTCTCACAATTAAACATCCACCAACTTAATATGGTAAAATATGGCAATTCAACAACAACAAATATAATAGTTAAATTCATATCATAGCAAATGTTTCTCCTTCCAATCTGGGTGAATTCCCTTCCCCAGATTCAGGAAGTATTGTGTTCAATAGAGCAAAAAGGTCGTAGTCAAGATATTTCTGCATCAGTTCACTAAACCACTTGTTTGATAATATTAAATATTTCTGCAGCAGCACACACACCACTTGCTTCAATAATATTAATTTGTCAAGATGATAATGCCTTAATCCACAAAACACTTTTGTGGTTGTTCAACTTCTTCTTCAAGATTGTAAACCATACCACAGTGTTGGTCCACTCACCTGCCAGATGTACTAAGACAAAGCTCTCTGCTCTGGTGTACTCTCCTGTCAGAACAAATCAAATACTACAACATTATCTGACCTGGTGTACTCTACTGCTAGGCCAGAATAAACTACTACTTGCAAGTACTTCTGTGGTAAAGGTTAAGTTCAAATCAGTTAGTAATGTGTTTTGCTTCACATCATCAAGTATAAGAAACTGCACACTGGTGCTGTGGTAACACCCGTGTGATTTCCACACTTTCTGCAGGTTGTGCTCCACTCCTTCTGAATATTTTCTTTCAGAAAGGCAGCCTTCCTGCCGCTGTTGTTTCTTCCATTTCACATAAACCTACTGCTGATTAAGATTCTGTTTCACTTTTACACTTCTTTGGCTTTGATAATGTGGGTTTGAGCGATTTTCTCCTAAAGCTTCCTCTGCATACGGTCAATAGTTTTTACAAACATATACATTCTCAACTGCCTTCTTTTGACTTAGGCAATTTAGGTTCTTTCTGCATTGCCTCAGAATATTTCTCTTTTGGCTTTGGCAATGATGGTTTGTCTTTTCTTCTATGACTATTGCTTTTTCTTGTTCCTGGCTCTTATTATGCCCCACAATGTCACCATCATACTCTTCTGGTATGATAATTAGGTTATTATTCTGACATCTGCACCTTTTTAAATCAGCCTGGTTCCCAACCTATGAATTAACCTGGTTTACATTAGTTTGGTATTCAAAAAAGAACTTCCTTCCTTTACTTTGTCTCTTTTACTTCTGGGTTTAAGATCCCTGGACTTGGCAGTGGGTGGTTACGGAGTGCTGCGGGGTCACAATGTAACAGTGAACTCATCGGGTCTGGTGTGCATCCTTGCCTCCAGGGCTTCTGCTACGGTTTCCCTGCATAGCCCGGCAACCTCTCCTTCGCAGCTTTCCGGGGCCCTGTGTCTGTCAATATCAGAATTGTCCTTCTTCTCACAGCTACCCAGAGCTTATCTGCCAGCAGTGCTAGTATGACTGACGGAAAAACTGCTAAATGGAGCGTGTTCCGCTGCGTGACCTCTGCAGCTGAAAACTGAAGCCTAGGAGACCCTGTCCGGACCAGCATTCAATTTGCACACCACTGTGCTCCTGGCTCACATCTGACTTCTACTTCTGCTGCCATGTGGAGGTAGGAAAACTACTCCACCTTCTGCTACTGCTCTACTGTTCTTCTTAATGGCCTGCACCTGAAGATGCTTTGTATGCCTCCCAGTCCTCCTCAGGTGTGGGTCATTATTCCTAATTGACTGCCACTTGCAGTCTTGTGCTTCTGCAGTCCGCTTCTTCGTCCCAGTATTTTGGGAATTGTGGGACTCAACGTCCACAACGTCAAATTCAGATTTTTCAATGAAATTATTGTCACCAAGTACAGTACTCTACTCATACATATTCCCTAAAGTAGTACTAGTTGGATTCAATGAAGTATTTGGCCTTACAGAAGGATGGGGTTAGTGTTTCAATTGCTAACATTTAAAGACTCTTCTTCCTTATTCATAAAGGTTTTCATGTCTATGAATATCAGTGAATTCAAAAAGGTTTTTCTTACTCCCAGTACATGATTGCTTGTAATTATTAGTTTAGAAAATAATAACTCTCTCTGATAGCAAGCCATTAAGTATTTCGGTATCAATGATACTCGCTTCTTTGAGGGAGACAAATACCACATCTCATCCCATTAAGGCCTCCTCTTCCCATGGGGCCCTTCTCCTCCCAGGTGATCCGTCTGGCTGAAACTGCCACCAGGGTGAGGATCAGGAAGCATCTGCCTTTCCCTGATCACATGTGAGGACACTTTAGGTAGGTTTTTGTGGGGACTCAAAGAATTCATCACAAGTACCTTTCTAAACAGGATTTTTAGAATACTAGCTCAAGTTTTGGGATCCTTTTTTAATACAATACTAGCAATACCATTGGGGCCTGGAGCTTTCAATGCCTTTCATTTGCCAGTTTTCATTATTATGTCTTCTCTTTCTATTCTATTTGCATCGATGCTTAATATGTTAATGGCATCTGTTGGATTAGGTCGACGTTACTGCAATGTTGTAGATTCATTTCTATGAACTTGCGCCATTGGACCTCATTTATTGGATTAAGAATCCTCCTATTTTTATTCCCCTTGGCCTCCCCTAGATGTTGCCTTATTCCTCTAGTATCCCATGAATGTAATGCACTTACCATTTTTGCCAGACAGAGCTTCTATAGGAGGAGCGCCACCACCTGACCCAATTTCTATACTTATTTTTAATTGCCTTAACAATTTGTAGCACACTAAGAGGGTCATATCTACTATTTTAGCAAGGTGAATACATGTATCTTTACTTATCCCTAATAGCTTTATGGAAAGCCTTGCCTTTTGTCCTTCACATTCCAGGTAGGTAGCTGGATGTGATGCAATGTTGCCAAAATGTTGTAACAACCAATCCTCAATCTCATTCATGGCTAAAGATTCTAATTGTTGATACACTTCAGTACCAAAGTCCCTAATAAATCAACTAGCTATTTCGAGATTCTGGCTAGACCAGAGAATGCGATTCCCTGCATGATTGACATTAACTCCTCTGACCTTCCCCTGACCATAGGCTACCTTGTCAGAGTAAAATCAGATGGTGAATGTGGCATGATCACTAAAGCTGTCGGCCTGAATAGACATACCTTTCATCAGTTGTAGTAGATCGTGGTTCACAAGAAAATAATCTAGGGTGGCTTTCTTATTACCTACTGCCCATGAGTAATGTCATCGGACTTCAGGACTTGCAGAGGGGAATTTGTTGTAACAGATATAATAAGTCAGATCGATTCATCCTTTTGTCTCTGTTTTTCTGATTTAATTAATTCAATGTAAATTGTTTGCTGCCTTTTTAACACCATTATTTACCTTGTTACCCTTTTTATTCAAATGACCAACTTCATACATCATTATCGCACCAGATTTCACCCACACTGGAGTGGATGGAACTATAATCAGTGCCTCTAACTCTATCAATTTCAGCGACATCTGCCAATCTCTCAGAATCAGCCATATGAACCTCTATTAGAATTCTAGCTTCAGATGTATTGCTGTTTAGTAGCCAGCTAGTTAGAGTCCCAGCATTCTTTGATTGTCATTTCTTCTGAACGTCTTACACCCTTTCTAGCTTTTTTTGATGATTTTGCTTCTCTATATTGTGGTTTGCACAATGACGCTGTGCAAGCCTTCTTTATTTACGTGACATAACGATTTCAGAGGATTCAGATTATGCTGGGTTGTTGTCTTCCACTAAGATAGAAATAGACACCTTGTCATTAGTATTATTGACTACCTTTACCCCTACTGAAACAGGAGAGGAATGTTCACCTCTTGCTCTCGCAATGTTAAATGAGGTCTTTTGAACATTGATTGTGCTGGAAGACATTATCTGTATTAGTTTATGGTTTCAGGAATGTTACCACACAGTTTAAAACAGATTTTAATTGGAAACTGAAATGTGGCCATGAAGGCTTCTATCTCTGCAAATGGCCCCTCGCTTGCATGCACATCTTCAGCCGCGTCCATCCAATCAGACTGAGGAAAAAGGTGGGGGGAAGCTGACCATCTATTATGCTGCTCCTTTATTAAATCAGCAGTTGTTGCTCCCCCTCGTCCCCCGGATGTGCTTGCTGTACGATGTTGTAATGAGTAACACAACTCTAGCAATCAGTTGTTATTGATGTCCTCCAAATTGGAACAGCAATTATAGCAATCACATTCACTCAAAAAGTAATCAACAAACTCGGAGGAAAGTACAAAATAAAACATGAAAAAGGGACCAAAAGAAAGGACATATATCCGATGCAGACAGTGTTGACCCAGTGTGGGTACAGAGATTACAAAGATATCCTACTTAGGAACAACAAGCTCAAACCTGTACACAATTTCCAAGATAAATGAGAGGGCCTTGCTGGTAAGTTATGAAAATTACAATATCTTACAAAAGCGTAACATAGTACAAAATGCAAATGATAGGTTTGGAGTGAATGTGATGTGATTGCTATATATGAGTCAGGTAGTGTGGTGTGGTTCCTTTTTCTTCTCTTGAAATAGTTTTTTTCGTGAAGTCATCTGTGTGTCCACTATGAAAAAGGCCATTTTAGGCAGAGGCGGCAACACCTATGCCACGTATTGAAGTTTTGTGATGGTTTGCTTTGACTTTCTTAATTTTTGGTTCTGAAAAAACAAATAAATTCTTGACACTAAATTGATTTTTTTCTAAATGTTTTTTTCCTGCGTCCACCATGTTGGCCTCAGGTTTCCAAAACAAATCCTTTCAATAAATTACAGACCGGGGTATTACTTTCTGTGTATTAATTACAGCTTCAGCGGAACCTACTATCAGTCTCACCACTGGAAGCGGCTCCACAGACTCTGCATGGAAAAAAAACAGTAATTTTACTCTTACGAGTGCTCCTCTCTTGTGCTCTCGATATATTACTCCTTGTTAAATCCTGAGACTCCACAGTGTTCGTGATGGGAACTTGTTAACAATTTGGATCTCTGAGGGGCCCTTTCCCTTCACGTAAATTATACCAGCTGGTCTTAGCTTTTGATTTACTGGGCATGGTGTGTAATAACTGGTCAAGGCAGACACAGTGGAAATTAAAGTAAAAGCAGAGATTATAGGTTTAATACCTCACCCGATCCACAGAATGTGTGACTATGCTCTTGCCTAACGCATTTCAATGCGAGCGCCTTCACCGGCTCCCAGCCAGACAGTACCAGCAGATAGCAAAATTTCACTCCCCATCATGAGCGCAAAATAAAATCCTCCAAAGCTGGCTGCCACCTCCACTCGACTGTACACTTGCAGCCACTTACTTGACATGGGCATTGATATACGAAATTCAGTTTTTTGAAGCAAGCACTCCACAACACACCAGAAGCTGGCTACATCTTAGCCCCAAACTCACCACACATTATTACTGGGCTAGGTGGCTATGACTAGGTGGTTATGGCTAAGTGGCTATGACTCATATCCACAACAGCTATATTGCGTGAACCTCTTTCATCCAGGCTATGAGCCCGGGAGTAATTGCCAAAAGATGAATGCCAAAAAGGGGAGCCAGCTGGACGCTAGAATATATTATACAGCTTTGGGGTCTTTGCCACGATCTGTACCAGCTTACTTGTAGACAGCCACCATCACTGAAGCTCAGACCTCTATCCAGCTGCTCTGCACTCAACAAGCAGCCTGGGAACCCAAGGACCGAGGACCAGAGGCATGCACCATCAGTCGGAGTTACCCCCTGCGTCCAGTTCAACTCCAGGTCCACCAAACAATTGATTTGCTGGGTCCGTCTCTCACCTATACTGTCAAGCCGAACTGCTCAGTGGATCACGGGCAACGCACTACTGGTTCTTTTTAGCACCAATTTCAGAGCATTGTCTCTCCCAATTTTTAAACATTACAGAAAGAGATTCTACTTTGAGACATTCTTTTTACTAAGGATGTCACAGTGCATTGCACTTTTCAATCCCTTTGTCCAATCGGTATCTTCTCGTGCATTATAAGCCACATATTCTAGGACACCCTTTGCTTTATGAAACAAACCAGAGAAAATAAAGTATTATTTTTATCTGACACAGGCAGGGAGGAAGGGGATGGGTGAAAGGTGTGGTGAGAGGGATAAGAACGTGGATGCACTGGCTGTATTAAGGATGCTTGATAGGGCCCAGCCCCAGAGCAGTAGGCGGATGCCAATGGGAAGTGGGATTGTTGTTCCCCCTTTATTTTGAAGTGATATCACAATTTAGGTTGTTTGTGGAATGTCTGGGGAATTTCCTCATATTTGCGGCGACTCCGGATGGTTTCTTATCTGTGATAGAAGCAGATCTGTGTATCTCTATTGCAAGAGACCCATTTATTAAACATCAAACTCACGAAAACCACCTCTAAGTCGGGAGGGATGCGTTACGGCTCCCAATATTCAAGGTATGCTAGGGGCATCAAGTTTGTGGGTGGGTGGAGCAGCGCCCTTTAAACTGGTCAAAGTGGACACAGATGACCAGGGTAGATTGTTGATATAATACGAGGCTTTATTGGACATAGGGAGATTTGCATTGTGAACTCTTATGTGCCTAACCATGATGTCTCTGCTTATTTCTGCTCCCTATATACCAGACTGACCCCTGTTAAAGATTTGTTTTGGATATGGGGGTGTGTCTTCAACTGCGCAATGTACCCCATGCTAGATAGGTCAGATGATAAGTTCATAGCACCTTCCCAATTGCCAAGACCCTGCGTACCTTTGCTGCGGGACTTGTTCTTGACTGATGTCTGGCATGCTATTAATGGTAACAGATGCTGCTATGCCTTCTACTCTTCACCACATAAAGTTCACACCAGAATCGACTACATTTTCTCCAGGGAGGAACACCTGGCTGAGTTTTTAGGTGCAGAATACACTGGTAGGAATATATGTGATCACTCATCGCCGATGGTTCTTGGGCCACTCGGGGGCTCAGTTCCCCCCATTCCAACTTGGCTCAGGCCAACACATGCCCTCATCAATGATCCTTTCAGGGGCATCTAGCTGAGGCCATACAGAATTATCTGGAGGTTAATGTGGATAGTGTTGCCAAATGGAGCATGATCTGGGAAGCCCTTAAGGTGGTAGTGCGTGGGGAAGTAATAGCTAAAACGGGGGGCATTAGGACAAATCTGACCTCTGAATTGGATAAACTGGAGGTTAATGTACAGAAGATTGAAGGGGAAAGGGGATGAGGCACCACTTGAAGAAGTCTTACTACCCATGCGCACTAGATGTACTGGGGCATGGGAACCCCTCAGGAAATTCAACTACGGGGTATATACCTCTAGAATGCATAGGGAAGGGGATAAGATGGGCAAGATGCTGGTGAGGCTATGTAGAAGTGAACAGCCCAGACACATGATCAATGAGGTCAGAGATTAATTTGGAGAGGTTTGGAAATCCCAATCAGCTATCAATGATCTTTACAGTCCCAGTGCTGAAATAGATACTGTCAAAATTCAATATACCTTATCACACATTACCCTACCCAGAGTTACAACAGAACAAGCCGCAACTTTAGGAGTACCAATAAATGAGGCAGAATTGCAAAGTGTCATACTGTCCCTGCAAACTGGCAAAACACCAGTTTGAGACAGAGTACCAGTTGAATTCTAACAGTCCGATATTGATACCATAGTACCAGTACTCCTGCAAGTATTTGTAAAGGCATATGAGTCTGGGTTCCTGCACCTTAGTGTGACTGAATCAGTGATAGTGCCAGTCCTGAAGCCTGTGAAGCTGCACTACTTGTGCGACTCGTACAGACCATTATCAATGCTAAATCAAGATGTGACGATCCTGACTGCCTTGCTTGCTGGGAGACTCAAACAGGTTATTGGAATTATAATACACAGTGATCAAACAGGGTTTGTCCTGAATAGGAGCACACTGTCCAACCTGCACAGAGTCCCATACGTCATCCATAGATCTAAGTCGCACAATGCCCCCTATGCAGTGCTCTCCTTTGATGCCATTAAGGCGTTTGATTTGGTCTATTGGCAGTGTCTTGGACCTAGATTCTCTCGATGGATCAAACTGCTCTATAATACACCAGTGGCAAGAGTGTGCCCTGGAAAATATATATCTGCTTCCTGGAATATAGATAGAGGTACTAGACAGGGCTGCCCTCTATCACTCATGCTTGATATTCTTGCATTACAACCATTGGTGGTGTTCCTACGTACCCAGTTTATAGAAGCTGGCATAATGATAGATGGTACACAGGAAACGGTGTGCTGGGGAAAAAATTCATCAACTTGCCGGTAAGGGCAAGACCAAACAATTAATGATATTTCTGTGGACCGTGGTCCTGTCCTCTTGGACACAGGGTGTGAAGCTGGTCTGGTGCGGGGATGAAAGTGAGGGCAACCAGCACAAATATGCAATATTTTTACTTTTGCATATTTGTGCTGGTTGCCCTCACTTTCATCCCCGCACCAGACCAGCTTCACACCCTGTGTCCAAGAGGACAGGACCACGGTCCACAGAAATATCATTAATTGTTTGGTCTTGCCCTTACCGGCAAGTTGATGAATTTTTTCCCCAGCACACCGTTTCCTGTGTACCAGCTATTCCCTACGGTTTGGGAAGGCAGTTGCCAACCTGGCTCTTTGAGCCATAATTTACCCTGTTGTCTTTGCATAATGATAGATGGGACATGTCATTTGGTGTCAATCTCTGCTGATTACTGCCTCTTGTATATAAATAACCCTGTAGAGAACCTTCCTATGATCTTAGAGGTATTAGACAATGTCACAAAGCTTACTGGCATTACCTTCAGTAGGGAAAGTCCTGCATCTTCCCACTCAGTGGGATTTGTAGGAGGACTTGCCGCAGATGGGGATCAAGCGGGAAACCCAATCCTTTAAGTACCTGGGGGCCAACATACAACACCAGGCTAACCAAACACATGCTGACAACACAATGCATGCTATGCTGGGGATTGAGGCGTCCATATGCTTTTGTGACAGATTGCCACTCTAGCTGATGGGGAGGGCTGCATTGGTCAAGACGGTGGTACTTGCACGAGTGCCATATTTTTTTTGTTAATATTGCATACATTATCCCTTGTTCCTTTTTTAGGCTGCTGGATTCGCTTGTGAAGGGATTTCTCTCAGGAAGGAAACGCCTTAGGATCACGCTCTCCATGTTGTGGATCGTGGGATCTAACTACCTTGGTTTGTGTTATATTATTTGGCGGCACAAGCGCAGCACGTATCTAAGTGGTTGTCAGATGAAGAATCACTGGACACCTCGCTCATGTAAATGCTATAATGCCGATATTGCTGAAAGAGGATTCTATGGGTCACAGATTCCTGTCTTACGGATGCCCACAGATGCTAGATCTATGGAGGAAAATATGGGGTAAGCATACTCTACGAACATACCCCTGGCGGCTACACTATGCCGTAATAGATCTGAAATGCCCTTATTTAGGAGATGAGAAGGGACTTTGTACCCAGGGACATGTTTTAAAAGACAGCATTTTTAGAGACTTTGCAGATGTGATGGAGGAATATGGGATTCAGAAAGGGCATTTCTTGAGATATATTCAACTTACCAACTTTGCTAAAAAACAATGCCCTGGGTGGCCTGAGGAACCCAAAGGTGAAGACATAGGGGATACATTGTATGGAGTGGAGGATGGGTGGAAGCCTGTAACGTGCCTATATCAGGGCCTGCTTGCAAGAGTGTGCACCAGGGTTGGGCAAATTAAAGACAAATGGGAGGAGGACTTTGTGCGATAGAAGATAGACAGTGGTACTCCACATTGTTGTTTGTTAAAAAGGTTTCATGAAATGCAAGATTTCGCCTGATACAGTTGAATGTTCTCTTTAGAACATACATGACACCTCAGAAAGTGTCAAGCTTCAATAAACAGACACCTCCTGGATGTTCATGGTACGGGGGAGAGCCTGCAAATTCTGGGCACATGTTTTGGCTGTGCCCCAGAGTCTGCTCCTTTTCCACCAGATCCAACTCGCACTGGAGAAAGCAGAGGTACTGAGATACAATTGGACCCCTGCTGGATGTTTTCTTGGGATCTACCTCTGTTTAGATTGTTTAAGCACATAGTTAAAGCTATGGACCTGATGGACCTGGCTTGTATCCTTGTAAAGCGTAGAATCGCCATATCAAGGAAAAATAACTCTGATCCATGTTATGCTGCTGCTTAGTGGGAAGACTGGCTGAGATGGTCTGTAGCTGCAACGCCATTGCAGCACACAAGGCATTAGCCAGTCCAAGATGGCCGCCCATGATGCTTGATCCTCTTGTTTCACTCCACTCCCTCATCAGAGGCCAGCACTTTGCTGATTGGCCTCAACCGTGAAGATACCAGCCAACCCGACGTCGGGAGGCGTGAGCCGGCCCCTCCTGGGACGGCACTGCCCGCAGGTCTATCACTGTCCTGAGACGAGGACTTTCACAGCCTACCCGAGCAGGAGCAGGAGCTCCCGACCTCTGCAGGAGCAGCAGGCCGCAGCAGCCACCCCGAAGCCCAGGCCATCCCAGAGGTATGCTGATAAATGCTACCTATCTGAATAATGAAAAATTAAATGGGCTATTCTTAGCGCACTAGGAGCGGTAACCCACAGTATTTGCAGCATTATTTAAGTGCATCTGACAAAAATTTCACCCATGCCACAAAAAGCTACGCCAACCTCGTTTACCACCATGAAGCCATTGCAGCACACGAGGCATTAGCCAGTCCAAGATGGCCGCCCGTGATGCTTGATCCTCTTGTTTCATGCCACTCCCTCATCAGAGGCCAGCACTTCGTTGATTGGCCTCAACCGTGAAGATACCCGCCAACCCGATGCCGGGAGGCGTGAGCCGGCCCTTCCTGGAAAGGCCCTGAGGGCAAGGCCAGCAATTGTCCTGAGACTGTCCCGAGCTGACCAGAGCCCAGGGCCAGACCCCCTGCCCGTGCACCCAGAGAAACTGAGACTCCATGTGTGCGCCAATAAAGGTAACTTATGCCTAATATCATAGCCCTCACTCCACATCGAGCCAGTGTCTATGTTTCATCACCATCTGTGACACCAGTGCGCCCCTCTGGCAAGTCTGCACTAACACTCCTGATTCGCTATGCTACAAACCAAGCATCTCTGCATGAATCCACTCATAGTCTCTAGCAGACACTACAACCATATGCGCACACGTTACGCGTGCTCTGCAGCCCATGCTCCCTCACCCTCACTGCCGCATACCCGCAACAACTCCCAATATTGTCTATATGGTCTAACTTTCTAACTTTGAACAAACAATCTAATCAGACATGCCACCTGGAACATGCAGAACCTCAACATAGAGCCTCCCCACTCTACCATGCTCGCCATGCCTAACAAAGTATTATGTGACCCACTATGTTTTTATGCTATTTGTGGAAATTCAAATCTAGGTGACCGACTGTGTTTTCATGCTATTTCTGGAAATTCAAATCTAGGTGACCCACTGTGTTTTTATGCTATTTCTGGAAATTCAAATCTAGGTGACCCACTGTGTTTCTATACAGTCTGTGTAAATTCAAACCTAGTTAAACCGGAGCCTTGGCTAGCCACTGCACTGCATCCATTCAGCCATTGTGCTACTCACAACCCGAGCCACTGTGTCCCCCCTGATGCTAATCGAGGCTAATCGAGGTGCTATACCTCTACTGTCTCTACCAAATGTAACCTGAGAGAATCACGGTTTATACAATGTGCACCAGCAAGAGTCAAACAGCCACCCTACTGTACCTCATCTTGCCTTTACTACACCTCACCACCTCTATTGTACCAGCAACCATGCACCAAGTAGGAAATGTACCCTGCCCTACCACAGAAAGAAACACCAGGCTTCATGCCCGGTTACCCCGACTCTATGAGCCCACCTACCACAACAAAATCCCTAATCCTCTCCTGAGATCTACCACACAACACCCTAAAGTATGTCCTAACCTAACCACACTCTGTAATAACTCCACCCAACCTAAACCCATCCCTATAACTATCCAGGACTCACCCAACACAACCATTCTATCCGAAGCCTTGATCAACGCTAGATCCCTAATAGCCCATGCCACGGAAATAGCAGACACCTTATCCACCAACAACCTCGACTTACTAGCTATCACCGAATCCTGGTTACATGAAGCAGCAGGCCCAGCACTCTCAATTGCCATCCCTGAAAACTACCAAATAATAAGAATGGATAGACCCAACAATAGAGCAGATGGTCTGGCCATCATAGCAAAGACCAATCTCCAGCTAAGACCATTCACTCAATCACCTCTTAAATCATGCAAGCTCCTCACAGCCAAAATACCCATCTCCAACTGCCGCACCTTGACCATCTACCTAATATATAGGCCACCTGGCCCTCATAGCCAATATTACAAAATATACCTCTCAAATACTATTATTAGGCAGCCTGAATCTTGGTCTGAACGACCCTAATGACAAACCAGCACAAGCCATAGCCAACATGCTAGCTGAACACGGCCTATGCCAAAAAGTGCTTACCCCTACCCATAATAAAGGTAGGACCTTGGACTGGATCGCCACCTTAAACTGCGACACCACCATCACCAAAACCACTCCTCAGCACTGGACAGACCACTACCTCATTGACTTCACATTATCACTCAATAATGAAGTCAGCAAAGAAAAGATCATGGCACCTCCACTGCACACTAGAGCAAAAAAATATATAACTCCTGAAAACCTCCTACCACTTATACTGCCAACCCTCAATGCTCTCCCCGACAACCTAAATCCAGAATTCCTAGTAGAAAGCTACAACAAGGCTATGAAAAAAGGACTAGACATCATTGCCCCTCTAAAAACACAAAAAAGCAAACAACAAGCTCACCTGAACACCTGGTTCACCCCACACCTGAAAGAACTAAGAATGCACAAAAGGAAACTAGAAACCCAATGGGGCAATACCCCCACAGAAGAAAATAAATTACAACTTAAACTCTTTGCTAGAAATCACAAAAAAGAAATCTTACTCACAAAAAAGAACCTATTCAACAAAAGAATTGAAAAATCCAGCTCCAAAACACCAGGGAACTATTTACTATACTAAGGGAACTAGAATCCCGATACCCCCACCAGAGCACATAACTAAAGACAAACAATGGTGTACCAGCGTCCAAAACGCTCTAACCAATAAAATCAAAACTCTGCAATCTAAAATCGCACTGAAAAAGGACCCCTAAACCACTAACGAATCATCTCCTAGCAACCATACCAAACAATCAACCCTTCTGACCCAAACACTTTCAGATTCACTAAAATCTCCATCCCAGAAACAGAAAAGTCATCGCCTCACTTAAACCATCCAACTGCAAAGGGGACAACTGCCACCCCAGATAATCAAGGATGCTGCCAGGGACCTAGTTCCCTTTATAACCAAATTGATCAACGCATCCTTCTCCTCCAACACCATACCAAGTAATCTCAAAGAATTTTGGGTTCTGCCTCTCCTTAAGAAGCAAACTCTAGACCCCGCGATCCCCACCAATTACAGGCCCATCACCACGGAACATTTCCTATGAAAGATCATAGACAGAGTTGCATACCTGCAAATCCAGCAATATCTAGAAACTCACAAACTACTAGGCGCCCGACAATCTGGATTCAGATCGCAGCATGGCACTGAGACGGCCTTAATCAATCTTAAAACCCAAATTAATGAGCCCAATGACAAAGGAAACATCGCCATGCTACTCCTCCTCAACCTATCAGCGGCCTTCGATCTTGTAGATCACACAGTCCTGTGCAAGCACCTGACATCGGCTGCTCACTTTTCAAATGATGCCATAACCTGGATCCAATCTTTCTTGGCCAATCGAACCATGAGAGTCTTCTCGCCACTAGCCTCAGCAGACCCTATCAAAATAACCTGCGGTGTAACCCAGGGCTCCTGCGTCTCCCCCACCCTCTACAACATCTTTACCAAGCCCCTATTTGACAAATTGGACAGACTGGGTGTCACATATACCAACTACGCAGATGACACCCAGATCCTCATACCCCTTTCGGGCAACTTTGACTCGGATACGTCCTTGGTAAACAAAATATACCTCATCATTCAGGCATGGATGGCCACAGATGGTCTATGCCTGAATGATGACAAAATGGAAATCCTGCTCCTCGGTTCCAACGCCAATCTAAAAAAACTCCTGGTTCACCCCACACCTGAAAGAACTAAGAATGCACAAAAGGAAACTAGAAACCCAATGGTGCAATACCCCCACAGAAGAAAATAAATTACAACTTAAACTCTTCGCTAGAAATTACAAATAAGAAATCTTACTCACAAAAAAGAACCTATTCAACAAAAGAATTGAAAAATCCAGCTCCAAAACACCAGGGAACTATTTACTATACTAAGGGAACTAGAATCCCTGATACCCCCACCAGAGAACATAACTAAAGACAAACAATGGTGTACCAGCGTCCAAAACGATCTAACCAATAAATTCAAAACTCTCCAATCTAAAATCGCATTGAAAAAGGACTCCCTAACCACTAACGAATCATCTCCTAGCAACCATACCAAACAATCAACCCTTCTGACCCAAACACTTTCACATTCACTAAAATCTCCATCCCAGAAACAGAAAAGTCATCGCCTCACTTAAACCATCCAACTGCAAAGGGGACAACTGCCACCCCAGATAATCAAGGATGCTGCCAGGGACCTAGCTCCCTTTATAACCAAATTGATCAACGCATCCTTCTCCTCCAACACCATACCAAGTAATCTCAAAGAATCTTGGGTTCTGCCTCTCCTCAAGAAGCAAACTCTAGACCCCGCGATCCCCACCAATTACAGGCCCATCACCACGGAACATTTCCTATGAAAGATCATAGACAGAGTAGCATACCTGCAAATCCAGCAATATCTAGAAACTCACAAACTACTAGGCGTCCGACAATCTGGATTCAGATCGCAACATGGCACTGAGACGGCCTTAATCAATCTTAAAACCCAAATTAATGAGCCCAATGACAAAGGAAACATCGCCATGCTACTCCTCCTCGACCTATCAGCGGCCTTCGACCTTGTAGATCACACAGTCCTGAGCAAGCACCTGACATCGGCTGCTCACTTTTCAAGTGATGCCATAACCTGGATCCAATCTTTCTTGGACAATCGAACCATTAGAGTCTTCTCCCCACTAGACTCAGCAGACCCTATCAAAATAACCTGCGGTGTACCCCAGGGCTCCTGCGTCTCCCCCACCCTCTACAACATCTTTACAAAGCCCCTATTTGACAAATTGGACAGACTGGGTGTCACATATACCAACTACGCAGATGACACCCAGATCCTCATACCCCTTTCGGGCAACTTTGACTCAGATACGTCCTTGTTAAACAAAATATACCTCATCATTCAGGCATGGATGGCCACAGATGGCCTATGCCTGAATGATGACAAAATGGAAATCCTGCTCCTCGGTTCCAACGCCAATCTAAAAAAACTCAGCTCCAACTATGAGTCATTCAACATCGATGGCAACTCCATCACAGTCGCCAAAACAGTCAAAACTCTAGGCTTTCACCTCGACTCAATCACTAAAAAAACAAGTAAACTCACTAGCATCCTCTACCGCCTACACATGCAAGTTAATCAGGGCAAGCAGAGCATTCCTTTTCCAAGCTAGCTGCATCATCATCGCCAATGCCCTAATATTATCCAGACTTGACTATTATAATGCCATGTACCTAGGAGCCAACAAATGCTTAATGACAAACTTCAAACACTGCAAAACAGCCCTTAACCTACCCTCCAAGGAACACATTTCCAATAAAAGAAGAGAACAAATGGCTCACAATCTATGACCACATCTCACTCAAAACAGCATCACTCACTTTCAAATGCTTAAACAATGCAGCACCCCCCTACCTCGCAGCCAGAATAGTTCAAATAAATGACACCCGCCCCACCAGAATGATCAACTCTCACTGCCTTCAGGTACCCTAATTCAGACTGGAAAGAACAGGCGGCAGCAGCTTCCCAGTCATGACTGCTCAGCATTGGAACGCTCTCCTGTTCACCATCAGAACAGACCAATCCTACTATAGCTTTAGGCGAAACACTCTCTCCTGGCTACGATCCAATGATTCCCCTGACTGAACCACGCCAAATTGACCATATTTATCTACATTCCTAACTGACCCACTGCAATGTAATTAACTGTACGTATATATAGATATGTAAACATGTCCTCACTGCAATGTAATTAACTGTATATATATATATATGTAATATGTCCTCCCACCAGCCTTGACGTAATGTAATGCTATGCTTTATATTCACATGTGCCTTATCCTGCAACTAAGTTTTTATGTAATCTTATTTTCCTGTTCTTTGTTGCACCCTGTTACCTCTGGGTTTTGTGTGCCATACTAAATAAATAAACAAACAAATAAACAAGGTATCCCAAGCTATGTATTCCTATGTTCATCATTAGTTGAATCCTCTTGTGCCCTTGCTCCCTATCTGCAAATGTATATTGAATTTCCTTGACTGTCTTACTTGTTGGCTTGTAAATGAAATTAAGATAATCACTTTTTAGGGTTTGAACTTTTTATCCCAATGATACCTCCCAAGAAACTCCACGCCACCCTCATAACCAACTCCAACCATCATGCCCTGTACGACAACGCATCCTCAAGCCTACAGCTTCTGTACCTTGGTACACTCAAGAACTCAACCTCAACATAAAAAAATCAGAAAACAAGAATAGACTTGTGATAATCTTGCAGCACATCTGACCTCGCCCTGCTCATGGAACTACATGTTATACACAGATGACTAATGACAACTGCCCTAGACTAGCTACTATCAGAACACCACAGTCAAGGCCAACAACAACAAAGCCCCCTTCACAGTCATCACACATTGCGTAAACCCTAAACCTGAATCTCCCTTATCAGACTCCATAATAAATTCCACCACCATAAACTCTTACTTCATCAGCATCAGCAGGATCCGCAGGCACAAGATATTATTGCCACAACTGAATGCATTCCGAACATTTCATCTTAAAAAGCAACCAGTTCCTGGATATCTTTCAAGACAGTAACCATGGAAAACCTGTCTGCCACCCTAGAATCCCCACATCACACATAGGTGACATCCGACCTGTCTCCATAATCAAGACCCTGGCAACTGAAGCACTCCTCCCTTACCTGAAAATCATCATCATTTCCCTCAATCAAATCACCTTCCCCTCAAGATCAGACAAATTCTCCTGCTTCTCAAGAAATCCATAGAGGACACCAGCAACCTCAGCAACTACCACCCAATCACCCTTCTTCCCTCCCTGGGTAAGATCCTTGAGTAAGAAGTATCTATGCAGCTCCTCAATAAATGGATGCCAAAAACCTCCTTCAATCCTAACAATCTGGCATCAAACTCAAATGAAGCTCAGAAATGGCTGCCATCAAGGTGATGGAAGATGCCCTTACCATCCTTGATAATGATCAACCTTGCATCCTGGTGCTCCTCGATCACTTAGCCATGTTCGACACAGTAGACCACCAGACATTCACTGACATTCTTCATCACTGCATGCGGATCAGCAAGACCATTACCCATCAACTCCCCTTGATCTTTATCCTTTACATGAAACGTTTTGGAGCCCTCAAGGCTTCACACAGCAATCTAGCTCCTCCAATACACAGGTGCAAATCAGTATTACGTCGGAAGCGGCCAGATCACGGATGCTCTGCTTGGTGAACGTGAGTTCCGAAATCTGGTGCGGCTTGACGTGCAGGAGAGGTCCCGCCTAGGACCTAGGACCTTTCCTCTAATCGCGCGAAGGAGAAGGCCCGGCTATGGAACCTGCCTGACGAGCCAAGCTGAGAAAAACTGCCTCGCGGGAAAGCGGCGAGTGCCGCTACCTTTAGTACGCCGGGGCCTCGTACTGTTTGGGAAGCGTGGGAGACGCAACCTTGAACATCCGCAGCCCGTCTTTCCCTGCCTTGCCTTGCCTGCCTGTTGCTGCCTACTACATATGGGCTTGAGTGTTGCCGTACCCTGAGAAAGCCACTAACTTCTAATCAGGTAATTGGCAGCTGACAACTGCCGGCTGGCAGATTGAGGGTTTAGTAGGCAGGCTGGTTCACGAAGAGGCGGGAATACAGAGGACTGCAGTACGAAAAGGGGGTAGGAGGTTTTTCCTGTCTACCTCTATTCTGAAATTGCCGCATTACCTCCACTGCTCCCATTTGTACCATTTGGTAGTAGAGTATTGTCTAACATTGAATGAGCGCTCATTATACGTCGGCATCGGAAGCGGCCTCTGCGTAGTACGACAGCAGTCAGTCGTACGGCAGTCACGTGAGGTGCGGCTTGATGCTAGGTCCTTTCCTTTGATTGTCGGACCTGAACGCGGACGCTAATTGAGCAGCGCTCCAGCTCCAGCTCGCTCGGCTACGGGCTATGGGCAGCCTTATAGTTTCTGGGGGCGTACTGGAGTATTGGATGCGACACCTATGCCCTCTTGCCACATGTACAGGGGGCGGCACCGTGGGATCTGAAGAGGACACCAGCGTTCCTATAAAACAATAAGATATAATTTGACGCTGAATCCGTATGATTGGGGACTATATCTGTTGAATTCAAATATTGCCTCTCTTCTCCCGAAATTTGTCTCAACTATATCTATTGATCTTACATAGTGTCTATACCCTTGAACGGATGGCACCCTCTAAAAAACCTTCCATTTCCAAATACAATCTAAGGGAAAAGAAACAGGAGGCAGCCCTGGGATCTATAATGGAAGAAAATAAAAGTAAGAGAAATAAAGTCAAGAAGGGAATCCCTGTTGATCAGGGAAAGATCACAGGTTTTTTCCCTTTAAATGTGCCAGTGGACATTAATTCCACTGCCCTGGAGACACCTATGGAACCAGTGGTCAACATCTCTAATTTGGGCAGTTCGCTCAACTTTGAAGACATCGACAATAACTCTCTTTTAGATTTGTGTCTGAATATCCAGAGAGGCATGACTCCCCAGACAATAGCCCCTCTGGAAAATGGGAACCTCTCAAGGCCTGAGAGCCTAGCTAAAGAAGATAGCAAACTGCCTCCCCATGATGGGTCATCGGTGAGATTATCAGCCTCACCTAATCTAGTTATAGACACATCATTGGCAACTGGCACAGAGAAAACCAACAGTAATTTCCTGTTAGTGCCAGAAATTGCGGAACTACAGGCATCTGTGGCATCCTTACAATTTGCATTAAAAATATTGCTGCGGATGTCTGGGCGAATATTGGCAAATACAGATGCTTTGATCAGTGACCAAGTGCATAGACAGAACCTGGCTGAGGAGGCGGAAAATAACTTAACTGAAGCCATCTCAATAGCAAATGAGCTGCATGAGCCACAAACCTTAGCTCCAAGCATAGAAACATCCGAACATCCAGAGATATTGCCAGAGACACTGCCTCCACGCAAGCAGCGTAAACAACGCAAGAGGGATAAGCTAGCATCCTGCGGGGCTAGAACCAGTAGTCAGGGGGCGTCACCTACGGAGATGGGGAAGCCCATTCATCGCTCAAAAAAAGCAAAAAAAAGAGCTGCTCGGGCAAAGAAACGGAAAGTTCTAGGCAATGGCCGACTAACGAGCTGGTTGATCGCTGGGGATACAGAAGCCCCGGATGGGGCAGACGAACTTGAAAATACAACGAACAAGTCTTTATTTGAGGACGACATTGTTCCAATAAATATCCCAAAAACAGCTAGCAAACATGGAAGTCCACATTGCTCTGTATTTTCAATATCAGATTCTATAAAAGAAAATGATGCCGTTTGGGGCAACCGTACCTGTATTATAAAAAATCTGTATCAATCTGATAAATGTACCTGGCTCTCTCGCTCAGAATTTTTGAAGAGATCGTTTTCTGTCCCTCAATTAAGAGTTTTACAATCTGAGGACTTTCAATTTTTAGAGCCTTTGACTGGTACATATCCCAAGGTATCAGCTTTACATTGTAAATTTATATCCACTGCTCAATTATTAAGGACTTTTAAAAAAGAATTCACAATGGTGGATATTGAGATTGATGCTGAACTGATGTATAATGAGCCAGGTGGTCCTGAATCGGAAGCTGCGATCGATAGTTCGGCCGTTGCTTGTCTTGATATACCAATTGGAAAGAAGGTGGACATGACAGAAGTACAGTCTGTTTTGAGATGGCTGACAGAGGCTCTCCTCAAGGTCTCAGCCGGTCATTGAAAATTATTGCTGGCTTCATGGAACTGCAGGGGCTTTGCCCATCTCCTAAATGAAGATGGGCAGATTGCACAACTATCTCATTACAATTGTATCTGTCTTCAAGAGACTTTGGCAATGAATCCTCTATACTTGGATGGTTATAATGGCCATCAGGAATCAGCCAAAAGAGGAGAAAGAGGACGGCCCTATGGAGGGCTATGGATTGGGGTAGCAAATTGGCTTGGTTCTAGAAAGCTGGACGTGAATCAAGATGAACAATTGCTAGCAGTTGAAATAGTATATAAAAATAAGGAGAACTCTGGTGAACTGCTAGTTGTCTGTCTGTTCAACCCTCCGGGGGCAGTGTATAGAGAGTCCTTACAGGAAGCATTGCATGAGCTATTAGCCAGTTGGCTAACCATTGAAGGGAATGTGGATGTTTGTGTAGTAGGAGATTTTAATACCCATATGTTAGGAGGTGAACAGAGAACGGCCAACCTAAAGATATATCCTAAATGTGCTATGGAACATCAGAAAGTAGAGAGTGAAGGATTAGATTGGGTATATTTTTTTCGCAAATGGGATCTTGAGATGCTAAATGGTCGTACCAAAAGTGATCATCCGGGCAGACATACTTGGAGGAATGGAGCAATGGTTAGCACTTTGGACTATATTTTCGTCTCTCCAAGCGTGCTTCTATTAGTCGAAGATATGATAGTAATTCCTAATAATTGGAGCGACCATGCAATTTTAGCATGCTCATTTGACAATATAGAAGAACGTACCCAATTTTGTATGGTAGGGGATTTAAAAATGAATCACGCAGGGACCTGCATTCGCTGGTCGGATAGGAACGTATTACTTGCTACAGAATCTCTAAATAAAAACTGCTACCCCAATACAGAAGAATTCACAAAGATGTCTATTGATGATGTAGAGAACTGGATTTACCAGTTCTCGGATAAACATGCTGCAACTTCTACCGGTGGTATGATCAGCGACCAAACGAAATATCCCATTTACGACAGATACATCCGAGATACTAAAAGAACACTGAGAGCTAATCTAAGACGAGCCAAGAAAACTAGTTTAACTTGGGAGATATATACTTTAATATCTAAGAAATTAAGGAATAAATATAGGGCAGACATTAAGGCAAAGAGAAACCTTGATAGAAATAGGTCCTGGCAAAGGCTGGTGCAGACTATTTGCTCTCGGAAATCCAGTAGCATATGGTCACTCCTTAATGAAGCTAGGGGGAACAAGGCTCGGCAGTTAGCAAACCCAATATCTAGTGCAGAGTGGACCAGGTTTATGGAAAAGCGTAATGTAGAATCTAAATATGATGAGATGACTGAGATAGGTAAAATTCCATCTGACCCTTCTATAGACATCTCCTATGAATCCATCTTGTCTACGATTAAATCATTGAAATCCTCCAGAGCACCTGGCCCAAATGGACTGGCCAATATTGTAATAAAGAGCAACCCGGAGTTTTGGTCTGTATTAATGAACATTCTGTTCACAAAAATTCTGAGCACAGGAAAAATTCCAAGCTCTTGGCAATCGGCCATTCTAATTCCTATATTTAAAAAAGGAAACAGATTGGATCCCAACAACTATAGATTACTTTCTATGTTAGACAGTACAAGCAAAATATTCGCCTCACTTTTATTGGGAAAACTCCAGCAATGGGTTGATCAGGCCAATATATTGTGTAAATTCCAATGCGGCTTTAGAACGGGGTATTCCACTACCCACAACCTTTTGGTTGTGGATTATATGTGTAGCAGGGCCCTACAAGGTTGGTAACCCCCCCTCTACGCTCTCTTTGTAGATTTCAAAGCCGCATTCGACTCTATCCCACGAGAAAAACTCTGGACGAAGCTACGAAAATTAGGATGTCCAGTTGATCTTTTGTATTACCTTAGGCTGCTACATCAGAACACTAAGGTGAAATTAAAATTAGATCAGGACGGTCATGTGTCGGAGGAAGTATTACAGAATAGAGGGGTTAAACAGGGATGCGTGACTGCTCCACTTGTATATAATCTATATGTTCACGACATCCCTTTGAAAATAGCTACTGCAAAAAATTGCCCTCCCAGCATAGGTAAAACCCCTTGTTTGGTTCTCGCATATGCGGATGATATAGTTATATTTGATCATACTATCAGTGGATTATGACGTTCGGCAATAGCCCTCTGGGAATATTCTGCACATAACGGGCTCACTATTAATGCGGAGAAGACACAAGTGATGAGATACACAAGTAAAAGATCTTCACGTGTACTACTTCGCATTGATAGTGTTGTAATCTCATATGCCCCGGTATATAAATATCTTGGGATAGAGCTAGAACCCAAAGGCGACTATTCTACATGTAAACGCCACCGAAAAACAAGAGCAGCACAAATTACTGCCCTTTTCAAAAGCTTTACAACTAAACAGGGAGGCTTTACTCTATGGGGAACCCGTCATCTTTATATCCAGGTTTTTTCCCCCATGATAGTTTATGGCCTTGAATCCTTGATTAAAATGGATGTGGATTGGCTACAAATTGTGGAGGGAAAATTTTGGCGAAGGATCCTGGGACTTCCGGCTTGTATACCCATGTCGCTACTAAGATTGGAGCTGGGGCTTATATCGTTAAAAGCGCAGATATTGAAAAAGAGGATGGGATTTTATCTAAAAATGGTGAACGGCAAGGGTAATGCCCTACTAATGTCATTCTCTCTGAAAAGTAACAATGAGGGTCCCATTAGAGAATTTAAAGATCAAATGGAACAATTACTCAAAGACATCTGTTGGAGACATCGTGAAGGGCTATATACTGAAGCGATGCAATCTCTCATGGGGAGACGGTTAGAGTTGTGGGACTGGCTTGAAAATTTTGACCATCTACGCAAGCTAAAAAGATATAGCTTTGTGCAAAATAGATTATACACATTTAAGAAGCCGCAGACATATCTGTCGCTATGCCCATCCCTTCGGCTCAGGAGATTTATACTGCTACTAAGAATTGAATATCTTCCCATAAAGATGACTACAGGGGCGATAGATAAGCTACCCAAAGATCAACGCTATTGCCGTCTCTGTAAGAATTTGGAATATCTTGAGACAGCTAAGCATGTACTCAAGGAATGTTTGGCAATGATAGATGATATAACTACTCATCTGGGAAAGCATGTACATAATAGGGAAACCATAGGGGACATGCTTTTCTGGAATCATTGTATCAACACCAATAGCATAAGCTTGTTAAAAGCACTCTATTCTATCTGGTTAAGGGTAGAAGTTAAGTTGGGTATATCTATATAATGCTTGCTGGGAGTCGGCCAGGTTGTGCTCCTATATGGAAATTGTGATATTGCTAAGTGAATCATAATGTAGGTGACTATGCCCATGACTATAAGGCAAAACATGATTAGTACCTTTGGTTTATATGGTCGATGATGAATTATAGAGACAGTGAACGAATCATAACTCTCCATTGTTTGAATTTGATTTTTTTTAATGTATATATATTGTATTGTATTGGAACTTTATTCAATGTATGGTTTTATTGTATAGATTAATATGTGTAAAGTTTATTATTTAAACTATGTCACATTAAAAAAAAAAACTAAAAAAAAATACACAGGTGACATGCACCTCTACCTCCAGATTTCCTTCAGCAAAGACATCCACAAGTGACACTGAGGATAAGTATGACATCTCTCTACTAGCTAGTGAGTGCATCAAGGTGAATGTTTAGTTATGGGATTGGTCATTTTGTCGCAGTTAGGGTTACTTTATTAATTTTGATCAAATAAATATCAGTAATTAGGGTAGGCTTTTAGTTAGAGGGGATGTTTATTTTTGTGTTGCTATGTAAATCCATGGCCTCCACCACAGCTAAAAACCTAGCACAGTAGGCTCGACATGTAGACATGTAACACAGATCAGGAGCATTCCATCTTCTTAAAAAGAAGAAAATGAGCTGGGGGAGTGTGCTATAGTGAAGGCTTTGTTATAGTGTTTGCCATTCTGTAGAATACAGGGTTACAGTGTTTTAGTTATGATGGCGATTATGAGAGATTGTAGAATATTAATGCTATTCTTGTGGCAATGTTGCGAAACTATTTTTTGAAACTGTGGAATGTTTATGGCTTTATTGAATTATTTGGCTCCGTAAATCCATGACTTCCAAAACAGCTCAAAACTTACCAGTTTTTAAAAACAAAAAAACAATCTAGCATTCACTTCACACTGCCCCAAGTCAGAACATCTGCTAAAGGTAAGGAGAGTGATCTGCATCGTCTTCGATAAGCATTAAATTAATGTCCCTGAAAATAAGAAAAATGGCTGGTGAGTGCATCCTAGTGCGGCTACTTCTTTGGTTGGGAGGGGGGAGTGTTGTACGATGTTGCATCAAGGAGCAAATACGTTTTCGGCCAAAAAATTATGTATGTTCAGGAATATATTTTAGTAAATCTTCTAAGTGTTGAGCTGTTTTTATTTTCTAGGCCAACTAAATCCTTGGCACCCAAAATTGGTTAAAACATTGCACAATTCCAGAAAATACCCGCAAGCGCTGACGCATATCTTTTGCTGGCCAAAACATTGACTTCATGTAATGTTTGCGGCATGTGTACTTGTCTACCCATGCCATTTGCATTAGCATTATTGCAGGTTTGATTATCAAGGCATATGCTGCAAAATCAAGATTATATCATTTCTTTCTTTTAGGGAAAGCATTCTTACCAGTGGGTATTTTTAAGTTTTGTGCTAGGGTTCGAGTCATTTTTACTTTTTTTGCCAGGCAAATCTATGGCATTTAAAATTACAGAAAACAGAAAAATACCAAAATACACCGCCTTTCAACTGACCAGGATTATTTTGGCCAAAAACAATGTAAACTCCCTCCTCCTCATTCAAGAACATTTGCTAAGGTTACGGAGGGTGACTTGTATCTCACAGGAGAAGCGGAAAATTTACCTGAAAATGGGAACATTATTGTGAATCTTTATGGTTGCAGCCAAAGCTTGCGGGGCAGCATAGGAAGCATACCTGCAACCACCAACACCATCCACTGGGGAGCCCCGCGCTCTGTGCATAGGACTCAATGGGAATGGGGATTAACACCATTCCGCCTCCGTGATTCCCGAAAAACCGGGGTTGTGAAGCCGCGGTAATTCCGGGAATCACGGAGGTGGAATGGTAATACGAGTGTGGCGGTAACCAGGCGGTTTTACCGCCGCGGTTACCGCCGGACTCGTAATGAGGCCCATAATGTCATGGCAATTAATGCATTCATCACATCGACCACACAGTTGCCTGCAACAAAGTCCACAAAGGTCAGACTACTGCCCCTTTGCATCACATGACATGACAGGGTATACATGAAAAATAAGTAGTGCATGAACCATTAAACTGTTGTAGAATTCATACTGCACAGACAGAGAAAAACGAAGCAGCAAGCTGCAACAAGAAACTGCACTGCAAGTGCTTCCACAGATTCAGCCCATGGCACAGTCACTTATTTCACAAGACTGCCAAAGTTTGAATCTAAGTGGTTTTCATTGCACTGTTGATTATATGTGAGTTTCAAATATAGGTGCATTTTCCACTGCTGTGTGCTTAAAATTTGGTGCATTTTCAAACCACAGGGGCATTTTTCCACTGCTGTGTGTTTCAAATCTAGGTGCATTTCCCACTGAGGTGTGTATCAAATCTAGGTGTACTTTTCCACTGCTGTGTGTTTAAAATCTAGGTGTATTTTTCAAATCTAGGTGTATTTTTCACTGCTGTGTGTTTCAAATCTAGGTGCATTTTTCCACAGCTGGGTGTCTCAAATATAGGTGCTTTTCCTACTGCAGTGTGTTTCAAATTTAGGTGCATTTTTCCACTGCTGTGTGTTTAAAATCTTGATGCTTTTCCAACTGCTGAGTGTCTCTTCAAGGTTTAAAGTTTTATTTTATTTAACACCATTACCTTAAAATGCATGTATATAGTAATACAAACATAACATATCGACAATATAACTAAGCAAACATTGTTGAGCATGCTATGCATTTTGGGAATCGTTATTTGTGTCAAAGTTGAAGAGAAAAAAAAACATATCACATTCTATCAATATCCTACCCCCTATCCATCAGGCAAGATACTATTGTAAAAACAACAACATAGCCAGATCAGTGATGATACATTCCAGGTAACATTCAGAATATACATATTTCATGAATCAAAAAAGAAAGCATTTCATATAACCATAACACTCCAGAAAAAGGCGCCAAAGATCATTGCATTTGCCAGATTCTCCTCTGTATTTAGAAATCGCCTTCTCATACATGGATATAGTCTGCAGTTTCTCCACCCAGTCATCAATGATGATGCTGTTTGGGGATTTCCATGCAGATAAAATAATTTTATTCACAAGCATACAGCCTCTCAACACCCACAATTTCTCAGGAAATGATAGGTCTTTCAATTGGGTGACATCCCTGAGAATCAGAAGTGAAGACTTTCTTGGAATAGAGCCCTGCAATACTACGTCTATTCTCTCACACACACCCTCCCAGAAATCTTAGGTTTTGGGGCAAGACCAACGCAAGTGACTCAGAGTGCCTACAGATCGATTACACTTGCAGCATAGATCATTGTCAGAGAGACCTCTTCTGAACATTCTTTCTGGTGACCAATATGCCCTAAAAAGTAACTTAATTTGTGCGGCCCTCAGGCCCCAGTCCATGCTTGAAAAGCAAACATTGTTACAGCATCTCTGCGTGTCTCATGTTGTGTGTATTTTGCATGGTCGTGCTGGTTGGCCTATTGTTGCATTTTTCCTGATCATGCTAGTTAGCCTAAAATTGCATTTCGACTGATTGAGTAGGCTAGCCTAATTTCGCATCTTGTCTGACTGTACTAGTCAGCCTTAAACTGCATTTCGCCTGATTGAGTAGGTTAGCCTAATTTTTGTATGTTCAAATGATTGTGCAAGTTAGCATTGTTACTAGAGTCAGCAGCCCTAGCCATGCCTGGACTTAGATTATTCTACGTTCCTCTGCACCAGGAATCTACTAGCCTCATACAGCAGGCCAGAGGTGGCATAACCCAGCATTGCTTGAAGTACTAAGACTGGTAGGGTACGGCCATGTATTGCAGTTAGAGCTGAGTTCATACTCGATTTAGAGGTTCCTGACATACCAGACTCCTATAAAGGGGAGCATAGTTAATTTGGTAGGCACAGGAAGGCAATCAGGGAGAGGGAGGCCTCTTCCAACCTCACAGATACCTCCCACTACCCTGACTCACTTCTCAGCACCTACAACACTAGAATGCAGCTATCCCCCATGATCAATGTGGCCTCATTTCACAAATACTTATATACCCCCTTGCACACCACAAAAACCTTTAGAATGCCACTATCCCCCACGATAAATTCGGCCTAGCTGCACGTATAATCTCACATAATAGCACCACTTCCACTAGAATGCAGCTACCCCCATGACAATTATGCCTAGCTGCCCACATTCTACCTGTCTCACATCCCCTGCACTCTACTTCCAGCATTAGAATGCATCCGGAGGCACCGGAAACAGTTCTCCTGAACAGCCGTGAAACCATGCTTGCAAATCTCGACTCCAACTCTCCTGCTGTTCTCATTCTCCTTGATCTCTCCTCTGACTTTGACATGGTCAACCACTCCATACTCATAACATGACTTTTTGGCACCCTAAGCATCACTGACCAGGCACTGGACTGGCTGTCTTCCATCCTCACTAACTACCCTTCCCAGCTGCAACTAGGCCATTTTTCCTCCACCACCACCTTCTCTACTTGTTGCATCCCCCAGGGCTCTATCCTATCACCATGGCTCTTCAATATCTATATCGCCCCTCTTGGTCACCTGATCTCCTCCTTCTATCCTCATATCCAGTGTTGTGCAGATGACACACAGCTTTCCTTCAAACTTCCCCAACTTCCTCCTATTCCTTCTCTCTCATCCCTGACTGTATGTCCGGCAGTCAGGCATGGTGTGCAGCAAATGATCTCTGCCTCAACACCAGTAAGACGGAGATCCTCCTCATTGGGACAGCAGTGCTCTCCTACCCTCTGGCCACATTCTTTGGGCCGTTTATCCCCACCATCTCAGGAGGCCAATATCCTCAGAGTAATTTTCTCCTCCACTCTCTCCTTCACCTCTCACATTAACAAGAAGTCCCACTTCCAGCTCCACCTCCTCTAGAGGCATTCTTTCTTTTTTGACCTTCCCCCAGAAGATTAATGTCTCTAGAGCTCTGGTCCTCTACAGGCTTGATTACTGCAACAGCCTCTTTCTCAATCTCCCTATTCCCTCCCTTCGCTGCCTCCAGCTAATCCAGAATAGAGCCGAAAGACTTATTCCTGACCTCAAGTCCAGGGATTGTATCTCTCAAGCCCTAAAGTCCCTCCACTGGCTCCCGGTGACTGCAAGGATCAAATTCAAGACCCTCTGTATCATCCACAAGGCCTTCTGGGGTCTCGGATCATGCTCTCTCCAACTTTCCCTCCCTAAATACTCCCCGATCCTCCTCTATTTCTAACTTTCTGACAGTCATACGCTTCTCCAAACAGAGATTGGGATCATGTCCCTCTCCTCTGCTGGTGTCTCCCTCTCGAATAGCCTTTTGCCCCCCTCAGACTTGAGCCAGACATACTTAAGTTCTTGAAACTGCTCAAAACTCTGCTCTTCTCCACCCCTTTCCCTACCCTGATAATCGCCCCACTGCAGCTGTGACTGGTGGCCATAGCCTCATGAATACCATAGGACCCAGGCTCTTCCTCCCAGTCAACAACAGTACCCCCACCCCCCTGCACTGCCCCACGGGTCCCTGCTTGGTGGTTCCACCTACCACCCATGAGAGTCGCCAGTACTAGCACTTAGCCTGTGGTTCTCCAGCTGGCTCCCCTTACCACTTCCCTCCTGGCCTTCCTCCAGCACTTGTCCACCCATCCCCTTCCCCAGCACTTCTCCACCCGCTAAATTCCCATTGAAATGACATAACATAATATTACATAACATAGTCCTTGAGGCTCAGACACCCACCTCCACACAGCAGAGGAGACTTCAACAGCCTCCATTAAAATGCCTGAGTCCACTCCACAGATGAATAGTTGTGACCAGCAGCCTGTGGCTCAGGAAGTTGAAGAGAAGGAGAACCATCATGAATCATTATCAATAGAAATATGTAGATCATTAATTTAATGACCGGACCAATACTTGACCCAACATCCCACCACAAGTATCAACCCCCAATATATGCAACTTTTTTAGGATGATGCTGATATACCAAATCACTAACACCCCACCACATGTATCAACCACCAGAACATACAACTTCCACAGGTTCATCCTGATATACCGAATCACCAACAGCTATGTTGGTTGCAGGCCATAGTGAGCTTCTCCAAACGGCTGCAAGACAGGCTGAACAGCAGACCAACCGCTGCACATACAAGACAGGATCCTACTACAGCTTGAACAGCACAACCAGCTCCTCACGTGCCAGAATAACATCCAGACATCAATTAAGGAATCACTGTACAGATGCACAGCAACTTTACTGATCAAGGGACAAACACATGCAGTCCACTCAAGTCAGCAACAAATAAATGCTAGGCGTGTTCCTCAAACTCAGGATGTATCCATGATGTGTCAGCAGTTGGCATCTTCCAAAGGGTCATGCACCCAGAAATTGCCCTCTGTGGGGAGGCCACCAAAAGGATTCAAGAGCATTTTCTTGTTCTAGTTTGTGTTGTATTATACAGTTAAAAATGAAAACAATTAACCTTTAATACAAAAACCCCCGATGTTTCTGACAAACACATTCCTCAGATCTTGCAAACATCAATCTAAAATCCTTAGAATTTCTAAAATTCTTTTCCACAAATAATGCAATTTTTCATTCTGACCAGAAATAAAAAATGTTCCAAAGAATTTCAGGAGATAGAGACAATTCAAGGCCTACTGCTTTTGATGGCTAATTCTCTTGAATTAAGCAATGCACTGCATTTAGTCAAGAGATGAGGTACAGACTCCAATTCAAGTTCACCGCAGAGACGAAAGAACCTTTAGTTCCTTGTACACTTAAACCATCTCCCAGTAATCTGCGGGGTTCTAACAGAATTACATTTAAGCTTCATATAGTCCCAAACCAGATGATTACCAATGAAGTGCTGAATGTATGTAGGATGATACTTCCATTCCATTATATATGGAATAAACCATTGTCCATCAGATTTGGTGGTTAAATTAACTATCAGCTGTTCACTGATATTGGTTTTCAGTTGGATATTCATAGTTTGTTTGTAGGAAGCAAGGGTTATGGCAGAAATATCATCACGCACCCTGTCATTCCATTTATCAGCCTCCGATTTTATCTGGATTGGCAACTACCCTACCAATGCGCAAGATTCCATCATAAACAGAACTTTGCCTGACTTAATAGCCCTTAGAAAAAAAGTTAGGCCACATACCTTGAATGTACTGAACCTTGGCTATTATTGTTTTGGTAATATTGCATCATAAATCTGTTGTGTTAACATTGGATGTATTATAATCCAGGATTGCTTTACTAGAAGACTACCATGTTAGCAAAAACTATTTTTGTTTATTTGTTGTTTTTGTTTTGAATACTGGGAACCAATTGATCTTCTAGAATGGTTTCCACACAGAAAAGAATCTACTGTTAAATTTAGCATTGTTTTCCATTTTCAGATTCTATGTTTTGTCTTAGATATGGGTAAACCTGGTTCTAAACAATGTCTCCATTCCTTGACCATATACAATGTCAATGATCTTTTTTGATTTGATTTATGTTTATATGTTGTTTATTTGATTCTTACTTATAATACATGTAAATAAATACATGTCCCCTAAATTAAGGGATTTAGAAAAGTTGTTATGATTTACTCGAACAACATTGGTTATGTCTCGAAAATGTGGAGATAATCTGAATACCTGTATGCTGGGGTTAAGGTGATTAATTCCAACACCACTACAGTTCCTTATAAATAATATAACATTCCACAACTTGAGAATGGTTTAATCCTTCCGGCGGCTACCAACCCCCTCAGTTATATATACTCCGATTTTATCTGCGCCAGAACACCTGTCTGCATAAAGAGTATTTTGCTTGAAAAAACCTCAAATAAGCAGTTTATGAGCTAATTTTTTTTGCATGTGCGAATTTCCAGTGTAGAATTAAACAATTCAGGTTGACTCATTCTTTAATGTGAAAGATGTTAAATTCCAAATACAACATTTCCATAGATGTATAAACAGGCATCTTAAAAACCTTTATAATACCTTAATTTCAAGCCTGGAAATTTCCTGCAACCTTCCCAGTGCCCAGACCTCTGCTGCATATGAAATGACAGGTAGGATTTTAGTGGAATACAACTGGGTCAAGATGCCGACAGAGTTGCCCCCACCTTTATAAGAAAATGCACTAATACCGCTGGTATGTTGTACAGTTCTAATGCTTAATCGCTCCACATTAGAATTACCATTAAGTTTGGTGTCTAAAGTGACACCAAGGTACGTATGGTGTGAAACTACATTAATGGTTTCTCCATTCATTTGCCAGTGAAGTCTTGCTGCATTTTTTGGAGCAATCAAAAACCACCATTTTGGTTTTCGCTGTATTAACTTTCGATGAGTTAACAGTCAAGTAGACATGTAGATTGCTCAAAGCTGCCCGAAGAAATCCTGCAGTTAAATCCAATAGGACAATATCGTCCGCGTAACCCATCCATTGTAATACCTCCACTCCTAATCTAGAAGAAATACAATTATGATCTTCCAAAGTTTTCCTCATATCTGAAAGATATACATTCAACAACATAGGGGCTAAAATACAGCCTTGTTTGACTCTCCTGTTCGTTTTTCGATCCAGCTTGAGGTCCCCCCATTACGCTCAAGCCGCACTTTAACTCTAGTATGATAGTGCAGCATTACAATGATTTTGAGTAAACCAGAGGGAATCCCACAGCAAACCAGTTTCTTCCACAATCTTGCCCTGTTGACAGTATCGAAGGCAACACTATAATCTATGAATGCAAACGTAGACTGGCCTCTTATGAATAAGCCAAGACTGTTGAACAGTTGTGACTAGTGTGTGAACGTTAATTGTGCAACTGCATTCTTTTTGTTAGCTTATTTGGTTTAGAGGGATGATGTTTTCACTCTCTGCCCAATTACACAATTTGTCAAGCAAAACCCAGGCAAAGATCTGAGCAGAAGCATTGACAGTAGGTGATGACTTCAAAGATCCTAATGGGGGCCCTTCTTTAACACAGGTACCAGGATGCTGTCATGCCAGGACATTGGAATAATCTGAGTGTAGGACATACAAACAAATAACCAATGTAGGGCCTCCAACCAGAGGGAAGTTTTAGTTTTAATCAACAAATTGCATAGGCCATCATGACTGGGGGCTCTTTACGATTTACTATAGTCTATCAGCTTTCTGATGTCCTCACTGTTTTTAGAGTAATTCCAGTCCCCTAGATCCGAGCCAGCAACAAATCTTTCCAATTCATGTCCCCCTAAAGTACTGGTAATGTAGGCAATCCAAACCTGCTCTTACACCCCATTAATGTTACATTGAAGTGTTTTATTACCATTAATAATGTTCCAAAATTTACGAGTGTACTCTCAACTAATCTCTCCATTGCTTACATTCAACTTGATACTTTGTTTTTTTGCCATTTTGAGTATTTTCTCTTTAAGAGCTTGCACTCTATTGCAAACTGTAATGGACCAGTAATTTGTGATGCAAGTATTCGCAATCCCTTATGGTTGCCCCTCTTTTTTATTTTAACCTCCTTGTCAAATGGGTGTCAATGTTTATGATTTTGTGCATCGTCATTCTTTGATTACCTGTAATTCGAGGCAAGAGACCCTCTCTGATCAATACCAGACAGCTTTCATATTTTGTATGAAAGGAGAAGCCACTCAGCATAACATTAGAAACAGAATCAGGTTTCTGTGACCCCACTATTAAAGAAGCCAGGCCTGGATCAGAAGATGCCGGCCAACTTCAGACCTATCTCCAATGCTCCGTTTTTGTGAAAAATACTGGATAAAGTGGCAAACTTCCAGTTTTAAGAGCATTTGGAAATGTCTGGAAGCTTGCATCGAAGGCAATCAAGATTTAGATTGGGATGTGGGACAGAGAGCACGCTTTGAATATGAAAAACGAAATGCTGCAAATAATGGATTAGGGCAAGGCGGGCTGCTGATATTGTTGAATCTGTCAGCAGACTTCAACCTTGTCGACCATGGAAAACTGCTAGCTGGTTTATCCTCAGATGGTTCCTACTCCACCCAGGCTATAGCCTGGTTGGAATCGTTCTTGACTGGACACAGGTCTCGGATAGTGTGGGGCCAGGCACAGTCTTCATCTGAACGATTGGAATAGGGGGTTCCACAAGGTGTGTGTTTATCCCCCTCTTTATTTAAGATCTACTGCCCCCCCGCTTGTGATCTCTTAGACAGGTTGGGTGTTCATTTTACTAACTATGCCGATGACACCCGGCTTGTCTTTGAGCTGAGCTGCATGTATACAGAGGATGTGAATCATATAAATAAAGTGTATGCAGCAATCCAGCATTGGTATGTGTTTGAACTCCACCAAAACAAAACTCATGCCATTTGGTCCCCCCAGGCCAGATCCAAGCTGGATAGTAAATTTTTTCAAGATTATGTATTGAGAATCACCTCATCAAATCTCTAGATAGAGTTAAGACACTGGGTGTCATTTTTGAGTCCTCTTTGAATACAAATGTGCACATTGATTATGTCTGTAACAAAGCTCAATATTTTCTCAGGCTGCTTAGGCGAGTCAAACCTTATTTTACAGAGGCAAATTGCATGATCCTTGTACATGCCTTCATAATGCCAAGGATCAACTAGTGTAACGTCTTGATGATTGGCGACAGTAGGAACTGTGTTAAGCATCTTAAAGTTTTACAGATTGACGCAGTGCACATAGTTAAAGGCAGCACCATATACCGGCCTATTTCTTCTCACCGAAGGCAATTACACTGGCTCTTGGTGGAAGCAGGAATTTGCTTTAAAGTCCTGACCATCATCCACAAATGTTTGTATGGTAAAGCTTCTGACTACTTGAGAGAATGTGTTAAAGCTCAATAGCACTATAGATTTACTAGACAAGAGAGTCGATTTGTCTTTCTATTCCTAGACGTAGACGAGCTGGGGACATGGGCAGATCGTTTACTCTCCATGCTGCCATGCTTTGGTACCAGCTGCCTAAGTAATGGTACTCAGAAACAGACCTACTCAAGTTTAGAAAGGGGCTGAAGACTAGCTTGTTTGATTAAGCCCTTCCTGCTGGTGCCAGGCTTGTATCTTGTTTCTGCTGTTCTCATCCCTCCCTTGTTGGGCTCTTTTGGCTCCCTGGTGCCTGTGGGCTTTGGCGCATTATAAATGCAAATCAAATCAAATCAAACTGCGCAGAAACTCTGAGGGCATTAACTCTTCAAGTACCTTAAGCACCACAACCTTAGCTGCTTCAACTTTGGTAGGGTCCCAAATTATATGATTTAATGATGGATTAATTGAAAGTGTCCTGTTAGATAGCGCCCCTTGGTTAAGACCCTACAATCAAGAGCATTGGAAATGTATACTGGACCACCAGGACCATTCACCCAATCAGGTACTTCTGCAGCTGCACCAAGTACAGTCGTGCACACCTCACATGTTCAGGATGACATCACATGAGACATCACTGCCCAAGACCCAAATATGCTCCACAACGACAGCACTGCAGAGTGGGGGTAAGGCCCTGGAAACACCTGCAAGCTCACTATAGGAATTCCCATGCCATTGTGCTGTTGCGTTCACTCACATTGTGATGTGCTACACATGAAGCAATGTGTTTGATACTAGAAGCCTGAGCCCGAGATGGACAACTGTGAAGGGACCTGATGAAGCTGCATGTGATGCAAGGTGTTGGCTACCAGGACCCTGAGCCCCTGATAGGCAACTGTGTAGGTACCCTAGGATGCTGCATGTGACACAACACGTTTGCTACCAAGACCCTGAGCACCCATTGGGCAAATGTGATGGCACCCCAAGATGCTTCACATGATGCAATGTATTAGCTACCAGGACCCTTTTCCCCTGTGGTCCACTATGAAGGCACCCAAGGATGATGCACATGACTACAACGTGTATGGGGGATTGTCACCCTCACAACATCTGATCGTCTGATGTGGATAGGAAACATCACAGGAGGATCCTGTGTCCCTTCTTCCATGGGAGCATTGACTTGTATCTTATGGATGTCTGCATATGGCTACCAATGGCCACATGATGACATGTATTGCACACATGTCATACTAGACAGTATTTATGCAGGTCCCACTATATGGCGATTCCACACTCCCAATTTTCAGATTTGTGATTCTGGTTGTGTGTGATGCCTGTGTACCCTGTGAAGTACATATATAGATGCAAACCAGTTACATCCCAGGGTGCCAACTAATTCAGTGATGATGTGCCCATCTTTAGAAGTAATCACAGAATAATGCCTGCCTCATGGCAGTGTAGTTATCTGAGTTTGTGGGTGAGTCCTCTTCTGATGTGTCCTCTGTGCTTTTTTATCTCATCCTCTGATAAGGGCACACTCCTACACATGTTGATATTGTGTAAAATGTAACACAGCAAAATGATGGTGCACACTTTACATGGTGCATGCACGGGCATGCCTTATATGCAGAGCGTGCAGTGTCACTGGTTCTTCAGCATTGCAAAAATATGTTCTATCACATTGCAGGTCTTCATCTCGACTTCGTTGTAGTGCTGGTCTGCTGCCATTTGAGGATTATGCCCAGGGGTCAGAAGCCATGCATGGATTGGCAGTATCGCCTTTGGGAATAGACATGCATACACTGGATTTGTCAGAAAAGATTTGACATATGCTCTTTGACAAAACATGTCTGCCCTGATCCATCTGTCAGGCTATTACCAATCTGCCATATTGTCCTTTTTCTCATACTTCTCATCAACTGTGGCACATTGTTGTTCAGCATTGCTTTGGCATTATGTGTCAGTTCTGGTAAACTGACACATATTTGTGTGAGGACCATGCTTGTATCACACAAGGCTTGCAATATGATGCTGTGGATCCCTTTTCAATTCAAAATCATGAGCTCACATTCCTTGGGGGTATGAAGGCCACGTGTTTTCTATCAATCGCACCTGCAACGCTGGTAAAGCCTGCTACATAGTAGAATTCAGTCTTGATATTGTTGATGGTGGTAGCATCAGTTGTGAATTTGATATGATCCCTGACACGTGAGCTGATGGCATCCAATGGAAATGCTTCTGAATGCTGGTTGAGATTTGCAAGCAACACACACCACAGAGGACTGGAAACACGCACTGACTCAAAAATGCATGGCACTGATTGCCTTCAGTATAGTAGAATGGCTGTTAAAATGTTGATCGGTGCATCTTGGTCCGTAGCTATGTCATGTGTCAGGTCCATCACGGTCAGGTTTTTGAGTCTTTAAATGCAAAGTATGTGCTCTGCTGACGTCACCTGGTGACATGACCTTGCAAGACCGGTACAGTCTTGGCCCACATCTGTGACGTACCTGTAGGTGGGGCAATGTTATATTTGCACACGCTTGTACTTTTGATACCCCGACAGCACACCCATACAACAGATATATTGGCCATGCAGCACAGCAATACCATCATATGAGGCATATGGATGGGTATTTTGCTGATGATGTGTGGTGGCTTCACTGCTACACTGCATGAGGCAATCCTGTTTCCCTGTCCTACTGGCCACTTCATGGGCTCATGGGGCTCCACACATCCAAAATACTTTGCAAGACTCACCAAACATGTGGTTCTACTGTGTCATCTGATTCCATCCAGCACTGCACATCATCCATTGGTTTTTGTATCCCATGAACACTGGATCCATTGTGCAGGATATTCCAAGAGGACATTTTGACTGGCAATGTTAGGGCCTACAGGCTACTCTTTTTTTGGCATCAGCATTTACAAACTGATTGATTTTCCAAAGGTGCAGTGCCAGTGTAGGGTTGGTGTTGTGTTGGTCCAATCGGCAGATGGGCGTTGTTTCCATTAGTGTACGAAATATTGGCGGAAAAATTATGTTCTCTTCACTGCCCCTTTTCAGTGGTTGGTGGTGTACATATTGTTTTCACCACACTCTAAATGAGCTTCATTGTCAAATGCTTAGCTCAACCAGGTGTGAAACACTGTTACGCAACATAATGGTGCATAATTTGCAAACAAAACAAAACAAATGAAATGAAAAATGCAAAACTTTGGACATTTTGACAATGCAAGTGTATCCTTTTCTTTTTTTTAAAACGTGTATTTAACTTGCACAGATTACTACAACACAATACTTGCATTTGAATCACTTATTGTTACAGTTGTTCAGTTTTGTAAATAATTGTAGTATATCATGTTTACATTTCACAAGTCTTCTTGTTCCTCCTCTCTTACACTTTTGTTCGCAAGGCATTGCCTGAACCCGTCCCAAATGTCATTCGGGCGACATGTCACTGGTAGTAGACTAGAGTATACCTCTTTGTTGTCATTCGCCCAGGTCATGTCTTTCTCCCAGTCACTCAGCACAGGAGGTTCCCTGTTTTTCCAACGCATTAATATCACACACTTTTCTAATAATAAGCTCAGATTCAAAAACGTGCGCCGAACTGGGCTCATTCTGCATAAAATGCCCGGCACATATTATCCCGGGTCCCAGTTTATAGGCTGGTCTGACATCTCACGTTGTGCTCTGCATACGTCAGCCCAGAATTTGGCTAGCCTTATGCATGACCACAACATGTGGAATATGCCTGCTCCCACATCTCTGGCACTTCCCTGTCACTGTGGTATAAATGCTTTTGAGTTTGGCCGGGGTGAAATGGACCCTCTTCAATATCTTATAATGTATCAGACGGTACCTAGTACAAGATATGCTTTTCGTCAGCCCGCATAATTGTGACCAGTGTGTGTCTGTAAAGGTGATTCCCAGATCATGCTCCCATTCTCCTTTAACATCTGGGGTTAGGATTTCCCTGGTTGATAGGGTGATTCTGTGAAGTGTGGAGGCTGATTTCTTTACTGCGCTAGGGGTGAGTACATATCCCAGGCTTGGGTGCAGTGGGGGCTCTTCCGGGAACCCTTCCCATGTGTTAGCTATCGCCGAGCGCAACCTGGGGTATTGTAAGTTCTGCATCGGGTTGTCATCTGCAATTGTTTTAATTCCGTCCCAGCTAATGAATTGCTTATTGACAAATAAATCCTCAAAGCAATTTATACTCTTATCTTTCCAGTGTGTGGCCAGTTTCACATCTTATGTCGTTGGTACATATGGTGCATCCCATATGGACATGCCAGGGTTATATGACACAGTGTTTCTGGGGTTACCCGCTAGTGCTGGGTCCATGTAATTGTCGTTTCTCGATCCCCCTTCAACTAGTTTGTGTAGAAGCCTTGTCGGGCCCTCCCTCTTCGTTTCAATTATCACATGTGATTCATCAGGGCCCCCCCTCAGTCTAGAATATTGCATAATAGGCCTGCGCTGAGAGGGAATACAGCTCAAAGTCGGGGTCAGCTAGTCCCCCCTGCTCATATGGTCTAGTGAGCCATTTTCAGCTTACCCTGGGCTGTCCTTTCATATAAACGCTGAGCATGCTCCTTGAATCTTGGTAAAGAAGGATCTTCCCAGCCACACTGGGACAGTACTGAATAGATAGAATAGTTTTGGGAGTAGAACAATTTTAATCAATGCTAGATGGCCTATACGTGAGATCGGCAAGTGATTCCAACAAGTTAGTTTAGCAAAGAGTGTATCTGTAAGTTCACCATAATTTAATTTAAGTCTCAACTCCCAGATACTTCACCTTTTGGTGTGCCCATTTGAGTCTCTGTAATTCACTGGGTTGTTTTGTCGCATCTGTTAGCGGAAATTTCTCAAACTTAGCAGCATTTAACCTTAGACCGGAGTACTCCCCAAATTCTCGCACAGCTTTTAGTACCTTTAGCAGGTGTCTCTCAGGGTTCCTCGCATGTAGCATTATATCCTCGGAAAAAGAGTTATAATCTCTACTCTACTGGCCAATGATATCCCTGCTCTACTGTATCTTGCCCTCAGTAAGTCAGCCAGCAGCTCGATCACCAAGGCGAACACGAGTGGGGACACTAGGCAGCCTTGTGTTGTGCCCCCAGCTAGCTCTAAAATCGATATTCGTGTCCCATTGACGCACACCCTAGCAAAGGGTTGTGAGTAGAATATACGGACCCACTTTATAAAATTCGGGCCAAATCCATAGTTGTTTAGGACTCTAAACAGGAAGGCCCAGTATACAGTGTCAAAAGCTTTTCGCATATATAAAGCCATTACAATCCCTTCGGTATCTCTAGGGATCTTCGCCAGTATAATATAGCAATGCCCTATACAAATCCAGCTTGGTCTTCATGGACCATGTGTGGCATCAGGGGATTGAGGCGGGCGGCTAGTATCTTCGCGAATACCTTTGCATTGGCATTTATCAGGGATAGTGGGCGATAGGAGCCACAGTCCTCAGGTTGTTTCCAGGGTTTGAGTAACAGGGTTATGACCACTTTGCGGGTGGTGTCGGGCAATTTGCCCATTTCAAGAACCTCGGCACATACAGCGTGGAGGTGAGGTGCTAATATCTCTATAAACTCCTTTAAAATTCTACCCCTAACCCGTCTGAGCCAGGTACTTTCCCACCCAGTGGGGCCTTTATGGCCTCCTTTACCTCGGTCAATGTCAGGGGATTATCTAGGGTGTCTCCAGTCTCACCAGACAAAAGAGTGATGGGTATTTTAGCCAGGTAGCTGTCTGTTTCTTCTTCAGTGGCTAAGCTTTGGGGGGAGTACAAGTTGGCGTAAAAGTCGAAAAAGACTTCACTAATCTCCTTCTGACCCATAACAACTCCGTCCCTTCTGGTTGTACATTGGATATTCGTGTTTCCTCTTTCCCCCCGCACCATCTGTGCTAGCAGTTTACCCGGTCTGTCTTGCTCGCCATACTTCCGTGCGGCTGCTGGTCTATCGAAAAGGGCAGTTCATGAACTGCTGCTGCCCGAAATTTGTCTAACTGTGCTTTGATTTCAGTCGCTGTCTCCGCTGTTGGAGCAGTCGCGTACTGCACTTGAAGTTTGGCTATCGCTTCTTCCCTTCTCGCAAGTTCCCTCCGTATATCCCTGAGTACTCCCAGTTCAGTGGACATGGCGGTACCCCTAATATAGGCCTTAAATGCTTGCCATAGAATGGCCTGACTGGTGACAGATCCATCATTATTTTCAAAGAATTCGGTGACATGTTGCGCCAGGCTGGTTGTGTATACCGGGTCCGCCAGTGCGGCTGCCTTGAAACACCATGGGGGTCTTTGTGGGGCAACTTTGGGGATAACCAACAACAGCAGTGCCGGTGAATGGTCAGATAGTGTTCTAGGTAGTATTGTTGTTTCTGATGTCCAGCCCAAGACCCTCTGCAGTACTAATCATAGGTCGATCCTGGAGTGCATATCATGGACCAATGAATAGAAGGTGTATGCCCGTTGTGGCCCATGTAGTGATTGCCAGGCGTCTTTCATGCCCAGGTCTGCAGTGTGTGTGTGCGTATTACACGGGTTACACCAATCAGGGATCTAGGGGTACTCGTTGTACGGTCTATAGCCACATCTAGTATGGTGTTGAAGTCCCCTCCACAAATGATTTGGGCAGTAGGGTATTTAGCACATTTTTGAAAGACCTTGGTATAATACTCTGGGTCATCAATATTGGGGCTGTATATGTTTATCAGTTAGACTTCGGTGTTGCCTAACTTGCCATGTACCACCACATATCTGCCATTCAGGTCACTTTCTGTCACGAGATGAATAGTTGGTAGTGTTCTGTGTACTTGTATCATGACTCCCCAAGCACTGGTTGAATAAGACGTGCAAAATCGGTGGTCCACCTACCCTGGCGCAAACTTACTTGCTTGGTGCCCCAGTAAATGCGTTTCTTGGAGGTATACTATCCGTGCTCCTATTCTATTGACATACTTCATCACCTTTCGTGCTTTCACAGGCATTCCAAGACCTCTAACATTCCAGCTCAACAGTTTTATCTCTGATGAGTTATTTTCAGCCATTTAGTGTACTTCCTTCTTTCCAAGCTTTCATACTACAGTGTCAAATGATTCCATTATGCTAACAATTAGTTATCTGACTGCAATATTTCAACTTTAACTCCCCCACCATTGCTCTCTCCCCCTTACCCCACCCTCATAGTTTCTCCGAACTTCAACTATGCATATCCCTTCGTTCCCACTCCCAAACCGCTCTTACCACATGTACTAACTCATGCACTCGCATGTGGGGGACCGCTTCAGTGACGGCCGGAGCCTACCAGCTAACGCCAGTCTCATATCTTAATGGTTTCTGATCCAAATTATGTTACCAGTATACATGATTAAATACTCTGATTATCAGGGTGCTGGCAAATTGGCACAGGAACACATACTTTCCGAGAGCAGTGTCTGAAGTAGCCATGTGTTTGCAATACCAAACCACTACGACAGTTCAGCCATCTACGTGTGTACGGTTCAATCATTGGGGAGCAACACATGCTGCTGTCATCACCCCCGGGCATCGGCTTATCAGGCAAAGAAATGTTGGTTTCAACAAAGGAGACTGCCTCTTCCGGGAATGTGAAACGGTATGTCTTATTCTTATATTGCAGGCACAGTCTGGCTGGATACAGCATTGCGTAGGGTATCTTACGTTCTCGGAGCATCTTGTTCACCCCTGTGAATATTCGCCTTTCTTGCTGAACAGGGTGTAATCAGGGAATATGCGAATCATGCTGGATCCCATTTTCAATTCTTGCTTGCCTCTAGCGGCCCGCAGCACCAGGTCTCTGTCCCTGTAGTTCATAAGTCTTGCTATTATTAGCCTTGGGTAGGTGCCTGGTTTTCGGACGCGCGGCAAGTGATCTGTGTGCACATTCAACAACAAACATTGCCGACCATCCAGGACCTCCCAACAGTTCCTTGAGCAGTTCCTGAACAGCTAGTTCCATCAGGCCTTTAAGTGCATCTTCCATGGCTCCTACTATACGTATGTTGTTGTGACGCAACCTCGCCTCCCGTCTTTGCACTTCAGTTTAACTGTGGCTAAGTCTTTGGCCATATTGGTCACAGTGTTTTGTAATGCTTCAAGCGTGTCTTCGGCCGTACTGATACTTGTATCTGCTTCAGTAATGTTGCTTGTGGCCTTTTACAGCTAATTTCGGATTGATGTGACATTAATATCAATGCCATCAAACTTGTCATTGAGTGCAGCAAAGCCTTTTTGTATAGATGTGAAGACCCCTTGTAGATCCATGGGAGCAGATGTCGTCGGTGACAAGGGTGGGACTGTATGGTCTGAGCCGTTGCTGCTGATGATATTCCCTTTTGGTGGTTGGTTTTGTGAATCTATCATTCCACCCTTCTTGGCTGCTGCCCCTTGGGGCATTGTACCGCACTTCGAGGGGATTTCCTCTCCTTAGGCCCTGTGTCATTGCGTTGCGGGGTTCTCATGGACACTTTGGCAGATGTGACCTTGTTATGAGTGGCAGGGGAACTTGGCCAGGTGTGGTGAGTGCGGGTTCAGTCACACCTGTGTTTCCATAGGTTTAGATTGTCTCTCTGATGTCCTGCCTCTCTTACTTTTGGGTGTTTAGTGTGTGGCTTTGCGAATTTCCAATCTGGTCTGTTCGCCTTTATATGACAGGCTGTTCTTGCAGCTGTGGTTCTTGGGACTTGCCCTTAAAATGTAACTAATGCGCTTCTGCATGTGTTGTGGTTGCGATATGTTATGGTGCACTCTTCGCAGTGCATGGTCATTCAATTTGTAGGTCTGGTTAGTTCCCCTGCCATCCGTGCAAGGTGTACCCCTGCGCTGGGGAGCAGGGAATCCTCCTTGATGAATGCCAGAGTTTTGTGTGTCAGGTAACCCTCTTATTGCTCTTGTGTCCCTGTGTGCTAGTGTTCGGTTGCTCCCCTGTGCAGTTGCAGGCTGCGCATTCACTGCGGCTTAGCAGAAGATTCTTACTTCTGTGTTTCTTTCTGACTTTCATCCCAGAGCATGACCAGTGTGGGCCGTGCATGCTATGGCCGCGGGAAGTTGTATATTATACTACACGTCTTATGGCAGTGTAATGGTACTCCCAGTTGGTTCCTGGGGTTCTGTGCAGTTTGTCCCTCTCTGTGATGGCGTCTGGTGCTCCCTGGTGGTTAATTCAGTGCCCGTTCTTATTGGCGGTCCCCTGACGAGATCTGGTGTGGCGAGTTTGTATCTATCGCTATGCTCCGCACAGGCTATGAGGCAGTAGAATATGTCGTAGTAACATGTCCAACATTCCTAGAAGCTGCACCTGCAGCATCCATGTACACGAATGCTGTGCCTTCTGTGCTCCTTCAGTTGCCAGTATCCCCACTCGAACAGCAACAAGTTGGGGTGATCAGCTACATTATGGAGCAAGCTGGATGTGTGAGTATTACGGCCCGGTGGGCCTCGTGGTTGCAGGTCTGCTCGCCACTGCATATGTGTGTTCTGCTCAGTTTTCCCACACCACCCGGCATACCACTATCTTTGCTCTGTACCAGACCGCAGCCACAACGTACTTCCAGCTTCAGTCAGCGGCGTAAGGTTCTGCGCTCTCGCATGCCTATTGAGCGGGGTCCACAGGTGGCGTCGGATGGATCAGGTTCAGTTGGGTCTACGCACCGCAGTCGGGAGTATCTCCATGTGTCTCTTGCTGCTCCTGTGCCAGCGGTTGTTTCCGCCGTTCCGCAAGCAGGGAGGATCCTTATGTCCCTCAGCTCAGTCTGTTGCCATCGGGGTCGGGCAGCCTGAACTTCATTTCGGGTGCAGGGATCAGCACTGGGTCGTCCGATCTCCTCTTCGATGTTCACGCAGGCTTCGATAGGCAGGGGCCCACGGTGGTGTCGGGTCTCTACCAGTAGGCCGCACAGGACTGCACCAAAAACTGGCTATAACTCTGGATTTGCTGACTCAATTCATGTGATTTTTGGTGTGCGTCTGGCCAGCACCTTCTTACAGCATTTGTGTTCAATTATATCCAAAACCAGGCAGCTTTCAGCAAGTTTTCAGCCCCAGTCCATGGCATGCCAACAAAGCTCACTCTCAGAGCTGCATTCAGCACTGTGCAACCGCGCCCCCAAGTGTATCCGTTTCTAGTTACTGCTCTCTTTAACAAAGGGAAGAAAGTACCAATCCAAGATAAAATCTCCAGAGTTACTCCTGCTGCCTTCTAGAGATGCAACTGCAGATGTGCGCTCATTACCTTTTTAGACTTGCACCATCTCACAAACATTCTGTTTGACATAAGGACCCCTTATTCCCGAATAAACTTTGTCAGCAAGTGTAAGATTACAGAAACATGTACTTAAGTTTCAATAAGCAAGTGTGTGAGTAAAACACTGCTTCTCTGTGCCAACTCTCGAAGACAGTTCAATGGTCTTTATTGAGAGGATTGTAAAGGTTCTCACTGAGGACAGTCCCTCTCTCTCATGGGTGGGTCACTCTCTAACCAGAAGTCCTTCAATTCCAGGATTGTCACTAGAGAGCAATAGCTTCTACTGTCTACCAATTGACTGGCTGGTCCTGATGTCAGAAGGATGAAGACCCTCTCTCTCCCTCTCTCTCTCTCTCTATCTCTCCCTCTTTCTCTCTCTATAGGAGCAACCTAGGTGAATCCTAACCTAGGTCCCACAATATGATAGTAAAAGATTCGGTGCCTTCCAGGCACTCAGATCTCACTTGGTAATGTTCTTTCACACTCTTGTGCACCACACCATGATGTTCTACTCTTCTTCTTATCTCCACCATTTCTTCTTTCAACTCTCCTTCATCTCTCCCTCCTCAATACTACCCTTCTGTCCATCTGTTGGTCTCTCTCTACTCCTACCTTCTTTTCCGCTCTACTGTAAGTGATTTCAACCCAGCACTTCACCTAAGTCAATGCCTAGCGTGGGATGCAAATTTATTATTTGTGTCTAGAGGTTCCTTTATTTCTGAATGATATACCCTTATATCACGCCCCTCTCTTTGATTCCCCCCCCCCCCCGGTTACACTGTACCAGGAAGCAGGCTGTTTTGCAAAGTTAAAAGGATATATTTTATGTATTTTCACAATATATGTATATATATATATATATTACATGGCCACGGTAGTGGCCATGCAGTTATGGTTAAGTTGCTGTTTCCATAGGAAGAGCACTTTTTGGTTGGCTTATACTTCGCTCTCCCTGGACAGATCCTCACCAAACATTGCAAAAAAAGTGGGTCACTCTGAATTGTTTTGCAAAGTTTGGTGAGGATTCGTCCAGGGGGGGCAAAGTTATAGGGGGGGTCCCAAAACTTTTTTTTTTCCCATAGACTGAATGGGAAAAAAAATGTGCTCGCGCCTACAGCCCAAACCGCTGGACGGATTTCCACCAAATTTGGACCAGGATCAGCGGCTTGGTCCCGAAGCGTGCTTTTGCAAATTTGGTGAAAATCCGTCCAGTAGTTTTTTTTAAAATGACCAAAAGGTAGGTAAAAAAAAATTAGTGATATCTGTGTTAGGTTCGCGGACACACTTCCCTGTTCGCTCCGCGGACAGTGTCCTGATTGGCCAATCGTCTTCCGTGATGTTCGCGGACATGCAACGTGTTCGCTGATTGGACGGCGTGGAGCGTGAAGCGCGTCAGATTTTTCGGTAGTGCCCGCCATCTTGGATTCGTGGACGTCCGCGGACAGCGCAGTGAAACTTTGTTCAAAATGTGTATTTAGTAGAGTGTGTTGGTTTGTAGGAGTGTTTGGGGAGGGTGGGAGTGTATGAGATAGGATGAAAGTTGTGTTTTTTATGTGTTAGATGTTCTTTTTGTGTTCGATTTGTTTGCGGACATCACGGGTGTTCTGAAATGTTCTAAATAAACTAACTGGGGGGTGTTCTAAGGACTCAATATGTGTCCGTTTTGTTCGCAAGCAAAGTGAAACTGTTCTAAGAACACTCGCGGTGTCCGGGGAGTGTTCATAGGGGTGTCCTGAGGACGCTGTCCGTATTGTTCTCTGTCAAGTTGAATGTGTTCTAAGAACACCCGTGGTGTCCTGAAATATTCGCAAATAAACAAAATGGGGGTATTCTGAAGACGTTTTTGAGAACACTCCCGGTGTCCTGAAATGTTCGTAGGGGGTGTCCTGAGGACGCTGTCCGTATTGTTCTCTGTCAAGTTGAATGTGTTCTAAGAACACCCACGCTGTCCTAAAATGTTCGCAAATAAACAAAATGGGGGTGTTCTGAAGACCTTCTAAGAACACTCGCGGTGTCCGGGGAGTGTTCGTAGGGGGTATCCTGAGGACGCTGTCCGTATTGTTCTCTGTCAAGTTGAATGTGTTCTAACAACACCCGCGGTGTCCTGAAATGTTCGCAAATAAACAAAATGGGGGTGTTCTGAAGACGTTTTTGAGAACACTCCCGGTGTCCTGGAATGTTCGTAGGAGGTGTCCTTAGGACGCTGTCCGTATTGTTCGTTGTTAAATTGAAAGTGTTCTACAACTATCGCGTTGTTCTGAAATGTTCGTAGGGGGTGTCCTGAAAACAGTGTCCATATTGTTGGCTGGCAATTTTAAAGTGTTCTAAGAACACTCACATTGTTCGCGGACATTAAAAGTTTCCCATAGATCATAGTTGAAATGTTTGACTCTATGGATGTGATATGCTGCGGTGGTTGTTGCCAGGGCATAGAGTCTTGGGTGCATGGCCATTTGGCCATTTGGCCATGCACCCAAGACTGTATGCCCTGGCAACAACCACCGCAGCATATCACATTCATATTTGCTTATAACTTTTGGTGAAAACCAAATGTATAAGGAACAAAGGTATTAGATACTATGGATGTGATATGCTGCTATGGTTGTCCTTATTATTGTATACTTACTGTTTGGTCTAGTAATTGGAGTCCATGTTTTTCTACTGCATTTCTGTGATAAAAGAAAATAGCATGTTAGTATTAGTATTTTGTAATGACTTATTGCATTGTATAAGCAATATACTTTTATTTTTTTTCGACCCTCATATTTAGTAGAGTACAACTCAGAGTACTGTGCAATTTGCTCAGTTTCTGTATGTGTTGCTAAAATCATTGGGTCTGTGGGAGAAAACAAAATACATGTTGGATTAAAAAAAAACCCTTTTTCTGTTATGTTACAGTTTATTTGTTTGTTTGTTTTCAGTGTTCACTTGTTGTTTCTGGCTAATGCTTTATACTTTGCTTTGTTGTATTTTTTTTTGGAGCAGTAACAGATTCTTCATTTGTTTTGATATTATAAAATTTTGGAGCAGTTAGATAACAATTGGTGTATTCTAACTGTCTATTTTTTTAATATATTTTAGTGGTTTTGATTTATCTATTTGGATATTGTTAAATTTTGGGACAGTTAGATACCAATTGGCGTATTCTAACTGTGTATTTTTTGGCCTAATGTAGTGGTATTCATTTATCTTATTAGTTGTTGTAGAATCTTTGAGCTGTTAGATAGCTTTTGGAGTATTCTAACAGTTTATATTATTTTAACACAAATTTATAATTTTGGGACAGTTAGATACCAATTGGCGTATTCTAACTGTGTATTTTTTGGTCTAATTTAGTGGAAACAAAGCAACATCCAGACATAATTGTAATTCATTGTGGAGGGAACAGTTTAGGACATGTGACTGGAATTTTTTTGCAATTTGCTATGAAAGAAGGATTTAGGAAGGTTATGGACATATTTCCTAATTCTCAAGTGATATTTTCACGGATTGCGCAGAGACAAATGTGGCTTTGTTCTTCTTCATTTGGTCCACAAATGGAAAAAGCAAGGCGCAATGTTAATAAGGCTGTTTGTGACTTTCTAAGAGATTTTGGCATGTCTTCTTTTCACAATGAAAATATTATGTTTTGTAGTACATACATTTTTCGCAGAGATGGAGTCCATCTTACTTATGCTGGCAATCAGATTTTTCTGAGAAATGTACAAAATGCATTGCGACCTTTTTTGGAATTACAACAACGATTTTGAAGTAGATGTTAAGCATTTACAATTTTTGACTTACAAACACCACCTAAAGGCTCTTTTCAGAGCCACCACTTCTTTCCAGAGAAAATTACAATGTTTGTGATGGAGTAGCAACCCAATTTTTTTAATGTTTGCGAACTGTCCGTGGACTTCTAAAAAATACAAAGAGCCCTGTTTCATTTATTTTCACTTCTATTTTTTAACTGGGAAAGGCGGCTCTGAAAAGAGCCTTATTTTTTTTTTATTTTTGTAATTTTGTATTTTTTTTGGTTTTTCAGACACGACACACTAGGAGAGGAGGGTAAAGGAGAGTAAAGGGGGGGACACCAACCACAGGGATAAGAAAGGGCGAGCTGAGAGAGGAAGATGTAGAGTGGGTTTTATTTGGGTAGTGAGCAGGTCTTCTCGTGCTCTGAGACGATAGTCTCAAAAGCACTCCTAAATCGCTCCCCCCTGCAGAGTACTGTGTCACAGTACATACATACAACTGTGACCCTCGAAAGGTAAGGGTCATCAGCATTCTGTATGGCCTGTGAGGCAGCTTGAGGAAGACGCTGTCCCACAGAGGTGGTCCTTGTGGTGACAGGATCAGAAACAGAGGATGAAGTAGAGGAAATCAACCTGCTACGTTCTTCGCAAGGTACAACCCTGCGAATAGCCCCACAGTGAAATGACCTCAGGTTTCGCTTCATAGTAGTGGTCCCAAAGCTGTACTTACCATGCTTCCCGTGACTGAGTATCATTTTGCACTCATTGCAGGTAACACGGTTCGCACGAGCCTTAGGAACATTACCATGAATGGTAAATAACCGCCACACCCAAGACTCACGCCTAGTGCGGGTAGTAGGGTTTTCCTCTACCTCATTCTCATCATCCGATTCTTCCACCTCCGCATCCTCACTCCTGTTCCCCTCTTCAGGCCCTTGGGGAGGTGGTGGTGGTGGAGGGGGTGGGGGTGCTGCTGAAGCAGGTGCAGCACCAAGTGGCAGTTCAGCAGCCAAGGATGCCATTTCGATGATGGTGTAGTCTGCAGGTGGCAGCAAAAATCACTGTGTTCTGAAGAATAGCCAGAAACACAATGGGAATAAGCTCTTGGGCGTGGTCTTTTATAGGGGTGCTTGTGCGTGTTTCGCGGACATGCGCACTGGCCGCGGACAGATCAAACACAAAAAAAGGATCAGAAAGTTTCAAAAGGTATATAGAAACTCAAGATTGCTATTTGGGACTTGTGCCATGGGGAGATTTTATTGAAAAATATTATGGATTAACTGAAAATGTACTTTTACATTGTTCGGGGACACGAACAGTGTCCGCATTTCAGGACACACGATGAGCGTGGGCGCGGTCATATGATCCGTTCGCGAACTAGTCCGCGAAGGAAGCGCCTGTCCGCAGGACACCAAGTGCACGGAGATTGGTTACCGCATGCGCATTGATGTCCTACGGACACTGTTTGGGTTCTGAAGTAATTAAAAGTGCATCACACGTGAAACGAACATTTCAGGACACCGCGTGTGTTCTTAGAACAGTTTAAACTTGGTAGCGAACAGTATGGACAGATATAGTGTTCTTCAGGACACGTGTAATTTAGTTTATGTACGAACATTTCAGGACACCTATTGTGTTCTTAGAACAGTTTCAATTGGGTAGCGAACACTACGAACAGGTATAGTGTTCTTCAGGACACCTCCATTTTCGCTTACGTACAAACATTTCAGGACACCAATAGCGTTCTTAGAACAGTTTGAACTTGCTAGCGAACAGTACCGGACAGGTGTAGTGTTCTTTAGGACACTTTAATTTTTGCTTGTTTACGAACAATTCAGGACACCGCGTGTGTTCTTAGTACAGTTTCATGTTGCTAGCGAACACTACGAACAGTTGTACTGTTGTTCAGGACACATCATTTTCGTTTATTTACAAACATTTCAGGACACCAATTGTGTTCTTAGGACAGTTTTAAGTTGATAGCGAACATTACGGACAGATATAGTGTTCTTTAGAACACTTTAATTTTTGTTTCTTTACGAACATTTCAGGACACCACGTGTGTTCTTAGAACAGTTTCAACTTGCTAGCAAACAGTACGAACAGGTGTGGTGTTCTTCAGGACACCTCTATTTTCGTTTATGTACAAACATTTCAGAACACTCGCACTGTCCGCGGACACTTTTATTGTTTTTAAAAAAAAAACGGAAACTATTCACAATACAATATAAAAATTAAACTTTATTTAACATATATTAATAATTTATGACAGAGAAGGTGAGGCAGAAACAGAAACAAAAACAGGAGAATTTGGGGTTTAAACATGATTGGTATTAGGTGAAGAAGGGATGGAAGTCTCATCAAAACATTTTGGATTATGGAGAGGGTTTGGGGATAATTGAATAGGATATGGTGAGGAGGGACAAGCACATGTGGGGCAATGGTACAAGGTTTTTTGTTTGAAATGATTTTCTACAAAAGTTTTTAAATTATTAAAATAAGCCAACAATACATCCATTTTTTCTTCGATATTGTGAAGACTGTTATCCATAACCGGGTTTTCTGAAGTTTTTTCTATTTTGGTATTCTCTGTACAAAAAAATAATATATATGTTAAATGTTTATAAAAAAAATAATAAATAAATGGTTTATATTATAAAGTGTTTACCATTAGTTTCACTATCTTGTGACATTTCTTCATGTGGGAAATTGTCCTCTAGCCATTCCAGAGTACTAGACATTTCTGTGAGAAAAAAAAAAAGATAATATATTTTTTAATCTAATATAGAAAGTTTATAAATTTATGAGTAAAATGGAGTACACTTACTATTTCTGGTAAAATAAGTCCTATGTATTCAGTGGGTCTGGTCTTGTTCTCAGTTCTGTTGTGTCTGTGAGGTAATTATGTTGGAAGCCAATTTATCTTCTTGTGGTATATTCCATTTCAGAACATATTGTATTTAAATGAATGGTTAGTGTGCTACATATATGGGTTACATTTCTTATGTATTACTATATATAATGTGTTTGTGTGCTGCTTTTTGAATTTGTTAAATATTCCTATATTATGATATAACAATCAAACATACCCCACCACCTCCCCCCACAGTTTTTAGGTAGTGGTACTGTTCTCCGGACATGTCCGCGAACATTAAATAAGTTTGCGGACATCAAGTTCATAAGAAGAGATCTAGTCAGTTCCATATGACATGTATATAAAGTCAAAGTCATTATTGTTAAGTTGTGCTACTAAAAAACTATGAAATTCAGTGAAATAACTTTGTTAAAGGGACGTTATGGTTAAGTTTCGCTACTAAAAACCTATGAAATTCAGTGAAAAAAACTTTGTTAAAGGGACGTTATGGTAAAGTTGCGCTACTAAAAACCTATGAAATTCAGTGAAAAAACGTTGTTAAAGGGACGTTATGGTTCCAAGTAAAACCGAAAAACCCTTGAAATTCGCCAGTTATGGTAAACTAAGCAACCACAACTCGCGCCACCACCGTGCACTGCTAAGACTAACACCCAGGACATAAAAGATGACATCACAAATGTCATTGATGACATCACTGATGACATCACATGTCTGGCTCACTATTTTTTCTTTTGCTGACATATCTAGGCCACATGGTTTTCTTCAGTAACAGTCAGAAACTAAGAATTTTATTTTATTTGTAGACATATCCTTCAAGTAGGTTCTTACAGTAATTCCCTTAGAGTACAGTCACATCATATGAAACATATACATATGGGAAAACACAAGCTTGAAAGACAGCAATCCTTTTTGTGCATAAAGACAATCACTAGACTGAGCACTTTCTGATAGTTCTGTTGTTTTTTTTATGGCTGTACTTTCCCTGTATATGGTCATATTTGTATACATTGTACTCACACTGCTTTCCTTAGGGTCCGATCACATCAAGTGATACATATACATAGGGTAAATAGCAGCTTTGAAACAGAGCAATCATTTATTTGCATGAAACTAATCAGTTAAGTTATGAATTGTTTCTGCTACTACTTGTGCTTTTTTGCTAACTTCACTTTCCCTGTATATACCCATATTGGTATGTGTTCTTGTGTCTTTGTGTTTTGTCTATAGTAATGCAATTATGTAGTACATGGGTTTTATTAGCTACTTATTACATATTTCACAGTACACAAAAATCTGTTAAGAAAACAATTATCATTTCATTATTCAACATATTAACATTACGAATATCATACCTTCATCTTGTACGCTGCACACAATGTTATGTTTCTGTATGAGTAGCTTAGTATACTAGATAGAACCCCATAATATGATGCTATTTATATCAATGCATCGTTCAATGCACTTAGTAGGGTATATTTCTTGCAATGATTCTTGACACTTTTTTCGCAACATAATAAGAATCCCTTCTACACATATTTCATGAGAAGTACATACACATGTGATGTCATCAGTGATGTCATCAATGACATTTGTGATGTCATCTTTGATGTCCTGGGTGTTAGTCTTAGCAGTGCACGGTGGTGGCGCGAGTTATGGTTGCTTAGCTTACCATAACTGGCGAATTTCAGGGGTTTTTCGGTTTTACTTGGAACCATAACGTCCCTTTAACAAAGTTTTTTCACTGAATTTCATAGGTTTTTAGTAGCGCAACTTAACCATAACGTCCCTTTAACAAAGTTTTTTTCACTGAATATATGTATATATTTATATATCACACTATTTCATATTTATAGAATGATCACCAATGGGGTGATGTCACAACATCTCTTTTTAATCACACAGAGTAATAATAGGAAAAATTATGCAGCATAGAATAATACTTTGTGTGGGTTCAATCAAAATGCAATGTGATCACTCTTTCCCCCTGCACACTACTCAATCCCCACAATATGCAGTATAAAGAGATGGAAGTAGAGAAAACAGGTTTCAGGAATACACACTGAACAAATACAGTATCAATCCCAATGTCCCCAGCAAACACAGAGAAAAACAGGAATGATTGCAACTTGTCAAAATGGTTTTGAATGTGGCTTTGAATGGAACAGTAAAAACACTGAAAATGGATATAATTCACTAACATGGATTCAATACTAGTGGGAGCCGCTTTGTATAGTTTCAGATCAACACTAACAATGATTATTGAGTAATTAGCAGTTTGAAAACTTAATTCTGTGGTGGGATGCAATCTACAGCTGTTGCACACGTGATAGATTTGAGCCAAACGAAAAATTTGCGGCAAACTTGTCCGTGCGCGGTAAGTGTGATTGCGGAAAAACTATAAGGAGTTGGGATGCGGTTTTGGTTTCATTTCTAGCATACACGGTGAAGAAGTTATGAAGGTTTTTGTAGAGGTCAGTGTTTTTCAGAAAGAGTCAAAATTTGTAAAACAAGGTTGTGCATTTTTATATTACAAACAAGGTTTCTTATACTATTGAGACTTATGAAGCCACAAACTACATGACAGCACAGCCACCAGTCCAGCGACCCCTCTGGCTGGTTTTTGCCCGCCGAGAGGCTTGTCTTTCTTCAGTAAATATATTAGCACAAAGATGATTTTAACACTACTATTACCAAAGGACTATAGGGATGAGAGAAAGATTCAGGTAAGACCAAAGATTTTCTGCAATGCAGTTCTGGATATAAGAGAGTGGGTTTGGATAGGGATGACTTATGAATAAGATATATGCTAGCGACAATCCTATGCTATGGATACTCACTACCAATGTTTGGAATGCACCTGTCAGAGATTTGGTCAGGGATACTACTTTCTGGACTGGAATTCTGCTAGCACACCGGACTGGACTGAAGGCGCTCTGGTTCTGCACTCAGCACGGCACTCTGGACACTGCACGGCGGAATTGGGCTGGATCTGACAGGTTGGTTCTGGTTCGCAGCGATCTGGTCACAGCTCTGCTCTACTGGGTCGGATCTCTGGATTATGGCAAGAATTCTTAGCAAGAAAGCAGCACAGCTCAGGCAGGCTGTTCTTTTTGTTGTTCCCCTTGGAGGTCTGGGGAAAAATCTGGTTTCAGGATTTTAAAAGGCCAAGCTGAGAAGGGTTCAGCTTTGGAAATGGGCCTTTCTGCTTTCAAAGTTCTGGAGTCTGGAATATGCATTTCTCTTGCAAAGTGCTTCGCCAGCAATCGGATGGTGAGTGGATGTGTGTCCTAAGCTATCTCTATTTATATATTTTCTAAAAGGCTGGGTATGCTGATTTCTACTAGGCACACCCCTAGGGATTCTGTTGGTAAGAGTCTTTCCTCTCCCCTGATTTGAGAAGAAAACCTGGTGTCATGATGACACTGTATTTGATGATCCAGGGAGAACCTCCCCTCTGTTTCTGCACATGAAATCTATTTTTCATACAAGACATATTTGCAATTTTGCAACCTTAATACCAATAGGATATTTATATCAGATATTTGTTGGAGCAAGTATTCATCCGAGCACCATCTTGGTGAGAGCTTGGGTCTAGATTTGGCAATTTCTTGCAGTTTTGGTCTGGTACCCAATGTCAGATTTGTCCACATTTTTACTCATATGTGCGCATGACATCTGGGCCTAACCATGTGAAGTTTCATGTTTCTGGCATCACCACAATTGCTACAAAACCACAAATTCTGTTGTCTTGTCCCAGAACATAGCACAGAGATCTGAGTAGTTTTACAACATGACCAGAATTTTCATATTAGCAATACTGTTATTTTACACATTTTTACAATGTTGCACAGTGCTCTGCCAGTCCTTTTCAAAGATATACTTTCTTGTGCTTTAAGAATACACATAATGGTCTGTCCCGCCTTGAAAGTTTTGGTGGGTCAAGAGCAATCCCGGCCTCTTTCCCCTGGCAAGTTGATAGTTGCATCTGCGTATCTTTTCAATCAAGGGAGTCTTTTGTCTCTCCCCAGAGCAGCATAGCAAAATCTCCTCTCCTCTTCATTAACATCTGACTGGGAGTTCCTGTGGCAGAGAGCAGGAGGAAGGTGCTTTTGTTTGGGGCACGCTCTAGAATTTCCTTTGAAGTTCTGTGACTGGCATCAGGGGTTGACTTTAAAAATCCACTTTGTTTACATGTTTCTTTGATGAAAATAAACTTACATTTTCAAAGCATTCAAACATATCTCCAATTCCAGTCTTTTTAAACATAGAAATTAAATAGTGGCAACCTGTATTGTTTTTGATAGCAAGTCACTTCATTTCAACCATTTGATTTTACTGTACAAGTTTAAGCTTCCAGTGTAATTAAATGACAGCTTTCATACAGGCGGCCAGCGGTGCTCCGCCCATATCTGACAGATTTTCCCAGGAAAGCACCTTTTTTAATGTGGATATTCTTGTGATGAAATCTGCTTCTCCTGACATTGTGTGCTTATGCGGATTCTTTAAATACAGTGATGGGCAACATCCAGCAAGGATGTTGGATCTTTTCTGATGTTTGGGAACCATTATTTTGTAATTTCAGCAACCAAGGAAAAACGGATTTCAGAGCACTTCTGGGTTTTCTTGCAATGAAGCACTGCCTTTAATGTAGTTTCCATTTTCACTCTGTGAGAAGCCCAATGGCAGATTTCAGTAGTGTGGTCTCCTGTTCCACTACTGACACAGGCAAAGTAGATTGGCAGCCAACTTTATGGTTTCACAGCGCAATTTTCATAGGTTTAGCGAACAGAGGGCTTTTTGCAGCCATTTCGCTGGTTCTGGTGCCACCAGCACACAGTGATGTCGCACGGCAGAGTGTAGTGGGTCAAAGCATCCCACAAGCCCCCCCTCGCGATTTGGCTTTGACCGCCCATCAATGGGAAGTCGCGAGATTGGGATGATCAGTTTCTTTTCTTTCTGGTCCAAATGTCAAAATTCATCAGCTTCTCCCATAAGTGGTGGATCGACCGGTTCTCCTCGCCGATTCCTGATGAGAGTATTGAGCGATACCCAGGGCCCCTTGGAGCTTTGCTTCCGGACCTGGTTGGTCATCCTTGGTTTTAGTCTCCAAGGTTTCCAATTCTAGGATGACAAAGCAAAAGCATATTTGTAGACATTTCCCCACCACTATTTATGTAGTGGGGCAGATACATACATTTTGACAAATCAGGACAATTATTTTCTATTGGCAATTTATTGATTATATAGATGGAATATTTTTATAGTTGGAATTCTAGGGAGCTGGAGTGACCCTCTCTGAGGTCTCAGAAGAATCCTCTAGTTGCTGCAGAGTGTGCCTAGGATGGCAACACTCAGTTGGTTGATATGGACCCACTTATCTACCCCACTGCCAAACTGCCTTTGGCATACGGATTTTGTAGGTGACTGGTGAGATTTTGTCTACAATTTCAAAAGGACCCCTCCTGCTAGGTAAAAATGTGCGCTGTTTAGCCTGGTTCCTTTGGAAATTGTATAAGTAGACCCGGTCTCCTACATGGTATTCTTTTCTAGTAGTATTTAAGTCATAGTGGGTCTTCATGCTGTCTGCAGATCTCTCTAGATTTCGCTGAGCATAGGCAAAAGCACGTTGAAGGTGTTTTCTCAGAATTTCAACATACTCATGAGTTGTGGAGACATTGATCAATGTCTGCTCTTGGGTTCTGTAGAGCAGATGCTGGGGAAGCACCATCCTTCATCCAGTCATCAGCTCAAACGGTGACATTTTAGTTGCAGATGAAGGGGTAGATCTGATGGCCATCAGGACAAGGGGTAATCGAATATCCCAACTTGGCCCAGAATCTGCCACAAACTTTTTTAATATGCTCACAATTGTCTTGTTGTATTTCTCGACTGCACCACTAGAGGCTATTCGGTAGGCAATGTGTAATTTCCTTTTGACCCCAAGTATCTCCCACATCTTTGTCATTACTTTGCTAGTGAAGTGGCTACCTCTGTCTGACTCAATCCTTTGGGGTAGCCCAAAACGTGAGAAGATGTGGTTGATCATCAGGGCCGGTGCTGCTTCTGCCTTGCAATTTGGGGCCGGGAGACATTCCACCCATTTAGTAAACAAGCATGTCACGGTCAACATGTACTTGTTCCCCCTAGAGGAGCGAATCACGGGCCCGATAAAATCGACTTGCAAATCTGATCATGGCAGGGTCATCTCCCTCTTTTGGAGAGGCGCACCGTGTGTGAGGGATGCTGGCTGAAATTGTGCACACACAAGACACCCCTACAAGTATTGGTCGAGGTCCTGCCCCATGTGTGGCCAGTATGCAACCTCTCTTAAGATTTTAAGTTGTGTATGAAACCCCCTATGACCGGCTGTGGCCGCATCATGGGCGTGACTTTACATCAGGCTTCAGAATGAGGTAGGGACCACCCACTGATCACGGCCAGCTAGGGATCTCCTTACCAACAAACAGTCTTGTATTCGGAACATTTTTGGACATTTCATCAACACTCTAAGGTCCTCTTTCCCAATGTAATCGGTATCCACCAGGGAAAAGTTCTCAGGGTCCTCAATGTGTTGATAAAACTTACCAATTATTGGATCCCCTTTTTGAGCTGTAATCAAATCAGCATCTGGGGTCTCCTTATCCATTGTGCAGTTGAGAGTTTGTTATGAGCATTTCTCTGGGACCTAGTTATAGCAGTGACCTGGATTTCCCCCAACAGGGACTCGATCTCTAGTAGATCCCCTTGGATGGCTCCGGTTTTGGCCATCTGATCAGCTAGGTCATTTCCAGTTTTGTCTGGTCCCTCTACTTTAGAATGACCCTTCATCTGTTTCCAGTAGATGCTCATCCCATTCGAGGTGACCAGATAATCAATATTTTGGATTAATTTCCCATGTTTCAATGGTTTGCTGTTAGCACATAGCATGCCTCTGGTTTTCCAGTTAACAAGGTGCTCCACAAACCTGTTCCGTACATAATCCGAATCAGTGATTATGACCAGTTTGTGGAGTTGGTGTTGGACAGCAGTGAGGATGGCTTGATGCACAGCCATCAACTCTGCCACTTGACTACTTCGGGGACCAATCTTGTACCCAGCGGAGGGTTCTGGGGCATCATTCACCCAGGCATTCCCTACGCCGGCCCCAAGTTCTTTTTCCCCATTGTTGTGAACATGGTAGGAACATCCATCCACATAGACAGTGGGCACTCCCTCACACTTGTCTTCTTCAAAGCCTTTCGTCCTCGAGACAGTTTTCTCTGGCACAATCATGCAAGTCAGCCAGACCTTGCGCGATGGGACTCTTCTTGTTTTAGCCATATCTGACCTCTACAGGAAAGCCTTGCATTGACAGAATCCAGCAAGTAATTTGGAAATTACTCACATTTCCGGCCTGGATTCTGTCACTTTGGAGATATTGCAGGGGCTGGTGTGGAGTCTCCACTATGATGTGTTCCCCCTGGATAAACGGGTGGTAATTCTTCAATGCCCACACTGTTGCCAGGAGTGCCTTCTCACAATCGTTGAATGTTTCCTCCACAGAGGATAAAGGTTTACTCACATAGGAGATTACTTTATTGACCTTGTCATGCTTTTGATATAATACTGCAGTAAAGCATGTATTTGAGAACCCTGTCTCCAAGAAGAACTCCTTGTTTTTGACAGGGTAAGCTACGCAAGGCGCTTGTGAGAGGCTTCTTTTGAGTTGTTTCACTGCCTTGGCTTGTTCTGGACCCCGCTCACACTTGACCCCCCTTCAACAGATGAATCAGGGGTCTTGTGATCTCTGCGTAGTCCTCAGTGAAATTTCTGCTGTCTACAGTCCAGTACCCATTGGTCAGGTCTATTGCAGTGAATACCTGTGACCCCTGGATTTGGGCCAGCCCTTGGTCTATGTAGAGAAGAGGTCATCGGGAAGTATGGACCCATTTGCTGAGCTCCCTTAGGTCGGTGCAAAGTCTCCACTGGCCGTTTAGCTTCAAAATCCCCAGCATTGGATTTTTGAAGGTGCTGTTGACTGGACGGATTATCCCACGGGACTCAAGGTTCTTAATTATCTCAGTAAGGGACTCCAATGATGCGAGAGGCAAGCATTATTGCTTCACAAACACTGGGGTCATGCCAGGGTCTGTGGGAATTGTTGTTGTGTGGATGTCGGTGCGACCACAGTCATATGAGTCCACCGCAAAGAGATCCTGAAAATCCAAGAAAACTTGTTTAAATGTTTGCTTCCGCTCCAGAGTCTCACAGGCATCAGCTAGGTTGACTCTCTCTTCAACCATCTTCCTGAAGCCTAGAAAGACTTCCGGTTTTGCTATCTCAGTGGCCTCCTCCAGCTGGGTAGAGAAGTCCCTGGTCAAAGTGCTGGTTTGGACTTTTGGCTTCAGATGGGGAAGGCAGCAGCCCTCGTGGACCTGGAAAATCACCTCATCCCTCCTGAAGTCACAGGTCACATCTTCCTCACCATAAGGGCAGGAAGTGTACACCAGGAAATTCCCCCATGCCGGGTTAAGATCCTGTCTGGCGTTGTGTTGTCATTACTATCACTGTCAAAACATTCCTTGGGGATTGGTCCTAACAGTTAATTGCCTAAATCTATGGAAAAATGTCGGTCATCAACAGTCATTCCAAACATGGTGTCTGCGGCTAGAGTGATACTCTATAAGTCGCTGTTATCCACCTCTATTGGAATGGTGTCATGTTCTATATTGACTAGTGGTGTTGGGTTTACCCCCAACCCTTGCTGTTGGAGAGAAGCATTTAGATGAATATAGGCGTCAGGGTTTTTCAATTTCTGTCCTCTTTTAACTTTCACTTCCAGTAAGAATTGTCGGGTCCTTTCTGGGATGGTGACTTCCTCTCCAATCTGAATTTCAACTGCATAAGGCAGCAGTTGAGCTGACCTAAATACTTTCTCTGGATCATCAAAGCCCATGGGAATATCCGCTAATTAGGACCAAGCTTTGAAGTTTATTAGGTCCAAACTAATGGCAAAGCGATTGAGAATGTCACTGCCTAAGTAAAAAGCTGCAGTGAAGTCTCGCACGACCCAACAATTATGGACTATGCTCTTGTTGCCTATGAAGATTTTGAGCATATACCTGCTTGGCAGGAGATGTTTGGAATTGGGTGTTTCCAGATCCAGTTCCCATTTGTCTATCAGTTTAAATGTGGGAATGGCTAGATCTTTTGGGAGTTTGCGGAACATGGCCTCGCTGATGAAGCTCTTACCGTTGTTCACACACACTCGGGCGAGAACAGAGTCCTTCCCTTCATTTAAGTGAATAGGGATGAACAACTGCTCTCCAATTTTCTGGACTATAGGAGTGGGATTTTCTGATTGTGAAGTTGTAAAGAATTTCAGAGTGTTTCCTTCCAGTGTAGAATGCCACCTTAGACTGGAAGGAAGGTTGTTTTTCAGAAATAGAGAGGACCCCCCCAGCACCAGTTTGTTGTCCTACTGCTATTACTGTCACGTCTGGGATTTGGTTGTTCTGGAAGTGAAATTCTACTTGGTCAGATTTTTGTTCAACCATGTGGCAGGTGCCGTTTAAACTAACATGGTTTAATTTTATTGGTCGGCTAGTCTGGGTCCAGAGGACCTTGTTTACACAATTTATTAGGGGTGACAACCTTCGCAGGAGGTCATTCCCTAGTAAACAAGGTGTGCCCTCTGGAGTTACAACTATGACCGGGTGCTTCACCTTGTGTCGCCCAATTTTAATATCCAAATCCGCAGTCCCCTCGACAGGAATTTCCTTCCCGTCGAAGTTCTGAAGTTGTCCAGGAAGAGGGGTGAGAGGAATTTGGTATTTCTCCCCCCTTCCCGAATTCAGTTGGTCAAAGACCCTTTTTGACAGAAGGGTAGCTTGGGATCCTGTGTTGACCAGTGCCAAAATTGTACACTGCCCCTGTATCTGGACCAGGGCATAGAATCTTCCCTCCTTCTACTCAAGGGGGCACAGATAATGTACATTTTTGGACAACTGGTGGATTAGTTTCTTGGTTTTGGACACTGATAGAGAGGTGATTTGGGCAGAGTTCTGTTTGGGGTCCTGGGAATCTGAAAAGAAAAGGTGACAGCTAGATATGGGAGAAGTTTTGGGTTCCCCGGGTTCTGGTGTGGGTCTGCCCCCGCACCCTTTTTGGAGGCAGTCGCCTGGATGGGTTTGAACCAGGAGATTTTCATGTTGTTGGTTCTGGGGTTGGATGATGGGCGGCGCTAGCTCAGTCCCTGTTAGGCAGAAACCTGTGCAGTTCCCTTAGGGACCACTGCAAAAGATTTAGGACTACAGGTGTTTGGCAGTAAACCCACTTGGTAGCAGTCTGTACCACACATCTTCACTTGGTAGCTGTGGCTGAGCAGTCAGACTTCCCTCAAGAAGAGTTAGGCAGTATGCAGAGTATACAGAGTGTACAATAGTTACAGAGACACAGTAGCACAAACAAACACTGACCAGAGCTTTGGTGTAAAAGTATATAATTATTTATTTAAAGACACACTTGTGATTTACACTAGCAAAAAGAGGTAAGTAAATTCAGCACACAGTCACTATCATATATATACAACCCTATTGACTTATTAGACAAGTCTTAGTGAGAAACACCACTTATTTTCAGACAGAGGTGAGCGCTTAACATAAGATGACACTCTAATAAGTTATAAAGAAAGGGAGGGAAAAAGGCAGCGTTAAGGAAGCACACAAGTTTAAATACTTTTAAAAGAACCACAGTAAGGCAGGATAGGCAGAGTTCTACTGGAGAGCAAGGAAGTCAATTGCAAGACCCCTCTTGGAGAGAGCAAGCAGAAGGGGTCCAGGTTCACACAGTGGGGTTATGCCCAAAGAGTCTTGTAGATAGTTTGCACAAAAAGGATGAAATTAAAGTCAGGAAAAGTTAGCTAGGTTGTCCCAGGCTAGCCCAGGTTAGAAAGTCGAGGCTTTACTGTCACCCTGAACGATCTGTCGCAAGGGAAGCCAGGCGGGACACAGTACCTTAAGTGTGAAGGAAGCTCCAGCGGGGGCAGTTGTTCCTTGCAGCAGGTGCAAGTTGGCGTTTCGTCCAGAGGAAGAAGACGTCTCACTGTGGAGGAAAGATGAAGGTCGTAGCACTGCCAGGGAAGAAACCAGCCGCGGTGTTCTTCGGTTAAAAGGTACTACCTTTCTCTTCGCAGTAGTGGTAAACCGTGGTATTCCGGTTGCCGGGGTGCTTGTTACGGGCAAGGCGTCCACGAGATGCTCCAGGAAGGTGAAAAGAAGGCAAAACTGGTTATTCCCACCAGTCAAATGAAGAAGACTCTCCGGACTGGAGATCTCCTCTGTCGTCGGGAAAAGTGGTGAGACGGTTCAGCAGGGCTCCACCGGTGGTGTCATCATTGCAGGTTGGCTCAGCTTCTCCCTCCTCGGATTCTTAGGTCCTGTGGCGACTTCTGAAGTTCCAGTCCCCAAAGCCCTGTTTTTATGCAGCACACCCCCATTCACTCAGCCTAGCTGTCAATCAAACATGCTAAGTGGTGAGCCGGCCGCCTCACCACTTGGGCCAATCACACAAGAGTGCAACTGGAGTTACCAAGGTAACTCAGTCCAGGGTGACTAAACCCCCTCCCACACCCCCTGTGGTACCCAGACAGAGTGGCACCACCTTTGGAGGCTTCTGTGGAGAAGCCCGCCAAAAAGTGGAACAAAGGGCTCGACTTGTGTTGGAGTCACAGAAGACAACACAAATGCCATTTTAGAATTGAGTTCTGGCAACAAATACCAACCAGTGAATGAATATTAATTAAATAAACCGGCGGTAAGTTCGAGGCTATTAGAATTACATAATAAAAGTTGGTAGCCTTGAACAATGGGAAAATCCCATAGAGATATATTTGCGGTCGAATATAAAATGTAGTATCCACTACCACCAGCCAAAACTCGATCGGGGGGACGGAGACGTGCCCCCTCGAACAACAGACCCCGGGGCAATCCAATTGCCCTGACCAATACGTCCACAATATGATGGTCTGTACTGGTTTCTGTTCATAATTTGGGACTAGTAAAGCCAATGGTGACTTTACATGCCCTGTGAGACAGTAGTCAGTCCCAGGGTATGGAGTCTTTGTTTGGGGGTCGCTACGACACCCCTGGGTTACGGCACGGAGGGTGCTGTGTAACCCACATAAAAACACATGAGACCCTATGGAGTAAAAGACCCCATAGCCCATAAAACACATGGAAAGACAAAGGAACACCTCAAATCATGTCTAAGAGTGGGAGTAAAAGAGTCTCACTCTTAGCAGGAGAAAAAATAAACCCCAAAAATCCAGCAAAGCTGCTGGGGGACTCACTAGGTTTGGGAAATTAGCCTTTACAGAGAATTCTCCCTAACAGTCCCCACCTCTACCCAGTCTGGATTTGGATCTTTTGGGACCCATTTTCCTTTGTTAGGAATTCCCCCATCTCTGAAGGAGAAGATCCTTTTCCCATAATCCTCTGAGGACCCCTCTCCTTCGAATTGGAAGATTTGTATGTCCTCCTCAGAATGGGTCTTTTTGGGCTCTTTATTTCTCCTATCACCCACTGCTCCTTGGGTGTCAGACTTTCAGGGGCAGGAGATTCTGGTTCCGGTTCCTGGGTTTCCAGGGGATTTTTACAAGTGGGGAAGGAAGCTTCTTCCAAGGCTTTACACCCCCCTTCCCCTTGTGCCTCCTTCCTGGGAACCGGTGGGTTGTCAGGGTTCTTCCCCCGTCATTGCTCTGGAGCACCAGGTCCGGAGTTTGAGGCATTCTGCGCCGGCATGCTCATCTGAGGGTTCTGTGGAGCCCTCAGCATGCGATCCAGATCCTGTGCCATGTTTTGAACCTGGCGCTCTCGTTGTGACACCCGCTCAGGATGATATAGGGTTCTCGTGTCTCCCCTGGGCTGATCCCAGGAAGGGTAGCTATCCCTTCTCCCAAAATACCCCAGGTTTGGAAAATGTGGGTACCCCTCCACCATTGGCCTCCCCTCTCCCGGATTGGGTTGTCTGGAAGTTGGGGAAAGAAAGAAGGATGGATGGTTCTGGGGTTGAAAGTTTTGTGGGTACCTGGGGAAGAAGTTCTGTCCTGGATTTGGGGAATTACTGCACTCCTGGTGGAGGGAAGTGCGGAAGGAAGTTTTCTGGGTTAGCTGCTATTTGGTTGGATCCCCCCTTGGGCTGGAAGAGTCCACACATAACCCAGGATGGGTCTATTCCCCTTGTAGCTGGGGGTGATGTAGTCAGAAAAGTTAGGGGTCCCATTGGTGGGATTGCCTCCCTGGCTCCCTGTTTGTGACTGGCCCGAGTGCCTTCTGGGCTTGGGATTATTCTGATTCTGTGCAGGCAGGTTTTTGAGCCCCCCATCTCCAAATCTAAAATGGGGGCAACCTTCACCTCTGCCACCTTAGCAGCAGCAGGGGAGTTGGTTGGTGTTGGGGGGCCTGCGCCCGGTCACCAGACAGGCCCCATTCTCATGTCGGGATCACCCGATGTGTCCTATTGTGCAGCGATCACGCCACGAATAATGCAGTGGCGATCACTCCACTGCGCTCCAGGTCACTGGAGCCCACACTGGGCTGGGGGCACCCAGCACATGACGGCCCCGGCTCTGGGGGCACCCAGGCCGGGGTGGTCCCCAATAGCCATGATCACATGGCCCGTAGACAGTGGAGGTCGGCGTTGCCCAGCAGGGGCGCCGGCCTCGTGGTGGGCCCGGTCCTTGGGCCTACACCACGCAGTGTTGCACCAGGTCTTTCAGAATTAGTTTATAAATCTCTTCCTTTTCTTTGTCTAGGCAGCTTTGCAGGATGACTACCTGCTCTGCGCATGCCCTGTTAAAATGTATTTGCTGTTCCAGCTTTTTCTGGCTCTACAGTAGAGTCCAAACTTTCTTGGTACTCCTTCTGCAAGGCCAGCATTCTGGTTTCCTGTTCTACCTTCTCCTGCTGCAGGATACCCATATCTTCTTTTGTTTTGGTCAGATACTGCCTACTTTCATTTTCTGATTCAATGATCCTCTGTAGCCTTTTCTCTACAGAGTGCAGTTCAGTTTGGGCCTTTTCTAATGCCTGCAGTTGCTTGTTTGCCAGATCTTGGCTCTCGGGATATTGGTCCTGTATTGCTCCAATATGGAGGTACAGATATGACGCTATTTTGGCAATCTTGCTTTGCTCTTCCTTTACCTTAGGGCCATATATAGTTCACTCAGGGCCACATGTAATGGACCCTGATCTTGCCATGTGTCTAATCCTGTTGAAGTGGTCTGTTCTGTGATTGCCTGCAACCACACATTCTGATCCTGCTCTGTCCATTCATCCCTTATAAATAATGTATGAATTAGGTGTTCTTTAGCCATATTGATCTCTACCAAGGTCGCCATTCTGGAAATATTGATTTCCTTTCTGACTTACAGGAGTTTATTTTATTTTTTTGCAAAACAGACCAGTTCCTTAGAGCGTTCCTATTGAGGGGTGCTTTTCACAGTGCAACACAGTGAGGTAGCCCAACAGGGATTATATACCCTGTTAATTAGCACACTGTATTAGGCTGTCACAAGTGGCATGTCTAATTCAGAAATCTCGTGACGAGGCCCCAATCTTGTAAGTGATTTCAACCCAGCACTTCACCTAAGTCAATGCCTAGCGTGGGATGCACAATTGAAACCCTTAATTATTTATTTATGTCTAGAAGCTCCTTTATTTCTGATATACCCTTATATCACGCCCCTCTCTTTGAATCAACCCCCGGTCACACTGTACCAGGAAGCAGGCTGTTTTGCAAAGTTAAAAGGATTTATTTTATGTATTTTATATATATATATCACACTATTTAATATTTATACAATGATCACCAATGGGGTGATGTCACAACAACTCTCTTTAATCACACAGAGTAATGATAGGAAAAATGATGCAGCATAGAATAATACTTTGTGTGGGTTCAATCAAAATGCAATGTGATCACTCTTTCCCCCTGCACACTACTCAATCCCCCCAATATGCAGTATAAAGAGATGGAAGGGGAGAAAACAGGTTTCAGGAATACACACTCAACAAATACATCAATATCAATCCCAATTTCCCCAGCAAACACAGAGAAAAACAGGAATGATTGCAACTTGTCAAAATGGTGTTGAAAGTGGCTTTGAATGGAACGGTAAAAACACTGAAAATGGATTTAATTCACTAACATGGATTCAATACTAGTGGGAGCCGCTTTGTATAGTTTCAGATCAACACTAGCAATGATTATTGAGTAATTAGCAGATTGAAAACTTAATGAGGTGGGATGCAATGTACAGCTGTTTCACTTGTGATAGATTTGAGCCAAATGAAAAGTTTGTGGCAAACTTTTCCCTGCGCGCTAAGCGCGATTGCGGAAAAACTATAAGGAGTTGGGATGCGGTTTTGGATTCGTTGGAAAGCTGAGGATGTTAGCTAGCATACACGGTGAAGAAGTTATGAAGGTTTTTTGTAAAGGTCGTTTTTTTTCAGAAAGAGTCAAAATTTGTAAAACAAGGTTGCGCTTTTTAAAATTACAAACAAGGTTTCTTATACTATGGAGACTGTGAAGCCACAAACTACACGACAGCACAGAGACCAGTCCAGCGACGCCTCTGGCTGGTTTTTGCCCACCGAGACACTTGTCATTCTTCAGCAAATATATTAGCACAAAGATGATTTTAACACTACTATTACCAAAGGACTTTAGGGATGAGAGAAAGATTCAGGTAAGACCAAAGATTTTCTACAATGCAGTTCTGGATATAAGAGAGTGGGTTTGCATAGGGATGACTTATGGATAAGATATTTGCTTGTGACAATCCTATGCTATGGATACTCACTACCACTGTTTGGAATGGACCCGTCAGAGATCTGGCGAGAGATACTTTCTGGACTGGAATTCTCCTAGCACACCGGACTGGGCTCAAGGCGCTCTGGTTCTGCACTCAGCACGGCACTCTGGACTCTGCACGGCAGAATTGGGCTGGATCTGACGGGTTGGTTCTGGTTCCCAGCGATCTGGTCACAACTCTGCTCTACTGGGTCGGATCTCTAGATTCTGGCAAGAATTCTTAGCAAGAAAGCAGCACAGCTCAGCCAGGCTTTTCTTTTTGTTGTTCCCCTTGGAGGTCTGGGGTAAAATCTGGTTTCAGGATTTTAAAAGGCCAAGCTGAGAAGGGTTCAGCTTTGGAAATGGACATTTCTGCTTTCAAAGTTCTGGAGTCTGGAATATGGATTTCTCTTGCAAAGTGCTTTGCCAGCAATCGGTTGGTGAGTGGATGTGTGTCTCTCTAGGTCCTAGGCTATCTCTATTTATGTATTTTCTAAAAGGGTGGGTATGCTGACTTCTACTAGGCACACCCCTAGGGATTCCATTGGTTAGGGTCTTTCCTCTCCCCTGATTTGAGAAGAAAATCTGGTGTTATGATGACGCTGTATTTGATGATCCAGGGAGAACCTCTGCACATGAAAGCTATTTTTCATACAAGACATATTTACAATTTTACAACCTTAATACCAATAGCATATTTATATCAGATATTTGTTGGAGCAAGTATTCATTGGAGCCCCGTCTTGGTGAGAGCTTGGGTCTAGATTTGGCAATTTGGCAATGTTTCGCATTTTAGGTGCAGTACCCAATGTCAGATTTGTCCACATTTTTACACATATGTGCGCATGACATATGGGCATAATCATATGAAGATTCATGTTTCTGGCATCACCATAATTGCTACAAAACCACACATTCTGTAGTCTTGTCCCAGAACATAGCACAGAGTTCTGAGTAGTTTTACAACATGACCAGAATTTTCATATTAACAAAACTGTTATTTTACACATGTTTACAATGTTGCACAGTCCTCTGTCAGTCCTTTTCAAAGATATACTTTCTTGTGTTTTAAGAATACACATAAATGTGCTTCCCGCCTCCAAAGTTTTGGTGGGTCAAGAGCAATCCTGGCCTCATTCCCCTGGCAGGAGTTTCTGTTGACAGTTGCATCTGCATATCTTTTCAATCAAGGGAGTCTTTTGTCTCTCCCCAGAGTAGCAGAGCAAAATCTCCTCCCCTCTTGTCATGATTCCTGCCCCTCATGTCCCCAGCCCTCCAAGATGTCAGGCTGGAGCCAGGCCACGATCACCTACATGGTACTCAAGGGCCTCTCCATCCCTCCAAAGACCCACTTGGAGTCAGACCTGGCGATTGTGGCACCAGACTCACTCACTCCCATAGGATAACATTGGGGATTGTACTTGTATTGCTTTGATGGGGACAAGATGGATGCCCACACATATTTCGGTTCCCAGAACTGCACGTGTGGTCTAGTCTTTTGGGTGTGGTTCAGCCCAGAGACACCTGGGATACCCAGAGACTATTTAAGCCACACCCAGGCTGAGAAACATGCTTTGCGTTTTCTGAACCTGCAGCGTGACACTCACCGTGTTTGGATCGGTCTCCAGTAGGCCTGCATCTTTCTTCTGCGCTCAGCTCCTGCAAGAACAATAACACTGTTAGGAACAGCCTTACCTCGCGGCGCTTCTGCCCATCATTCATCGCTCCTTCTGTTCTGCGGGCATCTTCGGCGGTGTCATTCCCATCCCGGCACACCGCTTCCTAAGGAAAAGGGAAAAGAACAGAAAAAAAGCATTAGTAAGGATTCTGCAAATCTTTGCTTATTTTTAAATACTGTACGAGCTTAATACGCTTACCTGAATCCCAGCTGCTCTGGGGGAACTCTGTCTCCGGAACTTCTCATCCATCTGCAAGAGGGAAAAGACACTTCAGGTTAGCGTGGAAACATCTAGAAGCGCCGCATACCGCGCTTACCCAACTCATTTGTTCTTCATAACCGGCATCCACGCTGAAAATGTCGCGGCACCTAAAAGACACAGAAAAAGAACTCAGTTAAAAGCAAATACGAAAGGGGTGCATCACGCATCGCGCTCTCACTCACCTTCAGCACTACTCATCTCAGCAGCACGCTGCCATCCCCGGACGCTGGCCATCATCTAAGGAAAGAAAGGAACGAAGTTAGAGAACTGTTCAAAAGACACATTATACTTACCTGTCGGACTCTTGCCAGTGAAGTAACTAGGCAGTAACGAGCCTGCATTAATCATTGCGCCCCTGCGCTGAGAGCAGGACGGAGAGCACACTATCCAAGATAAGAAGGTGAGCTGTGGATCAAAGGGAAGGGTTGGACCCTGGGGAAGAAGGGGTTCAAGCACACAGAGACAATAGGGAGTTAAACTCTACCAATCCTGTGTTTCCCGCCCATTCTCCAGTCGAATAGCCTCCAGGGAAGGTTTCGAGGTTGTAAGAGGTTGTAAGAGGTCAGAACAGGCTGAGTGACTTCCCCGTGGATACCAGGTGAGCATTACAGAACGCAAAGCCTCACATCAAAATCCACCTGGGTGTCATGAAAACGTCAGAAACCGACCAGTTAGCCCACATGTTGGGGTAGCTACATTCCGAAGTACATGCAGCCATGCAGGAAGCCAACACCTTGAGGAGAGAGCTGATAGTAGCCAAAGAAAGCACTGATGATTTAAGCCAGCAACTTCTCCAGTCACAAGCAGGGCATGCACCATTGCCGGGAAGTGTGCCCTCGATGCCAGCGCCATCAGCCAATCCCGTTCAGATAACCCTTCCTGGGGCAATTCCCTTGGCCCCGTCCGAACGATTTACGGGGGATCCCAAGAGGTTTGCAACATTCATGAACCAGTGCTGCCTGCACTTCCTTTGTAGGCCAGGGGCCTTTCCGAATAACCAATCACGGGTCGCTTTTGTGCTATCCTACCTGAGTGGTAGCGCTGCAGACTGATCTGTACCCTTTGTGGCCCAAGACGATCCTTTGCTGCATGACTTCAGGGGCTTTCAGCAGGAGATGGAAAAGCTGTTCGCCTGTCGTACTCATGGGCAGGCATTAGACAACAAACTTCTGTCCCTACGCCAAGGGAATCAAGACCTATTAACATACATAGCCACGTTCAATAGACTCGTAGTTGAAGCAGAATGGCCAGTGGAGAAGAGAACCACGTTATTTCATCGGGGGTTGCGAGGGAGCTCAAGGATGTTCTCGCACAAGTAGTGAACCCCCCGAAAGACTGCTCACAATTCATTGACCTTGTTGTTCAACTGGATCATAGGTTGCAGGACCGAAGAGCAGATTGAACGAGACCGGACCCTCGCCCTATGTATGAACGTTCAAAGGACAATACTGCCCGAACAACGGAAGGTTCAGGAGAACCAATGCAAATCGGGGGGGGCAGATCGCCCTTGACTAAAGCGGAAAGGGATAAAAGGAGACAGCAGCAGTTATGTCTGTACTGTGGAAGGTCAGGTCATTTCCTTTAAGAGTGCCCTCTGAAGCCACCGAGGAGGACGGTAGGGGCCACGGACAAGGAAGGTACCATCAAGGAATCGGAAAACTCCCCAGTGTATGGGTCGACTTGTCGAGCGAAGAAAGTGAACTACAGACCTCCCATTTTGATCAATCACCACAATCATCTCAGATGCACGCAGTAAGAGCGTACATAGACAGTGGAGCCATTGGGAATTACATCGACCAGGATCTTGCAGCAAAGATGGGGCTTCCGTTATGCCCTAAATCAACCACCGACACTGTTACCACTGTCGACTGCACGGAAATAGCTTCTGGTCCAGTATCCCAATGCACTGCAGCTTTAACCCTTCTGTGCCAGGATGGACACCAAGGATCTATCGTTTTCGACCTCATTAAGGCACCACAGTTCCGGTTGATTTTGGGAATGCCATGGTTGGTAGCTCACAATCCTCGAATCGATTGGTGAGCAAAAGAATTGGCCCTTCCCGAGACTTGCGCCCACACATGTTATCGCCAAGAGAAACAACCAATAGACACCAGAACCTCCACGCTTGCGACTGTGGCAATCAGCACCTACCAAGTGAATACCAGGACTTTCAAGATGTCTTTCAGAAACAACAGGCTAATACCCTGCCACCGAATAGACCATACGATTGCCAAATCGACCTGATACCCGGCGTACAAATCCCTTGTGAGCGAATTGACGCACTCACAGCTTTAGAAAACCAGCACCTGAATGCCTATCTTGACCAATACCTGGCCAACTCGTTCATCCGTCCCTCGAAGTCTCCAGCAGCCAGTCCTCTATTCTTCGTACCGAAAAAGGAGGGGGACTTGAGAACATGCATCGACTATCGCGCACTGAACCAGATTACCGTAAAAAATCGCTACCCCCTGCCACTGATCCCTGAATTGGTTGATCAAGTCAAAGATGCCCAGATCTACACAAAACTAGACCTGAGGGGGGCATATCACCTTGTTCGCGTTAAACAGGGGGACGAATGGAAAACCCACTTTTCGCACCAAATACGGCTTGTACGAATATCAAGTAATGCCATTTGGCCTTTGCAACGCGCCTACTGCATTTCAATACTTCATGAACAATGTCCTATGGGAATTGATTGATGTCTGTGCTCTAGTGTACATGAACGATATCCTAGTATATTCAGCATCAAAGCAGGACCACGTTAAACACGTCCAATCCGTATTGGAGAAACTGTCAACACCAGCTCTACGCCAAGCTTGAAAAGTGCTCATTCCACGTCTCCGAGGTGGAATTCCTGGACTTTATTCTCAGCCCGAATGGAATCCGAATGGATGTACACAAGGTAGATGCTATCCTGAACTGGCCATCCCCAAATTCATTCAAGGGGGTTCAAAGTATGCTGGGTTTTGCAAACTTCTACCGCCAGTTCATCCCAGGATTTTCGCAAATCGTGCATCCCATCACGTCATTACTAAGGAAAAGCAACAAAAAGTTCCAGTGTACAACAGAAGCCGAGGAGGCTTTCCAGGAACTCAAAGCAAGATTCACATCTGCCCCAATCTTACACCACCCTCGCCCTGATTTCCCATACCTGGTGGAAACAGACGCCTCAAGCATGGCTATGGGAGCCGTGCTCTCACAAAAGGACCCCGAAACAGGCCAGTTACACCCTGTTGCCTTCTGGTCACGTAAATTCACACCCCCTGAACTCAATTACGCTATCACAGACAAAGAACTGCTAGCCATTAAGTAAGGCTTTAAGGCATGGTGGCACTAACTCTTGGGCGCTAGACACACAACCACCGTAATAACTGACCACCGGAACCTCCAGTACCTAAAAACGGCAAAGGCCCAATCCTCTCAACAACTACGTTGGGCTCTTTTTTTGATGAATATGACTACGTGATTACATTTCGACCAGGGGTGAAAAACGGGAAGGCCGATGCCCTTTCCCGTATGGTGGTGGAAGAGCAAGGGTATCAGACCCCTGATCCAATAGCAATCATCCTGAGTGACAAGCTCCTAGGAATCACAGCAACCATAACTCAGAACGAATTACATGAAGAAATCCAAAACCTGATGAGTCGGGAACAATTACAAGCGTGGCGTGTACAAGGAGAATATTACATGATAAAAAATCAGTTGCCCTACTTCAGGAATTGTTTATTCTTACCAAACCAAGAACTATGAGAACAAGTCATGTCCGGTTATCATGATTCCTTGATCGAGGGCCACCCCGGAATCACTAAAAACCTAGCCAAGGTAAAACAAAATTATTGGTGGCCCACGTGGCGTAAAGACATTATCCAATTCATCTTATCTTGTGGAGTGTGTGCTCAAAGCAAGTCATCCAAGCAGAAACCGGCTGGGCTATTACAACCGTTGGAAATCCCACCAGCAACCTGGCACACGTTGTCCCTCAATTTTATTACTGACTTACCACCCAGTCAAGGGTTTAACACTATTCTTGTGGTCTTGGACCTATTTTCAAAAATTGCACATTTCATTCCTCTTAAGGGGCTCCCAAATGCTTCCGCTCTGGAAAAGGTATTTCTTGAAGGCATTGTACGGCTCCATGGGTTTCCTTCAGTTTTGGTCTCAGACCGAGGTACTCAATTCGTATCTAACTTCTGGAGAAAATGCTGCGCTACGGCCCAGATCGACATCCGGCTATCCACCAGTCACCATCCCCAAATGGATGGTCAAAATGAGAGGACAAATCAGACGCTCGAGCAGTATCTGCGTTGCATGTTACACCAAGCTGAAGGAAGCTGGTTCGACCTATTATGGATAGCTGAATATGCTTATAATAATTCCCTACACACCAGCACTGGGCAGACACCCTTTTATACCATGTATGGTAGGCACCCACGTACTTCTGAATTGGACATTCCTACTACCCTGGAAATGCCAGCAGTCAAAACCTTGCACACGACTATTTCTCAAACCTTTAAAAGGGCAGCTGAACACCTACTTCAAGCTAAGAATCGCCAAAAGAAGTTTGCTGATCAACACCGAGCAAAGGCCCCCAATTACCAAGTGGGAGACAAAGTCTGGCTGGCGTCTAAACACGTGTCCATTAAAGGAGCCCAAAGTTTCCATCCAAGATACCTGGGTCCATTCACCGTCACCTCTGTGATAAATCCTGTGGCTGTCAGACTAGCTTGGCCGTCAAACATGCAGATTCATCCTGTGTTCCACGTGCCTCTCCTTAAACCTGTTCAACCTGGGACCCGGGTAGCAATGCCACCGCAGCCAGTAGTAGTCACCGGGGAGCCAGAATTCGAAGTCAAGGACATCCTAGATTCAAAGTACGTCAGATCCAAATTATACTACTTAGTAGACTGGAAGGGGTATGGTCCACAAGACAGGACATGGGAGCCTTGTGAGTACAACCATGCACCTCGCTTGCTTAGACAATTTCATCAAAACCATCCAACCAAACCAGGACCAGGAGTGGATAGCTGCTCTGTTTGATTGTTGCCATCTTGTTTGGAGGGTATTTTGCCAAATATATGATTGTGGGACAAGGGACACATTTTTCAGATTTTCAGAAGAGTCACCTTGAGAAGGGCCTTGGGGGGGAGTGCTGTCATGATTCCTGCCCCTCATGTCCCCAGCCCTCCAAGATGTCAGGCTGGAGCCAGGCCACGATCACCTACATGACCCTCAAGGGCCTCTCCATCCCTCCAAAGACCCACTTGGAGTCAGACTTGGCCCTTGTGGCACCAGACTCACTCACTCCCATAGGATAACATTGGGGATTGGACTTGTAGTGCATTGATGGGGACAAGATGGGTGCCCCCACATATTTTGGTTCCCAGAACTACATGTGTGGTCTAGTCTTTTGGGTGTGGTTCAGCCCAGATACACCTGCAGCGTGACACTCACCGTGTTTGGATCGGTCTCCAGTAGGCCTGCATCTTTCTTCTGCACTCAGCTCCTGCAAGAGCAAGAACACCGTTAGGAACAGCCTTACCTTGCGGCGCTTCTGCCCCTCATTCATCACTCCTTCTGTTCTGCGGGCATCTTTGGCGGTGTCAGTCCCATCCCGGCACGCCGCTTCCTAAGGAAAAGGGAAAAGAACAGAAAAAAGGCATTAGTAAGCATTCTGCAAATCTTCGCTTATTTTTAAATACTGTACAAGCTTCAATCGCTTACCTGAATCCCAGCCGCTCTGGGGGAACTCTGTCTCTGGAACTTCTTATCCATCTGCAAGAGGGAAAAGACACTTCAGGTTAGCGTGGAAACATCTAGAGGTGCCGCATACCGCGCTTACCCACCGCATTTGTTCTTCATAACTGTCATCCATGCTGAAAACGTTGCGGCACCTAAAAGACACACACAGAAAAATAACTCAGTTCAATGCAAATACGAAAGGGGTGCATCACGCATCGCGCTCTCACTCACCTTCAGCGCTACTCATCTCAGCAGCACGCCGAACCAATTTAGAGAACTGTTCAAAAGACTCATTATACTTACCTGTCGGACTCTTGCCAGTGAAGTAACTAGGCAGCAAAGAGCCTGCATCAATCAACGCGCCCCTGCGCTGAAAGCAGGACAGAGAGCACACTATCCAAGAAAACAAGGTGAGCTGTCGATCAAAGGGAAGGGTTGGACCCCGGGGAAGAAGGGGTTCAAGCACACAGAGACAATAGGGAGTTAAACTCTACCAATCCTGTGTTTCAATCCCAGTCTCTAGTCGAATAGCCTCCAGGGAAGGGTTTGAGGTCGTAAGAGGTCAGAACAGGCTGAGTGACGTCCCCGTGGATACCAGGTGAGCGTTAAACCTCTTCATTAACATCTGACTGGGAGTTCCTGTGGCAGAGAGCAGGAGGAAGGTGCCTTTTGTTTGGGGCACGCTGTGGAATTTGCTTTGAAGTTCTGTGACTGGCATCAGGGGTTGACTTTAAAAATCCACTTTGTTTAAATTTTTCTTTGATGAAAATAAACTTACATTTTCAAAACATGCAAACATATCTCCAATTCCAGTCTTTATAAACATAGAAATTAAATAGTGGCAACCTATATTGTTTTTGATAGCAAGTCACTTCATTTCAACCATTTGATTTTACTGTACAAGTTTAAGCTTCCAGTGTAATTAAATGTCAGCTTTCATACAAGCGGCCAGCGGTGCTCCGCCCATATCTGACAGATTTTCCCAGGAAAGCACCTTTTCTAATGTGGATATCCGTGTGATGAAATCTGCTTCTCGTGACATTGTATGCTTATGTGGATTCCTTAAATACAGTGATGGGTAACACCCAGGAAGGATGTTGGATCTTTTCTGATGTTTGGGAACCATTATTTTGTAATTTCAGCAACCAAGGAAAAACGGATTTCAGAGCACTTCTAGGTTTTCTTGCAATGATGCACTGCCTTTCATGTAGTTTCCATTATCACTCCGTGAGCAGCTCAATGACAGATATCAGTAGTGTGGTCTCCTGTTCAACTACTGACACAGGCAAAGTAGATTGGCAGCCAACTTTCTGGTTTCACAGTGCAATATTCATAGGGTTAGCGTGCATAGGGCTTTTTGCGGCCATTTCCCTGGTTCTGGTGCCACCAGCACACAGTGATGTCGCAAGGCAGAGCCAAGTGGGTGAATGCATCCCACACTACCACTACTCTCCCCTCATCACACTACTACTCTCCCCTATTTTTAGTACTGCTCTCCACTACATTACACTCACACATTCTCTCACAGTTTCCTTCTGTTTACTCTCTCAGACTCCTTCCCATTAACACGCATTCCCCTCCTACTCTACCTCTGACAGTCTTATTAACTCACCTTGCATGTGCACTCACACCCAAGTACCACTTTCTCCCACCAACCAATACCTCACCTTGCAAACAACTTTAGCAATCATCCTCTGGGCTCCAGGCATGTTTGGAAATGGAGGCTTGCTCTACATATAGTCAGTTGGATAGGTGTGTCATGGTTAAATTTGGTGCCCAAATATCCCTTTGATGCATAGTCCATTCTGTGGTCACACTGGAGGTGAAGATATGGTTGCAGTCCATGTTTGCTGGTGCATTTCGATTGCCGGTTTGACAGTCCTGCTTGCAGTAGCTTTATGGTTGTAGTTCAGCTTCTGAACAGTGTCTGGATTGCGGGTGGAGGCGAGGGTTGCGCAGTGCTTCTGGAGTTCCTACCTGGCTCTCTCGCAGTAGTCTCTCATTCTCTACACCTTCAGGTCTTCTGAGTCATGTGGTCCCATGGGAAAAACAGAAAGAACCTAGCCAACAATGTGTCATACAGGTATGGGGAAGGAAAAGGTGGTACTTGATTCACATTACCAGGCACAGGTAGAAGGAACATAGACTTTGGCCCTCCCAACTCCCTCAACCCGGCCTCCCACTGCAGGTTGAGACGGTTCCCAAATCCCCTCTTTACAGGGGGGGAACGGGGGGGGGGGTGTGTGTGTGTGTGTGTGTGTGTGTGTGTGTGTGCGCGCGCGCGCGCGTGTGTGTGTGTGTGTGTGTGTGTGTGTGACAGAGAGAGATATTCTGGTCACACCCACTTTGTACAGTGCTCGGTGGCTATCCAGGTAACTTTGTGCTTTACAAATCCCATACATACATAAGATAAATACATTAGTCCACGTCGTTTGCATAAGGCAATGTATAACATCTTGCCCTATGTGTGTAATTGGGTAATAGAGCTCCTTATTATGACTGTGCCATTCTCTACACAGGCCTCTCAATATCAATGTTGAGCTGTTTTATCCCTAATTAAACCTTTGCATTTCACCTGGACCTTCCTGCATAGCTAAGAAATCCAAGTTGCCCACAAAGTAACATTTACATTAATGGTGTAGAGGATTTTATGTTCAGTGTATTGATTCCTTGTGACTTGGGAGGATAGCTCACGGGCAACGTGCTCGCTTTGGAAGCAAGGTGACAGGGAGCAACACAGGTTCGATCCGCGGGTTCAGGCTTAGAAACTTCTGGGTATTAAGGACGTTATAAACAACTTATCATATCATACTGCCAACTCATAGCAGAAATTCCTTTGCAGCACAAGGTCAAAGTGAGAACGGGTGATGTACTCAAACAGCCCAGGTTGGCAATGATGGTTGTATGAGTGAGCAACATTCCGATGTCCCTCGTGTGGGTGTCCTGCAGGAGCCAGTTTTGGGAGTGAGCTCTGCAGGAAGGTGCCTCCCTTGATAGTGTGGGTTGTCTTTCTGGCCCTGTGCTCCCTTATGAAGGGTCCGTTTGCAGCCTTTCACAGCACCTTTAGTAGTCGGACTCTAGATAAGGAGAAACAAGGATTTCAAGGGTCCGTTTGCAGCCTTTCACAGCACCTTTAGTAGTCGGACTCTAGATAAGGAGAAACAAGGATTTCAAGCTATAGAAGATAGCACCAAGGGCAAACGATAGGACGATAACAATAGGATAAGTTTGCTATGACGCTCGCGTGCGTTTGCTTGGTGTAAATAATTCAACAAAGTCCGTCGAAAATATAGCAGCCTTAAATCACAGCTCGGCTTGTCTCTCTGGTAAGCAAGCATCAATGTTATTTTTCATCGCCATTTTCCTTTCAAATTAAAATGCAAATGTAACCATGACACATCTACACCGCTACACCTGTCTGGTATTTCCCGACTTGAAAGCAGAATAAATAAAGTGCAGTCAACAGTACTATTTAAAATTCTAAAATGTTCCCTCATTTTCGCTTGAAATGGTAAAAAAAACAGAATTCGAAAGTAATCCATGCTGGCCTTGAAAGGCAAAGAAAGTATGTATCACGCGCTAAATAGGATTAGAGCTGACAGAAAAAACGCGGCATGACTTGCAGCGAATGCAAATTCTCTCAAGCGTTGTTGCGCTTTAAAGAGAGAACAGTGTGTTGAGCCAAAGGCTTCGCGTAAGAAAGGGTTGAATTAAAACCACGCGTGATCATTTGCAGAAAAGGTACACAACAATAGTGTGCCTCAACAAGACTCACTTCCTTTTTAAGGAACGTCAGTAGCAGTACCATCTTGGCACGTGAGCGGCGTGGCGTGCCATACAATTCCCAGCCGTACGAAGAAAGGTCCCTGTTTTCAGAAAATGCTGACAGCTGCATGCTTGCCAACCCTACAGATTTACAGGGTAATTCATGGTTAAATATGCGCCGAAAAGGGGAGCGCAAGCGTGAAGATCGCAGCGCACGTGTGCAAAAGCCGCGCACACAGCTGTTCATCGATTCATGGAATGCGCTGCACTTGTAAAACCTGGGATGTGTGCCAAATCAGTGGGTGGCGCATGCGGGCGCACACATCACTAAACGACGTGCGCGACGCGCACAGGGGAAGCGCACATCGTGTAGCACACACAAGAAAAGTGGGTGGAACATGGGGCGTAACACGCGGAATGGGGAACAACGCGTGAAAATGTGGGCGTTACGGGGGACATCCGGGAGGTAAATGCTTGTAATGCCCACACGCGCGCTTCCAACACATATTCATGGAATCGAACAGGGAAACCCGTGTGCCAAAAAAGATGCGCTAATCCAGAAACACGTACGCCAGCAGGAAGCAGGCATAAGCGGCCCCGTGTAGCATAAAAGTGAGCGCAAACAACAAACAGGCACATACGCTACAATGAATATACCGTTCCTCGCAGCAGTGGTCGTGGGACATCGCAGGAGGAGGAGGAAAGCCAGGCCCTGCATTTTTTTACCCAGGACCAGCCTTTGTGGGATGCTTGATGACCAGGTTTCCACCACTAATAATCCTAGAACTGGTCAGGGAGTGGGAAGATGACCGCACATCACCCACGCACATCACCCACCCTCTGCTCCCAAGCACTGATCCCCTTGGAAAAGGTGCTCAATGTACTGCACTTCTTGGCTACTGGGCCATTTCAGCAGTCAAGTGCCATAGTTGGGTGTGTCTCACAGGCCACTCAGTCACGCTGCCTACACCAGGTGTTGGCCATCATGACTGCACACCCGTCAGTCCGCAGGCACATATACATGCCCAGAACACCTGCAGAAAGGCAGGATGTCGTCCAGGACTTTTACAGGGTGGCACACTTCCCCAAAGTGCTAGGTGCCATTGATTGCACCCATGTGGCTCTAAGTCCTCCCAGGGCCACTGAGCACATCTATCGAAACCGCAAGCACTGGCATTCCATCAATGTGTAGGTTGTATGTGATGCCAAGGGAATCATCACCTCAGTATATGCCAACTATCCAGGGTCCACCCATGACAGTTTCATTTTCAGAATGTCACCCCTAAACCGGGACCTAGAAGCTGGGCGGCATGGCAACACATGGCTAATTGGTGAGTATAAATGCCTCTGCACATGCATGCATGTCAAGCAATGAGAAATGTGAAAACCCCACTAATGACAACCATTATCACCTCCCCAGGGGACAGTGCCTACCCTCTGAGCACCTACATGATGACGCCAATTCGGAACCCCACCACACCACCCGAGGTAAGATACAACACAGCCCATATTGCAACCCGGGGCATAGTGGAGTGCACATTAGGAGTGCTGAAGTCACGCTTTCGCTCCCTTGACCGTTCTGGTGGGCAGCTGCTATATGCGCCCCCAGTAGTGTGCAGGATCATAGTGGCAGCATGTGTCCTGCAGAACGTTGCAACCCGGCGGGACGTGCCGGTGGGCATGGTGGTGCCCCCACATCCCCAACCACATGCAAGGTCGCTGCACATCGGAGGTGAAAGAGCACGTGATGAGGCAGCCCGTACCCAGCTTGTGGCAAATTACTTCACCTAAAATCCCACCCCTGCGGAGTGCACACAGGCCTGGCACATACCAGCTGACAATCAATGATGATGACAAAAGGGACAGTCAAGTGTCACAACCATACCACCCTGAGATTGTTCACTTGGAAGTGCTACATTGTGTGCATCCCTAGCTAATTAAAGACACCCAATGCTGTGTCATTAAAAGGCACACATTCATGCAGCATGAAGGACTACCCACCTTGCAAAATACTACATCCTAATAGTGGCATGTCACCCAACCCCTTTCCATCTCAGCTACCCAACACACCATACCATGGCATGCAATGTGAAAACAACCAAATGAATGCACAACACATGACACAAGTGTCACAAAGTGCACTGTCCTGAATGGAAACAGGCGAGAGACAATTTCCTCTCAGTAATGAAAGAAAACAACACACATGAAGAAATACTTACCAGCAAGACAAAACATCAGTACAGGATCCAACAGTGGCAACATATGACAGTAAAAAATTAAAGTAGTGCAATTGTCACAACCTGACTAAGGCAGCACATCGACCCCTTCCAACTGCAGAGTGTTGCTGGTATGCAAATGTGGCAGTGTACTGCATACAACATGAACTGCATCTGCAAAGGAGACGGGCTCGTTAAGACATGAAGAAGCTACATGTATATAAGGAGAAAGTCCTGGATGTAACACCATATATAAATCCACCATGCAGTGGAGAAATGAACAACAATCCCCACTAGGGATGGATACACAGTTTGGACTACAGACAGCCCACACAATTTATGGGAGTCCAATGTCTCTGTTTAAGTTATTGTCACTTGGTCACACCCTTTGTGAGCCCATGGAAAGGGGAAGCAGGAGGGGTGTGTGTGTCAGGAACCCAAGTTTCTAACCCAAAGACAGGACAAGCCTGCATGTGCCCAGCTGGAATATTCAGTGGATGCCTACGGGAGCCACACAAAGCAACACACTGTAACATTATTTCACAATCTGAAAGAAAATGGTTATGAACAAAAATGTAAATGGAAATGAAATATAGAAAAAGCAAAAGTAAATGTAAAGTAAAACAAACAAATTAAAATAACATAGTAAAAATCAGAAGCATAACCAAATAAAAATAAATATATGAAAATGAAAATAAAAAATAGAAATAAGAAGAAGAAGAAATAAAGATAAAAAAATGAAATGAATACTATTTTCATTTAGCAAATCGGAATAAAATGTGAAAGAAAATTTTTAAAAAATGACCATGTGTGGACTGGGGGTCGGGGGGAGGCCACCCAGGAGGGACGAGGTACAGGGATGTTGGAGGATGTTGAGAAAAAAAAACCTCCATGTGCTCATGGCCTGCACGGCTACCCTACAGTGGGAGAACTGCTGTCTCTGTCATCACCCTCTGGTGCTACATCAGAAGGTGGGCGTGATATGGGAGCAAGCATACAGGTCTGAAAGGTTTGGTTCTGCAGGATGCTGGTACGGAGATCCCCATGCAGCACCTCAGGTGTAGCACGCATTTCTGCCTGCATGGCCTCGCGAGATGCCTGGATCTCCTGACGGGTTGCCTGGAGCTCAGCTGAGAGTGTGCGTGTCAGCTGCTCCAGCTGCTGTTCTCACCTTGTACTCTGGGACACCTCAAGTTCACACAAAGTATCTCTGAGGGACCTGTGTTCTAACCTCAGGGCTTCCCTGTGGGCCTGTGACTCTACAGATATGGCTTCGCGCAGAGCCTCCAGTCCAGCCCGTCGGTCCCTGTTGGACGCCAACATGTCCTCCCTGTGTGAGTGGCAAATGGAGTCTGTTGCCTGCTGCTGGAGCTCCATCTGCCTTTCAGGGGGGAGAATAGAAGTGGCCACCCTATCCACGGCCTGAGCCATCATCTCACACGATGCCCCCTGTTGTGCTGCTATGGTGTATATGGAGCTCTCCCACACAGTATTGCCTGGTGGCACACGGCCACCGCATTGGCAGGCACCACACCTGTTTGGGGCAAAGTGATGTGCACCTTGTTGTGCAGGCACTGCCTGAGGCTGCAGGACTGCATTCATTATTTGATCTGCTGGCCCAGGAACAGGAGCAAATATTGTGGAGTGTGACCCTGCATCCGTAACAGCCACAGGCTGACTTTCCAACACTGAATGCCCCATAGAGGGGTCTACCCCCAGTGCAGGTGGTTTGGAAAGAGCAGCATCCCTGGCAGAAACATTCAACTGCGACGGGACATATGTCTTAATATCTGATTCAGCACCTGATTCATAGAGGTCTCCGGAGTTGTACCCAGAGACACCCGTGGACAGTAAGTCTCTACGAGTAATGCGTTTTCACCCACCACCACCACACGTCCTCCACTGGTGCCTGGTTGTGGCTGTGAGTACTCCTGCCTCTTCGCCGTCTCCTCTTCCTCAACAGCATCAAGTGCCTCATGACCTGCAAAAACATACAAGAAAAGTAATTAAATCAGGCATGAGCGCCATAGCCCACACACATAGGCATGACGAGGCAGACATCCAGTACATAAATGACACATGTCACACATGACAATAACTCAGGCATGCATGAACTGGCAATGAGTTGGAAGGGGAGGAAAAAAGCAGACACTGAGGACTCCAAGATGGAAAAGCAACACATGTGCTGCATGCAGGATAGCATTGGCATCACACATCAGCCTGTGAGTGGCATGGACAATCCACATACATGACACATGCCAGCACACAATGGCACGTAGCATAGCCATGGCACATTTGACAAGGAAACCCAGATGGTAGCAAATCTGTACTGTCACCCATCCATGTGAGATGGACATCATGAAATTGAACATGCAAAATAGTGTGACAAAACACCCATGTGCCACACGCTGCAACAAAGCCAGTGTTCACTGATGCAGTGATGGCAGGCACATGGATACATCAATGGTTGGTCACTTCAACATGACAGAAGACAATTGTCATGTTGAACATTTAAACAGGGCCCCGAAGTGAATGTGTGCAGGCCATATGTAGGTGCACATTACTCAATCAGCCTGATTGATGAAATCATTCCCATAATAAGGTAACAAATGTGGGCCATTGTGGGGTGTAATCTATGTCAGAAGTATGTCACATCTGGGGCAGAACGGCACAAAAATGTGTGGTAAAAATGCTAAGGATTTCATCAATCAGGTAGAATGAACAGGAAAACAGTATGAACAATGTTGTGGCAAGATGGCAGTTGAAGGGAAAGTGCAGTAATCAGGTGCTAATTGTGTACTGCGTTCAGAAGGGATACTTGAAAACCCAAACCCAAGGCCGGGGTATGGTTTGGAGGCACCAAATGGGTGACCTATAGCAGTCATGACTACACAGCCTCACCTGGCACTCAATCAGAACACATCACCCAAGCAACATTCACATGGTTTGCACAAACATTCATGGCCATTCATCTGGCATTGCCTCAAGATCTGCTAGGTCTCAAACGCCTTGGATCTGATCTTCTTTGATGAAGCCTCCAGCGACAGACTCATGTTCTGTGAGTACTTCCTCCTCTGGTGGAGATCGACTGCCAGTCACCAGAGTAGAGGCATGATTGGAAGCCAGCTTGTTCTTTGCTCTGCGTTTGAGGTCATTCCACCGCTTAGAGCAATCATCAGCTGTGCGCCTCACAAATCCAAGGGAACTAAGGTGGTCTGCGATGCACTGCCAGTGGGCCCTAAGTTGAGCAGTCGTAGTCTTGTACCCTGCAGTCACCAGCATTTCACAGCCATGGGACGACCTGTAGCCCACAAGTGCGTCTAGTTCTGCATCACTGAAACTACGCTTCCTTGACGTGCCGGAGTGGGGAGCCGTGTCTGGGGTCCCAGCCTGTACCGCAAGAGCACCCATCTTCCTCTTGGAAGGTGGTGCGGACCCTGAGTGGCTTATGCCACTCTGGTTGGTAGGGGCTGAAGTGCAGGTGGACTGGGCACTGGAAGTAGCCAAAGGCACGATGACCAAAGGTCTCACTGCAGGCATTGGCTGCTGGGTGATGTTGGCAGGACCAACCTCTGTGTGATGGACTTGGACCAACACTGTCCTGGCTGGGAGACTCGGAGCTGGGGTGGATTGAGCTGCAAGCTGCCCCTGCAGCCTCCTCACCCTGGCTACTTGGGGCAGCAGATGACATTGCTGCCCCAGATCCACAGGGTCTGGTGACAGCAACTTTCACCGCCACACGTGGCTTTAACCTGGTGACACGGAAGTCAGCCTGGGTGTCATCCTGTGCCGGTTCGGTTGACAATATGGGCGGGGTTAACAATGCCTGAGCTGGGATGGTGTCAACTGCATCTCCCCGACCCATTGGGGGGGGGGGGCAGAGGTGTCCCTGATTGGTCCTTCACACAGTGGCCTCTTGGGCCACCCTGCACATCCTGGCCACATCCCCTACCGCGCTCACCTCTTGTGCGAATGGGAGGTGCAGTAAACAATTGTCCTGGGCAGTTGGGGTGGAAGGGGTAGGGTACTAGATGGAATACGTACCCTAGTGCTCTAACAAGGCTGTCTGTGACCCCTGGGGGAAGATGACAGGTCACGCAACGCTCAGGCACCCCGAAAACAAAATTTAACGTGCACGCGACCCCTGGTAGCTTACGTGCGTGGAATAGAGAACCCACACTACGATGTGGCACCCAGAAACACAAAAATAAGCGTACGCGTGGTACACGCAGGCTACAATGACCTCTGAATGGGTACGCGACACATGGAGGCAACCACAGTTGAAAAAGACGTGCGCGACTCACCGTCTGCCTGGAAAAAGAACATGAAAAAGACGCGCGTGTGTGCGTTGGCAACACCCCCACCAAAAGAAGAATTGAATGTCATCTGAGTATACAAGGAGTACGAACTGGAACCGTTGTGAAGTAATCACGTGTGAACCAACAAGAAGTACAAGAATCACCCCTCGCTCTCCACAAAAAGCACGTACAAGAAAATGGCGTCCTACGTGTACCTTTTAACCCAGCCCAGACGTGCAATGTCACGCGTGAATGCGCTATGGGCCTTTCCTCCAATTACACGCAGTGACACCCGGACGTGCAGTTTTTGCACGTGTACAATCAACATGCACCCGTGTTGAGGGAAACGCCCTTGCGCATTATGTCACAAACTCGTTTATGCGCTAAGGGCCTTTCCTCGAATTACACGCTGACATGCAGTTTTTTGACGTGGCAAATCACTCCATATCAAGCTGGCCATGCAACAACACATGGAAGACTACACTCCTGCCCAGAAGGCCATTTTCCTGCCCCCCAGAGCCCTGAGCACGTCCCCACCTGCTATCTGCTGCTGCCTTCCTGCCTGCTGGCCACGTGCCCTGCTATTTGGTGCCTTCACGTCAGCCATCTGCAGGGGTCCAGTTGCTGGGACCACCCCTGCTGGAACAGAAGACTCCCAACTGGTATTCCATCTCTCCACAGCCCAGCCCCAGGACCCAGTTGCCCACCCACACCTGCCTCGGGGGTTGCCATGTCTGGGGAAACACCATTGGAGACCGCTGGCAACCCCCAGGCAGAGAGGCAGTGGGCTACCAGCTTCAGTGCCGCAGAAGTTGGTATCCTGGTGGAGCAAGTCCTGGGACATTATGATGCCCTCTTTAAAGTTCACGCGGCAACAATGAAGGACGGAAGAGGATCTGGACGGACATCATGGCTGCCATCAACGAGGAGGGGGTGGTAGCCAATGACATGCAACACGTCCGGAAGCGCTGGGAGGACGTCAGGTCCAGGACCCTCAGCAAGGACCGGTGCCTCTTGAAGGGAAAGCATGCAGAGGGGTGCCAGGTCCGCCTTAGCAACATCCAGATGAGGGTCCTGAAATGCATAGACCCAGCGCTCCACTGCCAGGTCCTTCAGAGGCAGACCCGTCCAGAGTCGAGCGGTATGTGACCATGCCTTTTGATTGGACGTTGTGCATGTCGAGGTGTGGCATGAGTGTGCAGGTTGGACATATGTCTTGGAAGGCCCATGTATGGATGTGTATATACAGGGACATGAGCCTGCCACATGTGAGTCCAGTCATGTGTGAGGCACCTCAATGGTGTATGTGTTCAAATGCATGGTGCCCAAATGCATGTGTCGGTACACACATGTTTTGAATTATGTGGATGTACTGTGGCATGGTTGTGGTGTGACACATGGATGCTGCTTCCACCTTTGTGTATGTGCACAATATACATGTGCATGTGTGTGTATTTGACATGTGTGCCACTGTGATACACCATGGATGCATGTGACACCGACATGTAGGAGGCTGATTGGCAGATGCCGATGATTTAACTGTGACAGGTGGTGGAGATGTGCAGATGCATGCATGTCTGGTGGTGTGTGTGCATGTGTTTGGCACTCCCCGTGTTGCATGTGAGGTCAGGCTAACCTTCGGATGCTCATGCTGTTGTATGTGTATGGATGGTGCTACCTGCTGCAACATTCCTGTTAATTTGCGCATGTGTGTGGGTTGAAATGATATGTGTGTTGGGGAGTGTGATGCCATGTGTGAAAATTGAGACTGCCACTCATCTGCAACTGTCATGTGTGTATCAGACCATTGTACAGTGCCCTGATGGCTGTGTTCTGTCTCTCCCTCTCTGCAGCGTCAACTGATGAAGAGACCGGAGACGGTGCTGTGGAGCACAGCAGCAGGGATCCCACCGCCAGCCGGAGATGCAAGGCCCAGCTCCCCTCCCATGTTGTCATCTCGTCAGGGAGTGAGGAGTCTGGTGCCGCGTCCATGGCAGCAGCTTCCGAGGGTAGATCCAAGAGGCGGAGGTCGGAGGTGGACTCCTTGGCAGCAGAAGGGGCAGCTGAGACCCCACAGGGTCCAATGGAGGAAGATGGCACGGAGTCATCCAGGTTGGTGGTGGGTTTGCTTGAGTAGGAGGCCGTGGAAGGGACACACACTGGGTCTGGATGGGGGGATTCCACTGGTGCTAGTGGCGAAGTCCAGGGGCAGGGACAGGAGGCAGCACAGGCCGCCGCGGAGGTGCCTCTGTGCAATCCTGTCCCCGATCCTGTGACTGCATCATCCCGCATCAGCAGGAATGCCTTAGTCCAGACCCGTTCGCAGGGAGGGGATGCGTGAACAACAACTCGCCTTCCTCTCCCTGCGGACGTGCCAATCCGGGACCGTGTTGAGCCTGTCCTGGCTGGGGTGGCGTTGCATCAACGGGGAATCCGGGATGATGTGCAGGGTTTTCTTGAGGAATCTGCCCATTGTTTGTGATGCCTCATTGACCGCGTCGACCTACTAGGACGGGTCACCAGTGCTGGGTTCCTCCGTCTGCTGGACCTTGTACTGACCCCCTCCGCAACTGAACCCCCTATGCACCAGTCATCCTCCGTGCCATCTGCTGGCCCAAGTATCACCTGGGTACCCTGTGGAGTTGCCTCTGACCCAGCGGCCAGGCTGTTGGAGGACACATCCCTGCCACAGTTGGGAGTCAGAGGTCCAGCAGGGGTGGCCACCCCAACAACTTGACCCCAGCAGGAGGAGGATGTGCAGGCATCAACAGGCAGGGCACATGCACGGCAGCAGCAGGCTCAAGGTGGGAGCGATGATGGCTCAGGGCCATCAACATCAAAGGGGCAGGCATCGGCAGGAGGACAGGAGGACCCTGGATTGGGAGTGTCTTCCGTGTGGCAGCGGTTGGGCCAGAAAATAGATGCGGAGTGGCGGCGGGCGGACGAGGCATGGCTCACTATGGTCAGGGCGGAGAACTCCATGCGCATGGCGCTAAGGCGGGCTGAGTGCCTCGAGGAAATTCGCAGGGAGTTGGAGGTGGACATGGCGTTATCTCTGCGAGACCTCAGGGCCAGGGAACAGGCCCACCTCCAGGACGTTGAACAGGAGTTCGATGATGCCCTGGCCCAGGAAATCAACAAGTGAGCCGCAGGACTTGCCCACTGCCATCGTATATAGTTAATTAGTGTTAGGTTCCCTTCATATTTTCATTTCATTTGGGGCGCATGGACTATGCCCCACCTTTTTGTATATAGTTGTTTATTAGGTAGGGTTTTTTGTAGGTTTCATTTGGATTGTTGGGCTCATGGACCCTAGATTTGGAAATTGTATATAGTTGAAGACTGGACTGGACTTTATTTTTTTCATTTTTTACCATGGAGCAATGGATCTATTTTTTCATTTGGATTTTGTTTGATGGACGAACCCTTTGGAGACATTTTCATTTGGATTTATTTTGATGCAGCATTCATATATTTTATTTCATTTATTTTGGACATGCAGCCTTTTCTTTATTATTTCTATTATTGTGTGATTTTCTTTCATTCCCTTGGTTTTATTTTTAATACATTTTGGTTTCATACTTCATTTGTGTGGTATTCTCTCATTGGTTTCATGCATGTCACAATGTGGGTTTTCTCATTCACTTGCACCCATTGTGTGTGTGACGGGCATGTATTGATGTGAATACTTGCCATTTGGGATGTATCATGTAATGGGGATTTCAATGTGGGTTGGATTTAATACTTGGTTGGGTGTTTGAACTGGGGTGGCGTGGGGTGGGATTTGGGTGGCCATAAGAGCCATGTGTGTGGATCGTGATGATGTGTTGGGGGGACATGAGTCGGGGCCTGCTGCCAGATACCTGTCAATGCTGGGTTGGTGGGGGTGCAAGGGGACATGAGTTGGGGCCTGCTGCCAGGTGTCTGTCACTGCTAGGTGTGTGGGGGTGCAGGGGGACATGAGTCGGGGCCTGCTTGCAGGTGCCCGTCAATGCTGGGTGGGTAGGGGTGCAGGGGGACATGAGTCAAGGCCTGCTGGCAGGTTTCCGTCAATGCTGGGTGGATGGGGGTACAGGGGGACATGAATCGGGGCCTGCTGCCACATGCCCGTCAATGCTGGGTGGGTGGAGGTGCAGAGGGACGTGAGTCGGGGCCTGCTGGCAGGTGCCCATCAATGCTAGGTGGGTGGAGGTGCAGGGAGCCATGAGTCAGGGCCTGCTGGCAGGTGCCTGTCAATGCCGGGTGGGTGTGGGTGCAGGGGGACATGAGTCGGTGCCTGCTGCCAGGTGGCCCTCAATGCTCGGTGGGTGTGGGTGCAGGGGGACATGAGTCAGGGCCTGCTGCCAGGTGCCAGTCACTGGGGGTAGGTGGATGGGTGTGTGACATGATTTGGGGCTCACAAGTGTGCTCACAAGTGCATGGTGCCATGTGGGCTGATTGCAGGGCATGGTGAGGGTTGTATGGTAGTCCCCTGTGGTGTGGGCTGTCTGCAGGGCATGGAGAGGGGGGACACCGCACTCCCGGAAGGGCACACGATGCCAAATCGCGTGTAAAACTCCCTGCGCACCCCTCAGAATACATGTACCCCTCTCACGCTAGTGAAATCGCGTGTAAAACCCCCCACGCATCCCTCTGAATACACGTACCCCTCTTGCGCTAGCGAAATCGCGTGTAGGACTCCCCGCGAACCCCTCAGTATACACGTACCCCTCTCACACAGGGCCTATCACGTGTGAAACTCCCCACGTACCCCACAAATACACATATCCCACTCGCACAGGGCCTATCGCGTGTGAAACTCGCTGCATACCCCACAAGTACACGTACCTCGCTCGCACAAGCCCTATCACGGGTGAAACTTCACACGCACCACCCAAATACACGTACCCCATTCGCACAAGCCCTACCATGAGAGAAACTTCCTGCACACCCCCGAAATACACATACCCCACTCTCGCCTGGAGTATCATGTGTGAAACTTCCCGCACACCCCCAAGATACACATACCCAGCTCGCACAAGGCCTATCGTGTGTAAAACTCCCCACACACCCCTCAGAATACATGTACCCCACTCGCACAAGCCCTATTGCGTGTGAAAGTTCCTGTGCACTCCCCAAATACACGTACCCCGCTCGCACAAGGCCTATCGTGTGTGAAACTCCCCGCCTACCCCCAAATACACATACCCCGCTCGCACAAGCCCTATTGCATGTGAAACTTCCCACGCACCCCCGAAATACACGTAGCCCACTCTCGACCAAGGCCTATCGCGTGTGAAACACCCCACGCACCCCTGAAATACACGCAGGCACCCCATCCACCCTGGCCAGGCCCAACAGGCAGACCACTCACCCTCCCCATGCCGCGCAGGCAGCCCATCCAATCTGGGCATGCCCCGCAGGCAGCCCACGCCACAGGGGGGTGCTTTTTCTACACAATTTACCTGGCGCGGGCGGGATACGCGTATTCCGAGGTGTGCGCCGGTACATTTTCACGCTTTTGGGTGCCGTGGGCAGGGTGCGCGTAGTATTTTCACGCAATTACAGTGTACCGGCCTTGTAAGCTGGTGCAGGGTTAGCGCGGCCCTTTGCGCTGCATTGGGGATTTCAATGCCTTTCCTTGCACATGGGGCTTTCTTGGGGGCGTAACTCGCGCTGCAGGATGTTCTCTGAGGCAGCACTCAAAATGGCTTGGGAATTCCATGAATACGCGGTGTGCCACAATGCTGTTTAGCGCACACGGCTGGCGCATGCTCCTTCTCTGCGCTGCTCGCGTGTGCTGCCTCTGCACTGAAATCTATGAATTACCCCCTTAGGCTGTAGGGTACTGCTTTTCAAGCAGTCCTACCGCCTACAGATTTCAGTGACAGATACAACTGCTTTTTAGAGTGGCAAGTCATTTTTGTGACTCTAAAGCAGGCTGCAGGACAAAGCATGCAACACATTATTTATTCTGTCTATACAGTGGACTGGTAGGTGATTACTTTGATTGGGCTCAGACCAATCCACTGACCTGACAGCTGCGTGACTTTGTCCTGCACTCTTGCCGGGACAACCCTTAGGTGAACCAACGGTGAAGGCAAGTGGCAGTGTAATAGCATCACACAGCATCTGCCTATCAGACTGAAGGGGGTATCATTCGCCATGTCATTCAGTGTTCAACTTGCAATAAATATGTACTGCCTGGGCTGCCGCTGCAGAGCAGTGGCAAACGTTGCCTTCCAGCTCTGTGTGATTACCTTCTGTGAAGTCAGGTAATTGAATTTGGTGATAACTAACCATTCAGAATTATACATTTTTAACATTTCAACATCTTTCCATGTTGGGCTGTTTCATGGGTTGTGTATTTTAGAATGCTTCATTGGTGCCAACAATGTATGGTTTGTATTTTCCTTTGATGTCATTGTTATAGGAAATATTATTTTTGAAACTTGAAAAATCCTACATCTATTTGGTCACCGAATGTTGGCAAGTTTGCAGCTGAAGGTGGGGAGCAATGTGCTCCTTACATTAGCCTCTCAGCATGTCCTGAGTGGACTGCCACAGTTTCACAAAGGAGACTTTTTGGGCACGATGATCGACAGGCTTTAAGTTCAAGGGACTCAATGTCTTCCCTCTAAGTGCTGAGCACCCTCCTGACCTATACATATGCACTGGGCCCTGAGCGCAAATGGTTGGCGACTGGGGTCATCCCTTAAAGCACGTAGGTGCGAATTGCCAGTGACCCGAATAATTCTCAATGTTAATTTTACGTTTCGAGCCCTGGTGTAATATAAATAAATGACGGAAACGCACATGCTTAGATTTGTGTTTCCGTGTGGAACCAAAATGGAGGCTGAAAAGCCCCCTGTCTGCACTCTTTCCACCCACGCCCCTCCCCTTCACTCTTGGGCCGTATTAGGGCAGGTGAGGGAATACTTGTGGCGGTGAGGGTGAGTCCTCCTGGTAGCAGCCATTTGAATTGTGAATCTATCGCCATACCCTACCACAATCGCGGTCATTGTTTCCTTCACGGGGTCACTTTTTATGCTGGCTTCTTAAACAGCTATAATTAAGGGAAAAAACGTTCAATATTAATTGTACAGAACTTTTATTTCTGCCTTTCACCTAATAGGCCTGTGCTGTTTCAGGATTAGGCCTGGGCGAAATATTTAGGAGATTTGAACACCAAATAATGTTCATTTTTGGCGAACCGCGTTATAATAAACATTATCAGTTGTTTGGGTACAATAATTTGGGTAGTTGCCACTAAAATGTTATAAATAGAGCAGCTATGGTTCCGTTTTGGGATCAGTCTTGGGATAAGTCAGGAATTTGCTGGAACACTTGAGGAAATAGGCTATAGATGAGGGGGGGTAGTAAAGGGGGAGGGTTGAGTTGAGCGAGAAGTAGAAATAAAAATAGGCTTTAGACTAGGGACGGGCAGAACACTGCAATATGATGTAGTGGAGAGATACGGAGAGAATTCAAATATGATTGGTTAAAAGTCAGGTTCACTTGTGTTGGCCCTATTGCATTCCAGAGACCAGTCCACCTTGGATGACATAAACGGAAGAGAAATTTTGTATCAATGTAAGAGAACCATAACATTGTTTGGTGTGGGCAGATTAGATTGCATTCAGTGGCTGCAAGTGACTGTGCCATCTTTCTGTGGCCCCACCAAATACTACTTGGCAGTTGCAGAGAAAAAGCTTTACAGTTTTTGGTAGGCTGGAGAAAAGGATGTTCAGTGACTGCTATGTTTTCGTGGCCAGATCAAATTCTGGTAATTTCTAGTAGCCGAGAAAATGTCTTATGATTCTGGAAGACAGAAGGAGATTTTATTCAGTGTCTGTAGCTAAGTGTGTTGTCTAATTTACTTATTTTTTTTTTAAAAACTTTTAATAGAGTGCAGAGGAACATGGCCCAAAGGCAACATGGTGCTTTTCAGTCATGACAATACAAGGTTTCTTACAGTACATAAATAAATAAAAAAATACATAGGCAGGTGCACAACCTAGTATACTGATTATTTAGAGAAACGTAAAAAATAATGGTATTTCAATTTTAAAGGTGCGGGGGAGGAACTGAGATCCTAGCACAAGACCTCTACAAATAACAACAAAAAAGGAAAAGATTCAAACTTTGAACCCTCCCGTCCCTTGCACACTGTAGGGTGTGTTGGATAATCCAACTACTAAATCCTCGAGGAAATAAATTCTTTATGAGTAATTAAATGGTATTTAAACACAAGAAGTTTCAAACACAAAAAGTTATTTGAAAAGCACATAAGTGCATATGTTATTATTTTTAAGTACAGGCTTTTGGGTACAAAGTCAAAAGCAATCTCAGTACATTTGCAAAAAACAAGTGAAGAATGAAGAATGAAGGAGTGTTGCCAGTAGTCTGTTTCTGGGTGGCGACGCGTTTCGAGACTGGACGCCTCTTCTTCATAGGCCTCAACAGACTCTAAACAAAATATTTATACATTAGAAGGCAGGCTTTTTGAGTATGCCAACATATATTAACACAAGAATACCTATCAATTCAAGCTGGTTTCATTACCATAAACATTGTTTCTGTGGTTCCCATGGTTAAACTGTCACTGTTTTCATATCCACATAATTGTATGGCTGATTATAATTTGCATGGTTTTCAATCACTAAGGTGACATGCTAATAGTTAGTTCAAATGTATATCCTGGACACAAATATGCAAATGTATATATAGAGCCCTATGGCCCACATGGAGTGACTAGATTAGTCTGACATTGCCCATAAACTAGAGTAGTATGAGTTACCTGATAGAATCAAGTAGAGGACAGTGCTGTAAACAGAGAAGCGAAAATTCTACCAGTATGTCGGGATGAAGCAAAAAGGCCGATGCTCAAGCTTCAATGGCAAAGGTGCCGTTAAATGGAGAATGGCTCAAAGTCGAGTAAGAATTAACAAGAGGGGTTGTTCTGATCTGAGAGCGAAAGAAAATGATGTGAAAATAAGGAAAGATAAATACAGGGCACAAATCTTGTGTCACAAACCAATAATATAAACCTAAAGATTAACAATCTACTCTTGTCGAGACATACTCGTGTCTGAACGCAAAAAATAAGAGTCAGCAAACTACATAAGGAGCGCGAAATGCACTGTCTAGCCCAATTAGAATCTCTAAAAGTAGAATTTATTTAGAATCAAATATAAATCCAGGTGAGCTAAACCCGGGCCATCATGGCCCGAAAAACGAGAGTCCGCAATGTATATGGACAAAGGAATTTATCAATTAACTTACCCAATTCTAGAGAACTGGGTGTGCATCCAAGTCAGCAGATTTCCTAAAAAAAGTCCAGGGCGAACATAATGGCGATTCCACCATGCGCTGGCACTGGAACCGATCGAATTGCAGTGCTAAAAAGAAGTAATCATGAGAGTATGTAGTAAGAGCAGCGGTCGCGGCTCTGTTGTAAAGAGAAGAGTTCTAATCAAAGTGGTCGTGTACCTTCGATAGCGATCAGTCGACCTTGTAACTGCAGGATAGCCAGTGCTGAACGGGGAAAGCGTGAAGGCATCGGCGACCGTTACCATAGTGACGCGATCCTCCAGCAAAAAGGGAAGTGGAATGAGACCACATGGGCCGTTCCAACCAATGGTAGAGTATTTAGGCTAAAAAATAGAAAACGGACTACTAATGTCTTCTAGGAGACCGTGAAGCGGCCATATTAGAGTATGTGCCTTATGAGGAGCCTGGCTGGCGGCATTGCATAGAAACAAAGTGCACTAAATACGACGTACACCAACTAACCAATTTCCGAATTATACATCGTCAAAAAGTTGACGAAACTATGAAAAATAAAATAGAATAACATAAACTAGACAATGAAAGAAAACATTAGAGAACAAGGCATGATGGCTAGAATTGTATATTAACGGACAGTAATATTAGCTCATAATGAGTAATGAAAACGGACTAAATGAAAGTGGGAGCTAAAGTTAAGTCGGGCAATGTCAGAGCTGATCATCTCAACAAGAGGGCTAAAAAAGACATCTTCTTACTATATCTCATCAATACACATGATGGCCAAGTAGAGATATATAGATTAACATGTACAGTGAGGGATTATAATCAACATATCAGACCATTATTGAACAGTTTTAACGGGAAGAATTGTACTAATTTCAATCATGAGTTAACATAGTCTCCATAACAGGGCATCAAAGTGTTAAAAACATAATTTTTCTCCATGATTCGATGGTGACTATACAGAGACTAGCTAGAGGTAAGAATTAGCAACATACTAGTTGAGGTAGCACAGAATACTCTAAAACCAAAATGTAACATAGGGGATGCTCAAAATTCCATCATAGGATACTCATGATTACTAAAAACAAGTCAACGGTCAAAGACCGGTAAATATTTACATTTTTACAAGTAGAGAACAACAGTGCAAATATAGTCGTGGTTGTCCAGAAATACACTCAGGTATTGTTTCAACCCTTGACAGATATAATTATCAAAGGAAACAGTTAAGAGAGTGTTCTTCATTGAGACCGTTGGGTTGAACGGTGTCCAAAAAATGTATCCAAAATAGTTCTCTCCTTAGGAGCATGGAGTGGTAATCTCCCCCTCTTGGTTTTTTTTTTACAACCTCCAGGATTTGAAATCTGATCTGAGCAATTGTATGATGTTCAAGGTTAAAATGCCTAGCCACTGGCGATCGTTGGTTGTTACACCGTATGTTGGATTTATGCTCAGTCCAACGTTCTTTGGCGGGTCTCATGGTCTGGCCCACGTACAATTTACCACAAGGGCATTTGATTGTGTAGATTACCCCTGATGACAAACAGGTGGAGTAATCATGTAGTTTTATTTTATTTCCTGTTTGGGGGTGAGAAAGCAAGTTACCCCTAGTGATGTTGTTACAATGTGTACAGTTAAGACACGGGAAAGTTCCCTTTTTCTGGGTAGTCAAGAACTGCTGGTTATCTTTGAGGGGTCTTTCGGCTTTAATTAATTTGTCTCTCAAGTTTTTGCCTCTCTTGAAGCACATCATAGGGGCCTTGGGGAACAAAAAATGCTTTGAGTTACTAAGCGATGAAGGCACGTATATGAAACAAACTAATGATCCAATCATTAACATCAAAAGCCTCATTATGAATACCCTAGAGAAAGCCAAATCAAATCAATGGATTAGTGACAAAACATTTGACTTTTTGATCAACAAACATCCCATCACTCCCGTCTTTTATGGATTGCCTAAAATTCATAAAGACAGAACATTACCACTCCATGCTCCTAAGGAGAGAACTGTTTTGGATACATTTTTTGGACACTGTTCAACCCAAAGGTCTCAATGAAGAACACTCACTTAACTGTTTCCTTTGATAATTATGTCTGTCAAGGGTTGAAACAATCCCTGAGGGTATTTCTGGACAACCACGACTATATTTGCACTGTTGTTCTCTACTTGTAAAAATGTAAATATTTACCGGTCTTTGACCGTTGACTTGTTTTTAGTACTCATGAGTATCCTATGATGGAATTTTGAACATCCCCTATGTTACATTTTGGTTTTAGAGTATTCTGTACTACCTCAACTAGTATGTTGCTAATTCTTACCTCAAGCTAGCCTCTGTATAGTCACCATGGAATCATGGAGAAAAATGATGTTTTTAACACATTGATGCCCTGTTATGGAGACTATGTTAACTCATGATTGAAATTAGTACAATTCTTCCCGTTGCAACTGTTCAATAATGGTCTGATATGTTGATTATTATCCCTCACTGTACATTTGAATCTACATATGTCTACTTGGCCATCATGTGTATTGATGAGATATAGTAAGAAGATGTCTTTTTAAGCCTTCTTGTTGAGATGATCAGCTCTGACATTGCCCGACTTAACTTTAGCTCCCACTTTCATTTAGTCCATTTTTCATTACTCATTATGAGCTAATATTACTGTCCATTCATATATAATTCTAGCCATCATGCCTTGTTCACTAATGTTTTCTTTCATTGTCTAGTTTATTTTATTCTATTTTATTTTTCATAGTTTCGTCAACTGTTTGACGATGTATAATTCGGAAATTGGTTAATTGGTGTACGCCGTATTTAGTACACTTTGTTTCTATGCAATGCCGCCAGCCAGGCTCCTCATAAGGAACATACTCTAATATGGCCGCTTCACGGTCTTCTAGAAGACATTAGTAGTCCGTTTTCTATTTTTAGCCTAGATACTCTACCATTGGTTGGAACGACCCACGTGGTCTCATTCCACTTCCCCTTTTTTGGAGGATCGCGTCACTATGGTAACGGTCGCCGATGCCTTCACGCTTTCCCCGTTCAGCACTGGCTATCCTGCAGTTACAAGGTCGACTGATCGATATCGAAGGTACACAACCACTTTGATTAGAACTTCTCTTTACAACAGAGCCGCGACCGCTGCTCTTATTACATACTCTCATGATTACTTCTTTTTAGCACTGCAATTCGATCGGTTCCAGTGCCAGCGCATGGTGGAATCGCCATTATGTTCGCCGTGGACCTTTTTTAGGAAATTTGCTGACTTGGATGCACACCCAGTTCTCTAGAATTGGGTAGGTTAATTGATAATTTCCTTTGTCCATATACATTGCTGACTCTCGTTTTTCGGGCCATGATGGCCCGGGTTTAGCTCACATGGATTTATATTTGATTCTAAATAAATTCTACTTTTAGAGATTCTAATTGGGCTATACAGTGCATTTCACTCTATGTGGGCCATAGGGCTCTATATATACATTTGCATATTTGTGTCCAGGATATACATTTGAACTAACTATTAGCATGTCACCTTAGTGATTGAAAACCATGCAAATTATAATCAGCCATACAATTATATGGATATGAAAATAGTGACAGTTTAACCATGGGAACCACAGAAACAATGTTTATGGTATTGAACCAGCTTGAATTGATAGGTATTTTTGTGTTAATATATGTTGGCATACTCAAAAAGCCTGCCTTCTAATGTTTAAATATTTTGTTTAGAGTCTGTTGAGGCCTATGAAGAAGAGGCGTCCAGTCTCGAAACGCGTCGCCACCCAGAAACAGACTACTGGCAACACTCCTTCATTCTTCATTCTTCACTTGTTTTTTGCAAATGTACTGAGATTGCTTTTGTCTTTGTACCCAAAAGCCTGTACTTAAAAATAATAACATATGCACTTATGTGCTTTTCAAATAACATTTTGTGTTTGAAACTTCTTGTGTTTAAATACCATTTAATTACTCATAAAGAATGTATTTCCTCGAGGATATAGTAGTTGGATTATCCAACACACCCTACAGTGTGCAAGGGACGGGAGGGTTCAAAGTTTGAATCTTTACCTTTTTTTGTAGTACATAAATAAATAACAGCTTGAACTAACAATATATAAAACACATTAAAAAAAGCTTGGTTTGTAAAGTTTTTCACAACTCAAGAAGGGAAGGAAACAGCTAAATGGCTGCATGTGCGGTTCCCAAAGCCCTGTTTGATACACGTGGCAATGCATAAGCAGAATTATGAAAATTAAGGTGTAGAATGACCAAACTATGAGGCCTAGACCCACCAGACGTTCACAACATATTGGCTAAACAGGCTGATTTGGCCAAGACCGCCACTGTGTGCGTGATGCAGCAGATCTTGAAAAGTGATTTAGAGAAAAAAGGGAGAGGAAAGAAATTATTGAGTGGGAGTATGTGCTTAAACTTTCGTATGCCAGAAATTAGGGGGCAGCAGAATGTTAAGCCATTTTCAGAGAGGCTAAGGTGGTAGCTGGAAGGAGGTGTCCACACATTTCTTTGTATTTTACTTCTAAATTTCTTTCTGCCATGAGAAGCAGAAATCTGCCCACAGTAGGATTGTGCCTTGGGTCCCGATTCTCCTCAAACATCCTTGGAAGTGCATGGTTCTTGTTTTGTGGGATGTCAAATGGGGCAGGTCATGAAAGTCTATGCAGGAGTCTTTCTGTAAAAGGTTTCCACCCAATGATTGTGGTGTGATTTCACAGACGTATCTTGCAGAGCAATCAGGCTAAACTCTGACCCAATCTACCTGAGAATCTCTGGACCATTTCTAGTAAGAAGAAGAGATCCTCTTCAGGCTGCCTGACCTCATTAAACTAGTGGTATTGACCCACCTGAAGTCCTCCACAGGTATTCTGCTCCCTCAGATCCTCAAAAGCATCTTTGAAATTCCCCAGTACCTGTCCATACTCAAAGTGGACAGCACTGCTGCTTGGACACCATCTCACACTGATGCTCAAGACTTTGTAGATCCATCACTTGTGGAACTCAGCCCTGGTCACCTACTACTGCTGCGCTTCATCATGAAGAGCAACATGCATGAGGCCTGTGTTCAACTGCCTTTTGACCCGTAGTCAGTCTAACCCTTGCTGTGCCACAAAAGCAATTCTCTTGTAGCTGAAGAATATTGGGGGTCCTCCAATGTCATTGGAGTCAAAGTGGCCATCCTTAATCATTGTCAGCCTTGTCCAAATGGCTGGTAACTGAAGCCAATAATACAAAGAAAGACTGAAACTGCCACTAGCCAGACCCAAACCCAGAACTGAAAACCATAATTGCATCCGCAACCTCTGGATCTCCTGGAAACAGACCAAAGTCATGAGTAGTTGCCTCGATGGAGCTTTCTTACCTGGGGTGTTTTCCCTTGATTCGGAGTTCACGGCTGAGATTGTTTTCCACTCTTGAAGTTTACAGCTCGCCTGTTCCCTGTTTCTGTTTCCCCCAACCTTATTTTGAATAGTGAAACTTTATGAGGAACTTATTTGGGGATTTCAACTTCTAGACCTCAGCGCACTATGTTTCCTTGGCAGTCTTAAAAAGTGTTGTATGAGTGTGAAGGCTTAAACTGAGACATAAGTTCCTCTACTCCGTTTCACACAACATGGTATGACATTACTTCACGCATTTACACGTGCCACAAAGAAGCTGTTTGATATGAAACTGTAATTAGATCCTTAGAAACTCAAGTTTTATTGTTGAGTGGTATTCATACGAATCAGTTGCCCCTCTGTGATAACACGTGCTTCAGCACACACTCTGCCTTTGTCAAATCAGGGCAATTCGAAGTGAAACCAAAATCTGCAGCTTGATTTGTGGCGCCTGTGTATGTGTGAAGTAATTCCGTACCTTATTTTGAATAGTATTACTTGTGTTTTGCATTGCTACATTTTGCTGTGTGGGTTATTATGTGTGAGGAGTAGCAGTGTTGACGTTTAATGCATGTTTGTTCTTTTAGTCAACATTATATCTGTATCTTTGATTCCTCTCTCTCCTCCTCTCATCACATCATGGATCTTGCCCAGAAGACTGTTAGGGAGATTTCTCACACCAGTGCTACATTCCCTCTACCTTAGAGCCCTCCAGCTGTTTTGCTATATTTTGGGGCTTTGAACTTTTCATTTTTAGTGTGTTTTACTTTTGAGTTCTTTGGTTATGGAGTTTTAAAACAAGTCCATAGGCATCATTTGTTTCTGTGTGTCACACAGCACCTTCAGTGCAGTGGCACAGGTGTGTCTTTTAGACTCCCAGGATTTAAATACCTTCTCTGGGACTGACTACTGTCTCCCAGAGCATGTAAAGTTAAATTGACTTTACTAGTCTCTTTAAAATTACAGACCCAGCACACACTAACTTCCTATAAAGTGCTGGAGGGGTTGCCTAGCATCCCCTGAGTCAAAACACTCATGTAACAGTCAAATGTTACCCTTTCCTAATTGAAATGACTGGTGGCAGTGGTTTAGATCAAACTACCATGATTTTTCCCGACCGCGAACAACAGTAGCTAAAAATGGTGTCAGGCATGTTTTTCAATATGATGCCCAAAACCTATCTGTAAAAACAGACTCCGGTCAACTTTTTTCACCAGTTCTTTTTGGAAAGGTCCTTCTTGTGTTTAACTCTGCGTGCCAAACCAGGTTTGGTCCCTTTGTTCATTGGCCTTTGGCAGGCTTCAGTGCTGAAGCTCTCCTCTGGCGCCTGAGTGTCTGGGGTGGACGGGATGTGATGGAGGTGCGCAAAACTCCCTGTGCTCAGTCTATTAGGAGACCTGAACGCACTCTGGCATCATTGGCCAGCTGGCTGTCCAGCAAGGACAGCCAGCCTGCTGTGTGAGTGACAGCCAGGCTGGAATGAATGGGGGAAAACTGTTTAACAGCAGTTCTCTTTGGGACTTGGAAAGCAGAGTCGACCACTGGAACGAAAAAACAGAATACGAGCTGAAGGAAGAGGACTGATGCAACTCCCGGATGACTGGTGAAGCCCTGCGGCAAGTCCGAATTGCCTGAAACTCCATCGACAGAGAAGCCCTTCAAGGTTAACTTCTTCCCTTGAGTTTGGTGGGAACAACCAACTCACAAGCCACCTGGACAACGCCCCCATCCTGGTCGAATTTTCTTCAGAGTGCTGTTGAAAATCGGATTGCCAGTGGGAAGGAAACCAGTTTGTGGACTTTAAGGCACTCACACCTTAAACCAACGGAATGCCAAGCTCTTGGCCTCTTCCCAGGGCAGTGCAGTAACCTCCTGACGTCTCCTTCTTGTCCCCACGACTGAAGCTCAGGAACAGCGAGATCTGCTCAAACTGCCAGGAACAACTGCCTCAGCTACAGCTCTTCTTCACTTTAAAGGTACTGTGCAAATGCGGTCCGGAAATCTTTTCGGCCATGGTGAAAGTTTGTGAAACTTTCCCGACATCGAAGGCTTGTCCTTCCCTAAACATTCGTCTAACTTTTCGTCTGACCAAATTCTTCTAAGTTATGTGGCAAAGACTTAACCGTTTACTACCAGAACTGTGCTATCCTATACAAAGACTATGAACCATTGACTTTGGCCCAGGCCTATGAACTGAATTGCTGTTTGTAGTTAACTGAAACCCTTTATTATTTGTGCCATTGATTCTTATAAACTTGTCTTTTTAACCATTTTTAAAGTAACTGAAATGCCATTTTGCTCCCACTTCAGGGGGGCTGAACTTGTTCAGTAACCTATTGGTTTTGTATTTGTAGTATGTTAGTATAAGATATTGAGCTGCTCTTGCTAGTGTAATATTTTCAAACTGACTGTGTAAATACATGTATATTCTATTACCAAGACACCTTGAGTAAGTGTTTGTTTGAATCACTGTATGTGTTGGCCCTTAACTTGTTCTACTGGTCACACAGCTCTTGAGATAAGTCTGGCTGCTCAGCCACTGCTACCACATTACTGTGTAGTACAGGCTTGTACCAAAGATGAGATTGTACTGACACTTGTAGTCTTAATTGCATGTAGTGTTCCCCAAGGGTACTGCATGTGATTCTGCCTAACACTGGTGTACAGTGGTGGGGATAAAGTATACTTGTTACATTTAGAGTGCTACTCTTACCTTTTTTCAAATAACCCTCACAAGGCTAAGCAACACTAGAGAAGCAATTGTTTTATCATGCCTGATATGGAAAGCTACAGACCGGACACCCTAGTCACTTTAACAATTGATCAATTGAGAGATATGTGTAAAGCTAGGACCCTCACTGTAAAAGCCAGAAAGGTTGAATTGATAGAAAAGTTGTTAGAATATCAAAGTCTGAGGAGTGGGTCTGAAACACCTACACCTGCAGCAAATGTGGAAAATGTTGATGAGGATGATAATATGTCAGAGCCCAGCTCTAATGTTATGGATGGGTTAGATGAGGCAGAAAGGTCTCACAATGTAGGCCTTGTTTTTCCTCTACCTGCTCATGGGCCTCAACCTTTGACCACAGGGACCCCATCAGGTCCAACACTAAGTCCTGAATTTGTCTCTTTGGAAGGAATGAGACTTGAGTTAGAATTTAGAAGAATCCAAGCCCAAACTGAAAGCAAACATCAAGAACTTAAACTCAGAGAAATGGAGTTGAATAATGCACATGAAATGAAAAAGTTGTCTCTTTAATCTGGTTCTCTCCCAGAGTCCTCTAGGTCTTCCAGTCCTAAGAGGCCTTGCATGCCCAAAGATGCATTAAGTATGTATGAGGTTAAGCTTGATATTTTGGATTGGTTGGCTGCTTTTGTAAATAACCATGGTCTTTTGGGTATAATAACATGGTAAATACAGTGTTAGGTATTGCTGATTATAGTGCATTGGAATGTACAACATGGAACTGCAGTGCGGATGGAATGTTGGGGGCAGGAGGGCAGTAGTTGGCAGATGAATAAAGAGGTTGAAGACACGTACTGGAGTCCGGTATATATTTATATATCATTAAGTATACATATATAAGAATATAACATGTGGCGACGAGGAAAATGAAACGAAATCCATAAGCGTGATGGAATAACAGATGAAACAGAAACTTGGATTTGAAAGCAGAAGCAAATAAAGATGAAAGCACCCTGTCAATGAAAATAAACAAGGAAAGACGGTAAGGCGCATGAAAGATAATAATGTCGGGAAGTGGATAAAAGTGCAGTGAGTAGCTGAGGAGCAACATATTGGGCAAAGTGAAGTCTAAAAAAATAACCATTATTTGAAATTGAGCAAACAGTACTTACATGCAGAGCGAGGCACAGAGCTGAGGGCTGAATGACGAATGCGGAAAACAGCGTAATTGTGAAGGGTAAACAAAGGGTTGATTGGCAACGGGAAATAAAAGCAACAAAGACGAATAACGTGAAAGGGAGATGATCGCTCGAAAGAAAGTGCAGTATATATTCACATAGACAATGCACAATACTGAAAGTTGACAAAGGAGAATATATAACTATATATATATAACAACAAGTGACACAGATATTAATACAGGAAAACAAAAACAGACAGAAATGAAATACATGCAACATCAATGATTAAAGAAAAGAAGTATTACAAAACAAAATAAACACTGGATACTGAATATGTGCAAAATAATAAGCAAATACAACAAGAGTGAAAAAAAGCAAAGTATTGATCAAATAGCGGGTCAAAAGACAAACAAATAAGGACAGATAATCAAATATCGGTGGAATATTGAACAATATATCATCTGACAATGCAAATGAGGACTCAAGCACAAATTCATCTCAACTTGCGCCTCGGATAACATTGCCCATGAATCCAGTCAGCTATTTGAGGCATCCAAACCCTTTCAGTCTAGAACCTCAAGAAGATCAAGGTCAACAATGGCAAGAGTGGCTAGATGAATTTGAGCAGTTCTTACGAGTAGTTGGGAATCGAAATGCCATAAATAAGTTGGATATATTTATAAATTTAGTTGGTAAAGAGCTCAACAGTGTTATCAAAACAGTACCTCCAGAGGAGAAAATTACATATCAACTTCTGGTAACGGCAATCAATAATAGGCTGGTCATTCCACCAAACAAGGACTATGAGAGATATATATTTAACCAATGCACACAAGGTCTGAATGAGTCCATTGCACAATTTGCATTAAGATTACAACGAAAGGCAGCATATTGTGACTTTGCAAATTACAATGATAATTAAGCAATACGAGTAAGAATTATTGAAGGATGTGTATCATCTCAATTCAGGAAACATCTGTTAAAAAAATGCTCCAGTTGAAAGACGTGCTAGAATTAGCAAGAGTCTAGGAGAGAGTTGATACTCAGACTGCGAACATAGAAAATCCAAAGAAACTGGACATCATTGCTGCTATAGGACAAAATGTACAATGGCAAAAGAGATATTCCAATGTGTCTCTAGAGCATCACTTCGTCAGGATGGTTGGAACAATTTTCGTAGGAGCCTTTTGGAAAGACAATGCTACAGATGTGGGTTTGAATTCCCACACAAAGGTCAGTGTCCTGCTCTAGGTCAATTGTGTCTACGATGTGGACAGGAAAATCATTTTCAGACAATGTGCCGAGAGAGAGCAATGGCGCCTATATATATATATATATATATAGATCTAACACACAAATGGTACCAAGCCGAAGGTATGATGGTCAAAGAGGTTTCAGTGTAAAACCATTTCCAGAAAAAGAGGTGACAAGGTCGAGTGGGCTATCAGGAGTGGCTCAACAGGTTCAACAACCAAGATTTGTTAGAGCAATGGATAATCTACAAATAGAAATATCTGAGCAAAGGGGTCTGGAGCAATATCAGGCTGTGAGATCATGTCAGAGTCAGAATCAGGAAGAAATACAGATCGGGGATCCCTATGAAAACTCGCCAGTGGAGGAATAGTATGTGAACAAAGATCAATATCAATATCAGGAGTATGATAGATACAGTAAAGAATATGTAAAACTGATCTATGACAATGGGGATGACAAAGTGGCCATAAAAGTTACTGTGAACCTAGGTGGACAAGACATACTGTTTCTAGTGGACACTGGTGCAACAGTAAATGTGATGAGTGAAAGGGCGTATGAAGGGATATCGGCACTATATCCCTTAAGACCATCAAGAGCTCAAATATTTCAATGGGGTGCTAAACAACCACTATTATCCAAAGGACAATTTCAATGTGATCTGATTCATGATGGACGTTGGGTGCCAGTTAACATGCATATCATAAGTACTCCACCAGTAGGTAAGTGTCTTATTAGCTGCAAAACTGACACGGAATTACAGCTTATTGATGTTAAGTATAAACAGTTGAAGAAGATACAAGGAGTTCCCTCACAGCATCACAATCTGTGTGCTCTTGCAGGAGAGACATTGGATTTGGAAAAGATAAAAGAGAAGTTTCCACATTTATCTCGAGGTGTTGGACAATTGAAAGATAGTGTAATACATTTATATATTGATCCATCAGTTCGTCCTGTTCCTCAGCACCCTAGACAAATTGGTTTTCATCTGCAGGCCAGTGTCTCAGGAATTACAACAACTAATTGATAATAACATAATTGAGAGAGTTAATGGCGGACCTAGACCCTGGGTATCTCCTTTGGTAGTGGTACCTAAAGCAGATGGTCGTCTTCGCTTATGTGTGAACATGAGAATTCCTAATACGGCAATACAAAGGGAGCGACATCCAGGACCCAGTATTGAGGATATGATCATTTGTTTGAATCAAGCCACCAAATTCACAAAATTAGATCTGAACCAAGGATATCCTCAGCCTGTAATTGATCCGGATTCAAGACCCATAACCACTTTCACAACGCAGGAGGGATTGTTTAGGTACCTCTTCTGCCGCAGAGATATTCCTAGAGACGATAAGAAGAGTTATTGTGCCAGTAAAGCATGCATTTCATTATAGTGATGATATACTGGCATATGGCATAAATCAGAGTCAGCATGATGAGGTACTGAAGCAGGTGTGTAGGATTCTTCCGGATAATGGGTTGACATTGAATGGTCCAAAGTGTGAGGTGAACAAGAGTATTTTATGATTTTTCGGACATATATTCTCAGAAAATGGGATCAAGGCAGACACAGAGAAAGTGAATGCTATTTTAGGGCTTGATCCTTCAAAGGACGTGGCTGAGGTGAGATCATTTTTAGGAATGACTGGCTACTGTGCGTGGTATTTGCCTAATTATGCAATGATGACCGATGCTCTGAGACAGTTGTTGAAGAGAGATGTGGCATTTATGTGGAATGAAGATTGCAAAGAAAGTTTTGAGTTGATAAAAAAAAGAACTAGCCAGTGACCGGCAGTTGGAATATTTCAATCCAAGAAGGGAGACTGAAGTCACGGTGGATGCTAGCCTGGTGGGTCTGGGGGCCATTTTAGCACACACAGAACCAGGAAAAGATAATGTCATACATATTGTGGCTTATGCAAGTCGAGCCCCGAGTCCCATTGAACACGCATATTCTCAAGCTGAAAGAGAACGTTTGGCAGCAGTATGGGCTTGGGAGAAATGTAATCATTTTGTAATTGGAAGACCATTCACTTTGATTACAGATCACCAGGCTCTCATGGCTCTATTTGGGAACCCCAGAGTTAAAATGACTCAGCGGATTGAAAGATGGGGAATTCGTTTGCAGGAGTATGATTATAACATCATTCACAAGCCGGGAAAGGAAGCTAATCCAGCAGATTATTTATCTAGGCAGCCAAAAGAGATGTCTGAGAATAAAATGCAAGAGGAGGCAGAAGAATATCTGTCATATTTGTCACTTAATGCATTACCATCGGCAGTCACAAAGAAGATATTTATGGAAAAAAGTAAGGCGGATCCTACAATTCAGGTGGCAGTTCAGATTACCAAAGCTGGTAGGTAGAAGTGTTGGAGTAAAGCTCAAGTTACAGAAGACGGGGTGGACAGAAGAGATCTGGAAAGAATAGCCAGAGTGTGCAGTGAACTGTCGGCAACTGACCAATGAGTACTGCTTAGAGGAAATAGGTTAGTAGCTCCTAAAAGTTTGCGGAAGGTACTTGTAATGCTGGCGCATGAAGGACACCGTGGAGTTGCGAATACCAAAAAGATTCTTCGGAACCAAGTATGGTTTCCTTACATGGATGTCATTGTTAAGGACACATTACAACACAGTTTTGCTTGTCAAGTGACTGCATCTGGAAACAGGTGTGAACCTCTTCAGGTAGTGCCATTACCTGATGGGCCGTGGAATAGAGTAGCTATTGATTTCTTTGGCGCGGTTGAAGAAGGAGGGTATCTGCTGGTAGCTGTGGATGAGTATTCCAGATTTCTGTTGGTTATGCACGTGGCATCTACTGCTTTCCATCATGTAGCAGTAGTTCTGTAAGAATTATTCAGTGAGTGGGGTGTCCCAAATGTTCTTAAAACTGATAATGGGTCACCATTTCAGGGGCATGAATTTAGCAAATTTACTGTGCACCTGGGGTTTAGACAACAAAAGATCACACCTCTGTGGCCAAAAGCCAATGGCATGGTTGAGAGATTTATAAACACGATAAAGAGAACTCGAAAGAAAGCGGTTGTGGATAATGTGTCAATGCCTCAGGCAATATCAGATGTTGCGAAGCTATCGCAATACCCCTCATGAGATGATTGGATATTCACTGTCTGAATTGATGATTCGATATAAACCCTGAACCAGGTTCCACAAGTGGAGGACTACATACCTGTGGAAGATGCAGTGATCAGGGAAAGGGATAGGTTGAAAAGGAAAAGGATTAAAGAGTGGACTGATGGCAAGAGGAGGTCAAGTGAAAGTAAATTGAAGGTGGGAGAGTCTGTTCTGGTTCAACAAAGGCAGCGTAGGAAACTGGACTTGAGGTACAGGCCGTTGCCGTTGAAAATCAAGAAGATTGAAGGTCCCATGGTGACAGCTGTGGGGGATGACTGTGAGATCACAAGGAATGCTTAATTTTTTAAAAGGCTATTCCAGGATGGTTTGGAAGAAGATGAACATGTAGCAGAGATACTTGAAGGAATTGACTTTTCTTTTTCTGATGACATTTCTGTAGGGTTGGAGGATGTTCCAGAGAGTTCAGGGTTGGTGGAGTCAGAATGTGATGTAAGTTCTGAGATACAGGATGTAGTTCCAAGGAGTCGGCCGTGTAGAGTGATTCAAAGGCCGGATCATCTAATGAGCAGATGTAGTGTAAACCTGCTAGACTGTAAGTACAAATTTAATTGTTGTTTAAGTTGTAATATAAATTTGTTAATTTATGAAACTGAACTGAGATGATAAGTAAGGGGGGGTTGTTGTGGGTATGATAACATGGTAAATACTGTGTTATTTATTGCTGATTCTAGTGCATTGGAATGTAGAACATGGAACTGTAGTACGTATGGAATGTTGGTGGCAGGAGGGCAGTAGTTGGCAGATGAATAAAGAGGTTGAAGACACGTACAGGAGTCTGGCATATATTTATATATCATTAACTATACATATATAAGAATACAACACATGGGATTCAAGACATTACAGGGAATTAGCTGATTCCTTGCGTTTTTTCTAGACTACCCCCTGTTGCAACTGATGTGGTAATGGAGTTGGGGGATATAGACAGAAAGGAGTATGAAACTGTGAAGCTAGCTTTAATAGCTAGGTTTGGGAAGACCCCTTCCCAGTATCTTAAGAGGTTTAGAACCCTCAAAAAGCATGATGGTACCCCTTGGGCTACCTGGGTGAGTGAATGTTTGAAAAATATAGAGGGATGGGCTAAGGGTTACAGAGTTAACACTTATGATTGTATGAGAAATCTGTTTATGTTGGAAACTATTTTTGATGCCTGCTCTCCTGAGCTGAGACAGCACTTGGCAGACTCTAAGGAATTAGATCCAAAAAGGTTAGCTAGAGCAGCTGACTCATGGGTAGCCAACAGGGCCACTCATAAGGATTCTGAGGCAACTCACAAAAAGGATGAGGGGAAGCAGCACAAAGGTGAGAATACAGATAAATCTAAATCCATCCAACCAAATGAGGCCCCCAAACATAGCCAGCGTAAGCCACATGGGAAACCAAATTGGGTTAGTGTGGGAGGTCAGCAGAAACCCCAATTCCAGAGAGCATTTAGTAAATACTATGTCTGTGGGTCAACTGACCATGTGAAAGGAGATCCCAGATGCAAGGCTAAACCTGCAGGGATCAGCACTGCCTCCTTAGCCTTCTCCCCAGAGGAAGAAGTACAAATGGCTAGTGCCCACTTTCAAATATTTGCTGAAGCACCCTTGGGTCTTCAGGCCACTGTTTTCTTATAGTCCATGGGTCTGGGTAAGAAACAGAACATGGATGTGTACAGCACCATTCCAGAGAACTCTAGAGGGTATTATGTGGACAGTGTTCTTGTCAATGGCCAGGATACTCCTGCCAGGAGAGACACTGGGGCCAGCAGAACAGTAGTGGATGAAAGCTTTCCCAAGCATGAGGATGTTGCTAAGGCACCCAAAGGTTGTGCTAAATTCTCTGGGGGCCCTGTCCAGTTGGTTCCAATTCTACCAGCTCTCATTCAGAGTAATAATATGACAGTGAGGATTCCTGTCAGTGTCCAGAATGAGGTGCCTGGGAGAGTCCTGTTGGGGAATGATTTACAAACTCTAGGAATAGTATCCAGTACCCCCAGGCCTCCCAGTGAGAGAAAACAGAACCAAACCAAATTGGCTAGAAGGGCAACCTTAGGTGACCACTCTAAGCCTGTGGAAACCTCTACAGAGAACCCCACTGCGAGCACTGGTGTTATAAGTTGACCTATAACCCAAGCAAATCTTAGTCTAGTATAGTAGGGAAATGGGAGCCCCAACCAAGCTCCATCATTGCCCATCCATTTGTAAAGTCCTTGACCCCCCCTGCTTCTGAGGAAGAGGTTGATAGACACATTGGACCGTTGTTACGCTCACCTGGTCCGTGTGGAGGCGTTGGGGCACGGTTGCAGCCCTCCCTGGAAAGTGATCACCCCCGTCGGATCTCTCCCCCTGCAGATAGGCTGTGCACTGTGACAATTGGTGACTCTGCTTCTGCTTGGATATGAGAAAAGGTGGGTGTGCTGCTAGGTGATTATATTATCTCTCAAACCCTTCTACCCAAGGTGCGATTTCCGTGGGCATGTACCAGCCCATAAGGCTCACCTGGTATTTATTGATGGGGAGCTCTCCGTCCTGCTACTTCTGGCAGGGGCGCTTGTTGATGGGATCTAGTTCCTTCACTGATCCCTAGTGAGTAACAGTCCAGTCCAGCTGCGACTATTCTTCTCTTGATTGATAGTATTAGGGGTGTACCGAATAGTAAACTTACTATTCGGCCGAATGCCAAATAGAAGACCAAAGTATTCTGCCAGAGCCGAATAGTTACCAAATAGTAGATTACCACTGTGTCAAGGTATGCCTAACAAGCCAAAACTGTTGGCTTTGTCAATGCTTGTTTTACAGGGCTTCAGAGAGGCTCGAGAGCCAAAGTGCCACAGACGGAACGCTCGCTCGCTCCCTGTGCTATAACTGGATGGGCTGGGACCTCCTGGGTTTCCGCCCGCAATACGCGACAGCGTGCCTGCTTCCAGTGCTAACTGAAAGTAAATTGCCTTTCAGAACATCATTGGCAGTGGGTTCTTCTTCCGCCAATGTACAAAAAGCAAAGGCAGAGGAAATCGGGACAGAGGAGAGTTGACAAAACGCAAAGGGGAAACTATTCGGCTTCGACTACTAATTAATTAATTATACGGCCAGTGGCCGAATAGTTAATTTCAGCCGGAATCCGGCCGAATAATTACTCGAAGCCGAATTTCGGTACACCCCTAGATAGTATGTGTTTCTCAATGTCTCTTGTCTTTTCCTCTTTCTGTTTTTTCCTCTTTCCACTTTCTGTCTTGTGTTATTGCTCTCTATTTTGTTGTTATTTCCTGAATAAAGTTTTCTCTTCTGCTTTCTTCCCAATAGATGGAATTGCGGCTCAACGGCAGCTGTGCAGGTGCGGAATGTGGGCGGGAGGAAGATATATCAAACCGCAATATCCAACAACAGGTGAGTGATGGTTTAAGGGAAAGCGCAAGATGGAATGGCAGCGCAAACTTAAACTCAATGACTTTTTAATGTCTAAGTTTACTTTTGGCTTTTTCTTGCAGGTGCTGCAGCCTGGACGAAGCGTGTAGTGCTGCGGTGTCAAGAAGAAGAATTCAGCATCCCTGAAGTCTTGAAGGTGAGCTGCATTGTCAAGATGAAGAGTTTGGCGCTCCGGAAGATGTGAAGAAGACGTGAACAGGCGAGAGCTGATACCCCAGATGGTAAGTATGGAGGCAGGAAGCACGATTTCCAAGGTGAGTTCAAATCCCAGGCGGCGGTAAGCGTTACGCTGCATGGATGTGCAGGATAACGCGAAGCGTCTGCCTCGTGTATTGGAGCAGCTTATATAGCTGTTAGCGTGGGCGCACCCACTAGGCCTGGCTTGCCTGCCACACCCTGCCACTCCTAGTGAGTCAGCACGTGCAAAATAACAGCCCCACTCAAGAGTACACGTGGGGTTGCTTTAAATGATAAAAGTGTCCATGTTAAATGCACTTTGCACCCATAATGAGGTGCTATGCTTAGAATAAAAGCATTTTGTCCCCAATAAACGTTTCTTGTTGTCTGTTATTTATGAGCCTAGCGCCAAAGGTGCCAGGACTGTGTCCAACCAGGCCCTGTCTGTGTTCTTGGCCCGATGACCATGACAACCCCTCTATAGGCCTGTGAGAACTGGTAATTCTCAAAGCTCGTGGAAAACCAGGAAAAATTGGTCTAAGGCTAAACCCCTTAAGACTGTTGGATCTTCTACTGAAGACTCGAGTGTAAATCCTAGTGTTAGGAGGGAAACTTCTAAGCAAGGTAAAACCAGATCCCAGAGGAAGTGGAAGCATGTACCTTTCTTGACCACAGCCCCTCCAACCAAGATACCTGAGACTCATCCTGCTCTTGAGAGAGAGGTGGTGAGGAACCCTGGAGGCCCCTCTAGATCTAAGTGATTCCTTTCTAAAGACCCCTTGAAAAAGCCTATTGTAGGTTCAGAGGTTGTTACAACGATGGAGGGACTGTTAGATCAGTCCCTATACCTCAAACAAGAAAGATGTACCACACAAGGTTTGTAGGTCATTTAGCTTGCAAATTAAATCACCTGATAAAAAGTGTCATAGCAAGAGTTACAAAAGGTTGCTGATGTACTCAGTAGGCCATGTAACCAACTTGCAACAGGAGATCCATCCTGGTGGGGATTAAATCCTCCTGTCCCTTAGTATGGGGGAGGAGTTTTAGGGAGATTTCTCACAGCAGCGCTAAATTCCCTCTACCTTCCCTCCAGCTCTTTTGCTATATTTGGAGCTTTGAACCTTTCATTTTCAGTGTTTTTTACTTTTGTGTTCTTTGGTTATGGAGTTTTAAAACAACTCCATAGGCATCATATTTTTCTGTGGGTCACAGAGCACCTTCAGTGCAGTGGCACAGGTGTGTCTTTTATACTCCCCAAAGTTTAAATACCTTCTCTGGGACTGACTACTGTCTCCCTGAGCAAGCAAAGTTAAATTGACTTTACTAGTCTCTTTAAATGTAGAGACCCACCACACACTATCTTCCTATAGAGTGCTGTAGGGGTTGCCGAGCATCCTCTGAGACAAAACACTCATGTAACAGTCAAATGTTACCCTTTCCTACTTGAAATGACTTGTGGCAGTGGTTTAAATCAAACTACCATGATTTTTCCCGACCGCGAACAACAGTAGCTAAAAATCGGTTCAGCCATGTTTTTCCAATAGGGCGCCCGAGACCTATCTGTAAAAACAGACCCAGTCAACTTTTTCCACCATATCTTTTTGGAAAGGTCCTTCTTGTTTTTAACTCTGCACACCAAACCAGGTTTGGTCCCTTTGTTTGTTGAAGCCCTACTCTGGCGCCTGAGTGTCTGGGGTGAATAGGATGTGAGGGAGGTGCCTGAAACTCCCTGTGCTTAGTCTCCTAGGAAACGTGAATGCACTCTGGCGTGATTCGCTGGCTGACTGTCCAGCAAGGACAGCCACCCTGCTGTGTGAGTGACAGCCAGGCTGGAATGAATGGTGGAAAACTGTTTAAAAGCAGGTCTCTGGGACGTGGAAAGCAGAGTCTACCACTGGAACAAATAAACCGAAGACGAGCTGAAGGAAGAGGACTGCTGCAACTCCTGGACGCAGGGCTGTCAGAAGATGTGGTGAGGCCCGGGGCAAAACATTTGGTGAGGCCCCCTTAAAATTTTTTGCACTTTTTGCACTCGGCCAGCGGTGGCATATCCGCACACAGGAGACTCGAGAAATCTACCCTTGAGTTTGTGTGCAGGATCCCAAATAATGGTTTATTACTACTTTCTCTACTGAAGAAAGGTTCATGTCAGAATAACTTTTTTATCATATGAATACATATATATAAAATGGCATGAGCTCTCCACTGCGCCACCTCCAATTCTCTGAGGGTCAATCACTTTTCCAAGCAAAGAGTTGAGGGCAGATCTCTTTCTTCGGCTGGGGCCTCCCTCTGGAAACAGCCTACCTGCCTCGCTGAAACTTGAGGAGAACCATCTCCGGTTCCGGAAGCACCTCAAGACCTGTTTATTTGCTTCTGCCTTCTCTCTTCCTCTCCCTTGCTGATCACCTGCCTGATCCATGCACTGGTCACCTGGTCAAGCTCTGAATTCGGGCCCAGGTCCCTGCCTTTCCTGTTGCAATCCCGCACTGCCTCTTGGCTCCCCTGCACTTGTGGTCTGTATCTGTAACCCTACAGTCCCCGCTCTTGCTCTTATTGTCCACCCGTTGGCTGCACTTATGAGTACTCACACTTGCCACCAGTTGGCTGCACTATTGTTTCTCCTTTGTTCCTGCACTTCGGCATCCTACCCTACCCTCGGCACTTCTCCCCTCCCTCATTCCCTGCTCTTGCGCGATCTGAATGACACAAGGCCTAGTAAGATCTGTGTTTTGTCCTACTCTTTTGTTTCTCCCTCCTTGCCTTGTTGCGCCTAGAAACACTTGCGTACAGGCACGTTATAAATGCCATATCATATCATTAAGGAGCACCCTGCCCCTGTTTGCGCATTAAAACACACATCATACACAGTGACAAATAATGTACAGTGGAGGCTGGTACATTTCTGAACTTAAGAGGCTTAAATGTTTGTTCCATTTAGGCAGGATCAACAGAGCACAGTGAGGGAGCCCAAACCAAACCAGGGTTGCTTGTGGGGAGGGGGGATTTTCACTCCCAAGAAAATGTTTGAAACATTGGGTTAAAAGTATGCATTTTACAGCACTGTCTTTGCAAAATTGGGTAGAAATCCACACAGTTTGCAATTGGTTTTGTATGGAAGCACATGGAAATTCCCAATGGTTACAAATCACAAATTGTGCATAGGAACATTTTCCAAACATTTCATGCCGCCTTTCCACGCGAGATATGCTAGTATAAACATATATTCATGCTGGTTGTTTTAATTATGTTGATGCAGGCTGCATCAATATTTGCCATGTACGGATTCCCAACCAGTAAAAATGCCATGCCACAGAAAGTATATCCAGGCTGACTGTGCACCATGAGTGTTTTTACTGGCTAGATTGGCCTACATTCAAAGTGGGCCAATTTAGCCAAGTAGTATGTTTGCTTTAACCTTGATGCATAGTCCTGTGCATCAATGGTAAAGCAAAAAGAGCACTGGCAATGCTAACAGTTTGGGCATTCGTGTATGCATGGGAAAGGCACTTCTGTATTGGTATTAGCTGGCCATTGATAGTGCCAGTGCAAAATGGTTTGAGTACCTGAGCAGCTAATAGCAGTGCCTCGTAAATGCCTAATACTTATACACAAGCCAAAACTGTTGGCTTTGCCAATGCTTATTTTTAAAAGAACTTCAGCGAAAGACATGTAGGGTGTTTTTAAATTGAGTGGCCAAAGGCAGACCTGATTAAGACATTTTTATTACACCAGTTACATGTTTACAACTCCAATGAAGTCATGAACTCTTAGAAGACTCATTGAGGGCAAAGTTTGATGGCTAGCCATGTTTAAAGCTAGCCCAAAGAGTTCCATTGAGGAGTTGTTTTGGGTGGGGAGGGCAGGGACTGGGTGAGAATTACCATAGGGATTAGCATGGCCATGAGAAGTCATTTCACTGTTAGCACCTGCATTCATATCCATACATTTTTAGGTAATTGAAATTGTGATGTGGGGTTAGCACTTGCATGCTAAGGGAGTGATTAGAAGGGAAGTGGTGACATGAGACATCTCATTCTCACAGCAGTCCTTAAGTGTGATGTTTCAGAAATGAAGGCAGGAGGTAACATTGAAGCTTCACCAGAATAGTCTCTTTCGAAAAGTGGAAAGATTTTAGGTGCCCCCACACAAGGAAGTTTGCCCCTTCCTCACAGCTACTGATGTTAGCACCTCTACCAACATTTGAAGTATTAGTCCCCTTTCCCCCCTGACATTTCAGCTTAGGTGCACCTCTGATGCCATGAACCCACCCCTTAATGAAGTGGCCCCCAGGGCGGCTACATTTAGGGTGGTGCTGAACACACACTCACAAAAAACACTTTCACCCATGCATTCAACCACCAGTTACACAACTCCATACATACATGTATACATAAAACCAAACACAGCATTGACACAAACATCAACATGCAAGCCTGCATTCATACATACATACACATATACATACTAATTTAATTTAAATACACATATACACTTTTAATGTAAAATAAAAAACACTTTCCTTACATCCATGCACCCTTAAAAAGCATCCACGCAGCCAACACGTAGACATGCTGCCTGACAAGAGAGAACTCCTCTCCCATCAGTCAGCGTGGTCACGCTGAGCAATGTGAACACACTGACTGACAAGAGAGTACTCCTCTCCCATCAGGCAGCGTGGCCACGCTGAGCAACGTGAACACACTGACTGACAAGAGAGAACTCCTCCCCATCAGTCAGCGTGGTCACGCTGAGCAACGTGAACACACTGACTTACAAGCGAGGAGTCCTCTCTAATCAACATGAACACACTGACTGACAGGAGAAGTCCTCTCCTGTCAGTCAGCGTGGTCATGCTGAGCAACGTGAACACACTGAGTGACAAGAGAAAACTCCTCTCCAATCAGTCAGCATGATCACGCTGACATGAACACACCGACTGACAGGAGAGGAGTCCTCTCCCATCAGTCAGTGTGGTCACAATGACAACATGAACACACTGACCTACAAGAGAGAACTCCTCTCCCATCAGTCAGCGTGGTCACACTGACAACATGAACACACTGACTGACAAGAGAGAACTCCTCTCCTGTCAGTCAGCGTGGTCATGTTGAGCAACGTGAACACACTGACTGAAAAGAGAGAACTCCTCTCCCATCTGTCAGCGTGGTCATGCTGAGCAATGTGAACACACTGACTGACAAGAGAGAACTCCTCTCCCATCAATCAGCGTGGTCACACTGACAACATGAACACACTGACTGGCAGGAGAGGAGTCCTCTCCTGTCAGTCAGCGTGGTCATGCTGAGCAACGTGAACACACTGACTGACGAGAGAGAACTCCTCTCCCATCAGTCAGCGTGGTCACACTGACAACATGAACACACTGACTGACAAGAGAGAACTCCTCTCCTGTCAGTCAACGTGGTCATGCTGAGCAACGTGAACACACTGGCTGACAAGAGAGAACTCCTCTCCTGTCAGTCAGCATGATCACGCTGACATGAGCACACTGACTGACAGGAGAGGAGTCCTCTCCCATCAGTCAGTGGGGTCACACTGACAACACGAACACACTGACCTACAAGAGAGAACTCCTCTCCTGTCAGTCAGTGTGGTCATGCTGAGCAACGGGAACACACTGACTGACAGGAGAGGAGTCCTCTCTTGTCATTCAGCATGTCCACGTTTTCAGCTGAATGACGGGAGGCAGCAGAGCTCACTTCTGAGCCCTGCTGTCTCCCATTATTTTGCTGTTTGTTGCAGAGCCAAACGGCTTCACAAGAAACAGCAAAATCATTGCAGGGGCAGCACAGTCCCCCGTGTGAATAAAGGAGCCCAGCAATTTGCCATGGGGAGCTGCGTTATTAATGCAGCACCGGTCCCCCTGGACCCCTCTCTCCCTGCATCCCCCACATTGGGGGGCATGCATGGAGGAGAGGAGGCGAGCGGGGGACCGAACTGCTCTGCCGGTGTTTTCTTACAACGCGGCTCCCCCATGGCAGATTGCTGGAGCCCAGCAATCTGCCATGGGGGAGCTGCGTTATTAATGCAGCACCGGTCCCCCTGCGTCCCCCAATAGCGATAACCCCACATTCAGGGGGAACCGGGGTGCAAAGCTCCTGCTCCCCTGAGAGAATTGAGGGCCTCTGCCAGTGGAGTAACTTTCTTTCATGTGTTTCTGAAGTAATTGGAAACCATTTAAATGCTCTCGAAAAGTACTTTCCTGACGACAATTGCAACATGAATGACTGGGTGGTTCAGCCTTTCCCAGCTGACGTAGGAGCCCAATTCCCAATACAACTCCAGGAGGAACTAATGGAGCTCCAAAGTGACCGCCTACTAGAGAGCCAATTCAGAAAATTGTCTTTGGGTGCATTTTGGCAACATGTGTCTGCAGAGTATCCAACTTTATCGAAATGTGCAGTCAATGTACTTTTACCTTTCAGCACCTCATACCTGTGCGAAATTGGGTTCTCTGCACTTGCAGCCCTAAAGACAAAATATCGGTCAAAGCTGGAGGTGGAAGAAAGCCTGCGGTTGGCTATTGGAAAAATTGAACCCAATATTGACAGGCTGGCTGGTGAAAGGCAGGCCCACCCTTCACACTAGTTCTCCAGTATGCCACTGTCCAACTTGCAAGTGACAGCATTGACAGTACGCTGTTGTACTTCAGAAACAAATTGTTACAGCACTTGCATAGCAAATGTCACTACAGGACAGCAATATTGGGTGTTTTCGTTTGTGTGAAATAAATATCCAACACTATTTTTAGTCGAGTCCTCTGTATTATAGCAAAATAATTGGAATGCTTTGTTCACAAATATTTGTCCTCATCTGATTTGAATCATTGCAAGCAATGATTTTGAAAAAAAGTGGTGTTTGGCATGCACTCCTTCGTTGGGGGCACCATTGTACTCCAGCGCGCGATAACCGTTCGCAACCGAGTACAATTTTGGAGTACATGTGTATAGGGGGGGCCTGGGCCGGAGACATTTTTCTTAGGGGGGGCTCGGGGTCAAAAAGTTTGAAGACCACTGCCTTAAACCGACATTTTGCCAAGCTTGTGGCCTCTTCCCTGGGCAGTGCAGGAACCTCCCGACGTCCTGCTTCTTGCCCCCATGACTGAAGCTCAGAAACAGCAAGATCTGCTCGAACTGCCAGGAAAAACTGACTCAGCTACAGCGCTTCTTCACTTTAAAGGTACTGTACAAACGCGGCCCAGAAATCTTTTCGGCCATGGTGAAAGTTTGTGAAACTTTCCCGACTTCGGAGGCTTGTCCTTTCCTAAACATTCGTCAAACTTTTTGCCTGACCAAATTATTCTAAGAACCGTGGCAAAGACTTAATCGTTTACTACCAGAAATGTGCTATCCTATACAAAGACACTGAACCATTGATTTTGGCCCAGGACTATGAGCTGAATTGCTGGTTGTAGTTAACTGAAACCCTTTGCCCTTCCTATGAAAGTATTTGTGCTATTGATTGTTATAATCTTGTCTTTTTACCCCTTTTTAAAGTAACTGAAATGCCATTTGCTCCCACTTCAGGGAGCTGAACTTGTTCAGTAATGTATTGGTTGTGCGTTTGTAGTATATTATATTGAGCTGCTCTTGCTAGTGTAATGTTTTAAAACTGACTGTAAATACATGTATATTCTTTTACCAAGAAACCTTGAGTAAGTGTTTGTTTGAATCACTGTATTTGTTGGCCCTTTGTGTAACTTGTTCTACTGCTCACTCAACACTTGAGATAAGTTTGGCTGCTCAGTTACTGCTGTGTAAGAACAGCAGGTGTCCACTAGCTTGTGGAACACTCCTGTCCCCTGCACACCCTAATGTTGCAAACACAACCAAAAATGTGTGCAAAGTTTTAAAGTAAAACTTTATGTAAAGATAAGTATATATATCATCAATTCAAAAATACATTAGGATAAATTCGTAACAAATTCCTTAAATACAAAACAAATATGTCATTTGTACTTCAAATAATGATTGTTCCTTCATAACATAAATAAACCAATCACTCAAATTTTAATACATCATCAGTAGACATTTACACTTTGCCCCAACATAAGGTCCAACTTTCACAATTATGTGTGTTCATTTCCAAAGAGAACCCAATGTTTTAAAGTGCATTATTCTTTACGCGTTTCTGGGAGAATAGATCCCCTTCTTCAGAAGATGTCTACCAAATCTTTTCTCTTTCAATATATTTACATGAAACAATAGATACAAATATCATCATATCAGTAAACTTAATACATAGTAATTCCTATCTGTCATGACTGGATAGTTCCTCTTATATAATCACCTGTTAATTCCTTTGCTTGCTCCTAATTTAAGACGCTAGTGCCGGTTTGGTTTTTATATTCATGTCAACCGTAATGAATGATAAAAGAGACTGACAGTGAGTCCCAAAAGTGTTTTACGTCGAGATAAACAACCTCATATATGGCCTCGATTATTAGAATGAAAAGAAAGTACCATAGGTTACCTGATTCGTAAGTTGATCATGCACAAAGGGGAATACACAATTAGACTACCTGTGTTTTCATTAATACTGCCAGTGGTCTTGTTGGTACTTTTGGAAATGTATACACCCCTGAAAACAAGAAAGAAATACGCTATAGCTATACTTCTGTAATATGCGTACAATTATAGGGTCACAGCGTACCGTGAATTAGCAACCACTCTTACCATGTATGCATGGTGAGGTTCAAACAGATGTTGCTTGTAGAGCTCCCGATATGATTGGGTATATCTTCTGGGTATTAATCGCCATCTGTAATAAGATATGTGTATTTGAAAAAATGTCTGTTTCAAGTCCAGATGTTATATTTATTCTGGAGTATTTATAACCATCTATAGTAAGATTTTGTGTGGGTGTTTATTTATAATCTATTTGTTGCGTAAAAGCATATTGAAACGTATATGCTAAACATTGTGTCAAAAAATGTGAAATTATAATAGCTACTGGCTTACCTGTAGCGGTAATTCTTTAACACTCATATATTGTGATGCTGATTTTTAGCGGGTTTCTAACTGGTAATTTCCTCAAGTACCGATCTCAAAATGTGGCATCAGATGTGCTTTATGGGCGAGCCTGCGGTAATAGTAATAAAAAATACCTCCTTAGTCAAGGGGTCAGTCTGCCAGTTAAATTGTCTTATCCACTCAAAGATGCTAAAACACATACTCTCTGCATGAAACTGCGCTTACCTGAGAGGGGACTCTCTGGCATGGGCTCAAAATCGCGATACTTGTAAAAACAGCATCCTAAAATGGCCGCCATTATATTGGCGTGGCGTAATGACGTCATCGCGTTGATACGCAGTGATGTTGCTTTGTTTGTTTTCATTCCTGGTTTTCTATATGATAAATTAAAATGAAATTTTAATTCAGAGGGCCCCGGTTTTCATTTTGTCAAAACTGAATGCTCTTAAAGATGACTTTTTCCAGAGCTAGTACATGTGTAGTTTATGTCGATCCGTGTGGTTTGTTAATAGTGACCTCCATCTGTTTCACATATGGTGATTAGTGGGAAATCCAGTATGCTCACAATCTGCATAAATCCAGAGTAGATATACATAATTATTTAGCACATTGCCACGGGCTATCAAACATATATTCTTCATACATTTTGCATGGTAATAAGTATGACAACTTCATCATTACATCATAAATATTGAGAAACATCAAATTGACAATATATCTCCATGCTGTCCTTGATATGTTCAACGTACTTCAGTTATGCTTAAGGTATATACTTTTCTCAGACCTTACTGTAACCAGATAAGTTATAGATTGTCAAAAAACATTCCCAATATTATACATTCTAGAACCAATTCAGAACATATTCATAATTGTGTATGTTGAAAAAGGCTAATTGTGGATTTTACAGAAAGACGCCCAGATTATATTCTTCATTCATACCATTCGGACAAAGGGTGTACAATTTATCAATGCAATATAGATCTCTCTGGCTCAGTCGTCTAACATGATCGCCCCCTCTTGGTGATTTATTCTAATTGTGTATTCCTCTTTGTGCATGATCAACTTACGAATCAGGTAACCTATGGTACTTTCTTTTTATTCTAATAATCGAGGCCATATATGAGGTTGTTTATCTCAACGTAAAACACTTTTTGGACTCACTGTTAGTCTCTTTTATCATTCTTTAGGGTTGACATGAATACACAAACCAAACCGGCACTAGCGTCTTAAATTAGGAGCAAGCAAAGGAATTAACAGGTGATTATATAAGAGGAACTATCCAGTCATGACAGATAGGAATTACTATGTATTAAGTTTACTAATATGATGGTATTTTTATCTATTGTTTCATGTAGATATATTGAAAGAGAAAAGATCTGGTAGACATCTTCTGAAGAAGGGGATCTATTCTCCCAAAACGTGTAAAGAATATTGCACTTTAAAGCATTGGGTTCTCTTTGGAAATGAGTACACATAATTGTGAAAGATGGACCTTATGTTGGGACAAAGTGTAAATGTCTACTGATGATGTATTGACATTTGAGTGATTGTTTTATTTATGCTATGAAGGAACAATCATTATTTGAAGTACAAATGACATATTTGTTTTGTATTTAAGGAATGTATTACAAATTTATCCTAATGTATTTTTGAATTGATGCTATATATACTTATCTTTGCATAAAGTTTTACTTTAAAACTTTACACACATTTCTGGTTGTCTTTGCAACATTAGGGTGTGCAGGGGACGGGAGTGTTCCACAAGCTAGTGGACACCTGCTGTTCTTACATAGTTTGATACAACCCAGTGTCAGGGTTGATATTCTCCCCGCACCTCACAAAGTATCTCAAGACTCTTATTTTATATGAAATAGGTGTGCTCTAGGCAAAATAGTTTGCAGCCTGCTCAGCCACTGCTACCATATTACTGTGCAGTACAGGCTTGTACCAAAGGTGAAATTGTACTGACACTTGTAGTCTTAATTGCATGTAGTGTTCTCCACTGCATGTGATTCTGCCTAACAAAGACGCACTATCAGCTACATCTCCTCAGAGACATCCTCCCTTTCCTCACCTTCCCTCAGAAATCCAATGTCTCCAGAGTTCTAGTCCTCTCTAGGCTGTACTACTGCAACACCCTCTTCCTCAATCTTCCTTTATCCTCCCTTCACCCTTTTCAACTGAACCAGAATAGGACTGCAAGACTTATCCTTGGCCTCAAGCCCAGGGACCGCATTTCTACAGCCCTAAAATCACTTTACCGACTCCCGGTTGTTTATAGGATCAAGTTCAAGACCCTCTGCATCATCCACAAGGCTTTCTGGGGCTTGGGACCCTGCTACATCCAGCTCTCTCTCCCAGAGAGTTGGGGGTAGATCTCTCTCTCCTCAGCAGGTCTCCCTGCCACTCTCAGGCTTGAGCCGGATCTCCTTAAATTCCGGAAGCTCCCTCCTTTTCTCTTCTTCCTTCCCTCTCCCCCTCCCCTGCGCATTCCCCCTTCTGTCACAGTGACAGGCTGCCTGGTTTCCCTCTGAGTTCTACAGGGCACCAGCCTCCCCTGCTCAGTCCACCCCCTTCCTCGCACTTAGCATGTGAATCCTCATGCCCTGCACCCCATGAAATCCCTGCAACTTGCCCACTTGGCCTCCCCTTAGCACTCACCTAGCCCCTGTGGCCCTCTTCCCCCTCCAAATCCCCCTTTCACTACACCCTCTCATATTGCCCTGCACTTCCCTTCCCACCCTAGCATACCAGCACCCCCCCCCCCCCCTCTGCCTCGGAATTCTTGTTACTGCACTTGGACAATTCGGATGTCACAAAGCTAGTATGTCCGTTAGTGTTCTTTTGCCCTTGTCCCCCCACCCACCTTAGTCTTGTGGTGCCTTGAAACACCATTTGTTGTATAGGATCCTTACAAATATATAATACATGAATAAATAAATACACCTCTGTTTGTGGAAATTACATTACTTATCAACTTTAATTGATGTGACCAGTATGTTCCAACAAGCCACTTATCTCCTACCTCTAAACCTTTCTGCACAGTCTTTGATACCCAGAGAGTTTGGTTAGACCAACTTGTGATAAGCCCTTGAAAGTCCACTGTGTTGACTTTCCAGAATGCAACACCAGTGTATGTTCTGAGCAACTCTCTATACAATGATGATAGTAATGATGATGACAACCCAAATAAAGATGGTGATCAATTTGCAATTGGGGTGCCAGCTAAACATGACCATGGAAGTAAGTGATTTAGAGGAGGAGAAAGAGGAGGATAATGTCATAGCTACAGAAATATGAGTACCACGCTGTAGTAAGTTACTCTTCCATCTTTGAACATGGTCTACCAAAGACACAGTGTCAGATTTGAAAGCACACAATGTCACCATGTAGCAGCCACATCACCAACTCCACGTCATACAGCAGCCCCTTCATGGCCTGAAGAGCATAGGGTGGTGGGGGCACGTCTTTGTCCTCCTGCAAGAAAGACAAAAATGTGTACTTACTTCAAACTGAAGACATACCTCATGCCACATGCACTGTGCTGTGTCATTGAACTCCTCTGACTGATGGTAATCTGGCAATACCTATAGTATATCAATCAATGTGGAACACATAATTTGATCTCGATTTGTCTGCCCAAAACGTTTTGCTCCCACAGGGCTATCAACATAAGCTATGCTGGTGGGTGGTGCCTTTGTCACAGTATGCAGGGTAGACATCAGTGTTTCAGTTAGCTAGCAGGGTGGAGCAGAGAGTGATGCTTCTGATGTGTGACAAGGACTGGCAATGGCAAAGTGGAGCTTATGGCCCTTTAGGAACATGCATACTATGGATGGGTTCACAGAATAAATCGGAGTCCCAAATAACTGAACCACCTCAGGAAGATGAAAAAGTACTATTTTATTAACAATTATCTAAAAGATGGAGTTATAACAAACATCAATGGACATAACTGACAATGGTGCGCTATCGTCAATTGGATCTCAGCCCATGGCTTAGTTTCCATCCCTACTTGTTTCTTCATTTGCCACTGTACTGGCTCAGGCAACCCTTGACAGAAAATGTGGTAAAATAAGGCCACTATCTTTTCCCATGGCTTGTGAGTTTCAAGTTGCCATTTCTCCTGAATATCTTGAATGTAAGCAATAGGGTCTTCATCTTCCTTCATCATTTATCTCATAATTGCACCCATATCTGATATTTCAGGATACTGCACCCTGAGTGCCCTCCAAACATCTGCTCTACAATTATTAAACAGCACCCCCGCATGTGCTGTGTTTTGCGCATTCACACTTGAATACCCCACTCTCCTCCAGATATCATCAGCCCTCTCTCACAAGAATGGCTGCCAAGAGGCCTTTTATCCTGATGCAAATCAGGATTGGTCCTGCCCAAAAGGGACATTTTCACTGAGGGGTACAGCCGTTTGGGTCTCTAGGCACAGCAGAAACAGGATCCACATGTGGGCATACCCTACCCAATCGGGGAGACATTAGCAAAGCTGAAGATTGATGGATAGAAGGTTATACATTAATCATAACCTCAGTCTTTGCTCTGTTACTCCTCCAGATCCTCGTTTTTCAGCCTGCCAGACAGGGAAAGACCCTTTGCAAATCAGGCTTGGTTTCATCCCGTAATGGATAATCCAACCCAAGTTGCTAGGTCACAGCCCTTAGCACAAGAACACAAGCAGCCACAGACATGTTTCATCCTCATTTGACATCGTTAGTCAGGTGTAGCTTGCGTCTCTATGCACATTGTGCTTAAGACCTACATCTGGGCATACCTCTTCCAAGTGCAGGAACATTGTCAAAACTGTAGGCTTATGGCTAGAAGGTTTGGAAATATTTATAACCATTGGCATGTCACTGGGCAACCCTCCAATGATTATTGTGCATCCTGCCATTCCATTACAGAAGGGGAAAGCCCACATTGAAAAGGGGCTGCCCACACTCCCATAGGAGCAGATCAGCTCAAATGTTTAGGTCACATCCCCAGACATGTTTCATCTTGATTGGACATCAGCAGTGAGGTGAAGCTTGGCTCTCCAGGCAGAGGAGTCGTGGGATACATTTTGGAGCATAAAGAGGGTACTTAGCAAAACTGAAGGTTGATGGCTGGAAGATTTTGATTTAATCATAACCACTAGCATTGCCCTAAGCAAGCCTGCTGACAATTGTTTTTCAACTTTCCATACGATTACAGAAGAGAAAATACCATAGCAAATTAGCTGGATCATACCACAAAAAGGGCAGCACAAACTACTAGGTCACATACTTTCTTAACAAGATCTCAAGCAACTCCAGACATGTTTCGGCGTCATTGGGTATTGTCAGTGGGGAGTACCTTTGATCTCTAGGCACAGCAGACTTGCAACCCACATATGAGAATACCCATCTCAGTCAGGATCAAGTTATCACAACTGAAGGATTTTGGCTAGAAGCTTTTTGGATAATCATAGCTTCTGGTATGGCTCTGGACAACTCTCCAGACCAATGCTTTTAAGCCTGTTAAGTGGAAAGTCAATATGCAAATCAAGCGTGGTCGCACAAGAAATGGGTGTGCCTGCCTTTCCACTCTAAAAGATCAGGCACAAGTGCATCCTTTACCTCCTCCTGAGATATCTGCTGGAGCACCAACATTTTCTCCTCGATTTCCTGCTCTTCCATCTCCTCTGGCACCACCATTTTCACCTTTTGCTTGACTGTCTACAGGCAGCCCAACACATCTGCTGCAACCTCCATAATGTCCTAGACAACTCTGCAGTATGTTATGACATTGCCCAGCAATGACCCTAAGGAATCCACAATTAAAATGCTGTTCACCTGCATCATGTCAAGTACTGCCTGCCACTCCTCACCAATCACATACAACTAGTGTTTCATATGTAATAAATTAAGTGCCAGGACCCAAATATGTTTCTACATGGGGGGTGCAGCAGTTCCCTGTTTTCATGACCCCTGCCCCTGGCCTTGGCAATCAGGCCATCTGGGCTGCACCATGGTCCTCCATCATAGCCCCAAGGGCCCCATACTCTCCCCAAGACTCTCTTGGAGTCAGTCCTGGCACCGGAAAGGCAGAGAACTGGAACTCACAATAGCATTTAGACAACATGGATGCCCGTGCATGGCTCAGTTCCAGAATTGAGCCATGCGGTCTAGCATTTAGGGTGTGGTTGCCCTGGGGGCACCTGGGATACCTGCACTCTATAAAAGCCATGCCCAAGCCAAAGAACATGCTTCACGTTACTCTGCTGGTCGCAGCGTGACGCTCACCACGGTCTGTTGGAATCATCCTCAGCATTCCGGGCCCAACACCTGCAAGAACAACACTGTTAGAATCCGCTTACCTGCTTCTGTCCTCCACTCAGAATCCCGAACATCCAGCAATGCTCGCTCGCTCTCGGAAGCCGCAACCTGGAAGAATAGAGAAGCAGAATTAGTAAGCGTTTCTTCTTCAACATTGAAAAAACAACCAAAAGCTGCACGCTTACCTAGATTTAACTTGCTTTGGGTCCACGTCCATTCCAGGCCATTCTCTGACCTGCAAGAACAAAGAAAAGACTGATTAACCCTCAAGAGTGCTAGAAAGGGAATTTGTGCAACACTTTACTTACTGTTCTCCATCTTCTCAGCAATATACAGTCCGGAACATCACGGCGGCCTGCAAGAAAGGGACAACAAACAGGTTAGCACATAGCACCGCACTCCGCGCTTCCACTTACCATCTTGTGCACAGCCCCAGCAGCAGGGCATCACCAATACTCCTTCCACACCTAAGGAAGAAAGAAAGACATTAATAGGGGCAATTGCAAAATTAAAGGACAAACTGCCAAAACAGCAGACTTACCTGATGAAAAGAGTCGCAGCTGGTCTGGACTCTGATTGGCCTGCACCAGTGAAGCAACGTGGTTGTGCCGCACCCACCCACACGCACTCCTGCACAGAACTGCAGGATGGAGAGCACAGCATACCAAACAACAAGCTGAGGGGAACACTAAGGGGGTAGTTGGGTCCACAAGGGAGGTGGTCTCCCGGCTAGAAGAGACAATAAAGCTAAACCCAAAACTACTGTGTTTTCAGACCTGGTCCTCAGCCGAACAAGAGTCCAAGGGAGTGGGTCTGAGGTCGGAAGCAGTCCAACCAGATTGGGTGACGTCCCCATGGATACCAGGTGAGCGTTACAGAACGCTAAGCCTCACAAACTACAATCCACCTGGGCATCATGGGGCAGTTACGTGCTGAGGTGCATTCAGCCAGGCAGGAGACCAACGCCTTGCACAGGGGATTGATTGTGGCTAAGGAACGCACTGACGATTTAAGTAGACAACTCCTCCAATCACAGGCCGGACAAGCCGCATTGCCTGGGAACATTTCAGCGATGACAACACTGCTGGTCAATCCAGTACAGATCACTCTTCCAGGAGCAGTTCCTTTCGCCCCCCAGTGTTGTCTCCATTTTATTTGCAGACCTGGGGCCTTTCCTAATGGCCAGTCGCGGGTGGCCTTCGTGTTGTCTTATTTGAGTGGGAGTGCTGCATACCAGTCTGTACCTTTCGTTAGTCAGGATGACCCACTGCTACGTGACTTCGGGGGCTTCCAGCAGGAGATGGAAAAGCTCTTCGCCCATCGTACTCATGGACAGGCAATAGACAACAAACTCTTGTCCCTCCGTCAAGGGAACCAAGACTTATTAACATATACAGCGACCTTCAATAGGCTCGTGGTCGAAGCAGGGTAGCCGGAGAAGAAGAGAACCACGCTGTTCCACCGGGGCCTACGGGAAGAGCTAAAGGATGTTCTTGCCCAAGTGGTGCAGAGTTTATCAACCTTGTGGTTCAACTTGATCACAGGTTGTAAGACCTAAGGGCAGATCGGAACAGACCAGACACTTGGCCTATGTTCGTGCAGTCTAAAGACCATGTTCCACGAGGGGCAGACAATTCGGTGGAACCAATGCAACTGGGAGGAGTAAGACCTCCTTTAACCAAAGCTGAAAGAGACAAGAGAAGAGAGCAGCAGCTATATCTATACTGCGGAAAAGCAGGTCATTTCCTCAAAGAGTGTCCAGTAAACCCACCAAGGAGAACCGTAGGATCCATGGATAAGGAAAACATGAATGAAGAGTCGGAAAACTACCAAGCCCGGCAAATGTAGGGGTCCATTTGTCGAGTTAATAAAGTCAAGTTCAAACCTCCCATTTTGCATTGCCTGTGATCCTAATCAACCACCAGCAGCCGCCTAGGATCCATACTGTAGAAGCATACATTGACAGCAGAGCAGTTGGAATTATATGGACCAAGATCTTGCAGCAAAGATGGGGCTCTCCTGGTACCCTAAATCAACCACTGAGGCAGTGACCACCGTTGACGGTACATAAATCACTTCTGGTCCAGTATCCAAATGCACAACAGTTGTAAACCTTCTGTTTCAGGATGGCCACCGGGAATCTATTGCCTTCGATCTCATCAAGGCACCTCACTTCGGGTTGATTCTAGAGATGCCGTGGTTGGTCGCACACAATCCGCATATTGATTGGCGTGCTAGGGAATGGGTCTTTTCCGAAAGCTGTGCACGCACTTGCGACTACAAAGGAAGAAAGACAATGAATACAAGTCCATCTGTCCTTGGAACAGCGGCAATAGCCCTGGGTGTGATCGGAAACCTACCAAGTGAATACCAGGACTTTCAAGATGTGTTTCAAAAGGAACAAGCTAACACTTTGCCACCACACAGACCCTATGATTGCCAGATCGATTTGGTACCTGGTGCACAAATCCCTTGTGGTCGAATCTATGCGCTTACAGAGCCAGAGAATCAACATTTGAAGTCTTACTTAGATCAATACCTGGCTAATGGTTTTATACGCCCCTCGAAGTCACCAGCAGCATCTCCCCTATTCTTTGTGCCAAAGAAGGAAGGAGATTTGAGGACTTGCATTGACTATCGTGCATTGAACCAAATCACCGTCAAAAATCGTCACCCCCCTGCTGCTTTTTCCGGAATTGTTTGGCCAAGTCAAAGATGCCTAAATCTACACAAAATTAGACCTTAGAGGAGCATACCATCTTGTCCGAATAAAAAAAGGGGATGAATGGAAGACCGCATTTCGTACCAAATATGGCCTATATGAATACCAGGTAATGCCATTTGGCCTTTGCAACGCCCCTGCCGCATTTCAGTATTTCATGAACGATGTCTTGAGAGAGATGATTGACGTCTGTGCCCTGGTCTATATAGGCGGTATCCTAGTATACTCAGCCTCAAAACAGGACCACGTCAAGCATGTTCGTTCTGTCCTTACAAAGCCCCGCCAACATCACCTCTATGCCAAACTCGAAAAATTTTAATTTCACGTTACCGAGGTAGAGTTCTCCGGCTTCATCCTCACTCCACAGGAAATTCAAATGGATGTGCACAAGGTTGACACCATTTTAAACTGGCCAGCCCCAAGTACATTCAAAGGGATCCAGAGCATGTTGGGCTTTGCAAACTTTTACCGTCGGTTTATTCCGGGATTTTCTCAGTGCATCCAATCACATCTTTATTGAGGAAGTGCAACAAGAAGTTCCAATGGATGGAAGAGGCAGAAAAAGCCTTCCAAGGACTCAAGACGAGATTCACTTCCGCCCCGATCTTATGACACCCTCGCCCAGATCTTCCGTATGTGTTTGAAAACAGACGCCTCCAGCATGGCGATTGGCGCTGTTCTCTCGCTAAGGGACCTACAAACCGGCCAACTACACCCTGTAGCCTTCTGGTCGCGTAAGTTCTCACCACCAGAACTCAACTACGCTATCACGGACAAGGAGCTCCTTGCCATAAAATCAGCTTTAAAGGCCTGGCAACACTATCTTCTAGGTGCCTAGCACACTATCATCATGATAACAGACCACCGAAATCTACAATATCTAAAAACTGCAAAGGCTCAGTCCTCACGACAGCTAGGTTGAGCTCTTTTCTTTGCAGAGTATGACTATGTGATCACGTTTCGACCCGGGGTCAAAAATGGAAAAGCCGATGCCCTTTCCTGCATGGGTACTGATGAACAGGTATACAAAAACCCTGATCCCGTGGCCATCATCCCGAGGGACAAGCTCCTGGACATTACAACCACAATGACTCAGGACAAACTACTGCAAGATCCGACACGTGATGACTCCTGAGTCGTTACAAGAATGGGATTTGCGGGGAGAACACTATGCAGTCAAGGACCAACTACCATATTTCAGGATCCGTCTATTTTGCCCAAGAAGGAGCTTCAGGAACAGGTCATCTCAGGGTATCATGACTCTCTAATTGAGGGTCACACTGGAATCGCTAAGACTCTACCCAAGGTAAAGCAAAGTTACTGGTGGCCCACATGGCGTAAGGACATAATTCAATTCATCATTTCTTGTGGGGTATGTGCACAAAATAAATAGTCTAAGCAGAAACCAGCTGGACTCCTCAGACTACTGGAAATTCCGCCAGCACCCTGGCATACATTATCTCTTGACTTTATCACCGACCTACCGTCCAGTGAAGGATACAATACCATTCTAGTGGTTGTAGACTTATTTTCTAAAATGGCCCACTTCTTGCCGTTCAAAGGACTCCCAAATGCATCTAGCCTGGCGAAGGTATTTCTTGAACATATCATACGACTTCACGTGCTGATCTCTGATCGAGGTACCCAATTTGTGTCCAACTTCTGGAGAAAATGCTGTTCAATGGCTCAAATCTACATCAGACTATCCACTAGCCAACACCCCCAAATGGATGGCCAAACAGAGAGAACGAAGCAAACACTCGAACAGTACCTGCGCTGTATGTTACAGCAAGTGTAAGGGAATTGGAAAGACTTGCTGTGGATAGCCGAGTATGCTTATAATAATTCCCTGCACAGCAGCATGGGACAGACCCCATTTTACACAATATACAGCAGACATCCAGGCACCTCCAAACTGGATGTCCCCACGACTCTGGAAATGTTGGCTATTAAAACCTTGCACACCATCATTTCTCAGGCCTTCACAAGAGCCGTCAAACATTTACGTCAAGCCAAAGACCACCAAAAGAAATACGCAGACCAACGTTGTGAAAGGGCTCCCAACTACCAGGTGGGAGACAAAGTTTGGTTAACATTAAAACATGTGCCTATAAAAGGAACCTGGACATTTTGCCCACAATATTTAGGACCTTTCATCATCAAATCTGTTATAAACCCAGCTGTAGTTAAACTGGCCTTGCCTGCCAACATGCATATTCACCTTGTGTTCCTTGTATCTCTCTTGAAACCAGTTCAACCTGGAGCACGGTTAACCATACCACCCGAACCAGTAATGGTTGATGGAAAACCTGAGTTTGCTGTCAAGAATATCCTGGACTCGTCAGAGCGAAATTATACTATCTGGTGAACAGGAAGGGGTATGGTCTGCAGGACAGGACAAGGGAACCCTGTGACTACATCCATGCACCACGTTTGATACAGCGTTTCCAGCGTGATTATCCCACCAAGCCAGGACCAGACAGGAGAACCACCCTGAGAGGGGTCTTGGGGGGGAGGGCTGTCATGACCCCTGCCCCTGGCATTGGCAATCAGGCCATCTGAGCTGCACCACGGTCCTCCATCATGGCCCCAAGGGCCCCATCATGTCCCCCAAGACTCTCTTGGAGTCAGTCCTGGTGCCTTTGGCGCCAGGCTCATATGGAAAGGCAGAGAACTGGAACTCACAATAGCATCTATACAACATGGATGCCCCCGCATGGCTCAGTTCCAGAACTGAGTCAGGCGGTCTAGCATTTAGGGTGTGGTCGGCCCTGGGGGCACCTGGATACCTGCAGGCTATATAAGTCACGCCCAAGCCAGAGAACATGCTTTGCGTTACTCTGCTGGTCACAGAGTGATGCTCACCACGGTCTGTTGGAATCTTCCTCAGCATTCCGGGCCCAACACCTGCAAGAACAAAAACAAGAACACCGTTAGAATTTGCTTACCTGTTTCTGTCCTCCGCTCAGAATCCCGAGCATCCAGCATCTCGGCGAACGCGCGCTTGCTCTTGGAAGCCGCAACCTGGAAGAATAGGGAAGCAGTATTAGTAAGAGTTTCTTCTTCAACATTGAAAAAAGAACCAAAAGCTGCACGCTTACCCAAATTTAACTTGCTTTGGGTCCACGTCCATTCCGGCCCATTCTACGACCTGCCAGAACAAAGAAAAGACCGATTAACCCTCAGGAGTGCTAGAAATGGAGTTTGTGCAACACTTTACTTACCATTCTCCATCTTCTCGGCAACATACAGTCCGGAACATCACGGCGGCCTACAAGAAAGGGACAACAAGCAGGTTAGCACAACAAAGGCACATAGCGCTGTGCTCCACATTTCCACTTACCATCTCATGCACAGCCCCAGCAGCACGGCATCACCAATACTCCTTCCGCACATAAGAAAGAAGGAAAGACATTAATAGGGGCAATTGCAAAATTAAAGGATAAACTGCCTAAACAGCAGACTTACCTGACAAAAGGAGTCACAGAAGGTCTGGACTCTGAGGGGCCCGCACCAGTGAAGCAACTCGGTTGCGCTGCGCCCACCCACACACACCCCTGCACAGAACTGCAGGACAGAGAGCGCAGCATACTAAACAACAAGGTGAGGGGAACACTAAGGGTGTACTTGGGTCAACAAGGGAGGTGGGCTCCGGGCTAGAAGAGACAATAAAGCTAAACCCAAAACTACTGTGTTTTTAGACCCGGTCCTCAGCCAAACAAGAGTCCAAGGGAGTGGGTCTGAGGTCGGAAACAGTCTAGTCACATTGGGTGACGTCCCCGTGGATACCAGGTGAGCGTTACACCTTTCTACAGTTGACACCACCCACTGTTGCTCCATACAGTACACATGGCTGCCCCATATGGTGTCCACATATTTTGAATTAGAGCTCCAACACCCACTGGTTAATTGAGGGCAAAATCACAGTAACTTATTAGTTGTGTCTTGAAATAAAATAAATGTTTAAATGTTTTTTTAAAACACATCATCTTTAATATTTAGCTCTATTCCTATCAGTGTCAAGTGGCACATGTTAACCATCAGGGAAAAAAATAAACATGCTTTCTTTCTATAGTATATGTATGGGCAAATGTATCCAAAATCATTACTGAACTGTTGGGTTACCTGTAGGACACTGCAGCAAGATAGTCTTGCATAGGATGGCACTCATGACTGGCCCTCATGTTCGATATGGGTCTTTTCACTGACTTTGCCGCTATGTTTGGGCTGTTGGCTGGTGACTGTCCTGCTGTTGTTAACCCACCCTGCTGGTTATTACACTATAAAATGTGCAGCAATGTCATGCATGCTCAGCGGAGCAGTCTGTGGAAATGGCAAGCATCAGTGCCCAGGATTGTCACGTTGCATCTGATTGTTTTTCATGAAAATGGATGAAAAGTTTTTTCCCACCAACCTGCATCATCAGGTTTGTGAATAACAATAAGCCAGTCCCGGATGCATAGACTCTGGCCAGTGCGCAGTGTTGTTGATTGTTATGTTACTATGAATGACTGATAGTTAAAATAATACAGTTGCCAAAACACCACAACATAATTAAGCTGGGCTTACAAATAAGTGCTGGGGTTCAGAAATAAGTGCTAGTGATTAGCCCTGGCAAGCCCCCCAAAAATATAGCACTGCATACAGCACGTCTTTCATTAGGACTCCCTATACTAGCTCTCCCTCAGCTGTACCCTCCTGTAGCAGTAGTAAACCTTCTGTTGTTGTAAGCACTGCTTTCACCTCCTACATCATGTAGGGAACTTTTAATATAAATGGAAATATGTATTGCATCATACATGATGTGTTTAGCTTGCAATTTCTATCATATAAATACAATACCTTCTAAAGTTGCAAGGTAGGTGTTAAATTACCATGTTTTAAAGGCCAGCCCTGTTGGAACAAAAGAATGGAAATGACATACGTGTGTCAACATTTGTATCCAATTCTTCAATATTCAATACCTTGTATATATGCATTGCGTTCCATCTCTGTAATGTATAATCCTATTACAAATGGCTTCCTAAGCAACATATTTACTCAATGAATTGTCATTTCTCTATATAAATATGCATATCATACACGTTGTTTGTAAATAATGTTGTAATTAAACTGCGCACGCTTTTAATAATACGCACTGAACTCAAATTATATTGTGAGCACAGTAAAAAATGTTTGTGTTAAATTAAAATTGCATTGCAGTTGGAAGTGGGAGAAGTATTATTAGTTGAAAAAGAATACCATTTATATGGTCCCTTTAAGGACCAAATTAGTTCAGATCTATTATCTGAATAGATGGATTTGTAGCTCAGAAGCCAATGGCTTTTGAAATCAGGAGTCAGTCATATGTCAACGCCAGGCCTCTTATTCATTTTTAAGTATACCCATTAAGTTGGGTGTCCCCCTCCTCAGAGACACATGCTCAACTTGAAAAATACAGAATAAACAGAAGTAAATACACTCTGAAAACTACATTGTCGCAGTCCCCTTTTCACTTCATGACTTAAACCTGGTCACAGTAAGAAGGCTTGTGTTCCACAGAACAATGCTTGAAAGGGTTTTAATACCCACTGGGCATTGACCTTTCAAGTATGAGTCCAAACATGATATTTTAAAATATATCAATAATTAAGAAATATACAATAATTTAATAAATGTGTCAATTGTACATGCTACTAATGTGTGTAACATGTCTACAGATGCAGATTTTTTTGCGTAGAACCAAAAATGTATGCCTCAATATTGTGATAGGTCCCGAACCAAACTTGAAGAAAAATTCATTTGACTCCAAATCTGACCAAAACACCCCTTTATCACATGGCAACATATTTTGGACCTATCTAAACATAAGGGGATTTTCTCTGGGAGTGTCATCTTCTGAAGGGAACCAAACACAGCCAATAGAACATTATTATGCCAGATGACACTCTGGGAAAACATAGCCGCGATAAAAGTCCAAACACAACATAGGGAGAGCTTGTGGATTCTAGAAAGTCTGCAGATGTGGAAATCCTGACCAAGCAGATAAGTGCTGAATTAGGATAATACTTATTATAGGATGGGAAGACATCATATGGTGGCCTTATCCAGAGCATTTCTGGCAAAAAATATACAGTTTTTGCTGACATTAACCAAGTAAACCAAAGTCATTCTGTTTTCAAAGGTGTTTTTTAAAAGTGGAATGGTGCTGGTGTAAAACCTTTCACAGTTGTCCGAGGATGATTAAACATTTGACATGTGAAAGTCATAGTTATTTAAAAAGAGAAATTCTAAGTATAGCCACACCATTCGCGTGGGATGAGAGTGAGTTCAGTTTGTCAGTTGCCATGCCCAGAAAAAGATGCTGATTTAAATGACTATTGGAATCTTTCGATAACATTATATTGAAAAGAAAGGGCATTTTATTATCAATATAATAAATGGTAAATAGGATTGGTGGTTAGTTTCTATCACTTTAGAACATTATATTTTTATGTCTATATGACTTTCAATGGAGCAGATATGTTTGTGCTCTCTAAAATGAAAGCACAGTTTACCAAACCCAAACCCGTAGATTATCAGTTTCACACAACACATTTTGTTTTACAGACATAATTTATTGGAGAATACCCTATTGAATGTGAAATATATGTGTTATTATTATTATTATTATTATTATTATTATTATTTTTATTATTATTATTATTATTATTATTATTATTATTATTATTATTGTATTTAGTAGGCATTTATCTAGCTTTGAGAAGCAACAGAGCACTTTATGGCGGTATACAACAGTACAGATGGATGAAAGAATATTTTTCAGAGGTAAAAACAGAACAGATATACAGCGAGGGGTAGGATACAGAGGGGCACAGAGGAGGGGTACAGTTGAACAGTGTGGCAGGGAGGTAAGGGGCGGATGGCATCTAGCAAGTCAGGTGGCGCAGGAGTGACATAATGGATTAGCTGTTCAGGAGAAGAGACTCCTTAAATAGGTGAGTTTGAGTTCTTTTCTGAATTGTAGATTTGTAGGGGTGAGTCTGATACTGATAGGGAGGAGGTTCCATAGTCTTGGTGCGTATGCAGAGAAGGATTGATTTTTGGTCCTTTCTTTTTTGCAGCAACAGATGACAAGTCTGCATGTGTCCTAGCTTTTGGTGGTGCTCTGTCTGATGGAGATGCTGAGTTTCTCCATGAGGTAGCAGGGTGGCTGCCTTATAGATGATGTAGCAAGACTTGAAGGTGATTCTTGCTTGCAGTGGGTGCCACTGAAGGTTGATGAGGGCTGGGGTGATGCAGTCATATCTTTGAAAGACCCATGATGAGATGTGCAGCCGTGTGTTGGACACTTCTCAGGGGCACATGGGAGGACAATGGGAGGCCTTCAAGCAGGGCATTGCCTCAATCAAAGCAGGATAGGACCAGTGCTTGAACAGTGTATTTAAAGTGGTCCAGAGGCAGTAATGGCTTGACTTTCAGCAGGAGGCAGAGCTGATACCAAACTGTCTGAGTTTTCTTAAATATGTGCATCTTGAAAGAGAGGTGTATGTCGATGTGGAACACAAGAGACTTGGCGTAGGAGGTGAGCTCAGGTATAAAGCCCTCAGGATTCATGGTTGATAGCCAGCTCTGTATGCCTGGGTGTTCGGTATTGTTGGTGAGGAGTAGGATTCAATCTTGGAGATATGTTGTGTATTTTCATTGATGCCAAAACTTGTCAATGGAAACATGGAAACTCCAGCTTAATGTTTAAAAACGTGTTGCAGTTGTTTTTGGAGAAAATCAAGAGTATGTTGAATTGTTTATTGTTCATAGAAACAATTAAAATGCATGGAAGCTACCAAGAGGCAACATGCCGAAGTAGGTTGGATATTGTTGCATAGATTAAGCTACATAGATTTGATTTATACAAATTGATGTTTATGTGTCCTGTAATTTAGCAAGAAAAAGCAGGCAGGTTATATGTTATTGTAGCCAAGTGGCCTGCACTTGTTGTAAAGAGTAGTGTAGGTGACTTCCCCAACATAAAGTGAGGAGACCACCTTTGGGTTCTATTTACTATTTTAATAAAGCTAAACATACTAAGCAAATAAAGCCTCTGTCTTGTCCCAGAATTCTGGAGTGGGATTGTAACATATACCAGTATTGGGGTGAGTGGAGACCAAACAATAGGTACAACAATAGTTATCAGATTTGCCAAAATAACCCTCCTAGAAGAGATAGTGACCGTTCTATGGAGTAGCAAAGATATGACCAAAGACATCAGCGGAGTTCAGAGGGTAGAGAGAATATTTCACAAACTGGTTAAGTGGTCATTACATTGACAGAGAGCATTGGTCAAATCATGAGATCCCAAAAGGGAAATCTTGATATGAATGATCATATAAGCCTTGCCCAAACTAAGTTAATGGCCAGAGGCAACTGTTCCAAATAAAAATGTGCAATGCAAACAGAAAAATGGGGATGCCGCAGGAAAGATATGCCAAGGCTTAGAGGAAGCTTCTTTTAAATACCCCTGAGTTTGGTGAAAATTGACAAAATTGACAAAAAGCAAAAGTGGACCCTCATTTTTCTTTGAAAATAAATTAAACAAAAAAAAGAAATTGAAATTTATTGAAGAAATAAATGTGACAATTACATTTGAGAAAGAAACAAACTCTATGGAAATACAACCCAGCGCTTTCTCTTTCAAAGATGTAGTACCACCTTCAAAAGAAGAGACAATCAGAATTAAACATAGATGAAGTATAACAAAGACATTAAAAGAAAATGAGATTAACTGAGCAAACCCTAGACATGAGACTGAGAAAGGAGACCATAAAGTAACTCTGTCTGTTATATACAGACCTTTCAGGGATTTATCTACAAGTAGAGACAAATATATGTATCCTGAGGAAAGGGGGGAAGTCCCTGTTCCATTGAAGACTTCAAAATGTATTTTTTTTATTCCAACAGAGTCCTTGAACCAACTCAGATGAGCTTGGGTTTGAGGAGGATGCCCATGAGGTGGTGGCCCAAGGTCAAACTAATGAAGCCCCAAGTGAGTTGGTGATAAAATAATACAGATTTTATGTGCCCACCCAAGTTCATGGATAGTGTGATGTATTATCTCTCATAGAAACAGGTCTCAGGAGACATTGATATCTCGAGAAGTAATTGATAATCTGAACCAAGGAGAAGGGTAAGATCACAATATCACTCTCAAAATCTTTCTTGGGGAACTACAATAATCTGATGCAAAGGAGAATCCAGTAGATGCGCTATTGAAGTAGAAATCAAAATATGGTGACATCAACTGACTATTCTGGTGATAGTCATGATTTTTCAGGGCTCACCGGTTACTGAGAAATGATTTAAACTGAAGGTTTTTTCCTTTCTTAGATTGCATTAAACCAAGTCCTCTGGACCCAAACTCCCTGCCAGATCAAATTAAAAAGAAGTACCAATTATGTTAGTCTGAACAGTACTTGACACTTGATTGAATAGCATTCAGATGAAGGTGAAACCAATTTCCAAAATGCTCAAGTTGCCGTCATTAATACCGCATCAGTGAAGGAACAAGATTATAGTGAAGGGGCTTCCAAAGAACCTTTAAAAATAAATCTTCCACCATATAATGAGTGGTTCTCCACTATGGAAGGAAATACACTGACATTCTATCCTTGCTGGAATTCCAGTGAGTATCTCATTCAGCCAGAGGATAACTCAGAAAATAACATAAGTAATTTAGCATCCATGCAAAGGAATGGAGACATGATATTCTTCCCTATTCAATTTAACAAAGGTAAGGATCCAGTTCTCTAGAAAGTATGCTTAACTCAAGAATAAGGATTCATTAGTGAAAGATTACCTAGGCAATTACAGAAAGATGAAAATATTCCCTCATTTATTGTAGTATATAAATGAGAGTCTGGACTGTATTTGATAGATTCAAAGCACCTGGGCACTAGCAGATGGATGCTAAATATCAAAACTGAAACAAATTCAATACTTCATAATTGCTGGGTCACGTCTAATTTGTATATTGGTAATGACATACTACATTGATTAGCAATTCATTAGTACCTTAATAACAACAAAGTATGGCCCAGAATCAAGGGAGACCCGATGGATTTCAATGATCTTGAAAATGCATTTAGGTCAGCTAAATTGATACCTTATGCGGCTGAAGTTCAAATCAAAGAAGTTACTATTCCTGGTCATACTTGACAATATACACTGCTGTTAAAGATTAGAAAAGGCAAAACCTTTTTTTAATTAAGAAGCTTTTAATTTAATAAAAAAACATTCTTTAGCAGCAAAATCTGTCCCTATAGCCATTTCCCATAGTATACCGTTTGAATATTCGTGGATAATAATGATCTGCAAAGTGTAATTTAGTCCCAACTCACCTCCATTGGAATTGCTGTTGATTTCAAACACTTTTCCATGGACTAAACCAACCCTAGAATTCATTTCATACCTGAAGATTGATATAACAATACTAATGTTAGCAGACCGTAAAACCCATTATACTCAACAAGGGGTAATGTTATGGTTTAATCCCTGTGCCCGTATGGGGTGGAGGGTGTTACCTGTGATATATAGTAGAATGAAATAGTATCCTGAATCACAAGTAACTACCTTGATGCCAAGGAATCTTCCAGCCAGAAAGATGCCATAAGTAAAGATCTTACCACTCGACTAGAAATACTTCTGAAATCACAACCACAGAAATATATCTTTCATCAGACAATTGAAGGACAGATCGGTATGTCACATACCTATGTAACAGATGAACAAAGTCAATAATAGAGACAATTATTTTTAGATTTCAAAAACGTTCTCTCTGTTGATGTTTATGATTTCAGACATAGAGCCCTTCATTACACAACAATACCTACAGATCCCAATATGGCACAAGTATCTGTAAAACAATACAGGTTATCTCTCACATCCATTGAATCACTCACTGAGATTATCAAAAATGTGGATTCCTGTGAGATTATTCATTCAATACACAGTACATGTAATAGCCAAGTACTAGGACAATTTAAAACCAATGGACAATGAAGAAATGAACAAGAGGCTACTCATGAGGCTATACAAGAGGCTACACATGTCAAGGTGCCTCTCTCATATAAAGTATACTCTGTTCTCAAATTGACCGATGGATATTGGACTGTGTCAGTTCTCTGTGAATAGGAATATAGGATTGCCTTTATATTTAGGGGGCAGCAGTACACATGGGCCTGAACCCTGTTTGGGTCATTAATATCAGAAATTAGTTCCTACAAAATACCTACCTGCTCGGCTGCCATCTGCTCTCCATGTGGGAGTCATAAACTCTCAACAGCCCTGCAGCCTTTTCTCACCTGCCCATCCCCCAAACACCTGCCCACCTCAGGCAACACCGGCTATGCAGTGGGCATTTGGCAACCACAGAGACCACTCAAAAAGAGACACATGTTCCTCTTCCGAGACCTTTACCTGGAAAATCAATATCCTCATCCCACAAACAGTGAACCTCATCTTCCTTAACCAAATCACAGTCACACTTCATCACACGTATTCCAAAGACAAACAAACTAACTGGAAAATAGCAGTAAAGATAAGGGATAGACTAGGACAAAAAAAACATGATTCATACAGGGTTCTCAGACACACAAAACTAGTGACACATACAGAAAGGATTCCCTGTTTCAGACAGAAATAGGAAAGTTTTTTAGATTTCACAAATAAGTGGAAATACAAAAGGGTAATGCAATGGTCAGGCAGAAAATCTGAGCCCTGAGCAGACCAGATAGACTGGGAAATCCCGGACACAGAAAGGCAAGAGTCAAGGGGAATGGCAAAGGCCTGTTGTTATTAACAATCACCATAGAACAGTGGCAGCAACAAATACTATTTGCTCAGTGCTCTCAAAGACTTTTGTGCACATCATTTGTTTATTATCGAAAAAATATGTCATAGTGAAATTACATCTGCTAAAACCTACGTGAAGGTGGGATTGGTGAAAGAAATTGTAAACATATAGAATGCATACTGGTCTGTGTTTTCTTTGGACTTAGAATTCTGATGGCCCAAACTCGGACCATCCCTAAAGGTGATAAGGTAGGATAATACATCATATTAGTAATTAATGGGCTCCTGCAACAGATGTCATATAGCACTAATCAGAGAGCAACAATTAGTTGGTACTGCATTCACCAACCTTGGACATTTTGGCAGGACATCAGCACATTAGATAAATATATTGGTAGAAGGAGAAACATTGGAGAGCCGCTTCTTTCAATTACCTAAGATACAACCCCATATTTCCTAGGCCACAGGCCAAGGGCTTCTGCCTTTGAGCGGCTGGATTAACAAACAGCTAGCCTACCTTCGCCCTTATCTCTCCATCAAAAATATGTCCGCTATCACCTCTGCATTACTCAACTCAAGGTTGGACTACTGTAACAGCTTGCTTGCAGGTACTGCTCAATCCAACCTCTCTGTCCTTCAGATGACACAAAATGAGGCGGTCAAAGCAGTGTTGGGCATATCCATCAGGCAGTCTATTACTGCTGCCTGGGAGAGCCTGCACTGGCTGCTAGTTAAGCACAGCATCTCCTTCAAGATTGTCACACTCACGTTCAAGTGCCTAACTCTGACCGCACCCAGCTATTATTGTGAGCGCATTCACAGGTACATTCCCACACGATCCTTGATGTCTTCGAATCTGGCCAAACTGTGCCAACTCAGGTTCCGTTCAGTCAAATTTTGAAAAGCCATCTTTGACGTCCTGGCTCCTGCCACGTGGAATTCTATTCCCATTGATCTTAAAATCATCACATCTCTGGCAGTTTAAAAAAACAACTCAAACCCCACCTTTTTAGGGCTTTCTAAATCTGGTCTCCTACTTTCGGCCAACTTTGCTGGTCTCTGACCTCTTGTCCCCTGCTACTTGTTGTCTGTCTGTTTGTTTTATGTGCACTTTGAGGCCTATGGGCTATCTGGCCTATCAATCAAGAATTGAAATAAATAAATAAATAACCTAGCCGTAACCAGCATTTTTGCTTTGAGAATTTTTAGGGAGTTGAGCATGTGCGTCTTCATTGCTGGTGCTAATGAATAGACACAGTTTGTTATTTTTGAGTCACATTTGGGGAGACCACATTTCGATTAATCCTGCTCAGCTATTACCATCTAATTAGCTCTTATTAATAGGGGGGGCATTGCTTTTTCTGACCTCTGGGGACTTGGTCAATTTACTCTTCACATGTTTTTTGAGCTTTTGATTAACTGGCACCTGGCAACGGAAGGCTGTTTGTTCTTTCACCTAATCAAAGAGAAATATGTCTTGCACTCGGGAACTGTTATCCTTTGTTCTTCTTTATAGCTAGCTGACACTCCAATTCCTACAATATCCTTGGACGGGGGCTGTGCAGCACTTTGTCTGATCCATGCAAATGTGTGGGTCCACTAGTTCAGCAAACTGACTTTCTCTGCAGCTTCGGGGCATCCTTGAATTCTCCATTCAATCTAATGTAGAGGAGCAGGTGGAGGCCTCTTCTCTAGTCCCCGCCCCTTCACCAACATCCTATTGGAGTAACAGATGAAAGGCTACCATTGGGAATTCATGCATGGGCTTATGTGACGTGTCCATACTGCATCGATTGTACGAAAGACGATATGCACTCATACAGCCATTCAGAGGATATCCTCACATTGAGACGATGGAGGGAAGTTACCAAGAAGGGTGTCAACTGCCTAAATGCAAGGACGCGGCTCTGAGAATTATGGATAAAGGTTAAAATAAAAGTCTGATGACAGAAATATGATGTCACAAAGAAGATATATAAGCCTAAGTCTAAACCATATGAAACTAGGTAAGACTGACGATGAACAGAGCCCTAAGAGAAACATGTACCAAAAGATGAAGTTATCGTGAAAATAAGAAGATGAAGTAACGTGCTGACCAATAACTGTAAATATGCTGTAACGCAAGGTATAAGAAGCATATAGAAGCTTGCTAAAACAAGGTATATAAATAACGTTTAAGAAGGCCATTGGAAGAAAATGGACGACGGCTTGTGTTGAAGAATAAACCCAGATACCTCAAAACAAGCCTAGGATCACAAATTGAAGAATTGATGAAGAAGCTGTTTTCATGTGCAGAATAAGGGAGTACATTGGCCTTAAGTCAAGAAGGCTATTTCGAGAGATGGGCACAAGCCACAGAGAGGGGCGAATGAATAGACCACGTGCATAAGGCATATTTCTATTGAGATAAGGAGAGCAAGGTCATTTGCTGATGCACGTATTGAACAACCACAAATGCAAAAAGCCTATGTGAGGTAGAGTGAGCAAGTCTCCAAAGGCCAGAGAGGGTAAGGAGACACTGGTTAATTAAATAAAATAGCAGAAATTGAGAGGCAGAAAAGGTTGGAATTGTGGTCTCCTGACACGTGAGGAAGAACTAAAAACAAAGGCTATTCATTAGAGCTTCAAGTTAAGATAGTGGTGTGCTCAGACTCCCTCAAATGTCCCAGAACAGTGATCAGACTACATGGTCAACTACAAATGATAGACCTTGGCTAAGGATCAAGTTGATAACATACAATGGACTAATTGGGAAGACAAAGAACAAGTTGACAGATTTTGAACACCTAGAGGATACCTAGGACCACCTCTGTCCTGGGAGGATAGCTCAGCAACCGCGTGCTTGCTTTGGAAGCAAGACAACATGAAGCAACACAGGTTCGATCCCCGGGTCCGCGCTTAGAAAACCTCTGGGTTTTTAAGCACGTTATAAATATGCAACTAAGACAAAAAGCAATTACGCAACTAACAATTCCTTTAACAGCGCCTCGATGCCTGCGGGCTGTGTGAGTGCTTTAAAATGCAAAATAAATAAATAAATAGGTTTCACCTTGTTCACATGCTGCTAAAACAAGCCGAAAGTCCAAGGTTGGATAGGTTGCCTACCAATCAAACAATCAAAAGTCCTGCCATGCACTTTCCTATATAATGTTGCTGTTATTAGCAGTATTAGCCCACTGCCATATTCTCTGCTATATTCAGTATTTCACATGCCTTGAAGTAGCTCAGGGCATGTCCTACAGACAAGGGGTGGACAATGACATATTAACACTTATGTTATTCTATAAGTAGATATGTTCCCCTAATCCAATGCCTCCCGGCATTAGGTTTTGTGAAATGCCAAATAGGATGACATCATGAATGACATACGTAAAAATATATAAACCTTGTGAAAGCAAATTTTGGCATAAAAAATGAAGCATCTACTTTGATAGCTGTATTTCTCACTGCTTTCTTTTATTGAGATTAAAGCAGTGTTTCACCATCTTCCATTCATCTGTCTGATTATTTGTTCTGTGAAAATTAATGGTAATCCCATCTAGCACAAAGAAGACGCTTCAAGGTGCTAGAGCACACTCATGTGGCTGTGCTGTCCATTTTCCCCAAAAAGGCCAATCATTATTTTTACAATCCTGCATTGAGCAAGCATCATATGTCTTCTTACGCGTCTTGCATTTCAGCATATATATATATATATATATATATATATATATATATATATATATATATATATATATATATATATATTATCTGTGTTCTAGTATTTATTGAATGCAAAATATTCTTCATGTCTGAATGCAGTTTGACCTAAAGTCTTTGTAGATTCATGGTGAATGCATGTCTGCTTCATGTCTAATGCATCTACATGTATCAGGTTCAGCAATAGTGTCACTTGCATCTGTCACCTTTGGTTACAACATGTCCATCTCGGCTAGGGCTTGCAGGTTTGTCTCTTCTTCAGTCATTCCAGGGTATGGTCAGTAAGGTTGTCTCAGCAAATAACGTCTCTCGCAATTGTGATACGGCAGCAGAGAGGAACAGGCTCCATAAATGATGCACTACGGTATTGGTGTAGGGGAGGGGCTGACACTATAGATGATGCATTCATCTGCCTCTTGATGTTTCTCGCTATGTTCGAGTCCTCAACTACATCTCTCGGCAGTCTATCTCCCTTGTGAGTTGTTTTGGGGGTCCACATCTTTGCCACCCCCTACAGGTCACCTGTATGTGTTTTGTGTTCATCCACCCTCCAGGTGCTATAGCAGCACTCCACGTCTGGTTTTCAGAATACCCAGCGGCCCAAGTAATTGTGAGGATCTCTGGGGTAACATAATTTGGAACCTGGATGGATGATAGAACTTTGTTTTAAGCCCCAGTGAGATAAATCATCTGTTTGTGTGTATTCATTAATCCGGGCATCCGTGTTCACAAATATCTTCATTCCTACCACCATTTTAGGAATCTTTTTACATTGATTTATGGCTATCCTCAAAGTGCAGAATCCCAATAGTACTAACAACAGTATTGCTATTAGTATTTTAAATGCATTAGCCAGCCAGGGGGGATCCAGGAAAATAGGCAAGAGAACCAGTCATCGCTTAGAATATCTTCCACCTCCTCTACCATTTTAGTATGAAGATCGGTAAACAGTGTAATGGCCTCTGTGAGAGTTTCATTTTTTGTCATATGGGGCAGGTATGTAGGTGCAGCAAGAAGGGCAGGTTTCTGGGCACATGCCACCCTCCATGTTTTTCAGTAGGTCAAGGACATTCCTGTTCTGTAGAGCCATGAGTCTGATGGTCTCAACACCTCTGTTATGAAATTGAAGCCATTTACTGCTGTATTGATGGTCTACAACAGTTCCCATCTCGTGATTTGAAGTCATTCCACATACGCAGCGACCTGTACTCCAGGGGTGAAGATGGCAGAGAAAACCACTGCTGTTTTGCTTGAACAATTTATGCTCGTCTGGTATGTCATTGTAGGCCTCCTCCGATTTTGCTGAGAAATAGTTATCCTTTTTCCCACGCAGGAGAGTGAAAGACCTTTTCTTTCTCAGATTCGCATCCATCTTAGGGAAGCCTGTAATTTGTATATCACTTTGGGGTACCACCAGAGCAGGTACGCCTAGTGTTACTAGGGAACTGAGTCCTCCCCATTTAAGGGTCAACTTCATGTAGACTCTTGATCTGCAGGCCCAATAGTGGTCCATCAGTACAGCTGTTCCTCCTCTCATTCCTGGTGCATCAAAGATCCATCCACACCTTTTTTTCCCCAACATTTATTGTGCCGTTATTTCGGAAGCATAAAGTGGCTTTCTTAAGGGGAATTATCTGCATGGGGCCCTCTTCATCATTGACCCATGTGAGGAGTTTTGCAATCCTGGGCCACTGGTCAATGCACTCTTTATTTGCATTCACTATAATCTCTTCTCATTTTCCTAATACTGCTGTTGCCTTACAAACTACCAGTCCATCGGTCCACCCCTCAGGTGTGAGTCCCGGACCCCTTATTTTCAGTTGCCCAGGTTCCCAAAATCTGGGTATCTCCTTTCCTGCTTTATCATTACATTGTAAAATTTTATTTTCCTCTATTGTAAAACCTGCGCCACTTGATCCTGGCAGCTCATACCTTATCAACTTAATGAAAAAAATAGTCCATGGGCGACTTTGTGCGAGAACGAACACGGCCCATTGACCTGTTCTTTAGGATGGTACCCATCTGGAGTCCACAGCCACATTTTAGCTCACTGTACCTTTCACAGATGGGAAATATCCATTTGCATATCAGTCTTTGTCCCGCCCACATGGGCAGTGCAGTACCGAAATTCTATGGCAATTCCTTCTGAACAAGAGTACCAACAGCAGCCCCATGCACGCGTTTCAGCCTTGTTGGGCCTCATTAGTGAAGTGGAGCAGTGCCTCTCTGAGCACAGTGAGCAACGGGTCCACATCTGGATGACCCTAGGACACTTAGGGTGACTAAACCTAAGACCCTTGAAAAAAGCAAAAAATGTGTATGTGGTGATGTGTTGTTGCCGATGGGTAGTGACAAATGATACCGGTGACCTATGGCTAGATAGGGATCGGGTGATAGTTTTCAGGGAGCTTGGGGTCAATGTATTGTTTTTTGAGGAGGGGAGAGATTTGTCAAATCTTTAGTGCAGCAGGGATAGTATCATGTGAGAGGCAGGAGTTGATGATGTTGAACCAGTGGGGAGCTTGGATGGTGGAGCTTGGTTGATGCTGCAATTGGATGGAGTTTGAGGTGTCAAAGCATCATCCAGGAAGTGTGCAGGTTTTGTATTGGCATTGAGGTTGATAAGGGAGTCAGTGCTGATGGGTTGGAAGGTGTCCCATGTGTTGAAATGGTTGGAGGAGGGTCTGAGTGGAGTTGAAGTAGTTAATGAAGGAGTTGGATACTGCAGTGGATGGGTGTGCAGAAGGTGTGATTGGTGTTTTAGAAGAGACTTGATGATTTTGAATAGTTTCTGGGTATGGTTGATGATAGATCGGAGTTATTGGAGGTTATGGGTAGCTTGGCATTGTGTATGGCTGTTTTGTATTTGATGCAGCAATGTCTGAGGGGTGTCTTGGTTGAGGGCATGGGTTCTTTCTAGGCATCCGGCTTACAGCTTGATAGAGAGGAGGGAACTGTTTAAACATGGTTTGTGATGGTTGTTGTGGGATTTCTGTAATCTGAGAGGTGCAATTTTGTTGAGTGCCTGTGTGATGATGGTGTTGTATTGATTGAGTAGGATGGAGGGATGGCTCTACAGTGATAAGATCACCTCTGAAATGGTCACCAAGGGCAACATTTCCCCAAATTTGCACTCCCATGATCATCAAGCACTTTCTCCAAATGGTCTATGAATAGAGTATATAATAGTAAATTTTACCCGTCCTAGAATATGTGGGGAAAGCCTTTTAAGGGTGCAGGAAAAAAACGTGCCTACCTGGTGACCTTTTCCCAGACAACATTATCACATAGAGCCGAGGGATGTGGGGAGAGAGGGTGGTATGAGTGGTGCTAAGGCTATGTCTGTAATGTGTTTTGTTTGTCTGGCTGGAGGGCAAGGGGAATATGTGGCAAGTGGTTGGTGTTTGTGTGGTAATGTGAGCCTGAAGGGGATAACAAAGTGATCAGACCATAATACGCAGATTTGATTATCCATTATCCATGAAGACATGATTTTTGCTTACAAACAAAAGATCCAGGGTGTTGACAGCGATGTGCGTGGGATAGATGATGAGTTGTGTGAGGTCTTAAGGGGTGAGTGGAGTAAGGATAGTCTTTAGTATGTCATTGGTGCCTGGAATGGAACTACTGAGGTTGAAGTCACCAGTGTAGACGTTGCAGAGGGAGGTGTGGTTGTTAGTAGTGAAGTCAGTCCAGCTGGTGTGGAAGTTTGGATTGTGTATTGCAGGCGATAAATGAGGTGGAGAAAGGTGGGTTGCGGTGTGATGGAGGAGAGCAAGTGAGAGTGTCTCAAAGGGTGTGTATCAGAGGTGTGTGGAATTACTAAGTGTTAGTGTGTCTTTATATATGATGGCAATGCCACAACCTTGTTTGAGTGGGCGGTCTCTGTGGTAGATGAGATAGTACGGGGGGCAGCATGTCAGGAATAATACACATCTGATATGGTTTGAGCCATTCTTCTTTAAGGAAGAATATATCTGGGGAGTATGTGCTAATGAGCTAATTATTCTTTTTTATTTTTTAGTTTACTTCAGCCAAAAAGTTCAATAAAAGTCAAAAACAGTTACAGAAAGTGAATTAAAATAACAGTACAATAGGATGCAACAAATAAAATGATTATTATACATTAAAGCTATAAATGTGCATTCCTTTCAGAAAAGCTCAAGCCAACAAATTGTGCAAACCATTCAGACAGTTCTTAAACACTATTCATTATTACAAAGTCCCTATATCCAAAAATACAAAATAAATCAATATCAAATAGTTATCATAAAACAGATTTTTTTCTCCTGCCCAATTTCTGCAAGTCATTCCTCAATTTCAATGCTCCCTTTAAGAAATGAAAGCAGCACCCATGCCACAAATATCTGCCTTTAAAAGGAAAAATAATGCAGGCCTATATTGTTGAAAATTCATCTGACGAAGGACAGGCAGAATTGGGCCTTGTCTAGTAGATAAATATAAAGGGCAGAAAACTACAAAATGTAAAATGTCTTCAAACTGGTACCCACAGACAGGCAGCTAGAAAAATCAGAGTAGCTTTTCCAATTTACAGTAACTGCTGTCAACTGCAGTAAATTGATACAGGACCCAATTAGTGCCCAACGATCCTGTAGATCATGTGCACAGGTTCACCACTGCACATGGACCTGAAGCGCGACAACGCTGCTGCAGTTTGGCCCATGCAGATCTCCTGCTTGCCCACTTTGGCTTTTCCTGTAATAGAGTGAGAGAACCGAATGTCCAAGTAATCTAATTCATTCACCCTGGGGATGGCCACACTATTACTCTGCATTGGGTGCATTTTTATTGGCTTCCTGCCTGGGCCACATGCCAAAATCACAGATTTGGTGGTGTTAATCTTTAGGTCAAGAGAGTTCATGAACACAGTGTATTCCGATATCAGCCTCTGAAGTGCATTGGGGGTGCACGTTATCTTGCCTGATTGTCCACCGTCAAGAAGCCCGCCCCCATTTCCACCAAGGCATGACGTAACCTATTAATATACAGTGTGAACAGAACAGGGGCCAGTACATAACCCCGTTGCACCCCCAAATTTACTTCAAAAAAGGGAGTACACTGGCTCTGGTCCCCAAAGCAAACAGATGCACTATTGTCCAAATGTATACGTTTGAGAAAATCCACGACCCCTCCCGCCTCAGGACAGTTCATGGACATTAGCACTGGCCGAAGCCTTGCTCGATTGAAGGCCACAAAGACTGCCTCCCCTCTCACAAAAACAGATTTGGCAAATAACATATACAAATGTGAGTGTTTCATTTGTTTGAGAAGGTGAAAGGTGGCCATTGAGAAGACTGCAGGTGTATGCAATTAGTTGTTTTAGTGGGTTTTGTGTTGGAGTTTGATTTGGAAGCTGAATGTATGCTTTATGTGAGGTATTTTCTGTGGCAGCCGGTGTCAAACAGGGCCGAACAGAGAGCACAGATTGAAATAGAGAAAGATATAGCAGCAGCCCTTAGCTCTGTCCTCCCTTTGCTACTAATGCCCAGGTGAATGGATGCCTAAAGGACAGTGCTTAAATGCCAAAAGTAACGAGGAGGTACCTCAACAGGAAACAGATGTAAAAAGGAAACATGAAATCAGTCCTCTTTTGCTGCTGAACGTTGCTGATGCAGGATCTCTCAGTGCACTTGAGGCTACAAAATGGCACCCCTTTGACCGAGGGATGGGGGAGGGTGTAAAATCTAGCCCTTACAAGGACACGTTAGGGCAGGAGTCCTCTAATAGAGTTGCCCAATAGTCTTTGTCAGGTGTCACATGACCAGCTCATAGATCAATCCTGGATGCTTCTTGTCGGTCCCCTGACCTCTGAAGGCATTGTCAGGCAGATAGAATGAGTGCCTCTGTTGGTGTTGTGATGAAAGCCATGTTGCTCTCTGCACAGTTGAAGCCCCTTTTAGAGGTGGAAATACCTTTCAAAGATGGTGGGTTTGGGGTCAGAGGTGACTTGAGAAGCTGGTAGATCAATCCTGGGTGCTTCTTGTAGGTCCACTGACCTCTAAAGGCAGACTCGGGCAGATGAAATGCATGCCTCTGGCGGTGTTGCGATGAGCTCCATGTTGCTCTCAGCCCTGTTGAAGCTTAAAAGCTTCCCTCAAAACTAGAATTGATATAGCTTACAAAAAAGGTGCGCACCGGATGAAGAATAGGATTTGAAATTGCTGGAAGCTGTGAGCTATCTAGTTCCTGCTGTTGGGTGTCCTGACCCACGTTTGGACTATTATGCTGTAACATTTGGTGCTGTGGGCTTAGGAAATCCAAGATGGCGGAAAAGCCCACATTTGCACCAGAATCCAGGAGAACAGTGCAGTTTTGCGCACACCAAAATGGTCCCCTGACTTGCCTCCCACCAGTGCAAAGAAGGATGGTTCTGTTCAAAACCCGTTTTTATTAATGTCAAAAATTGCTAAGATCATGGGCACGGAACCACCAAACAAAAATCCAACTATGGTTGAGTGTTTAATTTTACTCTACTACAGATCCACATAAATGCCATGTCAAGCAAGGATCATATACTATCAAGTAAAATCCTTTCTTTTTGAAATGTATTAATTCAAGACAGCTGTCAAAAATAGGTGCAGTACCGGCATTGGACACTGACCGGCGCTGGCACTCTATGAATACTGACAGGAGAGCTGCCTTGCAGAACTGTGCAGTGAACAGAAGGGGGTCTTATGTAATTAAAAGTTCAAAAGGCTGGCCTTTCCTGAGAACTCTTAACACCCCAGAGACCCACACCAGGAGGCAGGATATCACATGGTGCTGTTGATTGAGAGGGAGGGGACTTCCCTGCAGCCTGCTGGACCCAACACAAAAGACCCTTGCAATTGAATGGAGTATGCTGATTTTGGGTGTAAACAGAGTCCTGCCAAGAAGGAGAGACATGTGATCCCTGACTCCCCCAGTTCCTAGCGGTGGGCCAGACAGGACTGTGGATTCATATTGCAGCAAATATATGTTTAAGTTAAATGTTTCTAAAATCTTGTATTAAGCTCACAGAAATGTACAATTTGGGGATCATGAAAATGAAAAATGCCCTCATGATCTGAGCCCAAATTCCACTTTGTACGGTGTTCTGGGACCGAACCCTGTTAATTATTAATATTGCAGACACTGTGTTTAGGATAGAGACATAGTAATTTCCAGTAATATGCTCAGGGAAGGGGTGCAGGTCTGTGTAAATTTTGAGGAAAAAAACAATATGGCGAAAGTCACTAAAAAGCACAAATGTTGCCATTTGTGAACCCAGGCTCTGAGGGGGATCAGAGTTGGGCGAGAGTGTATCTTAAATTAATCTGTGAAATGTGTATGTAATTTCAACAACGTGTGTATCTGGGAAACCTGTTAGTTATGGAAAATTCATTTTCTAAGTAAAAGCAAAGGGGCGTTTTTTCAATAGACTGTAAGACTCTGACTCACTCTGACACACTATCCCGTCTCAAATCAGGTCACAGAGAATCCTTGACCTATCAAATCATGAGAGGGTTGGGCATGCAGAATGAGCCGACCCACCCACTTTCAAAACACATAAAAAGAGACTGCTTGGACAGGCAAGACATTCACTTTCCACTTTCTTGCAGAGCATTTTGACGGATGACTTCACATCCAGATTCCAGACTTTACATCCAGAGATCCAGAACTTAACTCCAGAACTTAAAGCAGAGAGGCCTGGACCACCAGCTAAATCCTTTTTCAGCAGGCCTCAAAATCATTTGCAAATTATTCAAACAGCCGGGCTGAGCTGTCTGATTCTGGCTAGACCCCTGTGCCAGAAACACCCAGAAAGAGGAGCTGTATCCAGAACCCGAGACCAGACCGCTGTGCAGTGCCAAGAACTTTTGCCAGAACCGGTAGCAGACCCAGAAAGCAGTGCTGTATCCAGAATCCACTTGATCCAGACCAGCAGAGACCCAGACCAGAACCAGAGATCCAAACCAGAGAACCAGTACCAGAGAGAGCGAACTTGACCAGACCCTGACGGCCTATTTCAAATTCATAGTGTGAGTACTCAGCCAGAACTGTGCAAAACCAATCTCTTACCTTAAAATAATCTGATTCAAAACATTTGAAGCTGTCCAGAACTGCATCATAGGAATTGTGCGTTCATTCTCCGATTTTAAACCTGTAAAAGTGTCATTTTGCCATTTTGAATCATTATTTCATTTCTGAAAAACTACCTTCATAAAATCGTCCATATCTTTGGAATCACAGGTGCTAGGTTTAACTTTCATCTTAAAGCTAAGATTCTAAGCTTTCCAACAAGCCTAAAACCGACTTGCTACTCCTTATAGTTCCTCCGTAATCGTGATCGACGCACTCGGAAAAAAGTGCCGCAAATTGACAGTTTGCTTCATTTCAACCACGTGTAAAAATATTTGTCTTTTGCTTCCATTACTGAATCCCGTTTTCAACCTGATAACCATCCCTGAATCATTGGTAGGGCTGTCCTGAAATGATTTAAATTATCTCTCACTTTGCCTGAACTTCTAGAGGGAATTGAAAGCATTTTCAGCATGTTTTTCACTTCATTGCCACCACATTTAAAAGGATCTTGCCTGCTTTAAAATCATACCTGTTTTCTTCTAAGCTCGCTGGGGGGAACTGGAAATTTGTATTGCATTTTGTATTCCTGAGAATTGTGTGCTCCCCTTCCATCTCCTTACCTTGCATAGGGGGGAGGGAATTGTCAAAGAAAAAGTGATCATATTATCTTTTGTTGAAATCATATCAAGTTTATTTCTGTGCTGCATTTTTCCCTCATTGCTTTTCCTTGAAACCATAAAAGTATTTTCTGCTTCCTTATCCTTCCTATACTAACTCCTCATTGATTGTAAAGAAGTGTGCTAGTGTCAGATTATCCATTGTTGATCAACATTATATTCATAAGGGTGCTATCAAATATTCATTTATTATAAAAGTGTGATATATATATATATTGTTTAATTTTTCCAATAAATCTTTTAAATTGCAAAACAAACCTACTTCTTGGCTCAGTGAGGTCAGGGGGGTTCAAAGAGAGGGGCGTTATATAAGGGTTCATCATCCAGAGTATAACTTGTCATAAAAATATATAAATAAGGGCTTCCCTTGGGCGTCCCAGACGAGGCACTGACTTAGTGGGATTGCTTGATTGGAGTCACTTGACAGATTGGGGGCTCGTGCCGGGGATTCTGGATTAGGTCTATCACTTGTGCAGATTAATACAGTGTGCTAATTGACAGGATATATAAATTCTGTTGGATCACCACGCCGTGTTACACTGTAAAAACACCCCTCAAAGGAACGCTCTAAGGAAACGGTCTGTTTTGCAAAATAAAATACAAACTTCTGTAAGTCAGGAAGGAAATCAATTTCAAGAATGACGACCTTGGTAGATATCAAAATAGCCAGAGAACACCTCTTACATAAGCTATTTGTGAGAGGTGAGTGGGCTCATCAGGACCAGGCGGTCTGGTTGCAGGCAATCACACCCCAGATCACTGAAACAGGGTCAGACATATGGAGAGATCAGGGTCCATTACATGTGGTCCTGAGTGAACTATATATGGCCCCTAAGGCCAAGGATGAGCACAACAAGATTGCCAGGGTAGTGGCATATTTATATTTCTATATGGGAGCCATAAAGGACAAATGTGCTGAAGGCCAAGATCTGGCAAATAGGCAACTGATGGCATTAGAGAAGGCCCAATCTGACCTGGTCTCTTCTGAGCAGAGGCTGCAGAGGAGCCAGGAGTCAGAAAATGATAGTAGGCAGTATATTATTAAAATAAAGGAGGATATGGATATCCTGCAACAGGAAAAGGCTGACCAGGATACCAGATTTCTGGCCTTGCAGAAGGAGTACCAAGAAGGTTTGGACTCCCTACTGCAGAGCCAGAAAAAGCTGGAGCAACAAATAGACTTTAACAGGCCATGCACAGAGCAGGTAGCCACCCTGCAAATCCGACTAGACAGAGAGAAAGAGGAAAGCAATAAATTGATTTTGAAAGACCTGGATACCCAGGCAGAGTTTGATCAAGAACGCCAGAAAGCTGGTGCCTTTCAAAGGCAGAAGGACGACCTGGCGGCACAGATGCAGACTCTTAGTCAGGAAAGGGACACCTTAGGCCAGGAAGACTGCCAATTAAAAGAAAAAATGGAAGGAAATCACCTGGCCCTCCAGGGGCTGGGTGACCTCCAAAAAGAGCATCAGAACTTGTTAGAGCACACCAGGAGGGTGGAAGATGCTCTGGCAAGAAAGGAGCAGGCCAGTAGGGAGGGGACTCAGGAGGTAACCCTCCTGCAGCAAAGACTGGCCCAGTATTCCAGGTCCAACCAGGAAGCGCAGAGAGAAAATGAGGCTCTCTGTTAGCACAATGATAGGCTCCAGCAACAGGTAGCCATGCAGGAGAGACTGATAGAGTCTAGTAAGGCCTTAACTGAGGAACTGAAAGCGCAAGCTCTTGCATTGCAACAGGGAGCAGGGGCTGACAGAGATGAAGTTCGCTGGGAAAGGGAAACACCTGAGCATAACCTCAGGAGCCCTAGTACCAGAGGCCTTCATCTCTCCCAGTCCTTGGACTTTGCCACCCCCATGTCCCCTGGCGCACATGAGCACAGGGCCACAGGGATGGCAGATTACTATCCAGCCAAGAGTATGGGGTTCATAGACCAGTACCTCCCAGGAATGGATGGGCGGGCATCCAGGTATGGGCACCCAAGCACAGTGCAATTTAATGGGGAACCCCAGGAAAGTAGGCCCACTAAGGGCATCCTGAAAACCTCTGCCCAGATAGGTCAGTCGGGGGGTACCCATCAAATCCTGGCAGCGAGGAGGGATCTGAAGACTCCTCTGAGCGGCCCAGGGCACAGGAGACCAGGCCCCCACATTCTGCCAGCCATTCCCAGGCTCGCAGAATCCGGGAGAGCCTGGAAGATCAGAAGGGCACCTCTGGGAGCAGTGCTTCTGAGTCAGAGGATGAATGGACCAGGGTTACCTGAACCAAAAAGGCCAATAAGGCAAAAAGGGCCTTGCTTAAGGACCCCTTAATGCAGATCAAGGCAATAAGGAGTGTCATCACCCCTTATCACAAGAATGCCAAGTATTCTGTTTGGGAACACTTGGAGCTTTATGAGCAAATGATGGAGACTTCCCATTTGAAAGACAGCAGTAGCTGCATTCAGTATGTAAAATGGACATTCTCCCCAGAATACTCCAGTTTCTTTGTGGGGCTGGAGGACCAAAATCATTCAAGATGGTCCACCTACACGGCGGCCATCTTGAAACAATTTTCTGTTCACAGAAATCCCCAAGAGGCTCGCAAGGCAGCCTACAATTTGCAATGTGGGGAGGATCAGGCCCCACAAGAATTTGTGCAGGAGTTAAAGCGTGCTTTTGTGCAGACTACAAAACGGGTACGCACGGACAGTAAAGAATTTGTTAATACGTTTTTCCATGCCTTACCCAAATACATAATGACCCAGCTCGTGAGAGACTTTCACGAGCAAAGATCTTTAGACTGGGTCATTGAGCAAGCCACCCGCATCTATGAGGTGCAGAAACCAGTGGAACATAATGATCAGCCCAAAAACCCCAAAACCAACAGCACCCCTGCTGCTGCCAAGGTGGCAGAGGTCAAGGTTTCCCTCGTTTTAGATTTGGAGATGGGGGGGCCTAAAAACCTGCCTGCACCAAATAATTCTAAGCCCAGAAGGCCCTCGGGCCAGTCACAGACAGGGAGTCGAGGAGGTAATCCCACAAATGGGGTCCCTCGCTCCCCTGACTATGTACGTCCCCGCTATAAGGGAAACAGTCCAATCCGGGGTTATGTGTGGACTCCTCCGGCCCAAGGGGGGGGGAATCCAACCAAGCGCCCAACCCAGGGAACTTCACTCTGCACTTCCGCCAGGAGGGCAGAAATTCACCAAATTCTGGGCAAAACTTGTTCCCCAGGTATCCACCCAACTTCCAGCCCCAAAATCATCCATCCTTCTTTCCTCAATTCCCTGAGCCCAGACAACCGAATCCGGGAGAGGGGAGTCCAAGGGTGGAGGGGTACCCAAATCTTCCCAACCCAGGGTACTACCAGAGAAGGGATAGCTACCCTTCCCGGATCAGCCCAGGGGAGAAAATAGAACCCCGTATCAGCCTGAGCGGGTTTCACAGTTAGAGCGTCAGGTCCAAAATATGGCACGGGATCTGGGACACATACTGAGGGCTCAACAGAACCCTCAGATGAGCATGCCACCGCAGAATGCCCCAAACTCTGGGCCTGGTGCTCCAGAACAATGACGGGGGCAGCACCCCGATAACCCACCGGTTCCCAGGGAGGAGGCACAAGTGGAAGGGGCGTGTAAAGCCTTGGAGGAAGCTTCCTTCCCCACTTGTAAACAGCCCCTGGAAACCCAGGAACCGGAAACAAAATCTCCTACTCCTGAAAGTCTGCCAACCAAGGAGCAGAGAGGAGGTAGGAGAAACAAAGGACCCAAACAGACACATTTTGTGGAGGAGGTACAGGTCTTCCAATTTGAGGGAGAGGGATCCTCAGAGGATCTCTGGGAAAAGGATCTTCTCCTTCAGAGATGGGGGAACCCCTCCCAAGGAAAAATGGGTCCCAATGGATTCCAACCCAGACTGGGTAGATGTGGGGATTGAGCTGTCGCCGCCCATCATTCTATCGAAGAACCAACAATACCGAAAACCCCTGGTTCAAACCCATCCTGGTGACTGCCTCCAGAAAGGGGGGGGCGGCCCAGAACCGGAACCAGGGGAACCTAAAACCGAATCAATAGACTGGGTAGATATGGGGATCGAGCTGTCGCTGCCCATCATCCTATCAAAGAACCAACAATACCAAAACCCCGGGCTCAAACCCATTCTGGTGACTGCCTCCAAAAGGGGGGGGCGGCCCAGGACCGGAACCAGGGGAACTCGAATATCCTCTTTAAAGTTGCCAACTGTTTCTTGCAGATTCCCATGACTCTCCACAGAATTCTGCCCAAATCTCTTCTCTCCCAATGTCCAAAACCAGAAAATTAAAGCAGAATGTCAACTATGTTAGCTTAAACGGCACTTGCCACATGGTTGAACAAAAATCTGACCAGTTAGAATTTCACTTCCAGAATAACCAAATTCCAGACGTGACAGTAATAGCAGTAGGACAACAGACTTGTGATGGGGGGTCCTCTCTATTTCTGAAAATCAACCTTCCTTCCAGTTTAAGGTGGTATTCCACACTGGAAGGAAACACTCTGAAGTTCTTTACTAATCCACAATCAGACATTCCCACTCCGACGGTCCAGAAAGATGTGAAATCAGCTCAGAGCCTGGCTGATGTTCAGCAAATTGGAGAGCAGTTGTTCATCCCTGTTCAGTTAAATGAAGGGAAGGACTCTGTTCTCGCCCGAGTGTGTGTGAACAACGGTAAGAGCTTCATCAGCAAAGCCATGTTCCGCCAACGCCCAAAAGATCCAGCCATTCCCGCATTCAAACTGATAGACAAAAGGGAAATGGACCTGGAAGCACCTAATTCCAAACATCTCCTGCCAAGCAGGTGTATGTTCAAAATCTCCATTGGCAACAAGAGCATAGTCCATAATTGTTGGGTTGTGCGAGGCGTCACTGCCGCCTTTTACTTAGGCAGTGACATTCTCAATCGCTTTGCCATTAGTTTGGACCTAATAAATTTCAAAGCTTGGTCCCAATTAGCGGATAATCCCATGGGCTTTGATGATCGAGAAAAAGCATTTAGGTCAGCTCAATTGCTACCTTATGCAGTTGAAATTCAAGTTAAAGAGGAAGTCACCATCCCAGAAAGGACCCGACAATTCCCCCTGGAAGTGAAAGTTAAAAGAGGACAAAAATTGAAAAACCCTGATGCTTATATTCATCTAAATGCTTCTCTCCAAAAGCAAGGGTTGGGGGTAAACCCAACACCATTAGTCAATATAGAACATGACACCATTCCAATAGAGGTGGATAACAGCGACTTAAAGAGTATTACCCTAGCCGCAGGCACCATTATTGGAATGGCAGTTGATGACCGACATTTCTCCATTGATTTAGGAAATGAACTGTTAGGACCAGTCCCCAAGGACTGTTTTGACAGTGACAGTGATGACCATACTACACCAGACAGGATCTTTACTCGGCATGGGGGGAACTTCCTGGTGTACACTTCCTGCCCTTATGGTAAGGAAGATGTGACTTGTGACTTCAGAGGGGATGAGGTGATTTTCCTGGTCCATGAGGGCTGCCTTTCCCACCTGAAGCCTCCGGTCCAAATCAGCACTCTGACCAAGGACTTCTCCACCCAGCTGGAGGAGGCCGCTGAGATAGCAAAACCAGAAGTCTTTCCAGGCTTCAGGCAGATGGTGGAAGAGAGAGTCAACCTAGCTGATGCCTGTGTGACTCTGGAACAGAAGCAAAAGTTGAAACAAGTTTTCTTGGATTTCCAAGATCTCTTTGCGGTAGACTCATATGACTGTGGTCGCACCGGCATCCACACAACAACAATTCCCACGGACCCTGACATGACTCCAGTGTTTGTGAAGCAATAACGCTTGCCTCTCGCATCAATGGAGTCCCTTACTGAAATAATTAAGAACCTTGAGTCCCGGTGAATAATCCGTCCAGTACACAGCACCTTCAATAATCCGGTGCTGGGAATATTGAAGTCAAACGGCCAGTGGAGACTCTGCGCCGACCTTAGGGAGCTCAACAAACGGGTCCATACTTACCGATGGCCTCTTCCCTACATTGACCAAGGGCTAGCCCAGATTCAGGGGTCACAGGTATTCACTGCAATAGACCTGACCAATGGATACTGGACTGTGCCTGTCAGTAGGGAGGACCAATACAAGCTGGCTTTTACCTTCGGGGGCCAGCAGTACACATGGACCCGGACTCCCTTTCGGATACCTCAACTCCGGAAATGAATTCAACATTTTCCTACACAAGGCCATGCCCGACCTGGGTGCGAGGGGTAACCTGGCTTACGTAGATGATGTCCTCATCAAAAGTTCAACTGTGGAGGAACACATAGCGGAAAGCACAGTGGTGTAGAACCCGTGTTAATTTCTTGGGGCATGAGATTACTCCTCAGGGTCTCTGTCACCAGGAAAAAAAAGTGGAAGCACTTCAGAAACTGACAGACCCCACAACTCTGCGGGAACTAAGGAGCCTCCTTGGACTGACTAATTACAGCAGAAAGTTCATTGACGGCTATGCAGAGATCACCAGACCCCTGATACATCTCTTGAAGGGGGGGTCAAGTGGGAATGGGGTCCAGAACAAGCTGTGGCAGTAAGGCAGCTCAAAAGAAGCCTCTCACAAATGCCCTGCCTAGCTTACCCTGTCAGAAACAAGGAGTTTTTCCTGGAGACAGGGTTCTACGTGCTTGACGGCAGTATTATACCAAAAGCATGACAAGGTCAATAAAGTAATCTCTTATGCAAGCAAAACTTTATCCTCTGTGGAGGAGAAATTCAACGATTGTGAGAAGGCACTCCTGGCAACGGTGTGGGCATTGAAGAATTACCACCCGTTCATCCAGGGGGAACACATCATAGTGGTGACTCCACACCAGCCTCTGCAATATCTCCAAAGTGACAGAATCCGAGCCGGAAATGTGAGCAATTCCTGGATTCTGTCAATGCAAGGCTTTCCTGTGGAGGTCAGACATGGCCAAAACAAGAAGAGTCCCCTCGCGCAAGGTCTGGCTGACTTGCATGATTGTGCCAGAGAAAACTGTCTCGAGGACGAAAGTCTGAAAATCAAGGACAACATGGAGGCATACCTTAATTCCCCACACAAAGTATTTGAAGAAGACAAGTGTGAGGGAATGCCCACTGTCTATGTGGATGGATGCTCTTGCCATGTTGACAACGGGGAAAAGGAACTGGTGGCCGGCGTAGGGAATGCATGGGTGAAGGAGTCCCCAGAACCCTCCGCTGGGTACAAAATTGGTCCCAAAGTAGTCAGGTGGCAGAATTGATGGCTGTGTATCAAGCCATCCTCACTGCTGTCCAACATCAACTCCACGAACTGGTCATAATCACAGATTCAGATTATGTACGGAACGGGTTTGTGGAGCACCTGGTTAGTTGGAAAACCAGAGGCATGTTATGTGCTAATAACAAACCCCTGAAACATGGGAAGTTAATTCAAAACATTGATGATCTGGTCACCTCGAATGGGATGACCATCTACTAGAAGAAGATCAAGGGTCATTCCAAAGTAGAGGGACCAGACAAAACTGGAAATGACTTAGCTGATCAGCTGGCCAAAACCGGGGCCATCTAAGGGGATTTAATAGAGATTGAGTCCCTGTTGGGGGAACTCCAGGTTACTGCTATCACTAGGTCCCAGACAAATGCTCACAATGATCTTTCAACAGCACAATGGAGTAAGGAGACCCCAGATGCTGATTTGATTACGGCTCAAAAGGGGGATCCAATAATTGGTAAGTTTTACCAACACATTGAGGACCCTGAGAACTTTCCCCTGACGGATACCGATTACATTGGGAAAGAGGACCTTAGAGTGTTGATAAAATGTCCAAAGATGTTCCAAATCCAAGACGGTTTGTTGGTAAGGAAATCCCAAGCTGGCCATGATCAGTGGGTGGTCCCTACCTCATTTCGAAGCCTGATGTTAAGTCACGCCCATGATGCGGCCACTGCCGGTCATAGGGGGTTTCATACAACACTTGAGATCTTAAGAGAGGTTGCATACTGGCCACATATGGGGCAGGACCTCGACCAATACTTGAAGGGGTGTCTTGTGTGTGCACAATTTCAGCCAACATCCCTCACACACCGGGTGCCTCTCCAAAAGAGGGGGATGACACTGCCATGGTCAGATTTGCAAATCGACTTCATAGGCCCCGTGATTCGCTCCTCTAGGAGAAACAAGTACATGTTGACGGTCACATGCTTGTTTACCAAGTGGGTGGAATGTCTACCGGCCCCAAACTGCAAGGCAGAAACAGCAGCTGTCCTGATGATCAACCACATCTTTTTGCGTTTTGGTCTACCCCAAAGGATTGAGTCAGACAGAGGTAGCCATTTTACCAGCAAAGTAATGACTAAGATGTGGGAGATACTGGGGGTTAAAAGGAAGCTACATATTGCTTACCGGCCAGCCTCTTCTGGTGCAGTGGAGAGATACAACAGAACCATAGTGAGCATCTTAAAAAAGTTTGTGGCAGATTCTGGGCCAAGTTGGGATACCCGATTACCTCTGGTCCTAATGGCCATCAGATCTACCGCTTCATCTGCAACCAAAATGTCACCATTTGAGCTGATGACTGGACGCAAGATGGTGCTTCCCCAGCATTTGCTCTACAGGACCCAAGAGCAGACATTGATAAATGCCCCCACAACTCATGAGTATGTGGAGAATTTAAGGAAACACCTTCAACATGCTTTTGCCTATGCTCAGCGGAATCTAGAAAGATCAGCTGATAGCATGAAGACCCATTACGATTTGAAGACCACCCGGAAAGAATGCAATGTGGGAGACCGGGTCTATCTATACAATTTCCAAAGAAACCAGGCCAAACAGCGAAACTTTTTGCCTACATGGAAGGGAACGTTTGAAATTGTAGATAAGATCTCCCCAGTTGCCTACAAGATCCGCCTCCCCAAAGGTAGTTTGGCGGAAGGGGAAGACAAGTGGGTCCATATAAATCAGTTAAAGTGTTGCCATCCCAGGCACACTCTGCAGCAGCTGGAGGAGTCCTCTGCAATACCAGAGGGGGCCACTCCAGAGTAATCCAGTTCCAACCCTAAAATATTCCACATATAGCCTATAAAATTCTATGATTCTTGAATGCAAATTGTCTCCTGATTAAAAAAAAAATGTATATGTTCTTGTCTCCTGAAAAAAAAATGTATATGTTCAGGTCCTTTGATTTATAAAATGTATATGCCGCCCCACTATATCAATAGTGGGGGAGAAATGTCTATGAATAGGTATTGCCGCTTTGCTTTGTCATCCTAGGAGTGATGAAACCATGGAGACTGACCAAGGAAGACAACCTGGGACCAGGTGCAAAGATCCGAGGGGCCCGGGGTACCGCCCAAGACTCCAATCAGGACCGGCGAGGAGAACTGATCGATCCACTCTGATGGAGGAAAAGATGCTGAACTTTGTCATCTGTGGAATCGGAAGAAAATGATGCGCACATCCCAGCGCGTGGATCAAAACATCCTTTGCACCCGATTCCCCCTCGACTCGAAATCAAAGCGCAGTCGGGCGGGGGGGCTTGTTGGGTGTCCTGACCCACGTTTGGACTATTATGCTGTAACATTTGGTGCTGTGGGCTTAGGAAATCCAAGATGGCGGAAAAGCCTACATTTGCACCAGAATCCAGGAGAACCGTGCAGATTTGTGCACACCAAAATGGTCCCCTGACCTGCCACCCACCAGTGCAAAGAAAGATGGTTCTGTTCAAAACCTGTTTTTATTAATGTCAAAAATTGCTAAGATCATGGGCACGGAACCACCAAACAAAAATCCAACTATGGTTGAGTGTTTTATTTTACTCTACTACAGATCCACATCAATGCCATGTCAAGCAAGGATCATATACTATCAAGTAAAATCCTTTCTTTTTGAAATGTATTAATTCAAGACAGCTGTCAAAAATAGGTGCAGTACCGGCATTGGACACTGACCGTCGCTGACGCTCTATAAATCCTGACAGGAGAGCTGTCTTGCAGAACTGTGCAGTGAACAGAAGGGGGTTTTATGTAATTAAAATTTCAAAAGACTGGCCTTTCCTGAGAACTCTTAACACCCCAGAGACCCACACCAGGATATCACATGGCCCTGTTGATTGAGAGGGAGGGGACTTCCCTGCAGCCTGCTGGACCCAACACAATAGACCCTTGCAATTGAATGGAGTATGCTGATTTTGGGTGTGGACTGTAAACAGAGTCCTGCCAAGAAGGAGAGACATGTGATCCCTGACTCCCCCAGTTCCTAGGGGCGGGCCAGACAGGACTGTGGATTCATATTGCAGCAAATATATGTTTAGGTTAAATGCTTCTAAAATCTTGCATTAAGCTCACAGAAATGTACAATTTGGGGATCATAAAAATGAAAAATGCCCTCACAATGTGAGCCCAAATTCAACTTTGTACGGTGTTCTGGGACCGAACCCCGCTAATTATTAATATTGCAGACACTGTGTTTAGGATAGAGACATAGTAATTTCCAGTAATATGCTCAGGGAGGGGGTGCAAGTCTGTGTAAATTTTGAGGAAAAACCAACATGGCGAAAGTCACTAAAAAGCACAAAATGTTGCCATTTGTGAACCCAGGCTCCGAGGGGTATCAGAGTTGGGCGTGAGTGTATCTTAAATTAATCTGTGAAATGTCTATGTACTTTCAATGACGTGTGTATCTGGGAAACCTGTTAGTTATGGAAAATTCTTTTTCTAAGTAAAAGCAAAGGGGCGTATCTTCAATAGACTGTAAGACTCTGACTCACTCTGACACACTATCCCTTCTCAAATCAGGTCACAGAGAATCCTTGACCTATCAAATCATGAGAGGGTTGGGCATGCAGGATGAGCCGACCCACCCATTTTCAAAACACATAAAAAGAGACTGCTTGGACAGGCAAGACATTCACTTTCCACTTTCTCGCGGAGCATTTTGACAGACGACTTCACATCCAGATTCCAAACTTTACATCCAGAGATCCAGAACGTAACTCCAGAACTTAAAGCAGAGAGGCCTGGAGCACCAGCTAAATCCTTTTTCAGCAGGCCTAAAAATCATTTGCAAATTATTCAAACAGCCGGGCTGAGCTGTCTGATTCTGGTTAGAACCCTGTGCCAGAAACACCCAAAATGCAGAGCTGTATCCAGAAACCGAGACCAGACCGCTATGCAGTGCCAAGAACTTTTGCCAGAACCGGTATCAGACCCAGAAAGCAGTGCTGTATCCAGAATCCACTTGATCCAGACCAGCAGAGACCCAGACCAGAACCAGAGATCCAAACCAGAGAACCAGTACCATAGAGAGCGAACTTGACCAGACCCTGACGGCCTATTTCAAATTCATAGTGTGAGTACTCAGCCAGAACTGTGCAAAACCAATCTCTTAGCTTAAAATAATCTGATTCAAAACATTTGAACCTGTCCAGAGCTGCATCATAGGAATTGTGTGTTCATTCTCCGATTTTAAACCTGTAAAAGTGTCATTTTGCCATTTTTAATCATTATTTCATTTCTGAAAAACTACCTTCATAGAATCGTCCATATCTTTGGAATCGTAGGTGCTAGGAACGTGGTTTGACTTTCATCTTAAAGCTAAGATTCTAAGCTTGCTTCTTCTTACAGTTCCTCCGTAATCGCGATCGACGATTGACGCACTCGGAAAAAGGTGCCGCAAATTGACAGTTTGCTTCATTTCAACCACGTGTAAAAATATTTGTCTTTTGCTTCCATTACTGAATCCCGTTTTCAACCTGATAACCATCCCTGAATCATTGGTAGGGCTGACCTGAACTGATTTAAAGTATCTCTCACTTTGCCTGAACCTCTAGAGGGAATTGAAAGCATTTTCAGCATGTTTTTCACTTCATTGCCACCACATTTAAAAGGATCTTGCCTGCTTTAAAATCATACCTGTTTTCCTCTAAGCTCGCTGGGGGGAACTGGAAATTTGTATTGCATTTTGTATTCCTGAGAATTGTGTGCTCCCCTTCCATCTCCTTACCTTGCATAGGGAGGGAGGGAATTGTCAAAGAAAAAGTGATCATATTATCTTTTGTTGAAATCATATCAAGTTTATTTCTGTGCTGCATTTTTCCCTCATTGCTTTTCCTTGAAACCATAAAAGTATTTGCTGCTACATTATCCTTCCAATACTAACTCCTCATTGACTGTAAAGAAGTGTGCTAGTGTCAGATTATCTATTGTTGATCAACATTATATTCATAAGGGTGCTATCAAATATTAATTTATCATAAAAGTGTGATATATATATATTGTTTAATTTTTCCAATAAATCTTTTAAATTGCAAAACAAACCTGCTTCTTGGTTCAGTGAGGTCAGGGGGATTCAAAGAGAGGGGCGTTACATAAGGTTTTATCATCCAGAGTATAACTTGTCATAAAAATATGTAAATAAGGGCTTCCCTTGGGCATCCCAGACGAGGCACTGACTTAGTGGGATTGCTTGATTGGAGTCACTTGACACTGCATGTAGCCTAGAAGAGTGTAGTTAGCTTTATACAAATGGCTTCCACAAGGAACCGTTGACTCCCTCAGTAAAGAAGTACCATACAAATATGCCAATGTGAAGAACACTCAGTTTATTTGGGAATGTTTAATAATGTGCATTATGAAACCTCTAGATGAGAAATAAAGCAGCATGTGGCCCATATAATGGACACAGCATTATAGGTTGCTTCTTAAATGGAAGCTAGGTTTGTGGCACATTATGTATTAGCTTCTCGTCTCCAGAGGAAGCTCCTGCTCACCGGCTGATGCCTAATACCCAGCATGACTGGTAGCACTCAGATTGGAAAAACTCACTCCATGCCTGCAGTGCCAGCATATGCCCTTAGGCTTCCATGTGCAGCTTTTGGCAAGATTCACCCCGGCCCATATGTGAGCCTACAGGGCTGCTGTCCCTGCACTTACAAGGTGGCTAGGTAGAGCTTGGTCCATAGGAGAACTTTGGAGATAATCAAATTGCGCAGTCATGCATTGCAAGTCTGCAAGTGTCAGCACTGCTGAGGCCTCCAATAGGCGCCAAGGAAGAAAGAATATAAGAGTAGTCAAAAGCTTCTGGAAGAAGGGAGCGGGCTACTGAAGGTAATGCTACAAAAATGTTAATGAAGATTGTGTGTGTGTCTGTGTCTGTGTATAGGTGTTTTTTGTATGTGATGGAGAGTGAGTGAGTGGTTGATTGAGCGAATATGCATGTGGTGGAAATAACTTGTTTTGTTTTGTTTGTTTTATTACTTGTATTGTGCACCAGACCCAAGCGTATCAGGGCGTATTGCATAAGACAACTTGCTTGGTTACAGAAAGTAAATTTACATAGGTACATTTACATAATACAAGGTATACAATCCAGAATAAGGTGATGTTACATAGTCGGGATACAAATAAAATATTATATACAGTTATGGTAACACATTGTTATGTACAAGGGTAAAGCAGGAAGTAGAATGGAGTCATAGGCAAGATAACTTCCTAACAGGTAGCACCCCAGCCACATTGCATGTTGCATGCTTGAATGTTTGAGGTATTCTTGGGCCTATGAGGAGGACATGGGAACATCTGAAGGCAATGGGGGTAGATCTGCGGCCAAGGAGAGTAGCATTGTGCACATCAGGACAGGTAGAGCATGGTATGCAGTAATTCTGGGGCCACTGAGTGTGACACAGGGCACTTGTGGGACCTCTGTATAAATATGTGGGCACTTAGAGTGACATGGGATAAATCATCAGAGGTATTGAGATTTAACATTTGGCAGCTTCACTGAACATGAGAATAGAATGGCCAAATCATGGGGCCATAGGACAGGTCGGAGATCTGGGGAAAAGCTGTTCACAGTGTGATGTGACGTGGTGCAGCTCTTGGGCAAGGGGGTTACATGAGTTAACTCAAGGTAATTCAGGATCCTGGCATGTTTGCGTCGATGAGAGGAACAGGGAGCAAATCAGGGTAGCAAAGAGACTATTTTTGGAAGTTCTGTGGCCAATGAGATCCAGAAATGGCAATGTTGGGTAATCAAGCAGTTCTGGAGCAAAAAGAGTGGCATGTGCAAATCAGGTAGCATTGGGTTAGCAAAAGGGAATGAGAGCGGCACGTGGCAAGTTCTGGGCAGTAGGAAATGCATGGGGCATTTAGGTAGACAGGGAGAAAAATGTCAACATTCATAAAGGATATCTGAAAGTGTGCATCATATATGCATGATGCACATTCATATACCCTGTAACCCTTTGTGTGCAATTGCACAAAGCAGGGGGCATCTTTACTCGTTGAAAATCGCATCCCAGTTTTACAAACAGCATGCACTTTGCAATGCACAAATGTAGTGTACGCAAGGGAGCTAACCAGTGCATCATTTGTACAGGTGTACAGAGGCCCAGATTAGCCAAGCAAGACTTTCTGAAAATTAGGCCGATTTACAATGCACAATAGACATGTAAACAGCGTGAAGCACAGCACAAAGCAGTGAGCAATCCGCAGCAACGTTGATTTATTAGGTTAATGAACTGACAACAACACACAATCCAAACCGAGAATCAGCTCACCATCAGGCAGACTCAGCTAAATAGACCAGCAAACAAAGTACTCCTTCAGGATGGATTCCTAGCTCTCATTCTTAGGAAGAAAAAGAAGCAGCACAATGTGTACATCACCGACACGTCCATATGTTTCAAACCAGAGAGAGAGAGAGAGAGGTAAAGAAAACCTTATTTCCATGAGTAATATCATCTAAAAAAGAATCACATTTTTCAATGATAATAAATACAATTTAACATACCTCAGAAGTACTTTTTAAATATAAAGCCTTTTCAATGAAACAGTAAACCGCATAGGCGAAAGAGAGAGAGAGACATGTGATGCTACAGGTTTCATGTTCTAGAGCTGCGCACCTCCCCACAGTGTACCTTTTTCAGATGAGTGACCAGGCCGTCTTGGCAAGGTGTCCTAAAGGCCAAGAATCAGAGCAACACATCAGGACAAAGAGCAATCACCCCACTCTGCTGACATTAATTGGACAATGTCCAAGCCGGTCCGATAGCACATCGAGTAGAGTGCTCACTTTGACATCTGTGCAGAGCCTGCTGACACAGGTTCGAATCCTGGCAGGGCCAAACTCTGCCTTTCATCCTTCTGAGGTCTATAAATGAGCACCACACACGTGGGTAATAATAAGCAGCGCTCAGATACCTGATGGTTCGTAGTGCTATATAAATGCAAAAGTATTATTAATTAATATGTGAAGCCACCAAAGGTGATTGTCAATAGACTGTACCCCAATCGGTTGACCTGGGCTGGAAATCTGTGGCTCTGCCACTTTGGGCTTAGCATACAAGTTGGCCAATCACACGAGGTGGTCCCAACGAACATAATGGTGACACATCATTGAAAGGTCACCGGCCTGGGTCGATTGAACTACTGCATAAAGATATCCATCTCACTGACATGATTTCTACATTCACCCATTCAGTGGAAGGGTTCTAGAGAGTTGTAGGGTGCATGTTTTGTATGCACAAGCCCTAAATTACCTAAGCCCCTGGCTTGCGACACTACACAACAGTCACGCCTGTCTCCCCAGCCTAACTGTGGGGATGTGCCTTTCCCTATTTCCATACTGCTGCCAGGATCAACTACAGGGTTCCAAGACCCACTTAGCAGCTCATGTTCACAGACATTGCACAGCCCTGTGAATTTCATGCAAACAAAAGGGACACAATCAACAGTGATGAGCCACCACCTAGGGCAGGTAAAATGAACTAGAGACACACACACACAACAAAACAAGAATTCCCCAATGCTGATCTGCCATGACCCCCTGTGCCCATCTACTCCTAAGCCTTATCCTTCCTTTTCTTTTCCACCTCTGCAAAACCTCTCTTTGCATATCTACACTGTATGTTACTCACTACGAGACCCTCCTCACACATAAACATGCGTCCCTTGCATCTGTTAGAGCATTCGAAGGTATGGGCGCGTAAGATATGGAATTGACCAATCCACGGGCTTTGTGAGGAGTGTAGCAAGTTGTGTTACTTGGTAATAGGATGAGCTATTGCCCTCACAGAGTGCTATTCCAGGGAACTGCAGAGACAGGGTGGTAGTGACTCTGCCCTCTTTGCCCCTGCAGGAAGGGTGCAGCACATCTATTGTCATTCTGACTACCTTGAACATCTACTATTATGCGATAGAATGATTTTCAAAAGAAATGTAAGATGTCGGCTATGTTGGCAGTTCAGTAGTTAGGATTGCAAGAACTATTGGTAAAATAATAGTAAACAAACAGCAACATAACAATTCAAACAACTAGTAAAGTAATAAGATGATTTCATACCTCAACTTAATTCACCAATCAAGAGAGATAAGTTGTTTCCTTGAATCAAGTGTGCAAGTGGATACGAAACAAAACAAAAGCCTAAAGTGATAGGATGAAGAGGTGATGAATTTTCCAGTTTGGATACTGCAGAAAATAAGCTTTCATTGAAGCAGACAGGGCAATGCAAACTGCGAATGATTGATTCAAGTGCGGAGATGTAAGCGCAACGATGCACTTGAAGAAAAGGAGGAAAACAGGTTTAACCATCATTCAGATCACACAAATGTTCTGAAGTTGACATGTCAATATGTTGGTGCTAAGGCACTGCTCTGTCTTTTTGTCGGCACAATATGAACCTTCTTAGTGTGACAGTTTTTATTCCTTTTCACAAAAAAAGAAATGAAAAGGGGAGAAACATTTTTAAAATGAGGCATACGTGGTCTAAGGTCAAAAAGTTAAATTATGTGCCAGAAAAATACTTTCACAGTCATAATGAAAATGAAATAATAAAATAATGGCATGGAAGCAGTCAATCAAAAGTATTGTTGAACAGTTGTCTAATTAGCATATCATCCTGATGGGTAGGAAGAGCGGTTCCCCAAGGTACCAGGCAGAGCTTGACCATGGTCTTGGAAAATCAATACAGGTTATTTTGCAAGATTAACCACCACGTCTTTAGACCAGGCCGTCATTAGAACTACAAGTGGGAACTGATGACGACCACTACATATGTGTTTATTGTAGCACAGACAAGCTATATGTTTGCAATGTGTCAATATGCTGCTTCTTTTTGGTCACATGGTTGCAGGTGTCATAGTAAGAGCAAGGAAAACGCGCATTGAAAACGCTAGCTTTTGGATAGCGAACACATATTCTGTGCAGAGAAACACATATAGCATTTGTAGGATTGTGTATTAGAGCAAAAACATCCTCTGCAGCACAGTCAAGATACATATGAGTACAATAGGAATGCAATGAGAGTGTGTGGTGTGATTCCAGGAGAGAAGAGGTACAGCCTCCACTGGGAAGAGGCGTGCAGGCACATGCAGGTGGTGAGCGGAGGTAGTTTAAGGTACAAAGAATGAAAAACACCTGTTTTAATCAAGTCATTAATAGAAAAGCACTAATAAATCCTGAGACCTCAATACACCCAAGGAAATTATCATAGTTAAATATACGTTATTGATTACTTGAGAACAAAACAGTGAGACGCACGTGCACCGGTGAAAACATGCACATCGTAGAACGTAGCACTGTGGAAGAAGGGAATATAGGACTGGTTACTGGAGGGTCCAAGAAGGAGGAAACCGAAGGAAATTGATTAATGAGGAAGGTCATACTTACACTCAGCAGAGACCCCAGGCAAAGAAACATAGGGGTACCACTGGTATATACTAATCTATAAACAAAACAACACATATGTATGAGACAATGAATGCACCTCCTGCGTCAGTATCGCATATATTTATTGAATTTATCATATTTAACAATATCCATATGTCCAGCGCCTACTCACCTTTTAGGAGAAAGCCAATGTTCCACTGTTCTTATAGTTTGAACATCCTAACTGTATCACATAACACCATCAAGCGCAACTACATTTGTGAAAAAGAGAACCAATAAAGCATAGCTCTTCGTAGGCTGTTCGATGTGCTGCACTCATTCATTCATTCCTGAAGTGTGGTGTGCTATACTCATTCATTTGATATTCCAAATCTAATCTCTTAAAAAATGCATATCACATATTTAATATACATCTAAACCGGCCCAACATGTTTCGTTCCTCATTGGCTAGATAACTAATCAACAGAACTTCTTCAGGAGCTATTTTTCTTGAAAAACATTTTAAAGATCTGATTGGAAGAGGTGTTTCAAGATGCTATTATGCATGCTGCATTAAGGCAGCATTAAGAGACATAATTATCGAATCCCATCTGTCATGTGCGACGGAAGCAAGTGAATATATAGTGCCTATGAAGAGCTATGCTTTATAGGTTCTCTTTGTCACAAATTCAGTTGTGTGTAATGGCGTTATGTGATACAGTTAGGGTGTTTAAACTATAAGAACAGTGGAGCATTGATATTTTACTGAAAGGTTTGTAGACACTGGACATATGGCATTTGTTAAATGTGATAGATGTAAGAAATGTATGCAATAATGACATAGGGGGTGCATTGATTGTCTCATACATACAGATTGTTTTGTTTATAGATTTAATGAGGATTAATGAGGACGCTATCATGGTAAGGAAAGAATTGGGAAAACAAGCACTGAGCAGGAAAGTTTTTTGGGCTAGGAGCTTTTACACCTTAAACAAATGTTGGAAAATGTTCCTTATTCACAATGTTTAAGAATGAAAAGTAATTGAATTGGGGAACATGATTATGAAAATGAAAAACAAAATTTGGTAAATACATTGATGCAATTGGACACTGAGTATAACTTTTTCAAAGGGATCCTGAAAAGCTAAGATTAATCAAACTGGAGGCTCTCTCAAAACCAAAACCACTGTAATATCAGATTCAAAATTAATCAAGGCAACCATGAATGTATTGGAAAATCGGACAAAAAGATAGTATTTATAAACTGTGTACATTGTACAAATGTCACAAAAGTTGAAAAGAAGGGAAAGACACCAAACTAAAATAGGTTGAAACGTGCTTCTAACTTTGTTAAATACTGCCGAAAATGTTTGCAGTGGAGAAACTACACCAAAAACCAAAAACGAAATAAACACAAATGCAACATGAGAAACAAACATTAAAATCCGCAGCAGCATGACAATTGTGTGAGATGAACCACGATTTCAGACAATTAAAATGTATAAGCTTTGAAACTATTTTGAGGCACCAAGAGCTGGGATCGTAAAGAGACCCTACTCCAGAGAAAGTACTTTTCGCGGGCACTGCATTTCTAAGAATCCTCAATGGACAATGGGATCACGGAGCTTTCTTCAAATGCGTGTCCCTGTGTAGCTTCTCTGTCAGCATTAGGCAATACATCAACATTGAAAAGAAAGGATTGCCATGTGGTACTACTTCTAAAGGTCTGTTGACTATGTTCATTGTTTTCAAGGACCTGTTGTAATGTATGTAGTGCAGGTTGGTATCTTAAAAATAAACACTTCCTTTTGGGCTTCCTGAGATTAACAAGGGTAGCTGGTGAGTTTTGGTTCTCAAGGAGTATACATTTGCAGTGGCAGTTAAGGAAAATAGCATGTTGTTGTTCATGTTTGTTTCTCTATAAAACTGAATAAGAAGCCCACTCTGAAATGTATTTCATCTAGGGCAATGCATTATGAACATTCTGAGAGTTACAATTTGAGACATTTAAACACTGAAAGTAAAGCTGAAAATCCCAAAATACATGGATTTCTTTATGGAGAATGTGGTGCAGTAGAGCACTTGTATGATGCATAAAGGGCACATGTTATGTAGGGTTGCAGTCTCCACCAGAGATCGTTGGTAAAAGCCTGACGAAAATGGAACCGCTCCCATCACATGCAACTGCTTCCTGTGGAGGCTGTAGGTCTGCACAGATTGTCATCCGGGTCAGCGTTTTATGGCCGATGCCCAGAGTTGCCCAAGTAAAGACAAAAAACAGCTGGAGACTTCAGAGCACAATCACTGAAACCCTTTGCTGTGGGAATGTAACAGGACCTTGTTGTTGTGATGCTACTGGCCTTTCCTGTCAGCCTCTGTTCTGTAGTGTGAGAAGTGCACAGTCATGAAAACAAGACATGCCTTCAGAAATGTCATGATTCCTGTGTCAGTGGCGTGAGTGCCCAAGTCAGATCGAATGTAGGACTGTTTCCTGTTCCCCCAGAGGGCCACAGATAGAACTAGGAGCCAGGCGTTATGATAGCGTCGATCGCAGGCTCGTGATATCAAAACATGAAACGCCCTGATTCCATCACATCTAGTGGAAATCACTCCACTTCTGGTTAAAGCTGAGAAAGGAGTAAGACGTGGCTGTCAATCCCATAAATGGCCAAGTCCTGCTACAGTGATGTACAAAAAAAGGAAGTGGTGCAAACTATTTGTCATGCATGTTTTGACTGTACCTACCTGTCTTTCTGCCTATCTGTTTCCAACATCTCTACAGCCATCCTTAAAAATCCCCAGCAGCCTCAAAAACCTCCTCGCTGCCTAGTCAGGCGAATTCTCCTGGAGATGCAACTGTTGAAAGCTCAACCTCATTTAAGAGTTCCAGCAATGCCACCCGGCTTTCCGGCTGACCGAAGCCAGACGTTAATGCACACCTGATCCCTAGCGCACAGATAGAAGTAACATGGTTCTCTGATCTTCTGTACAGCACCGCAGCACAACTTCACCCACAATAACCCTGACTATCACTGAAGGCCTCAAAGCCTAACCACCCAGAACCCAAAGGCACACACATCTAACTCTGGAGTGTTGGGGATGTTCCACAGCTGAATTGCGCCCCAAGTGAAATATTCCACTGACAGCAACACAGCCCTACCAAATCATCTCCGCACCTCCATGGCAGTCATCTGCACCAAAAAGCCATGAAAATGGAGAACATTGGAATGTTCAAATACCACTTAACAAAATATCCCCCAAATGCTGTGCTCATGTGCCTCTCTCTGTTTCTCTTTCATCCATTTTGCATGCCAGCAGCTTCACTTTTAATGGAGAAACAGATTAAACACGGTAGAGCACTGGAAATGACTGGCAATTAGGAGAGAATAACATTATCAGTCCATTGCAGTGGTATGTTCTATCCTGTCATTGTAATGAAATGGCAGGTCCCGATTGGCTCGGAAAAGGAAAGCATAATTCATGAGCTAATGAACTGCGGCCCCATGGCAGCCCTTCCTAAGGTGCTTCGAGTGTGACACATTTAAGGGTAGCAGAATATGCAAAGAAAGCGACTTGCAAAAAGTCATTAAGGCCTACTGGTGAAACGCTGCCATGCCTTCATGAATTAAAGATGAGCGCCGAGGATTCCCAGTCCGCCTGAGCAGATTCTAGCGTGTGAAGGGGACGTCTTGTGTGACCACATTTCTAGACATAGATGAGCATATTTTAAAGCTGCCTATTGCGCGTGGTGCTCTCTCATTGAAGCTCCAGGCTGTGAAATGCCCTGCTCTTCCCACTGGGCTCCCAAGCAAAGCCTCCTCTCACCCACATGGATACATCGGATTCATCAGACAGCGAGTGAGGTAATCGCAAGCAAATTAAAATATGATCAAACAAAGATGGAAGAGCGAGCAAAATTCAAGCAAGCATTTTTAATGAAAATTTGGTGGCGTACAAATCTTTTTAGACAATTGTATTTTATTATAAATTAATAATATATATAATACAGTGCAGATCACCAGTAAATGCCATATCAGATAACATTATGCATAATTATTGTGTCCCTTTTCTTCAATCACAAAATACATCAGGTCTGCATAAACTAAAATACATTTGATGTGTGCATTCAAATGTAAAATGTAAAGAAACACACCGTGAGTTACATAGAAGAAATCAGATTGAAAGTGAGTAGAGAAAGAAGACATTAACACAGTGGCTGAGTGCAGACCTTTCCCCTCTCCCTCCCAGCACACACAGCCTTTGTTGGGAAACCACGCAATCAAGCATCAAGGTGAGCCTGACCAGCGACTTTAATCGCGTTCCATGGACTGAACCGGAGAGCGGCCTACTTTGTGCAACGCCATACACCCAGACAACTCGGTGCCTGCATCCAGGCTCCTAGCCTAATTAAAAAGAGAAAGATACAAAACTGATAGCGCTCACACTCAGCGCAAGGAGGACATCAAATCTCAGCAACATGGCTACCATCATCTTCATTGGCACCAGAGTGCCTCCAAAGGTTTCCAGCGAAACCATGTCGCCTCACTCCTGATTGGCCCTCCCTTCTCTATATCTGGCCAATCAGAAGCCGGAAAGCATCTGAGCTGGCCCCTGTTCCAAAGACCCACTCCTAGGCCCTGTCTATGCCTGTCCAGACCGGTGAGAGCCCCCACCTTTTTTCTCATTCATGAACTATGAAGCAGCCTCCTGATGGCCGGCACCAGCATGAACTTAAGCGACTGCTTCTCGATGCCCACTTCTGATCATCAATTGAGTGATGGCTGAACCTCTTACTGCCTCCTCCTATACACATTCTCTGAACCAAACTATTCCCATCTTACTCTGTCTTCCTTGACTCACCTATCCTTCCTCTAGAATTGCATTGTGTGCACCTGTTTGATTTTCAAAGGTAGGTGTGTGTGTTCCAAATTCTTGCACTCCACACTTTTGCATTTCAGTTTGATCTTCAAATCTAGGTGTGTGTTTACCAACATCTTGCACCCCACCATTTGCACTCCATTCTGTGCAAATGGTGGGGATCTACTTTGGCTATTCTGGCATCTGAAAACCAAAGTTGCACACTGCAGGCAAGACAGCCTGTAATTCCTTTTTGTAACTAATAGGTCTCCTGGATCAGTGGGCTTGGAACCTGCGGTGCAACCAGTCATCTTTCCATAACTATCCTCGGCAACCCTCATGGCACTCACCATCTCTCCTATCTTCTCCAACTGCTACACTATCACCTACCCTCCCTCTCTGATTAAGTCTGAAAGCTAAAAGCACACAATAGATATCCTGACTACCAACCCTGGCCTACCCATCACAGAAACCTATGTCAGTGCTAATTCCAGACAGGTTTACACCAATATCCTCTTCGGTGTCCCTTCCCCAGATATATGGACTACTCATCTCATTTCTACTCTCTCCCTTTTCACATCCTCTCCCATTAATGGTGGCACCAAGTGGGAAGTCCTCTTGTCTGGCATTGCATCATCCCGGTGTATCATTAATGTTTACCACACCGGCACTATCTTGGATCAGGGTCCTCAATCCAAGCCCTTCTCTTTGACCTGCACCTGCCGTCCCTCATTAATTTCCTTCCCACACCTGCCTCTCCTCCTTATACTCTGTCTGTCCCCCACCCCTCTGACTGGTTTACCACACCCATGTACCCCTCTTCAGAAAACCTTAAAAGGCAGATACCTCCTTTGTCTAGCCACACTCTATGCTTGCTCAGCCAACAAACACTCCGCCGATATCTGCCACTTTGTTGAAGACATTGACCTTGATATACTTGCTCTTACCGAGATATGGTTCAATGCCAGCTCAGTCATTGCCTTTGATCCCTTCTCTGTGATGGCTACAAGATCATTTCCAAGCCTGTCCTAACTGTGCTTGTGGTGGGGTTGCCTCAATTTTCCCTCAATGGATCCCTTCTTCCCTCATACCCAACCAGTCTTATACCTCCTTTGAGAGCCTCGTGTGAAAGCTGGTCATCTCTCCCTCCTCCTCTTTGAACATTGCCACCATCTACACGTCCCATGGCTCTACCACCCTTGTCCTCTCTGAATGGGTCGATTTCTGATCTTTTTTATTTTCAAACACCTCTAAACTCCTCCTCATGGGCGATTTCAACATCCATCTGGACTCTTCGATCACTGCATCCACTCTCTTCCGTGACCTCTGCACCTCGCTCTCCCTCTCCATTCTCCCCTCTGGTTCAACCCACTGAGCTGGACACACTCTTGATGCCCTCATCCACTCTGATCTTTCACTTTCCTCCCCACTGGTCACCCCTCTCTCCTGGTTGGGTCACTGTCTCCTCTCCTCCTACCTTTGGCAGTCGAATGGCACATCCTCTGGCCCTGCCAACCTGATTCACACACATCGGTCTGATGAAACGAGTGTCAGCTGCTGCCTTCACTTCCACCTTCATCCCCTCCTCTTGCCCCACCCCAGACTCTACATCTAACTCTGCTCTCAGCAACCTTCATCTGGCCATTAATAACGCTCTGGACATTCCTGCCCCAGTCATGAGAATCCGCCTTAAACCTGCCTCTAAGCGTAACACCTGGTACAACTCTGATCTTGCAGCCCTGAAAAGCAAGTGCAGAACTGCAGAAAGGAAGTGGCAGTCCTCCGGCTCACCATCTGTCAAACTGGCCTGTCGCTTGCTCCAAAGACAATACAGCTTACCATTCACGCCAAGAAAAGGGCCCACATCCAGGGGCGGGTCTCTGGTGCATCCACCAACTCGGCTGGATGCTTTAAAATCTGCAGGGAACTAACCAACCCATCTGCAGTCTCCTCCTCACCCCTCCCCTCCCAGGCCTTCTGTAACACACTGGCCACACACTTCACTACTAAAACTCAGGACATCCTGAGCACCCTTGCGTCACTCTCACTGACCCCTCCTTCACTCCTTTGCCTCCTATGGCCTCCCACCCTCTTCCCTCCTCTGTCTCCTACTGTCACACTTGATGAGGTCACCAAAGTTGTCTTCTCCATGAAGGTCTCCTCCAAACAGGGTTTCCCCTGCTCCTTCAGAACCATTAAGGACAACATTGGCTCTCTTGCCCCTGCCATTGCTGATTTCTGCAACCACTCCTTTGCTACTGGATCCTCCCTCCTCCCTCAAGCACTCCCTTGTGTGCCCCCTCGAGATAAAACATTCAGCAGACCCCACCTGCCCAGCTAACTAGCGCCCTATTTCTATCACCTCCTTCCTTGGGGAACTCCTGGAGAAGCTGGTCTTCCCCAAACTTGCTTCACGCACTGAACTTATTGGCGGTCTCCACAGCCATCAATATGAATTCCAAGCATCCAGAGACACAGGAACTGCTCTTCTGAACGCCCGTAAAGAACTGCTTGCATCTCTGGACTCTCTCCAGCTGTCCTCATTCTGCTCGATCTCACCTCTGCCTTCGAAAATGGTCAAACACTGCATCCTCATAAAACAACTCTATGATACCCTGGGTATCTCGAAGCGGGCACTAGGTTGACTGATCTCCTTCCTAACTGACCATTTGTCCCAGGTTATTCTGAGCACCTTCGCCTCACCTACTCCTTTCTCCACCTGTGGTGTCCCTCAGGGCTCCAACCTCTCTCCTTGGCTCTTTAGCACTTACCTTGCTCAGCGTGCACTCATCATTTCCTCCTTTTCCCCCAACTTCCAGTGTTATGCAGATGACACACCATTCTTTTTCAAACTTTCTGCAGACCCTCTTGCATCTTCCATCATCCCGAACTTCATAGCTGCCATCCAGCCATGGAGCACTTCCAACAATCTCTGCATCAATGGCCGCAAGACTGAGATCCTTCCAATTGTGACCCCTGCTCCCTCTTTCTTCCCCTCACTCTGTCTATCCTCTATGGCCTCACTCCCTTCTCCTTCATCGGAAACCAGAAACTTTGGAGTCATCTTCGATTCCTCTCTTTCCTTCTTCACTCACATTCAGGACATTGCAAAGAAGCCCAACTTTCAACTCTTTCTTCTCAAAGGAATTCTTCCTTTTCTCAATTTCCCCCAGAAGCTCAATGTTACCGGAGCTCTGGTTCTCTCTAGGCTAGAATACTGCATAGCATTCTCTTGATTCAACCCTATTCTTCTCTACAACCCCTCCAGCTAATCCTGAATAGGGCAGCAAGACTTATCCTTGGCCTCAAGCCCAGGGACCGCATCTCTCCTGCCCTAAAATCTCTTCACTGGCTCCCGGTTGCTGCAAGCATCAAGGTCAAATCCCTCTGCATCATCCATAAGGCTGCCTGGGGCCAGTGACCACGCTATCTGCAACTTCGTCTGACTAAATACTCTCCCCCTAGACCTCTATGTTCCTCTGATACCAACTCTCTGTGTGACAAACATTTTGCTAAACAGAGGGCTGGAGGCCAATTTCTTACCTCAGTTGGCTGCTTCTTATGGGACAGCCTCCCTCTTCCTCTTCATCTTGAGCCGGACCTCCTCAAATTCCGGAAGCTCCTCAAGACGTTCCTTTTCAGTCCCTCCTGCCCTACTTACCTCCTCTGCTCATCTCATGGTTACTGTGATTGGTGACCAGGGCCCTTATGTGTCCATTCAGAGGCTTGGCCTCCCACACTCAATTGCCTTCAGCCTCTGCCTACACACAGCACTTGTCTTTGCACTTACTGGCCTTTGCCACTGTAGGCCTACACTTACCCATTTATTTTCTACAGATGAAAGTTCCCTAGCACTTCCTACTCTGGGCACTTACACCAGCTGCTCACACTCGAGCACAGGAACTCCAGCACCTACGCCCCTCTCCCACTTCTCCTCTCCTCTCTCTGCACTTGCATGCTCTATATGCTCAGAAGGCCTAGTAGGTTTGTCTTTATCATCCAGAGTATTCATTATTTTCAATCCCATGCTCCCTCCCTGTTGCCCTGTGGGTGCTTGAAACACAATTTACTTGTTGTATAAGTGCCTTATAAATGCACAATTAATAAATTAAATAAATAATCAAATTAAATAAAACTATGTTAAGGGATGGGACTCTCACATTAATATTATCCGACACACACATATGCGCACACGTACAGACACACACACATATGCAATAATGCATAACAGAGACTCTGCTAGAACATTGAATCAGACACACAAACATTCGCATGATATAAAGACAAGGGGCCTCATTACGACCCAGGCGGAAAACCATGGTGCTAATAGCACCATGGTCCATGCCGGTAACTTACCGACTCTGCCATGGAGAAAGTGGGAATTACCACTCCCATTACAAGGTTGGCAGGGCGGTAATTCCCCCTTCCTCCATGGCCCTTCCCCATTCCCATTTTTGCCCCATAGGGCTCAATGGGAATGGGGAAGGCGCTAAGTAGGGTACCGCAAATTGCGGTACTGTACTTAGCGCCAAGGTCCCTTTGCGGGTCCCTACTTTAACGGCTGGTGTAGACCAGCCGTTAAGGTCGGGTCCCGCAAAGGGAACTCATAATCAGGTGCTAATGGGTTAACGACGCTGCAGCCTTTTACGGCGCCGTTAACCCATTAGCGCCAGGGTCGTAATGAGGCCCAAGGAAGGGGTAGGAAAGTACAGGTAGATGCAGATGAGCACTATGGGTTATTGGCCTGTATTTAGAATAACAGGTTATACAGAACGAGATGGGCCTGATTTATGGAATTTTTAGCATGGTGAAAAGTGACTTTGCACTGGTGCAAAGTGACTTTGCACTCCCAACAAACATACTGATTTACATAACAGTGCAAAGAGTACTTTTTCAGTGCAAAATGACTCAGCACTGAAAACATACACTTTGCACTTTTCTGTAAATCCGTGTGTTTGTTGGCAGTGCAAAGTCACTTTTCACCAATGCAAAGTCACTTTGCACCACGCAAAAAAAAAACACAAATCATGCAAAATTGGAGCAAAATAATCATCATAACCATTTGTAATATCACCCAATAGCCAATGTACTGTTTGTTATGATATGATATGATCGTTTTTTTCATATAGTGCCTAATCACAGTGGGCCTGATTCACAGAGCATTTTCCGATGGGATTGCGCCATTGTAAAACGCATCTGTGAATCAGGATCCTGGGGGCTGGAAGTGGGCCTGAATAAGTCGCAGATCGTGATCCGGAGGGTGCAAGCGTCACCAAGGGATCCACAGCATGCGGTGGATCCCTCAGTGACGCTTGCACCCTATTCAGGCCCACTTCCAGCCCCCAGGATCCTGAGAAAGATTCAGCCATCAGGAACCCACGGCTAACTCAGACTGCATTTCGCACCTACACTCCAGCAACCGATCAAGGATTGTATACACACAGCATCACCAATGCTATCATAGCAGCAGATATTACGGACAGCACCACATCCGGTGTCCATCCTGATGAAGGCCAACACTCAGACAGGCTCCAACCCAGCCTTCCAAGGCCGAAACACTCCTGTGTCGATCTCCTGTGACACAACTGAAACCCCCCTTTGTCTATGTTCTGTAGATATTGTTGTATACACCTTGTGTTAACTACGCCCTCGACCATTTTCCGTCCTGGGTGCACTTCGTCCAACTGTAGGTCGATCCTTCTGTCATATGTGACTGTGCCCTTTGTGGAGTTTGTACCTCAACATCATAGAAGTTGATACTTACCCTGTATTTCCACTGTATATAATCACACCTGTCCGTTGTCACTCACTTTCATGCTTATCTAAAGTTTTGTAAAATAATTGAGAACTCATCTTGAACAAATTTTGTGTTTTGAAATAAATGTATATGTTCAGAACCACACAACCGCTTATAGGATCTCTCATCCTGACTTTTTTTATACTAACTGATGTTAAAACAGAGATCGTTAGCATTGCACCAGCCTGAATATTAGTCAGACAATCAGGAATGAGGGAGGAAGGAGAGGAGGTCGAGGAAGGAAGCTTAAAGAAGAGCTGAGTGTCATCCGCATAACACTGGAAATTAGGAGAGAAGGTAGAGATCAGGTGAGCAAGATGGCAAGGTAAATGGTGAAGAGCCACAGTGAGAGGATAGAGCTCTGAGGGATGCAGCAAGTAGAGAGGGAGGTAGAGGAGAGAAAAGGGCTCATTGGAACCTGGGAGGGCCGATTCAAAAGGAAATAAGTCAGCCAGGCCAGTGCCTGGTTGTGATGCCCAGAGTATCACAGAGTCAGTTTAAGAGGGTGGCATGGTTAACAGTGTTGAAGGCAGAAGACAGATCAAGGAGAATGAGAACAGTGGGAGAGTTGAAATTTATGTTTGAGAGCAAGTCCTCACAGGTATTCAGGAGAGCAGTTTCCATGCGTCTGGCTGCTCTGAGGCCAGACTGGTGGTCATGGAGACAGTCAACAAATAAAGTGTGGTGGATTAGTTGGGAGATGACCAACCTCTCCAAAAGTTTATCCAAGAAGGGGGTAGAGGAGATAGGGTGGTAGTTAGCCGGGCAGGAATGATCCATGGATGACTTTTCTTAGGAGGGTGTGCACAAGGGTGTGCTGGAGAGGTAATGGGAAGTGGCAAAAGAGTGATTGCAGAACTCAGCCAGAGAGGAAGCATGGGCAGCAATATTGTCCTTGAATGTTCTGGGGGAACAGGGAGGCCCCTGTTTAGAGGAGATTTTCATTGAGCAAACTGTTTTGGTGACCTCCTCAGGTGATATTGGTGAGGAGGGGAGTAGGAAGAATGGAGGGAGAGGGGCCAAGGCAGACCTAAGTGAAGATGGAGGAGGGAGTGGAGTTTAGGGGAGTGAAGACAGGATGTCCTGAGTTTTGGTTGTGAAGTGGAAGGCCAAAGCCGTGCAGAGGGCCTGTAAAGGAAGAGGAGAACTAGAAACTGCAGTAGGATTGCTAAATTCCTTGCAGATTTCAAAAGGCTCATCCGTGTTGTTGGTGGCCCCAGAGATGCAGGCTTGAATATGGGGCCACTTCTTGGACCGGATTGTGAGTCTGTAATGCCTTTGTAGCAGGCAACAGGCCAGTTTGTCAAAGGATGAGCGAGGAGCCAACCACTTCTGTTAAGCAATTCTACACTTGCTTTTCAGTGAGGCTAGGGCTAGGTCAGAATCATACCAACTGCTGCACTTGGAGGCAGGCTTCATGTGGATCCTGATGCAGGGGCAAGGATGCCAAGGGTGTTGGAGATGGAAAGGTGAACGTTATCAAGGGGTGGGGGGAGGAATAAAAGAGGCAGCAAAAGCAGCTACTGACATCCACTTCATCAGTGAGATGACAGAGAAGGAGGCTGGCAGTGTGGACAGAGGCTTGGCCGGGGAGCCCATGAGCTCCAGGTGAGAGGAGAGAATGATCAGACCAAGAGAGAGGTGTACTGAGAGGGTAAGAGAGAGAGAGAGAGGACAGCAGAGATGACCGTGTGACATGTGCCTGGCTGAGTCAGACAAGAGGGAAGAATGAGGGAGAAAGTGTCACAGAGATTTCAGAAGGGTAGGGCTGCATCGGGGGAATCAAGATTAATATTAAAGTCTCAGAGGAGGAGAAGCTTAGAGGTAGAGGTCAGGAGAGAAGAGATGTGGTCGGCCCACTCCAATTGGAAGAAGCAGAACAGCCCTGGGTTCCTATAGATGGTAGCGAGCGGGTTCAACGGGGTAGGAGAATTGCAAAGCTTGCAGACAAGACATTCAAATGATGAGTAGGATTGAATGGGTATGATAGAAGCAGTGATCCATTCAGAGTAGACAAGGGCAACTCTACCTCCAGGCCGGTTAGGCCTGGACTTGGAGAGGATCTTGTAGCCCTCAGAAAGAAGAGTGTCAAAAGCAGTGACAGAGGGGGCATTGCACCATGTCTCAGTGAGCGCAAGGACATCAAGGTCAAAATCTTCATGAAGGTGGCAGATGTCAGAGGAGTGTTTGACAGCAGAGTGAGAATTGAGGATAGTGAAGGCATGTCCCTGTATGCTCACACCAGAAGGAATAACACCCTCTAAAGAAAAAAAGGCCAGGAGATTGCTTGCAAGGATAACACGTTTTAATTGCACAAAAGGTAAAGGTTCAAGCAAAGGACTCTGCTGCTCAAGAACGTTCTGCCTGAGTCTTCATGGAAAAACACATTATAAGGGGACACAGCGTCATCAGTGACATACCTACACACAATCTTAACTCGGAATACTTGTTGGTGAGGCCCTATGCATGGGCCGTTTTCATAAGGGGATGCCTGGCTGTGACTGGCTACCGTCTTGTCCACTTATATCTTCTCACATGGGGTCAGCTGGGCTCATCTCGCCAGGGACTGAAGGTCAGGCTTTTCGCATTTTGCTATTTCATTCACGTTTATCCTTGTACAATAATACTACTTCATCATTATGGCATGCACCTGGGAAACTTGTGGAGTGGCACAGGGGGAGGAACACGGCCATGCTGACCCACACATTCTCAGCTTAGTTCATGTCGCACTCTACGGACCCAAGGCTTCAACCCTAATTTTTAGCAATAATTTATTCCTCCCTGTACCTCGTACTACAAAGGGTGTATTTATAGGATAAGTTGAAATGGTTGTGTTCGTGTTGATCTTTTATGGCATTGGTTTTATTGCTGGTGGTCGGAAGTTGCCCACTATCATGGAATGCAGGGGTTCTTGGACTGAGTTAGTGGTGGAGGCCATTACTCCTGGTGGGCTGGGTGGGGGGTTGGAGGTCTGCTGTAGGCCTGGCTGTGATGATTGCACGCTGCAAGGAGACCGGTTCTGTCTCAGGGCCTTGCAGGGCACACTCCTTTTTGGGATGATAAGTAATTGTAATAGTTAAGGAACAAAGGGATGTTTCTATGAGAATTAGCAGTGCAGGCTCATCTGCCCTCAGCGTTTGTGCCTGCTCAGATTTCTCCACTGGCCTATGTTTTGTGGGGTACATTTAAGGCTCTTGCAGAACTCCACTACAACCAAGAACTGCATTTAAACAAGGCCACAATGATGGTGGTGCTTTTGTCCTTGGCACATGTGTGGCAACCATTGAATACTGCCACCCAAAGAATAGTTCTGAAATTCCGTCCCTGCCATTTGAATCATGAAGAAAATGCCATTTGAATAATGAAGGAAATGACCCACAGTCAGAAAGGATCTACTTTGGCTATTCTGGCATCTGAAAACCAAAGTTGCACACTGCAGGCAAGACAGCCTGTAATTCGTTTTTCCTTTCACCTAAAACACTACAAAGTATGCACTGCTCTGAAAAATAGCCCTGTGTGCCTCGTCCCATCTGAAATACAAAAGAAAGTCAGGCAATCCATCATAAAAATAGCTGACTGCTCATTCAATTGTGGAGCAAGAATCCTACAGTCTGACACGGCTTTGTCTTTCTTTAATGTGAATTACCCCACTCTGAAACTCAGAAAAGAAAATAATCCAGCGTTCTATTTTTATTCCATGTCAAAAGCAGAGAAACTCTCTGTAGTTTCTCATCTGTGTTCATGCACCAACATTACCTGCAAACCCGCTTAAGAAGGATCAATGGGAAGGGAATATCATTTGTAAAACCACATTGGAAAGAGGAATTGTAAAAGCTTGCACACGTGTGAATTTGTCATTTGTAAAGCGAAGGAAAAATGTAATTTAAAATTAAATGTCAAATATGTCACTGTTGCTCATACAATAAATATTATTGTATTATGTAGGCTGGGGGCTGTAAAGCAATGGATACTGTGCTCTTGCCCCACAAAACTTCAATCAGCCTCACCAGGAGGTTTTGCCAGCCGCTTTTCGCACCTACCAGTGAACTGATGCTGCAAGGGCATGTGTTCTGTTCTTATGGGACTGACAGTGTGATAATTACAGGTTCTACCAGAATGGCTGTCAGGACTGCCATCAAACACTGGGAGCTGTGTTTTGACCCGGAGGTGTGATTTCCTTTTACACCCACTCCCTGCACCCACTGTATGGCTTCAAAGGAAGTCATAAAATACCCTTTGTGTAGACTGACCCAGGATTAAGACAGTTTGGCTGTGGGGGTTTTGCTGGACCTCCCACACAGTGACTCATCCAGCCCATGGATTTAAAAACTATTGTACATTAAGACATGTTTGCCCAGCACCCTAAATAAGCAACAGTTGTATGCCAGTATGTGATTTTCAAATAAGCAAAATGAGACCCAGTGCATGGTCCTGGCACTTGGGGAATTGAAATGGCACGAAAAATGCATTTATGGGTGGAGTATGAATAGCACAGACATGAAACTTGGGGAAATATGTGAAATGTACTTGTGAACAATAGTACTCATTTCCATAATTTTAAGTATTATGTATCTCATACAAAGGGCCGAAATGTGCCAAAAAGTGATACTACCTCACACAGAGTCGGCAATCGGCTTGCCCAATTGCTTGTGATCCATTAAATCTGTACATCTATCTTTCATGACAGTGTCTAGTGTAAATTGGATGTTCTGATCCATAACTCATTTTTGTGAAGAAATAGGCCTTGTGAGACAAAGGAAGTCATAAATGCATATATATAAAATGATGACATTTCCCCTGGACCAATCAGCCCAGAGGGAGGTGGGAAGACCAATAGACTGGACTATACTAGGATAGGACTAATTCCTGGTTATGCCCCCCAGGTTGTAAACCGATGATGTCATTCTGGCTATTTAAGGGAGAGACAGAGAAACACAAGGGACTTACTTACCTGCTTCTTGACTGACTGGCTGCCTGATTTCCTGACCAGCTGACTCAGACCCAAAACCAGATCCACAGACAAACCACTGATCCAGATCGAGGCAGATCCATCCCATCTAGGAGAGCCTAGCTGCCCACAGTGACCAGACCTTGCTTAGTTGTCCCACATCATATCTAGGAGAGCCCAGCTGTCTCAGTGACCAGATCTCTTGGCCCGCTGTCACAGTGACCTAATCCCTTGGCCCTGCTGTGCAGAGACCTCACTGGCTGTCCAAATTTCCAAACTCAAACTGACCTTGTAAGCATCACATCACCCAGTACCCAAAACTGAATTTTCGGCTCTCTTGACCCTTGCATTCTATTCAAATCCCATTCAAACCATAGTCAATTCCCAAATTGCCAATATCCTCTGTTCACCTTTTCCTTAGAAGAATGTGTATAAGTTGATGTCCATTAGCCCATTTGAAATAAATTAATTAATTCCCCTTATAAAGAGATTCACAGTGCGGTGAGCTGGTTGCAATTCGAACTCAACCACCTCATGTCAAGTGGCTTTCTTTAAATAATATAGTAATTAAAATAAAGCCTCAGTAGAACCTGTCATTTGGCACCAAAAACCAAATTTGCCCATGTATTCTGCTTTCCTCTAAATTCTGATTTGCCTTTTTCCCATAAAAAAACCCAAACATAATCCCATTAAGAGTAATCCTTTCCCCTCAGAATCCTGTCCATTATGTGTCTTTGTTTCCTATCCAAAAACCAATTTCTGATTTTGACAGCTACGCCCCTTTTCTTAGCTGCTTGTCATTTTTAAACCTGTGCGAAAAACGAATTGCAATTCTGCCACGTGTGTTTTCTTGTCTGCATTGTTTTCCTTTCAAAATCGATTTTCTTACCTGTGTCACAGTGCCTTGGTGTCATGTTCAGTAGTCTGTAATCTTCCTTGTCTCTTACGTGCAGTCACACAAATTTCTGTCATAGCTATCCTACCGCAATTGTAAACAGAGTTACAAGTAACAAGTGAAATCCGAGTATGCTATTTTGCTCACATTGAAGGTTTTCTTTCATTTTCTTTTCTGTTGTCCCATCTTGGGGTGGTGGCTGTAGTTTAAATATGATGTTTGCATCTTCATTCTGACTCCATGCCACTCCTTTCCATCCACAAAAATGTAGCTAGCAGGTGTTGCCGGGGGAGTGCTTTACCTGTGCGCCATCTATCATTTTGAAGAAAATAAATTTTGCTTCCGTTTACTATTAAAATTTTTTGTATATTTTGTTAGGATTTGGAACTAACTGTAATATGGGAATCTTTTGAATTGTATTGCCACTACTTTGGTGGTTGCTGCCCAAGTATTTCAGTTTGCTTGATTTTTCATATGATCATAAAATTAATAAATATTTCATTGTTACACACTGGCCTGGTTCATAGTCCATCGCGACACTGGTACTTGTTAAGGTGGGTGTGAGACGGGCTGGGTGCCTTCTCAAAGTAGAATCCGAGAATCATTAAAGATAAAAAGCGGTTTTATTGTGCACCACATTATTGTCAGTGGAAAGAGTCCCTGGCGGGAGTGTGCCGTGTTCTAAAACCTTTACAGTTTACCTCACATCCATGAAGGACTGAATGTGTCTCCCATAACTATAAAATGGCGTCTCTTTATGTGCACACTCTAAGTCTTTGCATTTATAATTCCTGCAATATTGTATTCATGCCGGGTTTCTTAGCAGAACCCCTGGCACATCACACGTCTATCTATGGGGCTCACCTCAGTCTAAGTGCCTAGAGAGGCTCATTTCCTTCCCAAAAGTAGCTAAGTGAAGCGGGTTGCACCTTTAAAGGTTTTCCGAGCAGGGGTAGAGTGACGAGGTACCACATCTGGAGGGGGGAGGAGGGAGAGGGATGGAAGACAGAGGAGTGGCAGGAGAAGGGAGGAGGTTAATGAGAGATGGAAGACGCCTGTCAAGAAAGAGGATGTAGGGCTGAGAGGCCTGGGCTATGATAGTGCCATTCAGGTAGACATTGAGGATGCACCTGGATGACTGCAAGAGTACTCCTCATCTGCTTCCACCATTAATGGGTGAAGAATAGAAAGGGGAGAGGACATAAACTATATGGGATGTCCATAGGTGAGAAGAGTCAATGACAAAGAGAATATCACTAATAGTCTGCCTGGAGTAGGCATTGGCATAGGTGTTGGCAATTGGCAGTCCTGGGATAAAGAACAGGAGACCCTTCTTAAACTTTTCCTTCCAGGCTTTGAGAGAGACATAGGATAGATGATAGAGAAGCAATAAGAATAGATAGAGGAGATGCAAAGTACAATAGGGAGGGGGTGGGGCAACAATGCCATGGGGAGGGGGAGAGACTGAGAGCTGCACAGTGCACGAAAGAACTCACCAGGCAGCATGGCAGCCAAGCAAGAACAGATTAAGCAGGTACTTAAACAAGATTTAAATAAGGGTGGCAGAGGTTAAAATATGGAGAATTAAAGGTTTAAACATACATGAGGCACGCCTGAACAGGGCAACTAGTTTTACATACACCCAGATATGGAATTCACAAGAAAGCATGGACAATGCAGCACTTATTTTAAAAGGGCCTACATTTGGAAATCAACCAGACATAAAAATGCAAGCATTTCAGCAGGGCAATAGATTTTAAAAACACATAGATTTGAAATTCAAACAGTCATAAAACTGTGAGCAATTCCGCAGGACAACAGATTTTAAAAGCACCAAGATTTGGAAATTAACCAGACATGAAATTGCAAGCATTTCAGCAGCGCAGCAGATGTTAAAAGCATCTAGATTTGGAAATCAATCAGACATGAAAATACAGCACTTCAGCAAAGAAACAGATTTGAAAAGCACCTAGATTTGGAAATCAACCAGATATGAAAATGCAAGCATTTCAGGAGGGCAACAGATTTTATAAAACGCCTAGATGTGAAATTCAAACAGACATGAAAATGAAATCAGTTCCGCAGGGCAGCAGATTTTAAAAGCGCCTAGATATGGAAATCAAACAGACATGAAAATGCAAACTTTTCAGCAGGGCAACAGAATTTTAAAAGCACCTAGATTAGAAAATCAGATAGACATGAAAATGTGGCCATTTAGAATGCACAAAAAAGGCAGCAGTATTAGAACACCACAAGCGGTAGCAAGGCAAATGCATGGGAAAAAAAACTATATAGTCAATGAAGGCAAAGTTTCAAGCAGAAAAGGTTTGTCGGGAAGTGAGATTTCATCTAATAGGCGTAGATGTGCACCGGAGGAGCAAGACGATATTCTGGTGAAATTTTTGGGTGAGGAATTAAAGTAGAAGAAAGTGATGTGTGTGCAATGAATTTGAGGAGCAATATTTTAGAGCAGGCTAAAACCTACCAGGGGAAAAAAGGCAGACTTGTACCCAGGGACTGCGACAGCATGGTAAAAAGGGAGCTCGAGCTCGGAGGAAGAGCTTGACTATGTAAACATATGGCAGTTGGAGTATCCGGGCAAGGGCTCGGGGGGGAATGATATTGCTGGGCGTCTGAGGGAAGAACGTTGTCTGCCGCTTACCCATAGAAATAGTGCTGAGCTGGGTGGCAGGTCCCTGAGGGACTGCAGGTGCACATGTAAGCAAGCGAAAAACATAAGGGGCAGAGAGAATCCTGACATGCCACCATGACCCGACAGGCCAGACAGGGGCCTTGTGTAGGCCTTGAAGCGGGGGCGGCTCGTCTACCGGCTCCCCAATGGGCTTGAAGTTGCAGATGACAACCTATCAGCATTGCAAGGCGACACTGCCTCACAGGTGCGACGGCGGCAGCGAGATGCTGACAAAAGTGGTGGCCATCTTAGCATGCAAACATAAATTAAATTCAGCACTAGCCCAACTGGGCCTACCTTTGTTTTTCTGCAGGCTCAGTTGTTTCAGCTCAAGACCAAGGCCCAGATTCTCATCCTGGTGTTTAGTATCGAAAAGGTTGTTAAAAGGGTTAACAACCTTTTCGGTACTTAAGACCTATTCCTAAAGTGGTGCATTCTTCCTAAGTCGGAAGGAATGCCCCACTTTCGGAATACATGTGGCGGTTGCTAGCATGGGTTGGAAACCAACCTAGCAACAGCCACATTCATAACCAGGATTTTTTTAAGGATATTCTTGTGGCACTCCTCCAGTTTAATATGTACACTAAAATAGCACACATATACAGTACCAAGTTCTGCATCTGTTAACTATTTGAGGGATTCAGAATGATCAATGCAGAGAACCCGTGAGTGTCCATACCTAGAACCACCACTATCTTCACTGATACTAACAATCCCTGCAGATCTAGGGACAGTATGGTGCCTGCCACTAGCTCTGGAGACACTGCAGGGTGGAAAATTAAATCAGTTGGCACTCTCCAGCAGGTTTTGGTAATTTGTGGCACTGCCTGTGCAAGCACTGTTATGCCATAGATGAATATGTCTGGGTCTACAGGGATGAAGCGCACCACCACGTTACGTGCCATGGAATGTACTACCAGCATTGACCTTACTGAGCAGATGCCTTGTGTGGAGCGTACAATGCAGCTGTCTGTGAATATGGGATCGTCATGTGCAACTTGCTAAGCAGGTTCCTGCCGAGCAATTTGACAGGAGAGCTTTCAAAATATAATAGGGGGGCACATACTACCCTTTCTCCCACTTTTACATCCAAATCTTTTCTATAGGGAACCATTAAAGCAGCCCCAGAGAATACCTGCATGTCGAGAGTTTTGCCAGATAATGGGAAGTCACCTTGACTGATACATGATTTCTCAGTGTCTGAGTCTACCATAAAGATGAATTGTTTGTTACCTACCTCTGCCCCCACCAGGGGTTCCTCTTCAGGGTGTGCGGTCATCGACAGGGCTGGTCACACAAGTGCTCTCTGTGGGCTGTCCTAGTCAGGGTAGGTGTCTGCTCCTGGGAACGAGAAAGGATTTCCCCCACCACTATTGTGCCTTGAAAGAGGGCTACTGTGCCATTGGGTGTGCTACGAAAGGAATTGGTGTGGGGGTGGTACTGCTGCACTGCCTGTTGGGGGTGTTGCAGCGGGGGAGGACCCAATATTTGTGGGGTAACTGAGTGTAAGTATGGTGTGTCCCATATGGTATTGAGATCATTCTGGAGGGCGGTCCTTGAGGGGTGCCCTGGGGTGGTGAGCCATAGTTATGCTGGCCGTAATCATATCCCATACCCTGTCTACTCCTGCACTACCTTGAGAAATGTTCCCACTTCCCACATGTCCAGCACTGCCCGTACCACCTCCCAGGGGTCCCATTCCCTCAAACCCTCCCCTCCGTGATACTCTAAACCCACCTCGTCCTCGCTGCTGTCCTACTTGCCACTGTGACCCAGAGAATCGTGGGTTTTCGCCCCACTGTCCTTGCCCTCCTTCCACCCACAAGGCGGCTATTCTGGCACTTGTAGTGCTAGGGGCATATCCTCCCTCCTCCATCTGTGTGGGCGTCAGTCCCGATGCCACTACAGCTACTTTAGCTAATTTGTTTAGCTAATTCTGCCTGCCGTCTCTGAAGCGTTTCCTTCTCTCGGTCTTTGATTCTCCTACAATGATGTACTATAATGCTCTGAATTTCGGGCCACCCATTCGCCTTGATCCCTACGATCTTGTCAAGCACATTTTGTACTTCTTTGGGCAGGCCTTGTTTTACTATAATAAACAAAAAGGGTATTGGCTATTCCCAGGCGTTACCCGTTTCTGCAATCCACATCTCTTGGACTTTAAGAATGAATTGTGCAGCATCTTCATCGTTGCCCATTGTACATTGCATAATGAACTGTAAATCTGGTGTGTCTAAGAACGCTTCCCACAGCGGCAGCGCATCCCAAAGCTTTTCTCTGATCTTGTTAAATGATGCTCCATCGTGAGCGTCATTGCAACAGATTTTAAAAGCACCTAGATTTGGAAATCAAACAGACATGAAAATGCAAGCAATCCTGCAGGGCAACAGATTTTAAAAGTGCCTAGATTTGGAAATCAACCAGACATACAAATGTAAGCATTTCAGGAGGCAACCAGTTTTATAAAACGCCTAGATTTGAAATTCAAACAGTCATGAAAATACGATCATTTCCACAGGGCATCAGATTTTAAAGGCGCCTAGGTTTGGAAATCAAACAGACATGAAAATGCAAGCTTTTCAGCAGGGCAACAGATTCTAAAAGCGCCTAGATTTGGAAATCAAACAGACATGAAAATGCAAGAATTTCAGCAGCGCAACAGAATTTTAAAAGCATCTAGATGAGAAAATCAGACAGGCATGAAAATGTGAGCATTCAGAATACACAAATAGAGGCAGCAGAATTAGAACACCCCAAGTGGTAGCAAGGAAAATGCATGGGAGATAAACTATATAGGCAATGAAGGCAAAGTTTCAAGCAGAAAAAGTTTATTGGGAAGTGAGAGTTCATCAAATAGGCATAGATGTGCACCAGAGGCGCAAGACGATATTCTGGTGAACGACAAGGATTCGTTGCTGGCAGTGTGCATACGGAGGGGAGATGGGCAAGTCAACACATGCAGATGGGGTAAAAGTAGCAGATAAATAATTTTTGGGTGCAGGAGTGAAGTAGACGAAACTAATGTGTCTGCAATGAAATCGAGGAGGAAGATTTTAGGGCAGTCTAAAATCTACCAGGGGAATCAAGGCAGACTTGTACCCAGGGACTGCAGCAGCACCGTAAAAAGGGAGCTTGGAGGAAGAGCTTGAAGATGTGATCATATGGCAGTTGGACAAGCCGGGCAAGGGCTCAGGGGGAATGATATTCCAGGGCTGGGGGCGCGGGAGAGAAAAACGTTGTCTGGCATGTAACCATAGAAATAGTGATGAGCTATGTGGCAGGCCCCTGAGGGACTGCAGGTGCGCATGTAGGCAAGCAAAAAACTTAAGGGGCAAAGAGAATCCTGGCGATGCCTCCATGACCTGACAGGCCAGACAGGGGCCTTGTGTGGGCCTTGAAGTGGGGGCGGCTCGCCTACCGGCTCCCCAATGGGCTTGAAGTTGCAGATGGCAATCAATCATTGTTGCAAGGCGGGACTGCCTCACAGGTGCGATGGCAGCAGCGAGATGCTGACAAGAGAGGGGGCCTTCTTAGCATGCAAAAATTAAATTAAATTCAGCAGGCTCAGTTGTTTCAACTCAAGACCAAGTTTGCCTATCTTTTTTTTCTGCAGGCTCTGTCTGTAATGGCTGGTGACCTTCAGTAGGAGGCAGAAGGGGAATGAATGAAGCCCGCCGGTCTGCGCGATGTTATACAGACAAGCCAGACAGGGGCCTTGTGTGGGCCCTGAGGTGGCGTCCAGCTCGCCTGCCGGCTCCCCAATGGGCTTGAAGATGCAGATGGCAACAAATCAGAGTGCAACGGCAACAGTGAGATGCCAACAAGGATTTGTTGCTGGCAGTGTGCATACGGAGGGGAGATGGGCAAGTCAACACATGCAGATGGGGTAAAACTAGCAGATAAATAATTTTTGGGTGCAGAAGTAAAGTAGACGAAACTAATGTGTCCGCAATGAAATTGAAGAGGACGATTTTAGGGCAGTCTAAAATCTGCCAGGGGAATCAAGGCAGGCTTGTACCGAGGGACTGCAGCAGCACTGTAAAAAGGGAGCTCGGAGGAAGAGCTTGAAGATGTGATCATATGGCAGTTGGACAAGCCGGGTAAGGGCTCAGGGGGAATGATATTCCAGGGCCGGGGGCGCAGGAGGGAAGAACGTTGTCTGGCACGTACCCATAGAAATAGTGATGAGCTATGTGGCAGGCCCCTGAGGGACTGCAGGTGCGCATGTAGGCAAGCAAAAAACTTAAGGGGCAGAGAGAATCCTGGCGATGCCTCCATGACCTGACAGGCCAGACAGGGGCCTTGTGTGGGCCTTGAAGTGGGGGCGGCTCGCCTACCGGCTCCCCAATGGGCTTGAAGTTGCAGATGGCAACCAATCATTGTTGCAAGGTGGGACTGCCTCACAGGTGCGATGGCAGCAGCGAGATGCTGACAAGAGAGGGGGCCTTCTTAGCATGCAAAAATTAAATTAAATTCAGCAGGCTCAGTTGTTTCAACTCAAGACCAAGTGTGCCTATCTTTTTTTTTCTGCATGCTCTGTCTGTAATTGCTGGCGACCTTCTGTAGGAGGCAGAAGGGGAATTAATGAAGCCCGCCAGTCTGCGCGATGTTATATAGACAAGCCAGACAGGGGCCTTGTGTGGGCCCTGAGGTGGCATCCAGCTTGCTTGCCGGCTCCCCAATGGGCTTGAAGATGCAGATGGCAACAAATCAGGGTGCAACGGCAGCAGTGAGATGCCAACAAAGGCGGCGCCCATTTTAGTGTGAAAAAAATTAATTAAATTCAACACAAGCCCAAGTGGACCTACCTTAGTTTTTCTGCAGGCTCAGTTGTTCCAGCACAAGCCCACATGGGTCTATCTCTGTTTTCTGTGGGCTCTATTTGTTATGTCTGATGATATTGATATTCCGTAGGAGGCAGAGGGGGAATGAATGACGCTCCAGGTCTGTGCAATGTTATGCAGACAAGCCAGACAGTGCCTTGTGTGGGCCTTGATGTGGGGGCTGGCTCGGCTGCCAACTCCCTCAATGGGCATGATGATGCGGATGACAACCATTCAGGGTTGCATGGCAGGACTGTCTCCGAGGTGCGATGGTGGCATTGAGATGTCGACAAAGGTGGCAGCCATCTTAGCGTGCAAAAACTAAATTAATTAAGCACAAGCCCAAGTAGGCCTACCTTTGTTTTTCTGCAGGCTAAATTGTTTCAGCACACAACCAGGTGTTCCTATCTTTGTTTATCTGCAGGCTGCGTCTGTAATGGCTGGTGATTTTCTCTAGGAGGCAGAGGGGGAATGAATGATGCCCCCGGTCTGCGCGGTTTTATACAGACAGGCCAGACAGTGGCCTTGTGTGGGCCTTGAGGTGGGGTCCAGCTCACCTGCTGGCTCCCCAATGGGCTTGAAGATGCAGATGGCAAACAATCAGTGTTACAAGGTGGGACTGCCTCACAGGTGCAACGGCAGCAGTGAGATGCCAACAAAGGCAGCAACCATCTTAGTGAGCAAAAAATAAATTAAATTCAACACAAGCCCAAGTGGGTCTACCTTCATTTGTCTTCAGGCTCAGTTGTTCCAGCACAAGCCCAAGTGGGCCTAGCCTCATGTAATGTAGAAGGCAGAGAGTGAATGAATGAAGCCCCAGGTCTGTGCAATGATATGCAGACAGGTCAGACAGGGCCTTGAGGTGGGGGCCGGCTTGGATGCCGGCTCCCTAATGGGCTTGAAGTTGCAGATGGCACCAATCAGGGTTGCAAGGCGGGACTGCCTCACAGGTGTGCGATGGTGGCACAGAGATGCCGACAAAGGCGGCGGCCATCTTAGCGTGCACAAAATAAATTAATTCAGCACAAGCCCTACTAGGCCTATCTTCATTTTTCTGCAGGCTCGGTTTGTTGTTGCTAGTGATCTCCTGTAGGAGGCAGAGGGGGAATGAATTAATCCCCGGTCTGCGCAAAGGAATCTAGGGGAATGCAGAGCAGCCCAGGGACCAGCAGTGTGCTGGATCCCTGTCAGAACTCTCAGAATCCGTAATGATGGAACCAAGCTTGGACCCGTAGTGTTACCGGAGAATTCTTTCTACAAATGTAACCATCTGAACACACAAGGTAAGTACAGAGGAATCTATTAGTTGCAAGATAAGGAACACCACACGAACAACCAGGCTCTGCAGGGAAACAAGATGAATAACTTAGATCACAGAGTCAAACAACAATATACTATGTAAGAAGAAATAGTCCCCAAGAACTGACCAGATGAGACAAGGATTCCAAGGTGCTCTGGTCAAGAGTATAAGCAAGACTGGGTCAAGATGCTAATAAAAACCTGATTCGGGAAGATATCTCGCGCTCACACCTATACTTTAACAAGATTTCTAATCAATTTTGGTCCAATAATATTAATGTAGTAAAATAACTTCAATTTAAAGAGTCCATCAATGCAATGATTCCCAACAAAAAATGTTTTTTAATTTGTCAAAGAAAAACAGCCGACACGTGTTTCGACCTTGGGTCGTTCTCAAGGCTGTGTGGAATTATACAGTCAAATAGTATATAGCAATTAAGAAAAATTATAAAAAGAAAACCATACCATATAGTTCCACATGTCAGGTCAGGATGAGAGAGGTTTTTTGCCATAATCAAATATTTGAATTGATATGAAAGAAAAAAAAACACAAATTCAAAAGCCACAAATTAGTTCCTCTATCAAAGAAGTCTCTAAAATGGAGACATTACCCCCATAAAAAACTCACTCTTTATAACGACTCCAGATTTGACTAAATTTAGAAGAAATAATATTTAAAATTTCAAGATGTTTGTTACATGCATAGTTAGTTTTTAAACACAAAATCCCAATATTTTCACCTTGTGAAACCATTCTAGCTAGACCAAAATATAAATTTTCAAAGTTAAAATTTTTTGGTGAATTTGTAAATATGACTGTATTTCCCTGTTAGTACTTGATCATGCAATATTACTGTAACTAAGGCTTACCCCATATATAAATCACTCGAATTCACTAGTTTGAAGTATAAAGGATCACTCAGTTTACTTGGTCTTGAGTTGTCAATTCAATTTTCAGATCTGTATAAGAGATTCCTTTTTATTTTAATTTATTGATTCAAATTACTAAACTGACTGGTATAATGAAATAATAATAAATGCTCACCAGCTTTTAACGATTAAGAGGCCGATTCATGGAATAATTAGCGCGGCGCAAGTGGGCAAAAACGTGCGATTCGCAGTGGAATAGCGAAAATCGCAGTGCAATTGCGAAAATCGCACGAAAAGCAGCGCACGTCGATTCATGGAAGGCCGTGCGCGAGAAAACCAGCGGATGTGCGATAAAAAAGAGCGCGGCGCACGTTGGCGCACAGGCCATCTAACAGCGTGCGCCAGGTCACAGCGAAAATCGCACAGGCCACAGCGAAATTCGCACATAGCGCGGCGCACGCAACAAAAGTAGGCGGAACACGGGCGTAACACTCGGAATGGGGAACAACTTGCCAAAACGTGGGCATCACGGGGGAAGTACAGGGCACAAGTGCGCGGAACGCCCACACGCTCGCCTACAACACGTATTCATGGAATAGAATAGGGGAAAAAAGCGCACGCTCAAACCAGCGCACAGGCACAAACACGACCGCCACAAGAAAGCAGGCGGTAGCGTCTCTGCGGCTGTAAGAAATGTGCGCCAAAAGGTGCGCCAACAAATCGCACCTATATACTGCCATGATGAATGTCCCATACTGTGGCCCTCCTGGAAAAATGACGTGCAAAGGGGTACCCACAAACACGGACACCCGCTGACAAAAAATACATGTGCGTGTATACCGGGGTGCGCGGGAAGTCTAACACGCGATTTCAGCAGGGTACGTGCATCACAGGGGTTCGCGTGAAGTTTCACACGCGATCGGGCCTGGGGGAGCGGGCTACGTGTATATCAGGGGTTCGCGTGAAGTTCCTCACGCGATCGGGCCTGGGGGAGCGGGCTACGTGTATTACAGGGGTTCGCGTGATGGGGGAGCGGGCTACGTGTATTACAGGGGTTCGCGTGAAGTTCCTCACGCGATCGGGCCTGGGGGAGCGGGCTACGTGTATTACAGGGGTTCGCGTGAAGTTCCTCACGCGATCGGGCCTGGGGGAGCGGGCTATGTGTATTACAGGGGTGCGCGGGAAGATCCAGGGGTGCGCGGGAAGTTCCACACGCGAATAGCCTAGGGGCGCGTGTATTCAAGGGGTGCGCGTGAAGTTGCACACGCGAATAGCCTGGGCGCGTGTATTTCAGGGGTGCGCGGGAAGTTCCACACGCGAACAGCCTGGGCGCGTGTATTTCAGGGGTGCGCGGGAAGTTCCACACGCGAACAGCCTGGGCGCGTGTATTTCAGGGGTGCGCGGGAAGTTCCACACGCGAACAGCCTGGGCGCGTGTATTTCAGGGGTGCGCGGGAAGTTCCACACGCGAACAGCCTAGGCGCGTGTATTCCAGGGGTGCGGGGGAAGTTCCACACGCGAATAGCCTGGGGGCGCGTGTATTTCAGGGGTGCGCGGGAAGTTCCACACGCGAATAGCCTGGGCGCGTGTATTTCAGGGGTGCGCGGGAAGTTCCACACGCGAATAGCCTGGGCGCGTGTATTTCAGGGGTGCGCGGGAAGTTCCACACGCGAATAGCCTGGGCGCGTGTATTTCAGGGGTGCGCGGGAAGTTCCACACGCGAATAGCCTGGGCGCGTGTATTTCAGGGGTGCGGGGGAAGTTCCACACGCGAATAGCCTGGGCGCGTGTATTTCAGGGGTGCGTGGAAGTTCCACACGCGAATAGCCTAGGCGCGTGTATTTCAGGGGTGCGGGGGAAGTTCCACACGCGAATAGGCTGGGGGCGCGTGTATTTCAGGGGTGCGCGGGAAGTTCCACACGCGAATAGCCTGGGCGCGTGTATTTCAGGGGTGCGCGGGAAGTTCCACACGCGAATAGCCTGGGCGCGTGTATTTCAGGGGTGCGCGGGAAGTTCCACACGCGAATAGCCTGGGCGCGTGTATTCCAGGGGTGCGCGGGAAGTTCCACACGCGAATAGCCTGGGCGCGTGTATATCAGGGGTGCGCGGGATGTTCCACATGTGATTTGACAGTGTGGGTCCTCCCAGGTGTACCCTGTACACCCTCCACGGCCCCTGCAGGCAGCCCACACCACAGGGGACTACCCTGCATCCCTGGTCATGTCCCGCAGGCAGCCCACCCACCATGGGCATGCCCCCCAGCAAAGGCACATGTCTCCTTGAACTAATGAACACCAACTCATGTCCCCTTGCACCCCCACCCCCCAGCACTGTGGGGCACCTGCCAGCAGGCCCCCACCCATGTCCAACTCATGTCCCCCACCACCCCCACCCCCCAGCAGTGCAGGGTCACCCTCCACCAGGCCCCCACTCATGTCACCCACCACCCCCACACCCCAGCAGTGCAGGGTCACCCTCCACCAGGCCCCCACTCATGTCTCCCACCACCCCCACCCCCCAGCCACCAGGGGCACCCTCCACCAGGCCCCCACTCATGTCACCCACCACCCCCACACCCCAGCAGTGCAGGTGCACCCTCCACCAGGCCCCCACTCATTTCTACCACCACCCCCAAACCCCAGCCACCAGGGGCACCCTCCACCAGGCCCCCACTCATGTCACCCACCACCCCCACACCCCAGCAGTGCAGGGTCACCCTCCACCAGGCCCCCACTCATGTCACCCACCACCCCCACACCCCAGCAGTGCAGGGTCACCCTCCACCAGGCCCCCACTCATGTCTACCACCACCCCCACCCCCCAGCCACCAGGGTCAGCCTCCACCAGGCCCCCACTCATGTCTCCCACCACCCCCACCCCCCAGCCACCAGGGGCACCCTCCACCAGGCCCCCACTCATGTCACCCACCACCCCCACACCCCAGCAGTGCAGGGTCACCCTCCACCAGGCCCCGACTCATGTCACCCACCACCCCCACCCCCCAGCCACCAGGGGCACCCTCCACCAGGCCCCCACTCATGTCTCCCACCACCCCCACCCCCTAGCACTGTGGGGCACCTGCCAGCAGGCCCCCACCCATGTCCAACTCATGTCCCCCACCACCCCCACCCCCCAGCACTGTGGGGCACCTGCCAGCAGGCCCCCACCCATGTCCAACTCATGTCTCCCACCACCCCCACCCCCCAGCCACCAGGGTCAGCCTCCACCAGGCCCCCACTCATGTCTCCCACCACCCCCACCCCCCAGCCACCAGGGGCACCCTCCACCAGGCCCCCACTCATGTCTACCACCACCCCCACCCCCCAGCCACCAGGGTCAGCCTCCACCAGGCCCCCACTCATGTCTCCCACCACCCCCACCCCCCAGCCACCAGGGGCACCCTCCACCAGGCCCCCACTCATGTCTACCACCACCCCCACCCCCCAGCCACCAGGGTCAGCCTCCACCAGGCCCCCACTCATGTCTCCCACCACCCCCACACCCCAGCAGTGCAGGGTCACCCTCCACCAGGCCCCCACTCATGTCTACCACCACCCCCACCCCCCAGCCACCAGGGTCAGCCTCCACCAGGCCCCCACTCATGTCTCCCACCACCCCCACCCCCCAGCCACCAGGGGCACCCTCCACCAGGCCCCCACTCATGTCTACCACCACCCCCAAACCCCAGCCACCAGGGGCACCCTCCACCAGGCCCCCACTCATGTCACCCACCACCCCCACACCCCAGCAGTGCAGGGTCACCCTCCACCAGGCCCCCACTCATGTCACCCACCACCCCCACACCCCAGCAGTGCAGGGTCACCCTCCACCAGGCCCCCACTCATGTCTACCACCACCCCCACCCCCCAGCCACCAGGGGCACCCTCCACCAGGCCCCCACTCATGTCACCCACCACCCCCACACCCCAGCAGTGCAGGGGCACCCTCCACCAGGCCCCCACTCATGTCACCCACCACCCCCACACCCCAGCAGTGCAGGGTCACCCTCCACCAGGCCCCCGCTCATGTCACCCACCACCCCCACACCCCAGCAGTGCAGGGTCACCCTCCACCAGGCCCCCACTCATGTCTACCACCACCCCCACCCCCCAGCCACCAGGGGCACCCTCCACCAGGCCCCCACTCATGTCACCCACCACCCCCACACCCCAGCAGTGCAGGGTCACCCTCCACCAGGCCCCCACTCATGTCACCGACCACCCCCACACCCCAGCAGTGCAGGGTCATCCTCCACCAGGCCCCCACTCATGTCTACCACCACCCCCACACCCCCAGCACTGTGGGGCACCTGCCAGCAGGCCCCCACCCATGTCCAATCCATGCCCCCCTGCACCTGGGTCCCAACATTCCCCAATCATGTCCGTAATGCCCATCCTCCCCTGCCAAAAGGCCCAACCAACTATCACACCCACCCACATATCAAAGGCAATTACATGTTACACCCCCAATTTAAATAATGCAATTTAACACATGTCTGTCACACACAATGGCTGCAAGTGAATGACAAAACACCCAACATGACATGCCTGAAAGCAATGAGATGATACGACACATTGAAGATTAAAAAAATAATATGTATTTAACAGCAAGTAGAATGGAAATGAAATAAGAAAAAACACAAAGCAAATCAAACAAAACAAGATGAATGTCCAAGAAAATAATCTGAAAAATTAAAATAAGCCAATGAAGAAGATCATCCTGGGTCCATGAGCCCTACCAAATTAAACCTAACTGACTACTAACTAAAAAGTGAACTATATACAAAAACGTGATGTATTGTCCAATCGCAACCAAAAAAAAATCAAAAAAACAAAGGAAACCTAACCCTAACTATACAACTATATACAAAGGCAGCGGGCTATTCGGACGGCTCACTGGTTGTTGTCATGGGCCAGGGCATCATCGAACTCCTGGTCATGGCTTGGAGGCGGGCATGTTCCCTGGCCCCGAGGTCCCGCAGGGATAACGCAGTGTCAAGCTCAAACTCCCTGCGAAGACCCTCGAGGCACTCAGCCCACCTCAGCGCCCTCCGCATGGAGTCCTCCGCCCTGACCATCGTGAGCCGTTCCTCCTCTGCCCGCTGCCGCTCCGCACCTATCCGCTGGCACAACCTCTCCCACACGGAAGCCACTCCCATTCCAGGGTTCATATGCCCTCCCGCCGATGCCTGCACCCCTGATGTTGATGGCCCCGAGCCATGATGCCTCCCACGTTGAGCCTGCTGCTGCCTCCGACGCAACTGCCAGTGCCAGCACGACGGCATCCAGGCTGATGGAAACCACCGACGCCGTCGTGCACGTGCCCTGCCCGATGATGCCGTCACATCCTCCATCTGCTGGGGTCCAGTTGCTCTGGTGTCCACCCCTGCTGGATCTCTGACTCCCGACTGTGGCAGGGATGGGATCCCCACCGAGCTGGCTGCATTGGTCGGGGCAGGTCCACAGGGGGCCCTGGTGGCATCTGGGCTGGAAGACGGCAAGGAGAACGACTGGTGGATAGCCTGCACAGAGGAGGAGAGGGCCGCCACATTGGCCAACACATGCAGGAAACCCCCGAACATGGCCGATCCCAATTGGGCCACGTCGGCACGGTGCACTTCGTGATGACGTGCGTGCTCCTCCCGGGAAGCACGCACGGCATCACGAATCACAGCCGTGCGCATCGCGACCCCAATCAGGACCTTCTCCGCACGGCCAGGGGTTCCCACGTCCGCAGGTGGAGGGGAGTCAGGTGACATGGACATCCCCTCTACCTGCGGACAGGCCTGGGACGGGGCATCCCTGCTGGTGCATGGTGGTGCACTCACAGGGTCAGGGACAGCGACATGCACAGGCCCCTCCACGGTGACCTGTGCTGCCTCCTGCCCCTGGCCCTGGACTGCACCACTTGCACCAGCAGGGATGCCCCCACCAGGCCCCATGTGTGCCCCAGTGGCGGCCTCCTCCTCCTCTGTGCAAACCACCAACCTGGATGGCTCCTCACCGTCTCCCACCGTAGCAGGCCCCTGTGGGGGCTCACCCACCCCTTCCGCTGCAGCCGTGGGGGCATCCCCGCCGCCTTGCTCCACAGCGCCGTCTCCGCCCTCTTCTTCAGTAGCCGCTGCGTAGAGGGAGACAAAGAACACAAGCATCAGGGCACTGTACAATGGTCCCCTAGACAGGAAGCAATAGCAGATGAGCACCACTGTCAAAGTACACTTCCATCATGTCCCTCCACAACACATGGGTGAGTCCAGGCAAAACACACACAGTAACAGGCATGGTGCATGCCATGGACATTTCCATGCATGTCCAATGGACTCTTGAAACATTCAATGATATGTAACTCACATGCATCATGGCTCATGCCCATCACATGCACACACTTCACCTCAGTCACATCCATCTGGCCCCAAACACACCAAACACAGCGGATACAAGGGTAATTTGGCTGCTTTACTGAATCTCTGCATTGTCACACACATGTGTCATGCATCCATGGCATGCACAAGTCACAGACACGCAGGTCAGGCACACAGACATGGCTACCATATATGTACCTGGCATCAGCACCCATCCCTCACCCCCACCCATGTCCAGGTACAGAGACTGGCATGCTCTCATGTTCAAAATCTGAATAGGGCTCCCCATGCGGCATTTCAACACATGCAACAACCATGTGCATCACACATCACTGGTCGCACATGCATTACCATGATGTCCCTGCACACATACATGCATACATGGCCTATGGCACACATACAGGCAAGTATCATAGAACCAGCACACCGCAACATGCCCTGTCTCACACAGTAATGCATGGACACTTACCGCTCAACTCCAGACGGGCCTCCCTCTCAAGGATCTGGGCGTGGAGCGCTGGGCGTACGCGTTCCAGGACCCTCATCTGGATGGAACTCATGCGGCCCCGGCCCCCCTCCACGAGGCGCCGGGCCTTCACAAGGGTCCTGGACCTCAAGTCCTCCCAGCGCTTCTTGATCTTCAGGACGTCGCGGGTTGCCACCCCCTCCGCGTTGATGGCAACCACACAGTCGGCCCAGATCCTCTGCCGTCCTTCCTTGCTGGTGCGGGACGATCCAAAGAGGGCATCATACTGCCCCAGGACATGCTCCACCAGGACACCAACTTCGGTGACAGTGAAGCTGGTGCCCCTCTGCCCCTCTGGCCTGGGGTTGCCACTGGTGCCAGATGTGGAAGTGCCCGACATGGCAACCCCAGAGGCAGGTGTGGGTGGGCAACTGGGTCCTGGGGCTGGGCTGTGGAGCGATGTAATCCCAGTCGGGAGTCTTCAGTTCCAGCAGGGTTGGACACAGCAACTGGACCCCTGCAGATGGCTGATGTGCAGGCACCAAATGGCAGGGCACGGTGGCAGCAGGCAGGCAGGCAGGCAGGCAGCAGCAGATGGCACGTGGGAGGCTGCTCGGGGCACTGGGGGGCAGTAACTCGGCCTTCTGGGCAGGAGCGTGGGCTTCCGTGTGTTTTCGCGTGGCCAGCTTGATACGGAGTGATTTGGCACGTGAATATCCTGCACGTCAGCGTGAAATCCGAGGAAAGGCCCTTAGCGCGTAAGTGCGTCAGCACGCATACGCGATTCTATTGGACCAGAGTCCCTCAGCGCGTAAGCGCGTCTGTGACATGACCGGCACGGGTGTTCCCCACTCAGCACGTGATGACGGGGCACACAAGGAGATACTGCACGTCAGAGTGTCATCGCGTGTAATTGGACAAAAGTGCGCGTACACGCGATTGGCCTATGTACGTGTATTTAATGGGTGCGCGGCCACTTACACACGCAAGTACTTCAGCGAACCTGTATCCCGTGGTGCGTGTGAATTTCCACACGCTATTGGACTGGGAACTGGATTCCAGGGGTGCGCGGGTCACACGCTGTATCCCGTGGTGCGTGTGAATTACCACACGCTATTGGACTGGGAACTGGATTCCAGGGGTGCGCGGGTCACACGCTGTATCCCGTGGTGCGTGTGAATTTCCACACGCTATTGGACTGGGAACTGGATTCCAGGGGTGCGCGGGTCACACGCTGTATCCCGTGGTGCGTGTGAATTTCCACACGCTATTGGACTGGGAACTGGATTCCAGGGGTGCGCGGGTCACACGCTGTATCCCGTGGTGCGTGTGAATTTCCACACGCTATTGGACTGGGAACTGGATTCCAGGGGTGCGCGGGTCACACGCTGTATCCCGTGGTGCGTGTGAATTTCCACACGCTATTGGACTGGGAACTGGATTCCAGGGGTGCGCGGGTCACACGCTCGCCTAGAACACGCGCAAAGCATAAAATTGCGGACTTTAACAATAACAAGCTCAGACGCCAGGATGAACATACCGTTCCTAGCAGCAGTGGCAGTGGGCTACCAAAGGAGGAGGAGGAGGATAGTCAGGGCCAGAATATTCACACCCAGAACCAGCCTTTTCGGGATGCCTGATGACCAGGTGTATGGGAGGTACAGGTTTCCACCACACATCATACTGGACCTGGTGAGTGAGTGGGAGGATGACCTCACATCACCCACCCTGTGCTCCCAAGCACTCAGCCCCCTGGAGAAGGTCCTCAATGTACTGCACTTCTTAGCCACTGGATCATTTCAGCGGACAAGTGCCATAGTGGGTGGGGTGTCACAGGCCACCCAGTCACGCTGCCTACACCAGGTCTTGAACATCATGACTGCACGCCCATCAGTCCGCAGGCACATATACCTGCCCAGAACACCTGCAGAAAGGCATGCTGCCGCCCTGGATTTTTACGCAGTGGCACGATTCCCCAAAGTGCTAGGTGCCATCGACTGCACCCATTTGGCTCTACGTCCCCCCAGGGCATCTGAGCACATCTATAGGAACCGCAAGCACTGGCATTCCATCAACGTGCAGGTAGCATGTAATGCCAAGGGAATCATCACCTCAGTATATGCCAACTATCCCGGCTCCACCCACGACAGCTTCATTTACCGAATGTCCACCCTAAGCCGGGACCTAGAAGCTGGGCGGCATGGCGATACATGGCTGCTTGGTGAGTATGTATGCCACTGCACATGCATGCATGTTGGATACTGAGCAAGGTCACAACCTCACCAATGATACCAATCCCCACCTCCACAAGGGACAGTGCCTACCCTCTCAGCCCCCACATGATGACGCCAATTCGGAACCCCACCACGCCACCCCAGGTAAGATATAACACAGCCCACATTACAACCAGGGGCATAGTGGAGCGCACATTCGGAGTGCTAAAGTCACGCTTTCGCTCCCTTGACCGTTCTGGCGGGCAGCTGTTATACGCTCCCCCAGTAGTGTGCAGGATCATAGTGGCAGCATGTGTCCTGCACAACGTTGCAACACGCCGGGGCCTGGCCGTGGACATGGTGGTGGCCCCACATCCCCAACCACATGCACAGCCGCTGCGCATGGGAGGGGAAAGGGCACAGGGGGAGGCAGCCCGTACACAGCTAGTGGCTAATTACTTCACATAGAAATCACACCCCTGTGGAGTGCACACTGCCCTGGCACATTCCATCTGACAATCAATGATGACTCAACCTGACACTGATCCTGAATGTCTGGAGAATGAACCGGGAATACCATGTCAGCCTGAGATTGTTCACCTGGAAGTGTCACAATGTGTGCATCCCTACCCACACAGACACCACCAATGCAGTTTTGTGCATTGAAGCAGCTAAAATGAATACCCACTTGCAAAATGCAACAAGAGGACAGTGCCATGTCAGCCAACCCAACCCCAGCATTGCCACACGACACACCGTGCCATGTCATGCTAATTGCAGGTAAACAAAGTAATCCCCACAACATGACATCACTCTCACTATGTACAGTGGCACTATTAGAAACCTGCAACACCTGAAATGCTCACAGCAATGCCGGACCAACAACATACTTGAGCACGTAGTACCATTAACATGACATCACAAATGTTACATATTAGTAGTCTCACCACCTGGAAATGCCTGCACTCCCACCACTACCAACTGTGCAGTGTTGGCGCCATGTAGAGTTGTAGGTGCACTGCTGCCAACATGGTCCCCATCTCCAGACTAGAGGTCCTTGTGTGGACTTGAGGAAGGGACCTGCAAATTGGGAGGTAGACACAGAAGAAGAGTTACACATCAATGCAACATGCAGTGTACAACACAACAGCAATATGCACTATGAATGTATACACAGTATTGACTACAGACTGGCCACACAGCTCATGGGAGTCCAACGTCACTGTGTAATTCACTGTCACTTGGGCACACCCTTTGCAAGCCCATGGAAACGGGAAGCAGGAGGGGTGTGTGTGACTCAAACCCAAGCATCTGAACCAAATACATTACAAGCCTGCATGTGCCCAGCCACAATGCAGCGTATGCCCACAGGAACCACGGAAGCCAACAGATCGAAGCCAACAGATCGAAGCCAACAGATCGAAGCCAACAGATCGTCCCAAAAAAATTGGGAATAAAAGAAATCAAAATAAAAATAAAAATAAGAAACAATCAAAAATGGCCATTGATGGGCCCGGGGGGGTTGGGGAGGCCACCCAGGAGGTCTGAGGACAGGATGCACACCAGAACCCACCTGCGTGGATCCTGGGAAGATAAAACACCTCCATGGGCTCATGGCCCACACGGCTACCCTATTGTGGGAGTATCACTGCTGTCGCTATTATCACCCTGTGCAGCTGCATCCGGAGGTGGTTGCACTATGGGAGGCAGCCCACGCAAGGCCCTAGTCTGCTCCTCCATGGCTGCAAGCATGCGGGTGTGGTAGGTCTGGTTCTGGAGGATGAGTGTGCGGAGGTCCCCATGCAACAACTCACGGGATGCCCGGACCTCCGCCCTCGTTGCCTGCATCTCAGCTGAGAGCGTACGGGTGAGACGCTCCAGCTGCTGTTCTGTCCTTTGGTGTGTTGAAGCCTCAAGCTCAACAAGAGTCGTCCTGAGGTGTAGGAGCTCCTGCCTCAGAGCTTCCCTGTGGCCCTGGGACTCAATGGAGATGGCCTCCTGCAGAGTCGCCAGTGCCGCCAGCCTGTCCCTGTTGGACCCCAACATGTCCTCCCTGTGTGACTGGCAGATGGAGTCGGTTGCCTGCTCTAGTCGCTCCATCAGCCTTTCTGGGGGGACAATGGAAGTGGCCACCCTATCCATGGCCTGAGCCATCATCTCGGATGATGCAGCCTGTTGGGTAGCCATACCGTAAATGGATTGCTCCCATGCGGTATTGCCGGGTGGCGTACGGCCACCACGTCGGCGGGCACCACACCTGTCTGGGGCAAGGCGAACTGCGCCTTGCTGTGCCGGCACTGCCTGAGGCTGCAGGACTGCATTCCCCCTCTGATCTGCTGGCCCAGGAACAGGATCAGATGTCGCGGAGTGTGACCCTGCATCCGTAACCACCGAAGGCGTAGCTGCCAACACTGACATCCCCATGGAGGGTACTGACCCTGGTGCAGGTGGGTGAGACAGAACAGAATCCCTCCCTGGAACACTCACCTGCAACGGCACGTAGGTCTCATCCGAATCAACACCTGAGTACAGCTCGGGGGAGATGCAGCCAGAGACACCCCTTGAGAGCACGACCTGCAGCACTTGTGGGTTCTCCCCCACCACCACACCACGTCCCTCACTGGTGGTTGGTCGGCCCTGGGACACCTCCTGGGTCTGCGCCATCTCCACAACCCCAGCAGTATCAGGTGCGTCTTCCCCTGCAAAGACATGTAAACAAAGAAATGGAAACAGGCATTAGCACCATGGCACACATTGAGGGCTGAGAAGCAAGAGAACCAGTACTTGATTGACACATGTCCCACATGACTAAAACCCTCCCATGCATGCACCCTCACTGCGTATGAAGTGCAGGCAAATGGCACACACTGATGACACCAAGATGGAAGATGAACACATTTTCTGCATGCTGCCTGGCAGTGGCATCACACATTGGCCTGTGATTGGCAGGTGAAACACACATGCCATCACACAGATGGCATGTACCATTGCTATTGAGTGAAGATGGAGAGGAGGGCAGCACCTATTCATTCAGTCCAGTTCCCGCATGTAATAGCTTTTCTAATTCTAACAGGTCAGATTTTTCACCTGGAGCTGCCAGTCTGAAATGGTCAAATTGCACAGGGACATGTGTGTACAAATGATATCCAGGTAACAAAGTCACTCCACTTTACCATAGCCATGTCAGACATGTGACTAGTGGACAGCGACATGCCTAGTGAAAGTGGTGGAATGCAAACAAACTGACTGAATGAACAGTGAAAAAGAAGCAAATATGTTGTGTCAAGGTGACACTTCAAGGGCAACTGGCGTGCAGTTGTGCTAGATGTCTACTGTTGGCAGAAGGGATACTGCTATGGCCAAATGCAGCTGCGCAGGAAGGATTGCATGAAGCACATGGCTGACCCATACGACTCAGGCGCACACACTCTCACCTGGCACCCGAACAGAAGCCCTCCCACACACACCATGCACATGGATGACACACACATGCATGTGCACTCACCGGACAATGCCTCGTAATCAGCCAGATCTCCCACGCCTTGGATCTGTTCCTCGTGACGTAGGTCCCAGCGACTGACTCATGTGGAGTGAGTTCCATGTCTACTACTGGAGACCCACCTCCAGTCACTAGAGTTGCGGCATGACTTGAGGCCAGCTTACTCTTTGCCCTGCGCTTTAGGTCATTCCAGCGCTTATAGCAATCATTGGCTGTGCGCCTCACGATTCCAAGGGCACTTACGATGTCCGCAACGGTCTGCCAGTGTGCCTGGCGTTGTGCAGGTGTGGTCTTGGATCCTGCAACAATGACCATCTCGTTGTCATGTCCGGACACATACTCGACAAGTGCATTCAGTTCGTCATCCGTGAAGCTGGGCTTCCTGGACGGGCCGGACTGTGTAGCCGTGTCTGGGGCATCAGCCTGTGCCGGACGAGCACTCTTCCTCTTCCGCTTGGAAGGTGGTGGTGATCCTGAGTGTCCTGCGCCGCTCTGGACACTAGGGGCAGGAGCCCTGGTGGACTCTGTATCAGGAGTGTGGGATTGCACACTCAGCATGGGAGTTGGTGCAGGCATTGGCTCTAGTGTGATGGTGTCAGGGGGAATGTCAGCAGCATGGACTAGGACCGACACTGTCCTGGCTGGGTGTGTGAGGGCTGGGGTGGATGGAGCCGCAGCTGCCCCTGCAGCCTCTCCGCCCTGCCTCCTTGGTGCAGCAGATGACCTTGCTGCCCCAGATCCACGTGGCATGATGGCATCAACGTGCACCAGCGCACGTGTCGTAGCCCTGCTGACCTGGAAGTCAGCCATGGAGTCAGCCAGGTCTGGTGCCACAATGGGCTGGTCCAACAAGGGCTGAGCATGGATGGTGTCAGCCACTTCAGCCTCAACGGGAGGGGGGGAGGGGGGGAGGGAGGGGGGATGATGGGTGCCCTTGACTGGTCCTCCACACATGGGGGGACAGGCTCACCCTGCAAGTTACGACCACGTCCCCTACCGGATCCACCACGGCCACCACTTGTGGCTCTTCCACCTTTGCCACCCTTACGGAATCCTTGCCTCCCAGCCATGGCACTGATATTAATGTGCGTATGGGAGTGGCTGTAGACAATTGTCCTGGGCAATTGGGGGTCAAAGGGGTTGGGTACCAGATGGTAATTGTACCCTAGTGCTCTAGCACGGCTGATTGTAACCCCTGGGGAAAGATGACGGGTCACGCAACGCACAGGAGGCCCAAAAAAGGGAGATGACGTGCACGCAACCCCTCCTAGACCACGTGTGCAGAAAGAAAAACCTGCACTACGCTGTGGCACCCAGTAACACAAGAATGAACGTATGCGTGTCACACGCAGCCTAGAATGACCTCTGAAGGGGTAGGCTACACACGGGGCAAGCACAGAAGTTGGATACGTGCGTGACTCACCGTCTGCCAGGTAAAAGAGCGTGAAAAATGAGCGCGTTTGGCTGGCTAAACCCCCGCCAAAAGAAGATGTGTACGCTGTCTGAGAAGACAGGACAACAGTAGAAGGGGACACTGTTTGAGGGAACAGGCCCAGGTAAACCAGTAAAAGAGAAAAAAGAGAAAAAGCTGTCAGAGGTAACAGGGAATACGAACTGGAAACGCCGTGAAGTAAATCGTGTGTGAAACGACAAGAAGTACAGAATTCACCCACTCGCTCTCCACGAAAAGCACGTACAAGGAAATGGTGTTCTACATGTACCTTATATACTGGCCCACACGTACAGCGTCACTTACGCGGCGTGTACGTTCACCAATCACACGCTTTGTCACTCCTGCGTGTAGATCCATTTTCACCAATCACATGCTTTGTCACTTCTGCGTGTAGATCCATTTTCACCAATCACACGCTTTGTCACTTCTGCGTGTAGATCCATTTTCACCAATCACACGCTTTGTCACTTCTGCGTGTAGATCCATTTTCATCAATCACACGCTTTGACACTGGGACGTGTCACGCAACAATTTCCTGCACGTGCAGGTGACTATAGGCGCGCATATGCTGTTGACGGGTTTACACGCTAAGGGCCTTTGCTGACGTGTGGGATTTCACTCCCTATCAGGCTGTCCACGCGTTCACACACGAGAAACCACGCTCCTGGCCAGGAGGCCAAATTACTGCCCCCCAGAGCCCTGAGCACGCTCCCACCTGCTGCTGCCTGACTGCCTGCTGGCCACGTGCCCCACAGTGCTGGTGGGTGGGGGTGTTGGGAGACATGGGTGGGGGCCTGGTGGAGGGTGCCCCTGCACTGGTGGGGGTGGTGGGAGACATGGGTGGGGGCCTGGTGGAGGCTGCCCCTGGTGGCGGGGGGGTGGGGGTGGTGGGAGACATGGGTGGGGGCCTGGTGGAGGGTGCCCCTGGTGGCGGGGGGGTGGGGGTGGTGGGAGACATGGGTGGGGGCCTGGTGGAGGCTGCCCCTGGTGGCGGGGGGGTGGGGGTGGTGGGAGACATGGGTGGGGGCCTGGTGGAGGCTGCCCCTGCACTGCTGGGGGTTTGGGGTGGTGGGAGGCATGGGTGGGGGCCTGGTGGAGGCTGCCCCTGCACTGCTGGGGGGTGGGGGTACAGGGGGACATGAGCAGGTGTGCAGGGTAGTCCCCTGTTTTGTAGGCTGCCTGCAGGGGCCGTGGAGGGTGTACAGGGAACACCTGTGAGGACCCACCCAGCCCAATCGCGTGTGACTTCCCACGCACCCCTGTAATACATGTACCCAGCCAAATTGCGTGTGATGATTCCCACGCACCCCTGTAATACACGTACCCAGCCAAATCGCGTGTGATAATTCCTGCGCACCCCTGTAATACACGTACCTGGTCAAATCGCATCCCTGTAATACACGTACCCAGCCGAATCGCGTGTAAAACTTCCCGTGTACCCCTGTAATACACGTACACAGCCAAATCGCATGTGATAATTCCCGCGTACCCCTGTGATACACGTGCCCTGGCTAATCGCGTGTGAAACTTCCCGCCTACCCCTGTAATACACGTACCCTGGGCAATCTCGTGTTCAACTTTTCGCGTACCCCTGTAATACACGTACCCTGGCTAATCGCATGTAAAACTTCCCGCATACCCCTGTAATACACGTACCCTGGCCAATCGCGTGTTAAACTTCCCGCGTACCCCTGTAATACACGTACCCTGGCTAATCGCGTGTTAAACTTCCCGCGTACCCCTGTAATACACGTACCCTGGCTAATCGCATGTTAAACTTCCCGCATACCCCTGTAATACACGTACCCTGGCCAATCGCGTGTTAAACTTCCCGCGTACCCCTGTAATACACATACCCTGGCTAATCGCGTGTATAACTTCACGCGTACCCCTGATATGCACGTTACCCGCTTTGCGTTCCTTGTTTGCCAGCCCTGTAAACTGGTCCAGGGTTAGCGCAGCCCTTTGCGATGATTTAGCGATTTTGATGGCTTTTCCTTGCGCGAGGGCGTTCTTGGGGGCGTTACTGGCGCTGCTGCAGGGTCACTGCAATACTCTGTGCCACGGCTGGTTTGGGAGCCTAAAATCCATGAATACGCTGTGCGCGGAAATCGGTTTTAGCGCACGTGCCTGGCGCAGTCAATCGCACGCGGACACTCTGCGCCAGCCGCTTGCGACACTTTTCTGCGAAATTCTATGAATTACCCTGTATGTTTCTTGAAAAAACATTTTTATGTAGCTGGATGCTATCACATTCCAATCATTTTGACACATAAATTGTGTAGTCTGGAAACAAAGTTCACCTACAAAAATAATAAGCTCATTTGTATATATCACTATGATTCAATCTCCTCCATTAAAGCATTGATCTTAGATTATCTTAAAACTCACCATTTAAAGGGTTAGATCCCACGTCTCTTGTTTTCTAAAGGGATCCTGCACCCATCACAGAATCTTACATACATTTTGCCCGCGAAAACCGCGGGCCGTGTTTACAGTGACGTCATGCGCACATGGACGCGATGACATCATGCGTTAAATGCCGTGATGACGTCACGCGTACGGGCGCGCAATATCGTCATCGAATGCATTTAGCAAACGCGGGCGTGTAACTTATCATTTACTATTCTTGCATCAAATGTCTATTCTTAATCGGAGTTTAAATTCTCACAAAGTGACTCAGCACCGCTCAAATGGACTTCGAAACATTAACAATAGATTTAGCCTATATAAATAAAAAGTATATTAATGTTACCTTATGGAATGTGCGAATTAGGCTTGATGTGCATTATTTATTTTAGTATATGATAGAATGGCTTCACAAATGATGAATATATCATAAATATTCATAAAAGAAACATTTCCATTTTATAGAAACACATGAATCTCATGATCATGATTGAGACCATATAAGGTACTCCTAAAATAACAAATTAACTTGCATTCTTCTTGCCTTAATTTGAGCCTAAGATTACCACCTTGTTTCCCCATTTTAATCTGTATTAGTCCAATATATCTAATATTGTCTTGATTATCTAACTGATGACATTGCTGCCAATGAATTGCAAGAGGTGACTTCGGATCGATACTTCTTAGACTGGCCAAATGTTCCCTTATTCGAAATCTCAATTGTCGAATGGTACTACCAATATAGAGTTTTCCACATGTACAGATGATGGCATAAATAACATAACTAGTTTTGCAATTAATAAATTCCTTAATCTTAATTGTCATTCCATTAGCATCAGAAAAAACATCACAATGTACATGTGCATACTTGCACTGATTGCAATTACCACATTTGAAAAAACCCTTCTTTCCTTTTAACCAAGTCTCCTTAATATTTTCTCTTTGATGTTCAAAAAAGACGGACTCAATTTTTGTTTTATAGTATGTGCTCTCTTGAAAGTGAACGTAGGTTTTTCCGTCAGGAAAGGTAGCAGATCCTTATCAAGTCTCAAAATGTCCCAATGTTTGGACACCATTTTGTAAAGATATGATGAATCCTGAGACAATTGTGTTATTATGGAAATATGTTCACCTGGTTGCTTCTTTACATGTTCGCATAAAAGTTCCACTTGACTACATTCTTTGTACTTTTCAGCCGCTTTCTTTATGCATCTCAAATTATAACCCCTATCTCTAAATCTGTTCATAAGCAATTTAGTTTCTTCATGGTAATCCATATCCCGACTGCAGTTTCTCCTGGCTCGATAAAATTCCCCCACTGGGATATTCTTTATTGTAGATCTACACCTGCTGTAGATTCTAGCTAGAATGGTTTCACAAGGTGAAAATATTGGAATTTTGTGTTTAAAAACTAACTATGCATGTAACAAACATCTTGAAATTTTAAATATTATTTCTTCTAAATTTAGTCAAATCTGGAGTCGTTATAAAGAGTGAGTTTTTTATGGGGGTAATGTCTCCATTTTAGAGACTTCTTTGATAGAGGAACTAATTTGTGGCTTTTGAATTTGTGTTTTTTTTCTTTCATATCAATTCAAATATTTGAAATAATAATTAACGATTAAAAGCTGGTGAGCATTTATTATTATTTCATTATACCAGTCAGTTTAGTAATTTGAATCAATAAATTAAAATAAAAAAGGAATCTCTTATACAGATGTGAAAATTGAATTGACAACTCAAGACCAAGTAAACTGAGTGATCCTTTATACTTCAAACTAGTGAATTCGAGTGATTTATATATGGGGTAAGCCTTAGTTACAGTAATATTGCATGATCAAGTACTAACAGGGAAATACAGTCATATTTACAAATTCACCAAAAAATTTTAACTTTGAAAATTTATATTTTGGTCTAGCTAGAATGGTTTCACAAGGTGAAAATATTGGGATTTTGTGTTTAAAAACTAACTATGCATGTAACAAACATCTTGAAATTTTAAATATTATTTCTTCTAAATTTAGTCAAATCTGGAGTCGTTATAAAGAGTGAGTTTTTTATGGGGGTAATGTCTCCATTTTAGAGACTTCTTTGATAGAGGAACTAATTTGTGGCTTTTGAATTTGTGTTTTTTTTTCTTTCATATCAATTCAAATATTTGATTATGGCAAAAAACCTCTCTCATCCTGACCTGACATGTGGAACTATATGGTATGGTTTTCTTTTTATAATTTTTCTTAATTGCTATATACTATTTGACTGTATAATTCCACACAGCCTTGAGAACGACCCAAGGTCGAAACACGTGTCGGCTGTTTTTCTTTGACAAATTAAAAAACATTTTTTGTTGGGAATCATTGCATTGATGGACTCTTTAAATTGAAGTTATTTTACTACATTAATATTATTGGACCAAAATTGATTAGAAATCTTGTTAAAGTATAGGTGTGAGCGCGAGATATCTTCCTGAATCAGGTTTTTATTTGTATTATTGTTACAAACTTTGTGGGAAGTTTGAGGGTAAGATATCACTTGCTGCCGACCCATTTTTTAAGATTTTTTTGGTGGTAAATAGCGCACATAACCCAATAGCAATCCCACAAGTGTTGGAAAAATGGGTCAAGATGCTGTCTAAGAAAACATAAGAAATTAGGTGAGGCTTAGAAAAAGATTGCAAGAACAGTATGATGCAAGGAAGCAGGAGACTTACCATTTGTCCTGATGGTGACGTAATACCAAGTGAACACCCAGTGTACTAATACCTGAACCGACTGCACGAGGACGCCTAAACGGAATGAGGCAGTCTCTAGTCCCAATCCTATCCCACCGGCACGAGGACGCCTAACGACTTAATGCAGGATGGCAGTCTCAAGTTAAGCACTTTTCTTCTGAGTACACTAGGGTGCTCTTGGTAAGTTTTTAGGACAAATAATGAGGTATTCCTTGAGGAGATGAAACAAATCCAATTCAGCAGGCAAGGGATGGTAAGTAAGTGGTCTGGGTTCGGTGCACGAGAAGACAAACAAATCCAAATCAGCAGGAAAGGGATGGTAAGTAAGCAGTCTGGGTTCGGTGCACGAGAAGACAAACAAATCCAAATCAGCAGGCAAGGGATGGTAAGTAAGCGGTCGGGTTCGGTGCACGAGAAGACAAACAAATCCAAATCAGCAGGCAAGGGATGGTAAGAAAGTGGTCTGGGTCACAAGGATATACAAGGTAGTGGGGAACGGAACAAGCACAAGGCAAAATCATACAGGGTACAAGATACGCACAAGACGTAGTTGCGGCTGATTGCAAAATCATAAGCGAGGATTGAACAACCCGGAAGTGTTTAAATAGGTTACCATGGAAATCACGCCCCTAACATAGTCTATATTGCGTAGGACGTAATGGATGCCAGAGTCGCCATGGCAACCCGTATCCACTGTGTTTATGGATTCGGGCATGGCGAAAGCGTTGTTTCACAATCTGATGTTTATTTCTTTGAGAAAAAGAACAAATAGACACAGGACCAGGTCAGAACCTGACAATCCCCTGGCCCTGTTGCCCACATACCTGGGGGATGTATACAGCTCTTAGAATTACAGTGATAGCGCTTGTCAGCATTCCTCCAACCAGGTGGGGACAGTGGTCTCCCACTAGTCACAAGCCTCCCGTAAGTCACACTCACCCATGGTTGCACCTGCTTCGGTCTGGCTTACTGGGCATCTGCTGTGCTCAACCTTGACAGGCTGTAAGTCCTGGAGGAAAGAAGAATCATCACCCTGGAGGAAGGAAAACAGCAGGGACTGGCTGAGGAAAATCTATGGGACTTAGTGATGCTATGCAAAATGGAGCTTGAGGCCCAGAAAAAGTCTACCAAATCTTCCAAGGTAGAAGGGAGTGTCTTCAGCAGTGGCTCACAAAGAAAGCCTCCCCAGGGACTTAATTTAGTTGTATGAGAGGGGAAGGATATTTGTGACTGGTTCAGAAAGCTGGAGTTGACGTTCTGCCTCCAGGAGGTGGAAGATGTCATTATTCAGTTGTCTCTGGAGGAGAGGCCTATTGATTCCAAGATGAAGGATGTCGTTGTCAGGAAGTTCTGCAAGATCCCAGAACAGTTCCCCAAGAGCCAAATCTTTCAGGTATGCATCCTTCCATCCCTAAAATATCTGAGTGCTTCGTTCACAGGTAATCAAGGTGATACATTTATGGGCATGGTTAATCTGATTGCATGTGAAAATATGCTAAAACAATGCAAGATAGAGTTTAGTTGTGGACATTTAGTGGACAAGACAAAGCCCCAGCACTTCATGATACTGCTTTGAGTATTTATTTATTTTATTTATTTTATTGGGCATTTGTAAGGCCCTTATACATCAAGAAATTGTGTTTTAACGTGCCCACAGGGCAAAGGGAGGGGAAAAAGGGAACAGCAAGACAATGGAAAATAGTAACAGTGGTGAACAAAGTGTAGACACAGTCCTACTAGGCCTTGTGAACATTTGGATTGTGCAAGTGCCTAGAGAGAGAAGGAAGGTGGTAAGTGCTAGAGGTTCCACAGAGGGCTGAGGTGTCAGAGAGCCAGTTGCAAGGAAACAAGTAAGTGCTTGATAGAGGCAGGGAATACCCAGTGGCAAGAGAGTGATTTCAAAAGTCTATGAGTGCAGTCGCAAGGGAGACAATGTTGTCCTTAATAGTTCTGGAAGAACAGGGGAGACCTGTTTAAAGAGCCCTTCATAGAGCAGACAACTCTAGTGACCTTGTCCAATGTGATAGGAGAGAAGGAGGAAAGAGAGTGTGAGGGAGGAGGAGGGGGCAATGGTGGCAGGGGGATAGGAGTAGGGTCGAGAAAGGAAGTGAGTGAGCTCAGGGTGTCCTGAGTTTTAGCAGTGAAGTGGGAGGCCAGTGCAGCGCCAGAGGGCCTGGGAGCGGAGAAGTGAGGTAGAGACGGCATATGGATTGGCTAGTTCCCTGCAGATTTTAAAGAGTTCAGCCGTGTTGTTAGAAGCTCCAGAAATGCGGGCCTGGATGTGAGCCCTTTTCTTGGAGTGAATGGAGAGACGATATTGCCTTTGGAGAAGGACAGGCGACAGGCCAGTTTATTAGAGAATGAGTTTGAGGTCTGCCACTTTTGTTCAGCACCTCTGCACTTGCGTTTCAGGGCTACTAGATCAGTGGCATTCCAAGTGTTACACTTGGTGGCAGGTTTCAGATGGATCCTCATGACAGGTGCAAGACTATCAAGAGTGTTTGTGATAGTGAGATCTAGATTGTTGAGAGCAGAGTCAATAGATGAGTCAGTAGTTGGAGGTGGGGGTGACGGTGGTAGCGAATCCAGCAACTGACAGTCGTTTCATCGGACAGATGTCCACAAACGAGGCTGGCAGAGCTGTGGGAGGTTCGGTCATAAGGCTGAGAGGTCCCAGGTAGGAGGAAAGGAGGGTGTTGTCAGACCAGGAGAGCAGGGTGCAGAGTGGGATAGAGAGCAAGATATCAGTATGGATGAAGGTATTGAGAGTGAAACCTGCCAAGTGGGTAGGGCCAGAGGGGAAAATAGAGAGGGTAAGAGAGGTGCAGAGGTCACGGAAGAGATTGGAGGCTGTGATTGAAGAATCCAGGTGGATGTTGAAGTCACCCAGAAGTAGGTGTTTAGAGGTGGACTTCAGAAGAGGCAGTAGAACTTTGCCCATTCTGAAGGAAAGGAGGAAATAGGGCACAGAGGCCTGTAGATAGTGGCAATGGTCAAAGAGGAAGTGGTATAGATTTCAAGCTTGCAGACCAGGCTTTCAAAGAAGGACTAGGGCTGGGTGGGTATGTGGGAAGAAGGGACCAACTCAGGGAAGATCAAGCCTAGTCCACCGGTAGCGCGGTTGTGATGAGTCTTTGAGATGATCTTGTAGCCATCAGGGAGAAGGGAGTCAAAAGCAGTGTCTGAGCTGGCATTCAACCACGTCTCAGTGAGAGTGAGGACGTCAATATCAAAGTCTTCAAGGAGGAGGCAAATGTCGGAAGAATGCTTGACAGCGGAACAAGCCTTAAGTGTGGCTAAGTGAAGCCAGTCACCATCTTTAAAGGTTTTATGAGGACGGGCACAGGGGGGTGGTACACCTGTCGGAGGAGGTGAATGAGGTGCTAAGAGAGGAAGGAGGGATAGCAAGTGCAGGACAACAGTTAGTGAGAGGCAGCAGGTCCCAGTCAAAGAGGAGTAATATAGGTTGAGGACCCTGAGCCATGATAGTGCCATTATGATAGACATTAATGATGCATCTTGAAGATGAGAAACCAGCCAAATTAACTTTCCATCCAGTGCCACTATTAATAGATGAGGAAGATGAAGGGGAGAGCTTGGAAATTAGATGTGTAGTCCATAGGTCTGGAGAGGGGACAGAAAGGAGGATTTCAGTGACAATCTGTCTGGAAGTGGCGCTGACATAGGTGTCTGCAATAGATATTCCAGGAAATATTTTTTTTACTTTTTTCTTCCAGATTTAGGGCCTCATCATGTGTTGGGCGGTAACGCCGGCACTATAAGCACCAGCGCTAATAGCCTTACCGCCAAACCCCCCGGGCTATTAGCGCCGGATCATGGGTTTGGCAGAAGGGTTATTGCCCATTCCCCATTGGGCCCATTTGGGAATTCCTCATTCCCCATTGGGTGCAATGGGGGAAATTTGTGCTATTAACGCTGGCGGATTTCCCGCCGGCGGTAATCGTGCTGAAAATCGTAAATTTTGCCGCAGGTTTACCCACAGCTCAGAGCTGGGTGTAAATCCGCCAAAGCCATGATCTGGCAGACCCTTAAATGCAGCGGTAATAGCGCTACCGCTGCATTTGAGGGTTACCACCAGACTCGTGATGAGGCCCTTAGTGAGAGAGGGAGGATAGGTGATAGAATAGCAATCAGAAAAGATAGGAGGGATGGAGAGAGTCGTAGAGGAATATAGGGAGGGGAGTGAGGGACAGGAGTAGATACTGCACAGGCACGAGACAACTCACCAGGCAGCCTAGCAGCTGGAGATAGCGGGTAATTTAAAAAGCACACCTAGATTTGACTTTGCCAAAAATCACGAAAAATAGCACAAAACGGAGGATGCAACAAATTTAAAAGTACAACTAGATTTGACTTTTGCCAAAAAGCACTAAAAACAGAACAAAATGGAGGATGCAACAATTTAAAAAGCACACATAGGCCCTCATTACGACCCTGGCGGAAAGTGACTGACCGGACCGCAACAGCGTAAATAGCGTTTCCGCCATTGCACGAAGGAGCAAAGTGCGGCTAATTACGACCCATCGGGCACGAGCATTACGCCATGGCGGAATCCGAAAGGCTGCGATGGCGGAAATGACCCCAAAACGGCCCTTACCGCCGCCGTACGCTGCACCAGGTGCAATACCGCCACCCATCTTAGCGGTCACCGTAATGAGCGGTCACCGTAACGAGCGGGCACCGCAAATTACGGGCACCGTAAATATACGGAAACGGAAGTAAAAGCATGTGGCCGGAACGGGAAACAGCACGCCGCACAACTATAAAAACCGAATCCCAACACAACCATTAAAAATCCGACCCTGACACACATCCCAACCCGTTAGCAACCCCAGTTAAAAAAATAAATATGGGAAAGGTAGCCAAGAAAGCGTGTGACCGCAAGCGGCAGGTACACTTCTCCCGAGAGGAACTGACCGTGCTCACCGAGACCCTCCAGGAAAATGCCGCCGTCGTCTTCTCCAGTCAAATGACCAGGACGGCCCTTGCCAACAAGAAGGCCATATGGGCCCTGGTGGCACAGCGCGTAAGTGCGGTGGGGACAACACCCCGCACGCCACAGCAATGTCGCAAGCGGTGGGACGACCTGCGGATCCGCGTACGCAGCATACTCTCTGCGAACAGGAACATCGCCACAGCTACCGGGGGGGGTTCAGAGTCGCCCATCAAGTTGACCCCCTGGGAGGATATCTGCGCCTCCACCATAGGAATGGAGAGCATAGAGGGAGTCGGAGGGATGGAGAAAGGAGTGCCGACATCCGGAGAATCAGGTAGGTTGGCCAAGAGAAACAATGCGAAATCCACAAACCACGAACATGTGCAGTACCATGTGACCCCATAGTGCAATACATACTTTGCCCTGACAGCGCCCTCTAAAAGTCAGAATGAACAAACAAATCAATCAAGATGCCATAAACAACCCCTACATGTGCAGCATGCACCCCCTAACTGCAGGCAGCCAAATGAATGCATCCTCAATCCACACGAAAATGAGACCACCTCCAAGGCCCAGTCCCAAATCAGCCTCATGTACCACCCCAATGCATTTGATACGTTGCCATTCCAAATCCGACAGACCCATAACTAACGCTCGCCCCTCTTTACTCCACCACAGGGTCCGATACCAACGACGAGCTGCAGGACACCCCTACCAGCACGCCTGCAAAGAGGGCCAGGACCAACGTCCCAAGAGCCTCCACCTCAGGTGCAAGGATCAAGACACGGCAGCAGCAGGAATCAAGTGGCAGCACACTGGAGGGGACTGCAACAGGCACCCCAGCAGCCAGCAAGTCCACAACCCCAGCACCACAGGTCCCCCCAAAGAACGTATCTGATGGCACTGCCTCTGGTGGTAGCAGCACCATAGGTGACACAGCTGTCATGCCAGCATGCTCCGACACGGAAAACAGTGCTGGCGACGTAGGTACCATCCATGACCTTTCCCAATCCCCCTGCATGTTCCATCCCCTACACCATGACGAAACCACGCAGGGGCACCCTGAAGACGACGACTGGCCAACCCCCACAAGTCCTGTGCCAAGGCAACATGTGTTGAGCAGCCCCCCTGTCACACCACCGCAAATGTCCATGGCCCAGCAGAGGCAACAGTCCCTCGACCTGCTGATCGAGCAACAGCAGGAAGTGTCCACGCTACTCAAGGACCATGCAAATGAATGCGGGGGTTCCAGGGCAGCCATGGAAACATCCACCGAGACACTCAGGGCACAAATAGAGAAAAGTAGTGAGAGCCTCAGGGGAGAAATGGAGAAAAGCACCGAGAGCCTGAGAGCACAAATGGAGAAAAGCACCGAGAGCCTGAGGGGGGAACTGCATGCGACGTCCAAAGACGTTTGTGCTGAACTTGCTGCTGTGCGCCGTGTGCTCTCGGAGCTCTCACAAACCCTCAGAGACATGCATGGACGCGAGCAGGCAGAGACATCATCCGTGGCAAGTTCCGTCCAGGGCAGCCCCCAACGCAGATCTGGCAGGAACCTGCGCTCCACGGGCAGGGGTGCCCCTGATACCCGTAGAGGGGGCTTGCAATAGCGTCCAACCACGGACAGCATGCATATTTGGACACTGGTGTTGGGGGGGGAGGTAGTAGGGTGGAGGGGGTGTGTTGGGCTTCACTGGGTGGCGGGTCCATAGGGTGTATAAATCAAATCACATTAACAATACAGCATCTCATTATCATCCAATGACATGTGTGGACATTGATATTTGCGTACGAGGCCTTCATAGGCGTACAGTCCACAATGTGCCTGTACTACACACACACAGTGCCACAGGTCCCCTTTCCGTGTAATAGGCACCATGCGTGGTTGCTAGAAGCATGCATCTATGATGCTCTGTCGGATTGCACGTGCATCCTGTGCCTCATGGACTCCTTGAGGTGCCTCCACATCCCCACCCTCATCATCATCATCATCTTCAGGTGCATGCAGTACAGCGTCAGGGGGCATGGCCACATTCCTACGTATGCACATGTTGTGCAGCATGACACATGCCATGACCATCTTAGAAACCTTCTCATGGCTGTACATGAGTGCCCCGCCAGACCTGCTGAGGCTGCGGAAACGAGCCTTCAGTAGGCCGAATGCCTGTTCAATGACCACACGGGTACGTGAGTGGGCATGGTTGTAGTCCTCCTCATGCTCGTTCTGTGGGTTCCGGATTGGTGTAAGGAGCCATCTCTTCAGTGGATACCCGGCATCACCTGTATGAGACGAATAAAGGGTGTCAGTGGAATGATAGTGCTAAGTAGCCCCCCCCCCTCCTGCAAGGGCATTGACGCATCAAATGGGCCACGATGTCATGCATGGAATGAGACTCACCAAGTAGCCAGGATCTGTGCCCTGCGTGTCGCTCCATGTAGCGTGGTATTCTTGTGTTCCTCAGGACCATAGAATCATGGGTAGATCCTGGAAATCTGGCACAACAATGCGTAAATATCTTGTTGGAGTCACACACCATTTGCACATTGATTGAATGAAATTGTTTCCGGTTGCGGTACTGGACCTCCATGGCATGTGGGACAACCAATTCAACATGGGTGCAGTCGATGGCACCAATGCAACCCGGGATGCCGCCAAGTGCATGGAATCCCACTTTTGCGTTGGTAATCTCCTGGTACGTGCGTGGTAGTGTGATGTGGTCGTCGGCGTGCTTCAGGAGGGCATCGTGCACTTGGAAGAGTGTCCGTGAGAACAGTGGCTGTGAAATGCCATGCAACTGTCCCACTGTGTGCTGGTAGGTGCCTGTGGCCAGGAAGTGGAGTGCAGACACCACCTTCAGTAGGGGTGGGATGGCGGTTGGGCTATCTATCATGCTCACGAGGTCAGCATGTGTCATGTCCACAATGGCGATTATGGTGTCCCGGTCCAAACGGTAGAGGGTGTGGATCTGCTCAGCAGTGAGGTTGAACGGATCGGCTCGGAGGCGTGGGATTGCGGGCCGCCTGCGTGGTGGTAGTGGCAGTGCTTGTGGGCCTTGCTGACCCTGCCTTGCCCTCCTCCTCCTCCTTCTCCTCCGTCTCCCCTGTGCGCCCGGTTGTTGTACCTGTTGTTGTTCGTCGTCTTCTTGTAGTTGTAGCACTTGCAGTGCTATCTGGTCCCCCAGGCCCAACATCGCTAGTCCTGCCGGTAGCATTTTGGAGTGGGAGTGGTTGTGGGAGGGGTTTGGGTCTGCAATATATGTGCTGTCGGCCTGTATGGCCTCCACCTGTGCTGATTGAATGAATCTGTGGCAGATGCAATCCCTTCTGGCCGAGCACGTCCCGCACGTAAGGCTGCATTTGGCCGCATGGCATCTTGGGATTGGAATCATGTATCAAATCCCGATAGCAGTGTGATGTACTTTGACTGATTTTCATGCTATGCTCCCATTGTTACACATGCTATGATTGCAGCCGCTTACATACCTGTGAAGAGTCAGTGGTATGTAGGGCTCGATCGATGGCCGACCCTCATGCAGCACAGTAACGTACTTCACCGACGGGCGTGGCGTCCCATTTGTGATTGCAGCCAGTTAGCATTATGACACACAGCCGCACTACATTGATGTAATTGTGAATGCAAGCGTTCACAGAAGCCTTTTCGACGTAATGTTGCAAGTGAGGAATTCGAAGGCCAGCATTTTTGGTTTTGAAGTAGCGGCGAGGATACGCCCACAGGTCTGGCTGCAAATGTAACGTTCTATTGTAGAATGTCCTTGGGACATGGCCCATAACGAGCAGGCAATGAATGATATGAATTGAATGGGATGCGCAATAGCGTAGTGGACGATAAGGCAGGACGTTCCCAAATCCATCTTGCTTCACAACACTACAGATCCGGCCAGGAGCACAGTGGTTTTTGCAGACTGCATTACGCACAGACGCGATGGAAGTTTCACATATTATGTGAGTGAATATTCATGCGTTTTCATTGCGGGATGAGGGAATGATGAATGGATGCATGGACTGATGATTCCGTTTAGGGTCTGCCATGTACATGGGTTTTTTGAATCACTCCCCTTCCCCTGCGCTATGTGATGCAAGGCTGCCATAGTGGGACTTACGTCTATCTGCCCTTGTCGGATCCTCCCTGTCTCGACGCGCCTTCATACACTTGTGTCTAGGCACGTTACTAATCCCATGTCATGGGTTCTATCTTGACGGACGCATGCACAGTAACCGACGTTGCCAATGGTGTATTTACCTCGATTGATTTCGTTATGATTCGATACTGATTTAGGGGTGTGTATATTCCTTTGGAGTGGGCTAGCATGCATATGGGTGTGGATTTGGTGTGTTGAATGAAGATTGTAATGCATCATGAGTCCCGTAATGCAATCGGTTAATTTGTGTTTCTTTTGGGTGACAGGTATCTCCTGCCCTATTGCAGATGCCATCTCTACGCCACTCCTCCAGATGGTTTTTACTCTCGACACCTGCAGCTTCGGGTGAATCAGTGGAGCACCATTTCGATCTTATGGGACGATCGCCAATGGGCCACATGCCCTTACGCTGTACTGGTGGCTAGGTGCAACATTTCGGCCTTTCAGCTCGACTAGTGCCTGCCTCATGGGACGGACCTGCGGTTCTTGCCGCTTCCATGTTGCCTTTTGGAACGTTGATGTAGGCCCTGTGTGCCATGATGGTACGGGGCGTCACACAAGTGGAAGCTGGTCAATTATTGCAGATGCAGCCCTCGGTGATGATGGTTGTTTTGGTGTTATTTTGCAAATTGCTGTGGGGCCTTTGTCATTTGGATGTGCATTTAAATTGTATTCCGATATTTGTCGTGTTGCGTTGTTCTTTGCAGGTGATGTGGCGATTTTCGCTTTGTGGCGGTATGTATTGCGAGATGATCTGCATTGTGTTCCGCCTTCTGAGTTGAGTTGTGTGGTACAGTACTGGCCGCGTTTGCCTACGTAGCACAGTATGGTCACGGATAGGGGCTGCCATTGTGACTGTTTACATGATGTGCTGTTCAGGGGCGGGGGATTGGCTTTTGGCCGACTGGTGCCTGTCAGCCAGGTCGATTGGTGGAATGATGGGATGTTCAGAATGTGGCTGGTCACAGGTGACTGTGTTTGCGTGCGTTTGTTGGAGGGGGACTGGGGTCATGTCCATTGGAATTGCTTCTGTATTGATGCCATCTGTGCCCTGCAGCTCCCATCGGCCCCTCTTGGGATGAGCCTGGCTGCTCAGTCACTCTGCCAACTTGTGTGGTACATGCTTCTGCTGATGGTTGGTTTGTTTACTGGCAAGAGTACAGGGCTGGTGCAATCCCCCTCAGGATGCTGTTTTGGATGTTGCCTTGCGCTGGTGGCAAGCGATGGGGGACTACTGTTGTTTTGTGTCATGTGTTCTTGATTTTCATTTTGATGTATTGTACCTTCACATGCCTGTGCTGCATCAGTACGGCTATGGTGACATGCCGTACATGGATGCCCACTCACGGGGCGCTTTGAGCCCCTGCATGCTTTTCTACGTTGGCATGCATGGGTGAATTGTAGATTTCACTGGTTGCATAGTGTGAGTACATTGCGCCTGCCAGGAGTTGTGCAATGTGGCCAGGGAGTGGAGTACAGGCACTCAGTGGGCCATTTACGGTTGGTTCACGATGCCGTATTTCTCGCCATGGCGGAATGGTACTTTACGACGTGCTTGATGGCGTTCAGTACATGTCCGCTAGGGTCAGAATTCGCGTACCGTTGCGCCATGGCGGTGATTCCGGTTTTGCAAGGCGCGCGTGCGCGTACTTGGTGCAGTTAGCGTTGCCGTTCACTGCGGTGTCGCTAATGGCATCGTACTTTACGGTGACGGGTCATAATCGCAACGAGCGGTGTTCGATGGCGGTATTGCATTTCCGCCATCATTTTTCCATTTCCGCAAGGGTCGTAATGAGGCCCATAGAGTTGACTTTGCCAAAGAGCACTAAAAACAGAACAAAATAGAGGATGCATGTATCACTGTTGTCCAACAACAGTGGGTGCAAGAGGATCAGATCATTCCTGGTCCTCCAAGATTAGTCAGGGGATTCGATGGTCTCACCCGATGTCCATGACTGTCTTGGAGTTCAGCTGGAGGGGAAAAACTCTCAGCTCTGTGTCACTGTAAAAGATGCCATTCTGGTACACTGCCTGTTAGGAAATAGACCGAATGGCATGAGACCGGCTCCAACTGTACTATCTAGTCCGGATCCAGAGTCCACAGAGACACCTGCTCCTGCCGCACAGGGTCTAGTGACAATTGAAGTGCCTGCTGCAGAGGCACCCAATTCAGTGACTTCAGTGACCTCAGAGTTGCTGCAGGCGTAGAACCCAAACCTGTGGTGTAGTACATGGTAGATTTAGACCTCACAGGGCTCCCCAAGCTAATGACTTGTCTTTAGCTGGGGGCCAGAGCCAGGCTGAATTTTGTCAGGTGCAGCGCATCTGTCCAACTTTGGCAGATCTGCGAGAGCAGGCAGTGAAGCAAGTCCAGGGGTTCAATGTGCCCTAGACTTCTGATGCGGGGGTCAGCCAGTGTTTGGTGGTTCCCCAGTGCCACAGAAGGTTCCTGTTGGACTTGGCTCACAACATTTCATTGGCATGTTACCTTGGGCGACAAAAACAGATGACTGGCTGTCAGCCCATTCCTACTGGCCCCAGATAGGGTCAAAGATTAAAGCATCTGTCCCGTCCTACTACACCTGCCAATCATCCAGCAAGGTAGGCAGAGCCACCAAGGCACCCTTAATTCCCCTAACTGTGGTTGGCCAGCTGTACAAGAGAATAGGCATGAACATTGTGGGTCCTTTTGATCCTAAAACCTCCTCTGGAAACTGATTTATCTTGGTTGTGATTTACCATGGCACTCAATACCCTAAGGCTGTCTCTCTGAGTAAGTGTGGGCATTGTGAGAAACCTGAAGCTGTCCACTTTTGGATGCAATTCCTGGGGGTGGACCGGTGTTGTGGATCACCTGGGTGAGGGGCCTTCGGGGAGTGGAAGTGGGACACCAGATTGCAAGACGCTGTATGCCCTTCCCTTTAACATCTTTACCCCATCCTACCAGGTAAGATATTTAGGAACTCAACCACCCCCCATCACAACACAAATACTTTCTCACGGCCAGCTCCCTATGAGGGAAAATGAACTAACACCCGAGATGTATACCTGACATGTCCCAATACAATGGCCAGGCAGGGTCAGGCAATTACTGACCATCACACAAACCTGACTTGCATTAGACTAACCCACACGGATAAAAGAGCACACTATGAGCAAGGCAAAGAACACGAGGAAGCAGAAGTTCCAAGATGGCAGTTTAACATGAGAAGAAAGATGGAAAAACAAAAGGGGATCGCAAGGAGGGAAGTGCCCTTGACCTTTTCGCCGAAGCACTGTTACTTTCACAAACCCTCGTGAATGTAAATCTTAAGGCCAGGAAACCAGGCTGAAGAATCCTGCATTGTTTGTTGGAGGTACGCCAGACCCTCCTGTGTCGATAATCAATGCGGGGGGAATAGCTTGCCGCCATGGTACTGTCCTTGGCTCCTAACACAATGCAGCGTGTGTGGACTCAACACAGCCAGTGAGTTGGGGAGACTGACATCAGACTGGTCTGTGTTGAGGCCAAGGTGGCAAGTAGCAACATTGTATGGTGCACGTTCAGGCAAACAGTTTTAGAAAACACATGTGGTAACCTACGTGAGTAAAAATTGAACAACAGATGAATGATTGACCTTTGAAAACAAGATACGATAGCCTTAACAGAGTGGTCCGGCACTGCGTGCATGCTCATTCGAAGGTCTCTTTAGGGTATCCAATTGAGAGTTGAGAAAGGTGAAGGATTGGCAAATAACTGCACATTGAAGTGGTCCTGCGACAGGTCAAGCAAAATACTTTGCACAATCGGCAGTCTTCAATGTTGCTACTGCCAAGCAAGTTGATGGCAAAATAGAGAAAGTTGGTCCAAGCCTGAACGAGGGAGATCAATGTAAAGCTTTCGGGCTTAAAGCAAGTTTGTGTTAAAGTGAATTAAAATTGGTCCGAGTCCGGCGGAGGGAAACTGATTGAACATTGTGTTGAAACGGATCTGAGCCAGGCTTATGGGGATGCAGGGTAAATCGTGAATCACTTGAGAAATTGGATATGTGGAAATCCAACAAGCATTGGGCTAAAGGGTATCTGAGCCCAGCTGAGGGGGATTCCAAGGGGAATAGTGAATCACCTGAGAAATTGAGTATGTGTGAAAACCTGAGAGGAAAGGAACTTATTGTTTGTCTCTTCACGCCCTCTAAAATAAGAGACTTTGAGAGGCAAAGTGACTTGGGCACAGAAGGCCCTGATGCTAATGTTTGAATGGCACCCTCATGATAGAAAAGCCAGAGACTGTGCTAAACTCGTGTGCATCACCTTATCCCGTGCTGAAAACGAGGGGAAGGGAGGCCAACAGCCTGAACATCCTGACATATCATTATTTATTTCTTTTATGTAACACTGATTCCCACACTGTTTGTATTTAGAGGTAAGAATTGTCAATAGGTTTATTAGTATAGGCATTTTTTTTGACAAGACACCAGTAGGACTGCATTATATTTATTTGATGGTCATAGCTGGCTCTCACCTGAAGATTTAGGATTAGATAGGTGTTTTTTAAACACTGATTAAAGTTCAATAAACATCCTGGAACTGTGGTCACTTGTGTTTGTCTTACTGTTGATACCATGCACTCACAAGTTTAAACGAACATGCAGCATGCCAGTTTCAGACCCAATGCGGCCAAGATGAACACATCCACCCAATCTATTATAGACAATTTACAATGTAGAATTGTATACACCAAATGTACATTGAACATCCATTAATGATTGCCACATTCAAGCCAAGCCTATCCTATTGACTATTGGGTTCTTGTAGGACAGAAATCATTGTTATTATTGATCAGAAATATTTTTGAGTTTTCAGGGTATTACCTTTTGTTGGGACGGAAATTAGTCTTTCGTTCCACCTAGGTGCTTTAGAGTGAGGCGAGTCCCATATACAACGTTGCGGAGAACGATGTGAGCCAAGCAGAGAATGTGTGGGTCAGCATAACCGTGGCCCCCCTGCCGTGGCAGTACCAAGTTTCCCAGGTGCATGCCATAATGATTTATTAGTGTTATCGTAGTAAAGTAACCATGTAAGGGAAACATGTGAAAAGCCTGACCTTCAGTCCCTGGAGAGATTATCCCAGCTGACCCCACATGAGAAGAGACAAGCAGACGAGGCTGCAGCCAATCGTGGCCTGACATCCTCTATGGAGCAGGCCCATGCATAGGGCCTAACCAACCAGTCTTATGATTTTCAACTGTATGTGATGATGTAATTGATGATGCCGGACACCCTTATTATGTGTTGTTCATGCAGACTCTGCCAGAACATTCTCAAGCAGCAGAGTTCTTTTCTTGCGCCTTTACATTTTGTGGGATTAAAACCTGTTATCTTTGCAAGCAATCTCTTGCCCTTTTTTCCCTAGTTGATTGCATTTATTCTTGCATGAGCGTACACGGGCGTGCCTTCAACTGATGACCCTGACATGATCCCAGCGCTCCCCGTACCTGCAGAGGTATCCAAGTGGCCTCTCTGGACGGGGGCATGCCCACCTACAGTGACCAGCCCCAAAAATGCGTACTTCCCAGTGGCCGTGCAAGAGCCGTTTTGCAGAATCTTGCCTGGTCTTTGGAGCGGGGTGTGGCCCCAAGGAGAGGTGCAGGCTCATATTGGAACCCCGTGAACAGAGGAGTTTGAGTGAATGCAAGGCCATGAGTATAGGCTTGCAAAGGATAACAAGTTGGGGACAAATGTATGTGGAAGTCTGAATAGTATTAACATGCAGTAAATGGAATTTGGAGTGTGGCATATTTGTGATTGTGATCGTTTTTGGTTTCATTGATTTTTTTAAGGAGGATAATAAGGAAAAGAAAAACGGAAGATAGGGAACCTTCATGGGTGAGGGGGGAAGGTGGCACCACAGCTATTGTTTAAGGAAGAAGACAAGGAGGAAATACAAAGGAGCTCTGTATAATTAGAGAGCTCGGGAAGAGTAGTGATTGTTATTTTAATTTGTTATTTTAGTTTATTTTGTTTGTGTATTTTTATTGTGTAGGGAGAAGGCCCAGATGGGGTGTTGCGTTGGATGTGTGTGTTGTGTATGTGTATGGGGAGTGTAATTTGTGTAAACAAGAAGAAGTGATGGGAAGCAGAGGGAGGGGGGTGTCGGATTGTGGGTGTTTCCCTTTACGACATTTGTACAACTGTGGCATATTAGTACAGGTGTAGCTCGAATAAACAGACACACGAGAGACATGACCATGGGGGGGTGACGCCCATAGAGAACATGTACAAGTCTCTGCAGTTGTATCTTGACAAAATCAAAAAATATCACATTCAGTGGGTGTCTGAGACCAGAAAAGGGGGGATGCCCCGTTCCTGGCCAGAGCAGGGCTCCTTTGACAGAAGTGTGTTGGAACACATGTCTACCTTCTTGACCACGATGTATAAGGGGAGACCGTTGCAGAAATGAAGGCAAATATAGAACCTCTGGAAAATGTTAGAGGATCCAGAGGACAACAGAGGGGAAAGAGCAGCACATGACAATAACTGAAACACAGTCCCGGAGGAGTGGAAGGGCTTAGCAGAGAAGAAGGGAACTACCCTTTAGCGTCCCGTCCCGCAGAGGAGTATACAAACCCAACGTACTTGTCAACGGGTACTAATGTAACAATGCCAGCGACGGCACTACCTCCCCCATATGTCTACTGCAGAGGTCATGGCGCACACAGCCCACACTGGTGTAAGCGCTAGAGGTTTACAAACAGCACTAGCATCAACATGAACAGAGTTAGCCAGACTGCGGGCAGCATGAGACGTAACAAAAACAGAGACACTGATGTAGCCAGTGGGAGATGAGTGAAAGTCAAGAGATTTCTTATTCAGAATAGACAATGCGCCCATAAAGACCATCCACAAAGAGCGTAATGGTGACACAGATAGCTTGGCCTATGAGAATGTTGGGTCCTACAGGGGAGACAAAGAGGAATGGGACGAGTTCAATGAGGTTGAAGAAGGTAAAGATGGGGAGGCTGAGTTAGTGCCTCAATGCACCCAGAGGGTGGAAGGTTTGTGTGATGGCAGGTTGAGGGAAAGGGTTGGCCAGAGGGCAATTGCAAGAACAAATGGAAGTGCAACTAAAAGCGGAAGGAGCAAGATGAGAATGAAAATGCCCCAAATACAAGGGGCAGGGAGGCCACAATAAGTACCATGGACACAGATGGATAAGAACAATTTGCTTAAGGCACTCCTTCCACTCATGGCAGGCGTGGGGAAATGGACATACTCCTTTGAACAATACACAGTGGGAGTACCCTTAGCAATAGGGGACATTAAATGTTTATTGGTGGCTGCCATTGGGGATCAGACTGCCAATGTGTGGGTAAAGGCAGGATACCCGGGAGTAACATTGACCAACTAAGCTCACGATTGAGCAAGCGTTCAATAAGATCAGAGCACATGTTTGGGATGCGCAGCCGCAAGTGTTCCCAGTCACGTCAGATTTACAGTCCATCATGCACTGTACAATGGGGGATGATGAAGATGCTGCGCAGTTTATTCATAAAGTACATGAGATTGGGAGGGCGAAGACAGGTAAAGCCTGGGACCATTCAGTACCCCTTTTCTATTTTATAATAAAACAAGGCTCACCAAAAGAAGTGCAAAAAGCTCTTGACAAAATCGCTGGGTTCGAGGACCAAGGGTGGCCCAAGATCCAAAGCCTTATAGTACATCATTGTAGGAGAATAAAAGAGCAAGAGAGGGAAACGCTTCAGAGACGTCAGGCAGAGTAGGCAAAACTGGTGCAGTTTAAATTCGCAAAAGTAGCTGTGGTGTCATTGGGACCGACGCCAGCACAGATAGAAGAGGAAGGATATACCCCCAATTTCACAAATGCAAGAATAGCCATGGTGTGGATGGAAACAGAAATCTGTGATTCCCTGGGCCACAGTGGCAAGGTGGGCAGCAGCAAGGATGAGGTGGGTTCAGAGGATCGAGTTTGGAGGATTTGGGGGACTGGGACCCAGGGGAGGAGGAACGTGGCAGTGCTGGAAATGTGGGAAGTAGGGACATTTTTCAAGGGAATGCAGGTGTAGGCAAAGGATGGGTATGACTATTACCAGCAGAACTATGGCCCCCACCTCAAGGGACCCCACAAGGCTTACCCCCCAGAATGACCTTAATACCATATGAGATCCAACAGGTTTACACCCAGCTACCCCCACAGATGCCTGGCCCCCCTCCACCGCGACATCCCCAACAGGTAGCATAGCACTAGCCACCCCACTCCAGCATGCAGCAAGCAGGGAACACTAACACCTTCGGTGGTGCACCCAATGGCACAGTGGCTCCATTTCAAGGTGCCACAGTAGTGAGGGGAACCCTTTCTCATTCCCAGGGACAAACACATATCCTGACTAGTACAGCCCACAGAGAGCACTTGCGTGTCCAGTCCTATCGATGACCCTAAACCCAGAAGAGGAACCCTTGGTAGGGGTAAAGATAGAGAATAAACAGTTAATCTTTATGGTAGACTCAGTAACTGAGAAATCATGCATCAGTGAAGATGACTTCCCGCTATCTGGCAAAACTCTCGAAGCACAGGGATTCTCTGGGGCTGTTTTAACGGTTTCATATACAAAAGAATTGGATGTGAAAGTAGGAGGGAAGGTGGGACATGCCCCCCTACTATATTCTGAAAGCTTTCCTGTAAACCTGCTCGGCAGGGATCTGCTTAGAAAATTGAACATGAAAATCTCCTTCACAGACAGTGGCATTTCATGCTCCACAACAGCCATGTGCTCAATGAAATCAATGCTCGTGATACACGCCATGGCATGTGACAAAGTGGTGCGAGGTATCCCCGTGGACCCAGACATGTTCATTTACGGCATAACAGTACTTGCACAGGCCGTACCGCAAATCACCAAAACCTGTTTGGAGAGTGCCAACCAACTTCACTTTCCACCCTGTAGTGTCCCCAGAGTTAGTAGCAGGCACTACACTGTCCCTAGATTTGGAGGGGCTGTTGATTTCAGCAAAGGTAATTGTGGTCCTAGGTACTGACACTCACGGATGCCAATGGCGCACTGTCCTGTGCATTTATCCCTCTGTACCCTTCAAGGAATTAACAGACACAGAGCTTTTTGAGGACAATGAAAGCGATGGGGAAATAATGCTTGAGATGTGCATCCCCTGTGACATTATGGTACAGTATAGGAGAGTGCAGATCCCCCTCATGGCCATTATCGTTGCGCACTAATTTACCCAAGTTGACTTACAACATGTACCGATACAGTTGTGGCCAACTAATCCACACGATGTAGGACGCCTAAAAGAAGTGACCCCATTGAGAATAACACTAATAAATGGAGCAGTACTACGCTAGTGAAACAATACCCACTCTCAAGGGAGGCAGAAGTGGGGATAAAAGACGCAATACAGGCTTTAATACACCAAGAGATCAGAGTGCCCTCTACATCCCCCTGTAACACGTTCATATACCCTGGTAGAAAAACAATGGGGGTAAGTCGGAGAATGATCCAAGGTCCCCGCCCCCTTAATGACGTAGTGCAGAAGGAGTTTCCTCTCATTCCAAACCCGGCCTCCATCTTGCGCAGCATCCCCAAAGAAGCGACGCACTTCACAGTGGTTAACTTTAAAAATGCCTTTTTCTCAATACCGTTGCACCCAGACTCACAGTAACTCACAGCATTTACACACAGCGGAAAGCACTACAAACACACTCATTTGCCCCAAGGGTATTGCGAGTGTCCATATTAGAGGATATTACATGAAGACCTAGGTAACATCCATGTACCCAGCATGGTCATACAATACGTAGACAATTTATTGGTGTGTAGTAAAAGTGAGCAAGACTGCCGCAGAGATTCTATCACCCTGCTACAACTGCTAGCCTGCAAGGGTTACAAGGTTGACAACGCCAAACTTCAATACTGCCAGCTTGAAGTACTCTATCTAGGGCAACTGATTTCAGCATACAGCAAGAAAATTATACCTGACAGAGCGACAACAGTGCACGCCATGCCTAAGACAGTTACAGTAAAATACATGCAGAGATTCTTGGGGTTGTGCAACTACAGCAGGGCTTGGATTCTGGACTAAGCAGCTTACACAAGGCCACTCTTACGGGGACTCAAGGAAGCACAAAAAGACAGCCATAAAGTAGAGTGGACAGCAGACATGGTGCAAAGTTTTTACAATCTGAAAGAAGTGATTTCCACTGCCCCAGTTCTACCCACCCCAGATTACAGGCAGGAATTTTACATATTTTCACATTCAAACAGCACACTTATGACAGCTGTATCGAGACAAAAGAGCAGAATGGACCACAAGCCCCTGGCCTATGATAGTGGTACATTACACTCAGTAATGCAAGGACCATTTGCGTGTGAACAAGCCCTCGCTGCAGCAGCCTTAGCGATCGGAAAAAAGCTCCACAATCGTAATGGGGTGCTCAATAACATACGTGGAACACTCAGTATTTGCAATCCTAGAAAGGTCCAGGTCCACCCTCACCACCCAGAGGGCATTGGCGTACAAGATTATCATCTCAAACCCAAACGGAACCGTGCAAATATGAGGGTTTACAGTAGCACGATTGCGCAATCTATGAGGGCGAAGAAGATGACACTCCAAAGCAAAGTATAGTCTACTAGGAGAGGGCGAGGTGCTCTTCGTTGATGGTTCAGCATCAATCGACCAGGAAACGGGACAAAGATATTCTGGGGCGGCAGTGGTGTGCTTAGAAGATGGAGAATACGAAACACTAGTAATGAAAAGACTACCCATGCATTACTCAGCACAAGCAGCAGATGTTTTAGCACTCATAGAAGTGCTCTGAGCATCAAAGGGATGTTTTGTAACCATTTATTCAGACTCAGCATACGTCACCACAACAGTGCACACTGGTCTCTCATGCTGGAGGTGAAGGGGCTTCCAACGAGTGGATGGGTCCCCCGTGCAACATGCAGGGCTATTAAATTCGCTAATTTCCGCCCTGACAGAGCAATCTGTAGTGGCGGTCATGAAATGCGTCATCCATACCAACAACACTGACAAAGTCTCTTTGGGAAAGGCAGCCGCAGATGTGGTGGCCAAAGTGGCATCATACCTCCCAGTGCCCATCCCTGCTGAATATGTTGTTAATACCATTCCCACATGACCAGGGAAAGACCCATACACATCACTGCCCATTGCAAAAATAGCAGAGCTCCAATGTAGAGCTCTGCAGGAAGAGAAAGACATTTGGCTCAAGCGCGGGTTTGCACAATCACTGACTGATATCCTATGGAGACAGCAATGCAAAGGGAAGGCAGTACACACAGCCTTTCAACAACTACACTACCCCTCCCCCAGTACAGAACAACAGATTGCAGTGGACTTACAGGAGAATTGGCTTATACCAAATCTCCAAGAACAGCTTGCAACTATGGACATGCAAGGCACTATATGCCAAGGGTTTAGCAGTGGAATGACTCTCCACACGTTACGAGGTACGTTGCCCCACCCTATTGGGCCGTTCCGCGGGCACCATATTGATTATGCAGACATGGGCGAGAGATGTAAGGGAGCCCGGTATCTCATTGTATTGGTGTGCGCATTCTCGCTGTGATTTGAGGCTGGCCCCTTTGCCCACCCAGATATCAAATGTGCAGCAAATTTTTCATATGCGAGGTATTCCCCTGGTCGGGAGTGTGCAGTGTTCTCAGATCCGGCACCCACATTTTAATGAGTTATTCAAGGAAATCACAACATTACTAGAAATCAGGCACCATATGTGCTTACTTTATCACCTCCAAGCCAATGGTGGTGTGGAATGATTAAATGGCCTGCATAAAAGCAAGATTTCCAAACTCTGCAACACCCTAAAAAAGAACTTGGTGCCCTGTTTGCCCCTGGCCTTGTTCAACGTGCGCACTCAGCCAAGCAAGAGCCACCACCTCTCACCACATGAGTTAGTGATAGGCAGGCGTATGCACATTCCTTTATCCCCTGTGAGGGGGACATTAGATGCCCATAGTGCTGCAACAGTTCTCTGAGAGGAGTTTAAGGAATACTTGATAAACCTAACACGTGCAATCAAATGTGGCTCACAACAAATCGCACCACCTCACCCAGACGACACCCAAAACAATACAGCTCCACTTGCTGACACAGAACCCACCCAACTATTGTTGCCGGGGAGATGGTATGTTTAAGAAGTTTTGTGCACAAGTGGAATAATCCCAGGTTCCATAGACCCTACGAAGTGGTGTTTTCTACCCCTCTCGCAGTAAAGGTGGAAGGGCTTTGTTATTGGATACACATGTCAGACATTCAAAAGGCACCACCAAATTCCTCACCAGCACCCTAAGGCTGATAAAACCAGTCTACCTCACCTTACTTAGCTTAATGTTGTCAATATAAGTGCATGTGAAGAGATACCAGACATGTACTGCTGCTAAAAGCACAAGCTCTGCAAATTAAAACAAACTCTCTTTCTCTCTTTCTACTCCTTCCCCCTCCCTCCTTCCCCAGACTGCTTCCCCACATCCCCTGCCCTTGCCCTACCATCCCTCATTCATACCCGTTCTTGTTCCCATTACAGGTGAAAAGAAGATGAATCGTTCAACGTCAAATTGTTCGGTGCATAGCGATAGAAATGTTATTAGTTCTACTAGAATGTATTCTTATCAATGCAGCCTGTACTCTATGGTCATTTTGTTCAGCTTCCTTATGTTTTTGTTGGGAATATATTGGAGGTAATCTTTTATCTTACGAGCCATACAAAAGGGGGAGGGGGAAACCTGAACAAAATCACCTCTTAATTTAACTGAACCATTAAACACAACTGTATAAATGTATAACACGTCCCAAGCAAGTAACACCAGTGCACATATGACTGTATGCACGAGTAAAATGTTTGAAATACTACTTCCCACTAGTAAAAACCTCTTTTGTAGCACAAATAGTAATGATAGCACCACTGTTAGCAGGAGTTTATTACCAAGGAGGTATATACCGCGCCATGACAGGATGAAAAGTCAAGCGCGTAGGCTCAAATATGATGCATACTATGGCCTAGGCCTGGATGTGGTTGAAGATATCCATCATCCCAAACATTTGAATAGTTGGTACTCTGACATGAGTGCAGTGGGTAGACGAAGAACCAATAGTAGTTGCTATGCATGCTCATGGATACCACACGCATCGGGGGCACCCAAAGTTCTAGTACCACAAGAAGAACCGATTGTAGAGGCACAATGCCTGATCCATAGTGCGCTATGTACGCTCAAAGGCACCTTCCAGGCACATAACATGCATCTACAATTTGTCCATCCAGATGCCCAGAAATGCAAAACCAGTCAGACAAACACCAACTGTCTAAAGAAACCGTATTTGGTGATCGAGGGAGCAAAGTATGTTAACAACAAGTGGCAGGAAACTACCATCACTTGCTGTGCTGAAGGCCTCCTGGGGTTTCAAGAGAAAACAGTGGTGTTAGGGAGAATTCTCTGTTTAGGCTGAATTTCCTAACCTAGTGAGCCCCCAGCAGCTTTGCTGGATTTCTGAAGGTTGTTTTTTTCCATCCTGCCAAGAGTGAGACTCTTTTTTCTCCCACTCTTGGACATGAATGTGGTTAATTCCTTTCAATGTGAATGTGTTCTATGGGCTATGGGGTCTTTTAGTCCATAGGGTCTCATATGTTTTTCTATGTGTGTTACACCGCACGCTCAGTGCCGTAACACTGGGGCATCCTAGAGGATCCCCACCATAGACTCCATACCCTGGGACTGACTACTGTCTCCCAGGGCAGGTAAAGTCACCATTGGCTTTACTAGACCAAAAATTTACTAACATAACTAGTACAATCCATCCTATTGTGGACGTACTAGTAGGGGTAATTCGATTACTCCTGGCTCTGTTATTCGAGGGGGCACTGTCCCGTCCCCCCTCGTCGAGTTTTGGCTGGTGACAGTGGAAACTACTCGTTATATTCGACCCTGAATATAACTCTATGGGATTCTTCCCATTGTTGGAGGTTAATACTCTTTCTCGTTAATCTCTAACATACCACCGGTTTATGTATCTTAAATAAATCTATCGGTTGGTATTTTCTGCCAGAACTCGGTTTTTAAAATGGCGTCTGTGTTTGTCTCTGTGACTCCTAAACCAAAGGTTGAGCCCTTTGTTCTACTTTTGGCGGGCTTCTACACAGAAGTCCTCCAAAGTGGTGCCATTCTGTCTGGGTACCACAGGGGGTGTGGGAGGGGGTTCAGGCACCCTGGACTGAGTTGCCTTGCCAACTCAAGTCACACTCTGGTGTGATATTGCCCAAGTGGTGAGCCACCCCGCTCACCACTTAGCATGTTTTGATTGACAGCTAGGCTGAATGAATGGGGGTTTTCTGCATAAAAGCAGGGCTTTTGGGACTGGATCTTCAGAAGTCGCCACAGGACCTAAGAATCCGACGAGGGTAAAGCTGAGCTGACCTGCAACAACGACACCTCCGGTGGAGCCCTGCTGAACCGACTCACCACTTCCCGACGACAGAGGGGATCTCCCCGCCGGAGAGTCTCTTCCCCTGACTGGTGGGAACAACCAGTCACCTTTGCTTTTTCTTCGTTCCAGGACGCAGTGGTCGAATTGCCCGTGCAGAGCACCCCGGCAACCAGATAGCCAATACCCCTGTACTGCGACCAAAAGGTGGTGCCTTGTGACGGAGCACTCCGCGGCTGGTCTCTTCCCTGGTGGTGCAACGATCTTCAACTTTCCTTCGACGACGAGATCATCTCTTCTCTTGGCAAAGCCCCGACGTGCATCCACCACCAGGAACAACTGCCCCTGCCGGAGCTGTCTCTCCACAAACAAGGTGCCATGTCCGCCTGGCTTCCCTTGTGTCGGTTAGCGTGAGGTGTCTGAATCCTCGCCTCTCCATTGGGTCGCCTCCAAGCCTTCTTAACTTTCTGTTCTGAACTGGTCCAACCTTTCTATAACAATTTGCAACAAAGACTCAAAGTGCATTTCCACTGTGATACTTTTTGGGACATATCGCCTTGCCTCTCTCCGAGTGGGCCCGGCCTCTGAACTTTGCAATCTACCGTAGACCCTGCCTTACTTGCCTTGCATTTGTTCGTAAAAGAGTTGGTACCGAGTTAATTTCATACCCTGCATTTTCTCTCCCGTCCTAACAACTACTAGAGTGCCATCTAGGTTCAAGCATTCACCTATGTCTGCAAATAAGTGGCGCCATTGAACCTAGACTTGTCGAACTATTGTCAGGGGGATTGATTGACTTATAGTAATTGTGATTGAAGTTGTTTGCCGTATTAGTGCCAGAGTGTTTTCCATAGATGTGTTGTTATAAATAAATAACTATATATCTTTACACCGAAGCCTTGTTCCGTGTTTGCTTGTTCTACTGTGTAAATTGCCCTATTTTGTATACTCCACATACTGCCTAACTCTTCTTGAGAGAAGTCTGACTGCTCAGCCACAGCTACCAAGTGAATCTGTGCGGTACAGACTGCGACCAAGTGGGTTTACTGCCAAACACCTGTAGTCCTAAACCTTTTGCAGTGGTCCCAGAGGGAACTGCACAGGTTTCCGCCTAACAAGTAGCCCTCGTGCAAAAAACATGTGCACAAATATGGACAGAGTATGTTACAAAACTGACATGAATTGCAGGAATGGAGAAACCAGTAAAAGCACACCAAGAAAAGAACTATGAGTTGTGCTTTTTCTTTGTGGGCTCCAATGAGCGGTGCAACAGAACAGTGTTGATTCCATATCTAAAGAGAGGCACGGCAGCACTGATGGACTACTATTGGGTGTGTGGCCAACAAGTGTACCATCCTGGAGGGTCTATTGTTCGCTAGCTACGCTAAACTCAGGCGTATTAGTAGTCCCAGAAGAACAACTGAAAGGGGGCCAATACCTGACGAAGCACCGACAGTATCCCCAACGATCGTAGAACAAAACATGCTGCCACCCCCAGACTTTCTCATCCTCCCTGGGAAGGAGCCATGTAGCCAGCTGTGGAGAAAAAAGAGAACATCGAACAAACTATCCAAAGACTCCTCGAAACTGCTTGAAGAAATACCTGAAGAATACAAGCTATTCACCTCAGCAGAGACATTTTATGCATCACTATTGCTACCTGGTGTACAAGCATGAGCTAATGCCAAGTGGCTTGAAATTGTGCACCGGGAACTGGTCCAGTTGGCGAATGACACTGAGTAAGGGTTTAACATCATAAGGGTCGAGCGGCACTCACTAAGGCTGATGACAATGCAGAACCGGTACATCCTAGATATACTGACAGCGATGTAAGGAGGTGTGTGCAAAAAGATCGGGAGCTCATGTTGCACATTCCTGCCTTCTGAAGATGCGGAAAATGGGACCCTGTCACACGTTATTGCTGCAGTACATGATCTAGGGACCAAAATTAAGATAGAAGCTGCAGTTTAAGAGGAGGTCTGATTCACACTGGCCTTCAGGTGTGCATCGTCCTGGCTGGAAGCACTGATGAAGATGCTGGTGCCCATCATCATCTTCATCCTGGTAATCTTCTGCATGTGCCAATTTGGACTCTGGTGTTATGTCAAAGCTGTACCTAATAGCACAATGATGATGGTGTCAATTGGCATTTCAAAAGTGCTGCATAATACAAAAGAGATAGAAGTACAAACTGACTACCCTAACACTCACATGGTCCCCACACCCTACGGTGATGAGGTAGACAGATTATACCACACCATTATTTCCCTCCCGACCCTGAACACTATAAGGAAGCATGGGTATATTTAGCGTGGACGGGGGCCACATCTATTTGACATGTACTACTGAAGAGTGTGCGTGAGAGATTGTAGAATGTATGTAGGGTGTGGATGCCAAAAAAAGGGAATGCCCCCATATGAAGCTGCGGTGAGAAGGGAAAATGAGTGCAAATATACTAAGGAATTTGTCACTGTAGAAGTAACGTAGAAGTAATGAAAGGGGGGAATATTGGGAAGGAAATGAGTCTTTCTCATCCCCCTAGGCACTTTAGAGTAAGGCGAGTCCCATAGACAGATGCACGTTATACCAGGGGGGAGGGAACCATGCTAAGGAACCTGGCACAAACATAATATTGCAGGAATTATAGATACATAGGCTTAGTGCACCCATATAAAGACCCGCCATCTTCATAGTTATGGCTGTCCGAATCGGTCCTGTAGGTTTGCGTGGTAAATGTTGGCCCGGCATAGAAACCAGAACAGGCCCAAACACTGGGGGCAGAGGAGAGCTGCGTTGCTGATTCTCATAGAAACTTCCCTTTGCTCATTAATTGTTGCAATCACGTATTATCCCAGGGAACAATGCGCCCTGCAAGACCATGAGATAGCACCAGGCTCCTTGTGGTGCATTCATCACAGCCAGGCCAACAGCAGACCACCAACCCCCACCCAGCCCACCAGGAGTAATGGCACTGACCACTGACCCAATCCAAGATCCCCTGCATACCACAATAGTGGGCATCCTCCAGCCACCGACAATAAAACCTGTGTCCATAAAAGATCTAAACAAACACGACCATTTCACATTATCCCATAAATACACCCTTTTGTAGTACAAGATACAGGGAGGAATACATTATCACTCAAGACGAGGGTGGAAGCCTTGGGTGCGGAGAAGTGTGATACGAACCGAACAGCAAATGTGTGGATCAGAATAATCATGGCCCTCCCACCATGCCAGTCCCCAATTTTCCCAGGTGCTTGCCATAATAACCTATTAGTGTTATCGTAGTAAAGTAACCATGGAACAGTAACACATGAAAAGCCTGACCTTCAGTCCCTGGAGAGATGAGCCCAGCTGACCCCACATGAGAAGAGACAAGCAAAAGAGGCCACAGCCAATCGCAGCCTGACATCCCCTATGGAGCAGGCCCATGCATAGTGCCTCACCAGCCAGTCTTGCGATTTTCTTCTGTATGTGATGATGTAATTGATGATGCCGGATACACTTATAATGTGATGTTCATGCAGACTCTGCCAGAACGTTCTCAAGCAGCAGACTTTTTTGCTTGCACCTTTACCTTTTGTATGATTAAAACTGTTATCTTTGCAAGCAATTCTCTTTGCCTTTTTTCGTTCGTGGGTTGCGTTTATTCTGGCATCAGCATACAGGGGTTTGCCTTTACTCTCTTCATATTGCTTGTGGACCACTCATCAAACCTTGAAAAAGACCTGTGTAGGGTCAAAAATAGGTGTTGTCTGTGCTACAGTAGAATTAAGTGGCTGTGAGCCATCACTCAATTCTAGAATTCACTGCAGTAAACTACTATTGAGAATATTTAAAGGATGAACTTCTTGTTTACTTCAATCCCCATGGTCACGAAGGCTCTTATCAGGATATTCTCTCATGTGGGATTCTGTAAAGAAGTCATATCCGACAGGGATCCAACTTCATATCCGCATACATGAAGGCAATGTGGGATGAATGTGGACTTACCTATAGGTTCTCCACAGCCTTTCACCCACAAGCTAATGGTATTGTTGAGCAGTCCAACAAGACCCTGCATGGCATGACAGGTGGCTTGGAAGAGCCATTCAGGAGAAAGTGCGATATTCTCCTGCCTCGGCTCCTGTCTCCTGCCAGGAGGTGCCACGGTTTGTGTCATGTTCAGTCCCTTCGAGCTCCTGCTTGGCCATCCTGTAAGGGGTCTGCTAAGTCTGTTGTGGGAAGGATGGAAGGGCAATCCCCAAACTTTTTCCCACTACATCATAGACTATGTGCTCGCTGTCTGATCCTGGATGGCCACGTGCAGGGAACAAAGTACTCAGAAACTGAAGGCCAGTTAGGAGTTCACAAAGCACTGACATGACCAGGAGGCGAACATGATGGAGTATGCGCCAAGCCAGGTACTATGGATCATGGCACTCGTCAAGCCCAGTGACTTGCATGACAAGTGGAATGGGCCCTAAGTGGTGCTAGAAAGGACCAATGAGATTAACTACCTCATTGATATGAAGACCCATATGCAGACGCATCCGTGTTTCACGTCAACCGGCAAAACCCCATTACAGCTGGGACAACTTGGTGATGGTCCTGGTCATAGATGATGAGACAGAGGAGAAAACAGATCCCCTCCCTGACTTGTTACACGCCCACCTATGAGTCTCTCAAAGGTTTTCAGCATTCCCCAAACCTAACCAAACAGCACAGGTGAAACTGCCAGCATTTGCTGCATCAGTATGCAGGTCTGTTCTCCCTGACTCCTGTGCAGATCAATTAGAGCATCCATGACATTGACACTGAAGCAAGTTAGCTGGTGAAGAGGGGGATTCAGCGGATTGCGGAAAAGGTTCAAGATACCAGGAGGAGGTCTCTAAGATGTCCAATTCATGAGTACCTTCGACCTCACGGCTGGGTACTGGCAGGTTGGTCTGAATGATCCTGCAAAAGAGAGGTTGGCATTCCCCTCCAACCCCGACTGCCATTACCATTTGGATGTTATACCATTCATGCTAAAGCATGCCCCTGACGCTTTCCAGAGAATGGTCAAACAGGTCCTATCGGGGCTGGAGTATTTCAGTGTCGCCTTCTTAGACAGCATTTCCTTCTTCAGCACCACCTGGGAAGACCACTTATTCCACCTGGAACAAGTGCTTCAAGCAATGCAGAAGGTTTGCTTGACTATCAAGGTGTCAAAATGCCTGATAGCGCAGAGCACTGTAACTTACCTAGGACTCCATATCAGTGGTGGTAAGAAATAGCCTCTCCAGGCCAAAGTCGAAGAAGTGATGGACTGGAACGTCCACACTACCCAGACTCAAGTGAAGGCCATTCTGAGCCTCACAGGTTATTACCAGCCTTTCATTAAGAGGAATGGGGATCTTGCCCTTCACCTGAATGACGTAACCTCAAAGCAGCTGCTAAAAAATGTCATTTGGATCCCTGCCTATCAGTCATCTTTGCAGAGCATGAAAGATAGCCTGGATTTCGTCAAAGAGTTTACTATACAGACAGATGCTTGCAAATTTGGAATGAGTGCAGTGTTAGCGCAACTGAACTCTGCAGGGGTAGAACAACCATTTGCGTATCTACATAGGCGATTGACCAAGTGAAAGCACAACTGGGCCCCCATGGAGAAGGATGCCTTTGCGGTAGTTTGGGTGGTAGGCAATCTGAAACCCTACATTTTTGGGATGCACTTCACTGTCCAAACTGACCACAGACCTCTGAGTGGGTTTATGGCCTCACGTTATTGCATTGGGCCATATCCCTACAAGGATTGGACATGGACATCTGTAATGCTCTACAGACTGTAATACAACTGGATTTATATAGAAGTTCATCCACCTGGATCAGAAACAGCAGTTGGGATGTGTCGAGAATCCATCTGGTCACCCTATTCTGACCTGACCACAAAATATCAGGAGGGAATTGGGTTTCCAGGGAAACCTTCTGGGGAAGAAAACCCTGTTGTCGGTTGGTACTGGCTTGCCACCTCCTGGCTGTAGGTTCTGATGGAGGACAGCTATGTTGGAACTGCTGTAGAGTTTCTAGTAATGTGGTCTTGCACTGTTCTTGCCTACTGAATTTGTTAATACAATGCATCTGTTAAGTAACAGCACCATATCTGCGGATCAGGATTTAACTGAAGCGAATCACACTTACCATGCGTGAGAGACTCAAAGGAAGATTGATTGAAGGGAGGAAGACATCAGTGTTTTCGTATGAACACGGGAGAAGCTTGTACTACTATCGTAGAATAGGAAAGTAATCGTTAGAACAGGAAAGAGAATATTGTTTACAAGAGAGAATTAATGTTTTAGAAAGTAGAATCTATCCCTACCAAGATCTGTAGAAAGGGAGCGTTTTCTAAGTGCCTCCATAGCAACATGGGCAGTGAGCTTGCATACTTCCGGGTCTGTGGAAAGCAATTCCTGTTGCCGTGGTAACCGTGTCACATTGACCGAATTCTGCAGAATGTAAGAAAGCAGCGTGCAGACCGGTGAGTGTAGATAAATGTTTATACGCTGTAACGGAGAGACTATACGCTCTGTGGTGTACCTTTACATTAAATGAACTTGAAGAAAGAGAAAGAGGCTCAGAGCTATCACGGAGAGCTAGATTGCCACGGCGAGCGGCAGTACTCGCTGAAAGAAGGGGGCGAGATTAGATCAATACAGGAATAGATCACAGAAGAGAATGGTTTCGTGGGGATTACAAAAGCACGAACATACAGATCATAGCTAGGGGGAAAGTAGCAGTGCAACGTTGCTTAGCTTCCAGTGCCCGATATCTTCTCCTTGACAATGGGGCGGAGTCAGCCATTGCAAAGTGTAGCAAGAGGCTGGAACACAGCACATTCTCAGGAGCGCCATCTTGGGAGAGCCATAGCTGACCAATCCAATCCTTTTCCAACACTGCCACAGTGATCACCTTCGTCTGCGGGACATGACAAAATCCAACAAACCAGGGACGCAGCACTCCAATGCAGATGGCTTCAGTAGGTACTTTCACCAGGAAGGTGAGCCAGTACATTAGAAGGGTGAGTATCAGCCTTTTTCGGCTAAGGAGCGTGTGAGGAATGGCCATTTGGCAAGGGTGACACGCCCTGGCCTTTTTGATTTTTAGTACATAAAACTATCCAGGTGATTCCTTCTCCAAGGAGCAATCTGCTAACCAGATCCCTCTTTGACACAACTCCATGCAAAAGCATAGTGCACTTGTGCACGGCTGCATCAGTAGCCGATCCACAGCACCAGCTCTGCTCATCGCGCAATGCAGGTTCAAAAGTCACAAGATGCCCATTTGACTCCAGGGTAATCTCCAAGAATAAGCTATGCCTGAGTTTAGGCATAGTGCATGGCGATATTATGATCATGGCTGCTATATCCCAATTGATATTGCACGTGTGTGAATTCCTGTGAGTCAGCTCTGCCGTGGAAGGGAATATGTATTCCGGTCAAACAGGCTGATACTGTCACATGGCAGGACAGAAACCTAGAGGACCCAGCCTTACGTTGATTCTCTTTGAGAGGCCCAGTATCCCCCTGCCCCTAAGACAGCCGCACAGTTAGCAGATGTCCTAGGCCCTGATTTCAAAGGAGCACACCCATTGAGGAGGAGTAGCCTCACACCAGGGTGCTGCATATTCAAAGGTCTTTGTCGTCAGTAGAAGGGAAGGAGCAGGAGTAGGATAGGCATGAGTACTCTGGACACTGGAGGAAGCCTTCCACCATCCTCACTGTCTCTCTTTCCCTTTCCTGTCTCCTCCCCCTCCTCTGGAGCAAAGCACCTTGGGTGCATGATCAACAGGGAAAAGTCTGGTGCCTTTAAAAGAAGAAGTCGTGCACCCCTTCAATAGAATTTCATCAGTTACTCAAGGATCCTTTAAGGCCAAAGAAGCATTCTAAACATTCTCACCTGGACTTTCTTTGGGACAGTCGCACTGTCCAAAACCCTCCAACGGAGGTGAAGGAGTCGTCCAAGACAGAAGGAAGATCTGTACCTTAACCACTCCCAGGGAACATTGGGAGTAGTCAGTATTGTGGACCATGACCAACTACTCTACAACGGATCTTCCATCACAGAAGAGCAGTCCTCAAACTGGAGTATCCTGTCCTCAAGTCATTTTCAAAGTCCTCCCAGCAACAGGAGGGCAAGACCAGCTTAAGCTGTCTTGCTATGTGTTCCCCACATCCTGAACAATAGGCTGGTGTCTGTGCTCCTCCAACAAGCCAAACTATTGCACTGCATCTAAACCAGCTTGACACTGCATCTTGTCCTAGCGAAGCATGTCACCTGTTGGGCCCGAGACAACTTCTCAATGCTGGAACCCAAACCAAATCTCTGGAGGGTTCTCACTGCCTCTTACCAGGGGTTACAACCACAACTCAGTTCAGCTAGCCCGGGAACCGCTGCCTCATTGATAGCACATCCACTCACCCTCGATCACCACTTCGGTGACCATCGCCCGACAACTGGAACTACTGGAGTGCCACTCACTGACCTCTCACAGCGGCTAATGCCCGACTCTGCCTGGCCTACTGTCAAGCATTCTTTAGACCGGCTGAATTTGCATCACTTGAACCCCTGCCGGTTGACTGCACAGAGCATCCGCGTTGGTCCCTATCAGATGCCGGCTTGCTGCCAGGGCCTCACCATCCTACATGCCCGACAGAACCTGATAGGCTTGCATCAACATTCGAACCTGGGTCTGATGCATCAGCTCACCAAGAAATGAATCCAGGTATTGTGACACTGAACTGCCCCCACAGTTAACTAGGATTCTAGAGACCGGTTAGATTGCGATCGCTCCTGTTTTCAACCCAATATCTTTTTTATGTTAGTATCTTACCTACTACCCCTCTAACTACGCTCAGAGAGCTATGTTCGCCATTCTGTTGCATCTTTTCTGTTCTTTCCTTTCTGGTGAGTTGTTGTATAGTAAGCTCTTCTCATTCCACTTGAAGATGGTGTGTTTTATCAAAGTACTACTATGTTTATAAAACCTTGATTTGACATTCCCTTTATTTAGGACTGTGATACTTTGTTGTTTGGGTCACTACTGATTCCCCATCACACCCCTTTTAGGAGTATAGCCTTGCCTCGGCCTGCATTAAATACAAAAGCTGCAGGACGTATATCTCTTGATTGTCCCTCTTTTACCTTTTTGATTGCGTTGTTTTTGGTTTGTTGAAGTTTGAGGACTGAGTGGGCCATTTTACCCCTACTCATACTTCTACTCCAGCAAGGCTGAATTCAATTCCTCACATGCCCAAATATACATTCCTGGTTTTAAGTTCTTATTGTATAGTACATGAATATTGTTGGTGAACCTTTTGTGGGCAGAATCAGCTAATTAACCAGGCTAAAGAAATAATTTTAGGAAACCATTGTTAAGGCCAATACTTAATATAAATAATTAATGGAATAACAATAATAATATTATTGAGAGTGTTGTTAAAGCCATCATTACTGACTCAAGGCTACAAGAGTCATAATGCTTTCTTTGAAAAACTGAAAGCCCAGACTGCTGTATAACTTCAGCAGTACAGCTGAAGGGAGAGCCCACATGAGGTTACTCAACATTTTATTACATCATGCTTCAAATGTAATCAGTTGCTGAGCTGTTTTGTATGTTCTATGCAATTAGCTGTTTACTTTTACACTTCAAAAGCACCATGGGAGATAGATAAAAGTTTTTTGGGATCAGGGGCACCCCCCCTCTCTGTCAAATCTAACAATATAATAAAAGGCCAGATGTATGTTTGTCCGATGCAGTAGCTTCTTCTGTTGTTACTATTAGTAATAATAATTTAGCATTTATACAGCACCCTGAGGTATCTGAGGACTTTTTATATCAACCTTGGAGGGATGAATGGCTGAGTTTGGCCTTGCTAGGATTTGAAGCGAGTGCTCTACTCGCTGTGCAATTGGACCAGCTAGAGGGAGCTGATGTCTTATGATATATAGTGGTCCTACTGTGTCAATGAAAACCTGCACTTAAGCCCGTGTACATGGGCCTGTACACTGGTATCCTAATATTATAAAAACTATTGGACTGATAAATATCCCTAACCAGCAAAAGGCATTTTTGTGGTGTTTTCTTCCCAAGTAGTTTCTTAATTAATGCAAATATAACCCGCATTTTTTGCGCTATGTGTGTTCAACCAATGCACTTTTTCTCTACGGGAAAATGAATGGGAATATAATGTTTTTCTTTTGCATAATAACTTTTACACCTTAAGGGGGACATTTCTTTTTGGAACATTTCAAAGAAAAAAAAAGTAACTGTCAAGAGAATTTTGGGAAAAGTCTCTGTACACATGCTTGCTTCACCTTAATAATGCCCTATTATATAAGCTGTTTTATTTTTTGGGGTGAATGTTTGGGAGCGGTAGAGGTTGGTACTGAGTTTACTTGCTCTCGAAGTTGGTGACATTGCATTTTGATCTCGGCCTAAAGCTGCTAGTCCGCCCCTGGACACGTCGGCACCATTTAAGCCTTGGGGCATGGAGTGCAATGTCATGTTTGCATAGTGTTCGAACAAGCTGCACTCAACTCTGCGAGTTCAGCGGGAACAGGGCTCAGCTAATCTTCTTATCATGCCTCAAGCTCGTAGAGTCTCCCTCGCTTGCATACAATGTGGCAAATACACAATAACTCATAGACAAAAATGCCAGGATCGATGCAATATGTGATTTAAAAAAGCAACACTTATGATGCTCTAAAATCTCTGCCTTCCTCGTATGTGGTGTAAAATGAAATTTAAAAAAAACGAACTGTCCATACGTTAGCTTTGTTTATGTGATGGCCATTACTTATTGTATAGGGAAACCTGCTCCTGCCTGCACTGAATGGTATAACATAATGCTTCATGGCACGGCAGTGAGCGCATCCTCCAACGGTCATGAAATCCCCAGCGATTCAGGCGGCAGGTAGTCGCGGGATGAGGCGTGATTAGAAGATTAGCTGAGCCCTGTTCCCGCTGAACTCGTAAGGTCGAGGGCAGCTTGTTCGAACACTATGCAAACATGAAATTGCATTCCATGCTCCTTTAGCCTCCCCCACCCCAAAGGCATGTTGCTGTCAAGGAAATCATAAGCCTGTGTACCTTGGAAAAATGAACTCTGCTTTTATTTGCGAGCTGAAAACCATTGTCTTTAATAATCGCAATAATTGTTATTACCAAACAAACCCTGACGGGTCTCTTGTCCCCAACGAGTTCTATTAGTACCGGCTCAACTAATGTGAGTAGGATTATATGAAATAGATAGCTCCGACTTCACAAAAAGGGAAAACTGCAGAACATGCACCAGCTAGTGTACTTAAAAAATATAGTTTAGATAACAAGTGACTAAAAGGCTAAGGGGGAGCGGAAGTGACATCACGCGACCCTTGACCTCTGATGCCATCACAGGAAGTTATGTCATTTGACCCCACCACCAAGTGACATCACCGGAAGTGTTGGCACATGACCTTTCACCTCTTGACAAAACACGAAGCGGCATCATATAGCATTGTCCCTCAGTGCACTAAGAAACATATGGTTATATCACTCTAACCGGACATACATTTCATACAAGAATGGATCACGTATGTAGCGTTAGTATCAGTGTGTATAGGCCCATTTTACCAAATTACTTTGAATGTAAGGAGACGGCCAAGGCCAAATGATGCCTTTCAACCGAAAGAAAATACATGTGGCTGGTGCATGAAATGAAAGGGGTATCAGCAATTGCAACCCGTAGAAGCTGAGCCAGAACCAAGTACATCTACAGTCATCCCCTGTTGGGCTATGCAACAAAAAACTAAAACAATAGATGGTAGCAGGTTATATATATTTACAGGTGTTGGAAGTGTTATGATTCATTTTCATTTGTTAGAAAGTTCTCACATATTGAGGATTGAGGATGGCAAAGAACAGAGAGAGAGAGAGAGACCCTCATTCATTTCTGTCCACCCCTTTGGCTCCAGCCAACATAATGCACCAAGGCATGCCACTAGCCACATTCCTCACTAGCAGTTGTCTGTGGTCCATGATGGCTGCACAAATATGTGCCGTGTTCCCACATACGAACATAACATACTCGTGTTGGCTTTAGTGCCAGTAATGATACTATAAGAACACATGTCCAAGCTGGCTGTGTCAGTACGCCAGCAGCCCCACATAACATACTCCTGTTGGCGTTGCCATTAAAAATGCAAAGCCATAATAAGAAAACATGTCCAAACTGTCTCCAATGTAGGCCATTCTAGACATGCAAGACGACCTATCATGCTTGCTTTATCATAGTTGCTCAGTAACATGTCGTGTTTACTGTGTATTAGAGCAGCACTGGGAAAGCATCCATACACAGGTGCGTTTTGGAGATACTGCAATGCTATGCCCAGGTCCACGCTGCTATTGAGATTCACTTGTAATCGTTTCTCGCTTCTGGGTTTTAGAATATCTAACGAACACTTGCACTCTGCTTAATTTGCCTTACTGCGTGGCGCTGGTTGTCAGTGCTTGGGAACATTCACTCCATGTTGACTCCCCACTTTGTCTTTCAAGATGTGGGTTTTGGGCTGCACAGCCCAGAAATAAACAATTTCTGACTTATTATTCCTAATATAATAATGTATCATAAAAGGCTGCACGCGAGGCATTCACGCTGCAGCAAAGGAATTACATAAGGGCTCCTTGTTCTCTGCCACTTTTATGTTGGGACGTCAACACTTAAAGAAGGACATCCGCTGAGCAAAAAAAGGGGTGGGGCATATCTGCAGTAAGAGACACATACACGTATGTTTGATCACCTCTGAAAGTCGACAACAGAGGACTACTTCAACATAAATCATCACAAGTTTGGCGGTTACCCTTAAACGTGGCGGTAGCGCTATGCCTGCCGCATTTAAGGATCCGCCAAATCACGGTTTTGGCAGATTTCCCCCCAGCTCCGAGCTGGGGGGGAAATCCGCTGAAATGTTGCGCTCTTGCCGCCGGCGGGAAATCTGCCGGCGATAAGAGCGAGAAAATTTGCCATTGAGCCCAATGGGGAATGGGGAATTCCCGAATGGGCTCAGTGGAGAATGGGCAATACCCGTTCCGCTAAACCCATAATCCGGTGCTACTAGCGCCGTGGGGGTTAGGCGGTAGGGCTATTAACGGCGTTACTGCCCAACTCGTGATGCGGCCCAAAATGTTATATTTGTGTGTTTGGGTAATTGTTATTCTTACACAAACGCATACACTTTATTGGGTTTTGTCTGGAAAGTGGGTGCTGCAAAAAAGCACAATATAAAGTTGGTTGGGGGCAATTTAAACATAATCTGAAACCAGAAGAAGGGGAAACCAACCAGATCCCGACAGAGTCAAGGGAATGCAATTAAGGGGTGGAAGACTGGGCACACGCATGTTGCTGGGAGGCCTATAGGAGATTGGAAATGGAGTGTGGGGAATGGCAAAAGGTTGTGTATTAGAGGATGTCAGCATTTGCTAGAACCCCATGATATGATAGTTCATTTATAACGCGCTTGATACCAAGAAGTTTCTAATCGCGGACCCGGGGATCGAACCAGTGGTGGCTCTCCGTGTCATTTTGCTTCCATGCGAGCACGTTGCACCTGAGCTATCCTCCCAAGCCTAAGGAGAGGGTTCTCTGTCTAGGGTACATAAAGTGTGGGACTTTGTATTAGGCACATGTGGGCATAGGAAGGAGACGAGGTTCTCTATGTTGTTTTTTAGTATGGGAAAGGTGTTGTGCACAATGGAAGGGGCACTGGGTTTTTCTGTTTGGGGTACAGTGTGTGTGTGCAGGGCCTTTTTAAAATCTCAGTTAGTATGAAGAATGAGAAACGGTGGCACTTTATGTTAATATCGGTCTATTTGGAACATAGCGTGTCTGTGAATGGGAAGGTGGAGGGATTGGCAACGCATCGTGCACGTCAGGGTGTTTTTCCATTGACAAAAATAAAGCATCTACATGCCAAGAAGAACTCGATCACAGACCTAACTCTAGAAATGTGCACATGTGATTTGCTGCAGGAGGCGTCTCCCACTTCATCCTCATAGACATCGGCAGTGCTTTGACACCATAAACCTGTGGAAATCCACGCTCTGTACATGCTTGGGTGCGATTGTGGGGCTCATAAAACAGGTAAAATGCCATGAATCCGATGTTGCACTGAACAATTGGCAGCGGTAACCTCCGCTTCTTACGGTGTCAAATGCTTAGGCTCTGTTCCTGGGGCTCCTCCCTGTGGACGCTGCGTGTAATCCCTCCACAACAAGCTAAACAAAAAGCCACACACGGCAACATGAGCAGACGCACGTTGTCTCCAAGATGCCAAAAACGCCAGTCTGCCCGCTCTCTGGTCACCAAGCGTTCTTTCCTCTCCTCAAGGCTCCCAACTTAGAAAGAATGCGGGTGGGCAGCTTTCTTCTCGCACCAGAACATGGAGAGGAAGACATGCCGGCGGTCCGAGATCTAATTGCTGCACAGATGTCCCTGGGAGGCGGATTGCATGAAGCGGGGTGGCTGCAACTACCGGACAAGTGGGATGAGCGCTTGAATGTATGGGCCTCTCATCGTCAGTCTGACAGGTTGAAAGTCACTATCCCTCCTGCTCACCTTCCCAGCAAACACTCAGTCCTGGTAACTGCTAGACACATATGCAGGCAAACTTCGTTGGTTGTGATGCAGTGGGTGGATTGTGACTTACGGCCCATGCCCTTCCCCATACAAAATGACACCACAACATTGGGTCAAGTGTTGGCAATAAAACGGCCATAGGTTTTATTATTTACAAATATGATTATGGAACATAAACATAATCTCATAACATAATAATGTGTACTTTTGGGCGCCGGGCCCTGAGGTTACCCCCTCTGGTCCGTGCCACCTTCGTTGTCCCATGACTTCTTGTGGCCACTGTACGGTGTCCTGAGTTTCTTTCCGTTGTTCTTCCCCCCTTTTTCTAGGGTGGGCGGGTTTTGTGGAAAAGAAAAGTCAAAGTGAAGACGCTGAGTACACAGCAAACTTCAGCAATATGTTTGGGTCCCCGTGCAGGGTCCACAAACAAATAGTGATTTTTCCAGCTGCAAGCAGCTCATTGTATAGGACCTAGGGAGGCCTTGGGTCTCTGTGATCCTCTGTGTGGGCTGTCAGCAGCCCACCCGGCCAGTCCGCAGCTGACTACCTATGCCCCCCCTCCCGAGTGAGGAGGCATCTCTTTGTTTATCGCCCTGCCTGCACTGCACCCATATATTCGTTTGGAAGGGTGAGGTATTTTCATTACCTCACCACTCCTGCGCTTTGAAGTGCCAGAGCTGCTCTGCCAGAGCTGCTCTCTCCTAATCAGTTGTGTGCGAGGGGACCTGGCCCTGGGGGGAGGGACGCAGACCCCTCTCCTATTCCTGCCCCCATGTGGTAACAGTTACCAGGCCTCGCCTGTGGCGGCCCAGCGGCATTGCCCATAAATGCTAGACAGATATGCAGGCAAACTTCATTGGTTGTGATGCAGGGGGTGCATTGTGACTTACGGCCCTTCCCCATAAAATATTGCAACACAACATTGGGTCAAGTGTTGGCAATAAAAAGGCTGAAGGTTTTATTATTTACAAATATGGTTATGGAACATAAACATAATCTCATAACATAATAATGTAGTACTTTTGGGCGCCAGGTCCTGAGGTCACCCCCTCTGGTCGGTGCTGCCACACACGGGTAAGTTCTCGGCTGCATGTGTTCCCCCAGAAGCTCTGTTATTTGCAGCCCCTGTTAGCTGAAGTACTGGTGATTTATCTGTATAATTGCTCCATGCCGCCCAGCTAGGTGGGTGCCATCCTTGTGAAACAGATCAGGGTCGCCTAATGTCATGGCCGAGTGTTTTATAAATCCAACCCTCTGACTATCCAGAATTGTTCTATCCCTCTGTTCAATTTTCTCCTGGAATTATCTACAGATTTATAACATGTGGCCCCCTGCCAATTTTTCCTAGGCGGTATTGTAGAAAATAACATTTCCGTGTCCCTCCAGTTGTGGGAAATGCCTGCTAATGAGGCGCATATTTCTTCATACAAAACTTTTCTCCCCATGCTCACGAGGTCATTGCCCCCCAAATGAATTATTAAACATTCGGGTGGGTCTCTGTATGCGACTAGATTGGCCAATTTAACACGTATGTCTGTCCATTAGAAGCCTCTGTAGCCCCACCATGACGCGATCGTGTTCCTGAACGCTGGGCTGTCTTTAGTTTCCTTGGACCACTGCCCCGTCCTGAACACTAACAATTGACCGACTATCCAGGCTGATCTTAAAGGTGCGTCCTGGTCTGCAGGTCTTTCTGGAGAGGAAAAAAACGGGTGTGGGCAGGTGTGTGGAGGGAGGGGAGGGAACAAGAAAACTATATTAGCTGTGGTCTGATGTATTTCTGGTAACACTCTGATTTCCATCCCCCTATTTTCATTACTTGCTGAGCCCCCAAACCCCCTTGCCATGCTGAGCCCCAATCCTAAACGAGTGGGTGCCAAACTCCTTTGGATTCCATCCCGCTTTGCTGATTGCCTTCATCAGCACCCCTTTAAATTGGTAGTGGCTCAGAGCTGAGGCATCTCTGTGGATTAGGAATCTCCCCCTACTTTGGGCCTTTGTACGTAATAGAGGTTGGTGATGCACACTGGGCAGTCGGGGGCATCATCAATGCAGCAAATGTCAATGGGCCTCATTACGAGCCCGGCGTTAACCGAGGCGGTAAAACCGCCTGGTTAACGCCGGACTTGTATTACCATTCTGCCTCCGTGATTCCCGGAATTACCGGGGTATTACAACCCCGGTTTTCTGGGAATCACGGAGGTGGAATGGTGTAAATCCCCATTCCCATTGAGTCCTATGGGACTCGATGGAAATGGGGATCATGGAAACACCGGCAGCATCTCGTAATGCTGCCGGTGTTTCCTCGTCCGCCTGCATGCGGGAGGTGTTAAACCCGCCAGGTCAGACCTGGCGGGAACATCACCTCCCGCCTGCAGGGGTCAGACTCAGGCGGTCCGAAAACAACGGTGGCGGCGGGTTTACCGCCACCGTTATTTCCGGACCGCCTGGGTCGTAATAAGGCCCAATGACTCTTTTGGCCCCTGTTTTTGATCGTTGTATATCTATGCTGATGCGGTCCTTTCTTACCCTGGTTTCCATGATGCCTAAACCATTGATGGCTTTGGTGCTGGAAGCTATGAGCTCTCCCACTCTAAAGGCCTCAAAGTATGCGAGTGAGAACGCTGTCTTGAATAATACAACTTCATAAGGATGCAGGCATATGCTGTCTAATAAGTTTGTTATTTTTACTAAATGATCAAAATCCAATGGGCGGCAGTCTCTTTCCTGCAGGCCCTCCATCTTGCCCCAACCTTTCAAAGCATATGAAACTACTGCCCTTTGTGTGTGGTCAGAGTCACCCCGTAATTTTGAAAAAATAAGATATTTCTACCAAATTTCTTTTTAGCCCACTCTTGTTTAAACCCCTGATTGTGAGCCCACTTCAAAAATATTTTATCTCCCTTATCGTTATCAACTCCACATGCTTTACCCCTGTTGTTTTAAAGACTGTTTGCAGACACTTACTGTACTGGGCTCTAGTGCTGCTTGCCAGTGCTTTCTCTGCCATTTCTGCTAGGAACCCCGTGGCAGGGTTAATGTTTTCTGTGGGCAGCATGCTGCTGGCACCTGTTTTTTAGGTGCCCGTTTGTTGATGCGCATCCCGGCCATTGCCCTTGTGTGCAGGCGTTGAGGCAACTCTCTCTGGCTGCCCATAATTGCCCAGTAGTCCGCCGGGATCGGTGCCATCGTCCTCTGGGAGAGTGGTGCTAGCTCCCGGAATCTTGACCACTGAAAGCGAGATAAAGTGTCAGCAATGTTATTATCCGCTCCAGTAATGTGTTTGCTTTGACAACAATGTTTTCGTGCAGAGTGACTGCTGTGATGGCTCGCAATACTCTGAGCACTAGGTGGCATTTGGTAGTCCTTCTATTTATAATTTCTACCGCTGCCATGTTGTCACATCATACCAAGAGTTCTGTGTTTGCCAGCCGCCTACCCCTTGTGTGTATAGTTAGCCAGATGGGGAATATTTCTAATAGCGTGATGTTTTTTGACCATCCTGCTTTGTGCCATGCCTCGGGCCATTGTCCGGCCACCCATTCTGCGTGTAGCATAGCTCCAAAACCCCTGCTTCCTGCTGCATCTGTAAACAGGACCCTTTTTGCCACAGTGTTCAATGGTGTATGCCAAGTGTGGACCTGTTGAACTTTGTGGTTGAAATTTGTGAGGAAATTCCCCCAGACTCTAATGTCCTCTTTGACCTCTTTGCCTAGCCTGATGTGCAGGTGGGGTTTTGTGCATGCTTTGGCTTTAAATTCCAGGCTCCTGGAAAAAACTTTACTCTGCAGAATGATTGGCTGCGAAGTTGAGAGTGCCTGCCAATGATTGTAGCTCTCTTACAGTGCCCTTGTTTTTTGTGCTCAGCTCTTGAATTCTTGCTAAAAGATCTGCTACTTTTGTTTTAGGGATTATGCAGACCCCTTCTGCTGAGTCTATCTCTATCCCCAAGAAAATAATGTTTGTGGATGGCTTGGTCGTCTTCCCCGCTGCCAACGGGATGCCCCATTGTGCCGCCATTTCCTCCAACTCTGACAGCGCCCTACTGCATTTGTCTGACTCGGTTGGGCCCATCACCATAAAATCATCCAAATAATGCATTACTCTGACCCCTGGTACTTGTTTCTGAAATGCCCATTGAAAAAACGAGCTAAATTGTTCGAATATGGCGCAGGAAACTGCACACCCCATTGGAAGACATCTGTCCACATAGAATTTATTCTCAAAAGTGAAACCTAACCATTGCTGTGATTTTGGGTGTACTGGTAGTAGCCTAAAAGCAGACTCGATGTCCAGTTTTGCCTTTAGCGCTTTCCTGCCTCATTCCTGTATGAATCGTAAAGCCTCCTGAAAATGTGTGTATGTAAGAGCAAATTCAGTGTGAGGAATGCCGTCATTTAGAGAGCAACCTATAGGATATTGATGGATTAACCTCATTTTACCGGGTTCTTTTTTGGTCACCAGGCCTGGTGACAACAATAGGTAGTTTGAAAAGGCATTGTATCCCAGGGACCTACAATCCTGCCCGCTGCAATTCTTTATCAGTTTTAACTCTCACTATATGAAATTTGTCCCTGACTGAAACCAAATTCCTTGTTATTTTCTGGGACCCTACACCCATAAACAGGATAGTGAAACCTTCTTTGAAACCTTGTTTGGTTGCCACGCTTATTTCTTTGTCCAGATAAGACATTAATGCTATGCTAACATTTTCGGGATTGATGAGGGTTCTGCCTGGTACCAGTACAGTCGGTGGTATCCCATTACTGCTCTTCGTTTTTGGCATTTTTTGCCGGTAATCTGGTGCAATTACTTGCCAGGTGTTGCCCGTTGCAGTTGGAGCAGTTGTGCTTATACCAGCACTCCTCACCTCATCTACGCACATTTTTTCCCTTATTTCGGCATGTAATATTGGCTTTTGTGGCGTGATGAGTCTTGCTCTGTCCACGGGTATTTGACCTAGCCACCGATGGCTGGTGTTTCCGAAAAGGCTGTTCCCCCTTCCTCTGCTTTTCGTTCTCTGAATTTTTGTTACTCCCTTGAGAGCTTCTATATGAATTCCCGGTTGCTAGGGCAATTTCCCCCTCAGATGGAGGCTCAGGATTCAATATGTACAGATCATTCTGCACTTCATCCCATTCAATGGCTGGTCTTTCTGTCATACTCCTTCTAAATCTTATGTCGTATGCCAGCCAACCCTTCCCTTTATGAGCAAGTTTTACCTCCCTGATTGTGTCCATATAAGCCCATAGTTTTACCCCATCCCCGTGGAATTTTTCAAGGTAAATTGTTGCTAAGATCGCAGATGATTTGAGCCAATTGTCCCAGTTCTGCTCCACATGTGCATTCCTGGCTATGGCCTTCTCCTCAATTTTCTTGGGGTCCCTAAAGGCATCGTTGCCCTTGTGCTGAGCCTCAATGAGCGAGAATATTTCAATTAATTCCTTTATACATATGGCCTCTTAAATTGTTATGTCAATGTTCCATGCCAGGGATTTCATATACCTATGGAGGATTTGTGTTTCAAAGTATCTCAGTTTTACCTCTAGTTGAGCGCTACTGAAATCATAATATCTGCGGGGCCATTGCTGTTTGTGTCCATGGGCCCTGCGCTATTTGGTGTGGGCATCGTCCATGCTTTGAGTGGCCCTGTTCATTCAGGCCCTGTTGGCACCACCACATGTGCTGGTGGTACTATGGGTGTAACCACTGAAGAATGTAGTAATGTGGGTGTCGCCCATGCTGTTGGTGGAAATGGAAATGGAGTTGTAGCCACTGAAGTTGGAGGCACTACGAGTGTATAAGGGTTTATAATTATTGTGGGCTCAGACAGTATGTTCTGTCCCTTCTCTGGTTCTTTGGAAGCCTGTTGTTTGTCCCTAATTTCCAAAATCATCTGTTGTATTACTTTCATATTTTTCCATAGAACTGACAATCTATTGTTCCTGTTACCTTAGCTAGGGTGTCCCTGCCCGTTGGTCTTCTTTGCTGAGGGGGGGGGGTGACTTTGTCCCCTGGTGGCAGTGGCAAACCCACCTTTGGCAGCCCATGCAAGTTCTAGGACCCAGTCCCATCCGTAATGCTCTGCTGCCTCTTGAGTGCTAGCACGATTTGCTGCATGCAACCCGTTTTCCGTGCCGCCCCTTTATGCTTTGCAAAAGATTTGGCATGCCGCCTTTTTAAATAATTTGTACAGCACCATGTACGCCTTGTTAAAACGGCATGTAGCTAAATGGCTGCTGTTGGTTTTTGCATTAGTGCTAATCGGGATACCTCGATAACGGTCCTCCCCTTTCACTTTGCTTTTCAAAACTTACAGTTGAGTAGAAAACAAATCTACCAGCTGTGTACTTGCGCTTAGGGTTTGCATAGGCCAAGCCAGGGATCGCAAGGGTGACAGCGACCTCTAGCTTCCCATCAATGGCATCTCTGAATTCCAATGACTCTGCATTGTTCTCATAGGGCAGGAACAACACTTTGCAATAGTAGTCCCGATAACAGGCTTTAATTGGTCAGCTAGTACTCTGAAATATATTTACAATATAACAATTGGATGTAGAAAAAGAAGGTCAGGCGCACACTCTGGTTCCAAGTAATTTAATCCTGATGTAAGTAATAACAGGGTTGAATCCCAACACAGTTCAAAAAATAATAACAGGGCTGAATCCCAGGTGCAAATAGTCCCAACAATGTTCAAAAATTACCAGGGTTAAATCCCAACTGCTACAGTTCCAAAGCACAATAGTTAGTTCTACTCCTCCAAGTACTTTCAAGTCTCAAACTCTCATCAGGGAGGCTGTGTTAGCTGTGTTGCTTTTCAGGTGTTGCTAATTACTTTTTTCAATTTCATTCAATTTCAGTCTCAAGGGATTCTGGTTATTGTAGTGATGGCACAAGTGTTTCATTCAGGAGACCAGGAACCAACTCCCCTCCAAACACAAATCTTACCCACAATTGGGGGAGGAGGGAAAACCATGAATATGGCTCTCCAAAGTGGGGGCATAATAGCCCCGGTGCTGCTGCCTCTGGATCCCGGGTCTCCTGTAACATTAAGTAGAAAAAGAAGGTCAGGCGCGCACTCTGGTTCCAAGTCATTTAATCCTGATGTAAGTAATAACAGGGTTGAATCCCAACACAGTTCAAAAAATAATAACAGGGCTGAATCCCAGATGCAAATAGTCCCAACAATGTTAAAAAATTACCAGGGTTAAATCCCAACTGCTACAGGTCCAAAGCACAATAGTTAGTTCTACTCCTCCAAGTACTTTCAAGTCTCAAACTCTCATCAGGGAGGCTGTGTTAGCTGTGTTCCTTTTCAGGTGTTGCTAATTACTTTTTTCAATTTCATTCAATTTCAGCCTCAAAGGATTCTGGTTATTGTAGTGATGGCACAAGTGTTTCATTCAGGAGACCAGGAACCAACTCCCCTCCAAACACAAATCTTACCCACAATTGGGGGAGGGGGGAAAACCATGAATATGGCTCTCCAAAGTGGGGGCATAATAGCCCCGGTGCTGCTGCCTCTGGAGCCCGGGTCTCCTGTAACATTAAGTAGAAAAAGAAGGTCAGGCGCACACTCTGGTTCCAAGTCATTTAATCCTGATGTAAGTAATAACAGGGTTGAATCTGGGTAAGATTTGTGACTGAAATTGAAAAAAGTAATTAGCAACACCTGAAAAGGAACACAGCTAACACAGCCTCCCTGATGAGAGTTTGAGACTTGAAAGTAATTGGAGGAGTAGAACTAACTATTGTGCTTTGGAACTGTAGCAGTTGGGATTTAACCCTGGTAATTTTTGAACATTGTCGGGACTATTTGCATCTGGGATTCAGCCCTGTTATTATTTTTTGAACTGTGTTGGGATTCAACCCTGTTATTACTTACATCAGGATTAAATGACTTGGAACCAGAGTGCGCGCCTGACCTTCTTTTTCTACTTAACAATTGGATGTGATTGCTCCGTGTTGCCCATTTTGATGTGCAACGAAGACCTGATCTACTACACGTTGCACTCTGTTTACCCCTCGCGTGAATGATGGCTGGACTACCTTTGTCTATATTTCCTCTAACCAGGGATGTCATTTCACCAAAATGCCAGGGGTAGCGGAAGTGACATCACACGACCCTTGACCCCTAAGGACTTCACAGGAAGTGATGAAATTTGACCCTGCCCCCAAGTAACATCACAGAAAGTGATGGCCAACTACCTTCAGATTTTTTTAGATTTTTAGATGCATCTAGCACCCTTGTTTCCAGGTGCTCTCATTTCAGCCAGATATAAGAACGGAGGCTCAGAGGGAGGCATGATTTGCACGTTACAGCTACACATTTGGGGAATTACATTTTCCAGATTCGACTTGGGGTCTATATGTAAAACATACATAATGCAGTATTTCTAACAGGGTAACTGAAATCTATAGTGTATTTAACATGTACAGATCAATGGACACGTGTTATATGTGGTGTTGATCTGTTAAACAAGCCACAAAACCACTGACCTGGGTAGGTGTGAGCTGCTTTTTAACCAGGAGAAAAATGCTGCACGAGCAAGGCCTGAAAATTAAATCATTGATCAGGATTTAGTATCAACAAAATTCAGTGGTTATAAATGTATATATGATTCAGCTACCTCTATGATCGAAGAAACCTATTAGACTGGTCTGCATGCACACAGGGGAGTTCACCTGATAATGTTATCTTTGCTGGAGTATAATGCGTGGGAAAGTTTATTTCAATATACCCAAGACCCCTCATAGTTTTCGTTATCCAAATGTAATACTGGGTGCCAGAGGACTTACTTAAAAAAAAATCCCATGTAATGTAATATTATTGCTGTGTACAGAAATTCATAGCACCACAGATATTTAAAATTTAAAACACCCACAAGTTGCTTCTCACCCGGGGACTCACTGGCAGACTTCAAAGCACGCACTGCACACTACCCCTTTGTCAGACCCAGAGGTGCTCGATGGCGCAGCACAAAATTTGGCACCTACCCTGTGAACCATGCTTTGCGGATCTCCCAAAGCTCCTCAACAAAGCACAAGGTATAGCACACCCCGGACCGGTCCGGACTACCACGTGTCTGGAATGTTCCTGATGATTATGCCGCTGCAGAGGCATGCACTACTGCAAGTGAAAGAAGTAAATATGTTTTTCAATAAAAAAGCGTAAATCTTTAACGTAACATAGAGAGAACGGGTAGTGCCTGTCCAATAAATATACCAGCCACCAGTGGTGGCAGGTGAGTTGTTTTTTGGAGAGTGTCAATATTTTCCACAAGTATGTAATTGCGACTAAGCATGGTGAGGGAGCCCAAACTAACGAAAATGGGTTGGGGGGGTGTCCAGAGGGATTCTTCTCCCTCCCCAGAGTCAATGTTTTGAATGGTGATTACAAAGCACACTTTCTGGGAAATGTGGGTAAAAAGCCAAAAATGTGGGTAAAAGGGCAACCATCGGTTTTGTAGGGTGCAGGGTAAATCATGAAACAAGTTAAATAGATGCAAGTCACCAAAAGTGCACAGGGCCTTTCCCAATGCATTATAATGCCGGTCCCTGCAATATATGTCAGTATGAAAAACATGTGTATGCTGGCTGCACCCATACATTTGCATGCTGGCTCCACCAACATATGCTAGTATTCCCAAATAAGACCATACGTATGTTTGCTTTAAGATGTTTTTCTATAGTATCACTACTGACACTGGGCACAAAACTAGCTCTGCCAATATATGCCAGTACTCCTATGTAAGTACATCATGCCGTAGGTTTGGCCATTAAAAGTGACATGTTACAATAGGAAAACCTCTCCAAAATGGTTCCAATGTAAGCCAGTCTAGACCCATTAAAAGACTTATGTTGCTTGATTCGTCATATATGCTCAGTTAATAAAATGTCATGCTAAAGTAAAATATATACAGGCCGCTACACCAAAACATTAGTCTAGCGAGGTAACACTATTTATTATGCTTGCTTTTAAAGATGTTGAGTGATAAATGTCATGCCACAGTAAGTAATTGTTAGACTGACTGCACCAAAATGCCAGTCTAGCCAGGGAATGGCACACATGAACTTGCATTTGTCCAAAAAATACCAGTAAAACATGAAAAGTCAATAAAAGATGTGACAAAAATGCTCCAGTGATCCCCAGTCTCCCAGGGGCTTAAACACACATGCATCCCCATTCACCCACCGGTCACTCACCCATACATCTCCTCTTACACATGCTCACACTGGATTCACCACACAGTCACACACAAAACCCCACCCAGAACATTCAAACACACACTACCACATGTATGCTCATTCACTCACCAGTCACTCACGCACACCTTCTCTTCCATCCACCCATTGCATACTCTACACAGGCACACACCCTCCTACCCACCAAGACCCTTAAAAAACAAACCATCAAATTCATACTCATTCACCCTCGAGTCACTCACACACACATTCTCTTACATCCACTCATTGCATTCTCTACACAGGCACACACCCACCCAACCCGAACATTGCAAAAACACACACCACATTACTTCTCATTCACCCACCAGTCACTCACACCTTCTATTACATCCACTCATTGCATTCTCTACACAGGCCCACACCCACCCAACCAGAACATAACAAAAACATACATCACATCGCTTCTCATTCACCCACCAGTCACCTACATACATCTGAGACGCACTTCACACATGCAAAACACACATCATATTACAAAAAAAGCCTTCTTACCTTTTTCTTGCAGCTTCGGTCCATCCTTCCAGGCACACTCAGCTCCTCCTGCTCACAGACAGGAACCAGGAAGCTGCTAGAACTCCCTGGTTCCTTTATGTGAGCTGCAAAGAAGCTGAGGGAGAATGGGTTGGAGCTAAATGTGGCATATGACATGTGCCACATGTCATGGTCAGCCCCAACCCCTACTGAGTGCCTCCCGGCCCAGCCTTCACCCTGATGGGTGAGGACTGGGCCAGGGAGCTACCAGACCGGGTGTGGCCGGTCTCCCCACACTTTGGGAGGGTCCGCTACACCAGGTGCACCCGTTTTCTTTGTTTGAGTATTTTATGTAGTTTATTTTTATGTTGCGGTCGCAATGGAGTCCCAGAGGCTTCAACTATGGCCCCCAGGTGTCACAGTTGCAACCCCTGATGACCCCCAAATGATGTTTCTGCCTCTAACTGTTGCATTCTCTTGCCTTTCTCCTCCAACCATTCTTCTCATCACACTCTGTATGCCCCATTTCTAAATATTTTTTAGCTGCAGTATCTTCTTTCCTACACTGCCCCCAGCATTTCACTGTGTTGTGCCCCTTTTTAAAAGCGGACCAAGGTGTGTTTTTTAAAAGTATGCATTTATTTATTTATTTACTTATTTATTATGCGCTGAAAACCCATGGACATCATGGTACAACATTGACACAGTCAGACAAATGGATAGGACAGGACAGTTGTATCCTAGGTGATGGTGGTAGGGCTCATGATGAGTTTAGTTGAAAAGGGTTGTCTTTAAGGCTTTACAAAATGCCCTTGTGTTTTCTTCCAGTCTGACCGCAAAAGGCAGAGAGTTCCAGAATCTGGCAGCACCCGCAGGGAAAGACCTGCCCCACCCCTTTGATTGTTTATGGCCCGAACAGGACACCAAAGCTCCATTGGAGGAGCGGAGTGCTCTTATGGGTCGATAGTGAGTGATTAGAGCTTTAAGATATTGTGGCGTGTTCCCATAAAGGCACCAGTGCCCCAAGATGGCCGCTTCGAAGTTAATGCGGCTCTGGACTGGGAGCCAGTGAGGAGCATTCCTGTGGTCTGAAATGTGTTCTCTTCTCTGGATCCTGTTGATGATCCGTACAGCATCATTTTGAATAGTTAGACATTTCTTTAGACATGACTTAGAAGCACCAATTAATAAGGTGTTAAAATAGTATAATCACAAAAGGAAGACAGCCCGGGCAATGATTGCGTAGTTAGTTTTGGACAAGTAGGGGTGTATGTTCCTAAGCAGATGAAGATAGTACTTGCAGTTCCGATCAATCTGATTTACATAGGCCTGTGAATTTAATGAGGCTTCCAATTGGATGCCAAGTGTTTTCACTTTACTTTGAACAGGGATGTTACAGTCTTTAATTTGAAAATATTTGAAGTCAGGTAACAGTTTAGACAGAGATGATTGTGACCCAAATATGAGACACTCTGTCTTGTTCCCATTTAAGCAGAGCCAGTTTCTAGACATCCAGACCTCAATTTGGTTGTACATGTTAAAAAGATTGGAGGAGTCTAGGGCGTAGTTACCACTGACGTCAAGTATGAGCTGTGTCTCTTCAGTGTAATTTGTAAAAAATATGCCTGAGTCCCCTCGGAGTGCACAGAGCGGTCTCAGATACAGATTAAACAACATGTTGCACAAGAATGCACCCTGGGGGACACCACACCCAATCGAAGTTGCCGATGACAAGGCCTCATACCAATGAATTTTGGACACCAGTCTGAGAGAAAGGATTTAATCCACTTGATGGCCTCCTTGGAACAATTCCCTGAGTGAATCAGGGTGTGAAGGAGGCGATTGTGGTCCAGCAAGTCGAAAGCCGCAGGCAGTCTATCTGTGATCCTCCTACATTTCACTGTGTTGTGCCCCCATTTTTAAAATCAGTCTGTCCACCTTCTATTGGCCGCGGGGCCAGCCCACCCCCCTTCTCTCTAAATGGGCTGACTTAGACTCCTCAGATCCCTTCAGCAAACTATGCAACTTTCTTTCTCTCTCCATTATACCTTCTGGCCCGACACAAACTACTGGCCACACTCTAGATGTTGTTATCTCCACAGACATCCCTCTCTCTAGCCCTCTCACTACCTTACTCTCCTGGACTGATCATTCTCTTCTCTCTTCCCACATCAAGCTCTCTTCTCTGCTAGCACTGGCTCTCCATTCACTAGCTCCTGCCTTCAAGGTCATCTGACCCATGAAAAGAGTGACAATGGCTGCTTTTGGCTCCAACTACTTGCCTCCTTCTACTCCTGCAGCTGACTCCCACCCTGACACAGCCCTCTCAAATGCTCACCTCTCCATCTCCAACAATCTTGACATTCTTGCTGCTGTCATGAGGGTCTGTATGAAGTCTTCAAAAAAGGTGCAACGGTTGGTACGACTGTGAGCTGGCTGCCCTTAAACAAAAGTGCAGAGCAGCAGAACGGAAATGGGGATCTTCAGGTGCACCATCTGACAAACTGGCAAAGGCAATATAGACTCTGCGTCCACTCCAAGAAAAGAGCCTATATTCAAGCTCACATCTCAGCGGTATCTAACAACATGGCTGAACTCTTCGAAGTCTGCAAGGAACTGGCCAATTCTACTGCAGCCTCATCCTCTACTGCACCCACCCAGGCCCTTTGCTCAGGCCTGGTTGCCCATTTCACTGCCAAAACACAGGACACCCTGTTCTCTTTCCTCCCACACCACCTTCGCCTGCACCCACTTCTCTTGGGCCCCC